>NC_050068.2:260277181-261510118 GCF_009764565.3 Dermochelys coriacea
AATAAATTTGTTAATCTCTAAGGTGCCACAAGTACTCCTTTTCTTTTTGCAGATACAGACTAACATGGCTGCTACTCTGAAACATCTCATTCTAGATGATCAAATGCCAATCTCACTCCTACATCCCATCAGGATCCTCAAACCAGGTGAAGATAGGTATTCCCCTGCCTGTGTCACCTGCAAGGCCCAATCCAGCAGATGTGCTCAAATCACACCTTCCCAATCTAGGTCCATTCAAGAGGAGGAGATGGTGGTGACAATGCCCTTATAAATTTTAGATCAGTGGTTAAAGCACTCCTCCAGGATGTGAGAGATCCAGGTTAAATTCCACCCTTTGTCTGATGAGGAGAAAGGAGTTGAACAGGAGTCTCCCACTTCCCAGAATAGCACCCTTATGTGTCTCCCTCAATCTCTCCTGTTGAAGCTGTTGCCGTTTGGATACATAAACTCCCCAGTAGGACGCCCCACTGCACAGAATATGTTACCTCGACATGGCATACCTACAGTATACATTGCAAGCCAGAGGCAGTCACAGGTAACTGAACTCATTAGGTCTAATTCTCATTTACACTAAGGCTGCTTTACCCCATTTTGACAGTTTAAAGAGGTCTTAAAGTGGATGTAAATGCAGTTCACACCCACTGGAAGGTGCCTTTATTTTGCCAGAGTGATGTAAAAGGACTTTAGTGTAAATGAGAATCAGGCCAAGATTAGCACTATGCCAGAAAACTATTAAGAAAGTTTGAAAGCCAGATATGGGATATAGTATCTTGGGTTATACATGAAATTAGATGCTTAGCTATCATTCTTCTTGTTCACATGCACAGAATTTAAATGACCATTAGATTTGGGAGTCAGGAAGGAATTCTTCACCTCCATTTCTGGGCATACTGGTAAGAATCTCCCAGAAGAAGTCACCTTTCTCTGGAGCACTGAGCCAGGATCATCCATTAGGGTTAGGTAGCTATACCTGAGCTATCAATTTCCTGTGATTCGAGGAAGGTAAGTCACTGTGAGTTATACACACTGTATACATCTATGCTGCAACTAATTTAATTTTAAGATTATTTTTTAAATCAATGTTGTTTCCCTCCAGATAATTGGGGGTGGGAGAGAGACAGAAGGCTTGTCTACACTTGAAATGCCACAGTGGCACAGCTGCACCACCATAGAGTTTCAGCGTAGACACTACTTATGGTGAAGGAAGGTGTTCTCCCATTGGCATAGGTAAGCCACCTCCCTGAGATGTGGTAGCTACATCAATGCAAGAATTCTTCTACTGCCTACACCCGGGCTAAATTGACTTAAATATGTCACTCAGGGTTATGGACTTTTCACATCCTTGAGTGACATAACTGGGTCAACCTAACTTTTTCATGTAGACCAAGCATTAATCATAACAAAGATTTTGGGACAATATCCATACATGTCTATTTGGAGACAACATTACAATGTTAGGAAAAGCAAACCAGTGTCGGTGTAATAATGGATGGCTTGTAAAGCCTGAATTTGTTAGACTGGATAATTATGCTATTGTCTTTTATATCATCCTGACTGTCTTTTTCATTTATTTTGGCTAGAATAAATTACCTGTTAAATCTGATTTAACTAGATTAAGAACACTCAGTTCTCTGGTGTCGTTCACTTGAGAACTGCTCAGGGTCCTAAGGATTTGAGAGATGGATCAGCAGGACATGTGTCTCTGGAGCATTAGAAGTGTTTCTGAAAGGGGAATAGTTTGTATCTTCTGTCTGATGAGAGGAAAAAGGAGAGATCAGCAAGTATGGGGTCACACGAGGATATACTCATCTTCAGTTCCCCAATACAATTTACTAAGAAACTAGTCTGAATGTTAAAACCCTATCAGCCAAGAAATAAATCAAACTGAAACTCCAGCCTCTACACATTTATGGTGTTTAGATATTACAGCACATATGGTCTATAAATATCAAGTCCTATCTGAAGATGTTACAGTGCCTCAGAGCAGTATGTCTGCCATCAGGTGACCATACATTAGAGCAGCGGTTTTCAACCTCTGGTCTGTGGACCCCTGGAGATCTTCAGACTATGTCTAGGGGTACGTCTACACTGGCAGAGTTACAGCATCAGCAGGTACAGCACGGCTTAGAGAGCACTGAAGGGAAACTGGTGTTGTGTGTTCACACTGTCAGCTGCCTGCACAATAGCATGTTCACACTTGCAGCACTTGCAGCGGTATTCGGAGCGGTGCACTCTGGGCAGCTATCCCACAGAGCATCTCTTCCTCTTCTGCTGCTAAGAGCTGTGGGAAGGCGAAGGGGGTTGTGGGGCATCCTGGGTCCTGTCCCAATGATCCATGATGCATTGCTTCGCATCCCAGCAATCCCTGTGCTTCTGTCCACATTTGGCACCATCTTTCAGCGGTTTGTGTACTGCGCGCCCTGCCTCTTCAGTCTGCAGGAATATATCCTGAACTGTTGACCAGTATGCTGCTCACTCTGACTAACACATCACGAGTGGCAGTGGAGTTATTCCTTAAACAACAAAGGCAAGACGAGTGTGACATTGATCTCGCCACGCGTAATAGCTACGACACGAGATTGCTTGTGGCATTCATGGAGGTGATGAACACAGTGGAATGCCACTTTTGGGCTGGGGAAAGAATTACTGAGTGGTGGAATCACATCGTCATGCATGTTTGGGATGACGAGAAGTGTCTGCAGAACCTTTGGATACAGAAAGCCATATTCATGGGACTGTGTGATGAGCTTGCCCCAGCCCTGTGACACAAGGACATGAGAATAAGAGCTGCCCTGCCATTGGAGAAGTGCGTGGCAATAGCACTGTGGAAGCTGGACTCTCCAGACTGCTACCGATCATTCGCTAACCAGTTCGGAATGGGAAAGTCAACCGTTGGACTCATGTTGACGGAAGTGTGCAGGGCCATTAATCGCATCCTGGTCTGAAAGACTGTGACTCTGGGCAATGTGCATGACATTGTGGATGGCTTTGAACAAATGAACTTCTCTAACTGCAGAGGGGCAATAGATGGCATGCATATTCCAATTCTGGCACCGGATCACCTAACCACCGAGTTCATTAATGAGAAGGGATATTTCTCAGTGGTTCTCCAGGCTCTTGTGGATCACCATGGGCATTTCATTGACATTAATGCAGGCTGGTCCTGAAAGGTGCATGACGCATGCATCTTTTGGAACACTGGTCTGTTCAGGAAGCTACAAGCAGGGACTTTCTTCCTGGACCAGAAGATCACCGTAAGGGAAGTCAAAATACCCATTGTGATCCTGGGAGACCCCGCCTACCCCTTAATGCCGTGGCTTATGAAACCATACACAGGGCACCTTGACAGCAGCAAGGAGTGGTTCAGCAACAGGCTGAACAAGTGCAGAATAGCTGTTGAGTGTGCTTTTGGCTGTTTAAAGGCCCGCTGGTGCTGCCTGTATGGGAGGCTAGACCTGGCCAATGACAATATTCCTATGCTTAGAGCCATATGCTGTATGATCCATACTATTTGTGAAGGGAAGGGTGAAAACTTCACTCAGGGCTGAATCGCTGAGGCTCAGCGACTAGAGGCTAAATTTGAACAGCCACAGACCAGGGGTATTAGAGGGGCAGTGCATGGGGCCATGAGAATCAGGGATGCCTTGAGGCAGCAATTTGAAGCTGAAAGCCACTAATATTTGTTACTATGCTCAGGAGTACAGTGCTTGTAATGCTAGGAGGTGATTGTGATTGGTGCAGACAATGCACTATGAAGGTGTAAGAAAATTGCCTGTTGCTTTGCAGTGCTCTTTTTGCTTTCAATTAATGGAATAAAGATCACTTTTAAACCAAAACAATTTTTTTATTAAAAAACAACAACTGGAGTACAGAGACAAACAAAAAAATACTTCAGCACTGAGAGGGATGGGGGAAGGGAAGATCCTAGGAGGAGGTGGGGTCCCGGGATGGTTAAAGATTTGTGTATGTCCAGGGATCATATCCAACCTTCTTTGGAGTACAGTGCAGTGGGTACTGTGCTTCAGCAGGGCCAAACTGCAGAGGGACTGGTGTTGAGTGCAGTGGGTACTGGGAGTCCACAAGACTGGACTGTGATAGGGCAGGAATGGAATGCAGCGGGTACTGACTGAAGCCAGGAGGTTGAGAAGCGTGTGTTTGCAATGTCTAGGGGGTGTATGGGAAAGAGTTTTGCAACAGCGGCTTCAAGGGAGTGCAGGCACAGAGCTGCTCAGTTTGCAGTGCTAGTAGTGTCTGGGGCATGTCCGATTGGCGCTCCATAATGTTTAAGAGCTGCTCCATGGCTTTGTTCTGGTGCACCGCATTTGCCTTTTGGTCCCTCTTCTCGCAGTCCCACCATTTCTTCAGTTCTTGTTTTTTGACCGCAGAGTGCATCATGACCGCACACAGAAAGTCCTCTTTAGTTCTTCATGGCCACTGATAACAAAGCAGGAGGCTGGGCTCCCAGGGTCATATCTGTGAAGCCAAAATGCAACATTTTACAGAAGCAGTATTGTTTGCAACACACAGACCACTGATTTAAAATACAGCCACTATTCACATATCTGTCACTAACTGGCTGACCCCAGTCAAGCACACATGAGCCACAAGACACCCAGAATGGTGAATAACTGCAGGGGCAGGGGAAATCAGTGTTCCAGGACCAGGGCCATCCTTACCCATATGCAAAGTACGCAGCTGCATAGGCCACCAGGAAATTTGCAGCACCAAATTTCCTGGTGCCCTGTACAGCTGCATGATGCTCCAGCCCCTGCTCCAGCTCGCCCAGCTCCACCCCTTCCCAGCCCCACCTCTTCCCGCCCCTGCTCTGCCCCAGCCTACCCCACACTCCCCTGAAGAGTGCAGCAGGGCTGGGCCTGCACTCACTGGTGGCGGGAAGTGCAGCAACCCAGCCCAGCCACACTGCTGGTGAGTGCTGGGGGGGGGTTCCCCCTGCCCCCCAAGCTAGCCCCTGCGGAGGCCTGGGGCCCGCTCCCCCCCCCCGCACAGAGGCCTGGAGCCAGACCTCCCACCCGCCACCCCTGACAGAGACCTGTCCCCCCGGGGAGGTCTGGGGCCAGTCCCCCTGTTCCCACCCCCCACAGAGGCCTGGGGCCCCACATCCCCATGGCGGGGCTGCATAGGGCCCCAGAATTGCTAGAGATGGCCCTGTCCAGGACCATATTGTACACTGGGCACGTGGCTCTTGGTGAGAGCCAGCACTGTAGGGGGGCCTTATAATCATTCCTGTCCCCACTTTTCCACAGGCTATGTTCATTATGGAAGATATCTCGCTGCTGAGGATGAGCAGGGAATCAAGGGAGGGTCTTCTCCAGGATTGCAGCTTCCGCCGTGGCCCTTATGCAGCTCGCCTGTGTGCAGCAATGGTCCCTTCCCCACCCCCTCCCCCCATGATGGCAGACTGGCATGGGAAAGTTACCTTTAATGGGGCAAGAAATAAAGCAGCTCTGCCAAAGAACCTGCGGCAGCAGATTGTCCAGGATCTCCATAAGAGTTTCCTGGAGATCTCTGAGGCAGATTCCTGTGAAGTGAGGAAGTCAAACAACACCCTGTTCCGATGCTCAGACTAGGCATGTGGTGGTATGCACATCATACACACACAAGCCTGCTTTCTGCAACCCTCCTGCCCCCAACAATGCGCTTCAGTGATTCCCAAAATCAAGGCCACTTACCAGGGGCCTCCTGTCCTGTTTGCGCTTTGCCAAGATCCGCCAGCTGTGACTGGCTAGTCTCCTCTGACCTCTGAGTCATCCTCTGCCTCTGGGTCCCTGTCCCCCTCCACATCCTCGTCCAAGATTTCCTCCTCCTGGCTCGGTCCACTCTCAACTGGCACATGAGCCACCGAAGTATCGACAGTGGCCTTTGCAGTGGAGGTGGAGTCACCACCGAGTATCGCAGGTAATTCTTTGTTTCAGAGTAGCAGCCGTGTTAGTCTGTATTCGCAAAAAGAAAAGGAGTACCCGTGGCACCTTAGAGACTAACAAATTTATTAGAGCATAAGCTTTCGTGAGCTACAGCTCACTTCATCGGATGCATCCGATGAAGTGAGCTGTAGCTCACGAAAGCTTATGCTCTAATAAATTTGTTAGTCTCTAAGGTGCCACAGGTACTCCTTTTCTTTTTAGGTAATTCTTTGTAGAACCGGCAGCTCATGGGTACAGCACCGGAGTGGCAGTTTGCCTCCCATGCCTTGTGGTAGGCATTCTGCAGCTCCTTCACTTTGATCCTGCACTGAAGTGTATCACAGTCATGGCCCCTTTCTGTCATGCATCATGAAATCTGTCCGTAAGTATCATTATTCCTATGGCCGGAGTGCAGCTGGGACTGGACAGCCACCTCTCCCCAAATGCTGATGGGGTCCAGCAGCTCGGTATTGCTCCAAGTGGGGGATTGCCTGGTGCGTAGAGCAGGCATGGCCACCTGGAAAGATGTGCTGAGACCACTGCACACATCACTGAGCAAATAGGAAGGGAACTTTCAAAATTCCCAAGGAATTTAAGGGGTGGGGATAACAGTTGGTCACCTGAGGGCAAGGCAGTAGAGTTCAAACCAATGACCAGGGAGGCGAGAACAGGCATTTTGGGACACCTCCCAGAGGCCTATTGCAGCGCTGTAATCACCACGATGTCTACACTGGCACCGCAGTGCTATAGCCCCGGCACAGAAAGCTGTACGCCTCTCAGGGTGGGGGTTTTTACAGCACTGCAACTGCGCAGGTTCTGCTCACTAAGTGGCTTGGCAGTGTGTACACCTTGGGAGTTACAACACAGAAAGCTGCTTTACTGCACAGAAATTTGCCAGTGGAGACGAGGCCTAAGATTTCCAAAGGGATTCAAACCTCCATGTGAAATTTTTAATTAAATGAAATGAAAAAAGGTTGAGAACCACTGCATTAGCGCAAATGTAAGAGTGGCATCTCCCCTTGGTAATCAGCAGCTGGACTTGCTGTGCATGTAAGTCTTTAATGTTACAGCGGAGCAATGGTTCTCATTGGAACCCTTGTTAAGGTCCCCAGGCAATTGTTGCATCAGGTCCCCACGCAATAGTTGCATCAGGTGGACCAATCTGAAACTCCCATGCCCATATGAGCTGGTATAATCTGCTGTCTGTTGGAAGTCATTCTTTGCATAGATACCACATTGCACTTTGCTCATTCCCACAGTGACCAAGAATTGCAGCACTTCTGGTCTTCTGTTGATGTATCTGGACAGCATGAGATCTTGTATATTATATAGACTGCATGTAAAACACTGGAAAACTTAGGATGACAAGAAGAGTGAAAGGTGAAGCAGCAGACTGAATATTGTACGTCTCTTGGCTTTGGTTGGTTTGTATTGTGTCAACTTGACCATTCATGTCTTGTAACTTTGCATTCAACAAGCAAAAATATCTTGGATTGTTTTTCCATGATATCAAACATTGGCTTATGTACTCTGTCTTCCAAGTGCCAGTTCTGTTCAAATGAAACTTGCAGCATTTAGGAGGATTTTCTGAGCAGGATTAACTCCTGGCAATATTAATTAAACACAAGTCCTCCCTTACTTTCATTTTATAATTTAACAAAATTTTATGTGGACTTATTTACTCATGGATGGATAGCCTTGATGCTTTTTAGATTCTCATGTATAATATAGATAAAGGCAGGACTCAAACCTCTGAAAATAACTGTACCTGTAGGCCATCTTTCTCCATTTGTTGGCGTAGAGCCACATTGGTTTAGTTCAAACCAGGGTACAGTCACCTTATTCACATGTTATTTCACTGTGGATACCATCTGACAATTCAGTCTGAAAGGAATGATCAGCCTGAACATTGGGGATTTTTTTTTTAAAACACAGCCCAATTTAAAGAATCAGCTTCTTCCTTTTTCCTATATATGTTGTACAGTTTGGATGAATTTCAATAGTCTCAAAACTGAAGACTGACAGTACTGTCTGGAGTCAAGCATAACGCCACACTGGTGTGCTACTACTCCCTCTCCCTCACCTCTACCAGTGTGTTTCAATACTGATCGCTACAGGATTCCTGTTATTCCAGTTTTGCCATCTTGACCTTGGTTCTGCTAATGTACCTAAATTCTTACTCACTGCACCCTTTCCTATTTAAGTCCCTATATCCTTGCACTGCTCTGCTTGTTCCATAACACTGACAGGCAGCATTTCTTGCTGTTCCAGTACTAGTACCCTCCATACATCTCTGCCAATGCACCTCAGTGCTGACCTACAGCACCCCTTTGCTATTCCAATTCTGGGTCCCCTATGGACTTTTATCAAATTACCAGCATTATCCCCTGATATTTCAGTCCTGAGAAAGATTATTAATCATACCATGCCATGCAAAATGGGGTGGAGATTGTCTGAGAAGAAGACATGTTCGCTAGTAAATACGTTAGAATACCACAAAACCCCAAAGTCCATTTCATTTGAGATTGACAAATGAAAGGGTAGTGCAGAAAGATCCATCATTTTGCTCCTGCAAACTTTGCTTCCTCTCTTGTCTCTTAAGCCCTTCATCCCTACATTCTGCAGTGTAATCTTTTCAGATTGTTTACTGAAATGCAAAGCCCACCCGCAGAGCTGGCTAAAGTATTGGCACATGTAAATTTGCAGTTTAAGCCTGAGGTGCTTACATTGAAGTTTGACTGAATCAGGAAGCTCTGGTATGGGCTCAGAGGCAGACATTGTTGGTAAACAGTCCTTGGTAGTTGTCTTCTTAGGCAATAGCATTGCATAGGAGGTCCGCTGCCTAGTTCTACGTGCTATCTCACGTTCATTATGTAGCAATTGGTCATCTGTTAACAAGGCACTGACTTGCTTAGACTTTTCTCTGATGTGATAACCTGTTGAAGTAATTAGGTTTAGTTTAAAGAAAAGAAATACTTGGTAAATATGTTAGAAAGCCACCATCCCATTCTGTAATGAGGGACAACTGCATATATCATGGGCCCCAGCAACTACAGAAAAGTGCAAAGTGGCTAAGGATGCTGAGCTGTTTATAACCATAGAACAATAAGCCAAAAACACAAGATCTCAGAAAGCAGTTGTCTTTAGTAGACTTACTTTGTAAGCAGCTGACAAGAGGTTAAGACACTGCATGTGTGGTTCATAAACTGAAGTATGTTTTTAGGTTAAGGTCTTTGAGGTATTTCCTCCCTTTATTTCTTCCAAGGACCAGCTTTGTAGCATCCCATTATTCTGGCTAAATGCTATTAGCAGGATGCTATTCCTTTGGTCAGAGAAGTGTTCAAACAGAATTCCTCCTTGCCTCTTTGGTGCATTAGTGTATTGTCTCTGTCAGGCCTTGCCAGTCCATGAGCTCTGAGCCTTCTGTATGGCAGTGCAAAACACTGCCACCAGTAGGCTGGCACAAGTATGTAGAGTTTTTCTAATAAATTTGGCTATGGTTGTGTGTAGTAACAAGGGAGTATTAGTGTCAATGTGAGTTATAGGGAACAAAGAAAGAGGCTGAAGTGCTTTTCATCTTCAATCTCTAGAAAAGATTGTCAAGCCCAAAAATGCTAGGGTCCAAGGAAGATGTGAAGGATTAAAGATCTCTTTCAGAAGAGATATCATTATCTTATCAAAATGAATTTGTCTAGAGAGGGAAAAAGACACACTTTTTTGATATTCTTCTAAAAAATCTACTGTGTTTAGCATGTGTTTAAACCATAGGTGCCGACTTCTTCTGGCGCCAGTGGGTGCTCGACCCCCATGTGCCCCCAGTCCCGCCCTGACTCCACCCCTGCCCTGCCCCCTCCCACACCCATTCCAACCGCTTCCCCAAATCCCCACCCCGCCTCCTCCCCTGAGTGCGCCATGTTCCCGCTCCTCCCTCCTAAAGCTTGCTACAGCTGTTTGGCGGCGGCAAGCACTGGGAGGTAGGCGGAGGAGCGGGGACAAGGTGCGCTCAGGGGAGGAGGCAGAGGTGAGGTGAGATGAGGTGAGGCAGGGAGCTTGAATGCTGGTGGTGCAGAGCACCCACTAATTTTTCCCCGTGGGTGCTCCAGCCCTGGAGCACCCAAGGAGTCGGTGCCTACGTGTGAAACAACATCCCCAAACTACCAGCTGTAATGGAGTCAGTTAAATAAAGCTGTTAATTCTGCTTAGGAGATTCACAGGTCTGAATTCACTGAGGGGCTGGTACAGCAATGAAACTGAAAGGTGCATCAAATTCACTGTTTGAAATAGTTATCAGAGAAACAAACATAGAGACGACTGTATGTCATGATGATCCTTCTTATACTGGCAGGACCCTGGGAGGTGGAAGAGACATGGGAGTGTTGCTCCTCTTTCTGGTTTTTTGAGTGTGGAACCTTAACACGTGACTGAATCCCTCTGTTGGCAGGTATCAGGCATTGGTACTCCATGTCTTCTGTGTTTATAGATCTATCTTACTGAAGCACACATAATGATAAGAATCCAGTGTTAAGATGTCCTACTAATGTATATTACTCTCTCTCCCCCCATAACTGCTTCAAACATTGAATTTGATAGCTCCTCTAATCTCAAAGTTGTATGACCCACCAAGTGAATTCTGTCCTTGGATTCTCCTAAATAGAGTGACCAGCTTTATTTAATTTATTGTATTTGAAGCTGATAGTTTCAGGATGTTTCAGAGTAGCAGCCGTGTTAGTCTGTATTCGCAAAAAGAAAAGGAGTACTTGTGGCACCTTAGAGACTAACAAATTTATTAGAGCATAAGCTTTCGTGAGCTACAGCTCACTTCATCGGATGCATTTGGTGGAAAAAGCAGAGGAGAGATTTATATACACACACACAGAGAACATGAAACAATGGGTTTATCATACACACTGTAAGGAGAGTGATCACTTAAGATGAGCCATCACCAGCAGCAGGGGGGGGAAGGAGGAAAACCTTTCATGGTGACAAGCAGGTAGGCTAATTCCAGCAGTTAACAAGAATATCAGAGGAACAGTGGGGGGTGGGGTGGGAGGGAGAAATACCATGGGGAAATAGTTTTACTTTGTGTAATGACTCATCCATTCCCAGTCTCTATTCAAGCCTAAGTTAATTGTATCCAGTTTGCAAATTAATTCCAATTCAGCAGTCTCTCGTTGGAGTCTGTTTTTGAAGCTTTTTTGTTGAAGTATAGCCACTCTTAGGTCTGTGATCGAGTGACCAGAGAGATTGAAGTGTTCTCCAACTGGTTTTTGAATGTTATAATTCTTGACGTCTGATTTGTGTCCATTCATTCTTTTACGTAGAGACTGTCCAGTTTGGCCAATGTACATGGCAGAGGGGCATTGCTGGCACATGATGGCATATATCACATTGGTAGATGCACAGGTGAACGAGCCTCTGATGGTGTGGCTGATGTGATTAGGCCCTATGATGGTATCCCCTGAATAGATATGTGGACAGAGTTGGCAACGGGCTTTGTTGCAAGGATAGGTTCCTGGGTTAGTGGTTCTGTTGTGTGGTGTGTGGTTGCTGGTGAGTATTTGCTTCAGATTGGGGGGCTGTCTGTAAGCAAGGACTGGTCTGTCTCCCAAGATCTGAGAGAGCGATGGCTCGTCCTTCAGGATAGGTTGTAGATCCTTGATGATGCGTTGGAGGGGTTTTAGTTGGGGGCTGAAGGTGATGGCTAGTGGCGTTCTGTTGTTTTCTTTGTTGGGCCTGTCCTGTAGTAGGTGACTTCTGGGTACTCTTCTGGCTCTGTCAATCTGTTTCTTCACTTCAGCAGGTGGGTACTGTAGTTGTAGGAATGCATGATAGAGATCTTGTAGGTGTTTGTCTCTGTCTGAGGGGTTGGAGCAAATGCGGTTATATCGTAGCGCTTGGCTGTAGACAATGGATCGAGTGGTATGATCTGGATGAAAGCTAGAGGCATGTAGGTAGGAATAGCGGTCAGTAGGTTTCCGATATAGGGTGGTGTTTATGTGACCATCGCTTATTAGCACCGTAGTGTCCAGGAAGTGGATCTCTTGTGTGGACTGGTCCAGGCTGAGGTTGATGGTGGGATGGAAATTGTTGAAATCATGGTGGAATTCCTCAAGAGCTTCTTTTCCATGGGTCCAGATGATGAAGATGTCATCAATGTAGCGCAAGTAGAGTAGGGGCATTAGGGAACGAGAGCTGAGGAAGCGTTGTTCTAAGTCAGCCATAAAAATGTTGGCATACTGTGGGGCCATGCGGGTACCCATCGCAGTGCCGCTGATTTGAAGGTATACATTGTCACCAAATGTGAAATAGTTATGGGTCAGGACAAAGTCACAAAGTTCTGCCACCAGGTTAGCCGTGACAGTATCGGGGATACTGTTCCTGACGGCTTGTAGTCCATCTTTGTGTGGAATGTTGGTGTAGAGGGCTTCTACATCCATAGTAGCTAGGATGGTGTTTTTAGGAAGATCACCAATGGACTGTAGTTTCCTCAGGAAATCGGTGGTGTCTCGAAGATAGCTGGGAGTGCTGGTAACGAAGGGCCTGAGGAGGGAGTCTACATAGCCAGACAATCCTGCTGTCAGGGTGCCAATGCCTGAGATGATGGGGCGTCCAGGATTTCCAGGTTTATGGATCTTGGGTAGCAGATAGAATACCCCAGGTCCAGAGACAAACACCTACAAGATCTCTATCATGCATTCCTACAACTACAGTACCCACCTGCTGAAGTGAAGAAACAGATTGACAGAGCCAGAGAGTACCCAGAAGTCACCTACTACAGGACAGGCCCAACAAAGAAAACAACAGAACGCCACTAGCCATCACCTTCAGCCCCCAACTAAAACCCCTCCAACGCATCATCAAGGATCTACAACCTATCCTGAAGGACGAGCCATCGCTCTCTCAGATCTTGGGAGACAGACCAGTCCTTGCTTACAGACAGCCCCCCAATCTGAAGCAAATACTCACCAGCAACCACACACCACACAACAGAACCACTAACCCAGGAACCTATCCTTGCAACAAAGCCCGTTGCCAACTCTGTCCACATATCTATTCAGGGGATACCATCATAGGGCCTAATCACATCAGCCACACCATCAGAGGCTCGTTCACCTGTGCATCTACCAATGTGATATATGCCATCATGTGCCAGCAATGCCCCTCTGCCATGTACATTGGCCAAACTGGACAGTCTCTACGTAAAAGAATGAATGGACACAAATCAGACGTCAAGAATTATAACATTCAAAAACCAGTTGGAGAACACTTCAATCTCTCTGGTCACTCGATCACAGACCTAAGAGTGGCTATACTTCAACAAAAAAGCTTCAAAAACAGACTCCAACGAGAGACTGCTGAATTGGAATTAATTTGCAAACTGGATACAATTAACTTAGGCTTGAATAGAGACTGGGAATGGATGAGTCATTACACAAAGTAAAACTATTTCCCCATGGTATTTCTCCCTCCCACCCCACCCCCCACTGTTCCTCTGATATTCTTGTTAACTGCTGGAATTAGCCTACCTGCTTGTCACCATGAAAGGTTTTCCTCCTTCCCCCCCCCTGCTGCTGGTGATGGCTCATCTTAAGTGATCACTCTCCTTACAGTGTGTATGATAAACCCATTGTTTCATGTTCTCTGTGTGTGTGTATATAAATCTCTCCTCTGCTTTTTCCACCAAATGCATCCGATGAAGTGAGCTGTAGCTCACGAAAGCTTATGCTCTAATAAATTTGTTAGTCTCTAAGGTGCCACAAGTACTCCTTTTCTTTTCAGGATGTTGTTTCTGTTAACTGGGATGTCCAGGCACTGCAAACTGACATTACATAAGTCAGTCAGTGGATTTCCACTGGGTTTGTTCTGTGATTTGACCTGCATACCACCATAGTTTTAAACAGTGATGAGATTGAGACACTTTCTCCTTTGTTGAGACAGCTGTGAGAGCACCACTGAAATGCTGATTGTCATGCGACAGTTCTAGTTTTCATAAATCTGAGTCCCATGACCCTCAGATTCTTGTAGTATGATTAAATGGTCTTGAATTTATTTAATCTCATTCTCATAGCAATATGAAATGAAGCAACATCATTATGCACTGCTGCAACATCATTACATGAAAACTGAGCTATAGCAGTGTCATGATTTAGCATCATGGTGTGATCATTTTGTCCTGCAGGACAGATACAAATAGTTGGCATTTCAAAGCTAGTAGGAGCAGTATTAAGCTTTTATCAGCTGGAATTCACTTTTACATACATCACATGGGAACATGAATTGCCCGGTGTGACAGGTCCATCACTGCCAATAATTCATCTAATTTACTATTTACTAATTTATGGTAAAGTGGATGCATGGTTGGGTCTCAGAAACAACAGCCAGTAGCTTCATCTACCAGCTCATGCTGCTCTCAGCAGTGCTGCATTCTTACTAATAATTTAATCTTGTCTTTGAAGTTCAACTCCTAGCAGTTTGCCTCCTTTTTCTCATTTTCTTTCACTTCTGTTTAAAATTATAATGGTCCATTTCAACAAAATTAACTGTAATTTCATGGATCAGCACATCAGGAATAAGTTTTATACATAATACTATAATCCATGTAGCTGTCTCCCCAAAAGCAAATTGACTTGATGAGCAATTCTGTTTCCTGTGTAAATAACCCTGGTTCTAATTAAGAGCTCTGTTATTTCCGGGGTTTTTTTTGGTTTTAGTATTTTCTGGCAATTTGTGAGTATGGCAATTTTTTTTAAAGGAAATGGTTACCAAATATAACATGAGGGTAATAATATAACCTAGCTTTTACATAGTACTTTTCATCAGTATATCTCAAAATACTTTACAAAGGAGGGTAAATATCATTATCTCCTTTTCACAGATGGGAAAACTGAGGTTCCAGGAGGTGAAGTGACTTGTCCAAGGTCACCCAGGAGGACAGTGGCTGAATCAGGTTTTCTGGGTTCCATCCAGTGTGTTATCTACTACGTCATACTGCCTCCCATAGTTAATTTTATTTATTTTTAACTAACCCCTCCCCCGTGCTTTTATCAATGTTTCATTCTTCATTACAGTATATTTAAACTGGCTTTTTTTTTAATTAATTTAGTCCTCATGGAAGTTTCCAGACTGATAAAACCTAACACAGGTAAGTCTTCTATTTATATGTACAACAGGTACATCATGAACAGTGACAGGACAAGATTCTTACATTGTCCCATCAATATGTCATCAGTAATACCCTGGAAAAATCACTTCTAGAACTAGATGATGGGAAGTCTGCTTATTGTGGCCTCTATTCAGTTTCACTGTCTCCCTGTTGAGGTTGCCAGCCAGTGGATCAATTAGTATGAAACTGGGTGGTTCTTTTTGTAATATGTACACTTTTCTACTATGAATTGGACTGCAACTTCCAATTTATTTCACAAAGGTCACTAAACATATATTGGAAGGTAAGAACTTTCAGTTGTTACCAACCTGTCCCAGACTGCATAGGTGCCAACTTTCCCTCTTTCCCATGGGGGCTCGATCCCTGCTCTGCCTCCATCCCCGCCCACTCCACTCCTTCCATGAGGCCCCATGGAGTCGGTGCCTATGCCAGACTGGAACTAGAGACCTAGAGATTATGATGATAATAAAGATAAAAGGCCACATATCCTAGTTCCCTATGCCATCAAATTCTCAAACTGACTTTACTTTCATTATTCCTGAGGTGGGCCAGTGTACTCAAGTTCTGATGGCAAACATGCCCAAAGGCAAACATCAAGTGTTTACTTCTAAATATGGTAAATTTCACTGGCATACTGACCTGAAATCTATTAGTCTAGCATGATCCAACCCTGCACTAATAACAAATTTAATTATATTATTGTAACCATTATTTAGTGGCTCAATAACTCTTAAGAACATAAGAACAGCCATACTGGGTCAGACCAATGGTCCATCTAGCCCAGTATCCTCTCTTCCGACAGTGGTCAATGCCAGGTGCTTCAGAGGGAATAAACAGAACAGGTAATCATCAAGTGATCCATCCCGTGTTGCCCTTCCCAGCTTCTGGCAAACAGAGGCTAGGGTCACTTCAGAGCATGGTTTTGCATCCCTGCCCATCCTGGCTAATAGCCATTGATGGGTCTATCCTCCATGAACTTCTTAACCAAGGCCTTTGATATGCCATATCAGGGCTAGATACTACATGCTGTAGTTCCTTCAGCATTTGCCTCTGAGTCACGGTACACATGGCATACTACTGAGGGTATATTTGTGCAGCAGCTGGAAGTGTGCTTCCTAGAACAGGTAGACAGCCATGTGTTAGCTCTGGTCAAGTTCGTACGCTAAAAATAGCTGTGGGCTAGCTGCCCAAGTACAATCCTGAATGACCCCGTGGGTACATGCTCAGATGGCTAGTCTGAGTTCCCACAGCCACACTGCTGTTTTTAGCACAACAGCGTGACAAAGTCAGGCCCCACGGCTGCAAGAGGGTCCTGAAAGGCCGATATATTAGCCCAGAAGGTTATAGGCCCTTTTTCCTACAAGCTGAGAAGGGATTACCTCAGGTCAATTAGGGACACCTGAATCCAATTAAGGGCTGCCTGGGGCCTTTAAAAACCTCTCCTCTGTGGAGAGAGAGACAAGCTTCTGCCAGGCTACTGTCAGCAGGGAAACAAGCTCTTCAAGGCTGAGAGGCTGTGCTCCTTCCCATAGGGGAACAGCCAAACCCAAGTGCCTGCTGGGGGAAGGACTGACACCCCAGGGCAAGCAACAGGATGGTACCCTGCCCCAGGGAGGAGGCAGGGAAAGTATCCCATTTTGTTTTTGTGTTTACGAGACTGTTTCCTTTTTGATTGGTGAAGGATCACCCCTTAGGCCGACTGTGGGGCCTACCCTGAAAACACAGCCAAAGGAGCACAGAAGGTGGAAGGCAAACACTGCCCAGAGTGGGGCTGATTTACCCCAGGCCTGCCATCGCCAGAGGGAGAAGTGCTAAGTCTGACAAGACGAAGGAGGTGCCTTGCCACAATAGCTTGAGCAGAACTAGCATGTGTCTGTCCACCAACACTGGGAAGCCCCCTTTCAGCTGCTACGTAGACATACCCTTCATGCCTTCAGAGGCACTGCACTGAGCAGCCATATCAGTTACACCACTGTCTTATTAATCTTATCTTCTGAGATTTGTAGCTACATCGTTGCTACCTCACAGTCTTCTCCCCTTAGGTTTCCGTATACTTTCAAGAGAATTTCTATGTGAAGTACTACACCCTCATATCTACAGTCTAACATATTTCAATATATATTTTATAGTCAGGTATTATGGTATACTCTTGCTTATTCTCATCTCACCATTTTTCAGAAATGGCATGTTAATCTTCTCCCAATTCCAAGCATTCCACCACACCCATATTTGCATTTAAACGTCTTTCAACAGTGCATAGGCACACGGGTTGAAATTCTGGCCTCTTCGACCTCAATAGTGCTGGGATTTCACCCTTTCTTTTTATTTGTGAGAGATGGGAGCATTTTTATATATCCCTTTCTTCACTACCATGGTAAATTGCTCCTCCATATCCCCTTCTTGTGCATTTTCTTTCAGTGCAGCCATAATTACTTGCTATAGTTTCCCCAGCAATTAGTTTAAATAATCCCCCCAAAAACCTTCTTAATTTTAATTGACAGGCCTTGTCAAGCAATATTTACCTTGATCCTTTCCAGCCTCATCTATATAATGAAAGTCCTTTAATGTCTGAATGTTAAAGAGCCCCTCTCGACAATGCTGTATGACTTTCTTTGATCCATTCTTGATGAGATAATCCAAGAGCATGAGGGATTTATACACATGCCTCCAGTTCTTTCCCTGGTCGTTCATCCTGTGCCATATCATGTTCATAATCTCCAAAAGAGAAACTGTATTGTATGTCAGGTCACTGATCTCTAACATTAGTGAACTAGAGGGACCCCATGGGTCATTAGAGGTTGCTTCCCTGACTTTGACCTCAGAATCAGAATAATTTTTCACAAAGTTCTTCATGTGCCTCCTGAGTGCCATGGAGATGACAGGTTGTTCAGTTGATAAAGTTGGTAAGAGATACCTGTGCTGCTGTCCCTGTCTCCACCTCAGCAAACCACAATGATTCTGCAAACAGAACAATACAAGGAACACATGTAACTTGTTATCCACTCGGCATTTTGGAGGAAGAGGGGAAGGCTGATATAATTATCAGTTTCTTAACAATAGGGGCCAGCCATGATTAGGAGCACTATGATTGCAATCATAGAGCATTACCTTCTGGTCATACCTAGCCCAAAAAGGAGACCCATCCTACTTGTCCCTAACCAGAAATATGGCAACTATGATTAATGGCCACAAGGGTGAGAATACAGTGAAGGGGATACTTAGGTTCTCCTTAGGAAAGACTGCAGTAGGGCAACAAACTGGAAGGAAGATGACCTGTGTTCTACTTCATGGCCTTGTTATTAATTTGCTGACCTTGGGCAAGACACTTAATCTCTCTGTACTTCAGTTTACTCATCTGTATAAGTGTTCAATATAGTTATTAGTGATCATTATTTATTATTAGGTGTTTGTCAAGAATAGTAAAGTCACTGGAGGTGGAAGAAGGGATAGAACATTTAATAATCCAGCAAACTTAACTAAAACTAGATCATACCTTCCATTGTTAAACCAGAGCTCCAGGTTGCTTGTATGGTGCCCCTGTAGTTAGTACTTTGCACACACATACAAGAGACTGGAGTTCAAATGCCAGATTCAGAATTGGGCCCGCAGAAGTTAAATTATACTGCCAGAGCATTGTATGCATGCAGGGAGGAAAAAAGAAAGGGTCTCATGTCACTCTGCAGCGACTCTTCTCTCTTCTGCTCCTCTAAATCAGAGAGGGAGGGTAGAGGAAGGAAAAACAGGGTTCCATTTGCCTGAGGACTGCTCTGCTAAACTGAATAGAGATTCTCTACTGATCATCTTGGATCTGTCAGCTTTCACAGCTGGCATACGCAACAGGGGGGTGTATTTTAGTTGAGGCAGTGATAGCATAAAAAGGGAACACAGCCTCCAAACAATTTAAACAAAGCCTGTAAATTGTCAATTCACAGCTTTATGAGATGAACCCATTCCCTTCCCTTCTTTTCATTAGTTATCATGAGAGTGGGTAAGTCTCTGTGCAGTTCACAACTGAGTCACCAGCAAAGGCTGTCATGATCATGTATCAAATTAATTTCAAGCCCTGACAAGTGCCCAGCCTCAATGAGGGAGACAATCTGTAATCAGATTTTATGCACACAAAAGTCAAAATATTAAAATTCATAACAAATGTGTTTGTTTTCCATCTTGCTTCCCCAAATCCACCAACACCTTTGTCCACTCCGACTTCTAGTTATTTTGATTGATTCATTCAATGTTGGATTTTTAACACAAGGAAGGGATAGGCATGAATCTGAAGCAAAACACCAAATGTCACCTTTTCAATTTTTAAAATAAAGAAGATAATTAACCTTTTTATCAAAGTATGCACAACTTCAAGTAAGTTGGATGGAAAATATATCGGTTTAATTAAGATATTGTAGAGGGCGATAGCTGCAAGTGCTGGGAACCTGGAGAGCAAAAAGAATCTTTCTGAGGAGAGTACTGCATAGCTTACAACTCCCTGCCTCTCTTTCTTGTTTGCACTTCAAATGGAGTCAATTTTTATCCTTCTCACTCCTGCAGAGAAAAAACTGATTTTATAGTATGTTTCAATGAAGCTATTAAAAATTTCAGTCATAGCAGGTGTCATAAACATACTGCTAAGGGTAGTCTAGAATTCCTCCTTACCTGTAAGGGGTTAAGAACTTCAAATAACCTGGTTGGCACCTGACCAAAAGGACCAATGTGGAAAGAAGATACTTTCAAATCTTGTGGGGGAGGCTTTGTTTTGGTGTGTTCTCTTGAGAAGCAGAGAAGTATCAAGTCAGAAAACTCCTTCTCCTATAAACCATCCTAAAAGTCTCTCAGATTATAAATTGTAAGTAAAAGCCAGGCAAGGCGTGTTAGATTATCTTTTGTTCTGCTTGTAAATTTTTCCTTTGCTGGAGGGAGATTTATTCCTGTTTTTTGTAACTTTAAAACTAAGCCTAGAGGAAGTTCTGCTGTGTTTTTGAATCTTTTGTTACCCTGTAAAGTTATTTTCCATCCTGATTTTACAGAGGTGATTTTTACCTTTTTTTAAATAAAATCCTTTTTTTAAAAACCTGACTGATTTCTCTATTGTCCTAAGACCCAGGGGTTTGGGTCTATGATCACTTTGTAACCAATTGGTTAGGATATTATTCTCAAGCCTCCCCAGGAAAGCGGGTGTAAGAGCTTGGGGGGATATTTTGGGGGAATAGAAACTCCAAGTGGTCCTTTCCCTGATTCTTTGTTAAATCACTTGGAGGTGGCAACATACCATCCAAGGGCAAAGAATTTGTGCTTTGGGGAAGTTTTAACCTAAGCTGGTAAAAAATAAGCTTAGCAGTTCTTTCATGAGGGTCCCCACATCTGTACCCTAGAGTTCAGAGTGGGGAGGGAACCCTGACATGGTGGTAGTGGTGGGATCATTTTGAACCAAAAGCACAGAATTTAGGATTTTAAAAGGCTTTTTTTCTCTCTCTCTCTCTCCCCTTTTGGCTGCTTGAGAAGCAGGGAGGTTTTTTTTAAAGCTGGGAGCACCTGGAGTGTTTTTTCTCTGCCTGAGGGCAGGGTAGTTAACCTCCTGCAGGGGAATTCACTTTTTTTTTATTTTTCTTTCTAGCTCTTGGGTTAGGCTAGATTAAACACAGAAAGGCTAGGATGGCTGACAGTGACATCCAAAAGAAATTAGAATTAGCCAGATTCGAAGCTCAAAAGAGACAAAAAGAACATGATAGACAGATGGAGGCAGAAAAATCTGCCCACAAGAAAGCTATGGAGGCCCAGAAGCATGCTCAGGAGGAGAGGGAAAGAGAGAGGAAGAATGAACTGGAGTTAGAGACAAAACACTTAGAGATGGAAAGGGCTAAGCAGAATATACCAGACAACCCTAGCAATCTTTCTCCAGGTATCGCTTCCTATCCCAAAAAGTTCCCTACCTACAAGGCAGGTGATGATACCGAGGCCTTCTTAGAAAATTTCAAAAGGGTCTGCCTTGGGTACAGCATATCTACAGATCAGTACACGGTGGAGCTGAGGCCACAGCTCAGTGGACCCTTAGCAGAGGTGGCGGCTGAAATGTCTAAGAAACACATGAACAGTTATGAACTTTTTTTTTAAAAAAAAAAAAAGCCAGACTCAGAGTGGGGCTAATACCCAAGCATGCCTATCGGCGGTTCAGAGCCCTAAAGTAGAAACCGGACATGGCATTTTCCTGACACACCTACCACATTGTAAAAAATTGGGATGCCTGGATATCAGGAGCCAGCGTTAAATCTCGGGAAGATCTGTCTTTCCTAATGCAAATGGAACAGTTCTTAGAGGGTGTTCCTGAGGAAGTAAAAAAGTATATCATAAATGGGAAGCCCAAAATTGTAATTGAGGTGGAGGAGATTGGAACCAAATGGGTGGAGGTGGCGGAAAAGAAAAAAACTAGTAGCAGTTGGAGTGGATATCAGAAGGGACAACCCAAGACAACACTCTATCGGCAGGGGCAGCCCAAGGCCCCACCTACATCCCAAGGAAAAACCCAAACACCTTATCATCACCCTACACCTGTCTCCAGCAACCCACCTCACCCCAGTGGCCAGTCAGCTGGACGATGTTTTAAATGTAATGAGCTGGGGCATGTGAAGGCCAACTGCCCCAAGAACCCCAACAGACTGGAGTTCATTACACCAGAGTCACACCAAAGGTCTTCAGGCCCAGATGCCTCCCAGAAACCCTCAGCGAAGGGAAACTGTGAGTGTTGGTGGGAAGAAGGTTATCGCGTAGAGGGACGCTGGAGCACAAGTGTTGGCTATCCACCAATCCTTAGTGGACCCCAACTTAATTAACCCAGAGTCTAAGTGATGATTCAACCCTTCAAGTCAAACTTTTTTGACTTGTCTACAGCCAAGTTGCCTGTCCAGTACAAGGGCTGGTTAGGAATGTGGACTTTTGCAGACTGTGATGATTATCCCATTCCCATGCTGCTGGGGGAAGACTTGGCCAACCATGTGAAGCTAGCCAAGAGGGTGGGAATAGTCACCCGCAGCCAGGTGAAGTGAGGTGTCACACCTAGCTCTGTTCCTGAGCCTTCAACAAGGGCCCAGTCTGTGTTACCAGAGACCCAGACTGAGGTGGTAGAACCAGACCCCATGCCAATGTCTGCGACAGCAGTAGTGGATCCAGGTGCAGAGACCCAGCCAGAGCCAGTCCCAAAACTGGAACTTGCAGAGCAACCAGTACCAGAACCATTGCCAGCACTGAGTCCAGTGCTTGCAACCCCTACAGCTCCAACACCAGAGGGCACCACTGAACCTGCACTGGCAGCAGCAGCAGATAACCCTACACAAGAGGCTCAGCCAGAGGCTGAAATACCACACAGTGCACCAGCGGAGGGCGGTTCACAGTCCACGGAAACAGCCCCATCACCTGCATCGCTTCCAGAGGGACCGAGCCCAGGTCCACAATCCAGTGAGGAACTGATGTCTCCAGCACCAAAGGAACAGTTCCAGGCTGAACAGGAAGCAGATGAAAGCCTTCAGGGAGCTTGGATGGTGGCACGGAGCAACCCACCGCCTCTTAGCTCTTCTAATCGATCCCGGTTTGTTGTAGAAAGAGGACTTTTATACAAGGAAACTCTTTCTGGTGGGCACCAGAAAGACTGGCATCCTCAGAGACAGTTGGTAGTTCCAACTAAGTACCGGGTAAAGTTCTTGAGCTTAGCCCACGATCATCCTAGTGGCCGTGCTGGGGTGAACAGGATCCAAGACCATTTGGGGAGGTCCTTCCACTGGGAGGGAATGGGCAAGGATGCTTCTACCTATGTCCAGTCTTGTGAGGTATGCCAAAAAGTGTAAAAACCCCAAGACCAGGTCAAAGCCCTTCTCCAGCCACTCCCCAGAATTAAGGTTCCATTTCAGCGAGTAGCTGTGAATATTCTGGGTCCTTTCCCAAAAAAGATACCAAGAGGAAAGCAGAACATACTGACTTTCATGGATTTTGCCACCCACTGGCTGTAAGCAGTAGCTCTAAGCAACACCAGGGCTAAAAGTGTGTGCCAGGCATTAACAGGCATTTTTGTAGGTTGGCCCTCCGACATCCTTACAGATTTGGAAACTAATTTCCTGGAAGAACCCATGAAAAGCCTTTGGGAAGCTCATGGGGTGAACCACTTGGTTGCCACCCGTTACCACCGTCAAACAAATGGCCTGGTGGAGAAGTTTAATGAAACTTTGGGGGCCATGATACGTAAATTCGTAAATGAGGACTCCAACAATTGAAACCTATTGTTGCAGCAGTTGGTCTTTGCCTACAGGGCTGTACCATATCCCAGTTTAGGGTTTTCACCATTTGAACTTGTGTATGGCCACGAAGTTAAGGGGCCATTACAGTTGGTGATGCAGCAATGGGAGGGGTTTACACCTTCTCCAGGAACTAACATTCTGGACTTTGTAAACACCCTCCGAAACACCCTCTGACCCTCTTTAGTTCTTGCTAAACAAAACCCTAAAAGATGCTCAAAAAGAGCAAAAGGCCTGGTATGATAAACATGCCAGAGAACCTTCCTTTAAAGTAGGAGACCAGGTCATGGTCTTGAAGGCAATCCAGATCCATAAAATGAAAGCGTCGTGAGAAGGGCCATTTACGGTCCAGGAACGCCTAGGAACTGTTAACTATCTCAGATCGTCCCCCACATCAAACCTAAAGCCTAAGGTGTACCATGTTAATTCTCTAAAGCCCTTTTATTCCAGAGAATTAAGGGTTTGTCAATTTACAGCCCAGGGAAGAGATGACTCTAAGTGGCCTAAAGGTGTCTACTACAAAGGAAAAAGTGATGGTGCCGTGGAAGAGGTGAACCTCTCAATGACCCTCGTATGTATGCAGCACCAGCAAATCAAGGAGCTGTGCACTAGCTTTGCGCCTATGTTCTCAGCCACCCCAGGATGGACTGAACGGGCAAGCCACTCCATTGACTCAGGTAATGCTCACCCATTTAGAGCCCAACCGTACCGGGTGTCTCTTCAAGCCAAAATTGCTATAGAACGGGAGATCCAGGACATGCTATAGATGGGTGTAATCCGCCCCTCTAACAGTGCATGGGCATCTCCAGTGGTTCTAGTTCCCAAACCAGATGGGGAGATATGTTTTTGAGTGGACTACCGTAGATAAATGCTGTAACTCGCCCAGATAACTATTCAATGCCACACACAAATAAGCTATTGGAGAAACTTGTACGTGCCCACTTCATCTTTACCTTAGACTTAACCAAGGGGTACTGGCAAGTACCGCTGGATGAATCTGCCAAGGAAAGTCAGCCTTCATCACCCATGTAGAGCTGTATAAATTTAATGTACTCCCTTTCGGGCTGCAAAATGCACCCACCACTTTCCAAAAACTTGTAGATAGTCTCCTAGCAGGATTGGAAAAATCTGCAGTCGCTTACCTTGATGATGTGGCCATCTTTTCGAATTCATGGGCAGAACACCTGGAGCATCTGCAAAAAGTCTTTGAGCGCATAAGGGAGGCAGGGCTAACTGTTAAGGCTAAAAAGTGTCAAATAGGCCTAAACAGAGTGACTTACCTTGGACACCAAGTGGGTAAAGAAACTATCAACCCCCTACAGGCCAAAGTGGATGCTATCCAAAAATGGGCTGTCCCAAAGTCAAAGAAACAGGTCCAATCCTTCTTAGGCTTGGCCGGATATTACAGGCGATTTGTACCGCACTACAGCCAAATCGCCGTCCCATTGACAAACCTAACCAAAAAGAAACAGCCAAATGCAATTCAGTGAACTAAAAAGTGTCAGAAGGCCTTTAACCCGCTTAAAGCAATACTCATGTCTAACCCTGTGCTAAGGACCCCAAACTTTAACAAACTTTCCTAGGAACCACAAATGCGTACAAGCATGGAGTGAAAGCAGTTTTAATGCAGGAAGAATCAGATCAAAAATTCCATCCTGTCGTGTTTCTCAGCAAGAAGCTGTCTGAGAGGGAAAGTCACTGGTCAATCAGCAAAAAGAAATGTTACGCCATTGTGTATGCTCTGAAAAAGCTACGCCCATATGTTTGGGGACGGCGTTTCCACCTGCAAACAGACCATGCCGCGTTGAAGTGGCTTCATACCATCAAGGACAATAACAAAAAACTTCTTCAGTGGAGTTTAGCTCGCCAAAATTTTAATTTTAAAATATAATACATTTCAGGAGCTTCAAAGTGGCTAATGCACTCTCCGGTAAAAGTTTCCCCAAATCAACCGGTTAAAATCGTCCTTAAAATGTGGAAAATATTGTTAGTTTTTACATAATCAGTAGTATATCTAGAGGTGCATGTGTCTTATAAACTCTGTTTTCTCCTAAAGCTCCAGGAAGAAATCACAGCCTATCCAGCTGTCCAGCACTGTCTGTGATTTGTGGGGCATGTCATAACCATACAGCTAAGGGTAGCCTAGAATTCCTCCTTACCTGTAAGGGGTTAAGAAGCTCAAATAACCTGGTTGGCACCTGACCAAAATGACCAATGGGGAAAAAAGATACTTTCAAATCTGGGAGGGGGGGAGGCTTTGTTTTTTGTGTGTTCTCTTGGGAAGCAGAGAAGCATCATGTCAAAAAACTCCTTCTCCTATAAACCATCCTAAAAGTCTCTCAGATTACAAATTGTAAGTAAAAGCCAGGTAAGGCGTTACATTGTCTTTTGTTCTACTTGTAAATATTTCCTTTGCTGGAGGGAAGTTTACTCCTGTTTTTTGTAACTTTAAAACTAAACCTAGAGGAAGTTCTGCTGTGTTTTTGAATCTTTTGTTATCCTGTAAAGTTATTTTCCATCCTGATTTTACAGAGGTGATTTTTACCTTTTTTTTAAATAAAATCCTTCTTTTAAAAACCTGACTGATTTCTCTATTGTCCTAACACCCAGGGGTTTGGGTCTGTGATGACTTTGTAACCAATTGGTTAGGATATTATTTTCAAGCCTCCCCAGGAAAGGGGGTGTAAAGGCTTGAGGGAATAGGAACTCCAAGTGGTCCTTTCCCTAATTCTTTTTAAATCACTTGGTGGTGGCAGCGTACCGTCCAAAGGCAAAGAATTTGTGCCTTGGGAAGTTTTAACCTAAGCTGGTAAAAATAAGCTTAGGGGTTCTTTCATGTGGGTCCCCACATCTACACCCTAGAGTTCAGAGTGGGGAGGGAACCCTGACAGCAGGATTTCTCTCCTGCCTTTGTGTCTTTCTTTGTTTTGGTGCACTGATGCACTGTGACAGTGGTTATATAGCAGCACATATTGATCTGTTTTTTACAAGTTGATTAGATAACTCTATTAGAATCATAACCTGCTGGAGTGGAACACTTAGCACCAGTGCCTTTGTCGTCCTGGACTGGGTCTTCCCACTCATCTTGATTTCCATGGGGCTGGTCTGACTTTTGACTTCCAAGCTAGGCATGCAGGTTGGTTGATTGGTTTGTTTGTTAAAGTGAATTTACTGATAGTGAAAGGTTCAAGAGTAACAGCTTGAAGTTTTCTATTCGCAGAACTGGAACAGCATGGGCAACATCAGTACAAACCTACAGCTCACATTAAATGTCGAGAAACATATTGGGGATACAAAAATCAATGAGATGGGTCACGGCATCACAGTACAACATTTGGGGCAACATTACATAGGACTCCTAGGTCTACATAATAAATATTATGCTTTTTAAAAATACCTAGAATTACTTATTTACTGAACACTCTGGGTCATCTCTTAAAGAACAGTGTACCTGATTAAAACTATGTAACAATTATTTATTCATAATTAAACCCAGATCATTAAACTAAAATATATTCCTGCTAAAAATAGAAAACTTGATATGCACAATTTCATTTAAATAACATTAAAGCTAAATTGTACAGCCAGGAAATTAATAGTTAAGGACCACGAACTGGATGTAGCTGTGATTTTTTTCTGTTTTTTATTGTTGTTTGCCAGTTCATATCATAAACATAATGTCATGTAAATGAAACTGTGCCTCATAGTTAGTCTTTTGTGCTACTAATCAAAAAAATCAATATTTGGTTCTCGCATCCTGCCTCTCATTCCCTGAGCCAGCCATCTCTGAGGTTAGTGTGTCTGTGCTACCACATGAAAGACACAGACTGATTTTGTCCAGATCTGCTGGATTGCTCCCAAACTCAGCAATGGCTGGGAGACCTAAGAGAATCTCACTTTAACCCCTGTTGGCATCTGGGAGGTTAGGCTGAGTGTAGCTCTGCAATAACTTATTTGGCCAAACTATGAGCAGTGCTGATGAGCCCTCAAAAGGAATTCCCATTTAGAAGCTAGACCTGAAACACAAGTGTAACAGTGAGTGCATGAAATCCAGAAATCTGGTGATCCCACTTCAGGAACTTTTATGATTTTATTTCAGTTTCACCAAATGATTTTTTGGCTCACGGTATACAAAAAACTGTGTATGTTTTAAATCCTGCTTTCAAGCCATCAAGCCAACCTCTCACTAGCAGGGAGAAACTTCTCCTTATGTCAGGTTATTCCATAAGTGCCTGCTGCAGGGTTTCTTTCACCTTCCTCTGGCACTGAAACAGCTGGTCCTAGCTGCTGCCAGAGACAAGGTACTAGGCTAGGTGGACCATGGGTCTGTGATTCACTATGGCAGAAAGAGATCTTGGAATCATTGTGGCTAGTTCTCTGAAAACCCACTCAATGTGCAGCAGCTGTCAAAAAAGTGAACAGAATGTTGGGAATCATTAAGAAAGAGATAGATAATAAGACCGAAAATATCATATTGCCCCTATATAAATCCATGGTACGCCCACATCTTGAATACTGTGTGCATATCTGGTCACCCCATCTCAAAAAAGATATATTGGAATTGGAAAAGGTTCAGAAAAGGGCAACAAAAATTATTAGGGGCACGGAATGGCTTCTGCATGAGGAGCAATTAATAAGACTGGGACTTTTCATCTTGGAAAGGAGACAACTAAGGGGGAATATGATAGAGGTCTATAAAATCATGAATGGTGTGGAGAAAGTAAACAAGGAAGTGCTATTTGCTTCTCACAACACAAGAACTAGGGGTCACCAAATGAAATTAATAGGCAGCAGGTTTAAAACAAAAGAAAGTATTTTTTCCACACACAGTTAACCTGTGGAACTCCTTGCCAGAGGATGTTGTGAAGGCCAAGACTATAACAGGAATCAAAAAAGAACTAGATAAGTTCATGGAGAATAGGTCCATCAATGGCCATTAGCCAGAATGGGCAGGTATGGTGTCCTTAGCCTCTGTTTGCCAGAAGCTGGGAATGGGCAACAGGGATGGATCACCTGATGACTACCTGTTCTGTTCATTCCCTCTAGGGCATCTGGCATTGACCATTGTGGGAAGACAGGATACTGGCCTAGATGGACCTTTGATCTCACCCAGTATGGCCGTTGCTACATTCTTATCTATGTTCCATACCTGCCTGTAATAATGATGGTTTCCAGACACATCAGCAGGTGTCTTGCATGGAAGTTCAGCAAGAGCTGGCTTTGGATCCATTAAACCTGCCATTTAAGGGAGCCCATGGTTGACAGGACAACCCCCCCTTGCAGGCAGATGGGTGTTACTACAGATGACCGCTCAGCTGGAGCCGTGCCAGGCCTTGGGCAGTAGGAGAGTTGTGAGACAGGAAGGGAGGGATTGAGGTGCGCTCCCCACTCCAGAAACAACCCCTGGGGTGGGGGGCAGGTCCTCACAATCCTAAATCCAGCCCCGCTCCCCAGGGAGCGTAAGGCTAGACCTGCCAGTTCTCTGCCAGCAGTGGCCACTCCCAGCAATGTGGCTCACTGAAAGGGCAGCTGTGAAGGCAGGTGACATCCAGGAGAGGGCAGCCACGGGGGGCTCCTGCACAGGGGATGCCCCCGCCTCCCCCAGACACACACGACTGCAGGTAAAAACAGGACCCAGCACACAACTCTCTCTGGCCCTGGAGATGCCCCAGCAGGGGCAAGACAAGCTTTAAACAGGGAGAGGCCCCGCCCCGCTCTCATTAACGAGTGGGGTTAAGTGGCTGAAGGCACCGGGGTTCGTGTGCACACACAGGCAGAGGCTTCACATTGCTGGGCTCGCACCCCACTCTCATTACCTGAGGAAAACTTAGCAGTAGCGACCGGTAGGCATTGTTTTCCCACTTAAAATTCAAACTGCCATCAATCAGCTGCAAAGGCCCGCCTCTCCCTGTCCTCTTCCAATCAGAATGCGCGTACCCACTGTTCTTCCCTCATTTTGCATTCAAAGCGGCTGTCAATTACCTTCCAAGCCCCACCCCTTCATCACATCCAATTAGAATTCTAGTTATTCCTTTGCCTTACCAGCCCTGGGAATCCTCCTGAAAGGAGCAGGGACAGCTCTGCCACATTTTGTAATAGTGGGGAGGGGAGGGGAGCATTTGACTGACAGACCTTCAACCTCTGCTAGGCTCCACCCCTTAATTTCAGCAATCAGTAGATTTTCAGGCCTCTCTAATACAAGAGGAAAGCTCTCCCCCGCCTTTTTTATGGTTTTATTTTTATTTTTATACTTTTTTTTTAATCCATAAACATTTCACAGTCTAAACAAAGGTGAAATTCAAAGTTGCGGGGAGGCCGTAACACCAACCTTGGACAGTCACTAATGCTGCCTCCTCCAGATCTCAATCCCCTCATTCAGATTGTAGAATCATAGAATATCAGGGTTGGAAGGGACCTCAGGAGGTCATCTAGTTAATGCAATAACCCCTCCAAGTTAACGCAATAACCCCTCCCCCAGGGCCTTAACTGATGTATTGATAAATGAATTAACATGTTTTCCCAACTAGACCAGCACTTACGGGAAATGAGAGCTTTGCACCCCCTTGCATGCAGCCAAAACACACATCCCAAGTCACACTCATTTCACAGGTTGCTAAAATCTCTTGGTCTATAGTGCTGCTTCTTTTCCACCCACCCACTACATGTGAGTTCTCTCAATCTCTCTTAACGGAGACATATGCACACTCACATATATGCACATGATGGACGGTATCAACTTGAAGGGGGCGTTTTGTTGGTAGACATACCCACAGATTAGAATGCAAGTGACACTGTGGCTATCACATTTGCCATGTTGTTGACTTGAATGAGAGGCGATCAGGCTAAATTTTAATAGCCCCACATGGTTCAAAAAGGAGACTCGGGACCTGTCAGTCCTAAATTCAAACCCAAAGCAATAAGTAGGTCTTGGGGTGCACAGGAGAATGCATTAAATGCAATCAGAGCACAGAACTGCAGTAGCATTCACTAAAACTCCTATTATATAGGTTTAGCCCAGGCAGTGAAAAAACAAAACCATACTAAAGTAACTAAGCTCCACGCCCCGGGCTGTGAGCTGTCATGTCTGCAAGTTCCTGCGTGGTTTGTGGTTTGCAGATGACTGCCTGATTGGCTGAACTTCATGGTGAAGAGAGGAGGGTGCACAGGGTGAAAAGTTTGTGTGGTCCTGAATGGCTGCAGAAGCATCTACCCTTGGTAAGCGCTTAATCTGAAGGCAAGAACCAGCTGGCTGTATTGTTATGAAATGCAGGCTGTTCAATATCATTTTATTTCATCTTAGATTCTGCAAGTGTGGAATATAGCAACCAGAAGCAAAGCAAAGACTCTTTCTCAGCCTTCTCAAAGGTATGTGACTATTACAACATTTGCTTTCAGTTCTTTAACAACAGATGGTGCCAGTTCAAGTGAGGGGCCCTTTGCAACATTATACAACTGACACCCCAGTGGCAAGGCCCAAGATTGTTTGTTTGTGCATCTGCCACACTTGCATCAAACTTCTAACCCTTCCAGTTTGGGGAGGGATGTGAATGTGTCCAGAACTGGTGTGTGTATTTGTTGAGAGTGTTGGAAGAATAGGGGCAGGAGATTTCCTTTAAAACAGAAGGGGAAAAAAACCTGCACTGTCTTTCAGTCAGGGCTTGATAAAAGGGAAAACATCCAGATTCCCCAGGGGCTTAAAGTTATCTTGATAGAGCTCTCAGTCAGCACAAAGCAACTATTCTCTACAAAACACTACACTGGAGCATCCCGGCTGGGATAGGGCCCCCATGAGCTAGATGCCCCCTGCAGCCAGAGTTTTGGCACTATTGTCTGAACTGCCCCCACAAATAGAACATCCATACTTTGTAGTATCCTATGTGACATGAGCTAAGAAACCCCAAACCCTACATCACAGAACTGCCATCATCATTGACAGCAAGGGCCACCTCAGCAAAGAAGCCAAGGCGTGAATGAGCCATTAAAATTCATCCCAACTTCTCGCTCCTGATTCATTAGTTAATAATTGTAAAGCATTTTGGAGATTCAAAGTGCTGTAATTGCTACATGCTGTATTTATTACGGGACAGTATCCCTTCAGGGCAGGGTTGAGGCACATGGTGATGGTAGTGTATGAGGAGAAAGTTCACACTGCCTTGCCCATGTGGTGTGCCCATTCTGGGAACAGCTGGAGGACTTCAGTCTCCAAACTTTAATCCAGCATCTGTCATCAGAAGAAAAATTAATTTAAAAAAATTCCAACTGTCTTTCAGCACCAACGGTGGGAACAATTTTGTTATTTATATTTGTCTAGAAAAGAACGTTTCCCTATTGGCCAGGTTGGTGGTAAATGAATGGTGTGGGGTACAGATGAAATGGATCAGGGTCTAGGTGTGGGGAAACCACATTCCTTATTATTACAATGTAGGTCCAGGGAAGCAAAGCTCGTCCCTGGCCCTCTAACACAGACCTGAGGTTTTCATTTACACTGACTTTAATTTGTGTTTCTAAAATCCAGCCTTGGCAATCACACCAGGTAAGGGAATTTAGGTAGGTTTACGGGTACAGAACAGAGCTCTTGTGTCATAGTGCTAGCCACTGTGTGTTACTAAAGAGACAAGGTGGGTAAGGTAATACCTTTAATTTGACCAACTTCTCTTGCTCTTCTTCAGGTCTTGGTAAGCTTGAAAGCTCATCTCTCACCAACAGAAGTTGGTCCAATAAAACATATTACCTCACCCACCTTGTCTCCCTAATACCTTGGCACCAACACAGCTACAACAACCCTCCATACAACTATGTGTTACTATCATTTGTGTAAGTAGCAGAACAGGAAAGATTTGGACGGGAAGGCTAGGTGGACTATAGCCCCTCTAAATCTAATAGTATTTTATCTAGATGCTCTCTACTCCTTAAAATGATTCCGTTTGAGGGAAGTTCCTATGCAAGATAAAAATTGTCCCTCACTCTGCCAATTCAAAGTTTTGAATATCTCCCAGTATCCAGTGCCTCAGCTGCTCATCTCAGTTGTATGCCTTGCTGTTTTATTGCTTCTCTCTTTGCAGACAGTAAGAATGTCTCTTTCCCCCCAGCCAGCTGCTTTGTCTAGATTTGTTACACTTTTAGCTGAAGGCAGTGTCTTCTGACTCAGTTGTTATTTCTGGGCAGAATGAAAATAATTCTCCATCCCTTCTTCCCATTTCTTTCCCGGATAATGCCCCATCCTTGAATTTTTCTGCTGGTTTAGATGTGTTTGATTCACATCCAAACATTGATTTCCCCTATCATATTCCATCTCTGATGTACATAATCACTGGAAGTTAGCCACAGTAACCCAAACAGTGCCAAATGTGTTGCCATTCACAGTCATATTAGCTACTCTTGATCGTTCCAGATATTTGGGATTTTTTTTTAACTGTGTTAAGACTACTGTCCTCCTCTCCCATTTTTCCTTTTCTCCAGGCCTTGGTTTAAAAGAAACCTAACTTGGCAGCCCACTTTCAGCTGATTAAAATGGTATGTAGCGTATAATCATCATCATTTGCCTGACAGGAGGACCGTGCACGGCTGCAGACACAGCCCAATCAATTTATATGCAGCCCCACAAATCCCATGATTTCTTTCAGAATCTTTAATTTTGCAGCACACTTGACAGCTATAGAAAGGAGACTTCGCTCATCCAACTTAATTTTTCATCAGTCCTAATAAATGTGTGTTTCCATTACCGTTACCCCTTAGTCCCAGTGGAGGCTATATTATAATAACACTTTGTACTCACTGTGTATGCTTTTTATCCTAAAATCTCCAAGTGCTTTACAAAGGTGGGTAAATATTAATACCCCCATTTGACAGATGAAAAAACTGAGGCACATAGCAGTGAAGTGGCTTGTTTAAGGACACACAGCAAATCAGTAGCCAGGCTGGGAACAGAATGCAGTGCCTGGACTCCTGATCTTGTTCTTTAACCACTAGACAATACTGCCTTATTTTACATTTTTATATTGGTACTTTCATTTCAAATATTTTTTTAAATGTATTAGACATACATACGAATACAGATAGAATCTGCAGTGACAGTAGCTAGGCTAAAAATCACAAGGGCTGTTCCCCTCATAATTCAGGGCATAAACTGATCCCCTATGATATAGCTAGAGGAACATTCCAGTGTTTGATGCCTTATTCAAATACTTCTGACTTTGGTCACTGTTGGAGATGGGTTACTGGGCTAGATGGACCAATATCTTCTGGTACAGCTATTGCTTGTGTTCTCATTACAGCAGATGGGTAGCTGGGAGGGGAATGCATATTTTTGCTATGGCTCTAGCCCAGCTCCTTGTCTCTGAAGCAGAGTCACTGTAAACACTGTTTCTAGAAGGATGTTAAAAATAAATGAGAGAGAGAGAGAGAGAGAGAATGATTTTGAAAGAGTCTGATTTTTTTGGGAGGGAGTAAACTTTTTTAAAATTATTCTGCAGAGTAGAGGCCCATGCTGTGCACCATTTAACGACTGTCTAACTAGAGGCAGTTAACTTCTGAGGAACAGGTTTATTAAGAATGGCCAAATTATGAGGGCATTGACCTGTGAAGGTTAACTCTAAGAAATGTTATCTGATGAGAGGAAATTATCATAATGCCTAAACTCCAAACGGAAAACCTGGTTTCATTCTCTTAGAGCTGTATAGATGTGTCTCCCCCGCACCTTGCGCCACAGTGTCTTGGGCCTCTCGGCTGCACAATGAGACCCTTGCAGCCTTGCTATCAGCACTGCCCTAACCCCAACCCTACCTCCCACAACCATAAACATAAAAATAGACAAAAATGGGGAGGGGGGATATTTAAAATTGTCAAAATTAGAATAAAAATCAAATTCTGCCAAGCCTAATAATAATCACTAGGGAAGCCATTTTGAGCTGGAGGATTCCCTGTGTCTCCAAACTCTGTTGAAGAGCTTTTATAGTTTTATGCACTTTCCAAAGACTTATGGGGACATTTGGCGAGGTACCATGGTGGTAACCAAAGTTTTAGCTCTTTTTGGTACATTGTGAATTCATCAGGTAGGATCTGGTCAGTCCTTGAATGAGGAAACATCCAAGGAAACCCCAGCACTTCAGGAAATGGTGTTAATGACTTTGTGTAACTGGCACATTTTCCTCCAAGTCACTACTGGACTGATTGCCCAAACATCTTTCTTTCAAATGAGGGATAGAACTGAAGGTCACCTATGATTATCAAATATCCCTTAGCCCTGTACATAAGAATTAAAGTTAATCCATTAATCCATTTTCATGGCCAGATTTCAATTTAAATAATTACATTCTGGGTATCTAACATTTTAGTTTGATAGAGGCATTTGTTACTTCTGTTCTTATACTGCTGTGTGCTGCTAAAGAGCTGCTGTGTTCCACCCCAGGTAGAACGATATGTGCACACATGGGAAAAGAGGTTCCAATGCAGGGTGCAACTAATTCTCTGTCAGTTACTTGCAGCCTCAGAGAGGGTGTTTTGAGGTGGAGGTAGTGGTCAGGAGACATGGCCAACATGTTGTAGCATGTATGCTGTCTGTCTCAGATGCCCTACATCTTGGTCAGATTACTTTTAGCAGGAATAATCTTGCATAAGAGGTATCAGGAGGGTACTAGTCCATGTAGGGCTATAACAGGAAAAATGTCCACACAAATGCTGCCTAAGTTTGCAGACCATCAGTGCCACAAAAATATGTAGGGCCTGAATTTAATCCATCATTTGTAAAAATGCTTTGGGGACTGTCAGGATGAAAGGATGATTTTCTAATATTATTATTATTATTTTATTCATTATTGTTATATCAACCCACTCAAATGCCTCTGCATTTTTATTTAAAATTGTTTCTTTAGCTTTGGGGCACAAGGGGATTTTTACAAGGATGTTTTCTGACTCAGTGTAAACAACTGCTGAGCCCACATTTTCAAAATTGACCACTAATTTGAGGTATCTCACATTTTGGTGACCAGCCTTAAACACCTTGGGCTGATTTTCAGATGGGCTGAGTACCTGCAGCTCCCACTGACCATCTGGAAGGGTGGCACTCAACACTTGGGCAAAGTCCAAGTTGTCTCAGGTGGAACAACTCAGAAATATGGTACCCAAAGTCAGTGACTGCTTTTGGAACTTTTGGCCTTGATATATGCTGCACAGATTGTTACCTTTGTTTATAAAAACTCATTTGAAATAGCTTCAGATTTTAAAAAATGCCTGCAAGATAATCACTTACAGCAAGTTATACATGCTATTGAAATTTACCATTGCACCTTTCCATATCTTGAGGCAGATAGATTAGGAGATGGTGGAAGAAATGGCATTAGAAAAGAGAAGAATTGAGACCAGTATACAGTAAGAGTAGGTTTGTTTTTTTGTCCTTCTAGAATGCAGAAGTGCAATACTGTAGCTGTTTAGATGTATTGCCTTTGGATGAAATTCACTCCGGTGTCAGGAACCAACATAAGTTCTATTTGCCACTGAAGTACCACTAAACCCTATTTTGTCACTGAAATGTCACTTAAATGGCCCATGGCCCTTGTGCTCGTTCACTGTAGAAGAGTGAATTTCACCCAGGCAGCATTTCTAAGACTCACTGCTAGTCTGTTCAGAGAGCCACTTGTTTGCGGTGTTGCTGTAGCTGTGTTGGTCCCACGATATTAGCAAGACAGGGTGGGTGAGATAATATCTTTTATTGGACCAACTTCTGTTGGTGAAAGAGACAAACTTTTGAGCTTACACAGAGCTCTTCTTCAGAGAGTCACTGGCAGCTATCCTGCTGCAGAGACCTTACCACATTTGCGATGCATCTTGAAAGGTACAGGCTGCTCAGCTTCTAAAGTTTGCAGCTCCCGAGGCTCCTTCCTGCAGACTTTGTAAGGTAAATGAGACAGGGCCACCTGGTGGTGTCTAGTCAAATAGTCTCCCATGCTGGATTTTCCTTTTACTTTCAAAAACCCGTAAGAAATTCATATATTTGAAAAGAATGTTAAGCATTCAAACGTCAGGAAATAGTAACCAAAACTTTAGCCTCTTGTTCATATGCTGTATAATAGCATGTAATTGTGTCATTGAAGGCTAGTTCTCAAATAATACAATATAACTTCATACCAGTGTTTTACAGCCTTGTAAAGTGCATCTCATAAGGTGCACACTGAAAAGAACACTTGCCGCATTTATTGCACATCTTGTATATAAATGACTTTCAGGGAATTTTTTGTTTTAAATTTATTATTTTTATTACAGCAGTGCCTATGGACTGATCAAGAATGGGGTCCCATTGTGCTCGGCACTGAGCAAGCACAGGGGCAAATCCTCAGTTGTTGTAAATTGTCATCGCTCCATTGAACTACCCCCCTAGAGTAGTGGACAGTCCCTGTCCCAAAGAGCTTGCAGTCTAAATAGACAAGATAAAAACCGGGAGGGGATAGGGATAGATCACAAAAGTAGAATCAACAGTGTGGTGGACTGCAAATGTCCTGTTAGTTTCATGATTTGCTTTGTTTTAATGTTTTTGTTTGAGAGGATTGTTCAGAGGGGACTCTGTCAAACACAGAGCACTACAGAGTAGCAGAAGATGCTATGCATAAATGATAGAAAAAATGTATGATATTTTGTTGTATTATTTGAAAACTAGTGTATGATCACCTAACTATATTGCAATTCATATGCACAAGGCACTAGAATTAAGGTCACACATACCCATTGGTGAACATGTGGACAAAGACTGAGTAAATGGGTTTTGCTCATATAACTGAGGGAGCTGGGTGGGGGACAGAAACCTTACCCCATAAAGGAAATAACGCTCAGGGCATGCATACAGCTGGGTCACATCAGGCTATTGCTGTCTATGTGGTAAAGTAGCAGATGTGGTTCTTTGTCTTTGTGGATTTGTTCTATGAGTGGCTCCATTGGTCATTTTCCCCCAACATACCCATTTTTGCCCCCTAAGTGTTGCCTATGCGTTCTCATGCAAGGTGCACGTGGCTGTGTGGAGTTCCCCTCTGGGGAGACTCCACTGGTTTAATCGCCAGCATGATCGAAATGCAGAGTTCCCACTGCTTTAAGGCCTTTATGTGCCTGTTGGACTTATTAATATGGCTGTGTGTTTCTCTAATTGTGATAACCTATTGGAATTGGATTTACATCTTATTCCACTTTATCTGTGGTACAAAGCCAATACAAGCATAGTCTTGTTTGCTGGTCTGCATTAACAATGAATTAATGTTTCTTGCTGCCACCCAAATAAATAAAAGAACATAGTTTTTAGACTTTCTGAACCTGAACTTTTACCAGCTTTATTTAATAGGATGCAGTCATTTAAATTAAACCCAATGTTTAGATGTGGGGAAAGTGGAGGTTATGAAACTTAATATCAGAAGGAATGGCATGAATGTATATTTTAATTTCAATTAAAACCATTTTATTTTTGGATTTAAATACCCCCTGCAGCGCTGTGAACCCAAACAGCAGCATTGAGCAAAAATGATTATACCCAGAGTAGAAACGACCAGGCTGAGTTCACTGAGCTAGCTTAATGAAATGCAGATTAAATAAACTGCAGGATTGGTGAAAAAAACAGTAAGACTTTTAACGATATTTAAGTCTTAACAACCCAAGATGGTATTAGTTACCAGGAGATTTTTAAAATAACAATAATGTCTATCTTGACAGTGTCCTTTGCCCACATAGCACGCTTCAAGTCTATTGCGGTGTCCCTGCAACTATTGCTGCAGGCACAAATACATTCTAAACTCTGTGCAAAAATGGATGTGGCTGTTTCTAGCCTGAGGCAGGATGCCAGTGCTCTGCCCAGTCCTCACCAGCCCTGCCCTGCTCGATCTGTTTGCAATCTAATCTCTTGGAGAATGAGTCTATGGATTTCCATTGATGAGTTATTCTTTCCAATAATATTTTCCTTCTCTTCTTGTGACATATCCTTGATTAGACTCAAATAAGTATCTTTTCCACTCACCTCCTCCACTCTTTGGAATTATTTCCTATGCAGTATTTCAACAAAGTCTTCATCTCCACCTTATTGATTACTTTTTAAAATTGGTACTCATTCAATTTTTTTGCCAGAATTTCAAACCTGGGGGCCTAAAGTTAGGTTCCTAAACCCATATTTAGGCACCTGAATAAAAGTGACTTGATTTTCAAAGGTGCTGAATGCCCACAGCTCCAGTGGACATCAGTGTGAGCTGCAGGAGATCAGCACCTCAGGAAATCAAGCCACTTTGTTTTAGGAGTCTAAATATGAATTTAGGAGCCTAAACTTAGGTCAGATTTGAAATATTGGCCTTTATCCTTTCCTCAGGGTCTTTAAATAGATTCCCATTGAATGTTCAGATGGCTCCAGATTTCAATGGGAGTTAGACGCCTAAACACCTTTGAGGATCGGGCCATAATGCCTGTATTCCTGGTCATGGTAATACACTCACACACACACACACACCTCCACTGTCTTCCATGTCACAGGCCAATTCATATGCAAACTCTCAGACCTGTGCTTACACATGCAACACATAGCACACCTCACACTAATGCACACTCGGAGCACCCCTACTCTCCTATTCATGTATGCAGCACTTCGGTTCATATGTGTGAAATTCATTTATAAGCAAATTCACAGATGCACACTCGTGCTCAGACATATGTGCATAACAGAACAGTTGCTCACACGCCCAGAGGCAACATCAAAGTCACGCACTGGCACTATGACACAAACAGATGCCCTTGCAAGCTCACATTCTCATACATGCATCAAGTCATGCCTTAGTTGGTATCTCCTATGCTTCTTGCATACATATTCTGTAACAGATAATGTCAATCTTTTTCTTCCCATTCTGTTTAACGTGCAAATGTGGTAGCACATCAAGATTAGAAATAAATGTAGCGTAATGACTTCAGTCAACCTGAAATGTCAAATGACTCATTCAACCCTTTAAGCAGAGTTCCCTCTTTTGCCACATGCATTCTATTAAATAGGGCTGGAGACCTTGTGGTTCCCTGGTACAGAGCAGCAATTGATCACTTTCTCACAGATAGGGTAAATTAGCAATTATATTTGTGTATTATGCAGGGGTTGCAGACAAGGCTTCAGTTAAACTGGCTGCTGTGATGGTTGCAACATCACTGCTCACGCTGTGGGAATGGGAATCATGGAATCTCCAAGGCCTGTCTCAATTCAGAAGTTGACCTGGCTTAAGGATTTATCCATACATGGAATGATTCCAGAATTGCTATTCAAAAATAACCCCACATGTGAACACTCTTATTGCTCTTTAAATTCACACCCTCCCTTAATCCAAATTAACCTTCAAGTGTAGACAAGCCCTAAATCATTGCCATGCTTTTAGTTAAATTGGTGTAATTTCTGTGTATGGACAAACCTCAGGAATAGTAACAAGAAGGTATCCACATTTACCTTCTGGTCGAAAATAAACTGAATTCCTTCTTGGAGCTGCACCTTTAATTTAAAAAAATCCATTATTGTAATTAATTACTTTAAAAACCCTGCACAAGCATTCAGACATGCAAAAGCACTCTCACAGAGCCTGATTCTAATTTCAACATACAGTCCTGTTACACCACTCTGGCATTCTAACAGAGCCTATACTTAAATGAGAATCAAGCCGTCAGCGTATATTAAAGACAAAAAGCCGTGTTAATGGAACACTGAGGTTGAGAGTGTAAATATAAAAGTCAGAATGTTCATAAATTAAGGTTCCCACAGAAACATTAATTCTTGGCACACATCTATAGCAGCAATTTTAGTTGCTGTTTTTGCAGTTCAATGTGCTCCTTTGTATACAGAGTGGATCAAATTCAGGTCTCAGAACAAATGTCACTGAGAGCAGAAATTGGCCTCGTATGTACAATGTTGCCAAGTTAACATTGCTATTATGAACCTTAATTATGGGATTTCCTATACTTGTGCTAAATTCTCATACTTAACTTTGTATTGACCTAGGTTGTGGTATTTAATCTTATTTTAACTGTTATGTTAAAGATTAAAGAAGAAAGGATGAAATATAAGGAAAAAAGGTGAAAGAAAAAGAGAGAACTATGCAATAATAAACTACAGCTTGTACAGTCATAGGCAATTTAGTGCAAAAATAGACCTACAGTTAAAAGGATAAAGAAATGCTACATTTCCTTATTGTGCTTCCACTTTTGTGCAAAATTATATCTGCTGCCACAGACTGTAATTTTAGTTGCAGAGTTACAGGTTTTTCACAGTTGTCTATGTTGCCAAACTGAATCTTATGCAAAAGTAAGGAAAATAGCAGTTACCTTACTAATATCATTCTGCTTCCCATTTTACACAAAATTGTGTCTGTTGGCATGGTGAAGCACATGCAGTAACTGACTTGAAATGCAATTGCATGTGCCTGTCTATATTAGCAGACTTTCATACCATGTTGTTCAGACATGTCATAGTCATGCATTCCTAGATATCATGCTGCAGTAGAAATACAGAATACAGAATTTGTCTTACCAGATCAGACAATTGGTTTATAATACCAGGTGTTGTATTTTGTACCCAGTCAGTTGTAGATGGTGACGGGAATTCTTTCCTGACCCTCATGGAGATCAACCTATGCTCTGAAAACTTAAAATATGATTATCCTTATTTTAGCATACCTAATTAGAGATATTATTATTATTATTATTGGTTATAAAATAGACACATATGCACAGACACAGTAAGGATATCATCATGCACACATACGGTGCATATGCAGGTACAGACATATAGGCCAGAATTTTCAAAAGAGCGCAGTTCTCAGTTAGCACCAGAATAAGTGGCTATATTTTCAGAAGAGTGTAGCATGCTGGGTGTTGAGCTCTTCATCTATCCACAAGTGTCACAATGGCAACTACTGGGTATTGAACACTTTTGAAAACACTTTTGTTCCATATTTAAGTGCCTAAATAGGAGCTGAGCTCTTTTTAAAATCTGGACCCAGTTATAGATGCTGAAATCTTTTGAAAATCTGGCCCATATGGTCAGATCCTGAGTCCTACTCTGGCTGCTTTGCACCACGCCAGCAGCACAAAGAGGCTCTAATGCTAGTGCTTCTGGCCCCTGAAGGATTTTCTCTGGGTTGGGGAATCCTTGTGAGGTGTAGCATCACCTTTGACACCCTCCATCCCAGCCTCTGATATAAGGAGCATAGGAAGAATGCTTCTATGTTCACCTGGTCACTGCTTGCCAGAATGGCCATCTGGAGCTGCTGTGTTTTAGAGCAGCCCTGGGGCTGGTCTAAATGTACACTGGGCTTATATGTACACTGGAGACCAGATTTGTGCTAATTAGCCCCAGGATCTACAACAGTGATGGGCAACCTGCGGCCAGTGGGCCGCACATGGCCCATCAGGGTAATCCACTGGTGGGCCTCCAAACAGTTTATTTACATTTACACAGCCGCCCTCAGCCCCTAGTGACTCCCAGCTCTCGCCCACAGATCCGCAGGGACGTACTGGCTGCCACTTCCCACAGCTTCCACTGGCCGGGAACGGCAAACTGTGGCCACTAGGAGCTGCAGGCGGCCATGCAAATGTAATCAAACTGTCTGGCGGCCTGCCAATGGATTGGCCTGACAGGCTGTGTGTGGCCTGTGGGCCGCAGGTTGCCCATCACTCATCTACATAGTGCAAAGATGGCCAAATGACACCTTTCATCCCCTGGATTTCAGTCTTGTGCCACTGATCAGTCAGAGCAAAGGCTATGGCCCTTAGATTATATACACATGTATGCAAACCCACATATGCATGACATGTATACATACGAAAGGAAACTCAGACATGCATTCATGCACTTACACAGTATTTCCTCAGTACTCAGACATATAAACAGTTTATTTCCACACTCGTGGCCTAACTGCAAACTGTATAAGTGGAAACACCATACATACAAAAGCAGATTTACATGTGTGCACAGCACAAGTACAAATGTGTGCACATTCACGCACTGAAGCACAATTGGTATTCAGCTAACACTGACTTGCATTACAATACATACCAATCCATACTAAAACTTACAAAGAGCCATGAGAAAAACTGAGAGGCAGTTAACTAGATAAGTTATGATGAGATCAAAAAACCTTTAGAGACAATGAAGTGGCTACATTTTTCATACTTTATGTATTTATGTGGGGGGTTAGTGGGGGAAGCTTGTCAATTTTGCAGAAAGAGATCATTCAGAATATATTCATATCCAGACAGTATTCCTCAAGTGCCTGCTCTTCAGGAGCAGTTAGGGAAAATTCGTTCTGTACGAAGTTGTTAATGGGGGCTGCCTTAGCAGCCCCTTATTGCTCTGTCTGATAGAGAGACAGCATGTTCGCCGTTGCAATTCCAGAGCCCTGATTACGGCAGATTAGGGGTGCATTGTCTGGCTGACTTAATCAAGCGAGTTAAAATATATTTATCATGATTAAAGGGGAGAAGCAGGGCTGGGGGAGCGGAAAAGGAGGGAGACCTCACCCTTCCCTTGCTTCAGCTGAAGGCTCAACGAAGTCCGGTGAATCACAGGGCACTCATCAGGGATCATTTCAGCCCTGGAATGGAATGTGTGCTTGCGTGCGCTGGGCTTGGGTTCAGCGCACCAAAGAAGACTATCTCTCACTTTGTCTCTCTCTGGCAACAGCCAGGGAGGAAAATCAGCTGCCCGTGCAGCACATTTTGATTTTGGCCTGGTGGCCAGGCCGCCCCGCTTAGCTTATCTGCAGTTCAAATGGATATCCGGGAATACTGCAGTGACAGGATCAACCATCATCATCATTGCTTGGATATGTGAGTCTGTCACTGGTACGAGTGTCATGTTTATCTTTCATTGCAAGCATGGGAAACCTTTTGCACCAGGCTCTGGGACTTTATAACAAGCCTACAAAAGGGGAGGTGGGGGGGGCTTCCTTTCTTGTCAGCAGCATCACCTCCCTCTCCCCTTCCACCCATCTGCTGCAGATATTTTTCACATTTTGAGCAGTAAATGAAAGAGTATTTTAAAACCACAGGGCCAGATCTTCAGCTGGTATAACTCAGCATAGCCCATAGACTTCAACAGAGCTCTACCAGCTAAAGATGAGGGTTTGTTTTTTAATCAGTCTCGCTTGAATTTAGAGTATGAACCTGTGAAAAATCATCAGGATTTCTGAGCAGAGCTCATACTCCAGAAGCCACAGATCCCAGTGCTACACCAAGCTGACCTGTCTGGCATTGATGTTGCATTGTAGTCAGCTAAATATTAGGACAAAGCTGGAAGATTTGGTGGCATGGTGGGTGTATTTCACTCATCATTTATGTAGAGAATTACCTGGCACAGCAGGCCTGGTTTGCCTTGGTGTGTTCAAAGCTTTAGGCAGCTGGTGCAACATGCTTGCTTGTGTCTGGGGCTATTGGGCAGCAATGAAGTAGTTCAGTAAAGCTAAGAGAAATATAGAAGGATGGTTGGGAACTAAAGGATTAGGCAGAAAAGGGCCCAAACATCCCATTCTCCATTGTAGTCAGTTGCTGCCTCCTCCTCAGCTGATCCCCGCTCAGTTTTGCCACAGTTCAGTTTTTGTGATCTCACAATTGCTGCCAAGGTGCTAAGCTGTGATGTCATGAGCACTGTTCAGTGTAATCACCTTACAAATGCAGGAGGAGGACATAACTGATTAGAATGGATAAAGCTGCTAGTGAAACACTAATAACTCCGTCATCTGCTGTGAGGGGAAGGGAAACGTAGAAGAGGAACTTGGCAGGATCAGAGGGATGAAGAGAAAATATTTAATCTTGTGATGTTTGTCAATGGTTTGAAATAAGTTCCTCTACTTGCATTTAAAAATGAAAGTAGAGGAACATAGCAACATATTATTGTAAAACAAAAATCCCTCCAACATACCAACATGCTCTTCAGTTGGAATGGCAGATGATATCTTTGGAGGTGGATTAACAGAGGAGTGGGGAGGGGCCACACAACTGGGATAGCAGGATTAAGGCCTTGTCTACATACAAAAGTTGTACCATAGTTATACTGGTATAGTTAACGTTCTAGAACCCCCACCCCAGCACCCTCCCCCCACTGTGGATGCAGTTATACTGATATAAAGATGCTTATACAGTTATAGCTTGTTCCTGTATGGGAAGGGATGCCACGCCCCTAAATAGCATAGTTATACCGGTAATAAAGTTTTGCATAGACAAGGCCTTTGTCATATCAGCCAAATTGAATGTGGATTATGATTGTGATGGTGACAGGTCAGGACTAGAATAGCAGGGGATGTTTGTACTTAAGGATCATGGTGCATTGACTGAGCTGTTTGAGAATCCTAGGACTTGACCAGGCAGGAGTGCTTGCAGGTAAAGAATGAGGGGCAGGGCTTTCAGGGCAGAAAGAACCTAAATAGCAAGAGGTGCCACAGATCTGGACTGAAGTGTATTGGTGGAGCTCTGCAGAGAAGTTTGAATAACATCACCTGTTCTGTGCACTTGCTCCCCGACTGCAAAAATAACTGTCCATTAATGACTTGTCACTGCAGACAGCCTAGCCAGCCATCCTTGGAAAGGAAATTTGTGAGAAAGGATGAATTGCCATGTGTGGAACACATCTGACCATGGGACAGGAATAGATGGGAGATCAGGAGAAGCTGGACAGCTCCCATTCATATCTTTCAGCTCTATGTGGATTTGCAACTTGATGTTCCAGCATCCACTGCTGATGAATTATTATTCACTACAATACATGACAGCTGAGAATTCCCCTCATTTCCAAGCTTCCATCCACTTACCCTCCTCCTCTATTTCTTGACAATGTTGCTTCCCTGAGGCTAGCTAATTAAGGATGGGGTGACACCAGTTTAGTTTAAAAGCACACAAAACCGGAACCGAACCCAAACCAATTAACCTTTCCCAGAACATCAGATAAAACCATTTGGCATTTGGAAAAAGTCTTAATTTCTTTGATAGTAAAAAAAAAACAAAAACCTTTCATTTTTGTGATTGCTCCTGTGCTCCCTGGCTAGAAAGTGCAACTGCTGAAATGCCGTGAAAAAGCTTCTTCACCTGTCATTGCCATCCCATTCAGAAGCAAGAGATGATGAAAATGTTGTCATACAGCCTGTTCTTATGAGATTGCCAGCCCCCTTTTGCATACTCAGTTAGTTTGGATCATTCAGATAAGCACCCAGATAGATGCAAGTGTATCTGAATCATACTTTTTAAACATAGGATTTTCAAGAATGGATCACACCCATAATCCATCTGACTTGTCTGTGATAGTGGCCAGCACCAGACGCTTCAGAGGAAGATATAGAACCACACAGTAGGCAGATGTGTGATAATCTGTCCCCCAGAATAGGTCTCATCCTGGTCTTCATTATTATTATTTATTTATTATTTATTTATTTGTATTGTGGTAGTGCCTGGGATCCCTAGTCATGGACCTCCATTGTGCAAGGCACTGTACAAATTAGCTAAGTACCAGAAAAATGCAGCTTAATATCCCTTCCAAAAAAGGTTGTTATCCTTAATTATAACTCTGGATAGTCTTCATGACCTTAAATGTTATCTCTCTCTAGAATTAAGACCAGGGAGTGTAATCCACAGGGGGAAAGGTTTAACATCTAAGGACAAGGGTGGCAAACCCTAGAAGGGAGCCCTACAGTGAAGGAATCTCTAGGCAATCAGGGAGGAGAGCCGCTTCCTGTTTCTCTCCTTGTTGGGGGTTTGCCACCACCAGCTCATTTTCATTTTTATTTATGGCGTAGAAAGCCATTTTGTTTTATGGCTAGACAGTAAAGACATTTGAAAGCAGAACATTTCCATGGAGTGTTTTGGCTGGCTAACAGAAAGCCAGACAATTTTTTTTACATTGCCAGACAGCCAGGGTGAGTGACTGCTCACAGCAGGTCTCTCAATGGAGCACCAATTAGGTCCCACAGCAGTAAACAAACAGCTCACTCAATTTTGTAACATATTCTCTCAATCTCTCAGGCCATTCACAGGCAGGAAAATTAATGTAGCGCAGAACAGAGAATATGGTGAGAGCAGATTTGGAACCAGCCCAAAAGGGGGCTTGAGCTATTGGTGATGCACAGAAATGGCCATTGGTGAAATCTTCCACAGTATGAGATGGACAGACTGGTGTGTACAGTGTGAATTCGTGCACTCACCCTACTTACCACATATATATACCATTTCTCAGCGGCCTGACCTAGGGGAGCTGCTCCTTTAGGTATGGAAGGCACTTGTATTGCCTCCACCCCCACTGGATGGAATACATTGGGCTTTCTGATACGGATCAGATTCCTCTGCCAGATGATCTAGCGAAGCCATTCCTTAAATTATAAGAGGAAACGGCGGGTGCACATATATATGACCACTGTCCGCTGCTGTATTTAATATGTTTGTGTGTTTATCCATTTGTAATGAACATGCCTTGTAGTGGCTGGAGGCACTAGTATTTCTGACAGTTAATGGAGCTGTTCTATTAATGCACTGGTGAAAGGCTTGCATTTTTGGAACAGAATATTTCCCAATGTCTCTTGGATGTGGTTTATCTGATGACAACAAAGACTGTGTATATGATAGCTCATTCTGAATAATTGCCCCCTACTCAGGTGCTTTAGATACAGTGTCATCTCTCATTCCTGTACAGATGTTGAATGTTGGACTCCATCCCTACTCACTTTCAAACCTACACATGGGTAGGGTGGGTCAGGGTTCTGAGGTGTCACCACGCGTCCTCCCTCTCAGCTGCTTGGCTGGCTGGTTCTTGCTCACATGCTCAAGGTTTAACTGATTGCCATCTGTGGGACCGGGAAGGAATTTCCCCCCAGGTCAGATTGGCAGTGACCTTAGGGGATTTTCACCTTCCACTGCAGCATATGGGTGCAGGTCATTTGCCAGGATTATCGAGGTATATCTCACTTAATCATTCCCCTGCTTTGAATGTTGGTGCACCTCAGACTTTTTATCTCTGCCTGTCGCATATAATAGACTAGTGTTCCATGGGTTGTAATATTTTGCTCTCTTTTTAGCTATTGGGTTTAATGTGTGGGTGGTGTTGGTGGCCTGTGATATACAGGACTAGATCAGTGATACTCAGACCTCAGTGGTTCAGCAACCAAATTAGCAATCAACATTACCCAAAAGAGCCACAATAGTGTGAATTCATTGATTCATTTACTATATAATATTCATATTTAAATGGTATGATGGGAAATATTTAGTGTATATGTATATATGGAAATTTCCATGGAAATATCCTGCTTTGAAATGTCTTTATTGTCTACCATAAAACAAAATGGCTTTCTACACCATAAATAAAAATGAAAATGAGCCGGTGGTGGCAAACCCCCAACCTGGAAAGAGGCAGGAAGCGGCTCTCCTCTCTGACCACCTAGAAATTCTTTCACTGTAGGGCTCCCTTCTAGGGTTTGCCACCCTTGTCCTGAGATTTTTACCCTTTCCCCCTGTGGATTACACTGCCATCACACCTGTCTTTGTCTTAATTCTAGAGAAAGATGAACATTATATATAATTATTCTCACAGCCAATAAGTTAATAACTTAGGGCAAGTTGATAACTTAATTGATTAATAACATAGTAAAAGCATCCTGACTGGTTAGTAATTGTAACATCATGTGCTGCAAAGAGCCATAGGAGACACATAAAGAGCCACTTGCGGCTCATGAGTCTGTCTGAGTATCACTGAACTAGATGATCTAATGGCCCCCTCTGATTTTAAACTCTGACACCTGCAGTACCCAAAAAGGCACAGCAGAACGTGCCACTTCACATCTATTGATGAAAGCTCGCTGGTTGAAGCTGTTGGTATGATTTATGTAAGTCACAGGCTTGAAAATCAAGCTCTTGTTAAGGTCGTTGAATATGCACCCTGCTTGCAAGCCATGCCCCCTTGCTGTGATCTTATCCAGACTAAGCGAAACAAAGTTGAGCTTGGACAATAAATGAATGAAAGGCTGCCATAGAAAACCCCAGTGATACAGACAGTGGTGTTTGGTGACTTAGTAGGTGGTGTTCTTCCTCTGAGTCATTACTACCAAGCCAACGCCCCAGCAAGGGGTTAGGAAGGATGTTCTATTATTGGAGTGCTGTATTTCAGATGAGATGAGATTTATCACCTGATCACTTGTGGTCATTAAATAGCCCCTGTCACTTTAATAAATATGGAGGTGTTAACCTCAGTGTCCTGGCTGAATTCCAACTCACGGAATTACATATTCTACTGACCTAAAATATGTCCTGTGTAGTTTTCAAATGGTGAAGTTACTTTTCACTTCCCCTCCTTTGACTCTGGTGTAGCATGATAGCACAGACTGCCACTTGCATTCTAGCCGAGATGCGTCGCCAGTTCAGTGATACAGGGGGTGATCACTAAAAGTAAAATTCATTTCTGTGCAGCAAGACAGCACCAGTTAATTCACATGCATGGCTGAAATAGGGGTTAAGCAAACATAAGAATGGCCACACTGGGTCAGACCAATGGTTCATCTAGACCAGTATCCTGTCTTCTGACAGCAGCCAATGTCAGATGCTTCAAAGGGAATGAACAGAACAGGGCAATCATCAAGTTATCCATCCCCTGTCATCCAGTCCCAGCTTCTAGCAGTCAGAGGCCTTAGTGGGACTAAGTGATGCATAGAACTTGAGCTTGCCCTCTGTACTGGGGTGATTTTCACCCAATACGGTACATACAGGACTAAATTCTACCTTCAGTTACACTATAGCTAATGGAATTGTGCTGTGTAACTGAGGCAGAATTGGCTTACAGTCCATAAAGTGCTCTGATATCTTAGGAGAAACGATGCCTGAGAAATGTAAGTGATGACAAAAAATCAACATCTCTCTGTCACACAGGTGCTGATGGAAGTCATACACATGTAGAGAGAGGAAGAATGAGCACCTAGTGGGAAAGCTTTCATAAAAAGCCCAGCACTGACTGAACAGTATAAGGAAACTGGAGATACAAGAGAAGGGAGGAATAGGATCAGAGATGCAGGGCTGGTTTGATGCTGTTCAGTTCAGATGCTGAAAATGCTAGGCTGGGGTTCAAAGATAGGATTATTGACCAGTGGTGCTTTAGTAGTTGGTGGGGAAAGTGTTTATGGCCAAGGTATTACTGCAGTACTGATTTATCAATCTAGCCAACACTGTGTATGGTATTTGACAGGTTTCAGAGTAGCCGCCGTGTTAGTCTGTATTCGCAAAAAGAAAAGGAGGACTTGTGGCACCTTAAATGTGTTAGTCTCTAAGGTGCCACAAGTACTCCTTTTCTTTTTAAGGTATTTGAGTCACTCCTAAATCCAGCCTCTGGCAAGGAAAAATACATTTAATCCATTTGTTAGATTGTTTGAAGAGGTGTCTGTGTCTCGGTCACTGCCCAAGGTTGGAATTGAAAATAAGTGAGAGATGAGCCTTTAACTATTTCCCCAACACGGCTCCTTTTGAGGGGGAGGGTGTCAAATATCACATGTAACTGTCTGGATGTTGAAAAATGAAATGAACGCTCTCCCTCCCCACAGAAAGAATCACTGAGCTCTCTAATTCCACCGAAGGGCAAAAATCAAAGCAAGACTTTGTATTCAAAGAGGTTGTTGTTTTTAACTGGTTGTCTCAAACTGAGATTATTGCTCTGCACTTGGGAGTTTGAGGATGTATTCACCCAGCCCTCTGTGATCTTTATAGAACAGTCCAGTGCCTCAAGATAAAACACTGAGAAAAATGCCATACTAAAGTAATTCTGCTTTGGTTGCTGGCATTTTCTTTAGTCCTCTCCCCATCGTTCTAAATAATCATTATTAATAAGGGATGTTTACATGAAAACAAAATCTTTGTTTTTATAGTTCACACAGTGGTAACCTGCTCCCCCATTTGAAATCCTAATCCTCCCCTTGTGACATAACAATCATCGTCACCACATGCAGCTGTGTGACATTACAGGCTGAAGATAAGGAACTCCAGTAACTAAAATAACAAGGGATGCTGCAGGTCAAGGCTGAGTTGCATCAGCAGAGCTATACTGGGGACCCAAGAATAGCATGGGACAACTGTAGCTTAGCATTGAGGTGCTCAGCATTGAGGTGCAATGGCAGATTGGTGTGAGGACCTGGGACTGGGATACCAAAAGGTGTCAGAATTAAGGTGCATCAACAAATCAGGGGGAGGGCAGGAAGGAGAGAGAAGGAGGTGAACAGGATTGAAATGGTGGGAGAATTTGCAGGCCAAAATTGAGGCACACTGGCAGACCATTAAAATTGTACAGTTCACTACTGAAGTGCATTGGCAACACTCCGAGGGGCAAGCGAAATACTGCAGGTCAGGACTGAACTACATTTGTATATCTGTGTGGGACTTCCCAGGACTTAAATAACACAGATGTCTGTAAGACAGGATCCCATTGAACTTGCAGAGTTGTGTGTGGACAGTCACACACCTTGCCTCTATTCTGCCTGCCTCATGTTCGGTCACACAAATTCAATTTCACCTCAAATAAGCAGCAAAAAAGAAAATGCTGAAAGAAACCTTGGAGAAAAGCATGTAAAGATCCTTTTATATTTGGGAATGAGAGAAGATAATTCTCAGAATCAATCTCTAGTGGCCCATCAATTTTAAACATGACATTTTTCTTGCATAATTCTGGGTCTTGTTCAGAGCTAACACTTTTTGGTCTTTCTCAGTTCTGCTATGAAAGGCAGCTCAATAAACCAAAGTTTCTCTAGAGAGGCTGTTGGTGAAGTTTCTTTCTGTGGTCCTCTGGATAATAGCTTTTCAGGTAAGGCAAGTTGGAGAGTCTTCCCTGCTTGTACAGACTGGATGCCTTGGAGGAGTGAAGATGGGCTATGGAGCCTTTAACTTTCAGGTCACTGATTGCAGTCCAGTCTGGGTTAGAAGTGCTGAAAGTTATTCCCATATGAGAGCTGTTTAGTGGCCTTTGTGAATGCACTTCCAGGAGCATCTCCCACTGGTTCCTGGAATGACATGTACCTACATCACAAAAAACACCAATGCAATTGACACTAATTGAGCCACTTCCTACTCTGCCATTGGCAGCCTCAGCAGACAGGTCAGAGATTCAGTGAGCCATGGGAACTGAGCACTCCTTTTGATCCTAAAAATGATCCTTCCAGCACACGTCTCAGTTATGTTAGCAAGAAGTGTTCATTGAGTGAAGCTTGCACCGCTACTTCCCATGCTACAAAAAGGAAGACTTTGGTTTGCAGGGCTGTTGGTGATCGTTTGGTACCTTTCACTGCCACTAAACACATGTAAGATGTGAATTCAGGCTCTAGAAATCTGGACTCTTTGGACACGTATGTCGTACTCATGTGGCTTAAGCAGTAAGTATTACAATTTGGTTTTCTGCCACCTCCAAAACAGGGAGTACAACCTTTCTGCACACAAGTTTTTTTCCTCACTGGAAATCAAGGCTATCCATGCCAAAAAGCCTTTGTAGAGGAAGGTCTTTCTTTCATTCTTCAACATGGTGCTCACAGCCTAAAAAAGAATTTTTTTATTGTAAGATCCTCCTTTTGCCCATAGTGTGTATCTCTCATAAGGATAATAAGTAGGCCATTGTGGAGGATGAGTGCCTTCTGCTGGATGAGAGGGTCACTTACATCACAGGGAATAGCTAACAGAACAACGCTGTTATCACTTACACTGAGGTCATTCGTATTATCAGCCTGCTTGGACATGGGGTGCATATTTTCATCATAAGATTATTGGGTGGAGACAATGGCCTGTGGGAAACAGCTTCTGCATTGGTACGTTTTGAGCCCTCTTGATGAAAAGTGAACCACTAATTTGAGTCTCGTTCCGATGCCTATTAGCCACGCCGGGTAAGGGGATCGTTCCTAGCTGGTAAATTCTTTCAATCCAGTAATGGTTTGTGGGCCTGAACAAGAGCTCACAACACTGGATACAGGCCAACTGCCCCTAGCAAGGGACTATTATAGATTAACCAACAGGCTGGTCCTAATGCTTCTGGTACCCTGAGTGAGAAGAGATCACAGCACCAATGAATAGTTCACAGTGTCCTGAGCAAGAGGAGATAACAAGCCCTTCTATGAGCTAGACTCAGAGGTCCCAGCTCCTCCCAGACATTGACATATTTGTATCTCTTCCAGCTTTGCCCTGTCATCAAGGCACAGTATGGAAGCCATTGCCAAATTTGATTTCAATGCTTCTGGAGAGGATGAACTAAGTTTCCGGGCCGGGGACGTTCTGAAGGTAAGTGCAGCCCGAGGCTCCACCAAAGGAGGACTCTTTAACAATGTGACTCCTGCCAGACCGCACTGCACCAGTGCCTCCTGCCATAACATAGGCCAGCCCAGATGTTCACAGACTGCGGTCCAGATGCCACTAGTGCTCCTTGGAGGGCTTGCTGGAGGTTCATGGAGAACTGGCTAGCCTCACAGTGCTTGCCATCCTCCTTATTTCCAGCTGTTAGATTGCCATAAAAGATGGCTAAAGCAATGCTACTCAAAGTGGTGGTCCGCGGACCAATGCTGGTCCGTGAGCCATCGGCTGCCAGTCTCTGCGCACATTGGGAAAAAAAATTGCCGGTCCCCCACATCAGATAGCTTGAGAAGCACTGGGCTAAAGTACATTAAGTGACTTTCCTGATATTACTTTTCCCTGTAAGGAATTACTGTAGTTGCCACAGGGATATTATATAATTGCTAATGGGAGGGGAAGTATCCACAAGACTTTTCCATACAGAAATTATATGAAAAAAGTTGAGAACCCCTGAGCTATTATATTACACAACACTCCCTTCAGAAATGAAGAAGCAGAGGAATGCTAGAGCGGGAGTGGGAAGAAGTGGCAGGCAAATGTCAGACATATAGTATGTAAACGCAGTCTATTTAATCTTTGTATTTGTTCTGGTAAAATTGTTCTTGTTATTAGCAATGAGGATGAATCCACACAACCCCACATAATATTTTTTACCCCATTCCTCAATCTACAACACCGTGCATCCTAGTCACTCTGCTACAGCTGAAGATGCCTGAACATGACTCACATTGGCTCTCGCTGACTGTACCCCTTAATTGGCCAAAAGGAGCATTGTTGAGTAGTGAGGGCCAGGGCACCTCTGTCTTGGCCTGCAGCACCTCCTGCTATTCCAATTAATTATAATCTATGAATTCTCCCCTCTTAGCTTTCCTTAGGTCCAGACCCCCATTTCTCACTTTACCCTCCCTCCCATCTGTTCTTGGGACTTAGGGCAAACATGGCTCCATCCAAAACCCACCAAGATCAAGGAGGTGGATCTTTCCAGAGTGACATGAGAGGTGCTATGGACAAATCCCCCTTCTCCCCTTTAGGATGGTTGAGCACTTGCCCTACACAGCACTCCTGATGCTTCCTCAGCTCAAACTCCGTCCCCATGCCCCTGCTGCCTCTACCTCTGCACTGTGTTGATTGTATCTCTCTATTCGTTAAAATTCACTGGGCATTCACAACTAGAAAGCCAGAGATTGTCCTCTCATTATCTCTCTTTCTCTTTGTGGCGGCGCAACTCCCTAGCAGCCAAGAGTCAAAGATCTAACAAATCAAAGTGTGTAACATCACACACACGCACGCATGCAGGCACATACCCCCAGCTGTCCTCCCTACCCTGCCTGTGCAACCTGCTGGGGTTTATCTTAACTGATTGGTGAAGGAGATAAGGTAAACAGTATTGATGTGGAGATTAAATGAACAGGAAGTGTGAGGCCCTGAACCGGCAGCGACAGGAGGAAATCCACCTCCCCACCACCCCTGCTGTGAGAGATTCACACAGAAGGGGCCTGCCCTCTGCTCACCAAGAGCTTGGAGGTGGATTGCGCCGGAAACCTGGCTTTTAGCAGAGCAGTCTGCAGGCAGGAGGGGAGAAGGGGTTGCTGATATGCAGTTATACCCTGTGTAGGTGTTGAGCCATAGAGGAGAAAAGAGTTTTATCCCATTTGGTTTGCTTGGAGCAGCACAAAGGGACCTTAAATCAGGCCCACTGTATGGGGGAATCAACTCAGCTACCCATTCAGAAATCCTCAGCTGCCCATTCCCTCCCTGTGCACGGGTGTAAGGACTACACAAGGGGCAAGGCAGTGGAGAATGAGTCCCAGAGGGCTCAGTATTGTCAACCCCGAATGTTTAAAAACATGGCTTAACCTTTTTTTTTTTAATTACATATTTTGGGAACTTTTTTTTTTGCTTTCTTTTTCCTGAGCCCCTAGGGATCATACTTCAAGCTTTTCTCTACAACCATAAGGGCTAGGATCTTCCTTTTAAAAAAAAATGAAAGCTGAGATTCTCATGTATTCACTTGCCTCCAGGAGCTGGAATTTTAAGAAAACACCATATACCACAAAGCTTGCAATAAAATCATAGCCACTGGCAACACTGGTAGCTATATACCACCTGTTCCCTCACCTCTGTCTTCAGGCCATGTCAGGGCACAATTGGGTGGAGGCAGAGCATAATGCAGTCCAGCAATCCTTGATCAGTGGAATGACCTTAGTAGCGAAAGTAGGCGTAACCTTGAGGCTGCTCCAATTTGCATTACAATTTGCACAGGCTGGCCCCCTGCAACCGCCAAAATCTAAAACAGCAGAAAACTGGCTTTGAACACCTTTGCCTCCTCCCTTCAACTGCTCTGGTGTGAGCTCTGCACAGCTGAAGCTTCAGCCCCCTAATTCTAACATACACAATGATACCCAATAACACACACTCAATCACAATCATATACATTCCTATGTAGCAGAATTTTGCAGAGCTTTTTCATCCCTTGTCAAATTGGGACACTCCAGGGCAAACCATTAAAAACAACACAAAGAACTCCTTAAAGCCCCACTAAGTCCTTCAGAGCAAACTCCTCCATCGCGAAGGCATTAGAGCTGTGCAGTATACATCTCCCAGCCTCCTGGACATTTATCCAGGAATACAGATAAAACTAACAAGCAGTCCCTCTAATTCCTCCATATCTTCCTCATTACTTTATTTGCATTGAACTGGCCTTCATCTACCAGCCCTGCTGCAGTGTGTGTATGTGGGGGGGAAGAAAACGGGGGTGCCATGGGATTCCAGGGCTCTCAGCACCAGCAAACCCAATCTAGTCTACTTTTATCCTTCCAAATAATTCCAAACTCTTTCTTTCTTTTTCCAGTAACTTCTCCTTCTGGATACCTTGCCTCTCCCAAGAAGGTTCGTTCATTCATTCATTCTGTCTCTCTGCTGCAGATTTTAAGCTCCCAGGAAGAGTGGTACAGGGCTGAGCTGAGAAGTCACGAAGGATTTGTCCCCAAGAACTTCATAGATATTCACATTCCCATGTAAGTAAAACAGGGATCAGGTGCATTTCCCTTGAAAATTTCAGGGAGTTTTGTCGTGTGTGTACGTCTACACTTACGATAGCGTGTACAGACACTGCACACCCAGCTAGCACAGGGATAAAGAGCAGTGCAGAAGGTGAGGCATGACTTTGGTGAGGAGAGGAGAGTGCTCTACATGCCTGAACCTCCAGGGTGTATACCCTACATGGGCTCTCTACATAGGGTTACCATATTTCAAGTCTCCAAATAGAGGATACTGCCAGGATCCAGCGTGGGGTACAGCAGCCACCGCTCTCCAGCCACCCTGCTCTGAAGGCAGCACCATCACCAGCAGTAGCACAGAAGTAAGGGTGGCAATACCATGCCATGTCACCCTCGTGTCTGCACTGCTGCTGGCAGCGGCACTGCCTTCAGAGCTGGGCACCCATCAAGCAGCTGCCACTCTCTGGCTGCCTAGCTTAAAATCATGGACATTTGTTCGGATTTCAAAAATCTGCCCGGGCAGAGATTGGAGGAGCAAAAAAGAGGGTCCTATCTGGGAAAACCTGGATGTATGGTAACCCTATCTCTACACGCCCAAGCAGTGCCTCCCATATCTACACTGCTGGTTTTTAGCAGTATAGTGTCCTGTTGCCTCCCCGCTGCTGGAGCCTTTTCCATAGGACATAAGAATAGTCATATTGGGTCAGACCAATGATCCATTTAGCCCACCGTCCTGTCTTCCAACAGTGGCCAATGCCAGGTGCTTCAGAAGGAATGAACAGAACAGGCAATCATGGAGTGATTCATGCGCTGTCGTCCACTCCCAGCTTCTGGCAAATAGAGGCTAGGGACACTCAGAGAATGGTGTTGCATTCTTCCCATCCTGGCTAAAGCCATTGTTGGACCTATCCTCCATGAACTTATCCAGATCTTTTTTGAACCCTGCTATGGTCTTGGCCTTCACAACATCCCATGACAAAGAGTTCCACAGATTGACTGTGTGTTCTGTGAAGTAATTCCTTTTGTTTTTTTTAAACCTGGTGCCTATTAATTTCAATGGATAATCCCTAGTTTTTGTATTATGTGAAGGAGTAAACAACATTTCCTCATTCACTTTCTCCTCACCCAATCAAGATTTCATAGATCTCTGTCATATCCCCCCCAGCAGTCTCTTTTCCAAGCTGAAAAGTCCTAGTCTTTTTTAATCTCTCCTATAAGGAAACTGTTCCATATCCTTAATTATTTGTGTTGCCCTTCTCTGTACCTTTTCCAATTCCAATATATCTTTTTTGAGATGGAGCAACCAGAAATGCATGCAATAGTCAAGGTGAGGGTGTACCATGGATTTATATAGAGGCAATATGATATTTTCTGTCTTGTTATCTATCCTTTTCCTAATGGTTCCTAACATGCTGTTAGCCTTTTTGTCTGCCACAGCACATTGAGCAGATGTTTTCAGAGAACTAGCCACAATGACTCCAAGATCTTTTTTTTTTTGAGTGGTAACAGCTAATTTAGATCCATCATTTTGTATGGATAGTTGGCATTATGTTTTCCAATGTGCATGACTTTGCATTTATGAACATTGAATTTCATCTGCCGTTTTGTTGCCCAGTCACCCAGTCCCTGTTGCCTTCCCCCTTGCTGGAGCCTTTCACTGCAGTGTGCACCTACACACTGCAGTGACAAGTGTGGTGCGGATTGCTTTTCATGTGGTATGCAGCTTCGCATGTAGTGCCTGTACGCTCCATGCTGCCATAAGTATTGAGATAGCCTGTGTGTGTGTTTGGTCACCGCTTCCTCTCTCATGCTTTCTTAGAGCATGGTACAGTTTAAGGCAGACAGGGGCTGTGGCAAAACTCCACACACCAGCCTGTCAATGCACCTTAGTCCTGCCCTGCAGCACCCCCTGCTATTTTAGTCCTGACAGCCCCAAAACTCTTGTCACTCTCAAGTGATTCCCTTGTTACTGTTGCTAGGATGTGGTAGGAGCTACATCTTGCTGTCCTTGGACAGAAGGAGAGTTGTTAATGTTAGAGGGTCTTGACAGTGAAAAGGCCAGGTAGAAGAGGAAGACATGGGGCTTTCTCTCTCTAAAGAGGGTATAGAAAGGTAAAAGCCCTCCCTCTAAGCCCTATCATTAATACCCAGTCCCACATCACCCTCCGTACATGTGAGTTTCATTCTATCCACTAGAGGCCAGTTTGATGCTACATGAGAAGCAATGTCTATTGTCTAACCTTGATTGCCAGTGATGATAGACCAGGCACATGTCATCCTCACCTTGTCAACTCTTCCTGCTCCTTTGAAGTCCCCTGCTTGCACAGCAGAACCCAGGCTCTAGAGCACTAAGAGAGAGGTCTTTCCCACATTGCTCTCCACTGTGATGCTGCAGCAAGTTCAAGAGGAGCAGGATGGAGAGGACTGCAGTTTGAGGAAGGATTTCCGTTAATCTAATGCATAGCAAAATGCCCTAGCCTGACATGCTAAATACTACTGTGCAACGGATTTACAATCCTTCTTTTTAGATTCACAGAAATCCTCCCTGAAGCTACAGGTCCCTCCTTCTTCCAAAGTGCTGCAGCAGCATTGCAGGAGAGAGGATGGTGCGGGCTTTTCCCCACACTGCCAAGGACATTGCCAACTAAGATTTTTATTATTATTATTTGCATATTATTACCCTGGGGCAGAAGTTAGAAGAGCTGCTCCTGTAGGCAGGGCCGGCTCCAGGCACCAGCTTTGCAAGCAGGTGCTTGGGGCGGCATTCAGAAGGGGGCGGCAGTCTGTGTCCCGCAGCAGCAATTCGGCAGCAGCTGCGCTGCTCTTCCCACTGCGGCGGCTTTTGGACAGCAGCTCCGCTGCTCTTCCAGGCGCAGCAGCAATTCGGCGGCGACTGCTTGGGGCGGCAAAATTGGTAGAGCCTCCCCTGCCTCTAGGTACTGGAGGGATTGTCCTCCCTGGGAATGCCTGTGTGCCAGTGCCCCCTGTTGGATGGAATTTAGAAGACCTGCAGTATTGCCAGTCTCAACAGAAAAATCACAAGTCAGATCCCCCTGCCCATCCCCAAACTGTGTGTGACAATTAATGTTGCCCGTGCTCCCAAATGGATTAGATAAGGTGATTTTGGCCCCTGCTGCAGGAGCTCTCACTTCCATATCTGCCCATCCACTGCCCAGCAATTCTGCCCCCACCCTCATCAGTTGTGCCCCCCCACCAGTTTATCTTCCACGCCCATGAATTCAGATCCCCTCTGTTCAGCCCCTCCAGACCCACACCTTGTCAGTTCAGCCCCCCAGCCTCACTTCTCCTCCTTGTGTTCTTCACCCCCTTCTCCCAGGTCTGGGGGGTCTGCTGCAGGGTTGTTGCTCCCCTCTGCCCTTTCCCGCTGTTACCAGGCTGGTTATAGCAGGGGAGATGGGGGAGGAGCAGAAGCGCTATTCTGTGCCAGTTGCTTATAGGAGGGCTGAAAAGAGGAAGGAGCGGCACCATCTGGAACTGTTGGGGGCTTCTGCTCCCTCTTCTCCCCTCCTCTCCTGAAAGAATGGCTTCATATTGCTATGGGGAATGAGGTAGCTCTTCCTGTAGTAACTGATTGCTTGCTTAGTACCTGGAGGCAGGCAAGTGGGGCAGGCAGCCAGTTGGAGGGCTTAAATTCACACAAGGTCATTGTTAGACTAGCTCCTCCAGCCCCAGACAAAATTATGTCACTGGTGAAAAAAATCCCAAAAGTTGGTGGTACTGTATATGTGTCATTATGTGTGAATTCCATCTACTGGCTGAGCTGTGGGACTTGCTCTGTTAGGTCAACAAGCAAACACAGGCCTGTATTTTTGGCGCCAACGTTCTCTCCTTCCTACGGGGTTTGCTGAGGTGCCTGTGCCACAGGGTGTTACGCTAGCAGCTTTTTCCTGGCACACTTGGAGCAGTGGAATCAGCCCGTTCATTATGCCTCTCACATAGGAATTACGTCTTCACTAACCTTTCCCTCTCACACACACAGAATATATAATAGCTGGGCTGAAACATTTCCACTTTGATCCTTTTCTGAGCAGCAGCAGCTCCATATTTTTGAAAGCTGTTCAGGCTGGACACTGGAAAGGGGAAGGGGGAAGGAAATTGGTTTTCATAAAGGGCCATTTTCTCCATCTCTGTTTCTATACACCATACTTTGAGAACATGGATTGTTAGCAGGAGACAATCCTACTGAACCCTCTAGTGCCTTTCCCACCTCTGCTGATTCCCAACCCTCCTCTTACCTCTTCCCTTCTTTTTCCCTAACCCATTTCCTTATTCACATGCATGTGATTTATTCCCCATGACAGCTGGTTTAATGAAGGGATATCCCGCCATGAGGCAGAGAACTTACTCATGAGCAAGGAAGTTGGCTCTTTCATCATCCGAGCCAGCCAGAACTCCCCTGGTGAATTCTCCATCTCCGTCAGGTACCTGCTACTTACAGTATCTTCCTGCTGTTTCTGGTTAATGCTGCTGTCCCTAGCCTCCCCTTGACAGGATGGCAGTATCTTGGGAAGCTTGCGTGGTGCCAGTCAATGGGAACAAGTGGGGCATCTGCTTCTCAAATGTTTCTTTTTCCATTAAAGTGACACAGCAAATACCCCCTCCCAAAATCACAACCTCAGCTGTCCTGCTCCTTTGGAAGCAGAACAGAGCACATTCTGTGGGCCATCTCCCACCGTGCAAAACATGTGCCTTTCAGGTATGTTTTTTTGCATGATGGCTCTAGTAACTGGCCAAGAATGCTGTTTAATATCCATTAGGAGGTGACTTACACCATTAATTTATTTCACATAGGCCACTGAGCAGCCACCAGACAGGAATGACTTTCAATTGCTGTTGATAAAATTGCACAGGAACCAGCAGCTTAACAATTATGATAATAAACATCGTTAGCATTTATGTAGCACGTTGAATTCTGAAATGCTGTATGAACATTGACTAATAAATCAAAAAGACTCCATTTCCCAGCCCCCTGGGCCTCTTACTCCCTATGCTTGTTTCCCTTTTCAGCCACTTATTCTAGTCCAGCCATTCTCAGCCTTTGTTTCAAACCCAACACTGCCCCCTCCTGCGTGAACCCAGCATAGCCCTTCTTGGCACTGGGACTGCAGACGGTTCTTCAGCGGGAATCCATTGTTCCATTGGGTGCTGGTGGATGTTATGCAACAAGTATGAAGGAGTAAATCTCAGTCCTTTGCCCCATCTTGTCTAGGGATTAACCTGAGGAAAAATACCTCAGGTAAGGCTATAATCTGGTGGCGCTCTTTGCTTAGAGTCAATGCAGATCCACTTGTTAATGGGCACCGGGTTGCTGCCTTACCCTCTTTTAAATAAGATGCAGAATGAAGCTTCTAAGCATTTGTGGTCATAAAAGATTCCATGACCCTTATTTTGAAAGTAAAGGTCTGAGCCCCAGTGCCCTGTACTGAGTCTACCATTTGGCCATGCCTCCTCAAGGCAGCTGCATTTTTCTGGTTGGTGAATGATTCCTTTACATACAGGATTATGCTGAGATCCAGTGTATCCAGGTGCAATGCCACTGACTTCACTTTCCACAAGTCCAAATTTGATCCAGAGTCTGCAAAGGGCTTTTGGATTAAAGGTATTAGAGGAAAGTAAAATTGTTATCATCTGATGTTCATTTCTCTCCTTGATCACAGGCATGAGGATGATGTCCAGCATTTCAGGGTGATGAGAGATACAAAGGGCAACTACTACTTGTGGACAGAGAAATTCCAGTCACTAAACAAATTGGTGGAGTACTATAAGACCTCCTCTATCTCCAGGCAGAAGCTGATCTTCCTGAGAGATGGGAGCCAAGAAGAGAAGGTATACCCAGGATTCTCAAACCATCCCTGAAAACCCCAAGAGGAGAAAGCCACCCCATGGGATGAATTTAGTGCTAGAATGTTGCCTCTGGAGACCTTCAGTGGAATCCCAGTCAGGTCTCTAGACTGAAGGGCATCTCAGCCTAGATTTTTGATTGATTGCATCATAAGCACATTATGTAACTTAATGTGATTCACTGTCTCCATTTACGACAAACTGAAGACTGCAGCAGGAAATGCTGCAGATCTGGACTGAGAGGCTTTGCCAGACCAGTGTAGGAGCCCAAGGACTGAACCTGCAGGACATGCTGCAGGTCAGGATTGAGGTGCTTCGGCATGGAGAAGGGGAGCCAGGTCTAACTTTAGGAAGGGTTGGTACAGAATAGCTGCAGGAACACTGATGGGTTTAGGAGCTCAGTGATAGAACAGGAAGGGGATCACAGGGCAGACTGAGTTTATTGGCAGAATTGAGAGAAAACACTGAATTTGGTTTCTTTCCCTCCTTGAATGGACTCTGGGTGCTTCCACTGTTATAGCTGAAAGTTTGGCTGCATTGGGGAATTGCTTATCTCTTATTAGTTACAGAACATAGCATGCTATTGTGGAGGAACTGGGGACAGGATGTAGAAGGGGTGGAAAAAAAGGGGCATAAAGTTGTCCCAGAATTCCAGAGATGTGAGCACAGTTTGTGAGTTTAAGGAAGAAGCAGCAAAAGATGTTTGTAGAAGCAGGGAAATCCCTGTCCACCGACTGCCTATTTGGTTCTTTGCCAGGAAAATGAGGGAACAATGCAGCACAGGCTGCCAGCCATTGCACATGCAATGCTGAGAGAGAGAGAGAGAGAGAAAACACATGGTAACTACAGTACCTGAAGCACTGCTTAACCAGGAAACGGACTTTGGTATTAAATTACCAGGATGTGTGGTTAGAGACAAGCCAGAAAATACATGACGTGTTCATTGTGGCAATAAAGTTTTATCAGCTGCATGTGGGACATTCTTTTCAGCTCCAAAAGGGCAATAGGGTTCATTTTTCAATCTGATAAAGGGTTCTGTGTTGTTGACTCCTTTTAGACCACTTATCCGGCTTTTTTTAAAAAGCATTACCTAACTGTAAGGGAGGCTACATATAGGAGAGAGAGCTGACAACAGAGGATAGTCTGCACAGGGCAGGAGATATTGTATTCGTACAACAACCTGTTGAAGGTGGCTCAGAGCAGGGAGAGGGAGGAAGGGGGACGATATTTGTGCCAAGATGTAAACAGGTAAACGAAAGAATAGGGGAGGGGAGGTTGCAGCCAATGCTCCACTCCTTTGCTGTGGTGATGAGGGTTTGTACAGCGCCTATCGCCATGGGTCTTGGGCCACAACTAGGGCTCATAGGCACTACAGCAATGATGATAATAATTAATAAGTAGAGCCAGGTGCAGAGACAAATTAAGTCTGAGGCCAGAGTTTTCAAAAGAGCTCAGCCCTTCAGGTGCATGTTGGATGCTGAGCTCTACCGAAAATCTGGCTTCATTGTGGGTGCTGAGCCCTTGAAAGTCTGGGTCTGGGCAGTTAACCAAACACAATGCCTCACAACCACACTTATTTACAGTGGATAAATAGGCCCCAGACATGCTCTTCTCTTTCTGTAAAGGGGGAGGTGGGGCCACAGCCACACATGATTATTTACTGGAGGGAACATTGGGGCCCAACTCGCCTTGTGTGTGTAGTGAGGGGACAAATGCAGGCTCCAAACCCATCCATGTATTTGGGCTCAGACCCCAAATCCCCACTTGCACTTCTGAGGGGGAGTGACTGTGGTGAAGAGACAAAATCCAGGGTCCCAGATTTGTCAATTTGTACAGAGGAGCAGGGGTCCTCCTTTGCATAGGCTCTAAGGTTAGGGAGAGCAGTGGGAAGACAGATCTGGGGAGGGAAAGGGACGGGTTACTGATTGCCAGGATACCAGGAAGGGCATTGTGGGAAGCAGACCTGGCCCAACGTTTATCACTCTCCTCCCCCAGGAGAGGCGTGGTGGGAGCCTGGAACGGGGGGCGCAGGAACGACTCCGCCTGAGTGGAGCGGCTGGAGAAATCCGAGCATTAACGTCCAAGAGATATGCAGATCCCTCACCATCCCTGCAGCAGCAGCAACAGGTATCACTGGGAAAGAGGGGTTAGCTGGGATGAGCCTGGGCTGCAGAACATGCTGGTCTCTGCTCACTAGGAGCCAGGCTGTTTACCTAATTGTTTAAGTGCATTGCCATGACTGCTTCATGACTGTTTCTTCACATTGCGATGTAGCATCCAAGTATGGTGTCAGCATGGTGACATCTGGTGGATTGAAATAAATATGGGAACTTCTATTTTGTCCTCTGAATATCAGGGTTTATAGGATGGACCTGCAAAAATCCTAACTCAACAGGCAAGTGACGCTCTAACTGGAGGGCTGGGAACAGCAAACCCAGTCGTGCAAGAATGGACAAGTATGGCAAAACATTCAGCTTGGGACAAAACTGAAAGTCATATTGGGAGCACAGACCAACACTCACCCACGCACCTATCTAGGAATGCCTCTGAAGTCTGTAGGACAAGCCCAACTGTGCAGCCCATTTCTTTTGCTGTGTTGTGGTGATAAGATTCGACACCATGTTGCACGTCGGGAATGGGAAATGAGTTGATTACCATTGGGAGAGTTTGGTTTCTTTGAGCATGTTCCAGATGTGAGTCCTGGGTTCTCTCTTTCTCTGCTGGGAGCTCCTGGTGTGTGATCCTTCAGTCCTGCGGCTTGGCAGAGATGGTGATGGTGCATGCAAAAAATGCTTTTATCGTGAGGATAGGAGGAAAGAGCAGTGCATGGTGCTGCCTCTACAATTGTTCCATGTTGATTTGGGTGGAAAATGGCTATTATTGGGAGAAGGGACTGCCTCCTGTCTGTAGCAGGAGATGCTGCAACAGTATTGACCGCATCTGAGGAGAAGACTGGTCCCGCTAGGGGAAGAGCTCCAAAACCAAGCCTCGTAGGGCAAGAGAGTCCCAACAGAGGAGGGCCAAGGACACTCTGGAAGTGGCCAGTTCTATATCCCATCATTCAGGAGCAACGTTATATAGGAAGGGGACTGTTGGTAGAATAATACAGCTTGTTACAAGATTAGAGCCTGGACCCTTTGTGACAAATCTGTCATTGAGTCATATTTGATACAGAGCAGAAATACTTGTAAGAGAAAAGTATACCCCTCCCAAAAAAAATCCTGTGTCTCTAAAGCCATATTGAGTTTGACTCACTCTGACACTTCCAGTCAGGGACAATTGACATGCAAAGTGGGATCCAGTCACACTGACCTTTTAGGCTGACTAAGGTGCAGGCATGACCAAAGGGCCATTTGAAATGCTAGGTACTGAGAAAGGAAATTGGGAAGCTATACCCAACTACCCAGCTTGAGATTCTTGATCCAAAGGGCACAGACTAAGGGGTCCTTTCCTGTTAGGTGTGTTGCTTGCAGCCCAATGAACACCTGGAAAACAAAGACCTAATAAATGGAGACAAGAAATTACTTGGAGACATTAGGTAACATATGCACTGCCTGGATCCTGAAACCCTTGTACCCTCCCCCCATTCCAGTTGTACATCTGAGTATAATAATGTCTCTTCTCTTGCACCTCACTTTCTAGGACAGAGGTGGTGGGAGCCTGGACAGGAAGGATGGGCTTCATCGCCTCAGAGAACATGGAGAAGGGAGTGCAGCATCCATGTACCGGAGACAAACAGAATCATCATTTCAACAATCACAGGTAGGTGGTTTGCACTATATGCCCCTGTCCTCTACCTCATCCCCTCTCTCAAGGAAACAACCATAGAGACTAGGAGGTTTACTGTTCTCTGGGAGAGGTCAGGAGCAGGAACCGTGTATTATATCTGATGTGATGTTGCACATCCCTGTCACTTTAGAAGGTGTTTCTGTGGCATGTGCTCCATTCCTGTATGCCCCAGCCACTTGAGTTCTATTTTGGGGAGTGAATATATTGAGAGGGATACTGGGGGTTCCTGATAACTTGAACCAACCCTCAGGTATCTCTCGGGGTCCTGATGACTCTTCATGATACCAGTATGGAATTCAATGGGTTTCATACCCCAGCGTTGCATTTCTTGCTCTTTTTGGTTCATGTTGTGGAGGAGAGTCATAAGAATTGTGTCTGACTCCTCCTGTCTCCTCCTCCTCAGCAAACACTATGGGTCCAAGCCCTGTATGACTTTGAGGCATTGGAGTGTGATGAGCTAGGATTCTGCAGTGGCGACATCGTAGAAGTCCTGGACAACTCTAACCCCTGTTGGTGGAAAGGGCGCCTGCGTGGCAGATTGGGTCTCTTCCCTTCCAACTATGTTACACCAGTGACCCGGTGATTCTGCAGCATTCCAAGATGGGTTGGGATGGAGCTGCTCTGGCGTGTCAGGGGCAGAGAGAGCATCTTCCATGCAGCCGCAACATACAATGTTTTTATTACAATAATAATTTATTGGCAGTTGATCCATTGATTAGTTAATATTGAAGGGATCGCTGGAGTTTTTCTCTCCTTTTACACCCCGGTGTTAGAGGGAGCAAGAATCCTGGATTGTCCATGAGGTCTGGTTGGATCCTGCCTGCACTGCCATCATTTTGGCAAAATGTTGCTAACTCAGACTTTGCTAAATTAGATACGTCACATGGGAACCCACCTCAAGCAAGGCAGGTTTCAGCTTGTAGGCAGCCGCACCTCCTCCAGCATCTGAGCACCACCTTTTGGACCTTGCAACATGCCATCTAGCAGAGGAAAGGATGTGGTCCTGTAAACTGTTGTATAGAGCAAGCCAATGTGGAACCAATATGTGGAGAGGGAGAGAAACCAAGTTCTTTGCAGCTTCTGATAGACCTGCCCTCATGCACTCCTGCCCATACCACATGTATTCCTGTCCATTGTCCAAGCTGCCTTCCAAGATATCCTGCACTTTCCATTAAACATTCCTGTAAGGGGGTCTGGCTTTTCAGCCAAACCAATAGTCACCAGCTGGAAATATGGTGGATGTCACCAACAGTTTTGTTAAATTGGAATTTTTTTTGTGATATGTTGCTGCCTAAAAGTCTTTCTTTTATATTTTTGGGAATCAGGAATCCCTGTTTTTATAACCTTGAGTTGCTGGTAACATGTATCATCCACCTCTCTGTCTATGTGAACACACACACATGAATATACATACACACACTCTCCTGCAAAGGTATTTGATCATTGCAGGGCGGGCAGAAGACAACCATATATGGTTGTGTAGCACTGTGCTGCCTTTAGAAATTGTCCCAGTTTTACATCCCTGATTTCTCACCCACCCCTCTCATAGCCTCCAGCTTCCCCATGCCAAGCTTCTTTTTCATCTCTCCTGAGTATCCATCTCTCGGGTCTCTTGTTATGAATATTATTATAATGCCAGAAGCAATCTCTAGCTAGCACTATTTTTATGCCAGATTCCAGGCAGGGCTACTACTCTATTTGTAGGACTACAGTAAATAAAGTTGCAACCAAGATCAGTCTCCTATCTATACCTGTTTCCTTTGAACTAAATAAGGTAAATGCCCAACACATTGGAAACAAGGTTGAGATTTTAAAAAAGGAGAGAGTTGTACAAATCACCAATTGTGATATAAATTAATTGTAAATACATGTTTAAAATGATCAAAATCTTGAGCGAGAGCACTGGGTAATTGCTACTCATGCAAGTTGAAATTTAGCAAGCTGCCTGAATAAAATAGTTCCCTACAATGTTTAAGACCTCAGGAGTCAGCAAGGAAGTGCTGATTTCAGTTTATTTGGCAATAAAGAAAACACAAATGAGACTCATCAGTAAAAATTGACTTGATAAAGGATAAAACCAATGGGGAAAAAAGAAAAGGGGAGCCAGGCTGAATGCCATCCAATGACAGGGCATAAATACCATTGTCACAAGATGTGTGACATTTGCTGTTTTTGAGCAGTAAAAGGAGCTTTTCTGGAATTCTTGAGGGAACTGGAACAAGACCTGACTGGCAACAAATTAAGTACAGTTTAAAAAATCTAAATAGAAAGAAGAACCTTGCTTATAGAGGCAGGAATAGGTATCAAGAGCTTAAAAGGAATTTGGCCAGGGGCATCATTTAGGTTCGGTGGGAAGATGGAGGAGGGAGAGTTGAAATGTGTGAGCAGTTAACTTTGTGAACAACTCAGACACCAGATCCAGAGACCGGCTCTGCTCTCTGAAACCTTTGGTGTTTGGAGTCCCATGGGCAGCCTGAAGCCTTCACTCCCCAACCTACGCAGCCCAGCCGCAGGGACCTACCTGTCTGACTGCAGCTCTGCTCCAGCCTCATCCGCTGTCACACTCCATTGCCACTGACGGGCCCCAGAACTTGGGGCCAGAAGCTGTGACTGGCAAATTTGTGGCCAGAAGTATTGGTTGCTAGGGGATCAATAAAGCAGACATGAGACAGAAGATCCATGTCAGATCATGTGACAAGTGGAAAGTGCTCAGTTTAATGGATGTAGGCAGGACTCCTCTGTTGTGGGCATGGTGATAGGCCTGGCTCAGGGTACAGTGGCTGAGAGGAGCCCAATCACTTCCAGAAACAAAGCCAACATTTCTCCCACATCTTGCAGATTATAAGGCACCATTGGTCTCAGCTTCCCTGTGCTGCACTGCAATGCTCCAGCCCAGTAGTGGATTGGGGGCTGATGTCTTCTGCTTCAGTGTCAGCTTTTCCAGGAAAAGGACAAGGAGGTCTCTCTTCTCTGTGAAGGGAACAACCTAATTATGGATTTTTACATTTTATCAAGAGCTTCAAGGGAACTAAGCAGTCCCTTGACCCCCCACTTAAAGTTGCTCCCTCCCCTACTGAAATGTTGCCCCTGAATTTGGTTACCCAGAATTAGAACCGTGAGTTTCAGGAAACAGCGGGATAAGGTGGGTCAGGTAATATCTTTTATTGGACCAACTTTTGTTGATTAGAGAGACAAGCTTTAATCCAGTAAAAGATACTACGTCACCCACCTTGTGTCTCTAATATCCTGGGACTGATACGGCTACAACAACACTGCAGGAAACAGAGGGACATGCTAAATCCTGTTGAGTGAAATTCAGCTGTGATACAAATGGTTGCATTTCCGTTTTCCTCAATGACCTTGTGCTATATCTTGACTGGCTTTGGCCCTGGTGGTTCTATATGGGCTAGATTCTGACACCCCTATGCAGAGTACTCCTTTCTCTTTGAGCAGTCCCCTTGAAAATCAATGGGACTGCTCATGGAGTGAGATATCCTGTTCAATGGAAGGGTGTCAGAAGCTAACCCTAAGTGACTCCACAGCTTCACAAGGTTCTTTTTAAGACAAGGAGGAGATTTGGAAGAGGGAAGGTTAAGATCAAGAAAGAGAGAAGAACAAGGCAGAGGAAGATGAAAGAAAAAAAATCAAAGACCAACAAAAGTAGAGAAGCAATTTCAGATTTGGAACTGCCTGAAGAGGATGAAATGTTTCTCTCCGGTTTATCCCCACTATGTTGTATTATTTTTCAATTAATTGTTGTGTTTACATTTATTTTTAAAATTTAAACTGAAGATTTTTTTCCCCGTTGCTCAGCCTCCTAAAGACTGTGTAGGTAATGAAGACGTGGTTGCAAACAAATTAGATTGAGGCTCATGTGCTTAGCACTCAAATAGCGCTTTACATAGTTAAAGCCCCTTTACAAAGATTAACTAATTAATTAATACTGGGCGGTAAATTGGAAGCACTCCAGTGTCAGATGATGATTTCTTGAGTAAGAGGTAGGTCTCCATGTGTTTTTTAAAATTGATGTTTCAAGAAATAATATGCAAGGTAATGAAATCAAAGGGATTATGCACATGCATGTCTTAGAATCTCATATTCCTGGTGTTTGTCAATATTTTATAAACTAATAATCCAGGAATACAGTCTGGATGATATCCTACTGTGAAGCTGAAAGAGGGGGAAAAAATCTAGTTAAGTATTTGGTTTAGTATTTTTCACAGGCAAAAATGACAGCATACGAGAAAACAGATTATAAACAAGAACAGGAGCGTGAGAGTGCGTGGAAAAGCAAGACCACTTTTTAAGCAAATGATACTGAAGAAACTGGACTGCATTTGGAGAGATAACAGAAGTGCAAGTTATTAAGCATAGCTCAGCTGGGTTCACTTTGATTGCTGAGCTAGCTTTTTGTCCTCAGTATGGTGAAAATCCATATTTTATTTACAATGTCTCAGTATTTAATAAGAAGGAGTAAACACAATACATGAAAAGCTTTAACACAAAAATCAGAACACAGTGTTTTGTGTTACAGAGACTGCGTGCGTGCGTGCATGTCTGTACACACACATAACAGATGCACTCACAATATGCATTAGAAACAACAGACTATAGAGGGTTACATTCTGGCAGCTGCTAGAGAAAGGGCAGACAGGGAGACTGTGCTTGCCATTGCCCCTAGGGACACCTGTGCAGAATACCAGGACCAACTCTTCCTAAGTGTAGCCTCTGAGAGGTGTACCATGGGCTTAAGTGACCAGATCTCCCGTTTTTCCCCCCAATATCAAGTGGTGGTGTAGCCATGTTAGTCCAAAGGTATTAGAGAGACAAGGTGGGGTGAGGTAATATCTTTTATTGGACCAACTTCTGTTGGTGAGAGAGACAAGCTTTTGAGCTTGCACAGAGCTCTTCTTCAGGTCTGGGAAATGTACTCGGCGGGTATGGGGCTGTTTAATTGCGGCATAGAAGTTCAGGCTCGGACAGGTTCTGAGACCCTATCCCCGCGTGGATTGTGAAGTGGATTAATTTGCATGAAGCATGAAAGAAGTCACTTGCAGAAGGAGAACTGGCAGGAGGAAAAGGTTGTGGACTTGGTTATCAGCTATGGGCCTGAAGAGAAACAGACAAATTGGTAAAAAATGTGCCCTGACCTCTGTGCAGAAGAGAGATTCAAAGCTTTCTTTGTGCGAACAAAAGCCACTCAGCTGACGTAGCGTGTGCTAGCATGAAAATGGAAAATTTCACAAATGGCAGGAGGCTAAGGACATTGGCTGGAAATGCAAATGGAAGAACAGCCCAGTTAATAAAGGGGATGTCCCAGAAAAGGAGAAACCAAAAAAAAAAAGTATGCAAAAAACAAATAAAGTAATTTAAAAGCAAAAATAAAAGATATCAAAATATCTAACAATTAGAGACTACAGTCAAACTCATCACTGGCATAAGCAGGTGCATCTCTACCACAGTCTATGAAGACGTGGCACAGTGAATTTGACCCTGCAAATGAAAGTGAGGACAGCTCTGTGAAGAAAGTAGTTCAGAACAGATGAGTTAGCTGTACAGTTGAAGCACGTAAAATAGTAAGAACATCCTGAACTCATAACTGAAGTACAAAGCCCCATTTAAGAAGCATTTCTAAGAAGATTTTCAGTGAACAAGCCAAACACAAATACGATTAAAAAAAATAGACACATGCCTGATTGCTCTAAAGGTCGTCCAGCTGATATATCTTCTATGTCTATACTGTAGTGAATGTGTCTGACTCAGGCAAGCTCTTTGGAGTAGGGATCATGCCACCCTCTCTGCTTGTAAAGTGCCTACACTGTTATTGCTCCAATATTTACAAGTAATTATAAATGGTGAGAACTAGTCCATGGTAATGGAATGGGAAATGAACCTTAGCATGAGCTAATGTTTTTAGACATTGCAGTACTGATTAGGCTATGCAATGTTGAATTAGAAGCAGAACATAATTCAACAATTTTGTACGTGAAAACTACATAAAAACACAAATAAAATAACTTTTGCATAGGCTCCTGAGGCCAGATTCTCCATTGCTGTGTGAACCTTGTGCAGTCATTTTCACTAGTGCAAAGTGGATATCAAGTGCTGCTGCTGGTTGCTTCTTACACCCACTTTGCACTTGTTTATATCAGTATACCACAGGGTGCCATTTTGGTGTCAGCTGTTTTCCTATCATTGATGAACAAAGTCTACTAGTGCAACACTATGTCAATGACGTAACAACGACTAGGACAAATGAAGAACAGTACCAGAATTTGAGGGATGGCTCAAAACATTTAGATGCTTAAGGAATAACATTTGAGAAGTCCAAGGATTTTGCTTAATAAAACTCTTCACTGGCGATATTGAATTTGTTGTAAATGCTGAAACAAAGAATCCACCCAACATCTCAGCAGTGGAAGCTGTGGTGAAAACTTGTCCAATAAAACACAAATATGAAAGAGCTATACAGTCATTTCTTGTACTGTAATTTACTACAGGAAAAAGAACTATTTCTAGCATGTTCACACTGGTAAATCTCCTGAAGAAGCTATTATCAAAGAATGTTACCTAGGAGGTAAATTCAACATGCCCAAAAGTTTTCAGAAGAATTAATTAATAGCCAGAGATTTCTTGATGTCCTGTGACCCAGCTAAATTAGTAACTCTTGCTGTTGATGTGGCTCTTTTTGAGTTGGGTGCAGCTATCGTTTGTGTCAATCAGGTCTGGGAGCACACCAGTGCTAACACATTAAAATCTTTAACATCAGCTGACCAAAATTACAGCTTGAGCCTCTCATTTGAACATGCACAATTTTCAGAGGGTGCAGATGTTTCATAAATACTTATAAAGCAGAAAATGGACACTAGCGCTGATCACACACCTCTCTCTGAGTTTAGGACAGAAAAAAAAAAAGATTCCAGTTACAGCACCATCAAGACACAGACATGGGCTGTCCAAGTTGAAGCTACACTAGAAATAAAGCACACTTTTTTTTTTTTTTTTATCAGCGAGGGAAAATAACCATTGGAACAACTTACCAAGAAATGTGGTGGATTCTGCACTGCTAGGATTATTAAAACTAGACTGGATGCCTTTCTGGAAGGTGTGCTCTAGTTCAACCACACTAGGTGAAGTTCTACTAAAGCCTTTGTTCTGCAAGAGGGCAGCTGAGATGTGCATAATAGTCCCTGCTGACCTTAAAAACTTTTGAAACTATCTGCAAATTGCAGCCCTATTAGTGTAATATTAAATATCCCTCATCAACACAAAATACTCATGTTGGCATTTGCCCTTAGAGGAATGCATTGAAAGGTAAGTGGCCTAGTTTTTTGAAGTGCTGAGCACCCACAGCTCTAGATGAAGCCATCTCACACCAGGCCCCTTTTAAGTAGGTGCCTAACTGTAATGTACCTGCCTAGCTATAGGCACAACCAAGTTTGAAACGTGGGCATTGTGTCCTGAAGGGACATTGGGCCAGATCTTCAGCTAGTGTAAATGGGTGTTGCTCCAGTTAAGTCCGTGGCACTAGGCTGATTTACACCATCTGAGAATCTGGCCTATTGTTCCATAAAGGCATCATCTAGTTTGATCGGATCTTCAGGTAAAGAGGCCAAGGGGGTATGTAGTGCTTTACTCCTCTTATTTGAAATGACAATGACACACTTTATTTAAAGAGCCTTATGCATGTGTGTAGAAGAGTGTTTAAAAGGGCCATATCCTGAGTGTTTTACTCTGTCATTACTCAGGCAAAACTGTCCATGCCACCAAAACTCTCATCTAGGCTCCCATCATCTCATGCCTGGACTATTGTTCCCGCCTCCTCAATAGCCTTGATGTCTGCATCTTTCCTCCCTCAAGATCATTCAAAATGTTACTGCTATAATCTTTTCCTGCCATGGCTGCACTGGAAAAATGCAGCATATTAGAAAACATGTTAACTAACGTATTTTAAATAATATGATGGTCAACACACCTTAGCACTTAGTGTAGACAGGGATCAGCCATGTTTAAAAATGTTAACCATGATTAATTAACTATGGCACATTTGTAACATAACTGACTTTGTCCACAGTAAGGGCAAAACTGTATTGAACACCATGTTAGTTAAAACGTGTGTGTGAACATATTTTCCAATATGATGCATTTTCCTGGTGTAGACAAGGACTCGCTGGATCGTCACTGTGACCACATCAGCCCCCTCTCTGAATCCCTCCACTGGCTCCCCCTTCACCACTGTATGAAACAAAAGGGCGTTAAGGCCCTTCACAACATAGCCTGACCTACCTCATATCTCTAGTAACTTAGCACAATGTTGACTTTCATCTGCAACTACCTAGGCGTGACCACCAACCAGTTAGCTTCTCCCTCAAACACCTTTGTGCTTTATTTTACTATTATTATTTATTATTTGTATTATCGTAGCACCTAGGAACCCTTGTCATAAAATCATAGAAATATAGACCTGGAAGGGACCTTGTGATGGGGTGTATTAAGCCCAGAGGCCCCCTGCTGGAGGCCTCCCAGTCCTATCACACCCGGTCCCAGAAAGGGCAGTAGAGGACAGTCCTCCAAACTGCCTTGAGTAGCTGCATGGGATGCAGCCAACTGGAGAGGTTGCAAGGAGCAGCCAATCAGGGCTCAGCAGGCTTATATAAAAGGAACTGTAGAACCAGAGTCAGTTGCTGCCTGGAGGAGTGTGGATGGTGTTCCTGGCTAGATGAAGGAGCTACAGGACTGCAGACAGAGCAGTTGCTGGTAGGAAGCAGAGAAGGAGCTCCTGCCTGGCTGCTGGGACTGAGAAAAGCAGTTGCTGGCGGGGAGCAAGAAGGTGCTTCTCGCTGACTGCTGGGACTGAAGCAAGTAGAGCCCTCAGTTGCTGGTAGGGACCAAGGGCACAGAGATAGAGCTTCTGGCTAGTTGCTGGGACTGAAACAAGCTGTAGTTCACAGAGACTTCAGCCCCATGATAATGGTGAAGCATTTGTGAAGGTGCTTGGGCCATGGGGAAGTGGCCCAGGGAATCATAGCAGTGATGCAGTCTAGTTGGAGGAATGCAGCAGTCAGACACTATTCATAGGGTCACTGGGCTGGGACCCAGAGGGCAAGCCCAGCTCTCCCTGCACCAGCCACTAGGGAAGTAGCATAAGCCCTGAAGAAGGGAGTTGAATCAGGCCCAGAGAAGGAGGCTGAATTTTAGATAGTGACACCCCTCCTCCCCTGCCTCCATGGAGGGGGATCTGAACTGTTTAGTGGCCCAGCTGGGGACACAACGGCCCAGAGAAGTGAATAGTGTCCACGGAGGAAGCCCTGGACGCACAGGCCCATACCAGGATAAGGGAACTATTTGAAAGCTAGCCCAGAGGGGCTGTGGGACTGTTAAAGACTAAGACCGGGGAGGGCTACAGAGATGTTCCAATGGAGGAGATACTGGGATAGGCCCTTGTTGGACTGTTTACCCTGGAAGGAGTTTGTTTGTGCTTCACATACAGATTGTGTGCGACTTGGCCAGAGGGCTGAGTTGCTGAAGACCGACCACAATCACACAGAGAGAGAGAGAGAGAGAGAGAGTGCATGCACATGCACTTGACCAGGGGCACTTGTGAGAGTGGGTGCCACCCCGTTACAGACCTCAAAAGCTCATCTAGTTCAGCCTGCTGCACTCAAGCATTGACCAGGACCCGACTGTGATACGCTGTACAAACATAGGAGAATTCCTGCCCCAAAGAACTTGCAAGCAAAATATAAGACAAGAAATGACAGCTGGGTACAGACAGGCAGATGGGGGAGAGCAAGGAAATGATGAGACAATATTGGTCAGCATGACAGGCAGCGGTACCAGTGCACCTAACAGCCTAACTGTTGCCAAATTTAAACTCCTTCCCCCTCCCCACCCAAAAAAATTTATAAACCCACTACTCTGTCCTCCTTCACATCCAAGATACCCTTGCTGCGAAATCTATAAAGCCCTTTCAGATGACCCTGGCTGGGTGTGACTATCCCTCTTTCTTTCCCTGCTCTCTTACTCTACCTCCCCTTGCCTCCCCCCTTTCTCCCTAATTAATCACAGATGAAACTAACAAATCTGTGCCGATCATCTTCATGTTCATTGAGGGTTCTGTTATATCCCTGGGCCCAGCCCTTTATCTCAGGGATGGACAAACTTTCTGGCCTGAGGGCCACATCTGGGAATAGAAATGGTATGGCGGGCGATGAATGCTCAGAAAATTGGGATGGGGGGAGGGCTCTGATTGGGGGTGTGGGCTCTGGAGTGGTGCCAGAAATGAAGAGTTCAAGGTGTGAGAGGGGGATCAGGGCTGGGGCAGGGGGATGGGGTGAAGGAGGGGATGCAGGCTCTGGCTAGGGGGTGTGGGCTCTGGGGTGGGGCTGAGGCGTTTGGGGTGCAGGAGGGTGCTCCAGGCTGGGATCGAGGAGTTTGGAGGGCGGGAGGGGTATCAGAGCTGGGGCAGGGGAGAGGCTCGGGGGTGCAGGCTCCAGGCGGCGGTTACCTCAAGCAGCTCCTGGAAGCAGCAGCATGTCCCTTCTCCAGCTCCTACATGGAGGCTCGGGCAAGCAGCTCTCCATGCTGCCCTGTCTGCAGACACCACCCCTGCAACTCCCATTGCAGCGCCGGAGGGGGGCCATGCTGCAGCTTCCGGGAGCCGCATGGAGCAGCCCCCGACCCTGCTCCCCAGCTGGAGCAACAGAGCGGGACAAGCCCCAGACCCCACTCCCTAACAGGAGCTTGAGGGCCAGCTTAAAACGGCTGGCAGGCTGGATCTGTCCTGCAGGCTGTAGTTTGCCCACCCCTGCTTTATCTGTTTTTGTGTTTGTTAGATTGTGGGGTAGAGATTGTCCTTTCATTTGCATTTGTATACCACCTAGCACGGGGCCCCAATCTTGACTGGAACCTTTGGGTACCACCAAAATAGAAATGATTAATAATAATTAATGTCTGTGGGGGGATGACCTGGGGACCCTAAGGCTGCAGGTTTGGCAGAATTCTCTAACATGGCCCTGACATCAATCTATACTTTGTATGAAAAAAATAAAGCATACTGAACTTGGAGACCTGATACCGTGCAGCAGCATCCACCACTCCCAGAAACCCCCAAGAACTCCAGACAGTAATACAATGCTGACCTAGTTAGCATTATGCTACCCACCCTGAGAGAAGAAGTGGTTTGTTCAGGGACAGTAGCTGGGGCGGGGTGGAGCCCATGGGAGGATGACTCATTTGAGAACTTTGTTGCCTTGGTGACTTAGGAAGTCCGGGAAGCTTTGTGGCTGCACAAAGCCTCTGGGGGGTTTCCTGAAAAATCTGCACAGGTCTCAGGAGATTCTCAGATTTAGGGGGCTGATTTTCATGTTCTGAAGTGGAAACTGTGGGGGAGCGGGGGAAGAATGGAGCTTACTGTCTCCTATGTGGGTGTTTTCTGCGTAAGGGATTATCTCACCCAAAATACTTAGGCACAAGTGCATAACTACCTAAGGATCCGGATCTTACATCCTAGACCAAGTTAATTATCCATGTCTTCATTTTACTTCCATTGGTTCCCACAGCAACGTTCCTTCCTTGTGCCTTAATGGCTTTGTCAGTGCAGTTGCCTAAGGTCAAGGAGGTGTACTATCTTTCCCTGGAGACAGCTCAATACTTAGGACTAGTCGGAAAGGACACTTAAAAGTAACTGCAGGGTAGCTGTAGCTCGGAACACTTGTCTCTCTCACCAACAGAAGTTGGTCCAATAAAGATATTATTACCTCACCTCCCTTGTCTCACTTAAAGATAATTCAATAAAACATTCCGATAGGTTAGTTGCTCTTTCCCTTGTGTGTGTGAAAGACAGGATTTTCCCAATTTTTGACTAAACCAAGTGTTTGGATTAAGCTGTAGTGCAAGGCAAATCAACTATGATAATACTGCAAATGCAAAATAAAAAATTATAGATATTGTTTAAAATACTAGGATCTTTTAGTAACACCTCCTTCCTCTGCATTGTAGGTATCTCTGGGCCTTCTTACCCCACAGCCTTAGCATATATAGCTCTGGCCCCTTCCTTCAGTCTCCAGCACCCAATTTATTACCTTCTCTCTCCCCTCAGCATCCAAATCTTCTATCACATCCCCTGCCCATTCCAGCTTTCTTAATCAACCAGCAGGTTACTCTCTATGCACGCATTTGGGTTGATTTCCCTCTCAATAACCTGGTTATTGAAGCTGTTAGGCAGGAGATGCCCTGGTTATGTGGGACAGGAAGAAGAAATGCCCTGTATTTTCACTCATCAAGTGGGTGGAAGAAGTTATCAAATGGTACCCTGTAAATATTGGAACAGGACTCTGGTTTTACCTGCGTGTTTTTGTTCCTTGTCTCTACTGTTGACATGGATTGTGTTCTCAGACAGCGTGCTGATAGCGTGCTGCTTTTGATGGGAGTAAACTGTAGAAGTCCCCCTATTTTAAACTGAGCTGGCTAAGCCATTGTTTTTAACACGGGTTGATATGTGTTCATGTAGGTCGGGGGAGGTGTACTGGAGATAGAGTTCTTGTTTAGGTTTGTAGGCGTGTATTTGTCATGAATGACATAACTTCTGTGTACGAGTTCCCCATCTGTAGACTGGGGATAATAATACTTAATTTCCTACCTTGCAAGGATATTGTGAAGACAAATTAATAAACATTTGTGCGGGGATTTGAAGAAGAAATGTGCTACGTTAGGGGTTAATATCAGAGAGACAAGGTAACTATTTAATATTGTTGAGGGGGAGGTTGTATTTGTTTCAATTTTAGGGTGTGATGTGCGGTACGGGTGTGTGTGTGTGTAGCATGGCGGGCAGGGAGAGGGGTTGAGTTTGTAGTGGGAGAGGAGAGAAGGTGAACATTGAATTTTTAACCTTCCCATCTTCTGACTTTCAAATATTCCTAGCTGAAGAGAAGTGAAAGAGAGTGAAAATGAGAAAAGAATCATAGGGTAATGGAATGAAAAGAATATAGGATAAGGATTACAAGCTTTAAAAGAACAAACATAAAAACTACAATGGAAAAGGACAAAGAGGAGAATGGGGGGGGGGGAGAAAAGAAACAAAACTTAAGACTCCAGCTGGTAGGGACAGAAGCAGCCAAAGCCGGAGCCTCTAGACATTCAGGGAACTTTCTACAGTTTTGACTGGACTCTCTCTTCTTTGTGCTTAGCTATTTGCTCCAACCCTCCCACTCCAACACAGTCTCTTCACCTCCGTGTCACTCCTCTTATCTTCTCTCCTCAGAGCCCCTCTCCCTCCTTGCCCCTGGCAGGCCAATCTGGGGGGGCACTTCACTCAGCATGCCCTCCCTAGGCGTCCCCTGACTAATCTGTGAAACATTCCAAGCATACTATTCTGTGTGTGTTCTGAATTGTTTTGTAAGGTGCTTGCTCATTCACATAGGGGTAGTTCTTTGGGGCAGAGAGCTGTTCTTTATCTGACAGGTTTCAGAGTAGCAGCTGTGTTAGTCTGTATTCGCAAAAAGAAAAGGAGTACTTGTGGCACCTTAGAGACTAACAAATTTATTTGAGCATAAGCTTTCGTGAGCTACAGCATCCGATGAAGTGAGCTGTAGCTCACGAAAACTTATGCTCAAATAAATTTGTTAGTCTCTAAGGTGCCACTAGTACTCCTAGTCTTTATCTGACACAGCTATTGTATAGCTTTCTATGCGCCTAAAGCAATAAAGGAAGATTAAAATTCTAAAGGTCCTCAGGTGCAGCATTTACTTATCTTTGAAGCAGAAGTAAGTGGAGATGAATAGGGACGGGCAGATCAGGTATCACCTGAGGTGAGGTGAGAGAGGCAGGGAATCAGCTGTGTCCAACTTGTTCACCAGGGTAATGTCTACGAACATTACCTGGAGCTGGGCAAATAAACAAACCCACACAAAGGAGCCATATTCCAGTCAGTTGAATCAAACCCCAGCACTGCACATTTACCTGGAGTAGCCTTGTGACACTGTCACCATCTTTTATTGGACCAACTTCTGTTGGTGAGAGAGACAAGCTTTCAGTTCTCACCAACAGAAGTTGGTCCAATAAAAGCTATTACCTCACCCATCTTGTTTCTCTAATATCCTGGAACCAACAGGGCTATGACTACATTATATCCACTAAAAGAAAAGCAGTACTTGTGGCACCTTAGAGACTAACAAATTTATTAGAGCATAAGCTTTTGTGAGCTACAGTTCACTTCATCGGATGCACTGTGTCCCCGTATCAGTCCAGAAACGGTTCTGTGCTCTGAGAGCCCATTGCTGGAGCCCACCCATTTCCTGTCCTGATTTGTTGTTTAGTGTTGATGTACGGTATTTAAAAAGCTGGTGCTGTCCATTCTAGAGGCACTTGCATTGCATTGGTGGGTGAAAGGATCCCTATGCATCCCTTAGCAGGGCTGCTGTGCAATTAACACTCATGAAATGCTGTGAGTTCCTTGGATGTAAGGTGCTACTGAAGTGTAAAGTGTTGGGTCACTAGTTCTGGTCCTTCCCAGACCCCATTGATGGCTTGTTCAGTTACCTGTGCTAAATGAGTTGTGGAGACTGAGTGCAATTGCTAAAGAGACAGGAGCCCACGTCATAAAAACCACCACATCATTCTGCACTAACTGGCCCTCTTGTTGGCAGCCTCAACAGACTGGCCATGAAGACTGAATTCTCTCCTCACCCCAGAAATGACCCTGAATGGTCAGAGAAAAGGTGGTGGGGCCTGTCACAGGGTAAGCTGGCCCTTTAAGGGTGTTGGGTGCTCAGCCTCATCAGGTGTAGCTACCTCCCCAGGAGAAGGAAATGAGGGGGAGTAATATGACAAGGAGGAGCATGTGATTAAACCAGGCCTTCTGGGAGATAAAAGGGAAAGTGGTGGATATCCTGGAGAAAGATTTTTTTTAGGAAGGAGTAAGTGAGGTGATCAAGCTGTATAAATAAGAAGAGGCCCTGAGAAGGGAAGACCGGGCAAATTGGGTTATAGGGCAGATAGCCCAATTGTTGAGAATCCCAGGGTTAGGAACACACAGAAGGCGGTGGGTTCCCTCATGCTATTACCTTGTGAGGTGGTGCAGCCATCCCTGTCAACAGGGGGAAGATAGTGCTGATTGGAGCCCAGGATGGTTGGAAGCTGAACCCAGGAGAAGGGCTACAGACTGTTGTGGGACAAGACAAGCCCTGAGAGGAAGGGGCTATACCTGCCAAGAGTCTGGGGTGGGACAGATGTTTTTCGTGATTAAGACTTTGATTAACTCCTGGAGAAGTGGACTCTTGAGCCTTTGGTAGAGGGCTAAGTCACCTCTGCAACCCAGCAATGCTACGAGTTGCTGGTGGTTTCCCAGATCAGAGGGGAAACTGAGGCAATGGATGGCCTGAAGTCCGACTGGGTAAGTTTCTGATACAGATCCTGAGTATGGGTTAAATGGCTACTGTACCTGTTCTGTGTGGATGAGCAGTCTCCACAGGCTATCGGTTTGGTATCTGTCACCAGCCTCAAAAATGAAAATCATGAGAAATAAGCTGTCTGAAGGATGAAACCATGAAGAAGGAACTCTCCTGGGAAAAATTCTTCTTGTGGGACCAGTTTGTCAGTGTTAATGGTCACAGCTAAGGTACTCGGATACCATTGAGTTTGGCACAATTTGGATCAATCCCTTAATTTGATGCATATTTGAACTCCACCAGCTGAAAGGCTTGGTCACTGTTTAAGACTCATCACTTTCTTTAAAAAGACAAGCACCAAATCTGTAGTAGTTAACATGCAAAGAAAACTTCTGCACAAACAATCACTGGATGAACAGGATAGACTCGAGAGACTTTGGGAGTATCAGCCCAAAAGTCCAAAGGGATTTTGGTTTTCAAAGAGTTCACAACCAGATCTTTCTACCAGTGCTGACCTGGGCATAAACTGTCATAAGCCATAATCTACCTTAGGGTTTTATGGTCTTATGAGATCTTGGATGCTAAGCAAGGTTGGGTTAGGTCAGAGTTTTGCTTTGTGTGCATGGAACCATAACATGGGCATAAGATAAGATGTTCTGGCCACTGAGATCCCACCGTGCTAGCCATGATGTCTTGTCCAAATTCTAATGACATTTTATTTACTTAAAATTCCCTTGCAGTTTCTACTGGAGAAAGTTATTCTGTAACCTATCTACTGTTGCAGTGTACTGTTAAACAGCTGCTGTATTTCCATGCACATATGGCTGCCTTAAGTGATAGCTGAATGAACTTGATCCTATAGCATTGTATTCCTGCGAAGCCGCTTGACACTCATAAAAGGCGCAACCATCTAAATTAATAAACAGTATTAGTGGTATCCCTTAAGGCCCTATCCCATGGTTGTGGAGTCTCTGAAACAGGCTTACAGGAAGACTTTAAAACTGTTGCTGCCTTTTGTTTTTGTTAGTCAGGTGTGACCTGCACCAACTCCCTAAGGTTTCTATTTCAGTCTTAGCACAGGAAAGCCACGCAAGTGTGAGCAGTGCTTTAGATATGGTGATTGCCCTCATACAAGTTGGCCAGCTGATCTCTGGTCTTTCAGAATTCCTCTTTGGCACTTTCAAACTAAACACTTATATCATGGGCAAAGTCTCTTGACGCTGGCCCATTGAACCTGATGTGCCTCACAAAGCTAAAATACAGCCTCCCTGCCTCATAAAGATTACAGATGACTCACAAATCTACCTCTCCACCCACTTGGTCTCTGGCCAAGCCTGTATTTCAGCCTCTCTCCAATATCTCCTCTTGAATGGATCTTTCTTTCTTTCCTTAAAAAAGTCCCTACATCTGGTATTCTTGCTATCTACACCCTCCAGTCTGTCTAGGGTTGTAACCTAAAGCTCACTTTTGACCCCTTCTCCCCACACATCCAGGCCATGTCATATTCTTATTATTTCTTCCTCCAACATTTTGAGGCTCTGACATTTCCTCTCTCTCCTGAAAACCAACTTCCACATGTGCCCTGATAATCCCGTCTTGATTTCTGAAGCTTTGTCCACTCCAGCATCCCCATTGCTCCCCTTTCAGTCCATTCATTATACGTGGTTGCTAAAATGCTCTCCCTCACTTATCAGTCTGATCCCATCACTTCTTTCTTAGAATACCTTCACTAGACTACCACCTCTGATCCATCAGATAAACATTGGACTTCTGGTCCTTGCCTTGGGGGTCCTACATAACTCCACCCAGGCTTATACCTTCAACCTACTCTTAGGTTTCAGAGTAGCAGCCGTGTTAGTCTGTATTTGCAAAAAGAAAAGGAGTACTTGTGGCCCCTTAGACTAACAAATTTATTTGAGCATAAGCTTTCGTGAGCTACAGCTCACTTCATCGGATGCATTCAGTGGAAAATACAGTGGGGAGATTTGTATACACGGAGAACATGAAACAATGGCTATCATACACACTGTAAGGAAAGTGATCACTTAAGATGAGCTCTTACCAGCAGGAAGGGGGGGAGGAAGAAAATCTTTAGTGGATATGGTGATGATCAAGGTGGGCCATTTCCAGCAGTTGACAAGAACATCTGAGGAATGGGCGGGGGGAAATAGTTTTACTTTGTGTAATGACCCATCCACTCCCAGTCTCTATTCAAGCTTAAGTTAATTGTATCCAGTTTGAAAATTAATTCCAATTCAGCAGTCTCTTGTTGGAGTCTTTTTGGAGTGTTTTTTTTTTTTTTTTTGAATAGCCACTCTTAGGTCTGTAATCAAGTGACCAGAGTGATTGAAGTGTTCTGACTTACTCTTAGTGAATCAGTGTAACCCCTTCTACTCTGTGAGTGGTGCCCCATTCATCCCCTCTTCCCACTCCCATCTCCGCCTCATGCCACACCCTATGCATGGAATGCCTCCACAACTCCTATTGCACAAGAGTCTATCCTCTCTACAATCAAATATCTCCTAAAGATTGAGTTTCTTCAACAGTCAATCACCCTATACATATCCTATCAAATAGCATGTATACAAGTAATTACATGATGTTAACAGTCCCCTCTTCCCCTACCTACCCATTGATTTTTGGCTTTCTCTAGTCTCCATTTAGACTGTAAGCACTTCAGGGAGGGATTGTCCTTAGTTTGTAGAGAACCTAGTGCACTGTTACATTTAAAACATTATTTTTTTTACAATTAAGGCTCCCATTCAGAAGTTTGACTCCCTATTCCCTCCTATTATTTTCAGGGGATACTTTTATCCAGTGCTTGATGTATTAGCAATAGGACCTCACTTCTATATTCTCTTTCCCTGCATGGAAGCTAAGGGAAAGAGTGCAGACCTTGGTTTGCTCTTAGTTCCTGCAAAGGACTTGTGACCCATCTGCTTCTGTCTCAATATCCCAATCCCTGTAGTGTCTGAGCATCTTCCAAATGTTTTTACATTCATCCTCTCATCAGCAAGTGAAGCAGGAAAATATTCTGATTTTACAGGTGGGGAACTGAGGTACAAAGAGGTTGAGGCCCAGATTTTCAGTGCAGCAATGTCTAATGGATCTAGGAGCCTAAATATCCATTTAAAAGTGATTATCCCATCTATCAATGAGATTTTTGGCTTCTAGAAAAGTTTTAGACTCTTAGTTTTCAACACTGAGCACAGCAATGCCTAAATATCTTTAAAAAATCTGGGCCTAAGTGGCTTGCCCAAGGTCAGCCAGGATGTCAGTGGCAGAGCTGGGAATTGACAACAACTCCTAAATCCTTATCCAATGCCTCAGGACAGATCCATTCTTCTACTGCAGACATGGGAGCAGCCAAACAAATGAGCAGGAGGCCCTGCTTCAGCCTTGTTCTCTCCTGGGGACTCTTGCAACTATTTGCTCTCTAATTGTGTTCATGTTTAACCACAGAATGAGCAACAGCATTTCAGCTTCAGTTCCAAATGATGCACTTACCTTCCCACTATCTCAGCTCAGGTTCTCCTCCCTATCCCTACCACGGGCTCAGGAGGTGGGAGAGAGAAGCCTCACTTTTAATTGGGCTAAAAAGACTGCAAATCCAAGCAGAGTTAAAGAACTGCCCCCTGAATTCTTCTTGGGAGAACTCTGAGTGGTTTGCTACTTAGCTACATGTGCATGAAGCAACTCATGGTAGGCAGGGCCTATTTACCATTGCCCTACATTTAGGAAGCTCCTCCCAGCCAATCCAGGGTTTAGCACTAGTTTATATTCCTGGTCTGGTTCCAAAATGTTTTTTTCCCCAGGTCAATAAGCTAACCTTACAAGACACATTGCCTCTAAGTGAAATCCTCCCCCAATTCCCATTATATTGCTTTAAATCTCCTTCAAACACCTTCCACATATAGTTTTGTTAGTCAGGCTTAATTGCTTCACTTTTCTGCAGTGTAATGCAGGTTATGTATTCAATAAAGATATGATACCTTATATTTAGCATTAATTGTAACTGTTTGCCTATAGCATACATCTCCCTTGCCAGTCCCTCCTGTGTAATTTCAGTCTCTAAATAGCTTATCTCATGATAAATTCTTAAATAAATTTCCCAGTGGTTTTTCCTTGTAGCAATTTATGTCAAAGTGCTTGTTATAAGACTTTGGGTGTCTGGCTCTATCTATATAATCCTCATTTGCTGCCTTCTTTTTTTTTTTAAATATTTAGTTTCTCTCCTGCCAAAAGCAATAATGATCAAAATGAAATAATAATGTCCAAGATGAAACTTTGAGCAGAGATTAAGTGAATTTTTAGAAGAAAACTGAATGACTCAAGGGATTAGAGATGCGGCATGGAAATTTTCATCTCTAGGTAGCCCAGCTCTTCAAGTTATTACCATCTGTCAGCAGCTCCCTAGGCTGAATTTAGGGAATGGAGAGATTGTGAGGTCAGTTCCCAATAAGTGAGCAGGTGCCTACATCACCATAGTTATTAAACACTCTCCTTGTTGGTAGTTTCTGAGATCTCAGAGGCTGAATGGACAATAGAGACGGCTCTTCCCTTTCACTGTGCTCTCCAGGGCAAGGCTGGGGTCCAAAGGTTAAATCAAGAGAAGCTTACATATGCAACTGACAACACCATACTTGTCTTAGTAAGGATTTCAGTTGGCAAGGGCTGCCAAGCCAGCATGAGATTCACTACAGTCATGGGATCAGCAGGTTGCATTATAGTTGTATTCAAGTTCAGGGCAAACCAGCAGAACTAGGGAAGAGTCTTAAACAAGGTGGTTTGGGGATGAAGAAGCACCCCTTTTCACCACTCTCCCTCCAGCATCCTGGAGAGCTCTAGGCAGCAGAAGGTTAGGTGTGTGACAAGATGGCTTATGCAGCAGCCTAGAAGATTTTGAACTGGAGGAAGAAGTGCTGTCAGAAGCTTCCTGCCTGCCACACTGCACAGCCATAGGGAGAAAATCTGAGTGCTGAGTTAGAGAACACCTTCAGCTGAGTCACAGCCACCTCTGTCCACATGCTCTTGCCTTCATAGCCCAGGGGAAACAACTTCCCACTCTCTCCCTCAGCTGCTGCTGCCATGCAAAGAGCAAATGGGTAGGGGAGTCTTGTGCAGGGAACAGAAAAGGACCCTATTATAAGACACACATACCCCAAGCCCATTTCCTCAGTTGTTCCCAAAGAGGGGTATTTCCATGCAAGGATCAGAACACAGTAAGGCATCCTGCTCTTTCCCTCGGCTGCTCTAAGCCCTCCACAAACTTTCCTCTCCAGTCCTGGAGGGGCCACCCTCTGTCTATCCTGCAGTCTCAGGGTATGATAGCAGCTCAAGCAGACACATGAGAAGCTGTCCCAAGACATGTTTCAGTGCAGGATGTATAAACCTGTCTGGAACCATGGATAATTCCTTGTGGGGCTTGCTCACGCTGCCATGGCTTTGCTAGCCCAGGTATGTCTGTTCTAACTGCAATCACACTCAGTGCAATATAGGTATATGTGACAGGAGAGGGGAGTGGGGCTCTGTGTCCCTTTCATTCAATCCTTAGCCTTTTTTGCTGGTTGCTTCATTTTACAACAATAAAGGTGGTTTTCATGATGTGGACATTCAACCTATTAGCAAGTGGGCTGAAAAGCCAAGTCAGTGCGCATAATTAAGTTGGACCAAGTTCAGGGGGTGGGGATGTTGAAAGAAGGCCTCCCCCCCCTTTTTTTCCCCATGACCCCAAAGCCTACTTTACCTTAAATTACCACAATATAATCTTTTAGTGTGATAGATGATGGCTAAAGTTTTTATCACCATGAAGTGGAAATCTTTAGCACCTCTAATGTTTAAGAACTGGATGGTAGAAAAAGTGGCTTTAAAAACTAAGTAAAGCAGGTTATATAAACTATAAGATGAAATTGTGAATCAAATGTTGCTTTCATGTGGGAACCTGAACTCAATATAGAGGATTAACTTGTGCAGTAACAAATGACTAGAGATTTTTATTTAGCCAGATGCAAAATGGCAGATTTGATGGCAGACTCGTAGAGAGAGAGAGAGAAAAAAAAAATAACCTGCAGTGAAATTAACTCTAAAAAAGGGAATGTGAGCAGCAGAAGAGTGCTTCCCTACAGTACTATTTCAAAATGTTAAGTGATTTCATGCTAGCAAAAGGTACCAACTTCCAGCCTGGAATAATAAAATTATAGTAAGGAACAGTTATTAGACACCTAGATGAACACAATATGTTGGGGAAGAGTCAACACAGCTTTTGTAAAGGGATATCATGCCTTACCAATTTATTAGAATTCTTTGAGGTGGTCAACCACTATGTTAATAAGGGTGATACAGTGGATATAGTGTCAAAGGCTTTCTGAAAGTCCAAGACCAAGGTCTCACACTCAAGGCTCTTAAGCAAAGTAAGCAGCCCTGGAATAAGACTGAAGGTCCTCTCATGGATCAGAAACTGGTTGGTATAGCGGGGTCTTCCAGGCATCTGTATTGGTACCAGTGTTGTTCAACATATTCATACATGATCTGGAAAAAGGGTGTAAACAGAGGTAGCAAAGTTTGCAGACGATACAAAATTACTCAACCTAGATAATTCCAAAGCAGCCCGCAAAGAGCTATAAAGGGATATCATAAAACTGAATGACTAGGCAACAAACTGGCAGGCAAAATTCAATATTGATAAATGCAAAGTAAGGCATTTTGGAAAACACAATCCAACTATATGTACAAAATGATGGGGTCTACATAGCTGTTACCACTCAAGAAAGAGATCTTGAAGTCATTGTGGATAGTTCTCTGAAAACATTTGCTCAGTGTGAAGCTGCAGTCAAAAAAGCTAACAATGTTAGCAACCATTAGGAAAAGGATAAATGAAAATATCATGCAACTAGATAAATCCATGACAGGCCCACACCTTGAATATTGTGTGCAGTTCTGGTCACCTCATCTCAAAAGATATTAGAATTGGAAAAGGTAAAGAGAAGGGCAACAAAAATGATTAGAGCTACGGAACAGCTTTCATATGAGGAGAGATTAAAAAAACAGACTATTCACCTTGGAAAAGAGACTACTGCGGGGACATGATAGAGCTGGGAATGGGTGACGGGATGGATCACTTGGTGATGATTACCTGTTCTGTTCATTCCCTTGGGCACCTGGTATTGGCTACTGTCAGAAGACTGAATGCTGGGCTAGATGGACCTTTGGTCTGACCCAGTACAGCTGCTGTTATGTTAGGTCTATAAAGTCATGAATGGTGCAGAGAAAGTGAATACTTTACTTCTTCACATAACACAAGAACCAGGGGGTCACACAATGAAATTAATAGGCAACTGTTGGGTTTTTTTTAAAAAAAGGAAGTACTACTTCACACAAGGCAGAGTCAGCCTCTGGAACTTGCCCTGGGCTGTTGTGAAAGCCAGAAGTATAAATGAAATTAAAAAAAATTGGGTAAGTTTATGAAGGACAGGTCCGTCAGTGGCTATTAGCCAAGATGGTCAGGGTTGCAACTCCATGCGCTGGGTGGCCCTAGGCATCGGCCTGAGAGATGCTGGGATTGGACCGCAGGGAATGAATTTCTTGATGATTGCCCTATGCATTCTCTTTGAAGCATCTGGCGTTGGCCATGGTCGGAAGACAGGATACTAGGCTAGATGGACCTTTGGTCTGACTGGGTGTCACCATTCTTATGTTCTTGGGCCCGCTGCCAGGTATAAGGTCCGACATCTTGCTACCCATCAGAGCTCAATCTCAGACACCCGGGAATGCTCCCAACCCAGCTGTAGAGGAGAATCCCATCCAGGCCCGCAGCCCTCCCCTTCGCAGCAGCGGCTGGAGGCAGAGGGAAGGGCACAGAGCCGCCGGGGCGCCCCAGCGGCGGGTGCCGGCTGGCTGAGGCACCGCTGGACAGCCAGTGCCTGGAGCCCAGGGTGGCCAGTGAGTCCAGGCCCCTAACTAAAGGCGGGTGGCTTCCAGGGGGGCTGTGCGGGCCCGTCACGAAGCATTGGCCCGTCCCCATCTCCGCGGGCGCTGACCCCGCCCCTGCGTGGTGGCGCGGGCTTTGGCCCCGAGGGGCAGGGGCTGCCGCAGAGCTCGGTGGGCGCCGGGGGAGAGTCGCCGGCCCAAGCCCGCCCCCAGCCGCGGCTCCACCAGCGGGGCGGCGCCGGCCGCGGCCAGGTGAGGCGGCCCCGCCCCGTCTCCCGGCCCGGGCGGCAGCGGGCGAGCGGCGAGCATGGCGGACTCCCAGCTGATCTGCCTGGACGACACGCACGTGAACGAGAAGGTGACCGAGGCCCAGGCCAGGTTCTACTACAGCGAGGAGCAGCGCCGGGCGCTGGAGGCGCTGGTCGCCCGGGGCGAGCCGGCCTACCGGGAGCGGCTGCAGCAGGGGCAGCTGCGGGACTTCCTCTCCAGCCGCGAGCTGCGAGCCCTGCCGGCCGGCTGGCGCGGCTCCGATGCGCCGCCGGAGGGCGGCGGGGCCGGCGGCGAGGGCGTCTCGCTGGCCTACTGGCCGGAGTGCTCCGACACCGAGGTGCCGCCGCTGGACCTGGGCTGGACGGACAAGAACTTCTACCGGGGCGTCAGCCGGGTGAGTCTCTTCACCCACCCCTGGAAGGAGGAGAACGCGCCGCACCTCAAGCAGATCGTTCGGGAGACGATCCAGCAGGCACAGAGGGTAAGTGTGTCCCCGCCCCCGCCAACTTCATCACCCCAAAGCACCGGGAGGGGGCTGCGGCGCTCACACGCCCCCGCCCGCCCCCTGGTGCTCGGGCTCCTGGGGAAGCGGATCTGCTCAGTGGCTTGTTTCCATTGAGCTCCTCCTCTCAGAGGGCAGCCGCGCTGCACTTTGTCATCCGCTGAGCCCCTTTTCTCGCACCTCCTGTGAAGAGCGTGATTACTGCGGGGACGGGCGCCGTCCCATAGGCAGACGGAGCTTCACTGTAAAGGATGCTGGGAGGCCTCTGGGAAGGAGCTGGCATACAGTGCTTGAACTTGAGGGTCATCATGGCTGGAAAAAGTAGAGGAGAAAACACCCCAACAATACATTGATTTTCTTTCCTTGCTGTGTCAAATAGGAGACAGTTAGTTATGGGCCCCCCAGGATCTATAACCCACTAATGTCCTATCCAGCATCTCATTATATCCAGTCACTTTACTGTTAATCAAAAAATAAGTTTTGCCAAAGTGACTCCATCAAGAATCTATATCCAGGACTGGATACCCCGTTGTTAATGGGGTTTTATATCAGCTGCCCATTTTGTACTGTCAGTTTGAGTCAGTGGCTCAGACAATCACATATTTAGAGTCTGTTTCAATTCTCTCTCTCGTATGTAGGTAAAACTATTTAAACACTGTACATTTAGATAGATTCGTTTCTTGATGGATTTCTAAATCAATAGTTTAGTGATTGAATGCTCTCTTAATCCAGTCTTGATTGCTAAACAGTTGGATTTGAGACAATATATAGCTGTATTTACCTTTTGGGGACAGAGAACTGTTGTTAATGTTCTCTGCCAAGAATACAAACCAATAGGAAGATTCCAAAAGTTTGCATGGAACATGAATGTATCAAGAGTATTTCTCATGTCAGCTGAGCTGAGGCTTCCAGGAAAGAGATCCCATCCGATGAAGTGAGCTGTAGCTCACGAAAGCTTATGCTCTAATAAATTTGTTAGTCTCTAAGGTGCCACAAGTACTCCTTTTCTTTTTGCACTTACAATGGCTTCTCTTCTTGCACAGGTTTCCTTTGGTGTTGGTTCTTCCAAAGGTATCAAATGGGGAGGCTACTTGATCCCTCCCCTTCCCTGCTGCTTTTCTGAGGGTAATGGGTGCCATTTGGGTCTCCCCGTATACACACATCTCTTGCAAAGATTTTCACAATGAATCCGCTATGTGAGACAGGATATGAAGCAGTTTTCTGAAAAGATTCCTTCTTCAAACTACATATTCCCCTTCTTCCCCCACTCTGAATAATGAAGGCCTGATTAATTGTTCACCTGCACCTTATGTAGTCACACACCAATGCAAAGTGGCTGTGAAATGTTTTTATTCTGAGTTAGTAGCATTTTACATCTATTTTGCACTGGTGTAAATATCTAGACAAGGGGCAGGGTGGTGAGGAATTGGGCTGTTTCAGCCTCTGTACCTGAAGGCCAAAGTGGCCAAAAGTTGCTGGGGGGGTTTTTTGTTTGTTTTGCTGACTTGGACAAACTGAAAAACCTGTGCTCCTCCCAGTGCGAAGGTGATTGCATGGACATTTAATGGCCCTGTCTAGATAAACCTGCCTGTCATGCTCATGTGAACTGACCTAGAGAATATTGTTGCAGCCATGTTGGTCCCGGATCTTGGAGACAGAGTGTGTGAAGTAATAGTTTTTTATTGGACCGCTTTCTGTTGGTGAGAGAGAAAAGCTTTCGAGCTACACGGAACTCTTCTTTTTAGGTCTGGGAAAGGTCAGGTCAGCTAAATACATGTTGGAACAGCTTGCTTAGATACCCCAAGAGAACCTGCTTCAATACGTGGGGGGGGAACATCTGTCACCCCTATTTGTCACCCTCCACCCCACCCTGGATACCCATAGGGTATCACTAAATTATTACACACCATACTCAATGGGGACCACATCCTGAAAGAAATGTTTCCTAACCCCTCCCTCACCCGCCTCCCCCTTCTAGCCTTCTAACAACTCACCAAGCTTCTCAGACGCAAGCTCATCACAGACCAGGAACCATGAGCTCAAAGCGCCACCAGACCTTGCCAGAACATCTGCAAGTTTTGCATCTGTTATATCTACACTGCTAGAATGACCATTACCACCCACATCACACCTTTCAAGATCCATGGGTCTTACATGTGTCTATCATAACATGTGGTGTACCTCAGGCAGTGCACTAAATGCCCCCCAAACAACTATGTGGATGAAACCAGATAATCACTATGCTCTCAAATGAACTTGCACAGAAAAATTATAAAAGATTAAAATACCAGTTACCAATGGGCAAACACTTTTCACAAATGACCCTGGGAGCTTAAATTTGTAACTTTGCTAGACACTAAAAAACATGGTCTTAGGGGCAGCTTCTTTCTCCCCTTGCAGAGGGGGGCTGAGCAGGTGTTGATAACACACGGCACATTTCTAAGGCTTATCAGTGTTTTACAAAGATTAATAAATGAAGCCTCCTCACCACTGTGAGGTAGACTAGTATTATTTGCCAATCCTCTACATGTCCGTAAAGAGTCAGGCACACCTGTGGCACTACAGAAATAACTAGCCCCATGTTATAGATAAAGATGGTGGGAAACTGTGGTAGGGGTAGCCCCACATACTCTGAATTGCTCTTTGTCACTTTTCCAGATAATCTAGGGAGATCATCACCAGGTAACCCTGTCTGCATCTTTCCCTATGGCACAGTCATTGCCAATTTGTAAACAGGGATACGCTATTTGTGCCAGCATTACAAACATCCTGGGGCAAGTGCCAAATGGTGAGCATTTGTCACCTATTTTCAGAAAATTTCAGGGACGTCATTGTTTTCATGGGTGTATCCCATTCCTACAGTTTGCAGGGGAACTAGGGCCCAGCATTTATTTGAGAAACCAAGGCATCATTTTTGTGACATTATTTTGTTTACCAAGGCAAATGTAAGCAGGTGACAGTCCCCACCTAGGCTTGATGTAGCCCAGGCAGAAAAGGGACTGCTCATCACAAGAGGAGGGGTGGAATGTAATAAAGATTTCTGCCCAGAGTGCTGGAGGAAGAGATGATGTACAGGAGGTGCAGAATGTTTCTCTCTTGCTGTTTGTTCTTGGTCTTGGGGCAATTACTGTGGAGTATTTTGCCCTCCCCCTCCCACTGTTTTAGTCTAGCTTATTGCATCTGCCACGCTAAGGTGATAATAGTCTGTGCCTCTCCTGTGCCTTTTATTGGAGGATCTGAAACAACTTTACAAAAGGTAGGTACTATCCCTATTTTATAAACTGAGGCATAGTGAGGTTGATTACATTGCTGAAGTTGTATGCAGTTGCGGTGTAGCTGTGTCAGTCCCAGGATATTAGAGAGACAAGATGGATGAGATAATATCATCAACAGAAGTTGGTCCAATAAAAGATATTATCTCACCGGCCTTCTCTCTAAGTTGCCCAAGGTCACACTGAGTTATTGGCAAAGATTTGAATAGTACAAAGGTTCACCTGATATTCATTCCTGTGTTCTAACCATTGGACTGGCTGCCTCAGTGTACATGGAAAAACCATAGCAAAAGCTAGAGTTAAATAAGATTGGACAAGCATTACTGTTAATAAGGGCTGACAAGCGATTAACAAAATTAATCGCAATCAATCACACGATTAAACAATAATAGAATACCATTTATTTAAATATTTTTGGATGTTTTCCACATTTTCAAATATATTGATTTCAATTTCAACACCGAATACTAAGTACACAGTGCTCACTTTATATTTATTTTTTATTATATTTGCACTGTAAAAATAAAGGAAATAGTATTTTTCAATTCACTTAATACACGTACTGTAATGCAATCTCTTTGTCATGCAATGCCGGCTACAAAAGTGCCATGCGAACACCTATTCTCACTTTCAGGTGACATTGTAAGAAGCAGGCAGCGCTATCTCCCTTAAATGTAAACAAATTTGTTTGTCAGCGATTGGCTGAGCAAGAAATAGGACTGAGTGGAATTGTAGGCTCTAAAGTTTTACATTGTTTTGTTTTTGAGTGCAGTTATGTAACAAAATAAAATCTACGTTTATAAGTTGCACTTTCATGATAAAGAGATTGCACTACAGAACTTCTATGAGGTGAATTGCAAAATAGTATTTCTTTATCATTTTTACAGTGCAAATATTTGTAATCAAAAATAATAATATAAAGTGAACACTTTATATTCTGTGTTGTAATTGAAATCAATATATTTGAAAATGTAGAAAAACATCCAAAACATATTTAATAAATTTCAATTGGTATTTTAGTGTTTAACAGCACAATTTAAACTGTGATTAATCGTAATTCTTTTTTTAATCGCAATTAATTTTTTTGAGTTAATCACATGAGTTAACTGCAATTAATCAACAGCCCTTCTGTTAACAAATGGTGTTTGGACTCAGCAGTACTCCCAGGCCCCAGGAGAATGAGCTGCCCAAACAGGGAGTGTGTGTGGCAGCATAGAGTACTTGCCCTCTGGCTACAGGCCTGTACCTGCAACACTCCATTTCTGCTGGGAAGTCAGAGAACAAAGCTAGAACATGGGTGCAGCTTTTCTGCATAGAAGTAATCATTAGGGTGTAGTCCAGTGTTTCTCAAGCGTGGCCGTGATAAAGGATAGGGTGTGGGAGGAAATATCAGTCTCTTTCCCTCCCTCCCTCCCTGTTGCTCCTGAATGCGCTGCCCTGCAGCACCTCTGAAGACAGGTGGGACACAATGCTGCAGGAGCAAGGTGAGTTCTCGACCCACCTTGGGGGAGGGGGGAGGCTCGGGGACTCGGGTTTCAACCCTGGGGTTGGGCACCCCAAACCCCTTATCCCTGGCCCCACCCCAGAGCCTGCACCCCCAGCCCTGAGCCCCCTCCCACCCTCTGAACTCCTTGGCCCCACCCCACCACATGAATTTTGTTATGTGCACCAATATGAAGGTGATGTGTCACACATCACCTCCATATTGGTGCACATAAAATTAATTCCCCAGATAGGTGGGAAAAATTAGAGGGAACACTGCCTCTCTTACCTCCCCACCTTCCAGGGCTTAATTTGGCTTGGGGCTTGCTGAGGAAAGGGATATTAACAAACATGCAAGCATCACTTTTCACAGCAGACTTACTAGCTAGCTGGGAGACTGTGAAAAGAGACACTTGTATTTTTAAGATCACTTTCCATAGCCTCCCAGCTAGCTAGTAAGTCTGCTATGAAAAGTGATATCAACGAACATGCAAATATCACTTTTCACATCATTATTTTTATTATTGAGTCTGCCAGAAAAAACCCTATGTAAATAAATAACAATGATTTGGATTTGTATATCTGCATATTTATTTGTTTTTCCTAAAGTTAATTATTTTAGGGAAAAGTGTCAGTGCCGTCACCAGCAAGAGTTGGTGGCCGCACTCTGAGGCCACTAAAACATTTTTTGTGAGAACCCCATGTCTAGTCTACAGAAGATATTTTCTTTAACTTTCCCACATTGTCAGTACCGTTCAGCTCCACTGGGGGTTAGCAATTGTTGTAGACAGAGTTCCCATAGCTACTACTATTACTCACAGAATGTAGACTTACTTAGAACAGGTGCTTCAATTTTAACCAAACTTGTCAAACACAACAATTGGCAGGATGTCTAAACTAGGGCTCAGAATGTTACTAATACTGGAGCTAAATCAGTGTGTACAACTGTTAGAAATTTGTAAAATGTTTCCCTATTATAAGCAGGGCTGACGATGGCCAGGCATTGAAAGACTGGGAATGAAATCTGGGTCCTCTGCATGATGGCGCATAGCACTAATCCCCCCAGCAGGTGAATCTTGGCTTCACCTTTGCATCAGGAACTCCAGCCTAGATTTTATCTGATGACAGGGCAGTGTTCTGCCACTAGCTGGCCATATTTGGCCCTATGTCACAGAGGTGGTTGTGTGTATAGCTTATTCACTCTTCTGATCACCTGTGGCAAATACGTGTACCTAAGTATGCTGGAAGCTGTCTGTCTTTTAAGAACAGAAGGGGTCTGGTGGAGCAATGGTCTTTGGCAGTGGTAAGTCATTGTCTGTATGGTGAGGAACAAGAGAGTCTGCTGTGGCATGGTTTGGCACATACAAGGGCAATCTCTTTCCCAGATTCAATTTGCCTCTCTAGTGAGGATTATTCACCCTGCTGTAGTTACTACCCCTTGAAATCTGAGTTGGACCTCTTCCAACCTTCAGCTGAAGGAAAGGGGCTCTTTTCTGCACTGAGCTGGGAACCATACTGCCTGATTGGTTTAAAAGAGTTTAAAATAGTTTCATGCTACATCTGTTTAACACAATGCTGCTGGCCATTGTGAACAGCGCCAATGGAGTTTAAACTTTATTCAGACAACTCTGTTCCAAGCCTAGTGTAGGCAGAGCGCCTCTCACTGCCCAAGTTTACATGCCTGCTATAAATGAATGAAACCAGCCTCCTGTGGTGATTCGTTCACAGCCTTCCAAAGGCTGGGGAAAGTCTTTCAGGAGAAAGAGGCAAGTTGGGACTTGATATTTCTAGTGTTTTAAAACCGGAGAATAGGTAGGGTGTGGATGGACCACAGAGAAAAGCCCTTTGAGATCACCTTCCATATTGTAAAGGGTGCCAACAATCTTCTTGCTTTGTAATTACCTGTAACCACTGACTGTTCAGACTTTTGTGAGTTTAACAGCATGTTAATGTAGTCTTTTGCATTTTTTTTAAATAAATTTTGTGTTGGAAAAATGTATCTTGTTGGGCATTCAAAGTGAAAGGGGGTGGGGAGGATATTTGTAGCACCAACAAACGCAGAACTGAATGCCAGACCATCTCTGTTGTTATAAATATGAGCCAGTGTGTTTGAACCCCATAGGTCAGATATAGAAATGCATTCCTTGTGAACTAGCCCAGGTAGGAGAATTCTTAGGGGAATCTATGGAACAGAAAAACAAAATCCCGCTTCTCCCCACACCCTTTGTATTCTGTCTCCTCTGCCCACAATTTCTCTGGCCCCTTGGGTTGAGCAGGTGAACCTTGGTTTTCCAGGGTCTCTTCACATGTAGGTAAATCACTGTGAGACAAACATGGTGGCGAGGTCTCACAGTGAAGGTGAAAACTGGGCGGCTGGCTGTGTTATTCTTCATGCCTCTGATTAATATGCAGCATTCCCTGGAAATGACAAGAGAGCTCCCAACAAGAACTAACATGTGCAGGTACTGGGAGCCATGCCATGAAATAATGAGATTACTGAATTATGTTCAGGCATGTGTTTCTCTCACGCTTTAGTTTGCCTTGAGTATACTCTCTACCCAGCTGGCCTGGCACCCAGACCCTTTTGTTTTATATTAGGAGTGAGATGTGGACATGCAAACACACTGTCTCTAATACTGTATTTTACTTACCTCTCTTTCTGCCCGATCCTTGCTTCCAGATCATTGCGGTGGTAATGGATCTGTTTACAGACCGGGACATCTTCCAGGATATTGTGGACGCAGCATACAAGCGCCGGATCCCAGTCTATATAATCCTGGATGAGGAGGGTGTGAAGTTCTTCCTGGAGATGTGCAAGTGTATGAATCTCAGTAGCTTCCAGATCCAGGTAATATACTGTGGTACAATGGAGGCCCTGTCAACGGTACAGATGTTCGTGTAATGCCCAGGTGTAGACACTTGCTATGTCGACAGAAGGGGATTTATTTGTCAATATAGCTCATTTTTTTTCAAGAAGCAATAGCTAGGTTGACTGAAGAATTCTTCCTTCGACTTAGCCATGTTTACACCGGAGGTTAGGCCAACCTAACTATGGTGTTATGGGTGTAAAATTTTTCACAGCTCTGAATGATGTAGCCTAGTCGATTTAACTTTTCATTATAGATCAGGCCAGAGCTTAAAGGGCCTTTGTGTCTCCAACAAGGGGCTGAGCTGCTGCAGTTTTGGGGTGGATCAGAGACTGTTTGGATGGATAGCTGAGTCCCTTCTAGTTGCAATGTGTTCTGATTGGCAGAGGGGAGCTGGGGACAGGAGCCATATTGGACAGCAGGAGAGTAAGAAAATGGTTCTCTGGTGCTGAGTGGAGCAGGAGAAGACAGAGGAATGACCTTAGAGGGGGAGCTCTGAGTAGGAAGGGGCCTGAGGATGGTTTGTGCCTGACTGACTTAAGCATCCCTGATTGGAGAGTACTTTGTCATGGAGAATCATGTGCCTCTGGAGCAGGGATTCCAACTGATCTAGAACTGAAAGGTCTCAGTCATTCTCTGACTATTATTTGGGCCTGTCGATTTTGTTTGTCTGAATGTTATCTAATTCTGTCTCGTTATTTTACTGAACTCACTTCTATTATCTCAGCCAGACTGGGACTAAAGTTCCCTGCTAATTTTGTGACCCCAGTGTGTGAGTGAGTGTTTTTCCTGGGTGAAGGCATTGCATGGGAGGTACCCCGGAGGTTCTCCCAATGGGAGTGCCTACAGAGCTTGCCTCCAGGGTTTGTGGGTAGAGGTCACTAATTTTTGTGCACCACTGTTCAGGCCTAAACACACCAAGGTGGTGTCAGTTACAGTATGTTCATGTACCAGTGTCACAGAACTGGAATAAGGGTCTGGGTCTAGTCTACCTGATGAGGATCACTGTGTGGGCAGTAGGAAAATTTTCACATTAAAGAGAGAGACAGACAGACGGGTCCCCTTCCTGTATATACCATAACTTGCTGTGAGGCCATGACCAGCCTGCTTTGATTCCTAGCAGGAAATCGTTGGTCATTGCTCAGTGTGAAAACCAGGTCTCCTGTGGTTGAAGTCATTGCAAAGCGAATTCAAATACCAAGAATATGGTTTCCTGAAGCCCAAGTGTGGTAGATAAAAACAAGGCTTCTGCAACCAGAGGTTTCTAAATGGATACAAACTGGAGGGTTGCTTCTAGTTGAGGTCTAGACTTTTCCTCTACTTTCTTTTTTCAAAAAATGTGTAATGGCTGCACTCCCCTTTTATACTTTAGCTTCCTGCTGCCATTGAGGGAGACTTCAATACTTGAGTTCAGCCTTATTCCCCCATGAGTGGGCTTCACTGCCAGCCTTGCAATGAAGTCAGACCTCTGATCTCCTCAGGGATAGTAGTTTTTACTTTCACCCAGCTAAATAGCCAGTAGCCATATCACCTTTTGCTGGGTTTTCCTCAGATCTTACAGGTTAAGCAGGATCAAGCTAGATCAGTTCTGGAATGGGAGACCTCCAAGGAACACAAAGGTTCTGCAAGAAGTGGTGGTGCTGATGACTGAATAGATGGCACTTTCCCCTGTGTTCACATTGAACTAAGGTCCTGACATGGTAATAAGGGGGTGGTCTGCTGCTGGAAGTGCTATCTTCCAAGTGAGCCTTAACACCAAGATGCTGATTAGTTGCAGTCGTTAAATGATCCCATAGCACTCTGATTTTTTTTTTAAACTCTTAAGAAATGTTCTGGCCGTATTTTAATTTAGGAAATTGCACTCTGCTTCAACTGGATATCGTATTCTTTCTCTTAGGATACATCTACATTTGAGCTGGGAGGTGTGATTCCTAGCTTAGCACCTAAAAATAGTAGTGTGTCCACAGCAGCTAAGGCGAATCACCTAAGTACATACCCAGGGAGTTGGACGAGATTGTACTTGGGGCAGCTAACTTGAGAGGCAACCTAGGGTGATGCAGACACACTGCTGTTTTTAGGGTGATAGCTTGAGCAGAGCTAGCATGGATACGTCTGCGCAAGCTGGGAATCGCACGTCCCAGCTCAAATGTAGACATACCCTTAAGCTATTTAATAGCATAGTAGTGCTCCGTCCTAGAGGTGAATACATTTCAGTGGAGGGATACTGTTCCCTCTGTATAGTTTATTTATCAATCTTTAAGTACCTTGAGATCTTTCAGGGTAAGAGACGTTATAGAAATGCATGTTTTTGGAGGTAATTGATGTGGTATAGTCACTATATTGCATGTTGTTTGTGTTTTCTGCACATGAAGCCATATCGATATATCTTTGTCTCCACACTGTTACAGGGTATTTGGGTGATTTTTGTTGTTGTTGTATCTTTCTATTCCCTCTGTGCACATGTAAAGAATCATTTTTAGATCACAGTAATTAAAAGAAAATCAAATTTGAATTCTTTTTACCAAAAGCAGGAAATGCAATGTGCAAATCCAGTGAAACCTCCACTTGCTAAATACTGTTGTAACACAGCTGGCTGTGTGCTCACACAGACTGCTCTAGACAGATTGCTTCCTGGTTTAAAAAAAAAAAAAAAGTCACATAACCTCTTGTACCTTTTTTTGACTGATTTGAAAAAATGAGGTCATTCTGTTTGCAGATCATGGGCTATTGACTGGCATACAGCAAAATCCAGGTTGGTTAAATAGAAAAAGATCTTCAGTGGAAAACCAGATGGATAAAAATGTTATAATAAACACCGGACAGGACACCCTTCTTCTGGTGTGTTCTCCCTGACCTGCATTCAGCATCCCACGCACATGACTCACTATGAGGCTTGAGCAAGTCACTTTGACTTTCTCAGGTCCCCGTCTGTGACATAGAGTAGTAATACTTATGGGGTATTGTGGTGCATTAACTAGCTAATGTCTGCACAGCACTTCAAACATACAAGTAGTATATGATTGCAAGTATTATAATTTATTATTTAGTCAGAATTTGTACTGACACTGCAGCATTGCTATTGAACAAATACAACCAATATGATGAACAGATTAAAAATTACATATTATATTCAGAAAACTAGGATTTTAAAAGAATTCTGGATTCCTTTGTTCACAGTAAGTTCACCTATGGCTGGAAATCCAGACTGGTACAGCCAGGGCCACATGGTTCTTTAACAATATGACATAGGTCGAAACAGCATAGCACTTGTTTGTTGTTGTACTGTTCTTGTATGTTATGTGCAGATAGACATCTGACACTAAAAGGCAGATAGCCTTAAGTCAGCATTTTTCTAGTCTACTTGGGACATTAGTACAACTGACCCTTATACCACCAAATCTCTCAAAGAGGATTCTGTGGTCTGTCATGCCCTCTGATCTCTTTGCAGTGGCCAGAATCCTTCCCAACCCACTGGTAAGGAGACGAGTTCTCCTCTTACTGTAGCAGGAGGAGACTAGGAAACCTCCATTATGGAAGGCCAGCGGAATCTCTCCTACTGGAATGTTCCAGAAAATTGGGATGTTCTCTCCTCTTGTTGTCTCTGATAATAAAATTGTCCAGACTTTTAATTTGCCTCCGTTTACCAAGCCCTACTTTATCACTATGACAACACAAACGAGACCAGTGCCTGAGGCCCTGACTCAGGTCTCCATTTCAGCCCCTTTAAATTAACACCAAGTGGATCTTCCCGTAGGAGAGTCTCCTTTCCACCATCGTCTCAGCAAAGGAATATGCAGAGGTTAGGAGTTTATGTAGCCACAATGCACTGTTCTCTAGCTAGTCTGGACTGGCAGAGTGGCTTATGGGTGACTGGGGGTGGACCCAGGGATTCAGAGAGTGCAAAAATGCTACTGTTGATTCACTCGCCCACCTGGGCTGGGTCTCCTGAGGTTGCAGCTCGGAATTGGGGACTGAGGATCACTTTCTTCCCTTAGATTTTGAAAGCTTTGTCCCACCTGCATTTTAGACTTCTCAGTGCTGGGATGAAAAGGAGAATGAGGTAGGCAGAGTTGCAAGCACATTTAACGTATTGGACAGGCCTACAGATTGATGGAGGAGAGTGACCTGTATAGAAAATAAGTGACCAGCTAGGACAGATAGCAGAAGTACATTCTGCCTTGAATTATCCCTTCTGCAACTTTTCTGAATTCTGTTGGCCAATGTGAAATAAGCTCTAGCATGGGATGAGGTGAGATGAGATGACAGGGATAGTGGCGCCTGGAGCTGCAGGATTATCTGATTCTCTATATGCATGATTTGTTGTGATTTGTTTTTTCACCTTCCTGTTAGAACATCCGTGTACGTTTTGTGACGGGAGTTGGGTTCTATATGCCATCAGGGAAGATCAAAGGCACCTTGGCCTCCCGGTTCCTGATGGTGGATGGTGAAAAAGTGGCCACTGGGTCCTACAGGTGCGTTGCTCACCCAGGATATGCCCATGTTCTTTGTATAAGGTCTACCCCATGCTTTACCTAGGGGAGTTGGGGAGCAGCCTCCTCCTTTTTTTATTCCCTAACAGTTGTCCAGTCCATTTCCTAGCAAGGCTGCTGTGTCCAGTTGAGCTCTTTGTAGAAGTCTGATGTGGGATAGAGAACACAGAACTAATTTTTGAAGGATAGAGTATCCCTGTGTCAACAGAACTTTCCATGAATGAGCGAATTCCTCCTCCTCATCAGCCAATGGCCAAATGGGATTCCCCAGCATCCACTGTGGCCAGTTTGCTATCTAGAAGAAGTTAGCAGGGCAGTATAGAGAACCCTCCTGCCAATTCAGCAACAGCAGGTTAAGTGTGGTTACCAGTGTCCTTGTCCAGATGGGGAAACTGTACTTTAAGGTATCACAGCTTTCTCTACCAGATTTGTCCACCTGTACAATGAAGAACAGACTTAAAAACGTATACAATGCCACTCAAGTGGGTAAGATATTCGTCACATGGTTGCAGTGTTGTGTGTTTCTGAATGCTGAGAGTTCAGAGGTGGGCTGGAGAGGTGTTTGGAGAGGTGTCAGGTCTCCCTATCTCCATGCAAAAATCTAACAGTGACTTCTCTCTGCCAGCTTCACTTGGAGCTCATCCCACATCGACAGAAACATCCTCCTGTTGTTGACGGGGCAGAACGTGGAGATGTTTGACATTGAGTTTCGTGAGCTTTACGCCATCTCTGAGGAGGTCAATCTCTACAAGGAGCTGAATATTGCTAGCCCTTTTCATTCAGGAGCTGGGATAGCAGAGCTTCGCTCCTCCACTGTGTCTCGTAAGATGATCAACCCCAAGTATGGTCTAGTGACAGGGGCTGCCCCTCGTGAAATGTTCTGGGCTTCACGCCAGAGGCAGGAGGCAGAGGAGAAACTGGAAAGGAATGAGGAGGAAAGTGAGTCAAAGAAGCGGCTGAATCAGTTTCTGAATGACTTGATCACGGTGGAGCAGGTGCTACCAGAAATTCTGCCACCTCTCGAGAGCTTGGGGAGAGTGAACCGGAGTCCCCAGAGATTGCTCTCCTGGTTCCATCGGGGTCTGAAACATAAGTCCATATCCAGGGAGTCTATTCGCAACACCAAAAAGGACGAGGAGGCTAGCAGCTCTGTTACCAATGGTGAAACCAACTCCAAGCAGGGTAAGAGGTTTGGCAGCGGGTTTTTCAGCAGGAAAGCTAAACAGCCCCCAGTCATGAAAACTGAGGCCAATTCTTTTGCCAGTGAGGGACTCTCAGGAGACGAGTTTGTGATCGTGAAGACAGCATGCGAGGACCTGATCAGCTTCAGCCCTGTCAGCATTCGGAGTAGTGTGGGCATCTCAGGTAAACCACCTCCACTACGGTTCCCCTGGGCTCCCCCAGCGTAGGCAGATGAGGGCAGCTCCAACCATTTCTTTTCCTCTCTTCCTTAAAATGACACAGAGAGCAACTGAGGCCAATGAAACAAAATAATCTTGCAGGCATTTTTAAGGGGAAATTTTGTGAGACTTGCACTTCTCATGTGACTTCCTTTGATGGTCTGGAGGTGGGGAGGGTGAATTTCTCTCTTATTTCCCCACCTTCCCGTGTAAAAAGGTCCTAGGCACAGGTACTTTGCTCCCCAGCTGGAAGCAGTGTTAGTGGTTCACAGCCCTCTTAGGTGCTAGCAGAGAACCTTGTGTTGTACTTGAGGGACCTTTTTGTCAGTGCACAGTTGCATGGACAGGTTTTAGATGTCTCCTACCACCTAACCTGCTCAGCTTTACTTGACTGGATATAGAGTTACTATGACAAGGTTATGGCGGGAGGGAAAACAGTGGGAGAATCCTACATAATCTACTCCTTCTCCATCCCCCCCATCAAATGTGGGGGAGATCATTATGGAATTAGAAGCTAGGGAGTTATCGCAACATGGCCATGATCAGTGCTTGCGACATGTCCTTCAACGACTTTGTCCAAGTTAGTTTTCAGTGACTCAAGTGAATTCAAAACTGGCAAATCCCCTTCACACACTAGTTCCTGAAAGGTTTAGATGTTGACAGACTGGAACAAACCTATAGATTATCCAGACTAGTCCACCCTCTCTGACAGTGACCCATGCTGGATGCTGTGGAGAGAGTTGCAAAACCAGAACACATATAGCAGGGGAATAAAGTATGTTAGGGCAATGGTCCCCAAACTTTTTTGGTGACCCCCACCCCCTGTTACCCAGTCTGCCCGCCCACCTTCCCCCGGAGCCATGGTCGGAGCTGGAACTGCGGGTCAGGGGCTGCAGCTGGGGGCAGGGCTGGAGTCGAGATGGGGGGCACTCCCTCCGCACCTGCGTGGGAGGGGGTGCTCCAGACCCCGCTGCACCCCCTGAATGTTCCTCTGTGCCCCCCTAGGGGTTGTGCCCTACACTTTGGGGACCTTAGGGGAGTAATTTCTTCCTGACCCATCTTAACCAGGGATCATTGTATGCCCAAAAGAATATGAAATGGGACATTTGGTGTGGGGGAAGAGCGGAGATTTGATAAGTCTGAAACTGCCATTTTTAAAAAATGGAACGAGACTCCAGAGACCAAGAAAGTGAGGAGGGTATTGGGGAGAAAGATGAGATTAAAAAACTGCCCTTGGTTGGATTCTTAGAAATATTTCTGCTGAGAGAGAGTTAAATCCTAAAGCTACTTAATACAGATTGAAACAAGATGAGAATGTTCTAATCTGGCCACAATAGATCCATTTTGGAGGCCTCCCTTAGAATTTGGGAAGTTGGGAGTGAGCCCTCCCCTCCCCCATCTCAAGTGACTGCATATTCTCTGCACAGATAGTATATGTTAGGTACTCTGCTGGTCCCCTTTCACGGAGGTTGGAAATCTGTAGACTTATTGGAATCGGATGGGTTGACCTAAGGGCTTTCAGTACCCTCTAGTGACAAAACTAGAGAACTGTTGAGTCTGTTTTCCCACCTGTCTCTCTAAAGAGCCAATTTAAAGTGATAGAGAGCCTATATTTCTAACCCCTGACTCTAGCTGTTGTAAAATAGTTCTCCCACCACCCTGTCACTCCCACATGTTATTTCAAAATGAGGTTGTTACCTTTCTAGGGCATGAGCTGTGTCTTCCTATCAGTACTGTAAGTCAGTGGTTCTCAACCAGGGGCAAATGTATCCCTGGGGGTATTCAGAGGTTTCCAGGGGGGTACATCAATGTATCTAGATATTTGCCTAGTTTTACAACAGGCTACATAAAAAGCACTAGCAAAGTCTGCAAACTAAAATTTCATGCAGACAGTGACTTATTTATACTGCTCTAAAGACTATACACTGAAATGTAAGTACAAGATTTATATTCCAATTCATTTATTTTATAATTGTATAGTAAAAATGGGAGCATAAGCAATAAGCATAAGTAATAGTGTGGCTGTGACACTTTTGTATTTTTATGTCTGATTTTATAAACAAATAATTTTTAAGTGAGTTGAAACTTAGGGGTGTGCAAGACGAATCAGACTCCTGAAAGGGTAGTCTGGAAAGGTTGAGAACCACTGCTGTAAGTCACCTACCACAATTTGGGGTAGTATATGAATAATGAGATGGTAAAAAGAAAACTCACTCAAAGTTTATACTTGGTATTAATTTATAAAGAAAATGCAGCAAAAATCTTAGAAATCTAAAGTCAACAGCGAACTTGGTGGTCATGTGGGTGGCTTACATTTTGAGGGTTTTTTTGGGAGGGGCGTAAGTACGGCAGTCACCCTGGGTACAAACTTCCAGGTAGCATTCTGCCACTGGGCTTTTTTACCTCTGATCTGATTGGCTGGCCTTTTTTTTTTGCTTGGCGGCTGGGAGCGGGTGGCAAAATAGCTAGGGTCACTTCTGCATGTGGGTCTCTTATTTAGGTTTATACAAATAAGAAAGAGGTGCTGGTTCAAAAGTGTAGGTGACCTGACACCACAACAGTGGGTGCAAGTGGATCTAAGGGAGTATGAATATAAGGGTGGAGGAGGGATATAACTTAAGCATTGCCTTAGAATTTGGATCACAGTCTCTGCCCCAAAATGCTTATAGTCAAAGAGCTTGATCTTGCAACCTTCTCTAATCAATGTGGCTACTCCAAGAGTAAGGTTCAGGCCCCAAGGTAACACTTGAGAAGTGGGGACTAGGGGGAAAGAGGAGAACAAGGGGTACGTTAATAAGATCATATGGTTTCTTTGTTAATAACATGCTGCTTGAGGGTTTAATAAAACTTCTTGGGCCTGGATGTGGAGTGGCATTCGTGCTTCAAGAAAATGTGAGGCACTTCTTACTACTCAGATAACTTCGGGGCTGGTTTCATTTTAAAACTCCAAGGGTGGCTCGATGTCGGCCTAAGTGAGGAATACTGCAGTGCTGTGTTTGAGGCTGGAGGGGAAGCTTGGAATACAACCGAGGTGCTTTGAATGCAGTTGGGTGCAATTATCCAAAGCTTCACACTTTGAATTAGATGCATGTGTTTTTTAAAGATTCATGCAAGCATGTATTAACCCTTTGGTTACTTGGTTACCCTTACCTGCGCACACATCCTCTAAAGTCATTATTAATTATATTTAACTGTAGAGACAGATGCCATGGTACAAATACATAGAGAGACCAGATTCCCATTGCTTGTATTGATCACTATCTGAGAGAAACTGTCCTGGCCTCTAGCAGTCTGTGGCTCAGGCTCAGTTAATAGTAAGAAGGGACAGAAGTAAGCTTTGTGGCAGGACTTGAAAAATCTTACTGGCTGTTTACATTCCAGAAGACTATACCAGAATTAGATATAGCCAGAGATAGTTACAAAGTGTGTGGGTTGTAGAGACCTCACCTGTGAAGACTGGGGGTAATGCCATGATCAGAAGCCTAGCCTCCACTTACTGGGATTTCTGATAAGGTGATGTCCCAGTGTATACTGCTTGAGGACTCCATTTTTAATAAAAGTGTTACCCCCTGGATCTTGAGCAGCCTCCCCCACCAGCATCTTTTATGTTGAATGAAATACATCTAGTTTAGTTATCTGCTGCCTAAGGTGGATAGGATAACTTTACAAGTATTAAAGGGTTCAGACATCAGGGAGGAGAGGGAAAGAAGGAAACTGTTGAGAGTGGTGGCCAGGGGATGATTAGGAGTAATGGAATGAAACTCGGAACATGACTATTTAGGTTAGATATGACACTTAAATGTGGGTTTATTACACCCCAGATTTGTGTCTGAAGAAAAGTTTTGGAAGCCCTAGCTTTCTGGGCATTTGAAACTAGAGTGAGTAAAGTACTGCAGAACATATTGTAGGGACTAAGGCTGCACTGCTTAGGTGGACAAGCTGATCCAGTAGCCTTTTTTCATCTCTAACTCTTTGGAAGTGTCCCAGGCAAGCAGTGACCAGATCTGGCCTTTCTTGCCTTCTGTGAGCTGAGGAGACCATAGTTCAGGCGGTCATACTTACAGGCCAGGAAATAGAGCTCATTTCTCTAGTCATTGTAAAGCTTTGTTATCTTTTGTTTCTGGAGTCTGCCTTTTTTTTGGGTGTCTCCTGATTTCACAGTTAGAAAGTGAGATGGTCCCCCCTTTCTCGCTCCCCCCAAAAAAGAGGGGTGAATGTGGGTCTAAAACAAGCAATATAATGAGAGAGAGTTGAAAGTTGTGTACTGAAAGTTTTTTATAAAAATCTTTATATTATTTTTTTAACCTTTTTATTATAGGTAAAATGAACCCAAACTCTCCCACAGGGGATAAAACCAAACAGTCAGCTTGTGTGATGTCTTGATCTGGAAGGAATGTCAGGAGAATTGAAGACCCCAAAAGAGCATTTGATGGAATGTATGACTTCTTACCTATTTGAAACTTGCAGACTTGTTCTCACACAAATGGTCTTTCAAACCACTATAAATGTCCAGGATGCAGCTTGCACCTCCAGTGAAAGCACACGTGATGCATAAAGCATAAAAATGTGGATGGTTCCTATGTAAGGATTAGCGGTGAAAGTATTAATGTCAATATTTAACTGTGATAATTGGAACTCAGAGCTAAGCCTGCATTGAGATGAATGCAGGGGAGCTTTCCACTTCTTAATGCAGCTATTTCAATCTATCTAGCTACAGACTCAAAAGGAAATCATTTGGGAGAAAATTGTGAAATCTGCAGACCATGTGGATTTTCCTTGTCCATGGATTTCTATAGATTTCTGTTATCAGCAGGGACAGCTAGAAGATTCAGTGGATGAAGAAGCTGTATTTGGCTGGAAGAGCCCAGGGGTTAGTATGCTAGCTCTTCACTTTATCATAAAACTAACAACTGAGCTGAATGATTTGGTAATAATTTCCCTTCAGGAGAAGACAAGGTTTGGAATATAAGGGAATGCTTCAGACCAAGATCAAGGTGCATGTGGAGTCCCAGGCCTGGGATGGCAAGGAGTGCTGCAAGATTTTATAGGGCCACAGGAGATTAATCATAAAATCAGTTTAATCATTAATTCCGTGCCATCTTGGTCTTAATGGAAAGTGAGTAAGTAAAGGGCACATCTTGAAGGCTGAAAGACAAGGAGAGATGGGTGAAAGTTTCAAACATCTGGCTTACTTTACATTTTTAGTTAACCTTCCCCTTCCAAATACATAAAAATAGAGGTCCCCATCCCATAAATATATGGAGACACCAGTTATTGTGCACACCCTCATTGGATTCATTCAATATTTGGACTAGTATTTTGTCCTGACATGTTTGAGTGAATTTTTGCCATGCAGATCACCACAATATGCTGCCTTCAATAAACTCTCAGTGATTTGTAAGAAAAATACATCATAATGGTAAATAACCACTTAAATACAAATATATTTGTACTAGCACGTTATTGAACACAGCAAAGGAAGTATGGTTTCTTTAAAGAAAATGAACAAAGTTCAGCACACATTCCAAGATCGGCCATATTGGGTCATACAATTGTCCATCTAGCCCAATATCCTGTCTTCTGAGAGTGGCCAATGCCAGGTGCCCTAGAGGGAATGAAGAGAGCAGGTAATAATCAAGCGATCCATTCTCTGTCGCTCATTCCCAGCTTCTGGTAAACCATCCCTGCCCATCCTGGCTAATAGCCATTGATGGACCTATCCTCCATGAATTTATCTAGTTCTTTTTGAATGCAGTTGTATCTTGGACTTCACAACATCCTCTGGCAAGGAGTTTCACAAGTTGACTGTGTGTTGTGTGAAGAAATAGTTCCTTTTGTTTGTTTTAAACCTGCTGCCTATTAATTTCATTCGGTGACCCCTAGTTCTTGTGTTATGAGAAGGAGTAAATAACACTTCCTTATTAACTTTCTCCACACCAATCATGATTTTATAGACCTCAATCATATCCCCCCTTAGTCATCTCTTTTCCAAGCTGAAAAGTCCTGGTCTTATCAGGGGCGGCTCTACCAATTTTGCCGCCCCAAGCAGTCGCCCTCAAATTGCCACTGCACCCGGAAGAGCAGCGGAGCTGCCGCCAAAGTGCCACTGCGGGACACGGTCTGCCGCCCCATTCTGAATGCTGCCCCAAGCACCTGCTTGGAAAGCTGGTGCCTGGAGCCGTCCCTAGGTCTTACTAATCTCTCCTCATACAGAAGCAGTTTCATACCCCTAATTGCATCCTGTCCACAGCCTATGCCCTGCCTGGAAGTTGCTCATTGTAGCAAATTTCTTCCAATCAGCAGGTCTGGTTCTCAAATACCATGATGGTGGGTTTGGTATAAGAACGTGAATGGAATTCTCTGTCCCTCCCTACTTTATAGGGACAGCAAACAGTCATAAGCTGTTGCACTAGGCATGTGCAGTATATTTAATATCAATGACAAGTGAACTGCTTCTACTGCTGAACATGCTCACGAGAACCTCACTTGACCTTAAGCTGGCCATGGTATCTTTCCCTCATTCTACTGAGTATGCTCATTCCAATGTGAGTTGACAAAGTGATTGCCAATCAGTCTAGCCAGCCTGGGAACAGACGGTACCCCTGCAACTGGTTCAACCAACTCTAACCTAACAGCAGCTCTTTACAAAGCTTCCCCTTCCCAGTAACACAGCACAGGTAGCGGTTTACACCATCACTTAAACACGTGAATAACTTCATACATGAGTAGTGCCACTGAATTAAGCAGGGCTACTCACATATGTGAGTATTTCCAGGGTTATCTGACATGGCTTGCTCCTTATAAACTGAGTGGCTTAGTTTGTCTTGATTCTATTCTCCTCTTCTTGGTTTGGAGATTTTTCTCTTTTTACTTGTATTTGTTTAACTTCAATCTCTGATAAAGTAATTGTTAACCATGGCCAGGATTGCTTCTCATACACTTTCTAATTGGTCAGACAGTTGTTAGACGTCAAGTCTGTGGTGCTTCCCTATTCTCCGTGACCAAGTATTGTTTTTTAAAATATGGATTAATAAATACACTAGCTAATTCACCTAACAACATGATGATTTAAATAGTCTATCTGGTTTTGATCAATATATTTTAAAGATCTTCATTACTATCCACATATCTTTTTCTTATTTTTCTGATTAAGACAGACTTAAAAAGAAATCAATACCTCAGCCATTCTTTTGCTGTTAATGTCATTCCTGCCTCGCTTATTAATGGACTGAATTTCTCTTTGGTATTACTTTACTTTCCCCCCGGATATAAAAACCCTTATTTCCTTTATCCTCACTGGCTAACATAATCTTGATCATCTTGTTTTACTGTACTTATTTTTCCCTGCAGATCTTATCTGACTGTCCATTTTTGTTTTGTTGTCACACCCAGCTTCCACATACAATTTTTGGTCTGTTTTTCTTCCAATTTTTAGTAGCCTCAGGAATTAGTTTTATGCCTTATCTCAGGAGTCTGATAGACTCTTCAGCCTTATTACACACAACTAGATTGTAATATTTATTATATTTCTTAATTTCCACTAAACTTGCTGTCTTGCATTCTAATGCTGCATCTTCTGAACTGATTCCTCAACATCAGTGGAACGTTTCTGGGATGCAGACAGCCCAGCAGATCCAGGCTATCTTCTCTCAAATGTAGAGTTGAATGTTTCAGCACACCGGCGTACTTATTTCTACAGTGCAAATAAGTCTGGTTGTTCCCATAGCAATAGGTCTGTGCATGGGTGAGATAATCATAATTTATTCTGACCAACCGTATTCACTGTGGTTTCTCAAGGTGCTTGGGGAATTCGGGGCCTGCAACTTGTGAAATGGATGATTGCCCCTCTGATGGATAAAATGTAGTTAGGAGGTGGAGCAGGGACATGTGCAAATATAGTCAGCACCTCGTTAAGGGAGGGCAAGGTGGCAGCAGTTCTCAATGAGCCTAGATTGGGCTCTTGCTTGACAAGCCATCTTTTGATGCTGATATTGTCAATTAGAACCATGTATCTAACCTTCCTTTTTGGGAAGATTATTTGAGGAGATTGTGGGGAAGCAATTCTAGCACTTTTTGGAGTCTATTTCCTTAACCCCAGTCAATCCAGCGAGAGTGCCTCAACTCTGGAACTTGCTTCATCTTTGGTCCAGCCAGAGTTCACTGATCTTCCTGGAACACCATGAAGCCGATTCTTATGCACTGGGACTTTTGCCATAGGATAACAAAGTTGGGGCTCTCTCTCTTTTCTGGGAGAGACTGAGTCCTTTGGTTTACACTGTGCCAATTTGTTGTACAAATTTGTGTCTTTAATGTGTACATTTGCCAAGAAATCATGAAAGATGCATTTTATGAGTCAAATAAACAAATTCCTAACGTACATTCAGGTAGTTTGTGTTCCTTGGTGTTGCTTTATTCATTCTCACAATTTCAATAACTTCCTTTCTATGCATAAGTTGATCAAAGCTGGGGTATTTTTGGTTTGTTCGTTTTTGTCCCCCACCTCCTTCCTTCCGGTCAAGGTTACTTTCTTGGATCACATTTTATACAAACCCCACAACATCCTCCAAACTCTGCATTGCAGGAGAAAGAGCAGCTGTGTGAGTATCTGATAAAACTATGCTGTAGGGTATTATTGCACATAAGTTGTACAGGCAGCCATTATAACTACATATATGAATTGTGCATTAGTGCCTCCAAGGTGTGCAGGTATCTGGAATAGCCACACAGCTTCCCATGTGGTGTTCTGCCTAAGGCAAGTGGGAATCCACTGTGGGCATGTACCTTGTCGTGTGTTACTGTCAGCACAGACCTGGTGTTGAAATCAGAAATTTGTTTCCAGGAATTTTTTTAGACTCTAACCTTATTCCCAGCGGATCCTCTCTTCCTTCCCTCACTGCCCCTTTGTCAGAGATTAGACTTGCCTTCTATGCAAGATAGGAAGATCTTTGACAGATGTTTGGCTGTATTTGTTAATGGATGTCTGAGCAGTTAAAATTCCCCATGTGTACAGTCCCCTGTGGTTTCGAGTACCTTGAGAGTTGCTCCATAATTTTTTCATTCTCGTTCTCTTCCAGTTGGGTAGGCTGTAGCAGATGCCCACTTCAGGTGTCTGTTTGTTTTTTCCCCTTTTTCATGCTGCTCTCTTCGTGGCTGAATTGTATCTTGCTGCTGTTGTAAATATTCTTGACAAAGTGCTATCCTTTCTTCCCTCTTCATCTCTCCTATGTAATTTGTACCCATCAATAATGACATTTAATGTGAGAATCAATCACCCCATTGCCTTTCAGCTATCCACACTAGATCATAATTGCTGATGTTTAAGTAACTCTTCAACTCTTCTTCCTCATGAAATACTCTTTTTTTGTGTATGTGAAATACCCTTTTTATTCCTGATTATATTTTGCAATGATTCTATTGCCTGTCTGACTTCTGTATGTTGAAGGACATGAAAAACTACTTGAGATAAGCATAAGCTCTTCCCTTTCCTGTCTGTGTTTTCAAGCCGCCTTAGCAATCATTGCCAGTTCACAACCTGGGAGGCGTGAACCTCTTATGTCTAAATGGCAGTAGCCTCATCCAGTTTCCTTGTCTTGGAAAGCATATCAATGTTCTATGAACCCCAAACCATCTATATCTACTAGCAGCGTAGCTATCAGTTAGTTTCCATTGTCTGTTTTCTTCACTTGTACTCTTCCCAGTGAGTATCTCCAAGAAAACAAGTAATATTGACCTAGTCTTTCCTTTTCTTCTTTGCTCCCAAATACCATTGTTGGATTTTTTTTCCCCAAATTTCCTTATACTTTTGGTAGGTGTTCTCATGTAATCAGTGAGCATTCCAGGAGTTAATGACCTCTTCATATCACAAGACCCTATTTGTCCTCAGTCTGCAGAGGAATGCAGCACTACTCCATAGTGAGAGGTTTGGGAAAGGCTGGATCACAGATGGTAGGAGGCATGGGATGGAGAAACCTACAGCTGTAGCCGCCAGGCCTTTGTGCCTGCAACCAGGCTGGGAAACATTTTGCCTAACTCTTAGCACAGCTCTAACTTCTGATCTTTGTTTTAAGTTATAAATGTTTCTCTCTTTCTTCTGTTTCCTTTCCCCCCTGCACATCTTTAGTAGTGGCTCCTCATGGCCCCTTTCCCTTGCATAGGGGGAAAAAGGCACTTTCTGCTAGAGGGCTGTCTACCATTACTGAGTGCAGATTTAGAGGAAGGATGGTAATTGCCTATTATGGCTGAATGGATATTGCTCTAGTTCCTTGCCTCATCCAAATTGAGTATCTGTTACCAAAGGGATAGACTCTCCTGCAGTCAGTTTAATACCATGACAGAGGGAGAACTAACATCATGGTTCTGTTACTCCCTGTTCAGCCAGGGGCCTAGTACTTAAGGTTATAAACTGGTCAGACCAGCACTCCCACTAGCAGAGCAGAATGAGAGACTCCGCCTGGAATAATTCAACTTACACTAGATCATAAGAGTGAATGTTCTTTTGGAACAATCCATATCAGAAAGTCCTCTTACACTGTGAGCCAGAATATAGATTCACTACAGTTGGGTAAAACGTCCTAATTCACTCCTTCCCCCAAATAATACAAATAAATAATGCCTATTTCTCATATAGCACGTCTCAGCAATAGGTCTCACAGTGCTTCACAATCTCTTAATATAGTTCTCCTCCAACAGCCCTATGATGTAGGGAAGCATTATTATCCCCATTTGACAGATGGTGAATTGGGGCACAGAGGTTAAGAAGTGACTTGCCTAAAGTCACACAGGAAGTCCCCAGCAGGCAAGAAGCTAGGTCTCCTATGTCCTGTGGCCAGTGCCCTAACCCCTGAACTAGCCTTCCTCCCGAGCTGGGTAAGCTCCAACATACAGGGCAGGAGGCAACTTGCCACATGTCAGAGCCAGCCCCAACACTAAACAAAAATAATTGTGTGTGTTTGTGTGCCAAAAAGGGGTGTGGGATAAGTACATCAACTGCTTGGGTCAGCAGAGTTGGTGGCATCCTGAGTCACACACTTCGTTCATTTAGTAAACTTCAGAACGCAAACCCTATGCGTGGGTGTTATTTGTGGCTAGATTAAGCTGCTGGTATCTCAGATTCCTACAGGATAAATTAAAAGGTCTAGGATAAATGTCTGAGCTAACTTCAGGAGGGCAGAACCATGAATCCCCTTTCTATATTAGGTCTGCAGTTTTTTTTAAACAAACGGAACCCAACCTAAGTGAACCGAAGGGCTATTTTCATTATTATACCTTCCTCTTTTTACGTCACTGGGAAAAAAAGGACTGAGGAGCTCCTATCAGAGCCACATGGAGGACACTTCCAGAGAGAAAGAATGAAAAGGAAAAGCCATCCCCTTAAAGGACAAGACTTTTGGTGAAATGGCTTGAAGTGCATATGTTAGATATTCTTATGAAAGGGCATTTACTACTTCAAGTATTTGAGAAGAAAGACTACTTAAATTTTCAAAGAACTATTCATTTTACTGTTGCAATATTTATGATCTTCTTTATAGAATTCAGATGCAAACATTGCTTTAGTTATCCCTAATCTTCCATGAGAAATTCTCTCTCTGGTAGTTCCCTCATGCTGACTACTTGTTGTTAGAGAAGCAGAAAATAAAAAGTCTAAACAAAGTATGAACATTTTTAGCCAGCTTGCTAAGTGGAGAACATTGCTGTAGAAGAGCTGTTCTAAAAATGTGGGTCAGGACCCCAAAGTGGGTGCAACACCATTTTAATGGGTTTCCCAAGGCTGGCATTAGACTTGCTGTGGCCAAAGCCAAAGCCTGAGCCCCACCGCCTGTGGTCAAAGCCCAAGCCCCACCACCCAGGGCTGAAGCCAAAGCCTGAGCACTTCAGCCCTGGGTGGTGGGGCTCAGGTTACAGACCCCCATCTGGGGTTGAAGCCCTTGGGAACCCCTGCTGTAGAAGGATCAGTTGCTCTGGTTTAGCATGGCCATTAGTCACAGTGTGCTGCTATTGAAAGAAAGGGAAATGGCTCCTTTTAGTGTACCGAGGGATAACTTGTTCTATTGATAGAAATTAGAGATGGAAGAGACCACTGGGTCATCTTGTCTACTGCCCTAGCCTGCTACAAGATTATTCCCCACACTACATTTTCTAGTGCTTTGTAAATGATTCCACCACTTGTCTTTGAGAGTCTTCCCACAGGCTAATGCACCTTGTGGTCAGGAAGTTACAAAATAACCCTTCAGTAGAAAGTTAATAGGTAGAGGCGCTGATGGGCACTTCAGTGAAATAATGACCTTTCCTCTGGTATATTAAAGCATTTACTGTTCCTCTTTCAAGGTAGAGATACAGTAATAAATACAGAATAAATAAAGTGAATATCTGATGAGCATTTTAATAAACCAAAAAAGTTTTCTGGGAGAATAATTCAGTTCAGATGCTGCTGGTTTCTCACTAACTTCTTTTGTTACGTGCCTAAATTATTCTCATTTACACGAGTGTAAATCCAGACTAACGGCACTGAAGCTGATTTCATACAAGATATTACTAGCCTTGTGTAAATATCAGGACACTATAACAAGGCTTATATTCCAAAATTCATCTTCATTGTTTTGTCTCTGGTGGTTCATATTTTGCCCACTCCTCCAAGCCACCAGCATAGTGCTGAACTCTGCTGAAGCCCAAAGACATAGCAATATCCAGTGCCTTCTTGCTTCGTACTCCTGCCATGCAGGAAAAGACTAGATGGTCAGATTTAGCAGGCATATCTTGATTGTACCATTCTTTAGAGTCTTGTGGGCTCATCTGTAGAGCTTCCACAACCTCACCCAATGGTATGTTGATGGATCCAGGAATTTTTCCAAACTGTCCAATTTTCCACTTCTCTCGAACATCAATAAGAGTCGTTTGGGATTTTAGCAAGCCTTTGAGTTCTTTATAGGAAAGACTACAATCAGCAGCAGTGTCAAGATTACGAAAGATCACATTAACAGTTCTCAGACTGGGCTGCAGCAGGCAGTGGCCGTTGCTCCCGCCCCTGGCCGCCCGTGGGACACCAAGCAGAACCCAGGCTGTGCAGCTCAGCCTGCGGCAGCTCCACATGACTGGGCCCCAAGCAGCGGTGTCTGTGTGCATCTCTGTTTGCTATCAGGCCGCCCCGCTAGGCAGCGCACTGAAACTAGTGCGGCTAGTCTGGATTTACATTGGTGTTACTAAGAGTAGGATCTGACCCGTAGTCTCCTATTTGCATCCAAGGAGACAGACACACAAAGAATAAAGACAGAGACACAAGTAAGAGCTGGTTGCCCTTGGTATATGCCCTGCAGCCAGTGGGAGGGTACTGGCATGCTGGATCTTGCTTTGGAATCTCCTGTGTTAGGGGTGTTTGGTGTAAAAATAAATAAATATGGGAGGAGAACTTACCCCTACATTGCAGCCTCTCTGTGATGGCTAAATCCCTGCAAAAGGGCTGTTCCTGGGAATATCTCTGCTGCAGGAGGTGCTCTGCAGGAGTCACAGAGCTAGCTCTATGCTCCCCTTACACTAGGCCCCCGTGTGCTGGTGTTTTAGTGTAGGCCTACAGCAGCCTGATGATTCTGTGCTCTACCAATGGCCCAGAGAGGCCACTGAACAGGGCCACAAGTGAGGGTAGTTCCCAGGGCTGACCTAGTGTGGTCTGGGGGCCAAACAGTAGGCAATCTATCAGCAGCACAAGTCAGTGTGTGGGCCACTTGCTGAACAGAATAGAGCTGCTGAGGGCTGTTGAGAATGGGCATGCTCTTTTCTGCAACACGCAATGAGAGCTACAGGTCATTCAATCCATTCCCACTGCAGCAGCCCCCAGAAGGAAAGGACCATTTCCTCTGCTGCTCCACAAAAGGGAAAAAAAAAAAAATCTGGTGACATTCCCCTAGGACTCTGGAGCAGTTTAGCATATGGTTGTGGGGAAAGCACCTTTCCCCCTCCCCCAAAATAAGGGAGAGACAACTGCTTAGAGCTGGAATACACCAACCCACTAAGATACCAGTAATGGACTACGACTTGGAGGCAAGCACTGTAGCTGCCTCGCATAAGGTTGCCAGGTGTCTAGTTTTTGACTGGAACGCCTTGTCAAAAAGGGACCCTGGAGGCTCCAGTCACCACCACTGACCTGGTCATTAAAAGTCCAGTAAGTGGTGCTGTGGGTCTAAGGCAGGCTAGTCCCTACCTTTCCTGGCTCTGTGCTGTGCCCTGGAAGCGGCAAGCAGGTCCAGCTCCTAGGCGGGGGTACCCACGGGGCTCCACACACTGTCCCTGCCCCAAGCACTGGCTCTGCACTCCCACTGGCCAGGAACCACAGTCAATGGGAGCTGCGGGCGTGGGAGGGTGCCTGCGGGCAAGAGCAGCTTGCAGAGCCTCCTGCTCCCCCGGCCTGTAGAACTGAGCAATGAAATTGTTTTTAATTGTTCACTTTATTAATATAACTTCATAAGTAACTTCTGTTCTCTGTTTGCCATTCCTTATACTTGTCCATATTGTAACCCAAACTCCATTTTAACTTGTAACCCAAACTCCATTTTGAAATGCTCACTCCATTTTGTAAAAACTTGCTGCAACCTTCATTTTTGCAAAACCCTGCTGTAATCTTATTAGTTTAGTTTAAATGTGTGAATGAGGTATGTATTGATGATGGAATCAACCTCCAACCCCAGCCTGTCCTGATGAAATAAAGTTCAAACACCAAAGGCTGAAGATGCAGACTACAACCCTAACCAAGTAAGAATGATCCACCCTAAAAAGAAAAGAACAACAAAAGTACAATGGAAGGAAGATCAAAGTCATGTTCCAGGCTGAAAGTCATGTCTGCAATTGACGGGTGATCAATCACACCAAACCCAGAGGCAGCGTGACACAGCAAAACCTATAGACTTTGGATTCAAACTAAAAACCTATAAAAAAGATGGGTGAGAGTGAAGACTTTGGGTAATGACAGGTTTCAGAGTAGCAGCCGTGTTAGTCTGTATTCGCAAAAAGAAAAGGAGGACTTGTGGCACCTTAGAGACTAACAAATTTATTAGAGCATAAGCTTTCGTGAGCTACAGCTCACTTCATCGGATGCATCCGATGAAGTGAGCTGTAGCTCACGAAAGCTTATGCTCTAATAAATTTGTTAGTCTCTAAGATGCCACAAGTACTCCTTGACTTTGGGTAATGTTCTGCTTCCAGCATCAAGGGCATCGGTGCGCGCCCAACAGAGACCCAGCCCTCATTCGTGCGTGGCTTTCCTTGCCAGTTAGCCAGCACGAGCTACGATCCCAAGCTGCGAAACCAAGCCACGAACTCAAGCTACATTCAGGACTGGTAACTATCTAGCAGCTGCAGAACATTTGGGTGTGTGTGTGTGTGTGTGTGTCTACATAGGTATTAGATATTAGTTATTGGTCTTAAATCAAATTTTGTTATTATAATAAACGCAACATCTTGTCTTGTCCCCTGAAAAAATCCTGTGTAATTTTATCAGTATAACGCACCCCTCCCCAGGAGCCAGACCTGCTGGCCATTTTTGGGGAACAGCACAGAGCCAGGACAGGCAGGAAGCCTGCCTTAGCCCTGCTGACCAGGAGCCACCCGAGGAAAAGCCAGCCCCTGCCCCAGCCCTGAGCCCCCTCCCACACCCTGAACCCCTCATCCCTGGCCCCACCCCAGAACCCGTACCCCTTCCTGCAGCCCCCTCCTGCTCTCCGAATCCCTCATCCCCACCCCCCAACCTGGAGACCCTTCCTGCACCCCAACTCCCTGCCCCAGCCTGGAGCCACATCCCACACCCTGAACCCCTCATTTCTGGCCCTGCCACAGAGCTTGCACCCCCACTTAGAGCCCTCACCTCCCTTCCACACCGCAACCCCTTGCCCTAGCCCAGTGAAAGTGAGTGAGGGTGCGGGAGAGCAAGTCTCCCATCACACACAGGAAGCTGGGGCACTCCTGGAGTAGGAATAGAAAGCTCTCCCCTTCCTCCCCGCGTCCAAAGAACAGGCAGATGGGGGCCCTCTGTGTGGAGTACTGCATGGGTGAAGTCCAATGGGCCAGTTGCTGAGCCAACACCTCAGCACTGACCTTCCTGCTCCAGCTGCTGCCTGACAGATCTGTCAACAGCCTCACTGTGCTTCCCAGTGGAAGAAAGTGGAGAGAAGATGGGGCCTGTAAATGGCACCATTCTGTTGACCCAGGACCTCTGTCTGTGGGCTTCCCCTGCTCTCAGTGAGACCTGGTAGGTGGGGGTCCTATTATATTTTCTCCTCTCCTTCCTAGCTTTAGGTCAAATGGCCGCCAAGCGGGGAGCTGCTGTCAGCTCACAGTTAGGTAGGAGGTGCAGGGAGCTCAGCACCTGAGACTGGGGGATTGGTTTAGCTGCCAACGGTCCCAGGATGCTGGCCAAGATAGCACAATGAGTGAGTCACAAGTTTGTGCAGGGTGTGATTCAGGTAGGAAAGAAAAAAAAAAGTAAACTTCAAAAACTTTGCTTTTACTACTTCCAGTATCCACTTCAAATGGAGGGGTACATCATAGTAACAATTTCCATCAGCTACCTCAGGGCTGGCCAACCATCCAGCATCTCGGCTGATGCTGCACACATGGCAGCTTCATCTTGCTTGTCCACATTCCCAGCAACTACTTAAATACCGGATGTGGGTGTGGGCTAGTAGCAGGGTTCACTTTGCAGTTCCCTCTCCTAATGCCTGTAACTCAAATCTCTTCTTCCTCTGTCTCTGGCATGCCTTCTCCTGCGGTGCCCCAGCCAGGAAGTACTAGCAGTTAGGAAGAGATGGGGGGAGAGTGAGTGAGTGGAGGTTGGAGGCAGCAACACAAGGGCTGGTGCTTTCTAGGGCACAAGAGACATGTGTAATAGAAACAACTCTGGCCCCAGGATCCTGCAGATGTTCCCCCAGACTGCCCCCTCCCTCTAACACTTCTGGCCCCATGGTGCCCTTTCTCCCCCCATAACCTCCTCCCTAGGCTTCTCTCACCACCACCCTAGTCTCTACGGGCTTTTTCAATCGCCCCTCACTCACCACAGGCATTCCCCAAACTCCAGTTCCTTTCTGTCTCCCAATCTATTTCCCACTCTTTTCCCTCCAGCTCCCTCTGTGTACCACCCATGCCACATACACCCACTCCCCAAAGCCATTCTCCCCCCAGTCCCCTCTTTTTCCATCTCCTTGACTGGCTCTTGCCCCCTCACAATCCTCAACTACCCTAATCCTTTTAGCTGCTACAGTTCCCCGCTCCATATCCAACGTTCGCACACACCTGCTCCCACTGTTCTGCTGGAGCTTTGGCCTGGGTAGCTGTTGGAGGGATAGGACCTTTGGAGGGGGCTTTGCTCCTAACTCAAAGCTGACCCCACTTGTTGTGGGATGGTACTAGTATGACAGGTTCCTGATTCCCCCTCCCATCTGCAGCCCTGGGAGATCTTCCCTGGGCTTTCTTTTCCAGCTACACCCTCTCCCTATGCTGCGGTGGGGATAGAAGAAATATAGTAACTAGAAATAGCCTATGTGGAACCGCATAAAATCTGACACCTTTGCAAACTCTAGAGCTCATCGGAATCTGCAGTTTTTCTTTCAACACTGGGGAGAAGGAAAGCATTGTACAACCTGAGCCAGGGCGACTGCTACAGCTACTAACAGTGGACTCATGGGAAAGTGGAGAAACAGTAAAGAGATCCTTTTACTTTTATATACCCATTCCTACTAGTCTTCATTTGTATTTGGCTAGTCATAGTAGATGCAGCTGTTGGTGGTGAGCAGGATTTTATTCAAATTGGTGGGACTGGGAGGATTAAAGGGTAAATTAAAAACTTGTCCAAGATGTCATCTGACCTTTAACCCCAGCAAAACTGCAAAAGGACTATGGTTCCAGCTGCCCTGCCCCTTGCAAATAATCCATAGAAATTAACTGATATATTTTCAGAATTGAAAGTTCAATGCAAATGACACCTTGTTTTAAACATTCCATTGGAAAACAGCAAAGAAAGAGTGATAGGTTAAAAGAATGCAAAAGTGTTCATAATATTTTCCTAGTTATCCTTTTTATTTTAAAAAAAACACGCTTATGTTGTTTTGCTGAAAAATTAAATACCACAACTATGGTGTGGAATTAAACATGGCTTAAAAATAGCATCTGAATGAAGTATTGTCTTAATTTTGTCTCTGAAAAATTGTCCATTTATATGCTTCTTAAAAGTGTCTGTTTATTTAAAAGTAATTGCTGTCTTAACAGGTTTTTTTTCTTTTGGTTCTGGGCTGGTAACCCTGTGCTTTTTACCCTCCCTCTCTCACTGCATTAAGTGTGTACAACAGCTTACTGCTAGTGAAACCACTACAAAGCTCTTCATACCAAACATGACTCCAACGAGAGACTGCTGAATTGGAATTAATTTGCAAACTGGATACAATTAATTTAGGCTTGAATAGAAACTGGGAATGGATGAGTCATTACACAAAGTAAAACTTTCCCCATGTTATTTCTCCCCCCCACCCCACCCCCCATTGTTCCTCAATTGTTCTTGTTAACTGCTCAATATAGCCTACCTTGCTTGTCACCATGAAAGGTTTTCCTCCCTCCCCCACTGCTGCTGGTGATGGCTCATCTTAAGTGATCACTCTCCTTACAGTGTGTATGATAAAATCCATTGTTTTATGTTCTCTGTGTGTGAATATAAATCTCCCCTCTGTATTTTCCACCAAATGCATCTGATGAAGTGAGCTGTAGCTCACGAAAGCTTATGCTCAAATAAATTTGTTAGTCTCTAAGGTGCCACAAGTACTCCTTTTCTTTTTGCGAATACAGACTAACACGGCTGCTACTCTGAAACATACCAAACATGCTGTTTGTTTGCAGAGAAAGGTCAGGCACTGTTCTTTATTCATATGGCACACTAAAATTGGTGGAAATAAAAAAAATGACCATCTCATATTAGAAATAGCCATGCAGTCTAGGTTCTGAACAGTTGTGGTCATAAGACACTAAACTGTTTTTGTAAGAGTAGAAGTGTTAATATTAGTGACTTGGGAATTTCCAATTTGGAAAATTAAATTTGACATTATCTCCTGATTTCCTCCTGTATTTCATTTAGATACAGTATTCTTCCCTTTTTGTCCTCAGTTGTTCTTTTATGTTGCTCTGTGACCTGAAAAGGACAATATTTGGGTATAGGCTTCTTTTCTTTGTTTCTTTATCACGAATAAAGGCCTGAAACAGGCCTTTTCTTTTTCTTTTTCTTTTCTTTTCCCCCCAGCCCCATTCTTACAACTCTCAGGAATATCAAATCGTGTCTTCTCTTTTTTTGCTAGAAGTCTTCTTAAAGGCCCCAGGGAACTGGTATGAAAGCTTTCTCAGCCCTTAAATGAAGGCATGGGTGCATTGCTGAATCTTTAACAAAGATCTTTTCTTTCAATTAATTTTTGGTGTAATCAGGGTCTGAATGAATTCCCCTTAGAGCTAGCTGGGATGGGGAGAGGCTCTAGGAGCACACTGTATTTACATGTTTCAGAGTAGCAGCCGTGTTAGTCTGTATCCGCAAAAAGAAAAGGAGTACTTGTGGCACCTTAGAGACTAACAAATTTATTTGAGCATAAGCTTTCATGAGCTACAAAGTGAGCTGTAGCTCATGAAAGCTTATGCTCAAATAAATTTGTTAGTTTCTAAGGTGCCACAAGTACTCCTTTTCTTTTTGTTTTTACATGAACATACCTACTCTGCTTAGATATTTAGCAGATACAGCGATGTTGCTCAAAGTGATCAACCTTGGCTGGTGTTGGGTTACAAATCACTTTAGTACTGAATGCAGGGGTAGTGAAATGCTGTTACCAATGTTGTTTTCATTATTGTAGGAATACAGGGGAAGCAGGACTATGCTTAACCTGTCTCAGATGAGGGGGTCACCCTCAGCTGAAAGGACCTAGTTACTCCAAGGGCTCGAATGCCAGAGCCCTGTGAAAGTAAGAGGAGTGAGGACAGGTGTTCTGGCTGGGAGTAAGGACCCTCCTCCCAAGGGTTCTTTCTGGACTAGTTTAACCTGTTCCCCTCCCCTCCCCTCCCCATACACACTCTGTTCAAAGAAAGAACTAAATATACTTTGTTAGGAGCCTCTTTGGGCTTCCCTACAGTGCCAAGTTGTCGACAAAACAGAGCGCTCCTGCCAACAAAGCGAATGCCACTCTCGGGACTGGAAGTATTTTGTTGGCAAAAGTGCCGACAAAAAGCGTTTACACACACCAACATTTAGCAACAAGGTTGTGTTTACACAGCCTTGTCTCTAAAACCTGTGTGGTGTAGACAAGCCCCTTGTTATTTTAAATGCTCAATCAGAGTTAAAATCAGTTGTGATAGAACTGTGTTTCTGCCCTGCCTGCTAAGAGCTAAAAATCACTGAGAGCTGAGACCACTTTAGATGAGTATCCGAGCAGCGGAACAAGTAAGGTGCCTCTTTACCCACCCCCTCCAACCAGCGTGGGAGGTGAGTTCTGCAGATGCACCTCTGAACTCTGGGTCTGCACTAGGGTGACTAGATGTCCCAATTTTATAGGTCAGTCCTAATATTTGAGGCTTTTTTTTATATAGTCGCCAATTACCGCCCATTCCCTGTCCCGATTTTTCACACTTGCTATCTGGTCACCCTTTGCATTGACCAAGGACAGCAACTGTGAGTGGGGTGCAGAGAAGGGTTGGGCACATGAAAGGGACTTTTGGGTTGCTGGATTTAAGAACCTGAGGAAAAGAGGACACTGCCCAACTTACTTGGGGGTGGGTCTTTTGCTCATGGTTTATGTTTATGAACCCTGGTAGCAGTGTTTCCCCAAATTAATGCTGAATTACTTCCCTCCCTTTATTAAAAGTTTATTTTCTACACTCAGACTCTGTGCTTGCAAGAGGGGAAGTATTGCCTCTCAGAGACGCCCAGGGGTGATGTGTAATTTTCCCAGGTTACTGGGTGGGGCCAGTTCTGTGTTGAGCCAGTTCTGTGTTGTATTGATGGAAAGGAACCCCTAGATATTGAACTTGGCCCTGGTTGCTGCTGGGTCCGCCTGGTAGAAGGGTTACATTGGGCTAAATAAATTTTAACAAAAAATCCCCATGAAAGTTTTAGTTGGACTCCAAATAATTCCCAATTATTGAGGTTTACTTCCTTGTTACTTGTGATGGCGTAGTCCTACTAGTTCTTCAGTTGTTTATAAAGTCTCCCATGAAAAAGAAGGGTAGGCAAGAAGTGAATTTCCAATGTTAAGAAGCAATCCGGGAAAAACACATCAGGCTGTATTTATAAATAACAGGAGGGCAAAAAATATTTTATTACCTTTATATATGTCACTTTTTAACAACTGTCGTGTTCTTTTCTAGCCTTGGCTGTATTTCAGGGGTAGGCAAAGTGATTCCTTCTAGAGAATATACTATTTGTGAAGTGCTGTGACATGAAAGGTCAAAAGGACTCAAAAAGAAAAGGAGTACTTGTGGCACCTTAGAGACTAACAAATTTATTTGAGCATAAGCTTTCATGAGCTACAGCTCACTTCATCGGATGCATTTGGTGGAAAATACAGAGGGGAGATTTATATACACACACAGAGAACATGAAACAATGGATTTTAATCATACACACTGTAAGGAGAGTGATCACTTAAGATGAGCCATCACCAGCAGCAGGGGGGGGAAAGGAGAAAAACCTTTCATGGTGACAAGCAAGGTAGGCTATATTGAGCAGTTAACAAGAACAATTGAGGAACAGTGAGGGGTGGGGCGGGGGGGAGAAATAACATGGGGAAATAGTTTTACTTTGTGTAATGACTCATCCATTCCCAGTCTCTATTCAAGCATAAATTAATTGTATCCAGTTTGTAAATTAATTCCAATTCAGCAGTCTCTCCTTGGAGTCTGTTTTTGAAGTTTTTTTGTTGAAGGATAGCCACCCTCAGGTCTGTAATCGAGTGACTGGAGAGATTGAAGTGTTCTCCAACTGTTTTTTGAATGTTATAATTCTTGACGTCTGATTTGTGTCCATTTATTCTTTTACGTAGAGACGGTCCAGTTTGACCAATGTACATGGCAGAGGGGCATTGCTTGCACATGATGGCATATATCACATTGGTGAATGCGCAGGTGAACGAGCCTCTGATAGTGTGGCTGATGTGATTAGGCCCTGTGATGGTGTCCCCTGAATAGATATGTGGACGGAATTGGCAACGGGCTTTGTTGCAAGGATAGGTTCCTGGGTTAGTGGTTCTGTTGTGTGGTGTGTGGTTGCTGGTGAGTATTTGCTTCAGATTGGGGGGCTGTTTGTAAGCAAGGACTGGCCTGTCTCCCAAGATCTGTGAGAGTGATGGGTCGTCCTTCAGGATAGGTTGTAGATCCTTGATGATGCGTTGGAGAGGTTTTAGTTGGGGGCTGAAGGTGATGGCTAGTGGCGTTCTGTTCTTTTCTTTGTTGGGCCTGTCCTGTAGTAGGTGACTTCTGGGTACTCTTCTGGCTCTGTCAATCTGTTTCTTCACTTCAGCAGGTGGGTATTGTAGTTGTAGGAATGCATGATAGAGATCTTGTAGGTGTTTGTCTCTGTCTGAGGGGTTGGAGCAAATGCGGTTATATCGTAGAGCTTGGCTGTAGACAATGGATCGTGTGGTATGATCTGGATGAAAGCTAGAGGCATGTAGGTAGGAATAGCGGTCAGTAGGTTTCCGATCTAGGGTGGTGTTTATGTGACCATCGCTTATTAGCACCGTAGTGTCCAGGAAGTGGCTCTCTTGTGTGGACTGGTCCAGGCTGAGGTTGATGGTGGGATGGAAATTGTTGAAATCCTGGTGGAATTCCTCAAGGGCTTCTTTTCCATGGGTCCAGATGATGAAGATGTCATCAATGTAGCGCAAGTAGAGTAGGGGCATTAGGAGACGAGAGTTGAGGAAGCGTTGTTCTAAGTCAGCCATAAAAATGTTGGCATACTGTGGGGCCATGCGGGTATCCATCGCAGTGCCGCTGATTTGAAGGTATACATTGTCCCCAAATGTGAAATAGTTATGGGTGAGGACAAAGTCACAAAGTTCAGCCACCAGGTTAGCCGTGACATTATCGGGGATACTGTTCCTGACGGCTTGTAGTCCATCTTTGTGTGGAATGTTGGTGTAGAGGGCTTCTACATCCATAGTGGCTAGGATGGTGTTTTTAGGAAGATCACCAATGGATTGTAGTTTCCTCAGGAAGTCAGTGGTGTCTCGAAGATAGCTGGGAGTGCTGGTAACGTAGGGCCTGAGGAGGGAGTCTACATAGCCAGACAATCGTGCTGTCAGGGTGCCAATGCCTGAGATGATGGGGCGTCCAGGATTTCCAGGTTAACTGGATTAGGGAAAAGACTCTTTGCCCCATGTGAGCAAAGAGTATGATCAGCGTAAATGTGAGCAAAGAGTATGTTCAGGTTGCATTTTACTAATCAATGTGCTCCACTGAGTTTATCCAGGTAAATTAATAAAAAGCCTAGCAAATCTACAAAAATACCTTCAACTCCTAGACATCAAGGCTACTTCCAATACTCTGACCTCCCGCCCCCTGTCAGAATCCCCAAGTGAGAGAAGATGTCCCATTTTATGTATACTTCTGTGTATAGCCCTCATTTCATGGGGCCTGACTCTTGAACCATATCTATCTGTCAGATATTGTGTTATTATGTGTTCTGTGACATTAAAAATCAAGTTTAAAAAATCAAAAGCAAACTGATGAAAGATGAGGATATGTGTATTATATAGTAAGGAGAAAACGTATGTGGAAATAGTCATAATGTCACAAAGTGGGTCACAAAGACTAAAGGGTCTCTGTGGATCCATATTCAGGCTGTGGTCCTTCTGAGGCTTTACTTGATTGGATGATCAGCTTTGGGATCCTATCCTGCTTCTATAGAGGTCAACAGATGTTTGGCTATTGACTTCAGTGAAAATAGGATTGGACCTAACTAGTTTCCTATTGGACTTGTTTCTTCAGTCTTCCATCAAATGTTTTGTTCTCCTCTTATAAAATCTTGCAATGAATTCATCAGACTCTAAAAAGAAAGAAGAAAAGTAGAAAAGAAAAGAAGAGTAGCCTTTTCTTTTTGCGAATACAGACTAACACAGCTGCTACTCTGAAACCCATCAGACTCTAGTGATTGTTCACTTGTGAGTTTATCTTCCTTTCAAAATTCTTCTTCACTAGAAACAACACCTCCAAGCACTCCCTCTGACTGTATGCCTGAGTGGTGGCATGAGAGTGACACTCTGTGTCTAAAGAAGAGAAATGCAGTTTCTTCATCCAACTTGTTCCAATTTCTGTGCAGCTGAGTGAAATAGAGCAGGAAGGTTCTGTATGGAGTTACCCAGCAGCTAGTGTGAGGACTATTACCCCTAAAGTCCACTGAAAACAGGGGTACAAACCAACAAAAGCCTGTTCATTTTACGTAATTCAGATCTGTCTTAGAGACTGGAACTAGAAAGGCAAGACAACTGGGTCTCTTTTATTACGCTCAAGGAACAAAATTTTCAGAGTCATAGAGTTTAAGGCCACAAAGGATCACCAGACCATCTAGTCTGACCTCCTGTATATCACCGACCATCAAAATCACCCAGCATTTGCATACTAAACCCAACAACTGAAATTAGACCTAAATATACAGCCCACTGGAGAGTAGAATATTGTGCCCACAGGCAAAGATTAGGGGAGAGCAAGGTGCACTCGTGGCTGAGGCCCCAACAATGGCAGGGAAATGATTATGTGAGGTATATCCAGATAATCCAGGCAAGTGACCTGAACCCACATGCTACAGAGGAAGGTGAAACCCCACCCCCAACCCCCCAAGTCCCTGTCAATCTGACCTGGGGGAAAATTTTTTCCCAACCCCACATAAGCAATCAGTTAGGCCCTGAACATGTGAGTCACAACCAGCCAACCAAGCACCGGAGAGACAAAATGCTTGTTACCATGGGCGGCGGGTGGACTGTCCCACTTTGGGGAGGCTAGCCCTGCGGTCCCGCCCCTGATGCCCTCCTCAGCAGGATCCCCTCAGCCCTGATCCCCCTCAAACCCACTGCCCATGTCTGGAGAAGCCCCAGGCCAGCTGAAACCCTGAGACCCCCCCAACACCACAGCCAGAGGAGCCCCAGGCTGGCCCCAGTCCTGGACTGATCCCAGCCGGCCAACCGACCCGAGCCCCGGGCCAGCCTGAGCAACCCAACCCAGCGTCCCGCAGCAATGGCTCCAGCCCGGAAAGGCAGAGCCTTCCCTGGCCTATTATATCTACTGCCCATGCTTGCTATCACCTCAGAACCCTGGTCCACCCCATTCAATGTCACATCTCCAGCCATGACCATCCCTGATGCTTCAGAGGAAGGAGACCAAAAGGATTGCAATACATGTGACATATCATCTCTTTTCATTACCCCTCCTCTTACCTCTGATAGCACCCACAAAAAACAGACAAAACAATACAAAGAAAACCCCTGCAAAGATTTATACTAGGGCTGTCGATTAATCACAGTTAACTCATGCGATTAACTCAAAAAAATTAATCACTATTTAAAAAATTAATCGCTATTATTTGCAGTTTTCATTGCACTGTTAAACAATAGAATACCAATTTAAATGTATTAAATATTTTGGATGTTTTACTACATTTTCAAATATATTGATTTCAATTACAACACCGAATATAAAGTGTACAGTGCTCACTTTATCTCATTATTTTTAATTATAAATATTTGCACTGTAAAAATGATAAACAAAAGAAATAGTATTTTGCAATTCACCTCATAGAAGTACTGTAGTGCAATTTCTTAATTGTGAAAGTGCAATTTATGAATGTAGGGTTTTTTTGTTACATAACTGCACTTTAAAACAATAGAACGTAAAACTTTAGCGTTTACAGTTCCATTCAGTCCTGCTTCTTGTTCAGCCAATTGCTAAGACAAACAAGTTTATTTACATTTATGGGAGATAATGCTAGCTTTGCTTCAGCATTCTGTCACACACGCTCCCTGTGTACAGCCTATTGACAGCATATTAACAATCTTTGTTTATACAATAAACTGGGTAGAATGCACTGGAGAATAGAAAGCATGTGCTCCCTGTTCAGTGAATGAGAATTAGGAAACAGAGGGAGGGTCTTCATTCCTATGTACCGCTATTTGATTTTATATATTGATTTATATAGTGCCTTTGGTATGCCTTAAAGTTCATTACAGAATTGCAAGTGTATTTTCACTCCACTTAGTGGAGGTGCCTGCAGAGACCTGTTTTAAGTCTAATTCTTCTGTGGCAATGAGTGCTGCATAATGGAAAATGCTTCATATGGTTTAGTGGTGCTTACTGTTTTGTATGTCTAAGGCCATGTGTACAGTACAAACTTTGTTCAACACAAGTTACGTCAGCATAAAGCCACCGCAGTTAGTCTATTGCTTGTGTGTGTGTGGATACTTGGCTCCTTGCATTGGCACAACACGTACTCACCAGGAGTGCTTGTGTTGATGCATGGTGCAGTGCATCATGGATAGGTATCCCAGTATTCAACCCGCCACCATCCAGTGCACTGGCTTTTGGGTAGTTTTGGCAATGCCTGGTGGGGCAGAAATGAGTCGTGCATGGGTGACTGAGAGCAGGGGGTCAACTTGTCAGGGTGCATCTGTCTCCATTTCATGTCAGCTATATCCCATCATTTTTGTACCTTTTAAAAAAAATTCATGAACCCACAAAGCCCTCCTGGCTGTCCGCCATCTCTGACAGAAGCATGGAGCCTGCACAGCTGTGCACTATTGTCATAATCGTTGCAAGCACAGGACACACGATCCTCTGCTATTTGCAGAGTTGTTTGAAGAACTGAATTAAAGGGTAACATGATGATTTCTTAAAGGATAGATTGCTGTATGACATAGCAAGAACCAAATCAAAGTTGTTGGTGGTGTTCACAGAGCAGCTGCAGATGGTGGTGTGCTGATTTTGGACCCAGGAAATTAGCACTGACTGGTGGTATCACATCATAATCCAGGTTTGGGTTTATGAGCAGTGCTTATTAATTAGGCCACATTCCTGAATACGTGTGCTGAACTCACCCCAGCTCTCCCATGCAGGGACACCAAATTGAGAGCTGAACTGACAAAAGAGAAGCGAGTGGCGACTGCACTGTGGAAACTTGCAATGCTGAATGCTACCAGTCAGTGGGAAATCATTTTGGAGTTGGAAAATCCACTGTGGGACTGTGATCATGTACATGTGCAAGGCCATTAATCGTCTCCTGCTGCACAGGACTGTGACTCAGCAACATGCAGGAACATAGTGGCTGGATTTGCAGCAATGGGGTTCCTGAACTGCAGTCTATTGCTCCACTGCAGTTTGAGAATCCCATTAATGCAAATCCAGGCACTATATCCTGCACATTGCTGTTCATGTCAGGGGCCTGTGAGTCAGGCTTATCAGAAGTATCCGTGGTGGTATGTGGGATTGAAATGGGGTCTCCACCAAGTATGACAGTTGGTCTCCTTGGCCTTCTGGTATGCCTACATACTTCCTTCACTTTCATACAGCACTGCTGCTGGTCCTTGTTGTACTCCTTCTCCTGCATCCCCCGTGCAATCTTCTTGTAGATGTCCATATTTCTCCAGCTGGTCCATAACTGTGCCTGCACAGCCTCTTCTCCTCACAGACTTAGGAGATCCAATATTTCCAGTCTACTCCAAGCTGGTGCATGTCTGGAGCATGTAGCCAGCATGGTCTGCTGTCAGTTGCACACAACAATGGGAAGCTGCTAGGTGTGCTTGCCAAGCTGGATAATCAGGACAAGGCATTTGAAAAATGTCCAGGTCTTTAAAGAGGATGTTTGGCTTCTGGTCTCCATGATCCCTGGGCAGTAGAGTTCACAATTGTGATCAGAGTAGTCAGTGTCAGGCATTGTAAGCCAGACGCTGGAAGACTGTTAGGGTTGACATAAATAATGCAGTGTCTATACTTGTGCTGTGTTTACCTCAGTACATTGACCATGGCTCAACACTAGTTAGGGAGGTGGTGTAACTATCGCTGTAATGGGGTGCTTACATCAAGGGGGAGACAAATTTAAGTGTAGACACATACACAACTAGGTGACGCAATGTGGCTTACATCAACCTAACATTGAAGTTTCAGAGTAGCAGCCGTATTAGTCTGTATTTGCAAAAAGAAAAGGAGTACTTGTGGCACCTTAGAGACTAACAAATTTATTTGAGCATAAGCTTTCATGAGCTACAGCTCACTTCATCGGATGCATTTGGTGGAAAATACAGAGGGGAGATTTATATACACACACAGAGAACATGAAACAATGGATTTTAATCATACACACTGTAAGGAGAGTGATCACTTAAGATGAGCCATCACCAGCAGCGGTGGGGGGGGGGGAGGAGAAAAACCTTTCATGGTGACAAGCAAGGTAGGCTATATTGAGCAGTTAACAAGAACAATTGAGGAACAGTGAGGGGTGGGGTGGGGGGGAGAAATAACATGGGGAAATAGTTTTACTTTGTGTAATGACTCATCCATTCCCAGTCTCTATTCAAGCCTAAGTTAATTGTATCCAGTTTGTAAATTAATTCCAATTCAGCAGTCTCTCCTTGGAGTCTGTTTTTGAAGTTTTTTTGTTGAAGAATAGCCACCCTCAGGTCTGTAATCAAGTGACCAGAGAGATTGAAGTGTTCTCCAATTGGTTTTTGAATGTTATAATTCTTGACGTCTGATTTGTGTCCATTTATTCTTTTACGTAGAGACTGTCCAGTTTGACCAATGTACATGGCAGAGGGGCATTGCTGGCACATGATGGCATATATCACATTGGTAGATGCGCAGCCACACTATCAGAGGCTCGTTCACCTGCGCATCTACTAATGTGATATATGCCATCATGTGCCAGCAATGCCCCTCTGCCATGTACATTGGCCAAACTGGACAGTCTCTACGTAAAAGAATGAATGGACACAAATAAGACGTCAAGAATTATAACATTCAAAAACCAGTTGGAGAACACTTCAATCTCTCTGGTCACTCGATCACAGACCTAAGAGTGGCTATACTTCAACAAAAAAGCTTCAAAAACAGACTCCAACGAGAGACTGCTGAATTGGAATTAATTTGCAGACTGGATACAATTAACTTAGGCTTGAATAGAGACTGGGAATGGATGAGTCATTACACAAAGTAAAACTATTTCCCCATGGTATTTCTCCCTCCCACCCCACCCCCCACTGTTCCTCTGATATTCTTGTTAACTGCTGGAATTAGCCTACCTTGCTTGTCACCATGAAAGGTTTTCCTCCTTTCCCCCCCCTGCTGCTGGTGATGGCTTATCTTAAGTGATCACTCTCCTTACAGTGTGTATGATAAACCCATTGTTTCATGTTCTCTGTGTGTGTGTGTGTATATAAATCTCTCCTCTGCTTTTTCCACCAAATGCATCCGATGAAGTGAGCTGTAGCTCACGAAAGCTTATGCTCTAATAAATTTGTTAGTCTCTAAGGTGCCACGGGTACTCCTTTTCTTTGAGCCTCTGATAGTGTGGCTGATGTGATTAGGCCCTATGATGGTGTCCCCTGAATAGATATGTGGACAGAGTTGGCAACGGGCTTTGTTGCAAGGATAGGTTCCTGGGTTAGTGGTTCTGTTGTGTGGTGTGTGGTTGCTGGTGAGTATTTGCTTCAGATTGGGGGGCTGTCTGTAAGCAAGGACTGGCCTGTCTCCCAAGATCTGTGAGAGTGATGGGTCGTCCTTCAGGATGGGTTGTAGATCCTTGATGATGCGTTAGGTTTTAGTTGGGGGCTGAAGATGATGGCTAGTGGCGTTCTGTTCTTTTCTTTGTTGGGCCCGTCCTGTAGTAGGTGACTTCTGGGTACTCTTCTGGCTCTGTCAATCTGTTTCTTCACTTCAGCAGGTGGGTACTGTAGTTGTAGGAATGCATGATAGAGATCTTGTAGGTGTTTGTATCTGTCTGAGGGGTTGGAGCAAATGCGGTTATATCGTAGAGCTTGGCTGTAGACAATGGATCATGTGGTATGATCTGGATGAAAGCTAGAGGCATGTAGGTAGGAATAGCGGTCAGTAGGTTTCCGATCTAGGGTGGTGTTTATGTGACCATCACTTATTAGCACTGTAGTGTCCAGGAAGTGGATCTCTTGTGTGAACTGGTCCAGGCTGAGGTTGATGGTGGGATGGAAATTGTTGAAATCATGGTGGAATTCCTGAAGGGCTTCATTTCCATGGGTCCAGATGATGAAGATGTCATCAATGTAGCGCAAGTAGAGTAGAGGCATTAGGGGACGAGAGCTGAGGAAGCGTTGTTCTAAGTCAGCCATAAAAATGCTGGCATACTGTGGGGCCATGAGGGTACCCATCGCAGTGCCGCTGATTTGAAGGTATACATTGTCCCCAAATGTGGAATAGTTATGGGTGAGGACAAAGTCACAAAGTTCAGCCACCAGGTTAGCTGTGACATTATCGGGGATTCTACGTAAAAGAATAAATGGAAACCAATTGCAGAACACTTCAATCTCTCTGGTCACTCGATTACAGACCTGAGGGTGGCTATTCTTCAACAAAACTTCAAAAACATACTCCAGCGAGAGACTGCGGAATTGGAATTAATTTACAAACTGGATACTATTATTTTAGGCTTGAATAGAGACTGGGAATGGATGAGTCATTACACCAAGTAAAACTATTTCCCCATGTTATTTCTCCCCCCCACCCCACCCCCCACTGTTCCTCAGATGTTCCTGTTAACTGCTGGAAATAGCCTACCTTGCTTGTCACCATGAAAGGTTTTCCTCCCTCCCCCACTGCTGCTGGTGATGGCTCATCTTAAGTGATCACTCTCCTTACAGTGTGTATGATAAAACCCATTGTTTCATGTTCTCTGTGTGTGTATATAAATCTCCCCTCTGTATTTTCCACCAAATGCATCCGATGAAGTGAGCTGTAGCTCACGAAAGCTTATGCTCAAATAAATTTGTTAGTCTCTAAGGTGCCACAAGTACTCCTTTTCTTTTTGCTAACATTGAAACGTAGACCAGGCTGAAATCTCATGCTGATTCTGTCTGTTTGGCTATGGCTACACTAGAGAGCTTAGAGTGGCACAGCTGCACCACTGTTAGCTCTCTGTATAGTTGCTGTAAGATGATGGGAGAAAGCTCTCCCATCTACTTAATTAATCTACCCCCAACGAGCAGTGGCAGCTATGTCTGCAGGAGAGGTCCACACTGGTGTTTAAGTCAGTGTAAGTTATGTTGCTCAGGGAGTGGCAAATTCACACCTCTGAATGACATCATTTATGTTGACTTAAGCCCAGGGGTGGACAAACTACGGCCAGCGTGCCGGATCTGGCCTGTCAGGGCTTTGGATCCGGCCTGCAGAATTGCCCCCCCTGGTGCCACAGGCCCCGTGCCGCTCTCAGAAGCAGCTGGCACCATGTCCCTGGGGGGGGGGTCAGAGGGCTCCGTGTGTTGCCCTTGCCTCCAGGCATCGGCCCCCACAGCTCCCATTGGCTGGGAACGGGGAACCATGGCCAATGGGAGCTTCGGGGGAGGTACCTGGAGGCTTGGCCAGGGCAGCGCATGGAACCCAGCGCCCCTCCCTCCCCCAGGGGCTGCGCAGGGATGTGGTTCCACCAGCTTCCCAAAGCGGCATGGCGCAGGGCCAGGGCAGGCATGCAGGGAGCCTGACCTGGCCTCGGTGCGTGCCGCTGCCACCCCGGAGCTGATTTAGGTAAGCGGCACCGGACCAAAGCCCGAACCCCTCCTGCACCCCAACCCCCTGCCCTGAGCCCCCTGCCAAACCTCGTACCTCTCCTGCACCCCAACTCCCTGCCCTGAGCTCCCTCCTGCAGTCCGCACCCCTCGTGCACCCCTGCCCTGAGCCCCCTCCTGTACCCCAATCCTCTACCGAGCCCCCTCATATACCCTACACTCCTCCTCTGCCCCAATCCCTTGCCCTGAGCCTGTTCCTGCACACTGCACCCCCTCCCACACCCCGCACTCTCTCCCGCACCCCACCCTCTGCCCCGGCCCTGCATACAATTTCCCCACCCAGATGTGGCCCTCAGCCCAAAAGATTTGCCCCCCCGACTTAAGCTGTAGTGTAGCGATAGCCTCAGTTTCTCCAATAGTTGTTTTCAGGTTTTCAATAGCTAAGATGAATGCAGAACATGCATGAAGCATATTACCACTGCCTGTTTCTTATGTGTTTTTTCCATGCCAGCTGCACATGCTGGCCCCCTGTACTACGTGTCTGTGATAGCACACTGTCAGCAGCACCATGATAACTGACATTGCTGCAGCCTGAATCAGGCCGCAGCCCAGCTGGAGGCATTTAATCTTTCTATTGGGGGATTATGAGCACCTGGGTGGTAATCACTGGGCTAATGATGACAGGTTTCAGAGTAGCAGCCGTGTTAGTCTGTATTCGCAAAAAGAAAAGGAGTACTTGTGGCACCTTAGAGACTAACAAATTTATTAGAGCATAAGCTTTCGTGAGCTACAACTCACTTCATCGGATGCATCGTGAGCTATAGCTCACGAAAGCTTATGCTCTAATAAATTTGTTAGTCTCTAAGGTGCCACAAGTACTCCTTTTCTTTTTGGGCTAATGATGTAATTGGAAGGATATAAGTGGAATAAACAGGAAGCAAGGGGAGCTCAGAAGGTGAGTGTGGGCTGAGGTGTGATGGTATGGCAGTCTCTCCTTGCTGTATTCCTGCATCACAGTTACTTTGTAAGAAAAGAATAAATACATACCTTGAGGAAAGGATACACAACCTGGTGTGTGTTTGTGACTGTGAGACTATGTGAACTGGCAAGCAGAGAAGTACACCAGCTAGTGAGAGATGCCCTGTGACAGCATCACACAGCTATTCCAATTGGGGACAACTGATGGGCAGGCAAAGGGCTCTATTGTTCTTCCAATGCAGACAGTAGGTTCTCCCAACTCCACAGGCTTATTCAGTAATGCGATAGATAGGTCACACCTCTGCGGTTCCCAGGCCAACATTAGAATGATTAAAATGGTAATTTCTGCTAACCAGAAATTCCATTCAGTCAGTATGGTAAAAAGAAAAGGAGTACTTGTGGCACTTTAGAGACTAACATTTATTTGAGCATAAGCTTTTGTGAACTACAGCTCACTTCATCGGATGCTCAAATAAATTTGTTAGTCTCTAAGGTGCCACAAGTACTCCTTTTCTTTTTGCGAATACAGATTAACACGGCTGCTACTCTGAATCCTGTCAGTACGGTAAGGTTCTCTGTTGTGGAATCCCAAAGAAAAGGATTCCACTGATATACAGCCATGTGTTAGGTCAAACGTGGCGGTCCTTAAAATTATGCAAGCAATGCTTGGCAATGCTTTAGGAACTGGAATTGGAAACATATAAGGTAAGGCACAGCTGAGGCTCTATCTGTAATCCAAGAACCCCTTAATGTCAACTGGCAAGAGTAAGCTACAGCTCACTTCATCCTGTAGCTCACGAAAGCTTATGCTCTAATAAATTTGTTAGTCTCTAAGGTGCCACAAGTACTCCTTTTCTTTTTGCGAATACAGACTAACACGGCTGCTACTCTGAAAACTGGCAAGAGCGTTACACGAATATCCTGGTTCTGGTGTGTATGTTCTGCTTCACCAAAGAATGTCCTGCAAGGTCTTAAATGAAAGCTGGGGTCACGCTGGTCATTAATATAATTGTGAAATGTATGTACAGATACTATGTAAGGAGTGATGTCTAGATACTGAAAATATGTTTTAAAGTCTGTATCAAGGCAGAGCTGGCAAGCAGAATTTCTTTCAGACAAGAGATGTGTATTCCCCTCTGTTGAGATGTAAATTAAGCACTGTAAGTTAACACAATGGGTCTCACATCACCCATCTAATCTAAATGCAAATGAAGGACTGTAAGAATTGCAGAAGGAATTAACTGGTAGGGAAACAGAGCAGGGGGAGAGAACTTTATCCTGAGATACAATTTCAAAGGTATATTTGCAGAACAAAGACGACATCCCATCATCTTGCAGCTAGGAAGTAAAGGGGCAATGTGTTTACATTCATGAAAATGGGATCTAAACTAGCCTTGGTTGGAAATGCTGCAGAAGACTTTGGGTGAGATAAGACTTCTTTAGACAGGAGGTTAGCCTGTTAAGTTTCATTTCCAGAAAGCGTGTTGTGTTTTTGTTTTATATGTAACTTTTATTTCCAAAAAAGAGTACTTGTGGCACCTTAGAGACTAACAAATTTATTTGAGCATAAGCTTTCGTGAGCTACAGCTCACTTCATTGAATGCATGCAGTAGAAAATACAGTGGGGAGATTTTATATACCCAGAGAATATGAAACAATGGGTGTTACCATACATTGTAATGAGAAAAGGAGTACTTGAGGCACCTTGGAGACTAACAAATTTATTTGACCATAAACTTTCATGAGCTACAGCTCACTTTGAGTGATCAGGTAAGGTGAGCTATTACCAGTAGGAGAGAAAAAAAACCTTTTGTAGTGTTAATCAAGGTGGGCCATTTCCAGCAGTAGACAAGAACGTGTGAGGAACAGTGTGTGTGTGGGGGGGAATAAACATGGAGAAATAGTTTTACTTTGTGGGAGTGGATGTGTCATTACAATCTTTATTCAAGCCTAAGTTAATGGTGTCCAGTTTGCAAATTAATTCCAATTCAGCAGTCTCTCGTTGGAGTCTGGTATTTTTTTTTTTTTTTTTTTTTTTTTTTTAAGAATTGCCACTTTTAGTCTGTAATCGAGTGACCAGAGAGATTGAAATGTTCTCCAACTGGTTTTTGAATGTTATAATTCTTGATGTCTGATTTGTGTCCATTTATTCTTTTACGTAGAGACTGTCCAGTTTGGCCAATGTACATGGCAGAGGGGCATTGCTGGCACATGATGGCATATATCACATTGGTAGATGCGCAGGTGAACGAGCCTCTGATAGTGTGGCTGATGTGATTAGGCCCTATGATGGTGTCCCCTGAATGGATATGTGGACAGAGTTGGCAACGGGCTTTGTTGCAAGGATAGGTTCCTGGGTTAGTGGTTCTGATGTGTGGTTGCTGGTGAGTATTTGCTACAGGTTGGGGGGCAGTCTGTAAGCAAGGACTCGCCTGTCTTCCTCAGATCTGTGAGAGTGATGGGTCGTCCTTCAGGATAGGTTGTAGATCTTTGATGATGCATTAGAGAGGTTTTAGTTGGGGGCTGAAAGTGATGGCTAGTGGCGTTCTGTTCTTTGTTGGGCCTGTCCTGTTGTAGGTGACTTCTGGGTACTCTTCTGGCTCTGTCAATCTGTTTCTTCACTTCAGCAGGTGATCTTCCTGAAAATACCATCCTAGCCACTATGGATGTAGAGGCTCTCTACACCAACATTTCACACAAAGATGGACTCCTTTTCTCATTACAATGTGTATGGTAACACCCATTGTTTCATATTCTCTGTGTATATAAAATCTCCCCACTGTATTTTCCACTGCATGCATCTGATGAAGTGAGCTGTAGCTCACAAAAGCTTATGCTCAAATAAATTGATTAGTCTCTAAGGTGCCACATGTACTCCTTTTCTTTTTGTGGATACGGTCTAACACAGTTGCTACTCAGAAACCTTTTATTTCCATTATCCTTACTCACTATCTCTTGAATCTTGAACCTTTTGGTAATAAATTTATCCATTTTTCACTACAAATACATCTAAGTGCTGTGATGTTAAGCAAGCTGCTGGTCCTGAGTTGAATCATACAAGTTGGTATGTACACTGTTTCCCTTGTGGACAGCAGACCTGGTATTTTTGTGAGCTTCAGCAGATGAGGGTCTGGAAGCTACAGCTGAATGTATCAAAGGAGCCTGGGGACTAGGGTGCACTTATTTTTAACCTGTAAAGCAAATTAAGGGCAGCATTAGCCAGGGGAGAGTGCTTGGGTGGCTAAAGGGCTGGTGACGTCAGGGAGCTGACACGCAGCTAAGGACCAGCAAGTGTCTCTCATGCTGCGGACAAGAGCGGTGACAAATGACTCACAGTTCTTGGTATCCCTGGAACAGTCACATTATCCCTGGGCCTCTGCTGAACCCTGCATAAGCCCCCTATCTGGGTCTCCGCTGGTGTCAGGCACCCCTTTCAATGCCCTCTTTCCCCATCCCTATTCTATAGTCTTCTTTACTTCTCCCTCATGCTCCAGGAGTTCCCTTTGTCCCCGTAGGGTCTGCACACCTCCATATATCCCTTCTTCCCGGTTGGAGACCAGAAAGCACAACTGACACACCCCTCCATGTGCCTTCCACTCCCCAGCCCCTGTAGCTCCTTCCTGGTCCCCTGCCCAGCACTTCATAATCCCTCCCAGGCAGGCTCCGGCTCCTCTGTCTTTCCTTTTGGTCTCCCAGTCCCCAATCTATAACCCCCTGGCTCAGCCCAGCAGCTGGAGTCCCAGGATCCATTTTTATTTATAAACAACTATACGTATAAATGACGCTGATGAGACACTTGGGGGAGAAAACCCCCAAACTCTTCCTATAACTTCAATCACCCCAGTGGCAGCTCTCCCCACGACTGCTAAAAGACATTTATCAGCAGGGGCTACAGAACAAAAACAAAGCTGGAGTTTCTGGACCAAGGTTTTGGAGAGTTTATGAACCCAAGAGCTTCAGAAAACTGTTCAAACTAAAGTGAATTGCCGGCAAGATTTCAAAGCCCTGAGGAGGAAATCCTGGCTCCGCGGCCGCTCGGGACACAACGCTCACGGACGTCAGTGGAGCCAGGATTTCATCCCCTTAAATGCAAAACGCACGATGGCCGGCGGGCAGGGCTCTCGCAGGCGGCGGCGGCGGCGGCGGCGCAGGGTAACGGCGAGTGTGGTCCCCTCCTTTCCGTACCTAGTTCCGGCTCGAGCGCGGGAAACCCGCCCCGTGGGCGGCGCGAGGCCGCGAAGCTGATCTGCGCGGTACTGCGGCGGGCGGGACGCCACGGAGGTCTCTGTCGGGGAGCGACACGCGCCGAAGGGCGCAGGGCCTGGCTGGTGCTCGCGTTCGGACGTCACGCGCGGCCGCGCCGAGGCTGCCGGCGGGGCTGAGACCGGGGTCCTGGCGAGGCTGCCCCGGCTCTGCGGGGACTCAGGCTGCAAGCATGGCAACGCCACGCGCAACCACCTGCCGCAGCACTGCGCCAGCGCACGTCACAGGGCACCTGATCCCATTGACCCCCTGGCTAAGCTGGGGGGGGGGGTGAGGGTTTAGCGCTCAGTGGCGCATGACTATTGTCCAATCAGAAGCGCGGTTAGATGGTAGCCACGCTGTTAAATCATCAGGAGCGATGGTTGATGTGACCAATCGCATTGCTTGTTGTTGCCCAACAGCTGGAAAGTTGATGGGCGGGGCACCCTTAACTACTTCCACCAATGGCTTGCGAGCTTCACTAAGAGTGACACCTCCCGTGCCAAATAGCGCTTCAATCCGTCTGAAGTCTGCAGGGGGCGGTGCAAGCAGGGGATAAACAGCGTCGCAAGCTACGCGGGGTGGGGTGTTGCGTCTCTGTCACGAGCCGGTCGAAGGGAGGGGGCACTGGGTCGCGTCGCGTCTCTGAATGTTTATAGCTGTGGCCCTATTAATAACCTGAACACCCGTCATAATCTCTCCCTCTTACTGGGCCCACACCGGAGGCGGTGGGCGTGTCTACAGTTGATTGACGTAGCTCTTCTAACCACCTGACATGGGCAGGGCTGCGGGAGGGCGGTGAAGCACCAACGACGGGGGAGCCTGAGAACCGGAGCTCGGTGGGGGGCACTCTGTGACGAGCCCAGCATTTACCCAATGGGTGGGAGAGACTAAAAATACAGCCCAATGAAGGGTGTGGAAAGGCAGGAGAAATGGGTGTGAACTCATCCAACGGGCTAGGCTTGTAGCCAATGGGGAGAAGGGAAGTGAGTCTCCAGCCAATGAATTATGTTGAGGGGCACGGATCAACATATGACTGTCACTGAATGTAGCCAATAGGTGGGAACGTAGTGACGACGCTACCCAATTGGAGATGCGGAAAGGTGGGTATTGTTATGATAGGCAAGAGTTGTGGCTAATGGGCGGAAAGATCATCGAGGCAATACCCAATTAACAGTACGGAGGGATGAAAAGCGGCGAGGAGGTGTATGATGGGCAGGGAACGCAGCCAATAGGCGGGGAGGTCGTCGCAACACTGTCCAGTGAGCGGCGCGAGGGGCGGCCCGGAGGCGTGTCTTGGTGTGTTTGGGTTCGTGCTCCTGGGGGAGGGAGACAGCAGCGAGGAAAGTTTTTATTTTTATTTTGTTTTCAGTTTCTGGGGGTCGCGCTTCCCCGGCGGGTGAAGCGAGCGGGCGGGAGGAGCTGCCCCCAGCGCTGAGAAGAAGGGGGCTACGCGCACCACGGCGGCGGCTCCTCGGCGGTGAGTGCGGGACGGGCCCGCCCCCCCCCGGCACAGACAGCACGGCGGGGTCTCCGCTAGCCTCTGCCATGCACCTCCCTGGGGCCCCGCGCTGCCGCTCTTCCCGCGGGCAGGGCCCTCCCCAGCACCCAGGGGTAGCGGGGCTCTGGCTGGAGACCGGCCCCGCCCAGTCTGATCCCCAGCCTCGCCAGGGGTGTCCCGGGGCCGCTGCCGATTCGAAGCCGGGGGCGGCCGCTCGCTGGCCTCTGCCCGGGCGGCTCGGCTGGGGACTGAGGCGCGGCCGGGGTGGGGGTGGGGGTCTAGGCCGGGAGTTTAACTGATGCCTGAGCCCCGCCCCGTGCGGAGAGAGGGGCAGCCCCGGGCTCCGCCAGGAGGAGGAGGCGACGAAACGGGCCCGGAGCCCGCAGTTTCCTTCCCCTCAGGGTGGGGGCCGCGCTGCTGACGGGCGATCGGGGCCCTGTCTTCCCGCGGCCAGATGGGGCCTGCAGCGCCGCTCTCTGCCCGCGGCACGAGCCTCACCTCCGCTTCCTCGGCGCGACGTGCGAGGCCACAAGGGACCCGCGGAGCATCCCACCTGCCCCCCGGCCGCCAGCTCCGCCCAGCAGCGGGGACGAGAGCCGAGCCGCAGCGCCCGCGGGAGGCTAGAGTGGGATGTGCCCCGGGGAGAGACTAGGAGCCTCTCTGAGCGCAGGCGATTTGTCCTGGTTCCCTGCCGCCCCCGAGTAAGCCGCTAACCAACCTTTAGTGGTTGAAGTTAGCCTTCCCCGCGGAGCGTGGATAAACTCCCGAGGTTATTTTCATAGCACTACAAACCACGTTGGATTTGTTTAACATGGTGCTAGTTAAAATGGGTGTGTAGGCGGGAGGAGAGACCGAACTCAAGAGGTGCGTCCCAAGCTAGAACCAGTTCTTAGAGCTGTTCGTTTCATAGGAAAATGTGATTAGACAAATTGCTACTGCTGCTTAACTCTGACTGCAGGATGGTGCCCAGCAGACTCTCCTGTGCCTGCTTTGTGATGCTCCATATGTTGTTAATATATATTATATATGACTAAATAGGAATAGGACATAACTGAGGTCATCTGTGTTTGTGAGTTGTTTTTTTTTTAACTGAACCTAGAGATAAGTGAAAAGAAAAGGAGGACTTGTGGCACCTTAGAGACGAACAAATTTATTAGCGCATAAGCTTTCGTGAGTTGTAGCTCACTTCATCGGATGCATTTGGTGGAAAAAACAGAGGGGAGATTTTTTTCCACAAAATGCATCCGATGAAGTGAGCTGTAGCTCACGAAAGCTTATGCTCTAATAAATTTGTTCGTCTCTAAGGTGCCACAAGTACTACTTTTCTTTTTGCGAATACAGACTAATACGGCTGCTACTCTGAAACCTAGAGATAAGTGGTCATGCTGAGGCCCTATATTCGCATTCAGTCAGACATGCTTAGTATGACTCCTTGGATTTACTGTCCCAGTTTAACTTCTATAAACAGGCTTTCTTAATGTCGGAGTAGGTCTTGTTTTTTTTAAACTTTTGGTTTTAACTTGCAGATTATTTTGAGCAGTCTGTAGAAACACATACAGTTTGCAGAGTATTGTTAGCTTCAAGTTCTTCTAGTTATCTGTTTATATTTAAGAAAGGAATTTTATCTTTAATATAAACTCCTGTATGACTAGCTAAGAATCATGAGTATCTTGTCTTTGCATTTAACAAGACTCTGAAACAAGACTCGATTTTCTTGAAAGATGCTTCAAAAATGGCAATAGGCTTGGTGGCTTGTATAGTCCCTTCATTTTGAAGATCTGCATGATATTATAGTTGTAGACTAATGCACAAGAGCAGATGGGTGTATTCATGTGCCTCAAAATAAGACTAATCTGTTTAGCCCGTAACAGTTTAATTGAATTATAACATCTGGAGTTGGCTGGCCCATCAAGGGGTATAGGCCACAGCTGTAGTTAGTGCAGCTCATCAACGGGTAAAACACATTCTGTGAAGTAAGGTAATAGTTCTGTGTGCTGCTGGCATGTTACTTCACAGTGTGATTCTCTCATTGGAGCCAGGCTAACTGGAGAGGAGTTAATTAGGTAGGGATGACATAGGCTTACAGGCTTGCAGTAACAATGTGGGAGGTCTCTTCACTGCTGAAAGGTCAGCTGCTGTCCTTTTTTTTTTTTTTTTTTCAGCAAGGTGTAGCTAATGCATGTTATCTCTAGGCTTGGAGGGATTAGATTTTTTCCAGGAAATACCAACTTCCTCGTACACATGCAAAGGGGCAAAAAATATTTTAATTGATAATTGAAATTTACAGATAGGCAAAGAAGAAAGTCTGCTTGAGAACTTACTAGAGTTCAATTTAAGGATATTTGTGTATTTTGAAGTGATGTTGACAATTTGTGTTTTAACAGTTTATAAAGCTTTGATTTTTTTTTTATTTTGGCATCTACTGTAATTAAATTATTATTGTCTGACTCCCATATACTGTCCCACGTGTGAAACTTTAAATTGATAAAAATAAAAACAGAAATTATTTTAAAAAATTGAATTCTGCCAAGCCTCATGATCTTGCTCTAAAGTCCTAGTGGAGGTAAGGTGCAAGCTATATAGCTAGGTGAGTTCAACCTTATACTCTATTCCCCCCCCCCTTCTGAAATCTGGGTTTGACCTTGCTTACCTAATTCCAGTAAAAACGACATAGCCTTCTCATTACTAGGATTTCCAGCAAAATGGCTAATGGATGTTAAATTGTAAAAACACACCTTTTTTGTCAGTGAAGGCATAGCCTTGATTTCTAGTATCCACATGGAGGTATTGATGGGACGTCCAGAACTGGGAATCTTTTCAGACTCTGTCTGTTATGTGTGCACAGGAAAAATTGGTTTCAGAGTAGCAGCCGTGTTAGTCTGTATTCGGAAAAAGAAAAGGAGTACTTTGTTAGTCTCTAAGGTGCCACAAGTACTCCTTTCCTTTTTGTGGCACCTTAGAGACTAACAAATTTATTAGAGCATAAGCTTTCGTGAGCTACAGCTCACTTCATCGGATACATTTGGTGGAAAAAACAGGGGAGATTGATATATACACACACAGAGAACATGAAACAATGGGTTTATCATACACACTGTAAGGAGAGTGATCACTTAAGATAAGCCATCAGCAGCAGCAGGGGGGAGAAAGGAGAAAAACCTTTCATGGTGACAAGCAAGGTAGGCTATTTCCAGCAGTTAACAAGAATATCTGAGGAACGGTGGGGGGTGGGGTGGGGTGGGGGGAGAAATAACATGGGGAAATAAAAAGAAAAGGAGTACTTGTGGCACCTTAGAGACTAACAAATTTATTAGAGCATAAGCTTTCGTGAGCTACAGCATCCGATGAAGTGAGCTGTAGCTCACGAAAGCTTATGCTCTAACAAATTTGTTAGTCTCTAAGGTGCCACAAGTACTCCTTTTCTTTTTACGAATACAGACTAACATGGCTGCTACTCTGAAACCTGTCAATATGGGGAAATAGTTTTACTTTGTGTAGTGACTCATCCATTCCCAGTCTCTATTCAAGCCTAAGTTAATTGTATCCAGTTTGCAAATTAATTCCAATTCAGCAGTCTCTCGTTGGAGTCTGTTTTTGAAGTTTTTTTGTTGAAGGATAGCCACTCTTAGGTCTTGTCTGGCTATGTAGACTCCCTCCTCAGGCCCTACGTTACCAGCACTCCCAGCTATCTTCGAGACACCACTGACTTCCTGAGGAAACTACAGTCCATTGGTGATCTTCCTAAAAACACCATCCTAGCCACTATGGATGTAGAAGCCCTCTACACCAACATTCCACACAAAGATGGGCTACAAGCCGTCAGGAACAGTATCCCCGATAATGTCACGGCTAACCTGGTGGCTGAACTTTGTGACTTTGTCCTCACCCATAACTATTTCACATTTGGGGACAATGTATACCTTCAAGTCAGCGGCAATGCGATGGATACCCGCATGGCCCCACAGTATACCAACATTTTTATGGCTGACTTAGAACGCTTCCTCAACTCTCGTCTCCTAATGCCCCTACTCTACTTGCGCTACATTGATGACATCTTCATCATCTGGACCCATGGAAAAGAAGCCCTTGAGGAATTCCACCATGATTTCAACAATTTCCATTCCACCATCAACCTCAGCCTGGACCAGTCAACACAAGAGATCCACTTCCTGGACACTACGGTGCTAATAAGCGATGGTCACATAAACACCACCCTATATCGGAAACCTACTGACCGCTATTCCTACCTACATGCCTCCTAGCTTTCATCCAGATCATACCACACGATCCATTGTCTACAGCCAAGCTCTACGATATAACCGCATTTGCTCCAACCCCTCAGACAGAGACAAACACCTACAAGATCTCTATCATGCATTCCTACAACTACAGTACCCACCTGCTGAAGTGAAGAAACAGATTGACAGAGCCAGAAGAGTACCCAGAAGTCACCTACTACAGGACAGGCCCAACAAAGAAAAGAACAGAACGCCACTAGCTATCACCTTCAGCCCCCAACTAAAACCTCTCCAACGCATCATCAAGGATCTACAACCTATCCTGAAGGACGACCCATCACTCTCACAGATCTTGGGAGACAGGCCAGTCCTTGCTTACAGACAGCCCCCCAATCTGAAGCAAATACTCACCAGCAACCACACACCACACAACAGAACCACTAACCCAGGAACCTATTCTTGCAACAAAGCCCGTTGCCAGCTCTGTCCACATATCTATTCAGGGGACACCATCATAGGGCCTAGTCACATCAGCCACACTATCAGAGGCTCGTTCACCTGCGCATCTACCAATGTGATCTATGCCATCATGTGCCAGCAATGCCCCTCTGCCATGTACATTGGTCAAACTGGACCGTCTCTACATAAAAGAATGAATGGACAGAAATCAGATGTCAAGAATTATAACATTCAAAAACCAATTGGAGAACACTTCAATCTCTCTGGTCACGCGATTACAGACCTAAGAGTGGCTATCCTTCAACAAAAAAGCTTCAAAACCAGACTCCAACGAGAGACTGCTGAATTGGAATTTAATTTGCAAACTGGATACGATTAACTTATGCTTGAATAGAGACTGGGAATGGATGAGTTATTACACGAAGTAAAACTATTTCCCCATAAAGAAAAGGAGTACTTGTGGCACCTTAGAGACTAACAAATTTATTAGAGCATAAGCTTTCGTGAGCTACAGCTCACTTCATTGGTTGCATTTGGTGGAAAAAGGAAGTGAGCTGTAGCTCACGAAAGCTTATGCTCTAATAAATTTGTTAGTCTCTAAGGTGCCACAAGTCCTCCTTTTCTTTTTGCGAATACAGAGTAACACGGCTGCTACTCTGAAACCTGTCATTATTTCCCCATATTATTTCTCCCCCCCCACCCCAGCCCACCCCCCACTGTTCCTCAGATATTCTTGTTAACTGCTGGAAATAGCCTACCTTGCTTGTCACCATTCCTCCTTTCTCCCCCCTGCTGCTGGTGATGGCTTATCTTAAGTGATCACTCTCCTTACAGTGTGTATGATAAACCCATTGTTTCATGTTCTCTGTGTGTGTATATCAATCTCCCCTGTTTTTTCCACCAAATGCATCCGATGAAGTGAGCTGCTACTCTGCTAGTGAACACGGCTGCTACTCTGAAACTTAACTTTACTGTTTAGCATTTTCTCTACTTTTTTATTTCTGAGTTCTGAAATTAATATCTCTGACACCACCAAATGTCATTTTGTCTTAACGCTAGCTATTTTTTAAAACATCTAGATTTTAGAAAACGTTCTCCACCTTATGGCAATTGTGTAGGTCACTTTTTATGCCTCAATGATCCATTGACATTCTTTTTTAATGATTATAGTATTGTTTTCAGAAATATTGGCATAGATTCCTGTCTCATGAGTATATTCTCATGGGACAGGAATACCAAGAAAATAAGCATTCTCTAGTTGTAATAAGGCTTCTAATCAAAAACACATGGATTATAGGCTATATTAATAAAACTTTCTTCCAGCGTTTGTCCCACTGAAGGACAATGTGATGTGTAATAGAGCCTGCGGCTCAAGATCTTCTTCTGGAAAGAACAATATCTGTTAGGACAGGGGTGGGCAAACTTTCTCGCCCGAGGGCCACATCTGGGTGAGGAAATTGCATGCAGGGCCATGAATGTAGGAGTGCGGGAGGGAGTGTGGGAGAGGGTACGATGTGCAGGAAGGGGCTCAGGGCAAGGAGTTGGGGCAGAGGAGGGGTGCAGGGTCTATGAGGAGGTTCAGGGAAGGCAGTTGGGGTGCAGGAAGGGTGTGGACATGCAGCAGGGGGCTCAGTGCAGAGGGTTGGGGCACAGCAGGGGTGTAGGGTGTACAAGGGGGCTCAGGGCAGGGAGCTGGGGTCTGGGGTGCAGGAGAGATTTGGGGTGCGGGCTCTGGTCCGGTGCCGCTTACCTGGAGCAGCTCTGGGGTGGCAGCAGCACACACAGGGGCCAGGGCAGGCTCCTTGCCTGGCCCTGGCCCTGGCCCTGGCCCTGGCCCCACACTGTTCCAGGAAGTGGCTGGCACATGTCACTGTGGCCCCTTGTGGTGGTGGAGGGGGGCGGAGGGCTCTTCACGCTGCCCTTATTTGTGGGTACCTCCCCCGAAGCTCCAATGGGAGCTTTGGGGGAGATACCCACAGGCAAGGACAGCACGTGGAGCCCTTGTCCCCGCTCCCCCAGGGGCTGCAGGGATGTGGTGCTGGCCGCTTCTGGGAACGGCGTGGGGCCTGCAATCCTGTGGGCCGAATCCAAAGCCCTGAGGGGCTGGATCTGGCTTGAGGGCCGTAGTTTGGCCACTCCTGTGTTAGGACTTCTGGCTGTATTGCTGATAAACTTAACCAACCTAACCTGTAGGGTTTTTCTTTTCTTCTTCTTTTGTTCTTTTCCTCTCCACAAATAAAAAAAAAAAAATCATTCTACAGTTCATCTCCTGGGCTGTGTGTGGCAGTTAACAAAATGAATATGGCTTTTTGCAGGATTTGGCACTAAATCTTTTCATTACAGCCCAGCTAATAGAAATAGGGATGCTTTTAGTATTCTAGGCAGCTATTACCGTCAGATAAAGCTGCCACTAGATATTTCTGTTTAGGCCTTGACTGGTTGAGTAGAAGTCAGAAGTCCTCTGATTTCTCCCCTCCCTTCCATATCAATGTGGAATAAAAGGTGCTCTCCTGATACCAAAAATAATAAAGTAGATAACTTTTAGAAAAGCCTGTTCTTTACCCTCTAGACAAGTAGTGAAAACATTCTTAGCTGTGAGATCCACAGAGTAGCAGGTATACTTGCTTGCACATTTGGTATTTCATTCCATTTGTGAGGCAATGGACATACAATAGGAATATACAGCATTTAGACAATGCTTAATGTTTGTATATTGCTTCAAAAACACAAAGCAGTCTTCACATCACCCCTCTCTCAGTAGCATATTGCTACCTTTGTCCTATGGCACGGACATTGTGGGAGAAGATTCTGAAGCTTTTATGTTTTCATGAGTGTAGGGGTTGTGATCTCATTTTGGATGAACTTTTTGTTTACAAAAAGAAAAGGAGTACTTGTGGCACCTTAGAGACTAACAAATTTATAAATTTAATGAATTTGTTAGTCTCTAAGGTGCCACAAGTACTCCTTTTCTTTTTGCGAATACAGACTAACACGGCTGCTACTCTGAAACCTGTGATTTTTGTTTACAGTATATTGAACTATGAAGATGACCTTTACTAGTTTGGCAGGCTCTAGTTCAGAAATCAGATAAACCAGCAAATACATTTTAAATTATTTTGTATAGATGAGTGAAAATGTGGTGGATTATTTACGCAAGATGTGGAAAAAACTTTAAAACAAATAAACTTTACGTATCTAAATGACTATAACTAGAAACTGGAAAAAAACAACAACCCCCACCTCTTAACCAGCAAGGCTTTTTTGTGCTGTGGAAAAATACATAATCAGATTAGATAAGAGAAATGGGAGGCACTATAAAATATAGTGGAAGATGAATGCCATGAGAGAGAGAGAGAGAGAGAGAGAGAGAGAGAGGTCAAAATGCAAGTGTAAAGTGGTAGGTAGCAAGAAGGTCAAAATACATGCAGAGAAGGCAGAGGATCAAAGGCCAAAAAAGCTAATTAGTGGATCAGAGGATAAGAAGTCAAACTGAAAAATAAAGGGGTGATAGTTTATTTTTTAGGCAGCTTGACGGATTATTAGGAGAGAGGTGATACAATAATAGCATGTTGCTTGAAAGGGAAACTCAATTATTTAGTTATGAAGGAAGGTAAGATTCACTTACTCATTCTTTTATTTAAGTTTTTACTTTTTAAATTTCCATCTCATAATTCCTCACAGTCAGCATTATTAAGAAGCACTGTAATGGAAAAGTTTTCAGAGTAGCAGCTGTGTTAGTCTGTATTCGCAAAAAGAAAAGGAGTACTTGTGGCACCTTAGAGACTAACAAATTTATTAGAGCATAAGCTTTTGTGAGCTACAGCTGCATCCGATGAAGTGAGCTGTAGCTCACGAAAGCTTATGCTCTAATAAATTTGTTAGTCTCTAAGGTGCCACAAGTACTCCTTTTCTTTTTGTAATGGAAAACAAACTGATAAGATTTCTGGTAGAGTCCTGAGCTGCTTGAGGGTGAAGACTGATCTACTATGGAAGTCCTGATGATGAGAAATCAGTACCCTGATGCTAGTGGATCCAGCAGCCGTCTACAAAAAAGATCATTCTTGTAGCCATAGAGAGCCGCCTCCTCCATCTAGCTGACAAATTCCAGGTTCTGCCTTCTGTCTTAATAGTCACACACAAGGAAACTCTTGCTGAATGACTGTTTTCCTGTTCTTGCCTTACATAACTTATTTCTACTTCAAGACAGCCAGAACAGAGTGCACGTTAAGTCACCCTTCGAAGATCGTATACTAGGTCCTGCAGTTCTGTGTTATCTTCCTTTGGAATTCAATGTAGATTTAAACCTTCTTTATGAGAGCAAGTAATTAAAAGCATGTCTTTAAACCAGTTAAGTTAAACTGGCAGAAAACCCTGTGTGGATGGTCTTGTTTTAAGATTGGCTTATACTTATTTAGCTTGAATAATAAAATAAGAGCATCTGGGTAGGGATTTGTACCAGTTTAACTGAATTAGTTTAAAGACGTGCCTTTAAACTGTGCAAGTTTGTGTGTAGACAGGGCCTGAGTTTTATACAATGAGAACCTGCTTGCCTAATGCACCTGTGTGTGGACTAGTTACTATAAAGCTTTTATTCTAAGCAAAACATTAATGCCTGGTCTAGGCACAGATTGTTGGACTAGTATAACTAATTTGATTAGGCATGTGATTTTTTTTTTTAAAAAAAAAAAAAAAAAAAAACAAGTATTTGTATTACCATAGTGCTTAGGAACCCTAGTCATGGACCTGTATCCCATTGTGCTATGTACTGTACAAACACAGAACTAAAAGACAGTTTTGCTTCAAGGAGTTTACAGTTCAAGTATAAGATGAGAGACGACAGCTGGATATAGACAGGCAGGGGAATACAAGGAAACAGTGAGGTTGGCAAGCTGAAAACTATCTGCATCCCCATGCTGATCCAACAAGCTAAATTTGTTTTAGTTCCTTTGCTAGAAGGTGTCACCAATTGATAGGTGTAGTTGTGAATAGTTTTTCCAAAAGATTGTTCACTATGTATTTTTGAAAACCTTTTTATTTTATTTTATTTCATTTTTATCTTGGAATTGACCCTTAAACTTTTGCAAACAGCCTGCTTGCTCCTTCTGGAGAATCTTGGCATACCTTCTTAGAGCACTTCTCATTTCTCCATGCAGCCTTCTGTAGAATCTGCTTCAGTACTCAGCAATTTGACATTTCTGTGATTTGGAAGCCTGCAGAATGATACTCAACCCTATTGTTTGCAATAGAAAGAAAACATGGATTTACCTCTTTTAGCTGTACAGTGAAAACATTATTTCAAATGGCTGGCTTAATGTTCACAAAACAATGCCTTAATAAAGATATGCTAAAGTTAACATAGTAGGTAAAAACATTTACTAGCTATAGAAGAGTCTTGCACAGTCTCTATGATCCTTTAGGGAAAATAGTGTAGCTTCTGTGTCTGATTAAGTGCTGAAATTAGCCCTCTCTTTCTTCGCTCCCAAGTGAATTCAGTGGCACCATTGTCTCCATCAGGGTATCAAAAAGTCCATGACAGAAGCTGGCTCCTATAGCTTGAAGGGAAAAGAGCCTGTTTGTAGAAAGCAAGCAGCTCCCAACCAAGATACATACATTTGCAATAATTGCCAAAGATCATGCAAATCTTGGATTGGACTATTCAGTTGCATGAGACATTGCAAACCATCTATATCATAGGCTGCAATTCCCAGTCTCTCGCAGACTAAAGGATGCCAACACAAGTAAATTATGTTGCTTAAAGTCAAGAATACCCTGCAAAATTATTTCTAATAAGGTAGCCAGAATTCAGGTTCTGTTTTTGTCATGGATTCCCTGACTTTCTGGGACTTCTGCAGCGGCCCATGCGGCTGGCCCTGGAGCCACCTGAGGAGATCGGGCAGCCCCAGGGCCAGTTAGGGTGACCAGATAGCAAGTGTGAAAAATCGGGATGGGGTGGGGGATAATAGGTGCCTATATAAGAAAAAGCCCTGAATATCAGGACTGTCCCTATAAAATCAGGACATCTGGTCACCCTAGGGCCAGTTGCACCAGATGCTCCTGGGGCAGTGTTGGGGGCCCCCCTGAAATGTAGCAGAAGGAGTTTGGGTGTGGGGGGATTGGGGTGCTGGGCCGTGCTTACCTGGCGGGGCTCCCCAGAATGACAACAGGAAGTCGCCTCCCTCAGCTCCATGTGCTGCCTGTGCCTGCAGGTACCACCCCTGCAGTTTCCATTGGCCGCTATTCTCAGCCAATGGGAGCTGCAGAACTGGGGCTTGGGGCGGAGTGGATGTAGCATGTGGAGTTAGGAGCTGGAGGTCACTGCTTCCCAGGAACCAGGTAGGGAACCTGCACCAGCCCTGCCAATCTCCCTCCCCCCAGCACCTGCCGTTCTCCCCTGCGTGTCTCTCCTCAGCACCCACGGTTCCCCCAGGCCTGACCCCTCCTCCCCCCGTCTCCCTCCCCAATGTTTTAGTCGGGGTATGTAGTAAAAGTCATGGACCGGTCACAGGCTGTGAATTTTTGTTTACTGCCTGTGACCGGTCCATGACTTTTACTAAAAATACTGTACCTGTGACTAAAACATAGCCTTAGCCATAATATGTCTAATATGAAATAGTAGCTTCATGACATTGACACCTACTGTTTTTAAATAGTAAATCTATCTTCATTTATAACCTTTCTGAAGGCTTGTCTACACAATCGTATAACTGCAAAAAAACCAAAAACCTGATAACAGTTAAAACTAGTGTAGTTATTTGGGTGTAACTCTCCTGTGTGGACATGCTTATTCCAGAATAAAACTGTCTTTTTTCAGTTTAGTTTAATCCACTTCCAAAATGACATGTTAACTGGAAAAAGAAAAGGAGTACTTGTGGCACCTTAGAGACTAACTAACAAATTTTCTTTTTGCGAATACAGACTAACATGGCTGCTACTCTGTAACTGGAAAAAGGCACCGTTATCCCAAAATAAGTGTGTCCACATGGGGAGTTATATGTATAACTGTAGCAACTTCACAACCCTTCCTGTATAGACAAACCATTTGTCTGATGAAGAATTTTCAGTTTTGCCTTTTTCCATTTATAGTAAATGCTTAATTTTTTACTTGTTTGTTATGGAGCTTGAAATGAACATGACTTCTGTTTGTTCTTGGAGAATGATCCTTATAGCATTTCCACGTGTCTCCTGGTGGGTCTATAATGTCATTTCCATTTCTGATAGTTCACCATTCTGGAGAGAGAAGATGTTGCAAATGAACATTTAAAAAAATCCCAGTCAAAGCTTGATGATAAAGTGTAAGTCTGGAGTTTTTAATGCAGTATTCTAGCTATTAGCATATATCCCTTAATGTCAAATTATCCCTGCTTGACTGTGACTTAAATCTCATTGTCATTTTAAAAAAAAATTAAAAAACCCAACCAAACAACAAACCCTCAAAATAGAGAGCATGCAACAAAAGTCTTCACAATCATACTACTGCAAACATGTCATGAGGTTTTAGATAAAATACAATCTGGGGTGATAAAATTAACCATACAACAAAGGAAATAAAAAGAAGTCTGAAATAAAAGACCTCTCCTGCTGCCATTGGCATAAGCATAGAAATCTCATACTGAGACTTAATGCAGATTAGCACAAAGGATCTTTTATGATGTATGTCAAGAATCCATTTTTTTAGTGCCTTTTCAAGATTCACCTAAAAGCATATCTCCAAACAAGAGTACAGAGATACACAATAGACAGTGATGCGTTGTTTAATGTATATTTACATGATAGACTGTAATGACTCATCCACTAGAGAAATGTGTTTTAAAACAGATTACAAGGACTTGGAAGCTAGCCATGAAAGTCATTCTCAATGATTTTAGGAATATTTACTTGATTAAAACATAACTATGTTTATTACAGGTCTGTTTTGATAATCATTATGCAGACTATCTGCTTTTGGATGGATATTATGTCTACCTTACATACATAGAAAGTATCAATTTAGATGCATAAGGTGGTATTTCTTTACGCATTGCATTTTTTTGTTTTGTGTGTGCATGCCTTTTCCTTGTCTGCTGTTTGGTCAAAGGATAGGCACAGTGCCAAATGTGCTCACTGGCAATTAAAAATGTAGAGGAGTAATTTTTTTGTGAGGATGGGATCAAAAGTAGTATCTGACCGTACCTGTGAGAGAATATGTATCAAGGCAGAAGTGAATTGTCAATGGAGTCACAAATATAGATAAGGAAGAAAACATTTGTGGTTCAAATCCTAGCTGCATTGAAGTCTTCTTTTTTTTTTTTTTTTTTTTTTTTTTTTTTTTTTTTTTTTTTTTTTTTTTTTTTAAAGAAGCAAAGAGTACTTATGGCACCTTAGAGACTAACAAATTTATTTGAGCACAAGCACTCTTTCTTTTTGCAAATACAGACTAACACAGCTGCTACTCTGAAACCGTCTTTAAAGAAGGTAGCTCTTCCTTGGCTATCTTCCCCATCATTCTCCTTTCAATATTAGGTCCATGTGTTTTGATTGCGATTTTTAAATAGGTGAGAATTAAAGCTATGCTTAATACCAGATGTTTGTATACCATTACATAAGCCCTCAGAACAGGATGTGGTGCTAGGGTTTAAAAATTAAATGTAGGGGGGAAAAAATCCTCCAAGTGCTGTCCTTTAGGGATCATACTTAAGTTTTGGACCATTTCTTAAGTTGCTCATCCAGCTTCTGCAGAATGCGCCTTATCTTGGCACATTGCTATTGTATTTTCAGAAGTGTCTTTTTTAAAGTAAGAGTAAAGAATCTATGTATTTCACTAGATAATATTCATTTTTCTGAATGAGACTGGAGTAGAAATTAGTGCTACATATCCAATATTGCTCATCCATTATCAGCAAAAGATTTCTTGTGGTGTTGATTACTCACAATTTTTTGTAAAGAAGCTTAAATAGAAGTTGAGCTTAATATAGTAGACTAATTTGGAAGGAAAAAATGTGTACATTTGGTGGAAAAGAAATGTACTTAATTTCTTAACATTCTAGCCATTAGAAAATATTGGCAAAAAACTTCTGATGTATTAACTACATACTGGAGCCTAAAACAGTATTGCCAACGTCAAATGTTAAGAGTTTGATTCTTATTTGCATTCTTGTTTTGCAGCATTGAGTGTGCCCTTGCTTTATATATTAAATCTTTTCTTGCCCTCATGGTTACAGAGAAACTTTTTTTTCCTCCTTTTAATGAAAGCCAAGATTCTCAGGCTGTAGCATGAGTCTAGCAGCTGTCATTTAAAAAAAAACTCAACAAATTGCAATACTTGTGATAATACCCAGCAAGTTGGCAAGACTGCAAAATATTCCATATTTTGGATTAATTTTTTTGTTTCCTCTTGGTTTCTCTGTCATATGCTCTAATCTGACATATCTATTGCCTTGGGCTCTTTGTGGCTGCCTCCTTTTGTGATCAGGGTTTGAAGAGGTTGATAGAGATGGAAATACTCTTCTTTCTTCTTCGGTGACTCCTCACATTCACCTTCTCCAGTTGACTGGTGCCCCCTCTTGTCCTTTCCCACCCCTTTGTTGGTTGCCTGATTCTTCTCATCCACCTCCACCCCTCTGATCCCTGGGATAATGGATTGATATTAAGAAAAAAAAACTTCCTAATGGTGAAAAGTTTGTTAGGGGTTGGAGAAGTCTCTCAGGAAAGAGGTGGAAGTCCCATTGTCTGAAATATTTTAAAAAATTAGATAAAGCTTGGAAAATATACTGTAGGGAACAATCTAGTAGCACCCCTAAGGCAATGATTTTCAAACTTTTTTTTTCTGGAGACCCACTTAAGAAAATTGATTATGCCCGCAACCCAACAGAGCTGGGGATGAGGGATTTGGGGTGTGGGAGGGAGCTTTGGGCTGGGGGTGCAGGCTCTGTGGTGGGGCCAGGAATGAGGGGCTTGGGGCTCTGGGGTGGGGCCAGGAATGAGGGGCTCCAGGTGCAGGAGGGGCTCTAGGTTTGGGGGGGACTCAGGGCTGGGGGTTGGGTATAGGAGGGGGTCAGGGCTCTAGGCTGGGGGGTGCAGGGTGTGGGAGGGGGCCAGGGATGAGGAGTTTGTGGTGCAGGATAGGGCTCTGGATTTCAGGAGGGCTCAGAGCTGGGGCAGGGGATTGGGGCACAGGGTTGAGGCACGGGTTTATCTCCGGTGGCTCCTGGTCAGCGGTGCAGAGGCAGGCCTTCCCACCTGTCCTGGCACTGCGGACCACATTGCACCCTGGAAGCAGTCAGCAGCAGGTCCGGCTCCTAGGCAGAAGCGCGCAAGTGACTCTGCGCAGCTCTTGCCTGCAGGCACCATGCCCCCCTTCACCCCCCCCAGCTTCCATTGGCTGGGAACTGGCTAGTTGGAGTCCGGAGCCGATGCTTGGGGTGGGGGCAGTGTTCAGAGCCCTCTGTCCCCCCCCAGGGGCCGGACTTGCTGCTGGCCGCTTCTGGAGCGCAGCGTGGTGTCGGAACAGGTAGGGACTAGCCTGCCTTAGCTGGGTAGCACCACCGACGGGACTTTTTACAACCCGGTCAACCGTGGTGACCAGAGCTGCCACGAGCAGTGCCTTACATTCCATGACCCAGTACTGGGTCACGACCCACAGTTTGAAAACCACTACCCTAAGGCATGAATAAAATGACATAAGAGGTCTCTTCTGTCTCTACATTCTATGTTGTTGTTAAGCATACTAGCTGAATGTTTTTGCTTAAAATAATAGTGAAATAGTTAACCTTGTTAATGTCTAAATTGTGAATCTCACTGAGATGAATGAGGTGGATTAAAAACAATTAGGACTATTTATAGGAGGGGAGATAAGGTATGTAAAACCCTTTCTACTTTAAGGAAATTTACACTGGTGTAATTCAGTTCGTGCAGACCCCCAACATGGAAATGCTGCACCAGCACAAAGTGGGGTGTATATTAATGCAGATTAATTTGGTATGTTACTAGATTGAGGCCTGGGCTAAACACAAAATTGCATCAGTTTAATTAAAAAGGTGTGATGCACCACTTCAATTAACAGTTCGCGCATGAACACTCTTGCATCATTTGTTAAGCCAGTTAAGTCAAGTCTAACTTTCTCCTGTTTAAACTGATTGTAAGCAGGGTAGAGCAGTTTAAATCCAGATGACTAAAATAATGGTTTGAAAGACTTGATTCTTAAACAGTGTTGAGGCTTTGTAAAACTCTCATCTTTAATTCATTATGAATTGTAATCTAAGGCCAAGGTTTTCAAAAGTGACCAGCAGTTTTTGGGATCCAATTCTAGCTACCTTAAAGGGGCCTGATTTTTCACAAAGTGCTTAGCACCCTGTCACGGGGTGTCAGGTCACATAGGGTTAGCTGGAAGGGCGGAGGCAATTCTGCAGCCGATTAGGTCCTATTCTGAGGACCCTTACTGTAACATGGGGTAGTATTACTTAGTGACTAGAAAAGGAGTACTTGTGGCACCTTAGAGACTAACAAATTTATTAGAGCATAAGCTTTCGTGAGCTACAGCTCACTTCATCGGATGCATTTGGTGGAAAAAACAGAGGAGAGATTTATATACACACACACAGAGAACATGAAACAATGGGTTTATCATACACACTGTAAGGAGAGTGATCACTTAAGATAAGCCATCACCAGCAGCAGGGGGGGGAAAGGAGGAAAACCTTTCATGGTGACAAGCAGGTAGGCTAATTCCAGCAGTTAACAAGAATATCAGAGGAACAGTGGGGGGTGGGGTGGGAGGGAGAAATACCATGGGGAAATAGTTTTACTTTGTGTAATGACTCATCCATTCCCAGTCTCTATTCAAGCCTAAGTTAATTGTATCCAGTTTGCAAATTAATTCCAATTCAGCAGTCTCTCGTTGGAGTCTGTTTTTGAAGCTTTTTTGTTGAAGGATAGCCACTCTTAGGTCTGTGATCGAGTGACCAGAGAGATTGAAGTGTTCTCCAACTGGTTTTTGAATGTTATAATTCTTGACGTCTGATTTGTGTCCATTCATTCTTTTACGTAGAGACTGTCCAGTTTGGCCAATGTACATGGCAGAGGGGCATTGCTGGCACATGATGGCATATATCACATTGGTAGATGCGCAGGTGAAGGAGCCTCTGATAGTGTGGCTGATGTGATTAGGCCCTATGATGGTATCCCCTGAATAGATATGTGGGCAGAGTTGGCAACGGGCTTTGTTGCAAGGATAGGTTCCTGGGTTAGTGGTTCTGTTGTGTGGTTGCTGGTGAGTATTAGTGACTAGAGTCAGGGAGTGGCCCTTCCCCTCAGGGCAGTGTGGCCCACTGGCCAGAACCGGGAAAGTAGCCCACCTCTGAGATTGCACAGCCAGTTGACCTACTGGGGGAATGGGGCGCCACTCAGGGTGTGTGGCACCTAAGTAATGGGACTCAGGTTCTCCCTGCTCCTCCGAACCCCAGCCCAGGGCCCTGGTGATGGTGCTTACCACTGAGTCAGCGAGAATCTTCCTGCAACACGCTGACCAGTCCCTCGGTTCACTCACCAGCAAAGAGTTCAAGTCCCCTGGGCTGCTGCTTATCCGTTACTCCTCGTCGAAACTCCCTGGGTCTCTGGGGTCCTCAAATAACTGGGCTTCCACCGGTGCTGTCCTTTCTCTGGGCTCGTCTGGCAGCCTGGAGTCTCCAGTCAGGAACTCTGTGAGCCATAGTCTGCGTTTGTAGCAACTCCCTGCAGATAGCTTGCAGCCTTCATCCTTCCTTCCCAGATTGAGTTGGGCTGATACCTTTTATATGCTGCCTCCAGGCTGAGTATGCTCAGAGGGGCAGAGTTAACTCTTTTGGGGCTGGGATGGGGTAGATATAGGGGTCCATCCCTATTGTCCTCCTCTCCCGTCCGGGAGAAAAAAAGTCTGCATTAGTGTGGACCCTTCCTGGGCAGTGTAATATGCTGAACTTGTAGGGTTGGAGCAGGGGTGGGCAAACTTTTTTGGCCCAAGGGCCACATCAGGGTTGTGCAACTGTATGGACGGCCAGGTAGAGAAGGCTGTGCCTCCCCAAACAGCCTGGCCCCCGCCCCCTATCCACCCCCGACTCATCCAACGCTTCATGTCCCCTGACCACCCCTTCCTGGGACCCTGGCCCCTAACCACCCCCCGGGACCTCCCCCATCCAACCCCCCCCATCCTCTGACTTCCGTGACCCCTATCCACACCCCCACCCCTAACTGCCCCCTGGGACTCCACCCCCATCCAACTCCTCGTGCTCCCCGTTCCCTGACTAGTCCCCCCCCAACCTCTGCCTCATCCAACCGCCCCCTGTCTCCTGACTGCCCCGGGGACCCCCTGCCCCTTATCCAACCCCCCTGCTTCCCACCCCCTTACCATGCTGGAGCCAGCCACGCTGCTGTGCTGCCCGACAGAAGCAGAGGGCTAGAGTGCTACCTGCGTGGCAGCGTGACTTCAGGGGAGGGGGAACAGCGGGGAGGGGCCAGGGGCTAGCATCTCTGGCAGGGAGCTCGGGGGCAGGACAGTCCTGCAGGCTATAGTTTGCCCACCTCTGGGTTGGAGGGTGAGGTACATCTCATAATCAGTGCATTTGAATCCTTCATGGTGTTGATACATCGTAGGGGTGCATGGTCTGTAATAAGACAAAAGGGGCTCCCCAATAGGTACTACCCTAGAGTCTCTCTCACCCATTTTACCACTAAGGCTTCCTTTTTCATGGTGGAGTACTTGACTTTTCAGGGTAATAGCTTCCGACTTAGGTACAGCACCAGGTTTTCTTCCCCCTCTTGTTCCTGCAATAGCACGCTAATCAGTCTCTCAGTTCACTCACCAGCAAAGAGCACGAGTCTCCTGGGCTGCTTCTTACCCTTTTCCCCCTCATTGAAACTCCCCGGGTCTCTGGTGTCCTCAAATGGCCGGGCTTCATCCAGTGTTATCCTTTCTCTGGACTCATCAGGCAACCTGAAGTCTCCAGTCAGGAGCTCTGTGAGCTGTAGTTGCGGTTTGTAGCAATTTCCTGCAGGAAGGGTTATAGCCTGCGTGCTTCCCAGGCTGAGCTGGGCTGCTACCTTTTATATGCTGCCTCCAGGCTAAGCATGCCCAGCAGGGTAGGAGGGGCGGGGCTTCCTTAGCCTTTAAAGCAGAGTTAACCCTTTCGGGCTGGTGCAGGGTAGGTATGTCTCGTCATACACATACCCTCTGAAAATCCAGACCTCTTTTAAAATGTCTCGGTGTAGGAACCCAGAATTTAAGCCCTTGAAATAACTATTCACTTCTGAATATCTTGGTCTAAATTACAAGTACTGGGGGTTTTAAAATGCCGCTACTGGTATTTGAATTTTACTAAACTTCTATAAGAAGAAGACTGAAAATTAAGGCCTTAATTCTGCAAACACTTAAGCAGATATGAAACTGTACACACACACAAATAATTCCTTCAGTGGGACTACTCCCACTGAAGTGCTTAAAGTTAAGTATGTGCATCAATGCTTGCATTTTTAAAGGCCAAAATTGTGTTTTTATTTAAAACTTTTCTCTCAGTGCCACAGTCTGTGTCTCTTCAAAGCAAACTTGTGTTAGTGTTAACAAGGAAAGTTAGACGTTTACAATAACTTTGTTAATGTACTGAACTTATTATAAACTTCTTTTTAAACCCTAAACCCATATTTAGGCACCTAAATGACTTAAGACCACAAGTCCCATTGATATCAAACTGGTAATCTTGAAAGAGGATCATAGCCTTGGCAAAATTTTCTGCTTTCTGACTAATGGAAATTCAGAATATAGGATGCTGGTCGCAAATATAACATGCGCTGTTTATCAGTTTATGTTGTTTTCACAGTAAGGGTATTGATGAGGCCCTGGAATTACCTTGTTCAGAATAGATGAGTATTTTAAGTGTGAAACTTATTAGTTTAAAAAAAAGTGTGTAAAATCTGATCTGTTAATAATTAGGAAACTAGTTAGAGAAAAGACTACAAAAACCTACATCCACTTCAGCAATTTTTGGTTATAAAATGGAGAAAGTAAAGAATTAGGAACATGTAAACAAAAAAAACAAAAACAAAAACAAAACTGAATTAAATAAAAAAAAAGAAGTGTAAAAAGTCATTATCTTTATCCAGTATGGTGGATGTAAGTGTGTTCTCGCACACAGTTGCAGTGAAGGGGTATTTTTGCACCATTCAGTTAAACATCTTGGTATAGACAAGCCCTAAGTTGCACCTATGTAAACCCTACCTTGTATTGGCATAGTGAATATACATTAGGAGTTTGCACTGGTGTAATGTCATCAATGGAGTTATGCCAGTATGAATTTTCTTAATATAGACCAAAAATAATGGATGATTCAAAAGACAGTAAATTGGGTGCTCCTGTTCTTATGAATGGGAATGGCTTTAGCGTTAGCAAGAAAAATTATTTAGATTTAGGGAATAGCTAAAGAAATTGAAAGGCAATAAATTTAAATCTGATCATGTTTAAATGACTTCAGTAGTGCATGATTTAAATAGGGCTTCCAGAATTAAAAGAAACTTTTAAAAAATAATTTTTTTCTTCTTCCCTGTTGATGTTTAGAAAGGTATTTTGAATGGGACCTAAAGTAAAACCATTAAACATGTGCAAGCAAATCCTCCCCCTTCCTCTGTGCATGTCTGTTTGCTGCCTTATTGGTTTCAGCTTTGCGACTGCTATTACTGATAAACACCCTCTTTCAGGAGGTTTTGATGGCTATGACTTCAGCTCACAAACAATCCACCAATCTTGAATTGCATCCCATGATAAGCATGTTAACTGGATGTTTCTGCTGAAATCATTAGCAGTGAAATAGTTAATAATGTTGACATTTATATTCTTTAAGTTTCAGGCTTAAAGATGATCTGTCAAGGGGGGGAAAAGGGGCTTCTGTCTTTATTTTTGCTTCTTTATGATGCATACAGAAGGCCTGAATGGTGTGAGTATTTTTGCTTGTTGTTTTTAATATTAAAAATTCAAGTCCTCTCTTTAGCGTGGAAGATTCTCTGACCTTGTCTACTCCTTGCCCTAAATTTTGCAAAGCTTTTTGATTGCTTCTAAGATCAGTTTTGCTCCACTAGTGCTAGAGTGTTAGGAACTGTAGTATAAATGGACTGCTAACATTTTAGGCACTTTGATTAGACCTGCATCAAGTAGAGTTAGCTGACAGTGTGTGTAAAATGCTGCTGGTAGCTGATGGGGCCCATCGGATATGTTGTGGTATGAAAATAAATATGAACTGGAAAGGGACCTAGAGCTATGGAGGACTGAATTAGAAAAAAGAATTGATTGCTTACAAATCAGACAACCAATCAGAATACATGTGGTGTTTCACTGAGAGGGACAAGGAGAAGCTAGTAAAACTAGATGGCATAGACTTAAAGTGTGTAAAGTGACAAAGATTGTGAGACCAAGAGAAAACGTTTAAACAAAAATACAATTTTAGCCTTTGATACTGAAGTGTTGAGTGATAATGAGATTGGGAGTGTGGATGCAGATGTTAGGTGCCACATGCAGAGAGCTCTTGGTGTAAATGGAGGGAGTTGATAGGAATTCTCTGTGGTAAGAATATGCCAAGTAGACTACAGTAGTGGTTTTCAACCAGAGGTATACAGAGGTCTTCCAGAGGTACATCAACTAATCTAGATATTTGTCTAGTTTTACAAAAGCTACATAAATAACACTAGCGGATTCAGTACAGACTAAAATGTTGTAATGACAATGGCTTGTTTATACTGCTCTATATACTATACACTGAAATATAAGTACAATATTTATATTTCAATTGATTTATTTTATAATTATATGGTAAAAATGAGAGGGTGAGCAATTTTTCAGCAATAGCGTTGCTGTGACACTTTTGTATTTTTATGTCTGATTTTTGTAAGCAAATAATTTTTAAGTGAGGTAAAACTTGGGGTACGCAAGATGAATCAGACTCCTGAAAGGGGTACAGTAGTGAGAGCCACTGGACTAAAGAACAAAGTGTATAAGATCATGACTATGGCAGTCATGAAGTATGAGTCAGAATGCTGACCAGTGAGGAAGAGAGAACAGCTCCATTACATGCCTGAAATGGGAATGTTTAGGTGGATGCTGGGTAACATGAGAACTGATAGGATATTCAATGAAACTGTATTAGCCAGGATGCAGATACAGTAACTCCTCACTTAAAGTCATCCTGGTTAATGTTGTTACGTTGTTGATCAATTAGAGAATATGCTCATTTAAAGTTGGGCAATGCTTCCTTAAAATGTCATTTGGCAGCTGCCTGTTTTGTCCACTGTTTGCAGGAAGAGCAGCCCGTTGGAGCTAGCTGGTGGGGGCTTAGAACCAGCATGGACTGGTAGCCCCCCTATCGGCTCCCTGTTCCCCTAAGTTCCCTGTGTGGCAGCGGCCCAGCAGGCTGTCAATTGCCGGGCAGTTCAGCTGTTCCTCCCCCCTGCTGCCATGTGCTGCTCCTGCCCTCTGCCTTGGAGATGCTCCCCGGAGCCTTCTGCTTGCTGGGGAGGGAGGGAAGGGAGGGTCTAATGTCAGTGTGTCCCCCTCCGCCCTGCTCCTGCACCCCGCTTACCCCATCTCCATGCGGGGGGGGGACACGACAGGTCTCAGGATGGGCAGCAGCTGTTGTCTCAACTTCCTGATCTACTTAAAAAGGCAGTGTACTTAGAGTGGAGTCAACATATTTAAAGGGGCAATGTGCATCGCCCGCTCGCTCGCTCTCTCACACACATGGTGTGTGTCTCTGTCTGCCATGCTGTCTTCCCTCCCTCCATTCGTCCTGCCTTTTAGAGTGTAAGGCTACATTAACAACAATGGGTTAACCCTTGAGGGCTTAGCCAATTGCTAGATCATCATTTAGCAGTAAGGAATTCCCACCCTCTGACTTCACCACCTCAACTAAGCTTCACTATCATCATCACTGTGTATCAGTATTAAATTGTTTGTTTAAAACTTATACTGTGTGTGTATACACACACTTTTGTCTGGTGGAAAAAAATTTCCCTGGAACCTAACCCCCCCACCCATTTACATTAATTCTTATGGGGAAATTGAATTAGCTTAACATCATTTTGCTTAAAGTCACATTTTTCGGGAACATAACTACAATGTTAAGTGAGGAGTTACTGTAGTCCCCACCATGGAAAGGGTGACTGGCTATTGACTGAGATGGCTATGTCACGTGAGATGGTGAGACATAAGATGTGTTGGCCACAGAGTACAAGAGCTAATAGTCATGGGACAAAGACCATGAGGAAGACCTAGAGAAAGGTGGTTCGAGATGCTGAAGGAGGACATGAAGATTGGTGTCAGCTTGGCAGATACACTTGACAAGAATGTTTGAAGATGAAGAATAAGAGCAGTCCACCCTGATTGACAAGATACAGTGAAGATGGAGAAGTTCACTGCCCATCTACAGTGGGACTCCCAATGGCACTAACACTAGGAGAGCTGAGCCGGTGGTATCAGCAGTGTGAAAAAGCCTTCATATGACTGGAGACCTAGTGACAGTATGACCTTACAAGAGCCAAGACAGTGAAAGTTGAAAGGGAGTGGGACTTTTGGTCAGCAATTTTCAGGACTTTTAATTTTGTTTACACTTCAGGGACTAATATTATAGCGAAAGGAAGTCTCTGTTAAAGACCTTCAATTAAGGTAATAGCGCTAATGCTATATATCCCCTGACACTCTCACCACGTCCTTCAACTAATCAAAGGAAGATGAGCTGAAATTCTTGATACTTTTAAGGTTAAACAACAAGCAAGAAAAATCCTTTTGGGGTTGTCTTTATGCATCAGAAAGTAGGAAAAGGGCACAAACCCAGACTTTTTTTTTTTTTTAAAGAACTTTGCAGATCACCTTTAACCCATTGAGAAGAATGAGGGCAGTTCACACTTCTTCGTTATTATTTCAGGCTATCTAAAAACTCAGGAAGATGACAATGCATTGGTTTACCCTCAGTTCATAATTCAGTCTTCACAATCATGAGGGTTAGGAACAGTATTTTTATTTTATTTTTAATAAAAGGAAAGCTAATCATGGAGCAAATCTCTGCAGCCAAGAGGTAGATTCCTTGGCAAATTGCTGTTGAATACACACAGACCTGTCCATAGATCAAATTACAAATTTTTCTACCTTAAATTGTTATAGGTCAAGAAGTAATCCTTTGTTCCCAGAAAATAGCTACAAAAATGGAATTTAAAAAGCACATTGCCTACTTCTTAATGTGGAGTCCAAAAAAATAAAAAGGGAATTCTGCTCATGAAATAAGTATAATACCTCATCTACTGAGCTGCTAGTATTGTACTTTCTGTTTAGCAAAGAGAGGTTAAAGTCCTCGGCAGTGTTTTTCTGCATAATATGAATTGGCAGTACCATTTTCATTTTGGCAGTCGCTGATGTAAATAGCTCTGAGACACATGATCTGAGGGTCAGTGTCTTGTGTGTGGAGTAATGACATAGTTTTTATGTAGTCTTTTTATTCCTGCTTGGTGCCCTGAGAGATCTTTCAGTATTATTAACAATATATGTCTGAAGCCCTATCTATCCTAGAAAATTAGTTTCTATATTGCTGTTGAAAATAGCTTTGTCCCATCTACATTAGCAGTTAGATCATTTTCAGTACCAGTTCAAAAAGCATGATTGAGGCTTGGTGGAAGTTCATATTGAACAAAATACACTGTAATTCAGTTTAAAAACCAAACCAAATATTTTTCTAGGCATTTTATACTATGTCAAATTTAAACTTGCCTGCAGAGTGTAGTAGTGGTGATCTATAGAAATCAGTAAAATATTGTTCTTCTCTCCTGGGTGCTGGGAAGGGTGGTAGATTTTACCATTCCTTCCTCTCTCTTTCGATTTGAAGGGTGGTTCTTCCTTTCCTCCTGGCAGAAGGTATGGTGGACTCTGGAAATCCTACTCCTCTGCTGCTAGCTAATGAGCAGAGAGGGAGTTCACCGTACTGGGAGGAGATGAGGGATTCTGACTCTTCTTCTGGCAACCAGCCGGAGTACCTTTCCCACTCCTCCCTTACCTCTTCCTGTTCATCAGAAGTTTCATTTCTCTGTTCTGCCTTGTGAAAGCCAGGCAAAGCAAAGAAACACTTGCATGACTAGGGGATTGATTCTACAGTAAATTCTGTGTATTTGGAATCATGGCAACAGGTCCTGGACTATAGCTGACAAAACATCCGGTTTCTTATGTTCTCATTTTAAAATCATAAATGAGTTTGTCACCTTTAGAATATCCTAATCAGGAAAATGAGATTTTTCTATGACACATCTTTTAGGCGGCCTGAAGCTTATTGAGTATAGAGCAAGCTCACAGTTGCTTTGTTGGAACCATTCCGGTGCATGAGTCAGGACTAAGATTCAAACTAAACTCCCTGTCAAGCATTTACGCACTTAGCAGTAAGATATTTGAGCCATGATGGCCGCAAAGACCCCTTTTTTGTCTCCCAATGGAATGCTCCTAGCCAGAGATTTTGTATGAAAACCACATCCCAGAATGCTTTTAGTTAATGCCAGAAGCTGAGAAGAAAACATTTCAGTTTGACAGCTAGTTCCATGACAAGAATGGTTTATTGCTTCACCATGTTGCTCATTAGCTATAAGCTCTAGCCAGCCAACAAAACTGAATTTAAAAAACCTGCAACCTGTTCAATCATACCACTACAATAAACTTTGTCTTTTGTATAGTGCTTGAACTACTACAACTGGAACAATTTCCATGAATCGCACAGAACTGTTCAGGTTGCCTGTGTTGCTATTAGCTGCTTGTTTTAGAACACTTTTAATTAGAAAGAGATGGTTGCGTATTTTCATACCAGTTGGGGAGTGAGGAAATGTAAAGAGAATTGGTTACCCCGAACTCTGAATTATTTTGAAACAGATTTTGACACTGCCCACCTTTTTGGTGATAATGTAATACTGTTTCTCCTTCACTTTAGGATAAATATCCATCATACAATCCAAGAGTCCATTCTCCCCAGAAAGGAATATCTCACATTAAGAGGTTTTTAGCCTGTAGAGTTTCCTACTCTTTTTGTGTGTGTGCATGTGATTTATTACCCCAGACCCTGCGGAAGAAACCATTTCTTTCTGCACAGAGAAGCTATGCTTTCAGGAGTTCCTGTTGCTCTGAAATCCTCTGTGAAAGATATTCTGTAGCCCAGAGAGAAATACAGCCACATGTTGAATTAATCTGTGCTGTTTTCTTTGATGGCTTGTTGTTTAGGAGTGAAGGGGATGAAAGAGGATCTTAGAGGAACCCAGCTTTCCCTGTAATCATGTTCTGCTTCTTCCAGTTCTGCAAGCTGGAACCTCACGGGTCCCTGCAGTGGGATTTATGTGAGGTCACTAAAAGGGAGGCACTTGCTGGAAGTGTATTAATCTCTCCACATGTGAATGTAGAATGCAAGGCCCTATATGAATAAAGTCTAGGGAGAAACTTAGCCAAGGGGTCGCGCTGTTGTACAAGTCACTCTGCTGCTTCATAGATTTCCTGATCAAGCCAGCTGAACTACTGTCACTTTGTATATTAGAATCCCCAAGAGAGATTTTCAGATTACATTATAAGCGACACAAAATATTGGTCAGTTGATACAAGACCTAATTTTTTTTATGTCCACCATGAGTTGTTACTGAATGGTTTCTAAATGCTAGTGCTAGTTGACACCCTCTGGTTCTGATTTTTTTGCTTGTGATTGGATATTGAGAGGATAAGGAACATACTTTTGTCATGATTCAGTCACATGAATAAAGAGCAGGTGTCTAGGGCACTGCTGTATTTCCCGCCTTCCTTTCATTCTGTTAAAGAAGTGACATTTGAGTCTCTTCACTTCTTTCTTTCTCTTGTCCTTTCTGAGAAGGAGTCAGTAGCAACCAAGACCAATTCCAAGGCCAGAGGAGACCATTGTGACCATCTAGTCTGACCACCTGTATAATGTAGGCAATAGAACTTCCCCAAAATTCCTAGAACATATCTTTTAGAAAAACATCCACTCTTGATTTAAAAGTTGTCAATGATGGAAAATCCATCACGACCCTGGGTAAATTGTTCCAATGGTTAATTACCTTCACTGTCAAATTTACACCTTATTTCCAGTCTGCATTTGTTTAGCTTCAACTTCCAGCCATTGGATCATGTTGTACCTTTCTCTTCTAGATTATTAAATATTTGTTCCCGATGTAGATACTTATAGACCGGAGTGGCCAACCTGTAGCTCCGGAGCCACCGGCTCTTCAGAAGTTAATATGCAGATCCTTGTATAGGCACCGACTCTGGGGCTGGAGCTACAGGCGCCAGCTTTCCAATGTGCCGGAGGGTGCTCACTGTTCAACCCCTGGCTCTGCCACAGACCCTGCCCCCACTCCCCCCCTTCCTGCCCCTCCCTTGAGCCTGCTGTGCCCTCACTCCCCACCCTCCCTCCCCCACACCCTCGCGAGCCTCCTGCACACCATGAAATAGCTGATGGAGAGGGAAGGGGAGGCGCTGATTGGAAGGAGGCGCTAGGAGTGGGGGTGGAGGTGGGGCTGCTGATGTATCACTGTGGCTATTTTGCAATGTGTATTGATAAATTCTGGCTCCTTCTTAGGCTCAGGTTGGCCACCCCTGTTATAGACTGTAATCAAGTCACCCTTTAACCTTCTCTTTAAGTTAAATAGATTGAGCTCCATGAGTCTATCACTATATAAATAATGTTTTCTAATCCTTTAATCATACTTGTTGCTATTCTCTGAATCCCTCTCCAATTTATAACATTCTTCTTGAATTGTGGACACCAGAATTGGACACAGTATTCCAGCTGGGGGTCTCATCAGTGCGAAATTCAGAGGTGAAATAATCTCTCTATTCCTACTCGAGATTCCTCTGTTTATGCATCCCAAGATCACATTAGCTCTCTTGGCCACAGCGTCGCACTTGGAGCTCTTGTTCAGCTGATTATCCACCATGCTCCCCCAAAACTTTCAGTCATTGCTTCCCAGAATAGAGTCCCTCGTTCAGTAATTATGGCCTACATTCTTTGTTCCTAGATGTATGATTGAAATTTAGCCATATTTAAACCACAGATTATTTGCTTGTGCCCAGTTTACCAAGTGATCTCTAGATCACTGTCTCAGTGACCTGAGTGTCCATTTCTTGACCACTCCCCCAATTTTTGTGTCATCTGCAACTTTATCAGTGATGATTTTTTTTCCAAGTCATTCATAAAAATGTTAAATAGCATAGGGCCAAGAACCAATCCCTTATAGGATCCCACTGGAAACACACCTACTTGATTGATTCCTCATTTACAATTACATTTTAACACCCATCAGCTGGCCAGTTTTTAATCCATTTAATATGTGCCATGTTAATTTTACATCATTCTGGTGTTTTATTGAAAATGTTGTATGGTAACAGGTCAAAGTACATTGCATCAACACTATTTCCTTTATCAATCAAACTTGCAATCTCATTATTAAAAAAAAAATCAAGTTAACTTGATGGGATCTATTTTCCATAAACCAATGTCAATTTGTATTTATTACAATACTTTCTTTTGAGTCTTGATTAATTGAGTCCTGTATTAGCTGTTGCATTATCTTGCCTGGGATTGATGTCAGGCTGATAGGCCTATAATTACTTGCATCATTCTGTCTACCCTTTTTAAAAGTTGGCACAACTGTAGCTTTCTTCTAGTCCTCTGGAACTTTCCCAGAGCTCCAGGATTTATTAACAGTCTAGTGAGCTTTTCAGTCAGCTCTTTTAAAACTCTTTGATGCAAGTTATCTGGGTTTGCTGATTCAAAAATGTCTAACTTTAGTAGCTTCTGTTTAACATCCTTCAGAGAGTCTAGTGGAATGGATACTACTGCTTACCTGGGTAAAATTCCTGCTTATGCAGGTGGATCTTTACAGCACCAACTAGAACATTGTTGGCAGAAATGGATGCTTAATCTGAAGGATTGCATCATAAGGGTGTGTGTGTGTTGTTTTTTTTTTATTCCTAGGTCACGGCTGTGGTTGAAACTAAGGTCTTGTCTATACCGCCAAGTTTTTTCTGTGAAAGCAACTTATCTTGACAAAACAGTGGAGGTGTACGTACTGCAGTGCCACTTTTGGCGATGAAACTCCTCAGTTTCATTGACGAAATAAAGCCACCTCAATGAGAGTCATAGGGCTTTTTACGCAAAAGTTTCGACAAATTGCCACTGTAGACACCACACTTGGACTTTTCTTCTGTACCATGATTTCTGTGAAGTCCTTCTCAGCAGAATTGCTCTAGGTGGTGGTCTGTCTGTTTAATCCAGTCTGCCTTCATTAGGTTTTAGTCTTTTAAACTACTTGGCTAACAATATTGGTCATATTCAGGGCTGTCTTATAGATTCATAGATTCATAGATACTAAGGTCAGAAGGGACCACTCTGATCATCTAGTCCGACCTCCTGCACAGCGCAGGCCACAGAATGTCACCCACCACTCCTATGAAAAACCTCACCCATGTCTGAGCTATTGAAGTCCTCAAATCATGGTTCAAAACTTCAAGGAGCAGAGAAGCCTCCCTCCAGTCAACCATGCCCCATGCTACAGAGGAAGGCGAAAAACCTCCAGGGCCTCTCCAATCTGCCCTGGAGGAAAATTCCTTCCCGACCCCAAATATGGCAATCAGCTAAACCCTGAGCATATGGGCAAGATTCACCAGCCAGATACCCAGGAAAGAATTTTCTATAGTAACTCAGATCCCATCCATCTAATATCCCATCTCAGGGGATTTGGCCTATTTACCCTGAATATTTAAAGATCAGTTACTTACCAAAGTCCCCTCCCCTGTTTAGAGCTCTGTTTGCTAGCTCCTGTGCCGCTGCAGCTGTCTGTCTTTAGAGACCTGTGATAGCACTATCAAAACAGGAGGGAGCAAATGAATGTCCTGTCTTCCCTGATTTTCATTCAGTGAGAGAGATTAGATTCACTCTACATGTCCTCTCATGCCACGACTGGTAAAAAGCCAGTGGGGCATACTGGGCAGATTATGGTGGTGATTAATTCATGCATCCCTGAGGAGAGCACTGCTAGCAACCCATAAGCATGCTGTAGTCTGGCCCTAGGGCAAAACAATCACTTGACATTGATGACATGGCAATTTAGGGCTTATCTACAAGAACAATTAGTTTGTGGCAAGCTGGGGAGTGAATCTGCCATGTACTAGCCTGCTGCAGACTAACTGTGCATGTGGATCCTGCTGCAGGGTCCACATAGATGGTTAGTTCGCAGCAGGCTCTTGCATGGTAGATTCACATCCCAGCTTGCTACAAACTAATTTGTTCTTGTAGATAAGCCCTTAATATCCAGCCTCTAACCAATACCTTTTGGGGAAGGGCCACTGAAAAGGCGGTCTTATGCCAATTCCTGTAGCATCTGATATCCTCCAACTTTGGATCCCAGTCAATCAGGTTTTTAAACCTAGGTCTGACCCTGAAATTGCATTAGTCTTGCTGGTAGGTTGATAATATCATTGGACAGTGGATGGCAGTCAGACATGCATCCTGATGCTTTTAGGTTTATTAGTAGCCTTTAATGTTTATCACTGTGTGCTGCTGTATTGATGATATTGCTTTGAAGGGGCTCCACAAGTTAATTTTTGAGAAATCCCAGGGAGTTGTGCAGGGTGATGGCATTGTTTTCTGAGCACTTTCAGTACAGTCACTCCAGAAGATTCCGTTTTCACTTGTTCAAAGTGTACGTGAAGTCCCTGGGGTAGATTGTGAGACATGATGAGCTACACCGTGGATGACTCTCCCATTTCTATGGATCCTTTTCATTATGTCCAGATGGCACCATTTCCCTGTTCTTTTAATGTTTGGTAGAAACAAGACACTGGATGAAAGTCAGTTGGCTTAGATTTAGTTCAGATATGATGATGGTAATGTTTATTGGCAAGGAGAAGCATTGTTAAAAAGTAGGAAATACTGTAACCTCTTTCTCAGATGAGGGTATTTACTCAGCTATTGCAGAAGTGTTTCACAGTGTTATGCTAGACTCTGCTCTGGTCCTGGGTTCCCAGAGCGGAGCAGTAGTTCGAAACTCCTTTTATACTTGGCTAGCAAAAGTATTATAGTATCTCAGCATGGACTTCGTTAGTTATTGATGCCTTTGTCACCTCAGTGTTATAGAACTGGAATGTATTCTATGTGGGTTTACCCCTGAAGACTCCTCAGAAGCTGCAGGGAAGACTGGTGTGAGCATGTTACACTTACGCTTTGGTGTTTGCCCTGGCTGCTGGTTCATGTCTGGGTGAAAACTGGGGTGCTGTCCATACAGCACTTTACACTTTCATGACAGTTTTGCAAGACTGATAGTTTCATAGGCACAGAATCCACTTGCACTTGCCATTTGCCTCGGTGATGGATAATAATGAAAAAAGGATATTTTACTCACTTTTAAAAAAAAAAAAATTCACCCCAGGCCAGGGGTTCTCTTCATTGCATTGCGACCCCCTTCTGACAACAAAAAATACTATATGACCCCAGGAAAGGGGACTGAAGCCTGAGCCCACCCGAATCCCACTGCCTCGGGTGTGGGGGTGAAAGCCTGAGCCCCACTGCCTCAAGTGGGGAAGGAGTCAAAACCGAAGCCCGATGGCTTCAGCCTGAGCCAGGAGGCTTGTAACCTGAGCCCTGCTGCCCAGGACTGAATCCCTTCGGCTTTGGCTTGGGCCCCGAGCCCCAGCAAGTCTAACCCACCCCGGTGACCCTATTAAAATGGGGTTGCAACCCACTTTGGGGTCCTGACCCACAGTTTGAGAACCACTGCCCTAGGCAAATGGACAAGTACAAATTTGTGAGGCCTGCCCTAAATAGTCCCAGTAATTTCAGAGATCACGTCTTCCTTATGTCCTGTTATGACATCAGTTCTTCACAGAACACAATTAGTTATCTCTCCCAAGGGTGGAGTTTGCAGGAACTGGTTGACTTCTGTGACAGATCCACACTGCTGGAATATGTTGCTTGAAGTAGGTCTGAGCTTGCCCTCTGATGCAGGACAGTGTAAGATGCATCTTTGTTCAGGTTTTCCATTAAAGTCAGGCTGTGAAATCCCTAACATTTAGTCTACTGGCTGGTTCTCCCAGTCAGAGTGTGTGAGTGAGAGATAAAAGATTGAATGCTGTGGGGGGAGAAGGGAAGAGGTTTTATAAAATATGAGTTCTCCAATTTTTGAAAAATCTTGATGTTTCTTGACCTAAAATATGTAAAGAGCACCCAGATGCTCTGGTGATGGATGTTATAAATGTGTGTAACAATAAATAATCTAGTATTATAGCATCAGTATATTTTTAAGGCTGTCTGCTTGTAATCTTCATCTCCACTCATACTTCTATACTTCAACTCCTATTCTGTGAAAGTCATAATTTTTTGTAGCATGCAGTTATTGGTTCAGAAGAGCAACTTGCTTGGGGCAGGGGAGCATATTGACACGGGAGCGCAGTGGGTGTGAGAATTTTATTCCATTATTAAGCAAACAAAACTGAGAATAAGGCAAAAAGGTAGCTCTCACAACCTCCTTTACAGTTATGAGTTTTTTACCTGTGCAATTTTTTTTCCTTATAAGTAGGGCCCTATTAAATTTACAGTCCATTTTAGTCAATTTCATGGTCATAGGATTTTAAAAATTGTAAATTTCATGATTTTCAGCTATTTAATTCTGAAATTTCACGGTGTTGTAACTGTAGGGCTCCTGACCCAAAAAGAAGTTGTGGGGGTGTCGCAGCGTTATTATAGGGGGGTTGCAGTGCTGCTACCTTACTTCTGCGCTGCTGCTGGCAGTGATGCTGCCTTCAGAGCTGGGCATCTGGAGAGCGGCAGCTGCTGGCCCGGAGCCCAGCTCTGAGGGCAGAGCCACCAGCAGCAGCAGCACAGAAGTAAAGTGGCGTGGCATGGTATGGTATTCCCACCTTTACTTCTGTGCAGCTGCCTGCAAAGCTGGGCCCTAAGTCAGCAGCTGCCACTCTTCGGCCACCCAGCTCTGACGGAAGCAGCACAGAAGTAACGGTGGAATGGTATGGTTTTGCCACCCTTACTTCTGCTCTGCTGGTGGGGCGCTGCCTTCAGTGCTGGGCACCTGGCCAACAGCTGCCACTCTCCAGCCGCCCAGCTCTGACGGCAGTGCAGAAGTAAGGGTGTGGTAAGCAATACCACAACCCCCCCTAAAATAACCTTGCGACCCCCTTGCAACTCCCTCTTGGGTCAGGACCACCAATTTGAGAAACGCTGGTCTCCCCTGTGAAATCTGTATAGTCTAGGGTAAAAGCACACAAAAGACCCGGGGGGAAGACCAGATTTCACAGTTCATAACGTGTTTTTCATGGCCGTGAATTTGGTAGGGTCGTACTTAGAAGGTGGATAAACTTTAAAAAATCATTTTGGAAGTGAGGGGTTGCTTATCTTCAGAAGGAAGTTTGCCTTTCTCTTGTACATATTTTGATCTAGTGATTAATCACAGCTGATTATATATGATTTTCTTTTCTCTTTTCAGGGTTTTGTTTTTGCACTGAATGTAGCCAGGACGGATCCTTGTGGGCTTTAGCAGCCCGAGGAAACTGTCAAAGGTAAAATCATCCAAAGACCAATATATACTTGGAATTTTAAGGGGAAATAGAGCAGAATTAACCTATGCTAACCTTTAATTGACTGGCATAGCAATGCTTGTTGCTGTCTTAGCATACTTCCCTTTCTCTTATTTCTTGTGGGTTTGGGTGTAAGATTTTGGTAAATGCTTGATGATTTTCATGCTTGTTGGATAAAGATATGTGTACAGTGGTGTTTTTTGGCACAGTTCAGTTGCAATAAGAGTATCAACCTTTTAGAAACAGTGAAAATTTAGGGTATGTCTACACTACGAAATTAGGTCTATCTTATAGAAGTTGATTTTTAGAATCGATTTTATACAGTTGATTGCATATGTACACACTAAGAGCATTACGTCAGTACCGTGACTAGCATCGACTTTCGGAGCATTGCACTGTGGGTAACTCTCCCACAGTTCCCGCAGTCTCTGCTGCCCATTGGAATTCTGGGTTGAGCTCCCAATTCCTGATGGGGCAAAACATTGTCGCGGGTGGTTTTGGGTACATGTCGTCAGTCGCCCCCCTCCAATGAAAACAACGGTAGACAATCGTTTCGTGCCTTTTTTCCGTGCAGATGCCATACTGCTCTCAGCAGACGGTGCAGTAGGACTGCTAACTGTTGTCGTCATCCACCACTTCCACTGCAACTCTGCTCTCCTGCTCCTGTCTTAATAGTGAATTTCTCCATGTTGTCTGTCGTGTGCTCCCGGGTTCTTCCTCGGGAAATGTGCGCGGTGCTAACTGTCGTCCTCCACCGCTTCCGCTGCAACTCTTCTCTCCTGGTGCCATGAATTCATCTCGCAGGTCCTCTCGTCGTTCTGTATGATATCTGTTCTCATGACATCAGTCGTCATCCACCGCTTCTGCTGCAACTCTGCTCTCCTGCAGATGTCATACCACGGCAAGCATGGAGCCCTCTCAGCTCACCGCTGCTGTTGTGAGCATTTGAAACACCTCACGTGATATCCTGCAGTATGTGCAGAACCTGCAAAAGCAGGCAAGGAGGCGACGACAGCAGCGTGATCACGATAGTGATGAGGACATGGATACAGACTTCTCTCAAAGCATGGGCCCTGGCAATTTGGACATCATGGTGGTAATGGGGCAAGTTCATGCCATAGAACCCTGATTCTGAGCCCGGGAAACAAGCACAGACTGGTGGGACTGCATAGTGTTGCAGGTCTGGGATGATTCATAGATTCATAGATACTAAGGTCAAAAGGGACCATTCTGATCATCTAGTCTGACCTCCTGCACAGCGCAGGCCACAGAATCTCTCCCACCCACTCCTACGAAAAACCTCACCTATGTCTGAGCTATTGAAGTCCTCAAATCGTGATTTAAAGACTTCAAGGAGCAGAGAAGCCTCCCTCAAGTGACCCGTGCCCCATGCTACAGAGGAAGGCGAAAAACCTCCAGGGCCTCTCCAATCTGCCCTGGAGGAAAATTCCTTCCTGACCCCAAATATGGCGATCAGCTAAACCCTGAGCATATGGGCAAGATTCACCAGCCAGATCCTACAGAAAATTCTTTCCTGGGTAACTCAGATCTCATCCATCTAATATCCCATCTCAGGGGATTATTCCTATTTACCCTGAATATTTAAAGATCAATTACTTACCAAAATCCCATTATCCCATCATACCATCTCCTCCATAAACTTATCTAGTAGAATCTTAAAACCAGATAGATCTTTTGCCCCCACTGCTTCCCTTGGAAGGCTATTCCAAAACTTCACTCCTCTGATGGTTAGAAACCTTCGTCTAATTTCAAGTCTAAACTTCCTGGTGGCCAGTTTATACCCATTTGTTCTTGTGTCCACATTGGTGCTGAGCTGAAATAATTCCTCTCCCTCTCCTGTATTTATCCCTCTGATATATTTATAGAGAGCAATCGTATCTCCCCTCAACCTTCTTTTAGTTAGGCTAAACAAGCCAAGCTCCTTAAGTCTCCTTTCATAAGACAAGTTTTCCATTCCTCGGATCATCCTAGTAGCCCTTCTCTGTACCTGCTCCAGTTTGAATTCATCCTTTTTAAACATGGGAGACCAGAACTGCACACAGTATTCTAGGTGAGGTCTCACCAGTGCCTTCTATAACGGTACCAAAACCTCCTTATCCCTACTGGAAATGCCTCTCCTGATGCATCCCAAAACCGCATTAGCTTTTTTTCACAGCCATATCACATTGGCAGCTCATAGTCATCCTATGATCAACCAATACTCCAAGGTCCTTCTCCTCTTCCGTTACTTCTAATTGATGCGTCCCCAACTTATAACTAAAATTCTTGTTATTAATCCCTAAATGCATAACCTTACACTTCTCACTATTAAATTTCATCCTATTACTATTACTCCAGTTTACAAGGTCATCCAGATCCTCCTGTATAATATCCTTATCCTTCTCTGAATTGGCAATACCTCCCAGCTTTGTATCATCTGCAAACTTTATTAGCACACTCCCACTTTTTGTGCCAAGGTCAGTAATAAAAAGATTGGTCCCAAAACCGATCCCTGAGGAACTCCACTGGTAACCTCCCTCCAACCTGACTGTTCGCCTTTCAGTAGGACCCGTTGCAATCTCCCCTTTAACCAATTCCTTATCCACCTTTTGATGTTCATATTGATCCCCATCTTCTCCTATTTAACAAATAATTCCCCATGTGGCACAGTATCAAATGCCTTACTGAAATCTAGGTAAATTAGATCCACTGCATTTCCTTTATCTAAAAAAATTTGTTACTTTTTCAAAAAAGGAGATTAGGTTGGTTTGGCACGATCTACCTTTTGTAAAACCATGTTGTATTTTGTCCCATTTACCATTGACTTCAATGTCCTTAACTAATTTCTCTTTCAAAATTGCTAATTTCTCCTTCAATGGCTGCAAAACTTTTGCATGCGTGAGAGCACTTTCATGGAACTTTGACTTGCTTTCCCCTGCCCTGAAGCGCAAGAATACCAAGATGAGAGCAGCCCTCCCACTTGAGAAGTGAATGGTGATAGCTCTCTGGAAGCTTGCAACGCCAGACAGCTACCGGTCAGTCGGGAATCAGTTTGGATTGGGCAAATCTACTGTGGGGGCTGCTGTGATCCAAGTAGTCACGTAATCACTGAGCTGCTGCTATCAAGGGTAGTGACTCTGGGAAATGTGCAGGTCATAATGGATGGCTTTGCTGCAATGGGATTCGCTAACTGTGGTGGGGCGATAGATGGAACGCATATCCCTATCTTGGGACCGGACCACCTTGGCAGCCAGTAAACCGCAAAGGGTATTTTTCAATGGTGCTGCAAGCACTGCTGGATCACAAGGGACATTTTGCTGACATCAACATGGGATGGCCGGGAAAGGTGCATGACGCTCGCATCTTCAGGAACTCTGGTCTGTTTGAACAGCTGCAGGAAGGAACTTACTTCCCAGACCAGAAAATTACCATTGGGGATGTTGAAATGCATACAGTTATCCTTGGTGACCCAGCCTACCCCTTAATGCCATGGCTCATGAAGCCATACAGTAGTAAGGAGCAGTTCAGTTATAGGCTGAGCAAGTGCATTTGTATGTTTAAAAGCTTGCTGGCACAGTTTACTGACTAGGTTAGACCTCAGCAAAACCAATATTCCCATTGTTATAGCTGCTTGCTATGTGCTCCACATATCTGTGAGAGTAAGGGGGAGACGTTTATGGCGGGGTAGGAGGTTGAGGCAAATCGCCTGGCAGCCAATTACACGCAACCAGACACCAGGTCAATTAGAAGAGCATAGCTGGGCACCCTGCGCATCAGAGAAGCTTTGAAAACCAGTTTCATGACTGGCCAAACTATGGTGTGACAGTTCTTTTTGTTTCTTCTTGATGAAAACCCGCCCCCTTGGTTGACTCTACTTCCCTGTAAGTCAACTGACCTCCCCCCTTTGATCACTGTTTTCAGAGGCAATAAAGTCATTATTGTTTCAAAATCATGCATTCTTTATTAATTCATCACACAAATAGGGGGAAAACTCGCAAGATAGCCTGGGTTGGGGTGAAGAGGGAAGCTCCGGGGGAGGTGGTGGATGAGGGGAGGAGGGAAGGACAAGGCCACGCTACAGTTCAAAACTTATTGAATGCCGGCCTTCTGTTGCTTGGGCAATCCTCTGGGGTGGAGTGGCTGGATGAGGAGGATATGGAACTTGGGGAGGAGGGCAGGCGGTTATACAGGGGCTGCAGCAGTGGTCTGTGCTCCTGCTGTCTTTCCTGCAGCACCACCACCACACGCCTGAGCACGTCAATTTGCTCCCCCATTAGACTCAGCATTGCGCTCCTCCCTCCTCTCATCGTGTTCATTTAATGTTTTCAGCATTTCATCTTTTGGAACGGAGTTTTGATAGCATGGATTCGTCTCCCCATACAGTGATCAGATCCAATACCACCCTTTTGGTCTATGCTGGAGCTCTTTTGCGATTCTGGTACTGCATGGTCACCTCTGCTGATCAGCTCGCTATGCCGATCAAACAGGAAATTAAATTTAAAAGTTCCCGGGGCTTTTCCTGTCTACCTGGCCAGTGCATCTGAGTTGAGAGTGCTGTCCAGAGCAGTCATAATGGAGCACTGTGGGATAGCTCCTGCAGGCCAATACTGTCAAATTGCGTCCACACTAACCCAAATTCAACCCAGCAAGGTTGATTTTAGCGCTAATCCCCTCTCCGGGGAGGAGTACAGAAATTGATTTTAAGAGCCCTTTAAGTCGACAAAAGAGGCTTGGTTGGGTGCAGGCTTAAATTGACCTAACGCTGCTAAATTCGACCTAAATTCATAGTGTAGACCAGGGCTTAGTCCCATTTGATAATGCAGGTGTACTCCAGATTTTTTACTCCTGAGGGAATTCTGCACCAAAAAATAAAAATAAAAAATTCTGCAAATTTTATTTGTCAATAATTAAAGTGGAGCTCTAGCATAGCAGTGGGGAGCACAGGCCACTGTGGGGGATCTGAATGCAGGGGGATCACCCTACAGCGCCGCTCCCCCTCTCCAGGACATGGACTTTAGCAGTGAGGCTGCACCTGACACAGAAACAGTACAAGGGCCCTGTCCCTTCAAACCAAGTGCACCAGGTGTGGGCAAGCAGGGTCAGCCTGGCAGGATGGAAGTGTGGAGGGATCCAGGTGTGAGGTGAGAGGGTTCTGTGTGGGGCAATCTGTGGGCAGTTCAGTGGGGGATCTGAATGCACAGGGGCTTATGGGGGGGGGTTCCGGGTGCAGTAGCAATGGGACTCTGCAGGTGGGGTCCAGGTGAAGGCAGTTGGGGCTCAGCAGGGAGGTCTGGCTGTGGGGGGATGGGGCTTGGCGGGGGTGTGTAGAGGGCATAGTGGGGACGTCTGGGTGCTGGGGCAGTGGGACTTGGTAGTGTGGGGGTCCAGGTGCAGCTGGTTGGGGCTCAGTGTGGTGGGGGTCTAGGTGTCGGGTGCAGGGGGAGGGGGGTTGAGTGGGGAGGGCAGTGGGAGGCGATTTGGCTGCAGAGGTGGGTGATCTGGATGTGAGGGGGACCGGGTGTGATGGTGGTGGGGGCTCAGTGGGTGAGGGGTGGGTGCAGGGGGGCTCTGGATTCAGGGGATGATGCTGTGTGGGGGGCTTGTTTTAGTGGGGGGTGTGGGTATGGAGGTGGGCCAAGATGCACAGAGGTTGGGCGGATGGGGGAGCAGCTCCCTGTACAGTGAGTGCTCCCCCTGCAATAGGGGCAGGAAGTGGGGGGTGGGGCTTCCTGTAGCTGGGGAGGATTCTGGCCCCAGCCCCAGCCCCAGCCGCTTCTTTAAAGGTAAGAGGAAGTCTGTCCTCCCCAGCCCAGCTTGACTAGCAGCTGAGACCTGGTGCAGGGGAGAAGCCACCAGTTATGGCGTCCCCAGCCCTGATCCCTCCTATCCTTCCCCCATTTTTCTGTGGGGAAGCAAGGAAATCTGCGGGAGACATGAATTCTGCCTGTGGGAGCGGCACAGAATTTCCCCAGGAGTAGTTTTTATGTTTCCAGGCACTTCTTCCATTTTTCTCAATAACCATCAGCTCCATCATTAAAATGTGGAAATAATTGTCTCCTTTTTCATATATAAAAGAATGTTCTGAGTCTCTGCCCTTCAGAACACTAAAATTGTAGCACTCTGTTACGATATAACAAGTTGGTTCTTCATCCATTTTATTCCCTTAACATGGCGCAGGGTGCAGGGTTGGGACTGGAAGCGGAGCTAGGTGGCGCTACCTTGCTGCATCCCAGCCCCTTGGGGGTTGGCCCGCTGGGGCCCCCACCCCACTGTCCCCTGAATGGTCTTCCACGCCCCCCCCCCAGGGGAGCGTGTCCTACAGTTTGGGGACCTCTGCTCTAAGGTAAGAATTTGCAGGTATAGTAGGACCACTGTCAAGTTGACCATTTTTTGATTAGCCTAGTAACCAGGGTAATATCACTCTATTCTGTATTTGTAAAGCTGGCTTTTGATATTTGTATTTAGATTCTTTTCTATTAAAAGATTTGTTGACCTCCAATCTGTAATACTTTGCTGAGCACACCTTTTTTTATGAATGAGTGAATATAATGATTATGTAAATTCTTAGCCATTTCCTTCTAACACTTTTAAATTTAAAACAAATAGTAATATGCTCCTACTAGACACCTTGCTCTCTTTAGAAAGAAAAAAATGTCTGTCTATCTTGTCCTGAATGCAAGTCACTGATTGAGGTCCAGCCTGTTGCATACAGAGTATTATCTGATTAAAGGCCAAGGCTCTCAATATTATTTGTGGTGTTATGAGATTCCAGCAAAAATGTTGAAGATGGTAAACCCTTTTTTATATATTTTTTTTAAAATGTTTTTTCCTCCCCTTTATTTCTTGTAGGCACTATTTTGCATTTCTGCAGTTTTGCACAGATTCTGTTCCCATGCAAACCGATGAGGGAGAAATATTGGAGGAAGGCAGTCCCAAGGTCAGTGATATACTGCAACTAAACTTTGCTTGAGCAGGAGCTTTCTTGCTCATACAGGGAACAGACATTGTAAGCACTAACTTCTGAATTGATTGTATTTAAAAAGTAGAATTGAACAAGTCTAGTATTACTACAGTATGTATATGATATCTGCATATACACAGTACAGGAAATGTCCGGGGCGGGAGAAAGAGAAAGCTCTTAAAAGAAACACTGAACTTTTTCATTATCTTATCCCTTTTACTAGAACTGGAAGGCCCTAAGAATTACTGATGGGGATACCTTGGCCCTACTCCAGCCTGATTAAAGCAATAGACAGTAGGGCCCTCAGGTCCCGAAGTCGCTGTATATGTGTTGCAAGCCAATCTGTGTGCTCATGTTTTGATTCTTAAATATTCCTTTACTCGACATCTCACATCTTTGTCTCTATGGATTTATTCCACAAAAGTCACACCCTAGCACGATACCCATCTTGGTAGTAACTGATTCCAGAGGTGCACCATTGCATGAGAAGCTGTTCAGTGAGAACTTGAATGTTGCCAGAACAGTAATGCATGTAATTGACCCAGGCAGGTGAATACCTTGCTCAGAAAGATACTGCTAGTTTAGAAAGTTCACTGGGGAGATGTGAAGGGATATAGGATAGTGCCTTTTCTCTTCAAAGAGGTGCTTCCTTTAGCCTAAGATGCAGGTGTTCCAATTTCACAAATGACCTTGGCTCTTCTGTGTAATGATGTGGTACGCTGACTATTGTACTGCTGCACAGGCATTCAGCTGTATTTTACTGTCTTAAAAACTATAATCTCTTCAGAAAGCTAGTTCAGTATTCATTTTGCTACAAGTATGTGTAAACTGTATTGCATTCCATTTTAAATTTCAACCAAACCAAATTCATATTAGCTTGTTTGCTAGATTTTAGGTACCCTCTCAAAGTCTGAACAAGACAACCCTACTGAGGATTGGGAAAATCAGTCCAACTTTTTCAGGCTTTATTATTCCATTGAGACACATTCGTATGGTTTTTCTTCACATATCTGCATACCTTAACAGAATAACAAATTATCTGAGCTATACATGTACCTCAAGGTGATGGTTTGTTAGTACAAAGAGAGCGGCTATGGTGATTCTGTGGAATTTCTTGGAAAAGGCTTGGGACAAAGAGCTTTTAAATGGTTTTGGGAGGAGGGATTGCTGAACTTCAGAGTTAGTCCATGAAAACCATAGCAGGTTCCAAACTGTTGTTAGAACAGTGGTGCATGTAATTCACTCAGGCAGCTGAATACCTTGCTCAGAGGGATTTTGCTATTTCAGAAAGTTCACTGCGGAGATGTAAAGGGGAAAAAGGATGGTGAAATCAGCTACTAATTCTAGAAGCACTCTAGCTTTCTGTTTGATGAGCACAGTTATTGGTGCTTATTTTTCAGCAAAGTAATCTGTGTGTTTTATTCTTTTGTGAACACATGAGGAGGCTGACTGTGAAAGAACTACCTAGTTAGAAAAGTCTTTTGCCTACTATGAAATCAAGTTTTTCTTTAGCACATTTAATTGTGGTGGTGGGGTTGGTAATGACTGCTTCCTCCGTGCACCCCCAAATATATTTAAAAAGGAAAATTTGTATTTCTAGAGAGATTCTGGGTAGCTGAACATATACATTGCTGGCTGAAACAACTGGTTACCATTGCAAGAAATTGGGAGATTCGTTAAAGTGCATCTGTGGTCTGATTTTATTGTTCAGATAGCTGAGCAGCACTGGCATATATCAGAAATGGGGGCAAAAAAACATGAGCACATCTAGACCTTCTTCCCATTATACACTGGGCTAGATTGCTTACTAAAATAGATTTTTTTCTAGTGCTTTGTCTAGTCTCATTTTAAATGATTGTAGGTATGAGCTTTCCTTCCTTCCCATTGGGAGACTTCACCATTCAGTTGATATTTGGTTTACATTTCCCTCTTGATTTCAGTCTGCCATCCTCTCAGTTGTACCATCTTGTAAATATTAAACTTTTCTTCGGCATTTACAAATATTTGAATTATAGCTATTTTCTCTGACCCCAGTTTTGTATTCCAAGTGAGCCACACATATTGTTTAGTTACATGTGTGCAGATGTAAAGGAACAGGGTTTTTAAAATTTATCATAAGAAAAAAAATTTAGTTTCCAAGAAAAATAAGTGTGTCCTCGTGGAAACAAAGTGGATTATATGGCTCTTTGTTCATTATTGCTTTGGTCTTGTGTCAGGCTCATTCTCAGTCTTCTAGAGAAGTGTCCTATTTCAAAATCATGGCATTAGAATATCTATCTGTGTATTGTCAACACTTGCTCTGGACTGCCTCTGCCCTCCCTGGACCCTAAGTATTAAGTTATAAATAAAGGCTAATATGCAATACTTATGGATACGTGCAGTTCTGGACAATAGCTTTGGCTACTTCTTTTCTTTCCTGCTTTGGTGAGGTCTTTTGTATCCATATTTTAGCAGTGAAATGGTTAAGTATTGACATTTTATATTGCTGTCTGATTCATAGCTAATTTGTTGAGGTAAAGGGAAAATTTATGCTTGTCTGTGCTGTCCCTCGCTACAAGCTCAGGAAGACTCACTGCATCTGTTTAAGCTTAGTTTTTGGATTGAGGTGATTTAGCAACTATCATGGTATACATTTTTTAAAAAATGAAAGCTTAGATTCTGAAGCACAATTCTGTATTAACGAGTGCATTTTGAGGAATCCTGGGTACTCAGGACTTTGATAGAATGGGCTTTCTTAAAAAAAAAATGATATTCATAAGAGAGAGACAGAAAAAACAGCCTAAGGGCATAGTGAGTGAAAAGATTGGACAAGCTTCCTTCCAATGCATCTTAGTCCTGACCTGCAGAACCCCCTGCTATTCCAGTCCTGGGTGCCACCTGCGACTCTGTCAGGTTGACCCCTGTGACATCCACTCTTAGTCTAGTCTAGTCTAATCTTCAGCAGGTTTCTGAAGCATAGAGACTAGTATATTTACCTCTGTTCCAACCAGTCACTTACAGTATGCCTAAGATGATCTGCTAAAAAGAAATTGAAAACTGAACCAGACTATATGGGACATTTCACACTGGAATATAAAATATTTGTCCCACAAAATCCACTGGCCAGCTCTAAGTAGTTCTTTGAGTGCTTGTTCACGTCCATTCCACATCAGGTGCGCGTGCGCCATATGCACGAGCGTCGGAAACATTTTCCCTTAGTGGCTCCCATCGGGCTGGCGGGGCTCCCCGAGTGGCGTCACTGCACCGTGCATATATACCCCTGCCAGCCTGACCCCCCTCCAGTTCCTTTTTGCCATCCGTGGCGGCGTTGGAACATTCTCTCTCTCTCTCTCGTAGAAGAGCAGTCTCTTGGCCTTTAGAGTAGCTGTTATCAGTTAGTTAACATACCTTTATTGTGGACACTTAAGTGATTAAGTGCTTGGAGGCTTCCAGCACCGACCCGGGCTGGGAGGCATGCCGCAGGCCCATGGCATCAAGGCTTGTGCCACGTGCCGCAAACCTATGCCAGTTAGTGACCCCCACGACTTTGTATCTATGTTGCCTGGGGGACGGATATCAAACTGAACGGTGTAGGATTTGCAAGGTGTTTAAGCCAAGAACAAGGAAAGACAGAGACTTTAGTTTAAAGTAGCTATTGATGGAGGCCGCACTGCAGCCACCGGGCCCGGAGTGCCCGATGCTGGCTCAGGCTTCCTCAGTGCACAGTGTCCCGGAGCTGTCTAGAGACCCAGCACCGGCTAAGCACTGTGAACTGTCGGCCCCAGAGCGCCAGGCTAGACCCTGGCACCGCTCGTACTCCCCGGTGCGGCCCCTGGCACAGCCAAAAGGAAGACATGGTCGTTTGCCGCCCAGGAGGCTGGCGCCCCAAGGCCCCAAGCACCGATAAGAGTGGGAAGACCACGGTACCGGCGCTGACACCAGTGGTCCTGGCAGCACAAGCCACACCGAGCCCAGACCTAAGGGAGCTCAGTGCGGACGATGGGCTCGAGAGCATAACTGATCAGCCCTCCACGCCTGGCACCTCTGAGGCTGCAAAGGACCTCATCGAGCTGTCAGCGGCAAACCTCCTCCTGTATGGGAGAACCCTTCGGCACCCATGCCTCGGGTGCCGGCGAGGGGTAAGCCAGCAATGGTGTGCTGCTCGAGGACACCATCCCGGCACCGCTCCTGTAGTTGGTCCTAGTCAAGCTCTGACTCTGCAGACTCACAGTTGCCAGCAGCCCAGAAGGAGGTTGCAGCACCGGCAGTGGGTCGACGCGAGGAAGCACTGGAAAGGGCACACTGCTCTCCAGCGCCACCCAGAGACCGGCACCTGGAGGAGTTGAGATGGCCCTCTCCAGAGGACTCCTGCAGATGGTCCCAGTCCAGGGAGCGCCGGTACCGGTCCCGGTCCAGATCCTGGTGATACTGGTACCACTCCCGCTCAGCCAGGAGCCGTTCGTTCTCCCGCCCGCGCAGGTTGTTGACACTGCTCTGGCCTTTGCGATTGGCGTCGCTGCAGTCAGGTGCCGACTCCGGCCGCTATAGCCACCCGCACCGGCCCCAGACAGCAGGGAGCCTCAGGTGGGCTGGCAACCCCAGTGGGGGCTGCCAGGCCATTGGCCCTTCTGGACCCCCTGGGCCTATCAGGAGCACCAAGGGGCCCCATCCAGGACAAGTTACTTGGTGCAGCGGTCCTGGTCCCCACACCGATGCCAGACCGTGCCGGAGGCTATAGTATCCAGGTCTCTAGCATCCCCCCCATGATAAACCGGAGAGACCGGACCAAGTCTGATGCCGTCCCATGGACTCCTGCCCCAGCCCGAGCCAGAGTCCCCTCCCACAGGAGAAGGGGAGCAGGAGGACCAATCAGAGGGGGTCGAGCAGCAGCTAACTTCCTCATCATTCCCGGATGAAGCGGTGGCGGGTACAGAGGTGTCTGGCCCTTCACCGATAGACGGTGGCAGAGAATCCGGGTGTACCCTTACCTCGACGACTGGCTCCTGGCGGGCTGATCCAAGGCAAAAGTGAGGGGCCATGTGGAGGTGGCCCTGAGATTGTTCCACGAGTTGGGGCTCCTGGTTAACATCCCCAAGTCCATGCTCGTACCCACACAGAATGTGGAATTCATAGGGGCGGTCCTGGACGCGGTGCAGGCCAGGGTAAGCCTTCCAGTATTTCGATTCCAGGTTATCCAGCCAGCAGTGGCCTCCCTGCACCAGTTTCCAATGACAATGGCCAGGTGCTGCCTGCGGCTGCTGGGCCACATGGCAGCATGCATGCACGTGGTCAGGCATGCCAGACTGAGACTCAGGACTCTGCAGGTGTGGCTTGCTCAGGTGTACCGCCCAGGCAGGGACCACCTGAACTTGGTAGTGACAGCCCCAAGGGACTTGCTGGACTCCCTGCTGTGGTGGCAATCCCAGTCTGTGGTTTGTGAAGGCATCCCCTTTGCCGCCCCACAACAGACCTGACGCCGGTGACGGACGCGTCAGACTACAGATGTGGGGGTTCACCTGGGGGACCTCATGACGCAGGGGTTGTGGTCCAGAGCAGAGTGGTCGCTCCATATCAATGTGAAGGAGCTCAGGGCGGTTTGTCTCGTGTGCCAGACCTTTCACGCCACTCTGAGTGGTCACAGCGTGACAGTTCTGACAGACAACACTACTGCCATGTTTTATATAAACAAACAGGGTGGGACTCGTTCCTTGCCACTCTGTTGCAAGGCTCTCCTCCTCTGGGACCTTTGCATAGCCCATGCGATTCACCTCGAGGCGTCTTATCTCCTGGGGGTAGCTGAGCTGGCGGACTCTCTCAGCAGGTCATACAGCATGCATGAGTGCATGCTCAGGGCGGATGTCGTGATTTTGCTCTTCCACAGGTGGGGATTTCCCCGGGTAGACCTGTTTGCAACCAGGGCCAACTCCCAGTGCCCACAGTTCTGCTCGTTCCAGGGCCACAGCCCGGGCTCGCTCGCGGATGCATTTGCAATCCTGTGGAGAGGGGGCTTGATGTATGCCTTTCCCCTGCTCCCCTTGGTGCACAAGGTCCTACTCAAGGTGCGCAGGGACAGGGCAGCAGTGATCCTCATCACCCCAGCCTGGGCCCGCCAGCACTGGTACACATAGCTCCTAGAGCTGTTGGTGGAGGCCCTAGTAGTCCTGCCCCTACACCGGGACAGGATGGCGGGCGGCTTCTCCACCCCGACCTACAGTCACTGCACCTGACGGCGTCGAGGCTCTGTGGCTAAATGCCCTGGACAGCCAGTGCTCCCTTCCCATGCAGCAGATTCTGCTTGGCAGTAGAAAGCCCTCTACCAGGACGGCCTATATGGCCAAGTGGAAAAGGTTCTTGTGTTGGTGTGAACCCCGACAGGTGCGGCCGTGCCAGGCCCTGGTGCAGGCCATTCTGGAGTACCTCCTGCACCTCAAGCAGCAAGGACTAGCCCCATCCTCACTCAGAGTACACCTGGCGGCCTTCTCTGCCTTCCATCTGGGGTTCTTGGGGGGGGGGGGGCTCAGTGTTTTCCCACCCAATGGTGGGATAGTTCCTTAAAGAGTTGGAAGAGCGCATTCCTGTACTCCTGCCCCCCCGTCCCTCCATGGAACCTTAACCTGGTTCTCTCTAAACTCATGGGACCGCCTTTAGAGCCCCTTGCTTTCTGTTCTCTCCTTCACCTTTCCTGGAAGGTGGCATTTTTGGTTGCCATTACCTCGGCCAGAAGGGTGTCTGAACTGAGGGCCCTCACCTCTGAGCCACTGTATACAGTATTTCACAAGGACAAGGTGCAGCTCCAGCTGCACCCCAAGTTCCTCCTAAGGTGGTCTCCCAATTCCATTTGGGCCAGGACATTTTGTCTGCTGGTGTTCTTCCCGAAACCCCATTCGGACCCGAGTCACCGCAGCTTGCACACCCTGGATGTGCATCAAGTGCTGGCATTCTATTTGGAGCGCACCAAGCCCTTTCGCAAATCCGCGCAGCTGTTTGTGGTTGTAGCTGAGAGGATGAAAGGCCTCCCAGTGTTGGCGCAGTGGATTTAGTCTTGGACTACAAGCTGCATCTGGACGTGCTATGAGCTTGCAGGTATTCCAGCCCCGATGGTCACAGCCCACTCGACCAGGGCGCAAGCGACTTCCACGGCGTTCCTGGTACAGGTCCCAATCCAGGAGATCTGCAGAGCAGCCACCTGGTCCTCGGTGCACACCTTCATGACCCACTACGCGGTCAACCAGCAGGCCAGAGCGGATGTGGTGGTTGGCAGAGTGGTCCTCAGAGCAGTTGTTCCGTGACTCCTACCCTCCTCCAGTGGTAAGTTTGTGATTTCACCTAATGTGGAATGGACGTGAACAAGCACTTGAAGAAGAAAAAATGGTTACTTTCTCGTAACTGCTGTTCTTTGAGATGTGTTGTTCACGTCCATTCCACCACCCACCTTCCTACCCCTCTGTTAGAGTCGCTGGCAAGAAGGAACAGGAGGGGGTTGGGCCGGCAGGGGTATATATGCATGGCACAGTGGCGCCACTTGGACGGCCCTGCTGGGAGCTGCTAAGGGAAAAAGTTTCCGACGCTCGTACATAGGGCACGCGCACACCTAATGTGGAATGGACGTGAACAACACATCTCGAAGAACAACAGTTACAAGAAAGTAAAAGTAACCGTTTTTTCTTTGAGTATGTATCAGTGTTGCTCTTGTTGTAGGTGCTCGTGTGTGAGATAGGATTTTATTTTTTTAAATAGTAGCAGTGTCTGGGGCTGTGCATATGTCCTGTGTCAGGAATCAGTGCCTGCAGCAAAGCCATTCTCTTGGCAGCCTAACAGGTACAGCTGGGTTTTAGTAGACTGCCTGATTGGCTTTGTTGACTGACTGGTAGGAAGAGAGACACCGTGTGTCTGCTTGAGTTCCCATTTGAGGCCATAAAGGGTGGAGTGGTTGTGACCCTCTCACAATTCCCACTTACCACCTGTGGCAGCAAGATGGAACCTGGTTGAGTATCGGACCGTCTATTTCTCCTAGCTTCACTCTTCCTTTAAAAATAGCTTGAAAAAATAATTTTTCACCCTTTTTATCTTGTATCAATTCTCTAATATGAATGTTTCCCACAAAAAACAAAACAAACCCTCAAAAAATTCCCCCCTGTGCAGCAGGGTGAATTGTTTTGTGCCAATAGCCAGAATGGACTCTAAACCTTCAGGGTTTAAATCTTGCCCCACATATGATGAACTCGTTCACCTGGTCTGGACAGGCAGGCAGCAGGCTGAGCGGGACTGGCGGCCAGGACCCCGGCTGGCAGCAGCGTGCCAGTAAAAATCGGCTTGCATGCCGCAGGTTGCCGACTCCTGGTGCAAATCTTCACAGAAAAAAGCACTACAAAAAGAAACAAAGTCACCAGGTTCTGGACTTGGTGCCAGCAGAGCGAGGTGACTGCCAAGCACTTCATATCATGGGACTTCCTGAGCAGGCAATCTGTGACCAACCTTAATTGGTCCCTGCACGGTTCTGTAATGGAGCTTATATTCCACCTTTTGGGGATTCCCACTGAAAGACCAAGGACAACACACATGTCAGAACTTCTTCTCCAGAGGTGGGCTGAGACCAGGATAATTACCAGATGCTTTTCTCCTGCAGTGGAACAGGCCTGTTCTTCGCCTTTCCACATATTTCCCTGATTTCCAGGGTGATCTCCAAGATCAAGATGCATGGCTGTGGTCATTATTGCCCTGTATTGGCTGCAGCACTTCTGACTGATAGATCTCTTAAAAATGTCCATTCAGCTTCTGATCCAGTTTCCAGACCCTCCAAATTTGATCTTGCAGCACCCAGCTAGATATTCCATCCATATCCGAAGTCACTAGACCTAACAGCGTTAGGGATAGAGACTACTCCCTATAAGCCCAGGAAATGCTCTTTCAGAGTATGAAAATATCTACCAGTCAGTCAGATTCCTTTAGATGGAAGTTCTTTATGGGAAGCCATGGCTTAGACACTGAAGATCCTCGAATATCTGAGACACTTAAAGCAAGCTGGTCTTTCATTTAGCTATAAAGTCCACTCAATGGTATTCTCAGTTTACCACCTGCCTCTGCAGTCATGCATGTGTTTTTCTCATCCCATGGCATCTAAATGTTTACTCACCAGTGGAGGAACCTGCTCCTGCCTTACTTTGGTCCTCCTGAGACTTATGGAACCTCCCTTCAAGCCTCAATCAAAATGTTCCCTGCACACTCTCACTCTGAGGTTGGTCTTCCTGGTGGCTATCACTTCAGGCAGGAGAGTGATAGAGCTTCAGGTGCTTATAGCCAACCCTCCCATACAACATTTCATGAGAACAAGATAATGCTGAAGCTTCACCCTCCTGAAGTTCATTTCTAAGGTGGTCTCAGATTTTCATCTAAACCAGTCAATTTAACTGTCTTCCCAAAACCACATTCTGCAATGAGAGAAAAAGAAATGCCACATACTCAATGTTTCCAGGGCTTTACTTCTATTATATTGATATGCCCAAATCATTGACTGTTGGCCTCTCTGTTTTTTGGCATATAAAGACTAAGTGGTCTCTTTACAGAGAATATAAAAATGGATAACATTCTCACTCTTACCAGCTGGTTCGTGTATCCCTCTCACTAAACATACAGGCTCCCTCAATCAGAGTGCAAACACCTTTCTTCACCTGTTTGAGGAATGTGTCAATATCAGAAATCTTATAAGACGGCAATGTGGAGTAACCCAGGGACCTTGTCAAATACTATGCCTCTGACTTAGTGGCTAATGCCAAATTTGGGATAGCGGTACTATAATCATTGATACAACTGGAACTCCTCATTCCCACTGTCTTGAAGGGATATTGTTTGCTGGTCATTTACTATACTGTACAGTGGGATCCGCACTGATGCATTCAAAGAGAGAATGGTTGATTATCCTACAGTAACTGTGGGTTTTTTTGAGAGAGATTGTTGCTAGTATGGATCGCACAACCCACCCTCTGTCTCAACACCACAGGCTTTGAATTGCAAGGGAATGGAGGGAGGGTCTCAGCCTCTTTGCCTTTTATGCCCTCAAAAAGGAGTGCAAGGAGGTACCAGCCATATGCATGGTCCCTCTAGACACTGCTGGTCAAAAGTCTCATTTGTATAAGCTACATGATCATTTATGATGGGATCCACGCTGACTACATTTTGAAGAACCATGGTTATTATAAGATAAGTAACTGTTCGCTTTTAGCACCACAGAAGACGTCATTTTGGTCTCTCGCTCTCTCTCACATATACCCAAAACTCTGTTGTAATGATGATCCTGCACATAAGAGACCAAGTGCAGTAAGTTATGTTTTCACATATGGTGGTATTTTGAAGTCTGTTTTAAACTTTCTACACACACACACACACACACACACACACACACACACACACACACACACACACACACACACACACACACACACACACACACACACACACACACACACACACACAAAATGTGACTTGTGGTATTTGATAAGCTGGTTCAATGTTATAAGAGCATTTCTGATATCTGTGACATCCCAGCAGACTTTTTATATTATATTAGTTTATACTTCTATTGCATGCCACTTATATTTTTGTAGCTGGTCACTTTTAAGACTAAATATGCATGCATTTCAAACTATGAATAACACTTGAGGGCATAAATTGGAAAATGTAATTCTGCAGAAGAGTTTTATCTGCTTGAATCTTTCTGACCTTAGTAAGTGGTGTGGCCTGCTACAGCTCGGGGGATCTGTTCTGGTCCTCCTGGGTGCTGCTAACCGTTGTCAGACACTGCTTCCGCTGCAACTCTGCTCTGCTGCTATTGTCTCAATAGCGAATTTCTCCATGTTGTCTGTCATGGGCTTCCGGGTACGTGTGTTCTTCCTCAGGAAATGTGCGCGGTGCTAACAGTCGTCCTCCACCGCTTCTGCTGCAACTCTGCTCTCATGAATCCACCTCACAGGTCCCCTCATTGTGCTCTATAAATATCTATTCTCATGGCATCCGTCGTCATCCACCACTTCTGCTGCAGCTCTGCTCTCCTGCAGACGCCATGCCACGGCAAGCATGGAGCCCGTTCAGATCACTGAGGCAGTTATGAGCATTGTAAACACCTTGCACATTATCCTGCAGTATGTGCAGAACCAGAACCTGCAAAAGCAGGCGAGGAGGCGACGGTAGCGCAGTGACGAGAGTGATGAGGACATGGACACAGACTTCTCTCAAAGCACGGGCCCGGGCAGTTTGGTCATCCTGGTGGCAATGGGTCAGGCTCATGCCACGGAATGCTGATTCTGGGCCTGGGAAACGAGCACAGACTGGTGGAACTGCATAGTGTTGCAGGTCTGGGATGATTCCCAATGGCTGCGAAACTTTCGCATGCGTAAGGGCACTTTCATGGAACTTTGACTTGCTTTCCCCTGCCCTGAAGCGCAAGAATACCAAGATGAGAGCAGCCCTCCCACTTGAGAAGTGAGTGGCGATAGACCTCTGGAAACTTGCAATACCAGCCACCGGTCAATCGGGAATCAATTTGGATTGGGCAAATCTACTGTGGGGGCTGCTGTGATCCAAGTAGCCAGTGCAATCACTGAGCTGCTGCTATCAAGGGTAGTGACTCTGGGAAATGTGCAGGTCATAGTGAATGGCTTTGCTGCAATGGGATTTGCTAACTGTGGTGGGGCAATAGATGGAACGTATATCCCTATCTTGGGATTGGACCACCTTGGCAGCCAGTACGTAAACTGCAAGGGGTACTTTTCAATGGTGCTGCAAACACTGGTGGATCCCAAGGGATGTTTCACCAACATCAATGTGGGATGGCTGGGAAAGGTACATGACGCTCACATCTTCAGGAACTCTGGTCTGTTTGAACAGCTGCAGAAAGGGACTTCTTCCCAAACCCGAGAGAGGAGGGAAGGACAAGGCCACACTGCACTTCAAAACTTATTAAATGCCAGCATTCTGTTGCTTGGGCAGTCCTCTGGGGTGGAGTGGTGGGTGCCCGGAGGAGGCCCCTCTTGGTGTTCTTGGGCATCTGGGTGAGGAGGCTATGGAACTTGGGGAGGAGGGCAGGCGGTTATACAGGGGCTGCATTGGCGGTCTGTGCTCCTGCTGCCTTTCCTGCAGCTCCACCAGATGCCGGAGCGTATCAATTTGATCCCCTAGTAGCCTCAGCATTGCATCCTGCCTCCTCTCATCTTGCTCGTCCTTCCTGTCCTTGCGTTCATTTTCTGCTTTCCTGGACTCTGCCATTGTGTGCCTCCGTGCATTCTGCTGAGTTCTTTCAGTGCGGGAGGACTGCATAAGCTCTAAGAACGTTTCATCGTAAGTGCGGTTTTTTTCGCCTTCTAATCTGCCCTAGCCTCTGGGATGGAGATGATGGGGGGGGAGCGTTGAAACATTTGCAGCTGCGGGAGGAAAAAAAGGGAGAGTAGTATTTAAAAAGACACATTTTAGAGAACAATGAGTAGATTCTTTCACAGTGAACCAAGTTGTTATTACATAGCACATGTGCTTTCGGTACAAGGTCGCATTTTGCCTCTTGTATTGAGAGCCTGCCGATTTGGTGTGAGACATCACACGTGTTCGGCTGGGCAACAGAATTCGGCTTGCAGGCAGCCATGGTAAGGCAAAGGGTTTTGACTTCTTCAACCTTCATAACATGTGGGAACGGTTTCAAACAGCAGCGGCATCCTTTCCCATACCAAACACCCGTTGGGTTGGCCATTTTAAAAGGAGGGGCTGTACTGGCTGCAAATGCATCCTAAGTTTTCAGGGAAAATTAATCATTAAACACGTTTGCTTTTAAACCGTGTATTATATTTACAAAGGTACCTTCTGTGACTTCATGGTCCGGGAGCCTGCCTTGGGAGGGTTGGGAGGGTATTGGTTCCAGGATGATGAACAGTTCCTGGCTTTGGGGAGAATGGTTTCTCCGCTTGCCTGCTGTGCGCTATTCTCATCCTCGTCCTCCCCAAAATCCTCATGCCTGTTGCGTGAGACTCCCCCCTTGCAGGTGTCCACGGACAGGGGTTGGGTAGTAGTAGAGGCGCTCCCTAGAATTGCATGCAGCTCATCATAGAAGCAGCATATCTAGGGCTCTGACCCGGAAAGGCAGTTTGCCTCTTTGGTAGGCTTGCCTGAGCTCCTTAATTTTCATGCGGCACTGCTGCGGGTCCCTGTTGTAGCCTCTGTCCATTATGCCCTTGGAGATTTTGGCAAATATATTGGCATTTCTTTTTTTGGAACGGAGTTCTGAGACGGATTCGTCGCCCCATACAGTGATCAGATCCAGTACCTCCCTTTCGGTCCATGCTGGAGCTCTTTTACGATTCTGAGACTGCATGGTCACCTGTGCTGATGAGCTCGCCACACTGGCCAAATAGAAAATGAAATTCAAAAGTTCCCAGGGCTTTTCCTGTCTACCTGGCTAGTGCATCTGAGTTGAAAGTTCTGTCCAGAGTGGTCACAATGGAGCACTGTGAGATAGCTCCTGGAGGCCAATACCTTCGAATTGCGTCCGCACTACCCCAAATTCGACCCGGCGATGTCTATTTCAGTGCTAATCCCCTCGTCGGGGAGGAGTATAGGAATTGATTTTAAGTGCCCTTTAAGTCAACAAAAATGGCTTCATTGTGTGGATGGGTGCTAGGTTAAATCGATCTAACGCTGCTAAATTTGACCTAAACTTGTAGTGTAGACCAGGGCTAAGTCTACATCAAGATAGTTGAGGGAAGTACCTTTTGTTTCACTACACAGAGGAGTTAATACTAAGAGCCTGTCACCCTTTCAGTCTTATTGAAGCCTCCTGTTCACCTAAAACTAAAATTAAAGGAAGCTAGCATTTTTACTGAAAAACAGCTCTTTGGGTTATAAAACTATTTCTGCTTTATTTTTAAGGTGATGTGTTTATGCCATTAAATGGATGCTCCGTTGCTTTCCAGTAGAAGCCTCGATTTACTAAAAAAAAAAAAAAAAAGTATTGGACTACATGTTTGCGGTTGATCTTTGGACTGTTTTAGTCAAGCTGTTCAGGATTACTGTATAGACAACACTTCTATTCTGTAATTCTCAAGTGTTCCTTTACCATAACACTTGCAGGAGGAAACTAAAATTTCCAATTCAAATAATATCTTTAGAGTATTTCCAGCACTGGCAGGAGATTTTTTTTTTAGTTGTATTACAAGTCTATTAAACAACAAAGTTTAAACTGTATTTTCTGATAATTACTGTAACCTTTTTCATGCTTGTAAATGTTGAGCATTTAGCATTTAAAGCAGTCCTGTGATGTGTAGCTCTGTTTTTCTGGATTGTGTTGATTCTCTGGGACTGTGGGAAAAGAGGGGAAAAATGCAAGTTCAAACCATTTGTTAATTCTTTCTGGCTGAAATGTTAAGTGCAGGGCCTTCTAGGATCTGTAGACAGAGTGCCAGCTCAATGTTTGTGATGGTGGTGTTGGTCTTCTACTGAGGGTAGGAGAGGAAGGGGAGAATGGTACGTCTACTGCTCTGTTGGCAGTTATATGAATGTCTCATGATTCAGAGTTTTGCCATAAGTATTTACAAAATAGCGTTTCAGCTGAAGACAGAGGTGCTAACTGAAATTGTAATGACTCTAGGCAGCTTTTCAATGCACTCTCTCTACACTTGCCATTTCAAGGCAGATGAAAGTGAGTATTAACCCCTCCCCCCCCCCAAAAAAAGTAATCTGGAAATATTGACTTGCCCTTATTCTTGTTTTGGTTCTCTCTATAGTGCTGCACATCAAGCCCTCTTGAGAAACTTTCCTGTAGATCTATCTGCTGCTGCTTTACTTCCTTTCCATTTACCCACCTGTTCTGATTTATCAGCCTGTAATATCCCCATATGTTGTTATTTTCCTGTCCTTATCTCTGTGATTCACTCCAGTTTTGCTACCCTTCTGGCGTCTGAGTAGAATCCTGCAGTTAAGACTGGATGCTTTTGATTTTTTTTTTTTTTTTTTTTAAGTGCTGTTCAGGATTGTCTCTCTGATTTGTAAGTCAAGAACTATTCACACCCCTTTTAGTGTGTTGGAGCTGAAAAAAATATATTGACCCATATTTAGATGTTTCTCAAATGGCTACGTAACTGTGGTCAGTTCATGTATCTACTGGTAGTAAAGCACACACAGAAGGTTAGCCTTGTTAACATTTGTAATTTTTTCTAGCTGAGAAATTGCAAATTATAACATTTGTAAACAAAAGCTTAGAATTTTTTTCTGAAGTGGGTCTGAAAAACAGAGTTTTGCTACCTGGCTGTACAGGTGTTTAGGAAGATGGGGACTGAACTAACCATACTGAGCTATGCTATGACAAGATCAATAATAAATGTGGAAAAGGCAGAAGTGTTCAATAAATATTTCTGTTCTGTATTTGGGGAAAACACAGATGATGCGGTCTCATCATGTGGTCATAACACTCCATTACACCAGTGTTTCCCAAACTTGGGACGCCGCTTGTGCAGGGAAAGCCCCTGGTGGGCCGGGCCGGTTTGTTTACCTGCCGCGTCCGCAGGTTCGGCCGATCGCGGCTCCCACTGGACGCGGTTTGCCGCTCCAGGCCAATGGGGGCTGTGGTGAACTGCGGTCAGTGGGAGCCCGCGATCGGCCGAACCTGCGGATGCGGCAGGTAAACAAACCAGCCCGGCCTGCCAGGGGCTTTCCCTGAACAAGTGGCGTTCCAAGTTTGGGAAACACTGCATTACACTACTATCTCTAGAGGATGTTACACAGAAGCTACTAAAGGTAGACATTTTTAAATCAGAAGGTCCAGATAATTTGCATCCAAGAGTTTTAAAAGAGGAGCATGAGATGCTTTCTGAACCATCGGTGTTGATTTTCAATAAGATTTGGAGCACTGAACCTGTGATGACTCTAGGCAGCTTTTCAATGCACTCTCTACAGTTGTCATTTCAAGGCAGGTGAAAGTGAGTATTAACTAAAATAAAATAAAATAAATAAATGTGGAAATATTGACTTGCTCCTTGGAGTTGAAGTTGGAGAAAATTGGAAGAAAGCTAATGTTGTGTCAAGTTTTAAAAGGGGGAAATGAGATGACCCAGGTAATCAGATGCCTGTCAGTCAGACATCAATCCCAGGCAAGATAATGGAGTGGCTGATAGGGCACTTGATCAATAAAGAATTAAGAGGGGAATGTAATTAATGCCAGTCAACATGGATTTATGGAAAACTGATCCTGTCAAGTTAACTTGATATCTTTTTTTGATGAGATTACAAGTTTGATAAAGGTAGTAGTGTGAAGGGAATATACTGAGACTTATGTAAGGCATTTGACTTGGGCACGACATTTTGATTTAAAAAAAAGTAGAATGGTATAAAATGAACAATGCACACTTTGAATGAATTAAAAACTGGCTAACTGATAGAACCCACAGATCACCACACCTATCTTGATAGATTGGTAACCACCCTCAAACATACCAAGAAATCTGTTATCTGTAACCAGGAACTCAGATACAGAATATACACTGAGGAGAAAGTCTAGGATATCCACCTTAGCACACTGAAAACAGCCTTCACCAAACACGGACACTCCACCAGAGAAGTTGATTGCATCATTGAACAGGCCACCCAAATACTCCGTGAGAACCTACTTCAATACAGAAACAAAATCCCTTCCAATTGCACACCCCTATTTATCACCTACCACCTAACACTGGAACTATAGGGGTTATCATCAAATAGCTACAACCCATACTCAGTGGGGACCCTATCCTGAAAGAAACCTTGCTGAAACCCCCTCTTTCTAACCTACAAACAATAACAAAAAAAAACCCAACCTCTCCAAGTTTCTCATCAGAAACAAGCTTCCCAGAGATCAGGACAAACCAACTCAAAGTGGCAACAGACCCTGCCAGAACAACAGATGTAAAAACTACTACAATGATAATCATCCCCCACAACACACCTTTCAAGATCCATGGGTCCTACATGTGCCTGTTGCAACATGTGGTGTAGTTCATCCAGGACAAAAACACCATATCACCTGTGGTGAACACTTTTCACGAAGTGATCACTCTACATCTGATCTGTCAGTCCTCAGCCTCAAAGGAAACCTGCACAAGACTTTCAAAAGATGAGCCTGGGAGCTTAAATTCATATCTTTTCTAGACACTAAAAATCATGACTGAATAGAGACATGTGATTTATTCTTATTGAAGCAATCTATAACCCACTAAGAACCCTCCTTTTTCCCACCTTCCCAAGGACTGAAGATTTGTTAACAGACCACTTCAGCGGTCCCTTGAAATATGTTAACTGCTTATACTAAACAATCTGTTCCCCTGTGTATTTAGCTGTGACACTGAGTACGTTTCCCAAATGTGAAGAAGAATTCTGGGTAAGCTTGAAAGCTTGTCTCTCTCTAACAGAAGTTGGTTCAAAAAAGATCTCTCCCACCATGTCTCTTTAATATCCTGGGACTAACACGGCTACAACAACACTGCATAGATCTCAAAATGTAACTGAAAACTGGGAATGGTCATCAAGTGGATGCGTTTCCTGTGGAGTCCCGCAGGGATCAGTTTTTGGCTCTATGCTATAACACCTTTATCAATGATCTGGAAGAAAACATAAAATCATCACTTATGTTTGCAGATGGCACAAAAAGTGGTAAATAATGATGCGGACAGGTCACTGATTCAGAACCATCTAGATCACTTGGTAAACTGGCACAAGGAAACTATAGCCATTTTAGTACGGCTAAATGTAAATATATACATTGGGAACAAAGAATCTAAGCCATACTTACAGGATGTAGATTGTATCCTGGGAAGCAATGACTTTGAAAAAGATTTAGGGGTTGTGGCTGGTAATCAGTGGAACATGAGCTCCTGGTACGATGCTGTGGCGAAAAGATCAGATGTGATCATCGGATGCTTAAATAGAGGAATCTCAGGTAAGAGTTGAGGTTTTTATTTCTGTATTTGGCATCAGCAAGAAATACTGTGAATAGTTTTGGTGTCCACAATTGAAGAAGGATGTTGATAAATTGGGGAGAGTTCAGCGAAGATTCAAGAGGATGATTAAAGGATTAGAAAACATACCTTATTTTGGGAGACTTGGGGAGATCCATCTGTTTAGCTTAAAAAGAGAAGGTTAGGGGGTGACTTAATTACAATCTCTAAGCATCAACATGGGTAACAAATATTTAATAATGGGCTCTTCAATATAGCAGAAAAAGGTATAACATGATCCAATGGCTGGAAGTTGAAGCTAGAAAAATTCAGACAGGAAATAAAGTATAAACCATTGGAACAATTTACCGAGAGTTGTGGTGGGTTCTCCCCCATGGACAATTTTTATATTAAGATTGGATGTTTTTCTAAAGGATCTGCTCTAGGAATTATTTTTGGGAAGTTCTGTGGCCTGTGCTATGCAGGACATCAGACTAGATGGCCACAATGTTCCTTTCTGGTTTTAGAGTTTATGAATCTATGCTCAGCTCTTGTGAGATTAAATATCACTTGACAGAGATAATATCATAAAAGCTGGTGCTTTTATTAATTTGGCCAGTCACTATATAGGGCTTTAAAAAGCTAGAGTACTAAGGAAGCAAAGGGGAGAGTCTGTTTGATGTTCCTACCATATGAAAAGACTCCTGTGGACTAAGATGATAAAATTGTTATAAAATGAAATAGGGTAATTTGCAGGATAAATTTGAGGAAAGATTTTTTGAAAGGGCTGCTGTAAATGTCTAGCCTTGTCAAGCAACAACTAAACTGAAATGTAGTTTGAAGGGTCTGTAAACAGGTTGCAAAAATTGTTTAGGGTGGTAGAAAGGTGCATAAGAATTAAGAGTTAAATTAAGCAAACAAAATATAGGTTGAGTATCAGTCACTGTTTCTTAGTGGTGCCATGTATTATGCTGGGAAATAGTCTCCCAAGTAGAGTGGTGGAAATCACAAAATGTGGGTCATTTAAAACTGGTATAGATGGAGCACTAGGAAATTGTTTCCCACGGTATATCTTGCATTGAGTTTATAGGTGGATGTGGCCTAGATGACCACAGCAGGGCTTTTCGTTTCTAATGTCTGATAACTTCATGTGTGGACATTGCACCAGCGTGCAGTGAAATGCTTGCTTTAGGGGACAGTTAATAAGAGGAAGCTGCCATATATGGAGAACCTCTCAATTTGGAGGGGGAGTGATGCTCTGGAAGAGACTAAATGGGAGGGAAAGGAGATGTTGGTTTGCTGACAAGAACAGGTTAGCAAATTCTGTTCTTGTTATTGTGAGCTCCAGGGTGGGAGACGTGCTTTTAGCAGGTGTCCTCCTCCTACTTTATTTATTTATTTATTTATTTGAAAAAATAAATGTTTTTCACTAGAACCATTGAGCCACATTTACTATCTCTTCTGATCCTTTTTTGTATTGGACCCTCTATTTAGTGTGACTGATTTTAATTGTGTTGGAAGGTGGCCTTTCATGTTTTTGTTGTAGTTTATCTTGGACAGAATGCAGCTTTGAAATTACTATTATTACAACCATTGAAGAACTGTGGCTTATAATGCTGCCCTGCCCTCCAAAATTAAGCTAGCATTGGATAACGAAATAATGACTTGTAAGAGGTGGCACTCTGTAAATACTCCTGTAAGGTGCCCAGAGTTTAAAAGAGGGGGATGGATGGGCTGAATCTGACTCTGAGGACTGGGAGGAGCAGTTTCTCCATCCTAGAGTTCACTAAAGCACACTGTCAATTAAAGATGGTGTCGAAATTCAGATACTCATTACAGCAGGATTCAAGCAAGTGATTTTGAATATAACCAGAACCTGCATGGTAAAAGGCTTTAAAATTCTTCCATCTTAGTCTGACACTTTTTAGGAAATTAAAACTCATGGGTTAGATGTAAAATGATCCTGATTGCTCAGACTAATGAGGAAATATTCTGCTATGTTCTGAACAAAGAGGAAGAAGCCATGGTAGGAAGGGATTGCAATAACTTGAATTTTGTGATTACAAAACTCAGTGTTTTATAGATTTCAAGGTCAGAAGGGACCATTGTGATAATCTAGTCCATTGGTACCCAAACTTTTTTCCTCTCGCACTCTCCCTTACCAGTAATGGAATGTGTCTGCGCCGCCTCTCCCTGGGGTGGAGTCGTAGTTGGGGTGGAGGTGGAGCAGGACTGAGTTGCGCTCACTCCCTGCCTTCCCCCACTGATCTAGTCTGACCTGTACAGCACAGGACATAGAATGTCCCAAAAATAATTCCCAAAGCATATCTTTGTAGAAAAATCTTGATTTTAAAATTGCCAGTGGTGGAGAATCACAATGAACTGTGGTAAATTGCTCCAGTGGTTAATTAATCTTGCTGTTAAAAAATTATGCCTTATTTCCAGTCTGAATTTATCTAAGTTTCAAGTTCCAGCCATTTGATCTTGCTGTATATCTTTCTCTGCTAGGCTGAAGAGCCCATTTTTAAACATCTGTTCCCCATGTAGATACTTACAGACTGTGATCAAATCCCCCTTAACATTCCCTTTTTTAAAAGCTAAATAGATTGAGCTCCCTGAGCTTGTCACTATAAGCATTGTTTTATAATCCTTTAATCATTCTCATGGCTCCTCTCTGAACTCTCTCCAATTTATCAACATCCTTCTTGAATTGTGGACACTAGAACTGGACACAGCATTACAGCAGCAATTACACCAGTGCAAACTACAGAGGTGAAACAACCTCTCTACTTCTACTCAAGAGTCCCCTGTTTATGCATCCAAGGATTGTGTTAGCCCTTTTGGCCACAGCTTCACATGTTCACCTGATTAGCCACCATTTTCAGAGTCACTGCTTCCCAGATAGACTCCTCCATCTAGTAACTTAAGTATGTCCGACATTCTTTTTTCCTAGATGTATACATTTATATTAAAACGCATATTATTTGCTTGCCCCTCAGTTGAGTCCAGTTTACCGAGCGATCCCAATCTGACTATCTGTGACCTGTCTCTTCATTATTTACCATTTCCCCCAATATTTGTGTCATCCAAAAACTTCATCAGTGATTTCATGTTTCCTTCCAGGTCACTGTTTAAATAGAATGGAGCCAAGAACCAAACCACTGCAGGACACTATTAGAAGCACACCCACTCAATGATGATTCCCTTTTTACGGTTACGTTTTGGGACTTATCAGTTAGCCAGTTTTTAATCCATTTAATATATGCTGTAAAGGAGCTGACTCACCCCTGCGGCATCTCCTGCTGGTTGTTGGGAATTAGCTCTTTTCCAGCCTGGAGTGCCGTCTGCAAGCCAGTGATCCGCACAGCTCTGGCCCCTGTGTCCTGCACAGACCCCGGTCCTCCTTTCTCTGGGGTTCTTCCCCCTGGCAGTAGCCCCACACTCTGCCTCTGGATCTCCACTTCCTGGGGAATCCCCAACCCGCTATCCCCTCCTTGCCTCCGTTTGGGCTACTGCCAGTCATCCCCAAGCCCCCGCTCCCTGGGGTAGACTGCAATGTAAAGGCCACTCATCATAGGCAAGGGGGTTCGGACCTGCTGCCTTCCTCTGCCTCCCAATACCTCTGTGGGCCTTAGACCTGGCCCTATAGCCTGGGGAGTTGCCAGTCTGGAGTGCCCCCGCTCAGCCTGCTCCTTCCCCAGCACTGCACCACCTGCAGTACTCTGTCAGGCAGGCAGGCAGGCCCTGCTCTCTCCCAGCTGGGAGAGAGACTCCTTGGGCCTTTGGCTCACAGCCTTTTTATACAGGCCAGCTGGGGTCTGATTGGGGCGTGGCCCAGCTGTGGCTGCTTCCCCAATCAGCCAGCCACAGCCCTCTCCAGGGCTGCTTTTAACCCCTTCTTTTTTAGGAGCAGGGTAGCCACCCCGCTACACATGCCATTTTAATTTTGTATCAATATAGTTTTTTAATCAAAATGCCATCCGGTACTACATCAACACTATTATCTTTATCAACCAAACTTGTAATCTCATCAAAAGAAAATATGTGAATGTGACAGGTCTGTTTTCCATAAACCAGTAGATATTCTCAGAGGCTGCTTATGGGATCGGTCCTCTGCACGTGGCTTGGGCAGCTGAATGCCTATCTTTCATAGTTTTGTGAATCACTCTGGGGCTTATGTGGGAGAGAGGCATCTGGACAGCTAGAGTGAGACAGCAGTGTGCATGCTCGGAAGAAAAAAGTTTGGGCACAGAGTTTGGGCTTTTGCAGGGCTAGGCAGCAGCTGAATGTGAGTTTTGTGAATTGCAGTGGTGCCTAAAATGGGATTTAGGCACCGAAGTACCTCTTAAAGCTCTAGCCTGGTCCCAAAACCAATGATCTAAGAGACCCTTCTTCCCCATCCTACACCAGGAAAGACTTGAACTTGAACATGAGGGAGCTGCCAGTAGGTACCTCTGTAGGATCCTTCACTCTGGAATTCTCTCCCCACTCTTTGGTCTGCCAGACCTAGCAGGCAAACTACAAAACCCATCTTCTCAGGCATTTGCAGAAGTCTGGAAATGCCTTTTTGGTAGCTTTTGTGGTACGGACATATTATTAGGATGGAAGACCAACAAATTATGAAATGTTTTCTCCAAGGAATTCTGCTACACATCCAGCAATGACATGGTCGCCAAAAGCTTCAGTTGTCTCTCCCAAAATGTTTACCTTCTACATAGGTAAAATACAGATGAAGGAGAGTAGAGAGGTAAGCAACATAAAAGTAGACGTGATCTAGGTGATACGTGGTATACATTTAGTTAGTTCCACCCTTCTGGGCTTTCTGTTTAATATTAAATTATTTTTCTTCCATTTGATTCTGACCCTACTGTTCCTTTTTGCCAGATTGTTTGCACTATCCTTCACCCTCCTCCACACACTTTTTTGCACCATCTTCCCAGACCACAGACATAGACCTTGATCTTCATCAGCTAGATGTCAAAGTAAAACAAATTACTGTGATCTAGCCAAGAAACCACAGACATTCAGACACCTGTGGAATAGGATAGGTTATTGAGGGATGCTGTATCCAGTCCTTCAGTGATGATAAATAACTGTCCACTATCACTGATTGATTCTTATAGATATAAATTGAACCGCTGGAAGGCAGACCCCAGCCACATCTATTAATCACCAAAGCAACAACTCATGGTCCATGCTATCAAAAGCATCTGAGAAGCTCAGCATGACCAAATTGGCTAACTGTTTGAACAGGGCTTAAAAAATTTGACACCTACTAGCCTGAGACTTAAGCCTATTAAATAGGGTGAAAAATACCATTGCTGCTATGACCCCAGCAGTGTAAACTAAAAAAATAGATGTGTACTGTACAGTAAATTCTCACTTAACGTTGTCCTAGTTAATGTTGTTATGTTGCTGATCAATTAGAGAACATGCTCGTTTAAAGTTGCACAATGCTCCCTTATAACGTTGTTTGGCAGCCACCTGCTTTGTACACTTCTTGCAGGAAGAGCAGCCTGTTGGAGCGAGCTGGTGGCGACTTGGAACCAGGGTGAACCGGCAGCCCGTGTATCAGCTCCCCTAAATTCCCTGTGCGGTAGCTGCCCAGCAGGCTATCAGTTGCCAGGCAATTCAGCTTTCCCTCCCTGCCACTGCCATGTGCTGTTCCTACCCTCTGCCTTGGAACTGCTCCCAGGAGCCCCCAACTTGGGGGGGGACGAGGGGTGCTAATGTCATTTGAGACTGTGAATGTCTTTTTTTTGTTTGTTTTAATACTAACAAAATATATGCATGCATCCACACTAAAGTAAACAAAATGTTATGTGTAGAGAATGGATTGTAAGCTCTTTAGGGACAAAGACCATCTTTTTGTTGTGTGTTTTGTATGGCTCCTAATACAATGGGGTCCTAGTCCATGTCTAGAACGCCTCAGAAATACAATAATAATAATAATTAATAATAATGTTAATGGAGAAGAGGGTGTCAGCTATAAAGGCTGCAGGAAATGGTGGATCTTCTCCCTTACAAGCTCTCACATTCAGCACATTTTTTGTACCGTGTGTGTGTGTGTGTGTGGTGAAGTGGTTCCCTAAAATATTCCTGAATGCTGTCTGAAGAAGCCTAGACACTGAAGCTTTTCAAGTGTCTTCTCCAGGTACTCAAATTGTAGTTAATTTAAAATCAAATGCTTCTAAATTAACCAATTTAGTGGATAATGGAAAACTTTTACAGTATAATATTACTTTGCACTTAAGTAATGTGGACTGTAAATTTTCTGGGGCATGGACTGTCTTCTTCTCTGTATAGCACTGTGGGGCCCTGAGTCTTGATTATCGTTCATTCATGGATCTCAAGGTGCTTAACATTAAGCCTCTTAGACCCTTGTATGGTAGGTAAGTAGTAACGTATCCATTTTAGAGGTGGAACATAGAAGTTGTGACTTGCTCAAGGTCACATGGTGAGTTACTGACAAAATTAGAGGGAGAACCTCAAGTTCTGGTCCTTGATTATAAACACTACACAATCCTTCTTCTCAGTGTGTTTTGATGTTAACCCACTCACCTTTGGATTTTGCTATGTCTGTTTCAGTGAGCCATATTCAGTCTTGTCCACATTAGAAAAATTATTACCTATATTACAGAAAGTGCCTGCTACAGTACAGCTTCACTAATAATAGGAAGACCAAAGCTGTAGTATAGACAGGACTTGCGCATTTTTTTTGCCACCATGTCATGAGAACCTGCTCTGAATGAGCTTTTTGTTAATATTCTGGTTAATCATAGTATCAAAGGACTGGAAGAGACCTTGAGAGGTCATCTAGTTCAGTTCCCTGCACTCATGGCAGGACTAAGTATTATCCAGTATCTGAACCTCATTTATACTAGCAACTTAGTACTGGTGTAGCTGCGTTGTTGTTGGTTGTCATAGTATTGGAACTAATTTTATGTTGTTGTTGTTTTAATGTAGTTGCACCCTCTGAGGATGCATCTACATGGAGAACTTTTGTAAATTCTCCCTCCTCTTTGGTCTGGCAGTGCTAGATGAAAATGCTTGTACTTGTCTATAATTGTGCTTTCAACATTTCTGTCACCAATGCTAGGTAAATAAAGTGGGGGGGAAAACGTTTTGTGTAAACTAGCAATCTCCACACTGCAGATTATCCAAGATATCCCTGACTTGGCCTCTGGTCAGGTCAGGTGGAGATAATATGCCAATATGCTCTTCTCCTTTTATGATGGTTCATAAGCTGTATCTATGTGGTATGTATTGACAAGTTCTTCCACTATTCCTCTAGCACTGGTGCAGTTCTATTAGTGTTGGCAACAGAAGGAGCACTAGTGACCAGTTGCTGACATTTTAGTCAGAGCACATCTGAGTAATGCAGTAGAGAAAATACTGGTGGCCCATCTACAATAGCACTCTTGATGTTGCTAGTGCCTAGGAAATGCATCAGTGTTAGAGCAACAGTAGGAGAATTTGAGAAGAACCTCAATGTTGAAGACAAGGTTATAAAATTTGGAGCTTCATTTGTTTTAATCTAATGTAAAACCTTAGCAGCAGTTTGCTTGCTGGACTTTTAAAAATGTTTATCATATGTAGCTGTTCCTCATGGAGGTATAGTGATAGGTCAAATATGAAGCTTTTAGTTCATGTGTTTTTGAGCTCTTGTTGAGTAAAAAGTCCCTAAAATATTTTCAGAACTCTTTCATCCACTTGTTTAATGCAAATGGTTGAACAGATTTCCTCCATGGAAAATTAGAGCCCTAAAAGAGGACTTTTTAGAGAGGTGAATGAGTGGGAACAGTGTTGTTTTTTTTAAATTGAACCTTGCAAGCAACCTTAACTATATGTAAGAATATATATTTTTCTCTTTATTCAGATATCCTTATTTTTTCTCTGCTGATTAAATAGCTTTTCATTGTAAGCCTAATGTTCGTGTTTGCTTTTAACAACTATCCCTTCCTTAAGTTCTTCTGAAAACAGTTCTTCCAGTTGAGAGTTCTCCTATACGCTCTCTAAAGTAGAGATTTAGGAGATTTCCTTTTGCAAGATGTTGAGGTTAATTGGAAAAAGATGTCTTAGAAACATCAGAGTTTGGGGAAATGTAGTCTTTCACTGTTGTAGTTTTCTTATGTTTTTGGTTCATTCTGTCTGCAACAACTTGGACTAAAAACTTCAGATTTATTTTATTCATTTCCCATCTTCAATGAGAACTAATGGATTTGAATATTTTTACCAAGTGTAGGTAGCTTAAAGTTTCATATGAATTAAACTTTTGGAAAAACAATATCAGGCTCTAGCAGAACTTGTACATTTTGGTTAAATCTTTAGATCAGCACTGACAGCTGAACTTTTTATGTTTTTAAAAAGTTGGTTTCATCATGACAATAGTCTTGAAGTAACCAGAATGCTAGAATTAAATGTCTGTCACATTGTTTTTTTCCTAAAAATAGCAGGTTATTAATATCTTGCCTCAGCTGCCTGAAGTCCTATCTTCTTGGCTGCCAGCATCTTCAAGCTTGCACCCATACCTTCCAATGCATGCTCTTCAGATTCTTGATCTTAGAATCAATGACTCCCCAGCTGCAGCCCTGTTAAGAGAAACTCAATGCGTCAGCCAGCTCCTGTCCCTTTCCTGCTTCTCTTCACTCCTCTGGAGGTGGAGTGGATACGGCTATGCTTCTTTAGCAGCAGGATTTTCAAAAATCTTCAGTCCTATTCTTTTTCCCACCACTCCCCTCCCCTTCCAAATCCCCCATGCACTCTCCACCTTTGGCAGTGGTGCTTGTTACATCAAAGTCAAAAAAGAGAGAGAAAAGATCACAGAATCTTTGATTTCTGTGAACTCCAAGACAATTTTCCTTCCCTGCCTATCATGCAAGACAAAATAGGCTGAGGACTTAGAATGTACTATTATGTATGGATTCAAATGGTTGGTGTGTTGCTGCCACAAATCACATCATATCATGGAAGCACAGCAAGGAGGCTGGGCTTCAACTTCCTTAGAAAGAGAGGGCATAAGCACTAGTCTTGGCATTGTCAGGGCACAGTAAAAGGATATTGAGAGGCTTGCTGGGGAGTAAAAGGAGGCAGAGTGAGTGGGGACACATGGGACTGTGGGTGGGATCGGAAGGCTTGGAGGGGTGAGTCTCAAAGCCTGCCCTCAGCCAAGTGTAACCCAAGGAAGGAAATGGCATATCTTGTGCATACATCCTTCTCCTTCTCCATTCTGTTGGTTTCACACTTTCAGTACAGAAGGTAAGCACCTCCTCCACATTCACACCACAGCAGATATAACTGTTGGGTGCCAGAGTGCATGACACAACTTCTTTCCCTTGGTCATGCATATTCTGTGGAATTTAAAAACTCCACCAGCTGAACTAGTTGGGTTGCAGGAATTTATTATAGTGAAAATAAAACCTAAACAAAGCTTTCACAGGTCTGTGTTTCAAAAGAATGCCTAAAATATAGGAAATCCACTGACAAAGCTCTGTTAAAATAGAATGAATACATCTGTCCCCTGTGTGTATTCATAATGCTGTTGGTCTGCTTTGGTGACAGATATTTTACTACCTGTCATCCCTGCAGAAACAACCCAGCTATAAGGATATGAACAAGAGTCTCTTCTGGCTTTGTGCATAATCAAAGTTCCAATTGCAGAGTCTCCTGTGCACAACTCCATTGTTTTCAAATTATGTGCTCAGTTACCTTTGTGCAAATCCCAATTGAAGGCAGATATAACAGAGGGCAGCATGTGGCCTGCCAGAATTATTAGCAATGATGTATAAACCAGTGAGTGGGCTGGAGGAAAAATATTTTACTTGTGGAGTAAATTTGATCTGGAATTGTTAAAACACCACAAATTTGGAATTCCATAATGTCTTATTTTTTAATAAAGTCATTTTGAGTAGAATGAAATTTCAGAGTTACAAATATATACCAGTTAAATGTCTATAAAATGTTATTTCCAACAGCAATTGTTCAAAAGCTAAGAAATTTGGAGCCAAGATTCTGCAAACTATGTAGGAACATAAAATTGCCAGACCAAATCAGACATGTAGTTTGCCTAGTCCAGTATTTTATATCCAACCATTGCCAGTAGTAAGTACCAAATGCTTTGGAGGAAGATGCAAGAAACCACCTACCAGATAATTCTGGAATGACCAGTTCATAGAACTTTCTAGTCCCTCACAGAGGTTTGCTTATGCCCTGACGCATGGGAGTTATCCCTCCTATTTTTTAAATCATCTCTAACGTATCTGTGATTGTTCTATCCATATAGGAATATCTAACTTTTAAAAATCCTTCTAAGCACATGGCCTCAATGATTTATTTTGGCAGTGAATTTCACAAGTTATTTTTTTACACCATGTATAATTTCCTTCTCTATTTTAAATTGGTGTTTTTTCAATATAATTGAATGTCATCTTGTCCTGAGAGGTGGCCAAAAGTGGCACCCATTTTAATTCCTCTACACCATTTGCAGTTCTGTATCTCTCATGTGTCTCATATGTTTTGAGAGAAGACGAACAATCCTAGTGTTTTCAGTCTTTCGTCATATGGAAGTTTTCTCATACTTCTAAACATTTTCGTTGCATCTCTAAACCCCGACTATTTCAGCTATGGTTGTTTTTTTTGTTTTGTTTTTGTTTGGTGGTGGTTTTTTTTGATCGAGTGACCAGAACTAAATACAGTATTCTGGAAAAGGGCATACCATTGATTTACATGATGTTACAATAATGTCAGTGTTACTTTCCAGACTATTCTTTATGGATCCTAATATTTGTCTTTTTTTGATTATGCAAAGCAGAGATTTTCATTGAGCTTTCTACAGTGAAGTGGAAGTCCTCTTTCTGACCAGTTAATTTAAAATGCTGTAATGTGTTCCTTCCTGTGTGTACTACATTGTATTTCTCAACACAGAATTGAAGCTGCCACTGTGCTGCCCACTCACACAGCTTTGTTAGGTCCCTCTGAAGTTCCCTTGTTTTCTCTAGTTTTGATTAACCTAAGTAAATGTCATCTGCAAACTTTGTCACCTCCCTATTCACCCCCTTTTCCAGTTGATTGATATTCAATTTATATCAAAGAATCTCTATCCTTGTATAGATCCATGGGGCATCGTACTCTTAACGTTTTGCTATATTATTTACCGTTTATTCCTACTTTTTGTCTGTTGGCCAGTTTCTCATCTGTGCTGGTACTTTTATCTTTCACTCCATAACTGCTTAATTTTTCTAATAGCTTCTTGTGAGAAACTTTGCGCAAGGATTTTTGTAAGTCTAAATAAATTGTTAGGCACTTTTCTCCATTATCTTGTGGACATACTCAGATAATTTTAATGCATCAAAAAGGCCTGATTTTTTTTTCTTTAGAGAAATGGTCCCTTATCATACCATGCATGTCTAGGTATTTTATAATTCTATTTTAAATTACAATTTCAAGCAATTTTCCTGGTACCTGAAGCTCCGTGGTCATAGATCACTCCTGATGTCTTTTAAGCTTCCAACATTTGCTACCTTTGACACTTCAGATTTCATTCTTAAATTCTGTCAGGACATTCAGGTCCTAGTGACTTGCTGCTCTTTAGTTTATGAATTTGTATAAATTCCTCCTCTAGGATTAAGTCTAAGAAAGAGATCTCCCCTGCATTCCTTTGGTTAAAAAATAATCACTTTGCTTCTATGAAATGTTCTTATCCTTCCTTTAATTGCTCATTTTACTCCTCCTCTCTCAGGCTTTCTGCTTCTCATATATTTAAAGACTTCCTTTTGTCTTTATTTGCTCTTCAAATTCCCACTTTTCTCTCCTAATTTCCATTTTATATTTTACCTGCCATAATTTTCTCCTTTCTATTGGCCTCTATAGGAGTGAATTTGCATTTTATAAAAGATGTCAGTTTAGCTTAACTCTGACCCTATATAAATATCTGTCCTATCTATCCAGTTCTTCTCTCCAAATTACTATGCCCTGATTTCCAAGACCACAAACCCTCCCCCCATTTTCTGTACATACAGATTTCAGATTTCATATTGGCAACAGACCTTTCCCAATCCACCTGAACATATATCGAAAAACATACTAAAAATCTTTCCTTTTGTTTCTGTATTGCATATGAATACCTTCTTCCGTGTGCCATTACACTGTGCCAGAGAATTTCACTGCACAATAAAAAGTAGAAACTCTATTACATCTACCTCCTTCATCCACTCCATAGGTCTTTAAGACCCCAAACTCCATAATGGATGGGAGTTATGCTTGTTTGCAAAACTATAGTGCTGAATTTCCTGGCTTTCAAGCATTTTTTAAAAATAACTACAATGATGATTTAAATAGTCACTGTTGTAAATATGTATTAATCTTAAACATGTTTTGTTTGGGAGTATATGTTTATTGAACATCACTTCTTGCTTATAGCTCATTGATCTTTTATAGTGCATCTGTGGTCTTGTTTAGGAGTACTAGTCTACCTAGACAATAATGTTGCTTCTCTTGTCCCTCTAAAATGTCATCTTTGGATATTCAGACAGTGCCTCTCATAAGTGATTTTTTTTTTGGTCACTGCTCGACAGTATTGAGGTACGAATGGGGGTACCTGTTGTTTTTTTCAAAACTACTAAAGCAGGTTATCCTTACCTCCTGTATTAATGCTCTTCCCCCCTACCCCCAGTTTCAAACAGTGGATCACAGGTTTCTCTTTTGGGTATCATTCAGTTGATTTTATCTGTCATCTGCTGATGGTGTCTACAAGCCTATATCAAGTATTGCAGTGTGGCTCGCTTACTTCACATGGTGTGTAAGGTTGCTAAATGTGCATGTGTTGGTGTTTTATATAGAGAACCCTGCAAATCTGTGGATACCCTTTTTATATCTGTGCATGTGGATATCCACGGACCATTTTTGCAGATTGGAGATCAGATGCAGATACAAATTTTGTATCCATGAAGGGGTCTATTTATATATAATACATTTATGTGGGGTTTTTATATAAAGGTGAAATATTCTGCTGCCAGTGCAGGAAATTCTAGCTGAGAGAGGTAATTGAATGATGATTGATTAGATGTAGTGTTTGGGTGCTCTGATTTCCTTGCCTAAGAAATGGTTTAAAATACACACTGGAATTGTGGAGAAGAATACAAGTTAATTAAACAGAAAACTTCCTTAGTGTCCCTTGAATCTTCTATCATGAGAGCCAGAGGAAATGCCTTCCTTATGCTATCACTGGAACAGCATTCGTTTGAAGGCTCGCCTGGGCTTTTTCTTCCAGTGGCTACAGTATGTGGCTGTATGCATATGGACAAGTCTTTTTTTAATACAAAAGTTATTTTTCACAAAATATACTCTGTTTTTACAGTACCCTCCATTCCCGGATCCCAAAGTCCTTTAAAAATGTTAAAGATGTTGTGAGGTAGATAAGTATTTTTATTCCCAGTTTACATATAGGGAAGCTGAAGTAGAAGGATGAAGTGCTTGGCCAAGGCTACACAGGAAGTCCATGACAGAGCTAGGTACAGAATCCAGATCTCCTAACTACTGCTGATTTGCTTTAGCCATTAAACCATCCTTCCTCTCTCGGAAGCTCTTATTTTGTTATACACACAGGCATTCTGGAAATTGTGCTATAGAATGATACCACTATAAGAGGAATGAAGGTGTGCATTAATTGTTTAGAATCTAGACGGTCTGTTCTGGACCAGTCATTGAAATAAAGTGGCCACACTGAGTTGTGATATGTGGAAAAAGAACAAGTTAGGGTGACATGCACTTTGCTTCACCAATTTCTGACCTGCAATGCTTGCCTTTGCAGATGGAACATGAGGATTTTGTAATGGAAGGGCATGGCAAGACTCCACCTCCTGGTGAAGAAAACAAACAGTGAGTCTCACGTTTATTTAAAAAGGGCCTTACCATAGTAAATGGTGGGAAGCACTCTTGTTTAAACGTGCTGGAAGCATTGGTTGTTCTTGGGGTGCTCGCCCTTGGTTTCTTAAATACACATTTCATAGTAGCTAGTGACTGAAAAGTCAGTGTGCTGATTTGCCTTAAATTCTGAAACACAAAATTCTGCTTTGTACATTCTGCAGTGGGCTAATCTGAATTTGTAGTTAAAGGATTAATGGTGTTACAAAGCTAGAGCTGAGAAAGTGAACTCACTTTACCAGTGGAAATGTGTATATGAAGCTTTACATGTTCCTTGTCTGGTGAAACCACTGTGAAATGCACCAAAAGAAGAGTTTGCTCATTGTCAACCCTTGGTGTGCATCTGGTAGATTGGTGCTCCCTGAAATGTGAATGTTACTTTATTTAAAATAAATTTCCAGAAAGGAACTGGAATTGTAAATGAAATGTCCTTTACGGGATGGACCATTTAGATGCTGGCCTTTTATGGTTTGAGGAAAAAGGAAATGTAATAAAACAAGAAAGCGACTCATTTTTATTAAGAAAGTGCATGGAGAAAATAGAAAAGGAGTACTTGTGGCACCTTAGAGACTAACAAATTTATTAGAGCATAAGCTTTCGTGAGCTACAGCTCACTTCATCGGATGCATTTGGTGGAAAAAACAGAGGAGAGATTTATATACACACACAGAGAGAACATGAAACAATGGGTTTATCATACACACTGTAAGGAGAGTGATCACTTAAGATAAGCCATCACCAACAGCAGGGGGGGAAAGGAGGAAAACCTTTCATGGTGACAAGCAGGTAGGCTAATTCCAGCAATTAACAAGAATATCAGAGGAACAGAGGGGGGTGGGGTGGGAGGGAGAAATACCATGGGGAAATAGAAAAGGAGTACTTGTGGCACCTTAGAGACTAACAAATTTATTAGAGCATAAGCTTTCGTGAGCTACAGCTCACTTCATCGGATGCATTTGGTGGAAAAAACAGAGGAGAGATTTATATACACACACAGAGAGAACATGAAACAATGGGTTTATCATACACACTGTAAGGAGAGTGATCACTTAAGATAAGCCATCACCAACAGCAGGGGGGGAAAGGAGGAAAACCTTTCATGGTGACAAGCAGGTAGGCTAATTCCAGCAGTTAACAAGAATATCAGAGGGACAGTGGGGGGTGGGGTGGGAGGGAGAAATACCATGGGGAAATAGTTTTACTTTGTGTAATGACTCATCCATTCCCAGTCTCTATTCAAGCCTAAGTTAATTGTATCCAGTTTGCAAATTAATTCCAATTCAGCAGTCTCTCGTTGGAGTCTGTTTTTGAAGCTTTTTTGTTGAAGTATAGCCACTCTTAGGTCTGTGATCGAGTGACCAGAGAGATTGAAGTGTTCTCCAACTGGTTTTTGAATGTTATAATTCTTGACGTCTGATTTGTGTCCATTCATTCTTTTACGTAGAGACTGTCCAGTTTGGCCAATGTACATGGCAGAGGGGCATTGCTGGCACATGATGGCATATATCACATTGGTAGATGCGCAGGTGAAGGAGCCTCTGATAGTGTGGCTGATGTGATTAGGCCCTATGATGGTATCCCCTGAATAGATATGTGGACAGAGTTGGCAACGGGCTTTGTTGCAAGGATAGGTTCCTGGGTTAGTGGTTCTGTTGTGTGGTGTGTGGTTGCTGGTGAGTATTTGCTTCAGATTGGGGGGCTGTCTGTAAGCAAGGACTGGTCTGTCTCCCAAGATCTGAGAGAGCGATGGCTCGTCCTTCAGGATAGGTTGTAGATCCTTGATGATGCGTTGGAGAGGTTTTAGTTGGGGGCTGAAGGTGATGGCTAGTGGCGTTCTGTTGTTTTCTTTGTTGGGCCTGTCCTGTAGTAGGTGACTTCTGGGTACTCTTCTGGCTCTGTCAATCTGTTTCTTCACTTCAGCAGGTGGGTATTGTAGTTGTAGGAATGCATAATAATGAATGCAATACCCACCTGCTGAAGTGAAGAAACAGATTGACAGAGCCAGAAGAGTACCCAGAAGTCACCTACTACAGGACAGGCCCAACAAAGAAAACAACAGAACGCCACTAGCCATCACCTTCAGCCCCCAACTGAAACCTCTCCAACGCATCATCAAGGATCTACAACCTATCCTGAAGGACGAGCCATCGCTCTCTCAGAACTTGGAAGACAGACCAGTCCTTGCTTACAGACAGCCCCCCAATCTGAAGCAAATACTCACCAGCAACCACACACCACACAACAGAACCACTAACCCAGGAACCTATCCTTGCAACAAAGCCCGTTGCCAACTCTGTCCACATATCTATTCAGGGGATACCATCATAGGGCCTAATCACATCAGCCACACTATCAGAGGCTCCTTCACCTGCGCATCTACCAATGTGATATATGCCATCATGTGCCAGCAATGCCCCTCTGCCATGTACATTGGCCAAACTGGACAGTCTCTACGTAGAAGAATGAATGGACACAAATCAGACGTCAAGAATTATAACATTCAAAAACCAGTTGGAGAACACTTCAATCTCTCTGGTCACTCGATCACAGACCTAAGAGTGGCTATACTTCAACAAAAAAGCTTCAAAAACAGACTCCAACGAGAGACTGCTGAATTGGAATTAATTTGCAAACTGGATACAATTAATTTAGGCTTGAATAGAGACTGGGAATGGATGAGTCATTACACAAAGTAAAACTATTTCCCCATGGTATTTCTCCCTCCCACCCCACCCCCCACTGTTCCTCTGATATTCTTGTTAACTGCTGGAATTAGCCTACCTGCTTGTCACCATGAAAGGTTTTCCTCCTTTCCCCCCCCTGCTGTTGGTGATGGCTTATCTTAAGTGATCACTCTCCTTACAGTGTGTATGATAAACCCATTGTTTCATGTTCTCTGTGTGTGTGTGTATATAAATCTCTCCTCTGTTTTTTCCACCAAATGCATCCGATGAAGTGAGCTGTAGCTCACGAAAGCTTATGCTCTAATAAATTTGTTAGTCTCTAAGGTGCCACAAGTACTCCTTTTCTTTTTGCGAATACAGACTAACACGGCTGCTACTCTGAAACATGGAGAAAATGTGTCTCTAAGTACTTTTTGGTGGAAATCTAGAAACCTTTCTTTGGTTGGGGGAGGGCAAAGCCCTCTGCTAAAGGTACTGTAATGATGGATGTCCTAGGTATATCCTAGATAATTCCTTTGCTAGAGCCAGTGCCAACATTGTTGTAATTTATTCTTTTCTTGATTTCTCTCTTTGTAGAGGGTAGGAAGATCTTGGATCTTTGGCAGAACCAGACCATAGAAATTATTTTTAACATACAATTCCAGTGTCACTTGGTCATTTAAAGGAAGAGAGTGATCTTACCCACCGCTAAAACATTGCCTTCTAGCTAATGCAGGGAGCTGTGTTGTTTCATTGGTTCTGGTCTTACACTTTTAGTAGGCTAGCAACACAGGCTGCTACCTCTGTGGCCGAAGTTGTTTCTTAGATAGATAGCTAAGATGAACTCAGGGAGGTTCTAGTACTGAGCAGATGCATTCTTTTCCATAGTGGAAATGAGCCAAGCTTTTCAAAATACTTGTCATTTCTTTCTGTTCATACTAGTATCATAGTAAATTGAAGACGACTTGCAAATTTGTGGTGATTGAAACATGCAAAAAAAAATTTTGAAATGAAGCAGATAATGTAAAAAAGTAGAAGTTAACTTTCTGCCTTAATAAAATTTCTCAGAGACTTAATGGTGAAACAGTATGTGATTGCAGAGAATAACATGGAGAGATATTATGCTGGCCTCATCGAAATAGTGAGCTCTGTCTTTTGTTGCTGCCTTTTGTTTACTGTGAATAAAATCAAGAATTCTTTCACAGCTGACCTGATTTCTAGCTGCAGCCTTTCAGGTGACTTACAACATTGTATTTACCTTCCCAGAACTATTTTGACTGGAGAGAACATTCAAAACTAGCAATGGGCAGAGTTTGTCACCAAATTATTTGTATTACTGTACAGTGGTGTCCAGAGGTCCCTATCAGAATCAAGGACCCTTTGTGCTAGATGTTGTACAAATACAGAGTAAAATGCTAGAGCTTACCATAAAGATCTCTGACCTAATTAGGTTACTAATAAAATTTGTACAAGTGTGAAACGACAATTTTGATACCTCAGCTAAAAAACAAGGATAGTCACATTATTCAGCTGTAATATAAACACAATACTTTGTTGAGGATATTGCTTTTTGCTTGATTAGTCATCTGGATTTCTTTTTACCCACAATCTTAATTTTTCATCTACCTAAGTGAATGTACTATAGGTTACAGTTTATAAAAAAAAAAAAAAAAGTTTGGCTCTTGTTGCTTATGCTTCATTGACCTGGCTGTTGGAATTAAAAATTGATGATAGTTGCAAGACATTTTGTGGATCCAATAACTTTTACTTCTATAGTAGTTCACAAATGTTGTCCCAGCTTCAACTATGTTCACATCTTGAATGAATATTTTATTCTATAACCACTTCTTTGGAGCTATTAGTACTTGGATGAGGCATAGGTAGACTTTACTGTTGTCCTCCCAGTTAATATCAAATGAAATTAGGGCTAGTTACTGAAGAGAGGCAGATTGCATTTTGGTATACAAGGGATTCAAATGTAGATGTGTAATAGGCAAATAGATTGTTAGTGGATAAAGGGAGAATGGGAATATAAATATGCACTTATTTAGAGACCTATCAATAGGTGTAGCACTTGGATGGTATTGGTTAGCATGTGACGTTTCCTTCATTAGCAATTACTGTGTACATAATGGTATACATTAGCAGGCGTTTGTAACTGTCAGTTGGCCTGAAGACTTTATTTCTGTAGTGGGGTTGAATCTCACAGTTTATTTTACCAGGGGATAGAAACACCTTCACTAGAGAGAGTCTAGTATTAAAAGAACACTGTCAAGATTGTTGAGGCATAGGACTGACCTACCTTGATCTGTGATTCCATCTGGAAGGGTCCTGATTTCATTAACTGAACCATCTGTCTTTGTCTATGTGTCTCTCTCAAAAATAAAAATATATTTTTCTAACCAATCTATGCTGCATCTGGAAATTTTAGAAAACAAATGGCAATGCCATGCACAGATTTTGTAACTATTAGGAAATAGGGGGTGATAGTACTTATTACCAATGTGCTTTTGAAATATCAAACAGGATAAAAAAGACTGAACCTATTATACAGTTATTGCATTAAAGAAAAGCTGTAATGGAAGGTGTATAATACATAAGTACATTGAAAAGGCTGTTACAGTTCTTACGGGGTAGAGCAGGGGTTCTCAAACTGGGGGTCAGGACCCCTCAGGGGGTTGCGAGTTATTACATGCGGGGTCGCAAGCTGTCAGCCTCCACCCCAAACCCCACTTTGCCTCCAGCATTTATAATGGTGTTAGATGTATTAAAACGTGTTTTTAATTTATAAAGGGGGGGGTCACACTCAGAGGCTTGCTGTATGAAAGGGGTCACCAGTACAAAAGTTTGAGAACCACTGGGGCAGAGTGAGGGAACTTGATAGTTAAACTGTTTGACCTTGGTTATTGAATATAAATATAAAGTGCTTCTCTAAGAAATCTGCCACTAGCAGTTCAGACAATAGATGTGACTGATATTAATTGAAATAAATTTTTAAAGAGAAGACTAGGACTTCTAAAGTCATTGGCTTAAATGAAATATTTGGTTATTGAGCTCAGTCTCAGCCTCTATAATTGAAAACTGACCCCAGCAGGTGGTGGGTAATCATTTTTATTGCTCATGTATTGACATCCATTGGTAAGAAACTGAGCTCAACTGGTGCACTCAAGGAATGGAAAGAGACTTGTGTTCTTCAATAAATGTTTACTTGTAATTCAAATCTGCTAATCGCTTCCCATTGTTATTTCTCATCTCTTCCTGCTCCCCTGCACAGTCTGTAGTCTCAGGCATTTGCCCTCTCCCTGCTGGTTGGTGGCAGAGCAAAGATTGTCAGCCAGTCTGGGGCCAGGGCTGCCTGTCTGTGGAGAATACCAGAATTCTCTGCCTCAGTTCCTGGGCAGGTTGTAGACCAGGAGTCATCTCTTTCTGTCGTGGAGACTTTTTGGATAGGAGTAAAAAAATCTGAATTTGACTAGGGCTGTCAAGTGATTAAAAAAATTAATTGTGCAATTAAACAATATTAGAACACAATTAATTTAAATAAATATTTTTGTAATATTTTCTACATTTTCAAATATATTGATTTCAGTTGCAACACAGAATACAAAGTGTACCATGCTCACTTTATATTTGTTTTTGATTACAAATATTTGCAGTGTAAAAAAACAGTATTTTTAGTTCACCTAATATAAGTTCTGTAGTGCAATCTCTTTATCATGAAAGTTGAACTTACAAATGTAGAATTATGTACCAAAAACCCCTGCATTCAAAAATAAAACAATGTAAAACTTTAGAGCTTACAAGTCCAATCAGTCCTACTTCTTGTTCAGCCAATTGCTCGTACAAACAAGTTTGTTTAAATTTGAAGAAGATAATGCCTGCTTCTTGTTTACAATGTCACCTGAAAATGAGAACAGGCGTTTGCATGGTACTGTTGTAGCCAGCGTTGCAAGATATTTACATGCCAGATGCGCTAAAGATTCATATGTCCCTTGATGCTTCAACCACCATTCCAGAGAACACGCATCCATGCTGATGACGGGTTCTGCTTGATAACGTTCCAAAGCAGTGCGGACTGATATATGTTCATTTTCATCATCTGAGTCAGATGCCACCAGCAGAAGATTGATTTTCTTTTTTGATGGTTTGGGTTCTGTACTTTCCGCATCAGAGTGTTACTCTTTTAGGACTTCTGAAAACATGCTCCACACCTCGTCCCTCTCAGATTTTGGACAGCACTTCAGATTCTTGTACCTTGGGCCAAGTGCTGTATCGTGAAGTAGGGTGGGGTCTGATTATTACCAGAACAGAGCTGTTTTTCCCCCCCTTTTTTTTTATCTTGACTCATGACTGGTAAGGAGAGAAAAAAGAATGACAAATGTCTTCCAAGTCTTGGTTTTTTCCAGGGGTAGTAAGACCAAAGTGTCCCAGCAGCAGAGAGGAGCATGCAGACATACCAAAGGACAATCTGAAGGTGCCAGAGCAGGCCAGGTCCCCCTGTAGCCTTCCAGACATGGGACCTAACTCTGTGGCTGATGTGATGGCTTAGACCGGGAATTGGGCCACTGAGGCTCTCCAGCCTAGGGGGAATGCAAGAGGCTTTTTAAGCAGATCCCATAATGGCACCTCAGTCTTCCAAGGGAGCAGCAGCAGCAGTAGCCGCCATCACTGCAGCTATGCAGCAGCCTTGTCCCTCTCTTAGCCAGTGGGCGGTTTATTTCAGAGGGGAAGTGACCATCCTTCCCCACTAGTAGGTCCATGGGGATCATCATCCCCTCAACCTCAGGGATGCCCCCTGAAATAATTAAGTGGCTCTACTTCAGTCTGGTCAGACAGGTTTGCTCCATGCCTGTGGAGCCTTTTCTTGTGGAGCCCTTTTTTGTGTAAAGGGATATTTGTCTGTTCTCTAAGGGTCTGATACATAAGATTCATTTGTTAGTTAGGTGATTTTACATATTCATTTAGTATTTTTCAGTTTGGAAGCATCATTCTGTGCTTCTCCACGGAAGGGCTGTCCTGGCCCCAGGCTGACTGTTGATCTATGCTCTGCCTCCAACCAGCAGAGAGATGGGGAGTGCGCCACAGTACAAACTGCTGGACGTGCATAGGCATGAAAAATAGTTTTCCCATTCTGTACATTCTTTAAACAATAAAAAAAAATGTACTAGAACAGTAACTTTATTATTTGGTAAAATATTTATTAAAGCTGAGGGACTGCTTTGCATAGAATTGTTGATAGCAGAAGTTAATGCATGCCTTTGATCTCACTAGCTAAGGAGGGTTATGCTAGGGTTATTGCATGGAAGTGAGCCCGAGGAAGACTCAGCTTTTGGTGGCTATGTAGGTGGCTTTCTTTCCTCAGACAATATGAAACAATGTCTCAGTGCAATATTTGTTCCGGAGAATTATGCTTCTGGCAATGCTTTTTTTTATAGAGGAGACTTGAAACAGAGGTCCTGATAATGTGTATTCATTAAAGAACCCTTGGGAGCTTTTTATGAAGTTTAGAATTTTAATCCCTGTGTCCTGAACAAATTCCAGTTGCATAGTTACTAACCTAAAATGCTCATTGTTTTGAATGGACAAAATATTCTTCAGTTCCTGTCTTAAACTGTTCAGTAGTTTTTCTGGGTTCTATATAATAGCTACTATGTTTCATTTCAGAGCTGGCTGCATTTCATTGCTTGGAGGAAAAGATTAGTATATGAATAATTTATGAAGTGCTTTAGGATCATTTTGAATGAAATTGTGTTTTGCTAATTTCTAACATGCTCTGGGGGCCCCAGTAAGTAAAGCTGCTATCTTTACAGAAGTTTAAAATATGGAAGAAAAACCGTTGATGAATTCTCCTTTTTTAGTCTTACTATACACTGAAGGTAACTAGACCGTCTTTGATGGCCTGCTAAAGAGAGTGAATTCTAAAGGTGTGGGGGATCTCAACTGGAAGAGCCCTGCTTCTCGACATATAGCCTGGGATTTTCAAAGAAGCCTAAGAGCAGGGGTGGCCAACCTGAGCCTGAGAAGGAGCCACAATAATATGTCAGCAGCTCTCTGCCACCGCTGCGCCTCCCACCCACCGGCAGCCCTGCCAATCAGCACCTCCCCCTCCCTCCCCACACCTCCCGATCAGCTGTTTTGTGAAGTGCAAGAGGCTCTGGGGGGGAAGGGGAGGAGCGAGGGCACAGCAGGCTCGGGAGGGGGCAGGAAGGGTGGAGTGGGGGCAGGGCCTTTGGCAGGGGCAAGGGTTGAGCAGTGAGCACCCTCCGACACATTGGAAAGTTGGTGCCTGTAACTCCAGCCCCGGAATTGGTGCCTATACAAGGAGCCGCATATTAACTTTTGAAGAGCTGCATGTGACTCCAGAGCCACAGGTTGGCCACCCCTGTCTAAGAGAGTTAAGTGCCCAAGTCCCATTGAAATGTAGTGGGAGTTGGATGTCTGAGTCTCAACTGTCTTTAAAATTCCAGATGTACTGTGCTCAAATTTAAGGTCACGGCTGATCTTTTCTGCCTTGCCTGGGCATAAAGTAATAGCCTCTCAGATAAATGTCCCTGACTTTAAGGCTCAAAGATTATCTCCAACTTTGGTAATTGCACTTGGAAGCAACTGGGGAGCCACTGTGGAGACCTGAGCATAGATGAAGTTCATGCCAGCCCATGGTGCTGAGGAAGCATTTGTCTCTATTCTGTACTGTCTGGAGCTTCTGGGTTGACTTCAGGGGCATAGTAATAGTTCAGCCTTCAAAAGTATGGAAAATCACAAAGTCAACATAAAGGAGGAATGGCCACATTCTCTTTTAGTCAGCTATAAATTGTGAAAAGCATTACAAGCCATCAGTTCTCCCTGTGAATTCATGAGCAACAATTCAGGATCACAAGGCAATAATTGGGTACATCCCTTCAGGAGATGAAGACATAGCCTCCTCTCTCATGGGCTCCTGATGCTGTGTAATTCATTATGATTTGGATCTTCATCCTCATCTTCCAAGCATAGAGGGTCCTTTTGTCTTTTTTTCTCTCTCCTAACTTCATGATGTCATGCCTGCAGTGGGAGCCATTCAGAGTACTGGTTGTACCTCTAATTCCCCAATCTCTTGGAGGAGAAGGTCATTCCCCTATGTTTTTTCCTTTTTATCTCCAGGCAGGAGCTATTTCCAGAGATTTTGTTTCTCCCTCCCTCTCTGCAGCAGTGTGGCAGGAAAGCCTTGGGATTCCCAAGGGGCAGAAGTTTATCATTTTGGAAACTACAAGCTAATAATCACTAGCTGCATTTCTTTCCAAGTTGGGATGAAATATGGTGTCGAAGAGCAGATAAGTCAGAGGGGCAGGAAGAGCACAGGGCGTGGGACCCTCTGACTACCACAGTAGCCAGATACTTGTTCCCCAGTTGTTGCAAGGATGACCTTAGTTCCTAAGGTCAGTCCGTGTTGTGCTTGGTATCTCGAACCTTCACTACTTCTGGGATTCTGTCAGTCCCCCTTATACTAATGGTGGTTCAGAAACCAAACAATAAAAAACCCTCAAATGGTTTAGATTCCCAGGGCTGGGGCAGGGGATCGGGACGCGGTGTTGGGGCTTGGACTTACCTCCGGCAGCTTCTGGTCAGCGGTACAGCTGGGGTGCAGAGGCAGGCTTCCCGCCTGTCCTGGCACCGCGGACTGGGCTGTGCCCTGGAAGCAGTCAGCAACAGGTCTGGCTACTAGGCAGAGGCTTGCAACTCTAGCCCACAGGCACCACACCTCCCCTCCCCCTCCTCCTATCTCCACCCCCCCCACCCCCGTTCCTTCAAAGTATGTGAAGTGCGGAGCTGGTATCAGAGCAGCCAGCTCTCATCAGAATGATCCTTCTAAGATCATCCTTCTAGTGGACTATTCAGATGGTTGAGATCCTGTAATAAAATGTCAATATGACAAGGCATTTTTGTTCACAGCATGTTTCTTCATGAGTGAGGTGCTTCAAGCATGAGTGCTCCTGACCAGCATTTTTTGTACCGCTCAAAATAATCCCCTGCCTCTCTAAATAAATATATATATTTTTAAAGTCATTTGCTGGTCCTTTCAAAGTGTGTAATCATGGATAGGGTAGCAGCAAATACCGTAGCTGCAGAAGCAGCCAAGTCTTCATATTGATAAGCCTGTCTAGTTCAATAGCCTGAGTGCGTACCATTTCTTTAAGGTTGATTAGCTCAAGCCACCTTCTATAAGAAAATATGCTTTTGTATAATGTGACCAAAAAAGCACGCGCAATCCATATCCAACAAAAATACCAATACTTTCAAATACTCAAATACCATGGGTGCTTCTTCCATTTTCAGAAGAGTTCCCTAGTGTCTTCTCAGGAATTGGTCTACCTACGGGTACTCTGCAAGACAAAATTGTTTTTAGTCCCATTGTCCAATGAAAGATTTTACAAAATTTGGCTTGTCATCAAGAACTTCCTCCGGTACCCATCCTCTGGTTTCGCCAGTTAATAAGGATGATTGGAAATTTCAGGCTCTGCAGCAGTTCATTGCTACTTCTCAGTCAGCCTGATGGGTGCCTAGAAGTAATGCAAGGCACTCCCACCATCCCATAAGCTGATTCACACCCCTGTCACCATGAGGTTTGAATTCTTGTTTAAAATATAGAATTGTCACTCTGCATGGCAGTAAAAGTTAAAAAAACAAATCTGGAATAGTTTGCTCACAAGTTGAATGATTCTGGCAATGCCAAGTGAGTAAGATAATGCAATTACTTTTTTGCAGAACCAACATAGGTTTTTAATATAGAAAAGTTTAAATCAAAACTCTATTTGCATTTCTTGAGGTAATACTTCAAGTACTGACAATCCCTTTCTCTTCATACCTGAAAAAATAAACTACAGCTGTTAGATCACAAACTTTTGAAATAGAAAGTTATTTTTCACTACTCTTTTCATATCCCCACTTTTGAAGCATGAGCCTCAAATTAACTAGCTGCAGAAAAGCAGTTTCCAAATTTATAATCTGTGTCAAATATTCTATTCATTGTTTTTCTTATCTTCTACTTTGAACAAGAGCCATTATTGCCTTTTTTTTTTTTTTAAGGCAAAGCTTAAAGTGGGCTAGATTGCCAGGGGGTGAAGACCAATCTGTAAAAAGACTCAGTGGGGTGGCAGGGTACTTTGACCAACACGGAAGTATTTTTTTCCTAATCTGTAAATTGAGATATTCTACTTTTTCCAAATATATTCCCAGTAAGTATTGTTGTTTTTCAGGACAAAATACTTATTTGTGTTGATGCTGTAACAGGGTGATGTGCATTGGAATATGTTGGGCGTGTCATTTTGGGGTGTAAATTAGTAATGGGTTTACTTTCGTTTTGTCTTTTTATTTTTTTTTAATGTCTGGTGTTTGCAGTTTTACCTCTTGCTTATCAGGGGACCACCATATCAGGTTCTACTTCAGTGATACCCAGACCTCAGTGGTTCAGGAGCCAAATTAGCGATCAACATTACCCAAAAGAGCCACAAAAACAAAAGGAGGACTTGTGGCACCTTAGAGACTAACAAATTTATTTGAGCATAAGCTTTCGTGAGCTACAGCTCACTTCATCGGATGCATTCAGTGGAAAATACAGTGAGGAGATTTATATACACAGAGAACATGAAACAATGGGTGTTACCATACACACTGTAACGAGAGTGATCAGGTAAGGTGAGCTATTACAAGCAGGAGAGCGGGGAGGAGGGAGAAACCTTTTGTAGTGATAATCAAGGTGGGCCATTTCCAGCAGCTGACTGAGGAACAGTGGGGGGGGAATAAACATGGGGAAATGGTTTTACTTTGTGTAATGACCCATCCACTCCCAGTCTTTATTCAAGCCTAAGTTAATTGTATCCAGTTTGCAAATTAATTCCAATTCAGCAGTCTCTTGTTGGAGTCTGTTTTTGAAGTTTTTTTTGTTGAAGAATTGCTATTTTTAGGTCTGTAATCGAGTGACCAAAGAGATTGAAGTGTTCTCCGACTGGTTTTTGAATGTTATAATTCTTGACCTCTGATTTCTTTCTATTTATTCTTTTACGTAGAGACTGTCCAGTTTGGCCAATGTACATGGCAGAGGGGCATTGCTGGCACATGATGGCATATATCACATTGGTAGATGCGCAGGTGAAGGAGCCTCTGATAGTGTGGCTGATGTGATTAGGCCCTATGATGGTGTCCCCTGAATAGATATGTGGCCACAGTTGGCAACAGGCTTTGTTGCAAGGATAGGTTCCTGGGTTAGTGGTTCTGTTGTGTGGTGTGGTTGCTGGTGAGTATTTGCTTCAGATTTGGGGGGCTGTCTGTAAGCAAGGACTGGCCTGTCTCCCAAGATCTGTGAGAGTGATGGGTCGTCCTTCAGGATACGTTGTAGATCCTTGATGATGCATTGGAGAGGTTTTAGTTGGGGGCTGAAGGTGATGGCTAGTGGCGTTCTGTTGTTTTCTTTGTTGGGCCTGTCCTGTAGTAGGTGACTTCTGGGTACTCTTCTGGCTCTGTCAATCTGTTTCTTCACTTCAGCAGTTGTAAGAATGCTTGATAGAGATCTTGTAGGTGTTTGTCTCTGAGTGGTTGGAGCATATGTGGTTGTATTGTAGAGCTTGGCTGTAGACAATGGATCATGTGGTGTGGTCTGAATGAAAGCTGGAGGCATGTAGGTAGACATAGTGGTCAGTAGGTTTCCGGTATAGGGTGGTGTTTATGTGACCATCGCTTATTAGCACCGTAGTGTCCAGGAAATGGCTCTCTTGTGTGGACTGGTCCAGGCTGAGGTTAATGGTGGGATGGAAATTGTTGAAATCATCATGGTGTAATTCCTCAAGGGCTTCTTTTCCATGGGCCCAGATGATGAAGATGTCATCAATATAATGCAAGTAGAGTAGGGGCATTAAGAGACGAGAGCTGAGGAAGCGTTGTTCTAAGTCAGCCATAAAAATGTTGGCATACTGTGAGGCCATGTGGGTACCCATGGCAATGCCGCTGATTGAAGGTATACATTGTCCCCAAATGTGAAATAGTTATGGGTGAGGACAAAGTCATAAAGTTCTGCCACCAGGTTTGCCGTGACATTATTGGGGATACTGTTCCTGACAGCTTGTAGTCCATCTTTGTGTGGAAGGTTGGTGTAGAGGGCTTCTACATCCATAATGGCTAGGATGGTGTTTTCAGGAAGCTCACCGATGGATTGTAGTTTCCTCAGGAAGTCAGTGGTGTCTCGAAGATAGCTGGGAGTGCTGGTAGTGTAGGGCCTGAGGAGTGAGTCTACATAGCCAGACAGTCCTGCCGTCAGGGTGTCAATGCCTGAGATGATGGGGCGTCCAGGATTTCCAGGTTTATGCATCTTGGGTAGCACATAGAATACCCCTGGTCGGGGTTCCAGGGGTGTGTGTCTGTGCGGATTTGTTCTTGTGCTTTTTCAGGGAGTTTCTTGAGCAAATGGTGTAGTTTCTTTTGGTAACCCTCAGTGGGATCAGAGGGTAATGGCTTGTAGAAAGTGGTGTTGGAGAGCTGCCTAGTTCTTGTCAACTGCTGGAAATGGCCCACCTTGATTATCACTACAAAAGGTTCCCCCTCTGCTCCCCCCCCGCTCTCCTGCTGGTGATAGCTCACCTTACCTGATCACTCTCGTTAGTGTGTACGGTAACACCCATTGTTTCATGTTCTCTATGTATATAAATCTCCCCACTGTATTTTCCACTGAATGCATCCGATGAAGTGAGCTGTAGCTCACGAAAGCTTATGCTCGGATAAATTTGTTAGTCTCTAAGGTGCCACAAGTCCTCCTTTTCTTTTTGGGGATATAGACTAACACGGCTGCTACTCTGAAAAGAGCCACAGTAGTTTGAATTTATTGTTTCATTTACTATAGTACTATATATTCATATTTAAACTATATGACAGCAGAAGTGTAAGTGTGTGTGTGTGTGTGTGTATTCTCACAACAAAATAACTGGCCAAGTATTATTATTTTATCAACTGCAGTTGGTTAATAACATAGTACAAGCATCCTGACTGGTTAATAACGTAGATTTGTTAATAATTAAATCAGTGTTTTAATATCATGTGCTGTAAAGAGCCACAGGAACTGCATTAAAGAGCCACTTGTGGCTTGTGAGCCTCAGTCTGGGTATCACTGTTCTACTGCATCACTAGACCTATCCCTGGTCAGCCTCCCAGTAGATGGTGATCTAGTCATAAAGTGCATTCAGATTCAGAGGGTTTCTGCTCCAGTTCTCCTGTCTTGAATAAAACCACTTCCCTGATCCTTCAGAGAAAGCAGTTGAGGCATAAATATATTTGTATAAGCCGCTTTGGCGCTAAAGTTTGATACAAATTAATGAAATTCCATCATCAGACAATACCAGGTTTCTCACTTCTTTCAGACCAATTAAAAACCTATTTAAAAGACTCAGAAAATTTTTCTCAACTTCTGACTCACTCCTAGCAAAAATAGTCTCCAGGGCTCCCACATCCTTTGTATGCACGCCCAGACAGGTGATTATGATTCTCCCTTCCAGCAGATGGAAAGGGGATGAGAAAAAGACTGTGATAGCGATAGTCTCCTATTTAAGAGGCTGTTGCTCTCCAGGAGGTGGAAGGAACACTTGGTGGCTCTTAGTCTGTTGTGGGTTAGAGATGCCAAACTACTTTGCCAAGTTTTTTTCTTCTGTTTTTACTTTACTTTACATCTTCTAGCCATCCTAAACAGTACTGTTAAGAGGTACACCAAATGGTAGCTTGTGGCTTTTGCTTTCCCTTTGCTCCAGCAACTCCACTCTGTGCCAGTAGATGCCCTGGTTGCTAGTCACCAGTTACTGTTCTTCCTTCTTCATATAGTTAATTCCGGCAGCTCATTGCCAAGTACTGTTCATGTAGGAGACTACTGCACCCAACAAAGTGAGTTGAGGTGAACTGAGTTAGGGTTCTCCAGTTTCACAGATCTGCCGAATTCAAGTGAAGGCATTATCATCTGAAGCCCCTCATGCATTCATAGACCTCTGTACTACCGACTTATAGTAGTGGAGAAACTGACTCTAGTACAGATTTTATCACTATTTTCGGGGAGGGTGTGTGTGTGTGTAGGGATTTGGCCAGATTGGTCTGCAAATTCCCTCTCCCCCACATATGAACCAAACTGGAGGGTAAAGAGTCCAAAGACCTACAAATTAGAAAAAGCAGTAGGTGAACCTGAGCCCCACTGAAGTAGATGAATGATCAAGGAGAGGGGATGTTCTATATATTTATCAGCTTTACCTGTGATTATTTCACTTAAAAGGGCTACATCCTAGGTTAGCCTCACTCCTAAACTCTTCATATTTCTTTATGACTACTGGATATTTGGCTATAATTAGATTGACCTCACATGGAATATGAACCGTCCAAGGGAGTGAGTGGTGGGGGGGTATTGTTTTATTCATCCAAGGATTTATTCACAGAAGATAATCCTCCTTGGTTCCCCTTCTGAAAGAAAGAGATTGTTGGAGGAAGAATACAAGTCTGCGGTTAGATTGTTTACATAGAAAGGTCCAACAGCCTTAATTAAGATCTATTATCTGCAACTGAGGTTGGTTAATTGAGACATGGAGGAGAGCACAATCCCATCCCAGCCACTACCTCCCCCCCCTTGTTTTTTCCACTCCGCATTCAAAATATATTGGAAACCAAGAATACAACTCCAGATTGAGATTCTCCCTCTGGACTCTTGTACAGTTTCCCTAGATAACTTCTGTGTTGTTTAACTCCTCAAGTGGACAACAGGATTATGGGTATGACTAGAAATACCATCCTCCCAGCAGACCATGTGGCTATAACTAAGGGTTAGTGATCATGTTTATGCAGGTATCGGAGCTCTGAGTTTTTTCTTCTTCTAGTACAATGTTGAGATAATAGGCATATGGATTTTCTGTTGACTATTAGACAGATAAAGGAGATTTGTTGAACTCTTTGCCCATCATGGGGTTAGCAACCTTTTTAGGTGGTGATGCTTTTGATTACATTAAGGGCTATGCATGGAGTCAGACTGTCTACATTTGTAGTTAGCTGATCTCTTCACTAACTGCCCTTCCTTTTGAAGTATTAGAAAAGGGAAGTTATTCAGGGAAGGACTAGTAGAGATTTTCAGGTCATTTGCAAAGATCTGTCCACAGGTTTCATGCATGATGGGTTATGTAGAAATAGAGAATGACATTAGTAAGAAAACGCTGGGATCAGGTCAGAGAGGCCCTCCCTAGGGGCTTTTAGCGCTGTTTCAGCCTCAGCACAGCATTCTCCCCCAGAGAGGAAATCCTCAGAGTCCTCTTCTAAACATCCTAAGAGGAGGAGTGCTAATTCCCCTCCGAAGGAGTCATACCCTCCCAAACTAGGTTCACCAGGGGAAGGAGACCAAAGCTTTGAGATAAGTGGGGAAGTGGGATACCGGGAGGAAGCATGAGCAGGAGCGCATGAGAGGGGAGGACTCCTGCCTCATACTGAGAAAGAGGGATGATCAGCGAATTATCTCAAGTGCCTATACACAAATGCAAGCATGAGAAACAAGCAGGGAGAACTGGAAGTCCTGGCACAGTCAAAGAATTATGATGTGATTGGAATAATAGAGACTTGGTGGGATAACTCACATTACTGGAGTACTATCATGGATGGATATAAACTGTTCAGGAAGGACAGGCAGGGCAGAAAAGGTGGGGGAGTTGTATTGTATGTAAGGGAGCAGTATGACTGCTTAGAGCTCAAATATGAAACTGCAGAAAAACCAGAGAGTCTCTGGATTAAGTTTAGAAGTGTGAGCAACAAGGGTGATGTCGTGGTGGGAGTCTGCTATAGACCACCGGACCAGGGGGATGAGGTGGACGAGGCTTTCTTCCGGCAACTAACGGAAATTACTAGATCGAAGGCCCTGGTTCTCATGGGAGACTTCAATCATCCTGATATCTGCTGGGAGAGCAATACAGCGGTGCACAGACAATCCAGGAAGTTTTTGGAAAGTGTAGAGGACAATTTCCTGGTTCAAGTGCTGGAGAACCAACTAGGGGCAGAGCTCTTCTTGACCTGCTTCTCACAAACCGGGAAGAATTAGTAGGGGAAGCAAAAGTGGATGGGAACCTGGGAGGCAGTGACCATGAGATGGTCGAGTTCAGGATCCTGACACAGGGAAGAAAGGAGAGCAGCAGAATACGGACCCTGGACTTCAGAAAAGCAGACTTTGACAATCTCAGGGAACTGATGAGCAGGATCCCCTGGGAAAATAACATGAGGGGGAAAGGAGTCCAGAAGAGCTGGCTGTATTTTAAAGAATCCTTATTGAGGTTACAGGGACAAACCATCCCGATGTGTAGAAAGAATAGTAAATATGGCAGGCGACCAGCTTGGCTTAACAGTGAAATCCTTGCTGATCTTAAACACAAAAAAAAAGCTTACAAGAAGTGGAAGATTGGACAAATGACCAGGAAAGAGTATAAAAATATTGTTTGGGCATGCAGGAGTGAAATCAGTAAGGCCAAATCACACCTGGAGGTGCAGCTAGCAAGAGATGTTAAGAGTAACAAGAAGGGTCCCTTACTGAATGAGGGAGGCAACCTAGTGACGAGGATGTGGAAAAAGCTAATGTACTCAATGCTTTTTTTGCCTCTGTCTTCACGAACAAGGTCAGCTCCCAGACTGCACTGGGCAGCACAGCATGGGGAGGAGGTGACCAGCCCTCTGTGGAGAAAGAAGCGGTTCGGGACTATTTAGAAAAGCTGGACGAGCACAAGTCCATGGGGCCAGATGCTCTGCATCCAAGAGTGCTAAAGGAGTTGGCGGATGTGATTGCAGAGCCATTGGCCATTATCTTTGAATCATGGCGATTGGGGGAAGTCCCGGACAACTGGAAAAAGGCTAATGTAGTACCCATCTTTAAAAAAGAGAAGGAGGAGGATCCGGGGAACTACAGGCCAGTCAGCCTCACCTCAGTCCCTGGAAAAATCATGGAGCAGGTCCTCAAAGAATCAATTCTGAAGGACTTAGAGGAGAGGAAAGTGATCAGGAACAGTCAGCATGGATTCACCAAGGGTAAGTCATGCCTGACTAATCTAATTACCTTCTATAACGAGATAACTGGCTCTGATGAGAGGAAAGCAGTGGACCTGTTATTCCTTGACTTTAGCAAAGCTTTTGACACGGTCTCCCACCGTATTCTTGCCAGCAAGTTAAAGAAGTATGGGCTGGATGATTGGACTATAAGGTGGATAGAAAGCTGGCTAGATTGTCAGGCTCACAGGTAGTGATCAATGGCTCCATATCTAGTTGGCAGCCAGTATCAAGTGGAGTGCCCCAAGGGTCGGTCCTTGGACCGGTTTTGTTCAATATCTTCATAAATGATCTGGAGGATGGTGTGAATTGCACCCTCAGCAAGTTTGCAGATGACACTAAACTGGGAGGAGAGGTAGATATGCTGGCGGGTAGGGGATAGGATACAGCGGGACCTAGACAAATTAGAGGATTGGGCCAAAAGAAATCTGAGGGGGTTCAACAAGGACAAGTGCAGAGTTGGAAGAAGACCAGGAAGAATTCCATGCACCGCTACAGACTAGGGACCGAATGGCTAGGCAACAGTTCTGCAGAAAAGGACCTAGAGGTTACAGTAGATGAGAAGCTGGATATGAGACAACAGTGTGCTGTTGTTGCCAAGAAAGCCAATGGCATTTTGGGATGTATAAGTAGGGGCATTGCCAGCAGATCGAGGGCAGTGATCGTTCCCCTCTATTCGACATTGGTGAGGCCTCATCTGGAGTACTGTGTCCAGTTGTGGGCCCCACACTACAAGAAGGATGTGGACAAATTGAAAAACGTCCAGCGGAGGGCAACAAAAATGATTAGGGGACTGGAACACATGACTTATGAGGAGAGCCTGAGGGAACTAGTATTGTTTAGTCTGCAGAAGAGAAGAATGAGGGGGGATTTAATAGCTGCTTTCAACTACCTGAAAGGGGGTTTCAAAGAGGCTGGATCTAGACTGTTCTCAGTGGTAACGGATGATAGAACAAGGAGTAATGGTCTCAAAGTGCAGTGGGGGAGATTTAGGTTGGATATTAGGAAAAACTTTTTCACTAGGAGGGTGATGAAACACTGGAATGAGTTATCTAGGGAAGTGGTGGAATCTCCTTCCTTAGAAGTTTTTAAGGTCAGGCTTGACAAAGCCCTGGCTGGGATGATTTAGTTGGGGATTGGTCCTGCTTTGAGCAGGGGGTTGGACTAGATGACCTGCTGAGGTCCCTTCCAACCCTGATATTCTATGATTCTGTGATCCTCAAGAAGATCTTGTTTCCCAACCAGGTCGACAGCTTCAGAGATGACGTCCTCAAGGCTCGGTACTGTGAAGGCAACAGCCTCCTCCAGTACCAGTGTAGTGGGAAAGCCCCACAGGTCTAAGTCCAGTCATGGTGCTGGAAAGACCCCAGTACTGCCTACTTTGAAAATGACAGAGCAAACTGGAATATCAGTACTGTTGGACTTAACTTCTCTCCTGGTACCCCTATTGAGTTCTTAGGTACTATGTAAGCCTCCAGCCGCATTGGTGCCATCTGTGAAGCATCCTAAGTAATTGGTACTGATCAGCAAGGACAGGTGTAGTCCCACAGTACCCCTTAATGCTGCAACATTTCTTGATGTCACAACAATACTTGATACCACAACATCATTTAGTGCTGCAAGATTTTAGATGCACAAAGAACTTATCAGTGACTGCTGAACCAGAGGGTACCGATCTCCTTTCATTACTGAGAGCCACTTGATCTTTGGAGCTCTATACGTTCCTTGTGCTATCACTTACCTTCTTGGTTTGCACTCCACCAATAGAAGAAGAAATAATCTTCATCATCCTCTTCTTCCCTTTAGATTTCTGTTCAGGATTCCTCCTCGTACTAATATATGAACCCCCTTTCTTGGCGGGGTAAGGTTGATACTCAAGGACCTCACCACTCCTGGTGGTAGCAGCATTGAATGCCACCTGCTCCCTCATATGGTCCTCAGTGGCCATATTGGGATCCCTGCGCAGCTTATCACAGACACTTTTCCAGCGCCCCAACCTTCTCCCACTGAGATAACAGGGAGACTCAAGCTTCTTCTCCCCATTAACAGGAGGGAACATTTGCAGCCCAAGAAACTAAGGAGGATGAAGCTGTAATGTCTCCTCCTCCATCTGTGGCTGATGACTTTTGGCAGTTCCAGGATCTTGTTAGGTGGGTAGCAGAATTCCAACAGTTACTTCTTGAAGAGATCAGAGAATCCCAACCCAAACTGTTGGATATTCTGCAATCTGAGAGACCATCCAGAATTGCCCTTCCTGTCAATAAGACTCTCCTGCATCCTGCAAAATCCATTTGGCAGTCTCCAGCTACAGTAATGCCCACATGTAAGAGGGCTGATTTAAAAAAAAATAAAAAATAAAAAAAAATGACATGCCCACTAAGGACTCAAAGTTCTTATTTTCCCACCCTCCACCTAACTCTTTGGATGTTGATATGGTTAATGAATGGGGTAAGCAGCATCTTTATAAGTCACCCTGTATGACAGAGACCAAAAGTGCCAGGACCTGTGGGGAGAAAATCCTATTAATCTAATCAGCAACCCTACAATTCCATATTGCGAGTTACTAGGTGCTGATGGCAAAGTACAACTACATAAACTATACAAAGTTGGATTGTTTATTGAACGACTTCCGCTGGACCAAAGGGAAAAATTTCAGGCCACTAGTTTGAGGGACAATTACTAGCCAGAACATCTCTTCAGGCAGTTCTGGATACTGCAGATACCAAGGCCTGCTCCATCTCTACGACAGTGATGATGCACAGGGCTTTCTGGTTATAGCTACGTGACTTTCCAGAGAAGTCCAGAATATGATAGAGGAACTTCTGTTTGGTGGACTGAAGCTGTTTGTGGAAAATACCGAAGAGTCATTGCATACCCTTAAGGATTCCAGGGACACGTTACGCTTGTTAGGTTACTCGCACTTGCAAACAAAAGGAAGTTTAATAGATCACAAATGGCTCACAGATCCTGTCTGATGCAATTCTCTGGATTTCAGAGACCAACAGAATCTCCTAGAAAGAGAGAGAAGTTCCAGAGAAAGATACCTTCTAACCCACTTGATGCATCTATACAGCAGCCTTCCTTATCAAAGCCTCAGTTCTTCTTCAATTGCTTGCTCATGTTGATTCCATTCTAGGTGTGTACACATGCCCAGTCATTGGAGCCGTAGCGGTATCTGTAGGATTGACTGTGGCGCCCCCTTGAGTGCCACACTCGTGCATTGGTATATTAGGCGCTGCCAATCTTATGCCCTCTTAGTTCCTTCTTACTGCCCATGACGGTTGGTCGGAGTGCCTTGTCTTGCAATGCAAGGGAGTTAGCGGTTCTTACAGTCCATTGTTCTGTCTCCTTTGTTGTTAGTTGATAAGTACTTAGTTAGACCTTTAAGTGTTAGTGTAGTAGTTTAGGAGTTAGAGTCCCGGCTAAGACTTTGCCTCTTGAAAAGTTTTCATCCTCAAACTCAGAAGGAGTGGGACATCTGCTTGAGGGCTCTCCTCATGGAGGCTGCACTTTTGTCCTACCTCGGCACCCTCTCGATCGGACTCCATGCCTGGTATCTCGGTGCACAGCATACCACCAGCACTGGAATCCCCTTGGCACCATTCCCCATCCGTGGTGCCTAAGAAAGGTTGAAGTCGATGGACCCACTGGCACCGCAGAAGAAAGGGGCTTCGGGCAAAGGACCTGTGTCAGGCCATGTGCCTGCTCCAGAGCTGCTTCGTGATACCCCTGCAGTCGGACCCCCCCCATCCCAGCCCAGGAACCGCCTCCGACTCCTGGAAGCAGCAGGGGGTCCTGGCCCCTAGTAGAATCATCTGTGCCTGAAGTGGACCTGGTGGCCAAAGAGCAAGTAGGTTGACTGGCACTGCAGATGCCAAGCCAGGTGATGGACCCGGCCAATGCCCCGGTATCTATGGGCAAACCGGTTATGGGACAGTGGAGCATACCTGATCCCTGGACTGCAGGCATTGGTCCCCATCGCCGCGGCCTCGGACCCTGGTAACAAGACACAGGTCCCTGACACCAAGTCTCCACCGGCAAGGCACGGGGCGCCTGAGTTACGATGCTGATCCCTGTATCCCTGGTACTGTCAGCCCTCCGGCCAGAGTTCACCACAGTGCAGATTACCATCGCGTAGGCAGTCTCCCAGGTGTTGATCCCCACGGTGTGGGATTGTTCCTTGTTGCAACACCTGTCACGGCCTTAAAGATTCCCATGCCATCCTCCGTTCCTTCAGCCTACACACCATTCAGCAGACTAGAAAGCCCGTTTCATCAGCCTCCGCCTCCGTCAAGGTCCTGGCGTGTTCCCCGGTCCAGCTCCTACAGGAAGAAGGACAGAGATAAAGGATTTAAATGGTGTCACTCTTTGTCTTCCCGTTCCTCTGCCCAGCCTGGTTCTTCCAGAGCCCAGGGAAGCCAGAAGCAGGCGTTTTGAGGATGCACCTGGAGACGGTGCCCCAGTCACTTCCCAGGATCCACCCGCCTGCACCTCTTCTTGTCAGCCTGGTCGCGGCTGACTTTGGACTGTTGGGTGCTCGACATAATATCTTCAGGCTACACCCTGCAGTTTGTGGCTGACCCTCCCTCCCGACCCCCCCTTCCCTGTCCCTTTTCAGGGACCCTTCTCACAAGCAGCTCCTTGTTCAGAAGGTCGAGAACCTCCTATTCCTGGTGGTGATAGAGGAGGTCCCTCCAGACTTGAAGGGGGCAAAAGGGTTCTACTCCCATTATTTCCTAATCCCAAAAGCAAAAGGGGGCCTCAGACCCATTCTGGACCTGCGCCACCTCAACGTCTCTAAAGAAGTTTAGTTTTGCATGGTCTCTCTGGCCTCCCATTATTCCCTTCCTGGATCCGGGAGACTGGTATGTCGCCCTCGACTTGAAGGATGCATACTTCCATTTTCCCGGGGCACAGGCGTTTCCTCAATTTTGGGTTCGGCTACTGCCATTTTCAATTCATGGCACTGCCCTTCGGTCTTTTGTCAGCCCCGAGAGTGTTTACAAAGTGTATAGCGCCAGTGGCTGCTTATCTGAGGCATTGAGGGGTGCAAATTTATCTCTACCTTGATGGCTGGCTGAAAAAGGGCTGGTCCCAGGATCAGGTGTGGCTTCACCTGTTGTGACCTGGGTCTGTAAATAAACGAGAAAAAATTGACCTTAATTCCAGTACAATGCATAGAGTTCATTGGTGAGGTCCTCTGAAGCTCTGTTCCAAGCCATAGTGGACCTGATCTTGCACATGCAAGCCCACCCTCACCACCGCTCAGACGTGCCTGCGATTGCCTTCACTTGCGTGGTCTGGGACACGTGGCTCTGCCTCAGGCCCCTGCAGGCGTGGCTGGTGTCGGTCTACGTCTCCAACAGACACAGCGTGGACCATATGGTCAGGGTTCCAGACCACGTACTGTCATCACTCTCACGGTGGCAAAATCCTGCATTAGTGTTGGAGGGGTTTCCTTCGCAGCTCCTTCCCTGTTGGTGACTCTCATCTCTGATGCCTCGGACATGGGGTGGGGAGCCCACCTTGGCGATTTCAGCATGCAAGGTTGTTGGTCAAGTCACGGTGGCTCCCTACATATCAATGTTGGGGAGCTCAGAGCGGTTCGCCTGTCCTGCAAAGCCTTCCTACTTAACATAAAAAGCAGGGTGGTCCAGGTCCTGATGGACAACACAGCCCTATGTTCTATATCAACAAACAATGCGGGGCTAGGTAGTCTGCCCTTTGCCAGGGAGCCTTTAGGCTCTGGAACTTCTGTGTACAACAGGGCATCCATCTCGTAGCCGCACACCCCCCTGGGGCCAAGAATGATTTGGCAGATCACTTCTTCAGGACCTTCTTGTCTCACCATGAATGGTCCCTCCGTCCAGAAGTGGTCAGCTTCTCTCCCAGAAGTGGGGATCTCCCCAGGTGGACCTGTTCGCATATGGGCAGAACAGAAAATGCCCCGTTTTCTGCTCAATTCGGGGGATCGATAGAGGCTCCCTGTTGTACTCATTTCTGTTCCCGTGGTCAGAGGCTCGTTGTATGCCTTCCTTGCAATGCTGCTAATTCACAGAGTCCTCATGAAAATCAAACAGGACAGGGAGAAGATGAGCCTCATAGCACCGGCTTGGCCACGCCAGCACTGGTTCGGCACAATGCTGGACCTATCGGTATCTGCTCCGTTAACAGCTGGCGCTCAGACTGGACCTGCTGTCCAAAACTACAGCAGTCTTCTACATCCAAAGCTGGCGGTGTTGCACCTCACAGCTTGGCTGCTGCATGGTTAAATGCGGAGGAGCAGGAGTGCTCGGTCGCTGTCCAGCAGGTCCTGTTGGGCAGCAGAAAGCCTTCCACCAGAGCGATCTACCAGCCTAATGGAAGCGGTTCGCTTGTTGGACCTCGGATAAAAGGTATTCAGCCCAAGTAGGCCTCGTTGCAGTTGATCCTGGACTACCTTCTGCATATCAAGCTGCAAGACCTGTCTCTTTGATCTTTCAAGGTCCACTTGGCTGCTATTTCGGCCTTTCGTTCCCCACTCGAAGGTAGGTTGGTTTTCGTCTAGGACATGACTGCCAAGTTCCTCAAGGGCCTTGAGTGCCTCTACCTGCCCGTCAGGTACTATGTTCCTCCGTGGGACTTGAATCTTGTGCTGTCATGGCTCACAGGACCCCCCCTTTGAGCCTCTGGCTTCCTGTTCTCTCCTTCTCTCCTGGAAGGTCACGTTTCTAGTTGTGATGACATCCGCCTGCTGGGTCTCTGAAATTAGGGCGCCTACCTCGGAACCACCCTATACAGTCTTCTACAAAGACAAGCTCCAGTTGTGACCACACCTGGCTTTTCTGCCCAAGGTGGTCTCACAATTTCATATGGGCCAGGACATATACTTACCTGTTTTCCAAAGCCGCATAAGTTGGAGGAGGAGCATAGACTGCCTTCCCTAGACCTCAGGAGGGCACTAGCCTTCTACATTGAAAGGACCAAACCATTCTGCAAGTCAATGCAATTATTTGTCACGATGGCTGACAGTATGAAAAGTTGTCCAATGTCCTCTCAAAGAATTTCTTCTTGGATCATTGCTTGCATTTGCTGCTGCTACAATCGGGCAAAGCTGCCCCTCCAGCAGTCGTAACTGCCCATTCAACCAGGGCACAAACCTCTTCAGCAGCTTTCCTAGTCCATGTGCCTATCCAGGACATCTGTACAGCAGCCACCTGGTTGCCTGTCCATATGTTTACATCCCATTGTGCACTTACCCAGCAGGCCCCGGATGATGCTGGTTTTGGTAGAGAAGGTAGGCTATGAATTCTGAGCCCACCTCCGAGGATACTCCTTGTGAGTCACCTAGTATGGAATCGACATGAGCAAGCACTTGAAGAAAAAATAGTTACCTACCTTTTCGTAACTGTTGTTCTTCGCGATGTGTTGCTCATTTCCATTCCATTACCTGCCCTCCTACCCCTCTGTCAGAGTTGCCAGCAAGAATGAACTGAGGGCGTAGGGTTGGCAGCACATAATGTACCAGCGCGTGAACATGGCTCTCAAGGGGTGCTACAGCCGAACCTGCGGATACTACTAAGGCAAAAATCTCCGATTTTTGGGGGGCGCACGGGGGCACACACAGACCTAGAATGGAATGGACATGAGCAACACATCTTAAAGAACAACAGTTATGGAAAGGTAGATAACTTTTTTTTTTTAATGGGATGGCCAAGGGTTCGAACACCCCTCTTCTGTTAGCTTGCCAACTTCAACGTTTTGCCCACCTCCTCCCATTTGGTGACTGACTCAGCCATTTCCAACAAGCATGGCAGCGTATCACTTCAGACAAATGGCTGAAGGAAGTAACATCATTAGGCTACACCATTCATTTTACCTGCCTGCTGCCTCCTCATTTCCCTTCCCCATGTCCCTTCAGGAACCACTCTCATTCCTGCTAAGACAGGAAATAAACTCTCTTCTTCATGTAGAAGTGATAGAACTGGTCCCTGCTCAGCACCAGGAGAGAGGCTTCTATTTGAGGTAATTCCTTGTACCAAGGAAAATAGAGGATGGAAACCAATCTTAGATCTAAGACTCCTTCTAAACAAATTTGTGATGCCTCAAAAGTTCAGAATTGGGACTCTTGCAGCTATAATTCCTTCTCTGAATTCAGGGGATAGGTTTTTGGCCTTGACCTTCGAGAAACGTACTTCCATATAGCGATACAATTGTCATGTAGAAGATTTCTGTTTCTGCCAGGATCATTTTCAGTATTGGGTGCTTCCATTTGGTCTCTCCTTCGCGCTGAGAGTGTTTTCAAAGGTGTTTTTAACAGCGGTGGCTATTTTCCTGTATTGTCAGGCGATCATTGTTTTCCCACATCTCAATGACAGGCTGCTCAAGGGTCAGTTGTACTAAGAGGTGTCATCTGTCGCAGGAAAAGCGCTTTTCCCGTTCTTATACTTTGGGTCTGCAGTTGAATGTTGAAAAATCTACACTGACTCCCATTCAGAACATACCATTTGTAGGGGCATCCCTACATTCTTTAGCAGCCAGGACCTTCCTTCCCATGTTTGTGACATTATCGTTAGAGCCCTGTAAATCCACTTTATATACGCAGACTATTTTTGTGAATCGGATGCGGATACAAATTTTGTATCCGTGCTGGGCTCTAATTATCGTACCTTGTCAGAACTGTTCAAGGGAGCCGACTTCAGTCAGAAACTATGTTCAACTCCTCGGTCAGGTGGCAGGTTGCATATTTGTGACAGAATATGCAAAGTTACGCCTTCACTGTTTTCCAGTGATGGCTCAGATCAGTTTACTCGCCAAACAAACAAACACCTCAACAAGCAGGTGTTAGTTCCCCAGCCAGTAAAGCATTCCCTAGACTGGTGGAAGGTTCATCACAACGTAGGGATAGGAGTTCCTTTTCTTCAGCTGATGCCAATGATAACCATAACCATGGATGCAGGGATAGTTAAGTCCAAAGCAGATTGCGAAGAGCTACAAAGGGATCTCACAAAACCGGGTGACTGAGCAACAAAATGGCAGATGAAATACAGTGTTGATAAATGCAAAGTAGTGCACATTGGAAAACATAATCCCAAGTGTACATATAAAATGATGGGGTCTAAATTGGCTGTTACCACTCAAGAAAGAAATTTTGGAATCATTATGGATAGTTCTCTGAAAACATCCACTCAATGTGCAGCAGCAGTCAAAAAAGCTAACAGTGTTGGGAATCATTAAGAAAGGGACAGATAATAAGACAGAACATATCATATTGCCTCTATAAAAATCCATGGTATGCCCACATCTTGAATGTTGCGTGCAGATGTGGTTGTCCCATCTCAAAAAAGATGTATTGGAATTGGAAAAGGTTCAGAAAAGGGCAACAAAAATGATTCGGGATATGGAACAGCTTCCGTATGAGGAGAAATTAGTAAGATTGGGACTTTTCAGCTTGGAAAAGAGATGGCTAAAGGGGGATGTGATAGAGGTCTGTAAAATCATGACTGGTGTAGAGAAAGTAAATAAGGAATTAATTTAAGAAGGAACTGAAATTAATTTGCAAACTGTACACCATTAAATTAGGCTTGAATAAAGACTGGGAGTATATGAGTCATTACACAAACTAAAAACTATTTCCCCATGCTAGTTTCCCCCCCCACACACACACTGTTACTCACACCTTCTTGTCAACTGTTTGAAATGGGCCATCCAGATTATCACTACAAAAGTTTTTTTTTTTTTTTCTCCTGCTGATAATAGTCCACCTTGGGGCTATTAGAGTTGGTATGGAAACTCCCATTTTTTCATGTTCTCTCTCTCTGTGTGTGTGTGTGTGTGTGTGTGTGTGTGTGTGTGTGTGTGTGTGTGTGTGTGTATCTATCTATCTATCTATCTATCTATCTTCCTACTGTATTTTCCGCTGCATGCATCTGATGAAGTGGGCTTTAGCCCATGAAAGCTTATGCTCAAATAAATTTGTTAGTCTCTAAGGTGCCACAAGTACTCCTCGTTCTTTTTAAATAAGGAAATATTATTTACTCCTTCTCATAACACAAGTAGGGGCCACCAAATGAAATTAATAGGCAGCAGATTTAAAACAGACAAAAAGAAGTATTTATTCATACAACATAGTCAATCTGTGGAACTCTTTGCCAGAGGATGTTGTGAAGACCAAGATTATAATCTCTAAGATTTAGTCTCTAAGGTGCCCCAAGTACTCTAGTTCTGTTTGCTAGAAGCTGGGAATGGGGGATAGGGGATGGATGAATCACTTGATGATTACCTGTTCTGTTTATTCCCTCTGGGGCACCTGGCATTGGCCACTGTCAAAAGACAGGATACTGGGCTAGATGGACCTTTGGTCTGACCCAGTATGACTGTTCTTATGTTCCTCTTTCTCTGCCTCCTCCCCCCAGAGCCCAGCACGGGGGCAGACACTTGCACCTCTTAACACTCAGAGCTCAGCTGTGAGGTGCTCCCCAGCCCAGACTCTCACATCCCTTTGTCCCCAAAGCCCAGCTGCAATCCCCTGCCAGTTCAGACACTTGCACCCCCTCCACTTCCCGAGCTGAACCATGGCCCCCCTGCCAGCCCATACACTCGCATCCCTTCCTCCCCCAGAGCCAAGCTCTGGCCTCCTGCCAGTCCAGACGCACTGCACCCCGTCCTTTCCCAGAACCCAACTGAAGGATGCCACCCAGCCCAGAAACCCACTCTCCCTATCCCCCAGAGCCCAGCTGCGCTCCCCACCCCAGCCTCACATCCTCTCCTCCCAGAGTCCATGGATCCAGAGGGAGAAACAACCTGATGCTGGGTCCCAGGCTTCTCCAGCTTGGGATAGGAGACAGTTCAACATAGAACAAGAAAAGGGCTAGATTGTTTAGGAACTTGGAGGGGTGGGCTGTTTACTAATAAGTTAGAGTAGGGTGTGTATATTCATAGAAAATAAGCTTTATTCAAAGTTGGAGAAGTGTCTGTGTCTGGTTGTGTCCCAGGTTTCTCTCCAATCCTCATCTGCTTGCTTACCTGCTGCCTAGTTCTTAGGCTGAAAAATAGCTGTCTGGAACTGCTGATATGTAGGGGCTCAGTTTTGAAGTGGTAAAGGTGTGTCTCTTAGTGTTAAAAGAAAAGGAGTACTGGTGGCACCTTAGAGACTAACAAATTTATTAGAGCATAAGCTTTCGTGAGCTACAGCTCACTTTAGCTCACGAAAGCTTATGCTCTAATAAATTTGTTAGTCTCTAAGGTGCCACCAGTACTCCTTTTCTTTTTGCGAATACAGACTAACACGGCTGCTACTCTGAAACCTCTCTTAGTGTTGTTGGCAGTACTTATTACTGGGTAGTCTTGCATTTGTAAAGCCAGATGGGGCCTTTCTAAAGGGACACTTCCTCTTGCAGGGGAGTGTGTGTGTGTGAGGGAGCAGACAGCAACTGCTGGGGCCATGTGCCCCAAAGTCCGGTACAGAAGACTGAATATTGTTGTTGGAAACTTAATTTTTGCATTTCATGTCTTAACTTTTCATCGGTGCAAGCTTAATGTTACATTAACATAATTAGATGGTTTAATTTGTAGCTAGTGTAAAAAAAAATCCAACTATGCTTTTATTTAGTTCTATCCCCTGATCTACTGGATAAAATCTTGTTTCTGTGTACTACTCTTGCATGATAAATAGATGAGAAATAATGCAGATGGAAAGTATGCTACAGCAGCATTACACTATTGAGGGAAAGCAGTGCACTGCGAAGTAGTCTTTTAGGTGCAAAAAAGGCTGCTTTCCCTTTAAAATTGTAGCATTCCACCTTCCTTTTCTTGATTGACAGCCTGCCCCAAGTCACATGACCTGCCTCTATTTGAAGGTCACAAAAAGCTTCTTCCTTTAGAGAGACAGAGGGGAGAGAGAGCTCAAGAGGGAGAGAGTGAGTTCAAGCCAAAATGGCCGACAGAGTCTCTGCTTGTTTCTGAACATTTAAAATTGAAAAAACATATACAGAAATCATTCTTGGATCTCTTTTCATTTCCATTTCTACCTTGTATGCCTCAACTCGCTGGATTTAAGCACTGCTGCACTTTATGAGGTTAGTAGCATATTTCAGCTATTTTTTAACCTATTGATAGATTATATGTGGATCTTGTCTGACCGTTTCATCTGTGGTGTTGCACGGTGATGTTTGTCTGGCATAAACACTTGCTTCAGACGATTGTGAATCAGTGTGCTCTTACATCTAATGCACTTTAACAAGATTTTATGATTTGAAAAGCTGTGGCAGAAGTGTTTTGAAACATTTGAAAGGATTTGATTGCAATTTAAATACATTTATATGCAAATTACATAATTTTTCTGTTTTCCAAACAAGTGAGAGTGCTAGGGATTATTGAAAATCCTGTGGTGTTTAAACAGGCTTCTCTTCTCCTTCCGCCCCCCAAGCGATTTTCTCCCCCAAGAACCTGAAGCTCTTAAATCTGCTGCAAAAATTTGCATAAATATAAATGGGTTTGCATTCTTTCTACTGCTAGGGCCGACAAGGGGAGTGGGGGACGAGTGTTTTTACTAGGCCATACTTGCCATAAAGATGTAAAAACTAAAATGATGCATCAGTATGTTTTAAATATTGGGGTTGGGGAGTGAGTACTGGGAGGTTTAGGATTTGGAGGATTCCTGTGCTTGAAAGCCTCCTGTGCAAAATGTGCATCAGCGCTCACCCTCTCTTGCATGCTTGCACTCCTCTTTTTTTCTCTGTCTTGTGCCGCCGCTCCCCCCGCTTTGCAACCAGAGGTGTTTTTATTTTGGTCTTTGTTGGGAACAAATGGTATTGCCCTATAAACATGGCATTTAGAGTTCAAACCAGTCAGTCATGCTAGCTTAGTCTCAGTTTAGAAGTAGTCTTTCTAACCCCCTGCTCCCTGAGAGAGCTCCCCTTTATTGCACATCACAAATTTTAGTCCAAAAAAATTTTACCAAACCTTTTTTTTAAGGTGTTTATATACACATTTGAGATATGGGACTATAGTTTTTTTTTTTTTTTTTTTTTGGCAGGATGCTTGTTTCATATCCAGTAGGAAATGACCATTTACATACATATTAAGACATGCAGTTCAAGAGCTGTCGTCTTCAGATTTTGCATTGTTGAAAATTAAATCTTAATTGATTTTTACATCTTCTCCAGAACCAAGCAGAAGAGTAAAGGGAAATAACTGTAAATCTTGCTTTCTGGGAACAGCCCCCTCCCCCTGCATTGTAAGAGTGTGATGTAATGCTCCTTTTCGTGGAGTGGAAGAAATAAGACAAAGTAGTTTTTGCTGTGGTCGTGTACATTCTCCCCGCGCTCCCTTCTTTCTGAGAGGCCTTGTACTCTGTGTGTGACATATTTTTGAAGTCTGCTGGTTAGGCAGCAGATTACTGTAGGGACAATCGCATCCAGTTAATCTGAATCCATTTTCAGACACTAATTTAAAAAAAAACCAACTAATTATATTCAACAAGTCAAAGATGAAAACCTTCTCTAATAGGGGATCACCATGTATATCTTTTCTGAGCCCACATTTGCATGGTCAGAGCACAAACTGAATAGGCAAACCTGAATGTATTTGACAGAAAAACATCTTCATTTTTTCTGGTTTCATTCCAGTACATTATCACATGAGACTCTCTCCTGGGATAGGAGACAGTTCAAAATATAACAGAAAAGAGCTAGAATGTCTAGGAATTTGGAGGGGCAGGCTGTTCAGTAATAAGTTAGAGTAGGATATGTATGTTCATTAGGAAAATAAACTTTATTCTGAGTTGGAGGAGTGTGTCTGTGTCGCTAAAAATAGTTTTACTTGTGGGGTTCATTAGAGGGTGGGTGCTGTTGGATGACTTAGTTCAATAACAAGTAACCCTAAGTGGAAGAGAATGTTAATGAACTGAAGGTGAATTCCATCTTCTGCTATGTGCATGTGTGTAAGAATCTCCTCTAACTGTGACCTGATGCTAAGAGATAGGGAAATATGGGCTTAAATCTGTTTTTGTTAGCACGATCTTGTGTGCTAATGAAGATATTACTGTAATCAAAATCCAATTAATACATCTGTTGCTTAGGCCAATTCAACTAGTCTTTAGAGAAATATGTTAAAAAAATTGTGGAAATCATTTTTTAAGTAAAAATACCAGCTTGAGTATTTCATATGGTATTTGCTGTGGTCATTGGATGGTTGGCCTTGGGAGGAAGGAGAAACATGGACTTGGTTCTGGTTTGCTAATGGCACTGTAGTTGGCCTTGTGTTTGCTGCATATTTTTATTTCACTTTATTCGTTATGCCATTTGATAATGTGTAATATATACATGTTACCTATCGTGTCTAATTCATCATGGTAGTACACTGGCTGAAAAACAGCAGGCTGTTTTCCAGTCTTGACTGCTCTTCAAGACTGCAGTAGATTGGCCTGGATAGGACAGATGGGAGCAAAATTTGGAAGTAGCAGTGACCACAGCATATAGGATGTGAACTCCTGCCTAGGTGTATGTCCTTGAAGATGCACTGTGAATAAGGGCTTTAAAAGGGCTTTTCTTTTTCCTCTTGACAAACATGAACGGATGGCAGTGTAAACCTTTTTTTTCCACCAAATGCATCCAATGAAGTGAGCTGTAGCTCACAAAAGCTTATGCTCTAATAAATTTGTTAGTCTCTAAGGTGCCATAAGTACTCCTTTTCTTTTAGTGTAAACCTTTTAAGTGTTTTGACCAAACAGGACCTAGAATAGGATACACAGGTTACTTTGCAAGCTGCAAAATCCCAGCCACCATGTTGGAGTCTTACTTCCAGAGGAGAGAGGAAACATATCAAGCTTTTACTGGTGTGGGTGGGGGAATTGACCTGGACAATTCTCCATATTGTTAGTGTTCAAATATGCTTTTGCAATACAAAAGGAAAATTTAAAATTATTTCAGATCAATCTGAGGGAGTCCCCTCAGGAGGCATACATCCAAGGTTTCAGCCACAAGCTTATGTACTTAGTAGTAGCGCTTTTTTTTTTTTTTTTTTTTTAAGTGGTGGCAGTGTCTACAAAACTATCTCTATTGGTCATTTATTGACATTCCCTTTTTAATTATTGCAGATATCTGTAGCAATTGGAAAGTCCCTTCCCAAAACAGACTCACAACTTTAATAATGATTTTTTGGGGGGGCAAGGGGGCAGGGTGAAGGAGGTAAGATCAGGTTTCAATGAATTTGGAAAGTGGCAGTAGTGGTTTTGAACATAGCAAAAATAAATAAAAGCCATTTGGTAGGCCTCGTCTGCTGGCAACTTTTCTTTCTTTACTACTGTAAAGAATTTCCAAGACTCTGCTGCTTAATTGAGGAAAGGAAGTGTGCTGCTTCCAAAAGAGTCAGTTCAAGTTGGCAGTAATCTGTTGCCCGTCCTCAATGTCTTCAACTTAGTGAAGCTTCAAAGAGAGATACTTGCAAGTGGCTGGCTGAGACAAATCTTCATTCAAAACTCTGTTAGGGGATTATGCCTGGGTATTTGAATCTCAGCTTTGTAGCCTTCCTAAAAGTTTGTAAGTTTAGTGTGTACCCTTAAAGACTAGAGGCCAGATTTTTTCCCAGTGGGAGTTAGGCAACTAGGTGCCCTTAAATCTCAAGCACCTCGGTGCCCAATTTCCATTGGGAAAAATCCAGCCCATAGTCTTTAGGGGTATCGACACTATTAAAAACCTGCTGGTGGCCCATGTTGGCTGACTCAGGCTCGGAGGCTGTTTAATTGTGATGTAGATGTTTGGGCTCTGGGACACCGCAAGTGGGGAGAGTCCCAGAGCTTGGTCTCCAGCCTGAGCCCAAATGTCCACACCACAGTTAAATAGCCCCATAGTTCAGTTCCTTGGCACTGGCCTGCCGCAGGTTTTTAATTGCAGTGTAGACATGCCCAAAGAGAGACAAACCTCATGGATCAGTTGCTAGCAGAAGAAGACTTTTTTTAAAGCACTTAGTGCCTAATTCTCATCAATTTAAATGAGTTAGGTGCTTTAGAAAATCCTACTAAGGACCTACTTGCATTTTTAAGTGCTTACATACATTTTGAAAATCTGGCCTTAACTGCTGAATTATAGTTCAGTAGGTAGACATTAACGCGTGTTGAGGTGAATATCCAGATTTACAGATCTGAAAGGTTAAAAAAAAAAGTTGAGTATTTACTTCATGGAACAATAAATATTGCTGATCACTGAAGCCTGAAGTCAGTGTTTTATTACATATACTATATCCTGAATATTTTAATCAGAACTATATGCAAGTCTCTTCATGACCATGAAATTCTTAAGGGTAATAGGTTTTTAAAAAATAACATTTTAAATAAGAATGGAATTAGATGTCCAGAAAAAAAAATTGACTTCCAAGCCAATTGGAATACAGTTAGTTTGATGGGTTAATTTTGTTCTAAATCTCAGTGTTGTTGATCTTTTGAAGTAGTAAGACATTAAGAACTTGGTGATTTATCTCATGCATTTTTTGAAAATGATGAGCTAAGATGTTCTTGTATGGTATGTAATAAATCCAACGTTACTCATCTCATTTTTTTTCTTTGGGGTGCTACTGTTTATTATTATTATATATTATTGATCTTAGTGACCGAAAACTAGCTATCTGAAGTCAGGTGTCTAAATTGCACTTAAGGCTAACTGGTTCCCTTTTTGGCAGTTCAAAGACAGAGGCCAAGGACTGGATGGTCTTGGAGACCAAACTTTCATCTCATTCATCGTGATAGTGGTGCCATAACAATGTATAAGACATTTTTGGGGGTATTGAGTGGCTCTTACACAGCCATAACTGGTTTCCTCTTCTGTTGGCAGAGAACTTAAGGCCCAGGTATGAACTGGAAGAGCTGGATTCTAGTTCTGCCTCTACCACAAATTCTGTATGCTTTTGAGCAAGTTAACTTTATGTGCCTTGGTTTCCCCATCTGCAAAATTAGAAGAGGTACATTATTTATAAAGTGCTTGAGAACCTAGGATGGAAAATACCATAAGTACAAAGCACTTATAGAAGTTAAAATGATAATATTAAATTGGGGGTAGATTCTATAAATTGAATTTGAGTTTGCAGTGCACTGTGGTCATAAAAAGGCAGTGCAGTGTTAGGCTGCAAATACATAGTTACATGCCAGTAGGGAGGTAGTTCTCTTTTCTAGATGGTGTTTGTGAGTCTGCCTTTTGAATACTGTAAAGTTCAGACTATTTGAATAGCAGAAAGATGAGGATGAGCTGGAGGGAGTTAAGAGAAGAGTAACAAAAAATATAGCAGAGACTGATCTAGCAACAAAGATTTAAAAGAGATAACATTTTATATATATAAATTAAACCTACAAGTAGTGAAGTGTATAAACTCTAGGGGAGCAATGAATTGTTTAGTCAAAGTAAAAATATCAGGAAACAATTTGTAACTGTGTTACTGCGGATCACAAGGCTGTATACTCTATAGTTAAGGCTATTAATCTATTTCCATAATAACCCACTATTTTCACATGTTCATAACTTAGCAAAGTGTTTATGGCTTATTACAACAAACTGTTTTCTACTAACCCCCCATCTTGTTCTAATACTACTGGGTTGTTAAGGGGCCATTTCACCTTGAATAGTCCCTTAGAATATGTGCTAACTACTTATGTTATAAACTATCTGTTTGACCTTGTATTTAGCTCTGACACTCGGATTACTTTTCTCAGACCTGTGGAAAAACACTATGTAGCTTGAAAGTTTCTCACTGACAGAAGTTGGTCCAATAAAAGATATTACCTCACCTACCTTGTCTCTGTAATAGCTCAGCACGCACATTTTGATATGATATTGTCAGTGCTTTGACTCTATGAAATAAAGTCGGAGTGAAATCCCTTTGTGTGTCTGAATTAGGTTTTCTTTCCCCTCTTCATTTCTCCCTTTGTCTTTAGTTGAAATACAATTAGAACCTTTCTTTAAGTACTGCTACAGGAAGAACATTTGAAACTGGAAACGTGATATAGACTTGGTTCTCAAAGAAGAGGAGTGCCTTTACATGATGTGGGTGGGTTGAGAAGCAGGAAGGGGATAAAAATTAAATTGATGGAAAAATCATTTCATAAGAGTTTATTAGTGGAGCTTAGTAAGGCACCACCTCTTTGTAATGTCACAGTAGCTTTGGCCCCAATCCTGGACATGCCTAAGTATATGTACAACTTAATACACATGAGTAGTCCCACTGAAAGTCAGTGTATAAAATTTATGCATGTGCTTATGTCTTTGCAGTTTTGGTGCCATGTTGTCTACTAAGCCTGACGGACATATATCCAGCTGTTTGTTGAGAGTATCCAGTTTTGAGAGCTCATTCTTAATCTTTCCCAGTGTGCTGTATAGGATGTTGATCAGGTGGTTTCGCAGTTTCTTTGAGAGTGTGTGGCATAATCTCTCGGCATATATCCGTATAACTGTGTTGCTCGGAAGTGTGAAAAATCCACACCCCTGAGTGATGTAATTATACTGACACCCACCCCTTCCCCCCATGTAAACAGCGCTTTGTCTACAGGAGAGGTGGATTAACTACACAGACTGGAGAACATAAGAATGGCCATACTTGGTCAGACCAAAGGTCCATCCAGCCCAGTATCCTGTCTACCGACAGTGGCCAATGCAAGGTGTCCCAGAGGGAGTGAACCTAACAGGTAATGATCAAGTGATCTCTCTCCTGCCATTCGTCTCCACCCTCTGACAAACAGAGGCTAGGGACACCATTCCTTACCCATCCTGGCTAATAGCCATTAATGGACTTAACCTCCATGAATTTATCCAGTTCTCTTTTAAACCCTGTTATAGTCCTAGCCTTCACAACTTCCTCAGGCAAGGAGTTTCACAGGTTGACACTGCACTGAGTGAAGAAGAACTTCCTTTTATTTGTTTTAAACCTGCTGCCCATTAATTTCATTTGGTGGCCTTTAGTTCTTATATTATGGGAACAAGTAAATAACTTTTCCTTATTCGCTTTCTCCACACCACTCATGATTTTATAGACCTCTATCATATTCCCCCCTGAGTCTCCTCTTTTCCCAGCTGAAAATTTCTAGCCTCTTTAATCTCTCCTCATATGGGACCCATTCCAAACCCCTAATCATTTTAGTTGCCCTTTTCTGACCCTTTTTTAGTGGCAGTATATCTTTTTTGAGATGATGGGACCACGTCTGTATGCAGTGTTCAAGATGTGGCCGTACCATAGATTTATATAAGGGCAATAAGATATTCTGTCTTATTTTCTATCTTTTTTTTTTTAATGATTCCTAACATCCCATTTGCTTTTTTTGACTGCCGCTGCACGGCTGTCTTCATAGAACTATCCACGATGACTCCAAGATCTTTCTCCTGATTAGTTGTAGCTAAATTAGCCCCCATCATATTGTATGTATAGTTGGGGTTATTTTTTCCAATGTGCATTACTGTACATTTATCCACATTAAATTTCATTTGCCATTTTGTTTCCTAATCACTTAGTTTGGTGAGACCTTTTTGAAGTTCTTCACAGTCTGTTTTGGTCTTAACCATCTTGATCAGTTTAGTATCATCTGCAAATTTTGCCACCTCACTGTATACCCCTTTCTTCAGATCAATTATGAATAAGTTGAATAGGATTGGTCCTAAGACTGACCCTTGGGGAACACCATTAGTTACCTCTCTCCCTTCTGAAAATTTACCATTTATTCCTACCCTTTGTTCCTTGTCTTTTAACCAGTTCACAATTCATGAAAGGATCTTCCTCTTATCCCATGACAACTTAATTTACATAAGAGCCTTTGGTAAGGCACCTTGTCCAAGGCTTTCTGGAAATCTAAGTATACTATGTCCACTGAATTCCCCCTTGTCCACATATTTGTTGACCCCCTCAAAGAACTCTAATAGATTAATAAAACATGATCTCCCTTTACAGAAACCATGTTGACTTTTGCCCAACAATTTATGTTCTTCTATGTGTCTGACAGTTTTATTCTTTACTATTGTTTCAACTAATTTGCCTGGTACTGACGTTAGACTTACCGGTCTGTAATTGCCGGGATCACCTCTAGAGCCCTTCTTAAATATTGGCGTAACATTAGCTATCTTCCAGTCATTGGGTACATTAGCTGATTTAAAGGACAGGTTAAAAACCATAGTTAATAGTTCCGCAGTTTCACATTTGAGTTCTTTCATAACTCTTGGGTGAATGCCATCTGGTCCCTGGACTTGTTACTGTTAAGTTTCTCAATTACTTCCAAAACCTTCTCTAGTGACACTTCAATCTGTGACAATTCCTCAGATTTATCACCTACAAAAGATAGCTCAGGTTTGGGAATCTCCATAACATCCTCAGCCATGAAGACTGAAGCAAAGAATTCATTTAGTTTTTCTGCGATGACTTTATTATCTTTTAAGTGCTCCTTTTGTATCTCGATCGTCCAGGTCCCCACTGGTTGTTTAGCAGGCTTTCTGCTTCTGATGTACTTAAAAAAAACTTACTACCTTTTGAGTTTTTGGCTAGCTGTTCTTCAAACTCCTTTTTTGGCTTTTCTTATTACATTTTTACATTTAATTTGGCAGTGTTTATGCTCCTTTCTATTTACCTCACTAGGATTTGACTTCCACTTTTTAAAAGATGCCTTTTTATCTCTCACTGCTTCTTTTACATGGTTGTTAAGCCACGGTGGCTCTTTTTTTAGTTCTTTTATTATGTTTTTTATTTTGGGATATACATTTTAAGTTGAGCCTCTATTATGGTGTCTTTGAAAAGTGTCCATGCAGCTTGCAGGGATTTCACTCTAGTCACTATGCCTTTTATTTTCTATTTAATTAACCTCCTCATTTTTGCATAGTTCCCCTTTCTGAAATTAAATGCCAGTGTTGGGCTGTTGAGGTGTTCTTCCCACCACAGGAATGTTAAATATTATTATATTATGATCACTATTTCCAAGCGGTCCTATTATAGTTACCTCTTGGACCAGATCCTGCGCTTCACTCAGGACTAGATTGAGAGTTGCCTGTCCCCTTGTGGGTTCCTGTACCAGCTGCTCCAAGAAGCAGTCATTTAAAGTATCGAGAAATTTTGTCTCTGCATTTCATCCTGAGGTGACATGTACCCAGTAAATTTGGGGATAATTGAAATCCCCCACTATTATTATTGAGGTTTTTTTTTTTTTTTTAAAATTTTGATAGCCTTTCTAATTTCTCTTAGCATTTCATCGTCACTATCGCTGTCCTGGTCAGGTGGTCGATAATAGATCCCTACTGTTGTATTCTTATTAGAGCATGGAATTACTATCCATAGAGATTCTATGGAAAATGTGGATTCCTTTAAGATTTTTATTTCATTTGATTCTACATTTTCTTTCACATATAGTGCCACTTCCCCCCCCCCCACACACACACAACCTGTTCTGTCCTTGCCTTATATTTTGTACCCCAGAATGATTGTGTCCCATTGATTGTCCTCACTCCACCAGGTTTCTGTGATGCCTATTATATCAATATTCTTGTTTAACACAAGGCACTGTAGTTCACTCATTTTATTATTAAGACTTCTAGCAATTGTGTACAAGCACTTTAAAAACTTGTCAGTGTTTATTTGTCTGCCCTTTTTCTGATGTGTCAGATTCTTTATGTAAATGTTTCTCGTCTGATCTGGCCCATACTTTATCCTCTTCCATCCTCTCCTCCTGACTAAAATCTAGAGAAGCTCTATTAATAGACTGTCCTCCAAGAGAAGTTTCTGTCCGATCCATGTGCGCCTCTGCAGCAATCAGCTTTCTCCCATCTTAGTTTAAGAACTGCTCTGCAACCTTTTTAATGTTAAGTGCCAGCAGTCTGGATCCACTTTGGTTTAGGTGGAGCCCATCCTTCCTGTATAGGTTCCCCCATCCCAAAAGTTTCCCCCGTTCCTAATAAATCTAAACCCCTCCTCTCTATACCATCGTCTCATCCACGCATTGAGACTCTGAAGCGCTGCCTGCCTACCTGGCCCTGTGCGTGGAACTGGAAGCATTTCTGAGAATGCCACCATAAAGGTCCTGGATTTCAGTCTCTTTCCTATCAGCCTAAACTTGTCCTCCAGGACGTCTCTCCTACCCTTCCCTATGTCATTGGTACCTACATGTACCACAACCACCGGCTCCTCCCCAGCACTACACATAAGTCTATCTAGATGCCTCAAGAGATCCGCAACCTTCGCACCAGGCAGGCAAGTCACCATACAGTTCTCCTGGTCATCACAAACCCAGCTATCTATTTTTCTAATGATTGAAACTCTCATTACTAAACCTGCCTTTTCCTAATGACTGGAGTTCCCTCCCCCAGAGAGGTAACCTCAGTGTGAGAGGATACCCCAACATCATCTGTAAGGGGGGTCCCAACTATGGGAAGGTTTTCCTCTATTTCCATTGACAGCTCTCCTTCTCTGGGCCTTTCATCCTCCTTAACAGCGCAGGGGCTGTCTGACTGGAAGTGGGACAAATCTAGTGTGTTCCGGAAAGCCTCATCAACATACCTCTCTGTCTCCCTTAGCTCCTCCAGTTCTGCCACCCTGGCCTCCAAAGCACATACATGGTCTCTGAGGGCCAGGAACTCCTTGCACCAAATGCACACATATGCCACCCGCCCACAGGGCAGATAATCATACATGCTACACCAAGTGCAATAAACAGGATAGCCCCCACTCTGCTGCTGGGCTTCTGCTTGCATTCTCTCCTACAGCTACCTAGGTTAACGATAAGGTTTTTGTTTAAATCAAGAAGTTTTGATTATAGTTTAGTTTAAAGGTTTTACAGAATGGCAAGTGTACCTCACCCCCTTTTCACTCCCTTCTTGAAACTCCCTGATAGCGGTCCCTGGTTGCTTGCTCACTGCTTTATAAAGCCCTGGCCTTCTTGATAGCCCCACCCCCTGACTAAGGCTCAGCCAGTGAACAGGCTTCTAGATTTCAAACCTTGTTTAGAAGCTCTCAGTTTCCAACTGCCGGCCACAGCACATGATTCTTCAAACAAACAACAGGCAGACAAACACAAGCTCAGCACACAGCAAGTAACCCCCAAACACAAACACACACTACAGACAGCCACTTACCCAAAGAGTCCCGTATTTGCTCCTCCTTCACCTGGTGAACTCCCTCTCGAAACTCCCTGTTAGCGGTCCCTGTTCACAAAGCGTAGGAGTGTCTGCGTAGGAGTGTCTTTAAGTGCTACAGTGGTACAACTGCATCAGTGCAACTGTGCTGATGCAGCGTTTTAAGTGTAGACCTGTCCAGAGACAGGGACTGCTGCTCTCCCTCAAAAGGGACAAGCCGTTTAACAGTAATGATTTACACGAAGAAGGTTGCAAAAGTCTCATTTTTGTGTGTGTGTGTGTGTGTGTGTGTGTGTAGTCTTGTGTTTATAGACACGTGCATTAGTATCCTCTAAAGGCACTGCGTTAAGTCAGGGACAGTAGAAAACCTCTGTTGCCAAAAAAAAAAGTGCATCCTTCAGTCGTAGTTTCTGCAAACTTCGTTGCTTTCTGAAACTTTTGCTGACTTCTAAGCTTTTTTTTAAAAAGTGACAAAGAAAAAAGCATTTCCTGTAATGAATGCATGGCAGTAAAATATAAATTGACAGAAAACTTTCCATCTAAACACGAACAGCATCAAAGATTAAGATGTACTATACTCATTTCAGTAAGGTATGAACTTCACAGCCTAATTTGGATAAATTTAGATGCTAACATTATTAAGGATAGACAGTTTATTTACGTTTTTATTAATACACAATTAGAAATGAATTATTTTTTTAAAAAAAATCCTGTTCATGTACTGTGATGTTTACTCAAGTTAAAATAACAAATCATGGAATACAGCAGCATAATTTTCTTGGTCATTTTGCTTGTACATAGGTACTTTTGAAATTTTTACCCCTAAGTGACTTACTGGCTTAAGTCTCTGAGACATAAGCTCCAAAGTCACATAGGCAGAAATGTTATCTTCTGTTTTTATTTTTTTCCTGTCAAAATATGCAGCTGGTTATATTGCTTTTTATAATTAAATAGTATTATATAAATTGTTCTCGATGTGCAACATGATAGAATTAATCTTGCTATTGGAACCTTAATCTTAGTGTTTGCATATTTGATTGTTTGTTTGTGCTTTTAATTGTGCAATGCTTAATGTTATGTTACATTCAATAGCCTGTGTTAATAATACTCTTTATATCTATTCAAATATAAAATAATCTCTTTTGGGAAGTTGGTGGAGGCACTTAAAAATGTACTGGACAAAATACTAGAGCATATACCACGAGGCCCAATCCTGTGTTGATAGATGAATGGACAAGGTCTGATAAGTCTTTTTACTAAGTCAGAATTCAGTATGATTGTGCTCTGCTTTTGTAGAACAGACACTTTTTTGAATAACTCATTTGGTCACAATATACAGCTGAAGCCCAGTACTTTATTGTAGCAAAATGTCTAATTCACTGAAGCGTTGCAGTAAACCTTCAATAGTGCTACGTGCCCTATTGGAGAGGGTATGATTTTAAATGGAAATGAAGGCTTTTGCCTTTATTTGCTTCATCTAGATGTATAAAGAATGATAGTTTTCCCCTTCCCAATATACAATTTTTGTGCTGCTTTTTTAAAAAAAAAAATCATTAATGTCAAGTATTGTCTGCCTTTCTAAAAAGGAAGGAAGGTGTGTATTGGATCTTTCAGCTTTTCTATGAATCCCTAGAGAATTTTTCTCAAGTGTTCTAGTTAAAAAGATGTAATGTCATATTAATAGTCTGAATAAAAAACATTTCTGCTCTCCATTAGGTTTCCCATCCTTGGTACTTGAGTTGTCATAATCCTACTCTTTCTCCAGTTGATTGTAGAATCTTCCAGGGTAGACGAGATTTACATTTTTAATGTTTAAAAAAAAAAAAGTAGAAAAGTTGTATAAATGAGGGGAGAGAGACACACATACGGGGAATGTCTAGATTAGGGATTTCATATTTTTAAAAAATTGCACAAACTCTCTCCTGTCGGCATAGAGCATTTTCACTGGACGCACTATAGCAGCATTGGTGCAGCTGCACCGCTGTAGCACTTCTAGTGTAGACTAGCCTGAAGACATAGCCTGCGTCTATTGATGTAGCTAACATAATTTGGAAAGGTGGTTTTCCTACACCGACAGAGGAACTACTGTTGGTGTCGACTCTATCTACATTAGGGGGTGCTATGCCAGCATAACTGTGCAGGTCTAGGCTTCATAGTATAGACACAGCCAAGGTAAAACCATAATGAGGACAATGTACTTGTAGTTTTTAATAGGAGTTAGCAGGTTCAGATAAACACTAGAAGGTAGTCTGGGTTTATCTTGACCTAATTCCTGTTAAAACTACAACTACCTTGTCTTCACTAGGATTTTACCTTGTGTTAGTTTAATGTATGGTAGCTAACATCTTTTTTGTAGTGAAGGTCTTCGTGTAGACTTGGGTAACGCCTTTTCTGCCCCCCCTCACCCGAAAAGAAAAGGTATACTTAATGCACATTAACTATCCCACTGTAAAATCCTAGTGGAGACAAAGTGCAGGTAACTTTTACTGTGATGTAGCTCGTAGAGTTCAACACTATTACCTTACTCATGCCGGCCTTGCAGTTGACCCCTTCTAACTATGTCAGTAGAAACTAACTGTGCCTTTTCTCCATTAGGATTTTCCAGTGAGATAAGTAACCTGCATTAGTTATCTTGGTGTGAAACCACACACACACACACACTCTTCCACATCTTTTTTTTGGCAACGAAGACACATCCTGATTTAAATTCCTTTAAAAAAAATAGTATTAGTTGGTCATGGTATCAGGGGAACCAGAACTGGAGGGAAGAGGCAGGAGGGCCATGCCCTGCCCTTTTAGAAGTGGGAGGGCCATGCCTGTTCACTTTTTAACATGGGCATAGTTTGAGGGGCAGGAAGCTGCATTTCCTTCCCAAACTGCAAGCCTCAGGCATGCATAGAGCAGCGCTGTCAGGGGCTGTGCTTTGTGGTGGAGGAGCTGATAGTGGGGGAGCTGATCACCCTATGAAGCACAGCCCCTGCTAGTGGCACCAGCCTCTTCCTGGTGGGGGTGCTGAGGTGGGCCTTAGCCCCCGTGTTCCATGTGACCCAGTCCTACTCAGTGGCCCCACCCCTGTTCCCCCTGAGGCCCCACGTCCTGCCCAGACTGGAAGCCCCAAACTCTCCACCAGCCCTGGTCAGTGCACCCCAGAGGGTGGGTACATGGGCCGGGGGCTGCTCTCAGGACCCCCACCCAGGGTAGGTGGAATGTCCAGAGCTCCCAACAGCAGCCCAGGCTCCCTGGGCAGCTCTTCCCACTGCTCTTCTCTGACTTCCAGCCTGGTCAGGGATGGAGTCTTGGGGGAAAGAGGAGGAGCAGGGGGCAGGGCCACGGAGGGGACATGTCCTCATGCCACCTCCCTCCTCCCATCTACTAGGGTTCCAGCACTCCTGCTTGTTATATTTCAGGTCTGGTCTAAATACAGACTTGCACCTGTTTAATTTAAAAAACAAACAAAACAAACAAAAACATGCGCAAACAGGGGTTTACACTTGTTTAATTAAAGTAGCTTCTTAATCAACTAAAGTTAAGTTGAAATAAGAGTGTTCAATCTAGTCTTATTCAAATGTCTTAGATTAAACCTGTGCAACTCTACATGAGGACAAGCCCTTCGTGCATAATATTTTAAAATTCTGTAAATTTTATTTGTCAAAATAACGCTATATAATCACACCAGTTTCAGTTGTTTTGGTAATTTATTTCAAAATACCTGTCAACAAGTATGTCTGTTACAATACAGACATGCACAAAATTTTCCCCCAAGAGTAGAGTGTTTAAAGAGACCCCTACGACAACCCAGTTCCTATGTCTTTGCCCCCTACCATCCCAGAGCCCAGCTGGGGGGCCAGACATTCATATCCCTTACCCCACAGAGGCAAGCTGCAGGCTCCCTTTGCCCCCGGCCCAGACACTCACCCATCCCCCAGAGGCCAGCTGTGGGGCCCCCCAGCCCATACACACTCTCCCCCTTCTCTCCCAAGCCCAGCCATGGCCCCCCCCTGCGCAGACACACTCACCTTCTACTCCCTAGAGCCTAGGGATCCAGAGGGAGAAACAGCCCGATGCTGGGTTTCCTTCGTGCCACTGCCTCCTTCCTTCAGGGTGTGCTGCAAACTGCAGCTGCTGGGAACCATCCAGGTCCCTCCCTCTCCCCCTGGCCTTGTCTTCTATTTGTGAGCTGGGCTTTGCTGGGTCCAGCGGCCCCTAGTGGTGGCCAATATTGCTGCGGCCCATTTCGGGAGGGGGAGAATAATTTCTGCAAAATTCTGCATTGCACAGTGGTGCAGAATTCCCCCAGGAGTAAGGGAGTCTCTGGCACTTCTTCCTTTCTGGGGCAAAAACTTTGTTTGGGGTAGGTTTTCTAAATTGTATAGGGGTTTTTGTGGTTGTTGGAGTATTTTAGGTAGAAGCATTTGGTCTGAAAATTTACAGCAAAATGAAATAACATTGGGTGCATCTCAGCGTTTAAAACCTTGTCAAGGATTAGTCAAGTCATTTTGATGACCGAAGGGAGTTCCTTCCCATGTGAAGCCTCTTTAGTCCCAGGCTCCAGATGTGAAGTAGGTTTTGCTTTTTCAGTAGCCACTCGGATCTTTCTGTCGTAAAGTGCCCTCTTTCTGAAAGTTGTTAATGTGGTTATGTGCAAATGCATGGTCAGGAATTTCTCCTAAGATATTACCACAGAGTCTGCTTTAGTGGCTAAAAATCCCAAAATAAATACTTTACCCTTGGAAATAATTTTCCTTTTAACAGTGGAAAATAACAGAAATGTCAAGTAGTTCCAAAAAGAAATCCAAGCATTGAAACTTTTTTTAAAAAAATAAGTATTTTGCATTCCTGAGGGATGAAGTACTTTGGAGGGGAGAAGAGGTCCAATGATCACTCAGCACCTTATGATTTTGGTATGATGAGTAAGTAGTACATCTCACTGCCTGTTCAGGAGGAACTATTATTGAATGACAGTGATAAGCTTTGAGACCATATTTGAAACTTTTCACCACCATTTAAAAAAAAAAAATTGGTGGTGATGTTAAACTGAACAATAAACATGTCTCCTACTCCTGTGTTTTAGCCTCCAAGTAATTGTGCCAAACTGAAAACATTTTCTGCACCAGTTTCCCTTTCAGTTTATCAGCTGTTTTAGTTTTTACAAGTCCCCAGTTCTCTTTGGTTGTGGCTTCAGAAAGCATTTGAACCGATGTCTGAAAGGTTTATTACAGAGGTTTGTGCTGTATGTCACATTAACTTTGTTTTGGTGGTTCTTGCATTAAAAACAAAGCAATTTCCCTTATATTTACCTATATTATTAGTGGTTGTATTATGCAATAATTAAAATATATGGACAAATGTTATGTAAACCAAGGAAGAAATGCTGCTGATAGAGCCTGTTGGAACAGGCATCAATATAGGATCTGCAGAGGAATTCTATTTTAAAGTGAAAATTTGTGATAAACATTTTGGTTCTTGACTGTTCAAATGATACTCTGATATAGTGAGACATAGACCATAAGGGAGCTAGTAGCAGATCCTTGATCCTGAGTTACTCAGCCCCATCACCAACTAGAACAGGAGTTCTAATTTGTTCCTGTGGTGGAGTAGGTGCAGTAGAACTCTGTTCTGTCACATCCCCTTCCTCTCCCTGTGCCAGAAGTGCATGGGGTAACTTGTGTAGAAGGCAGCAGTGCTGCCTCTGCCAGCTTTATGTTGGTGGAGACCTCCCCTACAAGGAGAATTCTCTGCTGGCCCTCTCTGGCCACTTTACTTTGTGCCTCTTATGTAGCCCAAGTTGACTAAGGGTATGGCTATACTGGAAACTTCAAAGCACTCCCACATGGGAGCACTTTGAAGTGCTAGTGTGGTTGCGCGCGAGCGCTGGGACAGAGCTCTCCCAGCGCTCCTGGTAATCCACCTCCATGAGGGGATTAGCTCAGAGCGCTGGGAGCGTGGCAATAAAAGTTAGTGCTATAAAATGTAAGTGTAGACAAGCCCATCATGTACCTGGGAATCCCGCCTTGTATCAGTAGTTTCAAATGTAAAATATTGCCTCTTGGGACAATTAATCATAATCCCATGACGTGTCCATTACAAAACCATGCTAAATCTCTTTGTAAAGTGATCAGCACTTTTGTCTAGTTAAAACAATGATAGCACAACTTGCTGAATGGTTTCTTGGAAAGATTGAAGTTTCACACTGAAAACACAGCAAGATGACATTGTAAGATGATAAATCAGATTCAAGATTTTGGTGTTTGAAGGGCTTTCCTTCTAGCAGGAAATCATCTCCCACACTGGCTTATGCATTCTAACCTTCTGTTTAATATAGCAACAAAGAGTTGAGCTGCTTTTACTCTGAGCCACCTTTCTTAAAGAGGATAGAGGATTTATCTGAACAGATTAAAGGGTTACATCTTAGAATAGTGGATACCTTATTATCCTGCTGGTAGCTGAATAACACTTTTTACAGTTAAGAAATAAATAAAATTGCACATTTTACAGTTACTCTGCTGATGACTAGAAATGGGTAGAAGTAAATTAGATGTAGAGGGAAATCTTCAGATGCAAGGTGGACTGTAACCTTGTCAATTAAGACCTAGACCAGGGGTCGGCAACCTTTCCGAAGTGGTGTGCCGAGTCTTCATTTATTCACTTTAATTTAAGGTTTTGCGTGCCAGTAATAAATGTTAACGTTTTAGAAAGCCTCTCTCTATAGGTCTATATATTGTAACTAAACTGTTCTATGTAAAGTAAACAAGGTTTTCAAAATGTTTAAGAAGCTTCATTTAAAATTAAATTAAAATGCTGATCTTATGCAGCTGGCCCACTCAGCCTGCTGCCAGCCTGGGGTTCCGTTCACCTAGGACAGCAGAAGGCTGAGCAGGACCTGCGGCCGGGACCCCGGCTGGCAAGGGGCTAGCAGCCAGAACCCCGGGCCAGCAGCAGGCTGAGTGGCTCAGCCCGCTGCCACTCAGTCCACTGATCGGTCTGGGGTTCCATCCGCCGGCTCCTGCCGGCCCCGCTCAGCCTGCTGCCAGTCTGGGATCCCTGCCCTGTTCACATAGAGTGGATACCTACCTTCTCCCTGGTTGTAGCCTATTCTCTTTCTCTCTCTCTCTCTCTCTGCACTGAGCTGAGGGTGGGAGTGCACTGAGTACAGGGCTGGGGGTGAAGGATCAGGTTGGAGGTTGGGGTGTAGGGTCTGGCCAGGAGCTGGAATGAGGGAGGGGGCTCAGGGTTGGGGCAGGAGGTTTGGGTGTGGAGTGCTTACCTGGGCAGCTCCCATTTGGTGTGAGGGTGCAGATGGGAATGGGGGGGTGCAAGAGTCAGGGCATGTGAGGAGGGTGCAGGAGTCAGGGCTGGGGTCATGGGGGGGATGCAGGGGTCAGGGTAGGAGGCTGGGGTGTGGGGGGGTGCAGGGGTCAGGACAGAGGGCTGGGGGTGTGGGCTAGGGTCGTGGGGGTGCTCCCTGCCCTGAGTGGCTCACGGCAGGGCGCTGGAGGGGATATGCCCTGATTCCACCCCCTTTCTCTGCCTCCGCCCCGGAGCAGTGAGCGTGCTGCGGCTCTGCTTCTCCCCCTCCCAGCGCAAGGGCCATCAGCTGATCGGTGGCAGGGAGGGAAAGGAGGAGGTGCAGGAACCCAGCATGCTGGGGGAAGAGGCGGGGGAAGGGGGGAGCTTGGCTGCCTTGCAGCAGCAGCAGCTGGCAGGACCAAGCTTCTTCACCCTGTCTCCGTGGGGGGGCGGAGAAGAACGGGCCCGGGCGGGCAGGATTTTTAATGGCATGCTGCTGTCTGCCAGGGTCCCGGCTGCCAGCCCCGCTCAGCCCACTGCCGGCCTGGGTTTGACATCGGGCTGAGCGGGGCCGGCGGCTGGGACCCGGCAGGCAGCAGCATGCCATTAAAAATTGGCTCATGTGCCATCTTTGGCATGCATGCCATAGTTTGCTGATCCCTGACATAGACTGTTTCATAGTTGGGGACATGCATCATTATCTCCTATATAATTAAAACCTTAATATTTTGATCTACTGATATTTAAAAGTGGAGTATCATCTATTTTCTACTGCTCAGAAAGAGGAAAAAAAATTTTGATTTGCATATTGAAAAGGGGTGCATCTCTAGACTTAAGTATTTCATTGCATATATTTTATGAAGTGATGACAGTTGTAATACAATGCTGTATACCTAATTTTGGCTTCACTGAAGAAAAGCTGTTAATGCAAGCGGTAATGATTACTGAAAAGTATGTAACGGAAAGTCTCCAGAATTACTTTTTTAAATAGTATATTTCATTTATACTTCACTATTAACACTTAGTTCCTCCTGTGTCACTGATGCATTAGGCAGTCCAGTTTCTCTTTTGATTATGGTTGCTAGTAGGTTTTGGTTTGTCTTCCCAGGTGATGCCAGTATGTTCGATATCCCTTTTCTCTGTCGTCTTCTAGTTCATCCTTGGCTTCTGTGCTTTTTCTTTCCTCTACTTTTCTCTTTCCATAGGACATTGTATTCCTGATAAATGTCCAGTTTTTTTTTTCTGAAAATTTCATTGTTGTCTATATCTCACTGTGTTGCTCTTTTCAGAGCAGCAGCCGTGTTAGTCTGTATTTGCAAAAAGAAAAGGAGTACTTGTGGCACCTTAGAGACTAACAAATTTATTAGAGCATAAGCTTTCGTGAGCTACAGCTCACTTCATCGGATGCATTTGGTGGAAAAAACAGAGGGGAGATTTATTTACACACACAGAAAACATAAAACAATGGGTTTATCATACACACTGTACGGAGAGTGATCACTTAAGATAAGCCATCACCAGCAGCAGGGGGGGAAAGGAGGAAAACCTTTCATGGTGACAAGCAAGGTAGGCTAATTCCAGCAGTTAACAAGAATATCAGAGGACCAGTGGGGGGTGGGGTGGGGAGGAGAAATACCATGGGGAAATAGTTTTACTTTGTGTAATGACTCATCCATTCCCAGTCTCTATTCAAGCCTAAGTTAATTGTATCCAGTTTGCAAATTAATTCCAATTCGGCAGTCTCTCGTTGGAGTCTGTTTTTGAACCTTTTTTTGTTGAAGGATAGCCACTCTTAGGTCTGTGATCGAGTGACCAGAGAGATTGAAGAGTTCTCCAACTGGTTTTTGAATGTTATAATTCTTGACGTCTGATTTGTGTCCATTCATTCTTTTACGTAGAGACTGTCCAGTTTGGCCAATGTACATGGCAGAGGGGCATTGCTGGCACATGATGGCATATATCACATTGGTAGATGCGCAGGTGAAGGAGCCTCTGATAGTGTGGCTGATGTGATTAGGCCCTATGATGGTATCCCCTGAATAGATATGTGGACAGAGTTGGCAAATCTGGATTGTGTGTGGATTTTTGGTGCGTGAGCAATGTACTTATACTGATGTAAATTTATAGTGTAGACCTGGCCTTGTATAACAGACTTCCCTCTGTAACGTGTGGAAGGAAAAAGTAAGCTACTAACCTGTGCTTTGTTACAAGAGCTTTGGGCTCCCAGTGGCTGTACTCGCAATGAATTCTGATAAGAATTTCTAGTACCCAGAGTTCCTTGAAGCCCATCAATTGCTTTAATGGAAGTGGTGTATCTGTAAGGTAGCAGGTTGTAATGCCTGGAGCAGGGAACTGGGCCCAGCCTCTCTGGGAAGAGCAACCACTACAGGGCAGGCTTGCTCTGCAGCCCTCCCTCTAAGGGTGGGACCTGGACCCCTTGTTTGGATAAAACTAAATAACATGAAATTCCTGAGAAATTTTTAAAAAATAAAAAAGAATTTCATGGAGTCTGTGCATGTACCCAGGAAGTCTGGTCTCTGTTCAGGACAAATGCTTGAATGATACTGCCAGCTGGATGTATTTGCATTACCTCATTGTCATCCTGCATAAAATGGAAGACTTGCCGAATGGAGAGATAAGAGGCATGTTTTCATTTTCCTTAATTGTTGAGGAGGTTAGTTGCCAGGTAGGAAATCTTGGTGTCGCCTTTGTCTAGGCCCTTTCTAGAGAAAGCCATGCATTAGATATGGTTTTTAGCGTGTGTTTTCCAGTTGTACAATGTGCACAGGCTGTCCCTGTTTAATAATAACTTACACCTTCATGACCCCACACTCAATTCTGTTGCAGTACCTTAGCTCTGGTTTACACAGAGCTTCTCCACAACTTGTTCAGAATGCAGCATCACTTTCTTCATGGGTTGTGGCAATTCTGGCATGCCTGACTTATTGTGGCTGACAGTTACACCTTTGTTCTGTTAGGCCCAACTGACCCTCAAACTTGGTTTAATTTTAATAGGGCATTTTTTACAATAATGTGTTGTGCTTTATTAATTAAATGGCTTTTGCAGTATTTTACAGTAAAGGGGAAAAGAGCCATTTTTAGGAAAAAGGTTTACATTTACTAAAAGATACGCAAGTACTTTAAAGTCTTTAACAGCATCCATGGTACTTTGCCATGCACTTTTCAGGCTGTCCTTGTGTTGAGTTGGGGAGGAGGAAAGAATAATTATTTTAGGACAGGGCGGAGCCTTTGTGATTAGAAACTTATTTTCAAGTCTCCAGTATTCAAAAGCAATAATATTTTTAAAACATTTCTTCTGAAAAATAAGATTATCCAAGCATAGTTGCAACTTCAGTCTGCTGTGCGCATGAGTGTTCAAAGGAAAACTGTTACCACTTTGCCTAGCCTATTAGTCTGAAAGTTCACAGGGAAAGAAGCACTTGTCGCTATGAATAAACTGTTGTCTAAAAACAGTAATTACTTTGGGCATTTTGGAGCCTTATGTAGGATGTGGCCGCCTTGCTACTATGTGATGTAACTTGTGTCAGTGAGAGTTCCCAATGGAGTGTGTTATCCAGGCTCCAGGCATTGGTTTAATAAACCAAAGAAAATATTAAATTTTAGATGATCATTATTATTCAGCCTATTAATATTTACACAGCACAAGGCTCAGAAAAGCCAATAATTAAAATCTTGAATAAACTATTAAATGGATTTTTAGAAAGTTTTTAATTACAATTAGCATTTCTGTGCCTAGTGCTAGAGGCAGCCATCTTGCTGAAAAGCTGTCATTTGTAACACTGACTGTCAGATTATGTGTACATTTGGAGAAGAGAGGATGATGCTCTGTTTCTAGAATTAAATGTTTCCAGCATTTCAGTGGACTGCTTTCTCTAACTGAAATGCTGAAAATATAGTTCTACTCTGAAAAGTGACTCTGTAACTATACGACATGCTGGTCAGTGTTTTTGCCTCTATTTCTCCATATTAAATGTGTTCAGTTTACAGGTAAAAAGATGCTTTTCTGACTGGTACACCTTCAGAGTCAACATAGACCTTGAGCAGGGTTGGGCAAACTTTTTGGCCTGAGGGTCACATCAGGGTGCAAAACTGTATGGAGGGCTGGGTAGGGAAGGCTGTGTCTCCCCAAACAGCCTGGCCCCTGCCCCCATCCTCCCTCCCACTTCCCGCCCCCTCAACCCATCCAACTCCCCCACTCCTTGTCCTCTGACTGCCCCTTCCCGGGACCACCTCCCCCATCTAAGCCCCCTGCTCCCCGTTCCCTGACTGCCCCCTGGAATCCCCTGTCCCATATCCAATCCTCCAACTCCCTTACCATACCGCTCAGAGCAGCATGTCTGTCCGCTGCACTGCCCGGCCGGAGCCAGACGCGATGCCCTGCATGAGCAGGCAGCCCAGAGTGCTGCCCGCATGGTAGAGTTGTTGTAAGGGAGGGGGGAAAGTGGGGGAGAGGCTGGGGGCTAGCTTCCCAGTCCAGGAGCTCAGGGGCCAGGCAGGACGGTCCCGTGGGCCGTAGTTTGCCCAATTCTGACCTTGAGACTCAAGTATGGTCCTTTCCTTCGCAAACCTCATTACCAATAATAAAGGTTTGGTAGTTCAGATTAGACACTTGGTGATGCCTTCAACAGGGTTACACAGGTAAGTGCATAGTTTGATGAACAGAAAGCAATAGAATCCACTTCCTTCCCTCTTAGTTCTGATGGCTCTGCAAGGCTGCCAGGAGTAAAAACAGAACTAAAATCTGCAGCTATGATTTTACATACATACAGAGAGCAGTTCTGCTGTGTAGCAAATGCATTTTATCTTGGTTACTTTTTAGAGTTGTACTACACTCAGTATTCTGGGCTTTTGACTAATTTTTTTTTAATTTCAGTGATCTTTGGTGAGTGTGTGTATATAGTTGAGTAATTTCTGTAGCAGGTTGGCTGTGGATATGAAGGCGTGTGGAAGGCATAGAAGCTCTGACTGCTTGACTGGTGATGGGTGAATGTTTGTCTGTATCTTTTTGTAAAATAAGCTTGTATTTTGGTCTCGCTCCTTTTCTTCATTTTGGATGCAGATATCAAGTTCTGCCAGGAGAAGGATTTTGCAACTGATGAGTTGCTAGTTTAATTAGTCTGAAAATGGAGCATGTGATTGAACACGTTAAGAGATGCATCACTTTCACCTTGGAGACCTAGATTTATATTTGGACCATGTCTCAACCTATTATTGTTTACCAGCATCACAATGCTACCAAATAACTTGGCATGAATGTCATTTTCTTCTAAGGAGAGTTCTTGGATAAGAATAGCAGGAATTTTGCAGGTCAAGTTTGACTATGTTGGCAGAACTGTGTCCTGTATGTGGAGGAAGCTCCAACTTCCATAGTGTCTGCCAGAGAGCACTGACGAAAGCTAGACGGACAGTCTCACATTGCTGAAGTTTGCCAGACTTTTAAATTTGTGTGTTAATAAAAGGTAGTACTGCTTACACCAAAATATTTGAGTATTGGCTCTTTACCTAGTTCTGATGCAGTGTTCCTCAGGTCAGGAGCAGTGGACTTGGAGTTGGGGCATGGTCAGTTTCTTGCTTTTCTAATTGACTAGTCCTGTGATCTTGAACAGGTCATTTATTCTACGCTTGGGTTTACTCAGCTACAGAATTATGTTTTTAATACTTAATTACTCACAGGGTTGTTGCAATGTTTAATTAATGTTTGTAAAGCTCTTTGGCATCCTGTGATGAAAGAAACTATGTAAGTGTTAAGATATTCGTAGTGTTTTATTAGAGCAAATGACAGGAGGAGTCAGGAGAATACAGGGTTCTAATTCAGAGAGAAATTGACTCACTCTGTAACCTTGAGCAGATCATTCAGTCACATAGCAAGCCTCTGTTTGCAGTGTATTTCTTCAGGGAAATCTCAGATCAGATGCAGCACTTGGTGATAAATAAGAGTTAGTTTTTACTCAGCTGGAAAACTGCAAAAAAGACAAGTTTTTCAATATACATTCTTGTGCATCTAAGCTGAGGTTTCCTGCAGAAAAAGAAAAAAGGAGGGTTGCTAGGGCATCTACTAAAATGTTTTTCAGGAAATTCTAAAATGACTGACTGCAGAAACTTGCACTGTACTGAAACACATATGTGTGGTTTGGGCCTAATCTGCATTTTGTGTTTAACGAAAGTTGAATGAGAGAAAATTTTGTATATATGCACTGACATTATTATAAAAATATATAACCTGAGTGCTAAACATGTGTAGTTAGAGGTTTTAATCCATAATATAATTCACTTGCTTTGTATTTTTAGTGACCATTTATGATATTTAATAAAAAAATAAAATAAAATCCCAGATACTACAGTTCAAATTCAGGTGTTATACTTTTGGTTATGACCATGAGTTTTAAGGTTGGAAAGTTAATCTAGCTTTTGTGGAGTTAGGTCTGACTCTGAATGCTATTTCATATTGTTTAAAATGTAGTGTGAGAATATTTTGAGTGTACTTCAGGGAAAAGAAATTTTGATATTGTAAAGCACTTTTTCTAGTTTTTAGGAACCTTCTGGCTACATACTTGGTCAGCTTCAAAAATGGCAATTCTTATACTATTTCTTGACGCAGGGCTTTCCATCTTCAAAATCCTTTATAAACTTCATTAGTTATTTTCTCCTGAAAATGTAGACTGGTAATACTTGTGACCTCTTAAGGCTGTAAGTGATCTAAAATAAACAATAATACATTGTCCTTTTCATAGCTCGCTGTCTCATACCAGTTGTCTGAGTATGAAGTCACCTTTGCTCCTCAAGACTACTTTTTCTTCCACAATCTGTTGGCTCCTGCAGTATAACCTATTACAACCAGAACATTGACAGCAGCCGCTTATGGGACTGGATTTCTGCTCCATGCCTTTTGACAGAAAAGCCAAGCTGAGTCTAGATTTAGATCTTCCTTCAACTTCTATGAGGCTGAAGGATCACTGACTTCTCCTTAGTATGGATTACAGTGAAATATCCTAAACAATCTAAGAACAAAAAGCACTTCAAAGAAATAAAATAGAATGTAGAAAAATACCAAATTAAAAACTAAACAGAATAAATCATATATGGTCTAATTCTATGTAAAGCTTAGCTAGACAAAGATATGCTCTTGTAGTTACAATGAAAAATGTCATGAAATTAGATCAGGGTTCCATCTAGTCCAGTAGTCTTGTCTGTTAGTGGTCAGTATCCTTTGCTTCAGAGGAAAGTGCAATAAATCATGTGTTGGAATAAATTAGCCATAAGGGGAGTTTCTTCCTAATTTCCATCAGTTAGTGGTTGGCTTATGGACTAAAGTATGAGGGTTTATAGCTCTTCTGAATTTTTGTCCTACCTAATGTAATGTTGGATGTTTCCATTATTCATATAAATAAATGCTTAAACCTTTTTTTTTTTTTAAATCTGTTGTCAATTCAGAGAAGAAAAGAATATTGCATTTTGGTTTGCACTAGATCTTTTCTTGACTCTCGAGGTCTCTCTCAACTTTCAGCTCTCACGAGTCCCAGAATTTATCTTCCTTTTCCCCTTCCCTTGATCTCAATTTCTAGCAACCCGACCCTCTTTTGTTATCTGTGGCGATGTGCCTATCCCTGTCCGTGTGGGTGTTCTTCCAACCCCAACTTCCTCATTGTATCTTCCTGGACCCAAGGATTCTGAGCTATTGGTTTTAATGGCTTCCAATTACACTTTCAAGCTAGTCTACTGTTATGTCTTGTTGTGTCACTGCACAATGCTAATAGGTCATTATCAGGGCTAGATACCTTCCATCCCAGTACCAGTGAGCTGTACAGCAATATAACAAAATCCTGAGGTATCGAACACCACAAAATGCCTTATTTCTCTTTCAGCATGAGCTTCCTCTGAAGCTATCCAATCTATCAAATGGTCATTTCCTACCTCTTAATCTCTTTTTAACCCATCTTCACCTCCATCTCCTTTTTCCTTCTTCTCTGGGAAAGCTATCTTTCAAAGTTGCATATCAGATGATAGGTAAATTGTAGCCCGTTTCAGCCTCCTAGAGGAAATTTCTGTGAATTCCTGAGGCTTTTTTACAAATCTAAATGTTCTTTGGGCAGCAGTGTGCAGCTAGTAGGGTAACTGTTAAAAGTTTCAGAATGGCTTGGCTAAACCTTTCACAGTCTAACAAACAGCTACAAAAGTAATCCTGATGGGAAAAATTGTGTAAACCAATTTATTTCCAGGATGGATAAAAATAAATTTAAAAAAAGATGGTTTAAAAGTCAAACTTTAAAATTAGAATTAACCATTTATCTTTCCTAAATTAGGGGAGAGAGAGCCCAGTGAGTTTGATACACTGGATCATGTATTTGGTATAATGCATTATCTATGCCACTATCATTACAGTAAGATTGCTTATGCTTGGTGCTAAGTTAGTTCATGACTGTGCACATTCTTGGTGCGTTCAGTTTGGCAAAAAAGATTTTGTGAACTCAAAGCATGTTTTACAGTTGACTGATTAAACAGAAAAGAGGCACAATGAGGATGAGAGGATTAAAAAAATATTCTTAATTTGATGGCCTAAGTTTTCTGCAGTATGATATATTCATCTGTAACCCAGTTTTTATTTATTGCTTGAAATAGGAACACTAGCTTTCTTACTTTTTCTGCTCTTTGTTGATTTCATCCAAATGAAGAGAGTATTCTGTCTTCCTCTGGAAAAAAGGATTGACTCTGCAGTCAAAAATTTGTTTACTACTTCATCAGCCTATATCTTTGATTATTGTTCAGTGACATCTGCTAGTTCATTAGTTTAGATCTCATTTTAACTTCAGCTACAAATGTAGTTTTGGTATAGATTGACTCCAGCAATAATTTTTGTTCTTCGAGACTGGATCCCGTTCTAGGGTGTGCATGCATGTAAGATTGGATTATTTTTTAATAGTGTCTTTCTGGGCCATGCATATGTCTTATGCCTAAGGCTGCAATTTAGTCATGGAGGTCATGGAAATCATGGAATCTGTGACTTCCAAAGACCTCCATGACTTCAGCCAGCACCAGCCGGGAGTAAAAGTCAGGGACAGGTCACGGGCCTCTGTGAATTTTTCATTATTGCCCATGACCAGTCCCTGACTTCTACTAAAAATGTCCGTGACAAAACCTTAACCTTACTTATGCCTCCTCTTGTTCCTGTACAAAGGCATAAGGGGCGAGGCGGCCACAACTCTCCCTCAGTTCCATCTCTTACTGCCCAAGGTAGTGAGATGGAACCTACCTGGTGTCCAACCTGCTAGATTTTAGCTTTGGTTAAATGACTTAAAATCTTCTGAGACTCCTCAGAACTACCTTCATTCTTTGATTTTAATCACTGCAGTCTGTTCTAGCACTTGTTGAGCCAAAAGTTGCTGAATGGACCCCACTGTACAACCCTCCCTGTAGGAGGATTGAGAAATGGTCAACTCAAAACCTGCAGGCTTTAAGCCTGGGCCATTCTATGATGGAATAATTTTCCTGAAAGAGAGGGGCGCTGGATGCCTATTCTGCTTGGGAGAGTTCCACATTCCAGACAGGTGAGGCAGAAGTTGAGAGGTATGAGACTAAAGCTCCATCTTCTGGAACAGTCTATGACAGTAGCATTAGATCCACAAAAATCAAATTCAAAGACCCCTCTTATGGTCTAGCCCGCATCTTCTAGCACTTTATCCAGGAGGTAAATGACACAGCATAGAAGGCAGATTGGCCCTGGTACTTCCCCTAGCGTTGAAACTGACAACTCGGACATCAAAGCAAGTGTTGAAAAGAGCTGCCCCAATCACTGGTTCAGGATCTCAGTGTCCACTTGTAGAGATGCAGAAAAACACAGAGATATGTCACCCAAGTCTCTCATGGCATCAAAGATGTGTGGAAAGGAGCAGACTGCAGCACAGCAGACCCCACTGGCACTGGGCCAGGTACCAGAAGTATTCCTATTGATGTCGACTCTGGCACCAGCAGGACAGACTTGAAGCACACTGGAACCACTCCTGGAAGAGTCACAAACCAGCACTGATGTAATCCTTGGCATGGAAAACATTTTACCAACAGGCATCGCATTACAAAGGAGGTGTACTTGTTGCCATCCTCGGTACACACCTTTTCATTGGGGTCCAGCATGGACCTACTCCATTGAAGACTTCAAGCATTAGAGCTGAGAGAACCAAGGATCTATCCAGACCTTGACCAGTGGCCTGTTGGGATTAACACTGGTTCAGTGCTGACTATCTGTACATGTATGGAGTGCCACAGTGGCCCTACTAGGATTATTGGGGCCCACTTTCCCAGGCCTCTAGGAGTCAGTGCCCTCATTCACAGAAGAAGTCTGCCTCTGTTGTGTCTTGGCTGGCAAGATCTTTGTCACCAAAATACAGAGGGGTGAGATTCAGAAACTGAATGATCACTCTCACTGCCTAAGGACCTCTTTTTATCTTCCCTGAACAAAGCGGTAGCATTGACACCAGCACTAGGTGATTTCAAGGCTTTTCAGGAGCTCGTGGTATGGATTTCAGACACCTTGGACATTGAGACTTCAGTCATCTCTGAAAAATCTCACAAACTGTTTGACATTTTGTTGGCTGCTGGTCCTGTTGGGATTGCCTAGATCTGGCAAGGGCTAGCCACAAGGTTACTATAACACCAATGGTTCAACCAAATGGTTGAAATGGTATCAGAGACCCTCATGGTTAGAATACGCTTGCGCCCATCCTAACCTTGGTTCCCTAGTCATGTTAGACATCAGAAGTCAAAATCTACCAAGACCAGGATCCCAAATGTAGAAGCATTTGGAAGAAAGGTGCTCTCTTTGGCTTTACACCACTTAAGTGGCCAACTGCCAGGTGCTGCTGGCCAACTGCATCTTCATGGGGAACATGGTAATGCCCTTTGTGGCAAACCTCCCTCATGAAAGCAGAGAGGAACCTGAAAGACTTCATAAAGGAAGGCTGACTAGTGGCCATGATGTGCTTGCAGGCAGCGATACACACCACAGCCTGATCTATGGCCATGGAGGTGACAGTGCAGAGAGTCTGGTGGCTCCAACCTTCAGTCATTCCTCATGGGGTACCAGCCACATGTCAGGACTTGCTCTCTGAGGGCTTGGAACTGTTCAGCAGATGGACCGATAGCACCCTACACTCACTTGAAAGATTCCAAGGAGACATCATGCTCCTTGGGAATTTATACTCACCTGCCCTATCAAAGGCATACCACCCTCAACCATGCTACAGCAGACAGGGTGCCTCACCTTACTACAGACAGACAAGTACTATGGCAGGAAATGTCTGAGGTACAATAGGGAGTGACAGCCTTCCTTGACCAGTTGTGATGACTCATCGCAGAATTGATGAGGTGGTCATGAGCTGCATGAGAATGAGTCCATGGATCTCAACATTCAGAAGCCACATCACCCCATTCCATCAGGCATGGTCTGCTGTAACATCAGATAGACGGGTGTTGGAGATTATTGCCCAAGGCTACCCCCTCCAGTTGCACTCACTACTTCCTATTCCCATCACCATTCCTCTTCAAGGACCCTTCTCACGAGCCTATTACTAACAAAAGTAGTCTCATTGGTTTTAATAGGAGCCGTAGAGCAGGTTCTTCAGGAATTTTAGGGAAGAAGCTTCTTTTTCTTATATTTCCTCATTCTGAAAATAAAAAGGGAGATCTTCATCCTATCTTAGGCCTGAGTAGACTCAACAAATACATATGCAGTCTCAGGTTCAGAATGGTAACGCTTGACTCGGTCGTTCTGTCACTCCAAGCTCAAGACTTGTTTGTAGTGCTTAGCTTGCAGGATGTGTACTTCCGTATAGCTATCCATCCAGCCCACAGGAGGTACCTAATGTCCAGAGTGGAGCCAAACCATTACTGATACAGAGTTCTGCCCTTCAGACTCTTCATGACACTGAGAAGTTTTCACCAATTGTCTGGGCATAATAGTGGCTCACCTAAGGAATTCACAGGGATTCCTTAGGGAATCCAAATTTGGTGATATCTGAACTAGTAGCTGATCAGAGGCACCTCCTGGGAGGAGACTGGAACAGGCTTAGATTGTATCCTCTCTCTGTTCTCCTACTTGGGACTACTGGTGAACTATGAGAAGTCGTTCCTTGCATCAACAGTGACGATAGAGTTCACAGGATCTCTGCTCAATTTCAGTTTGGCTAAAGCTTTCCTGACAGTGGACGCTTCGCAGTCACTTCAATTGATAGTACGTGACCTAAAGACAACACCAACAGTGACACTGTGTACATGTTTGGGGCTCCTTTTTGCAAGTTCTCGAGTTGTTAGATCTCTTTTTTTTTAACCAGTTTCAACTTGACTGATTATGTAAAGCCTAGTGGTTTTAAAATAAGCTATTCACTTGTTCTCAAAAAGCGACTTTCCAGAGTTTGACTCCATTTCTCTGTGGTCCGAGTCATCAGATGCTAAAAGTTACATTAAAAAACTACATCAAAAGAATGTTAAGGTTGCAAAATCAAGCACTTTAAAGCTAAGAAAAAACAGAATTATGATTGCCTGTGCAACTTTAATTTGATCTTCATGTGCATTTGCGTTATAGTAGACTTTGATAGACTTTAATTACATGATCATCTATTATTTTTTTCCCCACAGAACTCCGCCTTCCTTGCTTACCTAATCCCAGTCCACCCTGCATCCAGGGTCCTTGTCCAAGTTTCCCTCTGCTGAGTCCCAGTCTTGACTCAAATGCGGAGGGGAAGAACATTGAGAGCAAATGAAGAAAGAATCTCCTTTCACTGTTCTAGTGCCTAGCATCACAGTGGCCCTGGCTGCCAGGAGGAGCAATTGCAAGGAAAGTCCTGCTCAACCTTGTAGCTCTGGTTTATGGAGCATCCCTGATGCCAGAAAAATTAAGAAAATATAGCTGCCAAACCCTAACAAGATATTACTGAGCATGTCCAAACAGGTTTTTGTTTGTTTGTTTGTTTGTTTTTAAGAGCTTGTAACAGGGCCAAACTTGGGCAGTTTTTCACATGAATGACAAAAAAGCACACCCCTGGTCCCAGGGTGAGCCCCCCACCCTCCATTGCCAAATTTAAATTCCCTGCTCCTAAGTCATGGAGGTACTACAGCTTCTCAATTAAATGGTTGTGGTGATTTTTTTTTTTTTAAACGTGGACAAAACAACATTTTTTCCTTAACTTCTTTTTCAGAAATGGCTGGATCATTTTTGTTCAAAATTGGGAGGGGGGACCACCCAAATCAGCTTGAGGCAGATACTTGGCATGGAAAACTTCAGTCTGAATTGTTTGTCTAACTTAATTATTCAGTGGAACGTATCGGGCAACCTTAACTAATAAGTGGTGCTATGAGCTCTATCTATAACAGATGAGTAAGGCTATGGTCTAGTCATGGGTATTTTTAGTAAAAGTCACGGACACATTACGGGCAATAACCAAAAAGTCATGGCCAGTGACCTGTCCATGACTTTTACTAAAAATTCCCTTAACTATCTCTTACCTGCTATGGAGGAGAGTGTGTGCGCATGTGCGTGCACGCACTCGAGCGGACGGTGCCGCTTCTGGAGGTGGGAAGAGGCCTGGGACCTTGCCACTGCTGTTCCAGGGGGGCATAGTTTCTGCAGAAATCCCAGAAAGTCACGAAATCCGTGACTTCCGTGACCTCCATGAAAGATTGGCAGCCTTACAGATGAGTAACAACTTTGTGGGTATGGAACAAAGTAAAGATGTATTTTTCAACTAATAAAATTCTAACACGTTCTGGTTTTAGTGGTTTAATGCAATTAAAATAAGTAATATAGCTTAGTCATATTTTGATAAATTAAATGTTGTGGCACCTTGAAGCCCTGTAAATGCACAATTTTACCATAATGTATAAATCTGAATAAATATGCAAAGCTATTAGTCTCTTTGAGTAAGATATATTTTGGTTTTTGTAGCAACAAGTTACTGTAATGTTTTATTTTGCAACTAAAAATAAACAGATTCAGATTAGCTGTAGTAAAACCTGTATAATGAACCTTTAGTAAGCAGCCGTCTTAAGAGAGCACCCCAAAATATCCCAAACATTGAATACTGAGCCATTCCACATTTGTATAAGGCTGTTTCATTAACCAGCATACCTTTGTTTGACACTTGAGTAGCTTGTCAAGAAAACTTTTTCATTGTATTTAAATAGGTCCATGGTGATATATTTTCTGCAAAACATGTTAGGTGTTTACAGATTTCTGGTCTTGATTCCTGTCATTTTAGGTCTTTGCAACTCTTAAATATATTTTGTTTTGGGTAAGAATGATAAGATACCACTTATGTTCTATGAGGCTGGGACTTTTTTTTTTTCGTCTCACCTAGCACAGTAAGGCCCCTAGATGCCGATAGTGGCATCCGGACGCTATAGTAATATAAATAATTATAATAGTTCTGTCTGAAGGAATGTCTAAGATCATTTCAAACCAGATTATTTAACTAGTGGTGGTACTACCTAATAACTTTTACAGAACAGTTTTTAACTGGATGTTCTGCTCAGAATAATATTTACAGTAGCACCGCAGTTACTGGTTGACAGGCATTTGGTTTAATATAACTACATTACTCTCTGCTAGTGAACTTTTCTAATTTAATATCCTACTTTTGAATATGATATGCATAATAGTTGGCCTGAGTGCTGTGTGATAATCACCCCCAAGTAATATATCTCATCCAAAAATTCCTGAATTCAGCAGTAGCGTTGTTTTATATGAAGATTCTTGTTGTCCTATATCGAGCGTTTAAAACATACAGTAACAAGTTTGTCATCTAAGGTAGTAGCCAGCATTGCTTTTGCTACTGTGAGGTTTTACAGTATGCTTTTTAACTGCTGTCCAAATATAATATTTAGCACATATATACCTTGATCCGTAGTTATCAGAGTGCTTCACAAAAGTTATAAGCATGATTGCCACTTCACAGTTGGGAAATCTGAGTCATAGCAAGGTTGTAACTTCGTAAAGTCACAAGTGAGTCATTGGCAGAGCTGCGAACAGAATTCAGTATTTGACTCAGTCTAATGCCCGACTCTCCCTCCCTCCCTCCCTTTAACTACAAAAATACTTGCTCATTCTACTTGTCTGTTTCATGTTAAAATGCTTGTAAGATTCTTGAATCAGAAATCTGGAAGGGTAGCATATATGGTAGGAAAAGTTTCACTTTCTTTGTGTATTCTGAGGACCTAACCAGTTAGAAATCCCCCAAAATCCTCAGTATGGATGGGGCCTGTGAAACTGTTTTTCTTTTTGTTTTCCACCAAATGCATCCGATGAAGTGAGCTGTAGCTCATGAAAGCTTATGCTCTAATAAATTAGTTAGTCTCTAAGGTGCCACAAGTACTCCTTTTCTTTTTGTTTTTCTGTTAAGTTTCCAGCTAATAGCTTTTCTACTGGTATGTGGACCTCTTGGGATTGTAAATGTCCTAAACCCTTCTAGTTTTATAACCCTTTAGTACAAAACCATGCTGGCAAATATTTGTGTGTGCTTTACTTGCAGGCTAATAAGAGATCTTTTAACTGACATCTGGCATTTTTCCCAGATAGCCTGCATTCATTTCAAGCCCCATGTTGTGTGGCAAAGTAGGATTCCCAAAGTACTTCTGTTTGCACAATGAAATAGGTAAAACGTTTCTTTTGGATAGCATAGCAGAGAGAAGTCTCATAAGCTGCAAAATTTCTCCTAAGGACAGAAATTAAATTTTAATTTCATGAACGTTAATTTGGAAAACAGAAGAACCCAGAAAACCATGTATTCTCTTAAGTTATGTCTGTATTACAAAAATTGGTGGTTGGTGGTATCAATGATGGGTGCAGCTGAACTGGTTCACCTCTTCTCAAAAATGGATAACTTTCATAATAGACAAAAAGAAAAGGAGTACTTGTGGCACCTTAGAGGCTAACAAATTTATTTGAGCATAAGCTTTCTTGAGCTACAGCTCACTTCATCTTTTTGCAGAAACAGACTAACATGGCTGCTACTCTGAAACCTTTCATAATACAGTACATACAAGTGAAGCTTCAGTCTATTCATAGATTGGATTCCACTGTGATAATCTTTTTGTTATAGGGCAGTTATCACCTCCCATATAGGTGTTAAGTTCTGTATTCCTGGAGGCTTATCACCTTTCATTCTTTTTCTGCTTTTGCTTGAGCAGTGGAGAGAGGGAGTTGACAAGTTGCCACTGATCTTTGGGAAGTGGTATAAGGCAGAATCCCTAGCTCTTGGGGCCCTGACTACACTGGCAAGTTTCTGAGCAGTAAAGCAGCTTTCTGCGCTATAACTCCCAAGCTTTACACACTGCCAAACCACTTAGTGCACAGAAACTGCGCAGTTGTAGTGCTTTAAAAAAAAAAAAAAACAACCCAACAAGAGGTGTACAGCTTTCTGCGCCGGGGCTACAGCGCTGCGGTGCTAGGGCAGACATCGTGGTCAATTACAGCGCTGCAGTGGTCCTCTGGGAGGTGTCCCACAATGCCTGTTCTCACCTCTCTGGTCCTCGGTTTGAACTCTACTGCCCTGCCCTCAGGTGACCAACCATCAGCCCCACCCCTTAAATTCCTTGGGAATTTTGAAAGTCCCCTTCCTGTTTGCTTGGTGATGCGTGCACTGGTCTCAGTGAATCTTTCCAGGTGGCCATGCCTGCTCCACACATCAGGTGATGCCCTGCTCGGAGCAGTGCCAAGCTGCTGGACCGTATCAGCATTTGGGGAGAGGAGGCTGTCCAGTCCCAGCTGCGCTTCAGCCATAGGAATGATGATACCTACTGACAGATTTCACGATGCATGACAGAAGGGGGCCATTACAGGGACACATTGCAGTGCAGGGTCAAAGTGAAGGAGCTGCAGAATGCCTATCACAAGACGTGGGAGGCAAACAGCTGCTCTGGTGCTGTGCCCACGAGCTGCTGGTTCTACAAGGAGCTGGACGCAATACTTGGTGGTGACCCCACTTCCACTGCAAAGACCACTGTGCATACTTTGGTGGCTTGCATGCCAGTCAAGAGTGGACCAAGCCCAGGATGAGGAAATCTTGGATGAGGATGTGGTGGGGGAGGGGGACCCAGAGGCAGAGGATGACTTGGAGGTCAGAGATGCATGCAGCCCGGAGCTCTTTTCTACCTTGGAGGAGGCTAACCAGTGTCAATAGTCAGATCTTGGCGAAGTGCAAACAGGAGAGGAGGCTCCTGGTAAGTGGATCCGATTTTTGGGAATCGCTGAAGTGATTTGTCAGAGGCAGGAGGGTTGCAGAAAGCAGGCTTGTCTCCCACTTCTTGCCTAGTCTGAGCGGTGGAACCGGCTGTTGATTGGCTCTTTCACTTCACAGGAATCTTCCCTCGGAGATCTCTAGGAAACTCTCATGGAGATACTGGGCAATCAGCTGCCGCAGGTTCCTCGTCAGAGCTGCTTTATTTCTTGCCCCATTAACAGTAATTTTTCCGTGCCATTGTGCTGTCGTGGGGTGGGGAGCATTGCTGCACACAGGCGAGCCTCATTGGGTCCAGGGCGGAAGCTGCAGGCTTGGAGAAGACCCTTGCTTGATTTCCTGCTTGCCCTTAGCAGTGAGATATCTTCCATTATCCTGTGGAAAGTCTGGGGACAGGAATGATTTTCAGGCCCACCCTACAGTGCTGGCTTTCCCCAAGAGCCATGTGCCAAGTGTACAGCAGGGACCGGGAACGCTGATTTACCCTGCCCCTGCAGCTACTCACCATTTTGGGGGTCTTGTGGCTCATGTGTGCTTGCCTGGGGTTAGCCAGTTAGTGACAGATGTGAGAGCACTGGCTGTGTTTTAAAGCACTGAGTCAGTATTTTCTGTGTTGCAAACAATACTGCTGCTGTAAAACGTTGCGTTTAAACTTCACAAACGACCTTGGGAGCCCAACCTCCCTCTTTGTTATCAGTGGCTGAACAGCTGCGCAGAATTAGAAAGCGGCCAAGAAGAACTAAGGAGAACTTTCTGTGTGATGTTATGATGCATTCCGCCGCCGAGAAACAGGAATTGAAGGAGTGGTGAGACAATGAGAAGAGGGACTGAAAGAAGAACGTGGCACACCAGAATGAAGCCATGGAGCGTCTCTTAAAGGTTATGGAGTGCCAAGCAGACATGCTTCAGGCGATACTAGCTCTTCAAATCAAGCAGCTCCGCGCCCGCCCTCTCCTGCAGCCGCTGTTGCAAAATGGTTACCATGTGCCCCTCAGACACCGCCAACACACTCTTATCAACCTCCTGGCTCCAGTCTATACCTGCAGCATTCCACTCCTCCCCCCTCGCAGTCCTGCACTGCGGACTCCCGCTACCCACTGCACACAACACCCATCCCTCTGCAGTTTGGCCCTGCTGAAATATAGTACCTACTGCATTGTACTCCAACAGAGAAGGTTGGATATGATCCCTGGACATACATAAGTCTTTAGCTGTCCTGGGAGCCCTCCTCCTCCTGGGACCTTCCCTTCCCCCATCCCCCTCACTGCTGAAGGGTTTTTTTTGTTTAACTCTCTCCTCCGGTTGTTGTCTTTTTTTAATAAAAGAATTGTGTTGGTTTTAAAGCAATCTTTATTCTATTAATTGACAGCAAAAAGAGTCATGCAAAACAACATACAATTATTTTAAACCCACATATTGCATCATCCTAGCATTACAAGCACAGCACTCTCAAGCATATCAACATTAGTGGCTTTCAGCTTCAAATTGCTGCCTCAAGGCATCCCTGATCCTTATGGCCCTGTGCTGTGCCCCTCTAATCGCCCTGGTCTTTGGCTGTTCGAACTCAGCCTCCAGATGCTGAGCCTTTGCGGTCCAGCCCTGAGTGAAGATTTCACCCTTCCCTTCACAAATATTATGGCGCATACAGCATGCATCTCTAACCATAGGAATATTGTCATTGGCCAGGTCCAGCTTCCTATAGAGGCAGCATTAACGGGCTTTTAAATGGCCAAAAGCACACTCAACAGTCATTCTCTACTCGCTCAGCCTGTTGTTGAACCGCTCCTTGCTGCTGTCAAGTTGCCCTGCTTTTGGCTTCATAAGCCACGGTATCAAGGGGATGACAGGATCTTCCAGGATCACAGTGGACATTTCAACTTCCCCTTTGGTTATCTTCTGGTCCAGGAGAAAGTACCTGCTTGCAGCTTCCTGAATAGGCCAGTGTTCCAAAAGATGTGTGCTTCATGCACGTTTCCGGACCAGCCTGCATTAGCATCTCTGAAACACCCACGGTGATTCATACGCGAGGAGAACCATTGAGAAATACCCCTTGTGATTAATGTACTCAGTGGCTAGGTGGTCTGATGCCAGAATTGGAATATGCGTGCCATCTATCGCACCCCCAGTTAGCAAAAAAAAGAAAAGGAGTACTTGTGGCACCTTAGAGACTAACAAATTAGTTAGTCTCTAAGGTGCCACAAGTACTCCCTTTCTTTTTTGCGAATACAGACTAACACGACTGCTACTCTGAAACCTCCAGTTAGGGAAGCCCATTTGTGCAAAGCCATCTATAATGTCACACCCAGAATCACGGTCTTTCAGAGAGGGATTCGATTAATGGCCCTGCACACTTCTGTCAACACAAGTCCAACGGTAGACTTTCCCACACCAAAAAGATTAGCAACCGATTGGTAGCAGTCTGGAGTAACCAGCTTCCAAGGTGCAATCGCCATGCGCTTCTTCAACAACAGGGCAGCTCTCATTCTTGTGCCATAAGGCTGGGGCAAACTCATCACACAGTCCCATGAATGTGGCTTTCCTCATCCGAAGGTTCTGCAGCCCCTGTTCATCATCCCAGATGTGCATGTCGATGTGATCCCACCACTCGGTGCTTGTTTCCCCAGCCCAAAAGTGGCATTCCACTGTGGTCAGCATCTCCTTGAATGCCTCAAGCAATCTCGTGTCGTAGCTACTACGTGTGGCAAAATCAATGTTGCACTCCTCTTGCCTTTTTAGTTTAAGGAATAACTCCACTGCCACTCGTGACGAGTTGGTCAGACCGAGCAGCATACTGATCAACAGTTCAGGATCCATTCCTGTAGCCCAAAGAGGCAGGGTGCGCAATACATAAACCATTGAAAGATGGTGCCAAATGTGGACAGAAGCACAGGGACTGCTGGGATACGAAGCAGTGCATCACAGGTCAGTGGGACAGGACCCAGGATGCCCCGTGACGCCTCTGCCTGCCTTCCCACAGCTCTTAGCAGCAGAAGGGGAGGAGATGATGCTCTGTGGGATAGCTGCCCAGAGTGCACCGCTCTGAATACTGCTGCAAGTGCCGTAAGTGTGAACATGCTATTGCACAGGCAGCTGACAGTGTGAACACACAACAGCAGTTTCCCTTCAGTGCTCTGAGCGGCGCTGTAACTCTGCCAGTGTAGACATGCCCTCGGTCTCAATTTATCAGAGTCCCTCTTAACAGGGCCAGCCTTATGGTGAGGTGGGCGATGTGGGCACTGCGCAGGGCGCTGTGATCAGGGGTCACCATCCATGGTCAAGAGGCAAGGAACAGGCTAGGTCTGGGGTGTGAGGCCATGGAAGGGAACTTGGGCAGTGGGGGAGACAGCAGGGCCGGGGGGCCATGGGATGGGTAGGGAGTCTGGGAAGGCAGCAGGGCCCAGGGGGTATGGGTGAGAAATTCTTGGGAGGTAATGGGGGCTAGGGGGGATTTGTGGAGGTCAGGGGAGGCAGTGGGGCCTAGGGCAATGGCGGGGGAGGCAGTTTGGCCAGGGGGCCAAAATACAAGTTCACCCAGGGCACCATTTTCCCTAAGGCCATCCTGTTGCTTAAAGTGAAAATTCAGCCGTCCAAAGGCTCATTCCCAATTGCCACTGCAGGGCTGAAGAGAAGACTTCACCCAGAGTATGGTGGAAGAGAGGGGGGGGATCTTTTGCCAGGTAGACCCTCTCCTATTACTGTTTCAGAGTAGCAGCCGTGTTAGTCTGTATTCGCAAAAAGAAAAGGAGTACTTGTGGCACCTTGAGACTAACAAATTTATTAGAGCATAAGCTTTCGTGAGCTACAGCTCACTTCATCGGATGCATTCGGATGCATCCGATGAAGTGAGCTGTAGCTCACGAAAGCTTATGCTCTAATAAATTTGTTAGTCTCTAAGGTGCCACAAGTACTCCTTTTCTTTTTGCGAATACAGACTAACACGGCTGCTACTCTGAAACCTGTGGTAAATGAGTTATTCATTCTTCATTCTACCTATTGTTTGTGGGTTTCATAGCCACAGAAGTTCTTTCTGGGTAAAAACTATCCATAAGGTTAGATAATGGGTCTTTCACCAACACTAAGTTCTCTTCTAAAAAAAAAAAAAAAAAAAAAATCAAATCAAATTGTTTAGCTGATGGTTTTGAACCTTTGAAGTCGTGAATAGGTGTATAGTAGTGCTAGCATTTTTTAAATAAATGGAAGTGATGGAGGTTTTAGTTACCTAGATTTTAGTGGATACTTCAGTAAATAGACTTTCTAAAATTATTTTGATCACCTTTTTAAAATCTGACTCATCTTATCAATGTTTTTCTATTATGAATGCACATGTATGTTGGCAGCTTCCACTACTCCCCATTTCCTGTTTAGGAGAAATAATGAATTGTGTGTGGATTTTGCGAACTGAGAAGTGGAGGGAGAGGAGGAAACATTGCTCACATTTTAGAACTTTGATCATGTCTCTTTAATTGGCTGTACCTTGGCTAATTTAATCTACTATGGATAACTTCTGCAGGAGCTTTAACTCTGTTAATATAATTAAATACAAAAAGAAACAAATGTCCTAACTTTTTCCCATGTATTTTTCCTCTCTATCTTTGACTGTACCTGAAACATCATTATAATTCACATTTTAAGACTATGGCTTGCCCCTCTTCCTTCCAAATACCATTAATGTCTTCGGGGCATATCAGACACCATTCTTCTGAAGACAGTGGCCAAGTGAACAGCTGTCCCTTTCAAATTAGTTACATCTGCTCCTTAATAGGCCTGATGACTTGCTGTTGAGTAGAAGGAGGCACTTTCTTTCCTTCAAATCAGCGGCACTGCGATGGGTACCCGCATGGCCCCACAGTATGCCAACATTTTTATGGCTGACTTAGAACAACGCTTCCTCAGCTCTCGTCCCCTAATGCCCCTACTCTACTTGCGCTACATTGATGACATCTTCATCATCTGGACCCATGGAAAAGAAGCTCTTGAGGAATTCCACCATGATTTCAACAATTTCCATCCCACCATCAACCTCAGCCTGGACCAGTCCACACAAGAGATCCACTTCCTGGACACTACGGTGCTAATAAGCGATGGTCACATAAACACCACCCTATATCGGAAACCTACTGACCGCTATTCCTACCTACATGCCTCTAGCTTTCATCCAGATCATACCACTCGATCCATTGTCTACAGCCAAGCGCTACGATATAACCGCATTTGCTCCAACCCCTCAGACAGAGACAAACACCTACAAGATCTCTATCATGCATTCCTACAACTACAATACCCACCTGCTGAAGTGAAGAAACAGATTGACAGAACCAGAAGAGTACCCAGAAGTCACCTACTACAGGACAGGCCCAACAAAGAAAAGAACAGAACGCCACTAGCCATCACCTTCAGCCCCCAACTAAAACCTCTCCAACGCATCATCAAGGATCTACAACCTATCCTGAAGGACGAGCCATCGCTCTCTCAGATCTTGGGAGATAGACCAGTCCTTGCTTACAGACAGCCCCCCAATCTGAAGCAAATACTCACCAGCAACCACACACCACACAACAGAACCACTAACCCAGGAACCTATCCTTGCAACAAAGCCCGTTGCCAACTCTGTCCACATATCTATTCAGGGGATACCATCATAGGGCCTAATCACATCAGCCACACTATCAGAGGCTCGTTCACCTGCGCATCTACCAATGTGATATATGCCATCATGTGCCAGCAATGCCCCTCTGCCATGTACATTGGCCAAACTGGACAGTCTCTACGTAAAAGAATGAATGGACACAAATCAGACGTCAAGAATTATAACATTCAAAAACCAGTTGGAGAACACTTCAATCTCTCTGGTCACTCGATCACAGACCTAAGAGTGGCTATACTTCAACAAAAAAGCTTCAAAAACAGACTCCAACGAGAGACTGCTGAATTGGAATTAATTTGCAAACTGGATACAATTAACTTAGGCTTGAATAGAGACTGGGAATGGATGAGTCATTACACAAAGTAAAACTATTTCCCCATGGTATTTCTCCCTCCCACCCCACCCCCCACTGTTCCTCTGATATTCTTGTTAACTGCTGGAATTAGCCTACCTGCTTGTCACCATGGAAGGTTTTCCTCCTTTCCCCCCCCTGCTGTGGGTGATGGCTTATCTTAAGTGATCACTCTCCTTACAGTGTGTATGATAAACCCATTGTTTCATGTTCTCTGTGTGTGTGTGTATATAAATCTCTCCTCTGTTTTTTCCACCAAATGCATCCGATGAAGTGAGCTGTAGCTCACGAAAGCTTATGCTCTAATAAATTTGTTAGTCTCTAAGGTGCCACAAGTACTCCTTTTCTTTTTGCGAATACAGACTAACACGGCTGCTATTCTGAAACATGTTCTCTGTGTGTGTGTGTGTGTGTGTGTGTGTATATAAATCTCTCCTCTGTTTTTTCCACCATATGCATCCGATGAAGTGAGCTGTAGCTCATGAAAGCTTATGCTTTAATAAATTTGTTAGTCTCTAAGGTGCCACAAGTACTCCTTTTCTTTTTGCAAACCATTGTATGAACTCTTATTTTGAGTGGCTCATTTAGGTTTAGTTTAAACCTGTTCTTCATCGATTTAAACCAAACCAAAATAAGCCTGGTTTAAATTGAAATAAGAATGTCCACACAGCTGTTTGTACAGATTTAACTAAATTTGTTTAAAATCACACTTTAGTTAAATTTGGTGCCCCTGTGCATATAAGCAAGCATTGAATTTTCTTGCTTTTGCAGTATTCTCAGTCTGGGAAACAAGAAAACAGGAACAAGTATCAAACTTAAGGTTTCAGAGTAGCAGCCGTGTTAGTCTGTATTCGCAAAAAGAAAAGGAGTACTTGTGGCACCTTAGAGACTAACAAATTTATTAGAGCCACAAGTACTCCTTTTCTTTTTATCAAACTTAAGTCTCCCCAGAGGTAGATCAGAGCATTTATCACTAGACAGTCAGACCATTCCTTGTCCCAGTATTATTTCTAAAGTGAATTCGGTGCTCAGAAGCTGATGAATTTAACCTGTCCTTCATGAGTATATTTAAGGCAGTAACATTGCTTTTTTCATACACTGACCTCATCTCCCTGCCGAGATACTTCAGACCTGACTTGTAGAGAGGCTTCCTCTTGAAAAGAGAAAAGGAGTACTTGTGGCACCTTAGAGACTAACAAATTTATTTGAGGATAAGCTTTTGTGAGCTACAGCTCACTTCATCGGATGCAAGGTGCCACACATACTCCTTTTTTCTTTTTGTGAATACAGACTAACAGGGCTGCTGCTCTGATACCTCTTGAAGTGAGAGTGAAGGCCATTCTCTGTGGCCCATTCACTAATTAACCTTTTTTTCTGCTGAGACTGACAAGGAGGGGGCAGTTGTAAAAGTTGTGTTTTGTGATATGGACACTGCAATTCATTTTGTTTTGGCAAATGGCCATTGGATGGTATTGTAATCCCTTTCTTATTACCAACCCAGTCGAATTCAAACCAATAACATAAAAGTACCCCATTCGCTTTAAAAAATGCTCCTACAATGTTAAGAGTGATTATTTTTTCAGTGTTTTGTACTGGTTTGTGGGGCATGTTGTGGTAACTGAGATCTACTCATGATGTTGCATTGAGTTATCAATACTTGTGAGAAGTTAACCACTTCTTTCCTTATGTGATACTTTCATCTGAATAGTTTGGTTCTGTAGGAATAGGAGAGGAAACAGGAAACTTGCTGAGTTTTAATAATGGCCATTTATTACTTTTGAATTTTTCTTTTAAGTAACAAATAAAGAAAACGTTTTAATTTCTGCTGAGTTAGGTTCGCTGAATCCCCTTTGATAACCCACAAGTGAAATTAAAATAAAAAACCAGCTACACAGCTGTGAGATTGAACCTGCCGGTCATCAGGTGTCTTGTGTATGAGTTGTATTTTCCATCCAGTTTTTTTAAATTATAAGCTTCTTTGGTCAGGATCCACATCTTCTTCTGAAGTAGATTCCCACGACTGTAGATGGTGCTCAACAGAGAAAAAATACCTCGTTATTTGACAGGGACATTGAATAATATTGTCTGTAAGAAGTCCTGCCTTTAAAGAGAAATACTTTTAGTGGTTTAAATATACTTTAGTCTGATTACTTTCTACAGCAACTTAAAATTCATGATGTTTTATTATGATAAAAGCATATCAGTTTTTCCAGATATGCTCTTTGGAGAAAGCAGACTCCTTACAGTGACGTTGCTTTGGTTTTCAGCCAAGAATCAGGTTGTGCTGGTTGCCTTACTGGCAAACAACTTTTGCCTTTGGAAAACATGAATAATAATTTTAAACACTATTAAAAATCTAGTAAAAGCGGTATGAATATTTTTATTTATATTGATATAGAATTTTCTTAATAAATGGAGTGTATCCATTTTTCTCTACCTGGTGCTGAGATTTTATTATATAAATTCCTACTCTACTTCTAACTTTTGGCTTTGTAGTCTCAGCTGTATTGAGCTAGTACCATGGTGTGACCTTGACTTAAGTAATTTTGTAAGTGGCTCACTGTCCATTCAGGGCAAGAATAGTGCAGTTGGACCACAGACTTACTCATTGCTCTTTCAAACTACACAAGTTCAGTGTGGTAGCCATGTTAGTCTGCATCAGCAAAAACAAGGAGTGTTTGTGGCACCTGTGACAGGGTCGGACCAGATGGCTACAGGAGAGGAATAGAAGGCAGATATATTAGCCCCAGGTTAAGTAGGTCCTTTTCCCTGGGTAAGGTAACAAGGAAGGTTCCAGAACAATGAGGAACCTTCTGGAGACATTTAAGACAGACAGGCTGATTAGAACACCTGCAGCCAATCAAGAAGCTGCTAGAATCAATTAAGGCAGGCTAATCAGGGCACCTGGGTTTAAAAAGGGAGCTCACTTCAGTTTGTGCTGCGTGAGAGGAGCTAGGAGCAAGAGGTGCTAGGAGCTGAGAGTGAGAAGGCGTACTGTTGGAGGACTGAGGAGTACAAGCATTATCAGACACCAGGAAGAAGGTCCTATGGTGACAATAAAGAAGGTGTTGGGAGGAGGCTATGGGGAAGTAGCCTAGGGAGTTGTAGCTGTCGCACAGCTGTTCCAGGAGGCACTCTAGTCAGCAGCATACCACAGTGCCCTGGGCTGGAACCCGGAGTAGAGGGTGGGCCCGGGTTCCCCCCAAATCCTCCCAATTCCTGGTCAGACACAGGAGGAGTTGACCTGGACTGTGGGTTCAGAAAAATGGCCAAGCTGAGGGCTGCCATGAAGCTTCAAGGTGAGCAAATCCGCCAATAAGTGCAAGACCCACCAAGGTAGAGGAGGAACTTTGTCACACACCTTAGAGACGAAAGTTACTCTTGTATCTGGATGACCTGTTCCCTCAAAGATGCTGTTTCAAACGAACAAAAAATTATTTGAATGCTTCTCATTCAGTTTTTCTGAAACATGATACGGTCAGATTTTAGTGTTTCTGGTCTATTGTAAACACGACACTTCATTTGTCCTAAACAAATTTATTTATCACCTTAAATGGGTCTGGTCTTTAAACTGCTTTCTTATTAGCCTTCCTGTTGTTCAACTTTAATTTCTGTACAGCCTTTAGTTGTCTGTCTTATTATGAGAATGCAGCATAACAGATCTGAAAGAGTCTGCAGTGTTATAGGATTTAAACATGGTCTTTACACAATTAATGAAGTCCCTTTTGAGGCTCTTGGGGTTTGTCTACACAGGGATAAAAGACGTGCAGCATGACTGCAGCTGGCTTAGGTCAGCTGACTCAGGCTCTGGCTTGGGCTGTGGGCCTAAAGTTTGCTGTGTAGACATTTGGGCTCTCTGGGACCCTGTATGTCACAGGGTCCCAGAGCTTGGTCTCCATCCAGCCCAGGCCTGAATGTCTACACATCTATTTCTCAACCCTCGAACCTGAACCCCTCAAGCCCAAGTCAACTGACCTGGGCCAGCTGTAGGCTTTTTTATCCCTGTGTAGACATGCTCTTTGATTTGCAAGACCAGGTTTCTTACATGGGCTATTTTTCTGCCTAAAATCCATTATGTTTAAAAAATTGATTTTTAAGAGCTGCTGAGGTAGCTCGTATTTGCACTGACAGAATTCAGTGGAAGTTCTGGGTGTTTGGCATCTCTGAAAATCTAGCCACTTTTATTTAGGTGCCCAAGTATGGATTGAGTTCCTATTTTAGGCACTCAAGTTTGAAAATTGTAGCATATTTCCAGTGGTTATCTTGCATTTCTCACTGATTGTCTGGAACTGTCAGAGATAACTGTGCAGCAAAAACAAGCATCAAGTGATCTCAGATACTACCTGTAACTCAAGTCCTGTCAGCATACACAAACATTTAACCTGAGTGGGGTGGTATTTTTAACTCGAGTTGCCTGGCCTGTTGGGGTAGGCTAAAGCCCGAGTTAGCACAGCTTATCAATAGCTAACTTGACGGTTCTGCACTGTGGATGCAGGTGTGCTCCACTTGAGTGCTCCAGCACCTTTTTACCATTCCCCTGTGTGTCCAGAAATGACAGACAAGTTCTCCCACAATTGACTGGAAAAGAATTTATGAAGTGGCTCAGCTTACTGCAGTGAAAATAACCATGGTATGTCCCCCTACAAGTCTTAATGCCACTCATGAATGCATGCAGCACCAGCATGGACATAGCAGCTTTGGTAGTCTTTTTGTATTGTAGCTGCTTTTATGGGAGCGTAGATAACTGAAGTTAAATCTGTTGGGAAGATATACTGTTGGAAAACCTATTTTGTAGAAGAATGCCAGCACCCAAATTGCTCTTTTTTTTTTTTTTTTTTTTTTTTTTTAGGGTCTTCAGGGTAAACACAAAAAGCTTGCTTCATACAGTTATGAAGTGTTGCCTGGCACTGTGCTGAGTCTATTTCTGAACTCCTAGAAATCCACCTATCCTGCTTATGTATTGTGATGTTGATCTTCCATCTTGTGCATATTTTTAGTCCTAGTTTTCACTTTAAATGTAGCCTATATAGTTTCTCTTTTATATAGAGACCAATATATAGCATTTTACCTATATATATGTGCATATACATACACTCTTTACTGGTCAGGAGCTCTGACATATGCATTTCTGCCTTGAGTTAGGGGACATGAGAACTTCTGAAAGCTTGTGTGATTTTTCTGTGTCAGAGGCAGTGTGGCTTCAACAATAAGGAATCTTTGGTACATACAGATTTCTCAGAAATAAAAATACAAATTTTCTGCTAAATCTAATAAAAGCCATGATTTTCAAAACATTTAAGTGATTTTGGGTGCCAAATTTGAAACATACTAATAGAACCTGAATTTCAGAGGATAGGTGTTCAATGCTCCCTGATCACTTTTGAAAATCTGGGTCAGTCTTCCTTTATTGTTTAGATAATTTAGAAGCTCTTAATAGAATACTATAAAATACTTGTGGACCAGCTGGAGAGCTTGCCTTTCTTTCTGACTAAATAAATCCTGCTTCTCAATGCTGTTTTAGGCAAAAGTGGTTGTCCTCAAGACTTCAATAAGAAGATATTGTGAATGTATTAAGTCCCCATTATGATACTTTTTAAAAGCATAAAATGAAGTTGAGGGATTAAAACCCACAAATTCCCTTCTTCTAAAAACTGTCAAGATGAATTACTGCTTATTTTTAAAGATGGAAAATGAATTTTATTGTATGCCACCAAAATGATTTTATTTACAATAAAAAGTTATGAATATGAGATTTTGCAGAAATATTACAGCACAGCTGTTGGATTGATAGAACTTTTAAAATATACACAGGCTTTTGTAAAGACTGAGTAAAATGCTTGCTCTTCCTTGCAGCTTAGCAAACGTTCTTTTCAGAGATGTGATGTCGATCTACAGATAAGTGTGTTGCAAACAAAAACAGGACCCCCATGCCATTGTATTACTTTGTTTACTGATTTAGGACAACATTATCTTCCAATGTTTCAGAGTAGCAGCCGTGTTAGTCTGTATTCGCAAAAAGAAAAGGAGTACTTGTGGCACTTTAGAGACTAACAAATTTATTAGAGCATAAGCTTTCGTGAGCTACAGCTCACTGTGAGCTGTAGCTCACGAAAGCTTATGCTCTAATAAATTTGTTAGTCTCTAAAGTGCCACAAGTACTCCTTTTCTTTTTATTATCTTCCAATGTTGAACTTTGTCTGTCAAAGCAGTCAGTCACTAGGCATAATACATGTGTACTCTGGACCCCTTGACTGGATTCCTGGGTTCTGTTTGCAGCTTTTTACAGGCTTCCCATGTGATCCTGATAAGAGAGGTGGTAGGACACTTTCAATTTGAAAGTCACATTTGTATGAAATTTTATATCTATTATTGTTATAACATTTAATATAATCAATATTATAAATTGATATAAACCCCCAAGAGCAGATTCTGAATGGACTAAAATATTTGCCCATGTTCTCTTGTCTGTCAGATTAGAGATGGAAGAGACCTAAGTGCTATTAGATTGTAACAGAACACTTTCTCCAGTTTATTTCCGTTTTTTTCACGTGTGTGTTTGACAGCTCTTGGTGTAATACAGCAGTTTCAGCTGTTTGTATGGACCTCAGATTCTCCATCCATTACACAGGGATAATTTCTTACTTCCCAGGGGTGTGAGGCTTAATTCATGTTTGTCAAGAGTTTGGGATCCTCTGTATTCTGCCTCACTTCCGCAAATCACTTTAGCAAATGCTTATATCCCATTGAACTCAATGAAACTTAAGCACATGCTTACGTTTACTGACTCGGGGCCTAAATAATATTGTTTTTATTTGTTGCTGCAGTATTTGACAGATGTTCTGATAAGCATAATCTTTGTAAAATATTAAAATATCCTTGTAAAATATTTCATAGAATGAAAGAGAGGTTAAGTGATTCAAAGACAGGAGGTTCTCCAGAGTCTTAACACTAATTCCTTTTGCTTAATTTCCCGTGTACTCCCGAAGGCAGGAATTTCCTGTAATCACTTTCCATTCTGTATGTCCTCACTAAAGCAAATAACTATAGCTAGATCTTCAATTTATAATCTTCAAAGCCACTGTCCCTAGCTCTGTTTCGATTACAGCCTGTTGTAAAGTATATCTTCAGCTTTATGTTCTTGACTGCACAGAATTCTTGTCCTGATTTTCTTCCCTACACACTTAATCCTTGCCCGTCCACTTCCAAAAGGAGGAAGACTACTTTAAAAGAGAAACTTATCCATATGGCCTGATGTTAGACTCAGCTAAGTCTGGTGTTTTTGACATCACAAGTTGTTGTAATTGAATTACATTTTTAGTGTCTCTTTCAGCAGATCCTTTTGTACAGCTCTTTAACATCTTGCACATACTACTAGAAATAATTGCTTTTCAGTAATGTTACTATTTATAATTGACACATATAGACCAGAAAGCATACTTAATGCTACATGATTTTAAAATGTCTTTACAGCATGAAGAAGCAAACTCTGATTCTGTTTTAATAGCTTAAAATCCAAGTATCAGAATAGAGAGTTTGATTTATATTTTGGTTACAAACACAGGTTCAAGCAAAAATGAAAATGTGTTTAGTTTTTACTCTTTAATTCTATGAAAGTATAGATTAGGCACTCCTCTTCACTCCCCATCATATGCTTGTCAATACAATTGAAAAACGGTGGGATTTTTCGTTTCCATGGCGTAGAGTTGGAAAGTGCACTTTGACATTTTGTAGAACAAAGGAGAGAGTGAGAACTGAGCTGGTCTATAAACTACTAGACTTCGGGTGCGTAACGCAAGCTGTTCAGCATGACATGAAATACTTGCTTTGAATTCTGTGAAATGGGGTCATGCCAGACTGTGTGCACTCATTTGCTCATAGACCGAAGGATGGTGGCTCTTTTCAGCAGGATAGCCTGAGATCAGGAGACCAGAAAATTTTTCTGTTAATCTCCCTGGAATCCTTATGGCTGGGATGTGCAAAGAGAGCTTCTTAAAATCTTCGTCTATATCAGGCTTCAGAAAAGGATTTGTTCAAAAAGTGGTTTCTGATTTTATATGTGCAAATTCAGTGATTGGTACACAAATGCCTTTCTGTATACAAGAGTGTGGTAATAGCATGTGAGAGTGCAAATTTAGATGCCGACTGAAGTAGGATAGCCTTTGGGAGGAAACCTCTGTGGAGTAGCTATCTTTGATGAAGAGGTACTAGATATTCAACTTTCTTGTTCAAACCAATTCACAAAAGAGGTCACTTTATTTGGGGGAATTTGTAGTCCTATGCTAAAGTAAACTTGAGTTTTATTTCTTAAATTCTTATACTTCTGTGGCATAAGCATTTCAGTCAACAGCCATATATCTTTTGCCTATTCCAGTACAATGTAAACACATCTATGTATTAACTGTTATGCATTTCAAAGCTTTATAAATCTGACTGTGCTGTGCATTAATCTAAATTAAAATAGTCTGAATACTTTGTGTATATCTGCCACTTGAATCTCTTTCCTCATGAAGAAACATGGTAAATTATATTTGTAAGCTACTGTCCATCTTCAAAATGTATGGGTTACAGTCTTCCTGCTTCCTTTGCACACCCTATCCCCCCAAAAGCCTGATAACTTGATCAGCCACCAGACTTTTTTACATAAGTTGTCCTAAACTCCACCTAGTAGAATGAAATTATTCCAAGCAAGTTGAAATCTTGTTGGTCCAAATTCCCTTGGAGTAGATTTAAGATCGCCAATCAGATGAAAATGTGACTCACCATAGAAACAGCTCACCCTGTAGCATAGATGTGGTGAATTAACCAATCATTTTCTGGCACATTCATATTTAATAGAAAACATAGCAACAAAGATGATAGCATGACAACCGCAGCATCTGCTCAAGATAATTTTTTGGGGGGGAGGGGGAGCCCATGAAAAAAGATCCCCTGGAAAGTCATTTTAATGTATGCTTCATCACAAAAAATACTGTAGGTGGGTACAATATCCTAGAAATTAAAGTTTTGTATAATAAATGATGGTTTAGATTTGATATGACACACCTAATGGCTTACAAATGACATAGCTACAAGCAAATGAACAATCTTCCACTTGTGAAGATAAATGCCATATGAGACCAAATCATTATATATTAGAATTACAGCTTCTGTGTTTTGTCAGGGGAAAAATGCACAGGATTTTTCAGGAAATAATACAGGTAGTACAGTCCAATTTCATGAGCATTTAAAAAAAAAATCCTCCTAGGGTTGTTGGCAGGCATGTACTTAATGTATAGAAGGTTTGACATGAATGGGACATTCTGTAGGTGAAGGGGTTTTCTCGTGCACTACAAGTTGCAGGATTGGGACCATATTGAGCTACCAAATACAAATTACAATCTGGGTTTGATATAAACCCCCAAGAGCATATTCTGAATGGACTATTTTTGCCCATGTTCTCTTGTCTGTCAGATTAGAGATGGAAGAGAGCTAAGTCTGTTATTTCAGCTCACTTTCCTTGGCAGAGGAATGGAGAGAGAATGTGTGTGCATGCGCACAGTTTGATTGTGTCTTGATAAATTATTTGGTTTTGACAGAGAGAAGGAGCAAGAAAGGGAAGAACAGTTAATGGAAGACAAGAAAAGGAAGAAAGAGGATAAGAAAAAGAAGGAATCTACTCAGAAGGTAGGTTTGTTATTTGAAGTCTCCCTACTCCCAATTGTTAAATATATAGAATCCTGTTCAGCAAGTGTTTGCTTCTTTACTTACTGAGTCTTTGTGAAAATGCTTCATTGTCTGAAGTACAGCAATGCCTCATTGAGGATTCTGGGTTTTGTGTTAGTTTGCTTAAAGTTTAATTGTGTGGTATGGTTGGGATTTCTTTTTGTTATTTTTAGAGGACTGGAGGGAGGAGGAGATTAAAGGTCTTCATTATGTTTTATAAAGCAGTATTGTAGGGGCACTGAACAGTGATTCTTCTGATCCTTTTACCTCTGCCTGTTTATATATACACCTCTCTCTGCAGTGAAATTTTGCATCAGCTCAAAACTTACATTTGGGAGAGGAAAGATGGGATTTTTTTTTATTTTGAGAGGGCATAAAAGAGAAGGAATAAAAGGATATTTAATAGTAAAGCCCCTTCCATGATGCATCTTTTTCTGAATCTTCTGTCTTAGAGAAGTGTGTGTGGGAGGGGGAGGGGGAGGGGTATTGTAAACAGTTGTTGTGCCCAGCTACTGATTTTGAGCAGGCAGTTTGCTAATCAAAGTGTTACCTGAAATGGCTTCCAAGAAGTCTAGATACTGTTTCAGGAAATGACAAAAATTGTGACATGAAAAGGGTCTGTTTGAAACATTTCTATGTTTGTATTAATAAACATCCATTTAAACCAGGAGCAGAAAGGAATCCTCATAAGTGAAGCTAACTGCTATCTGTTCTTGCAATGCCAAAAAAGCCTATTAATGTCACTGAGTACTTCAGCTGGTATTGTTTCAATTATGTTGTGTGGATTCTTACTGAAAGAGGGCTATGAAATAATCCCATGCCAGTTTCACTTTGGCCTACTAAAGGCTTGTCTAAATACAATTGTTCCTTCAATTTAACTACATTAGCTTAGGAACTGATATAGTTAACAATGCAGCCTCCAGTGTGGATGCATTTATAGTGTAGTTACATTGATATAAAAGTATTAATATCAGTACAGTTTGTTTCAGTAAATTTACTAGAATTTATTTATCCCAAAACTGTTACAAGATAGTTTCTGAATCTTCTGATTGGGGTTTCTTTAGTCCATCTGACAACATTTCACTTCCCAATTGCTATTTAATAGTGGAGTATAAAAAATAAAAATAACTGACATATATTTTCTTCTTTGAGTGCTTGTTCATGTCAGTTCCAGTCAGGTGTATGTGCACTGTGTGCACAGTCAGAAATTTTTCCCTTAGCAGCTCCCATTGGGTTGGGTGTGGAGCCTCCTGGAGTGGCGCCTTCATGGCGCTCAATATATGACCCTGCCAACCCGGCCCCTCCTCAATTCCTTCTTACCACCAGTGACTGTCATTGGAACTGCGGTCGCTTGCTTAGCAAGTGCTTCCCTTAGTGTTCTTCATATAGTTAGCTTAGCCTAGTTTAGTTGTAGTTAGTCTTAGTTATTGTATATAGTGAGGTTTGGGAGCGTGTTTCCCTAATCCCAACACCTCTCTCTCTCTCTCCCCCCCTCCCACCCCCCCACATCTCCTTGGGCTCTGGGGCATGCTGTGAGCCCAAGGCTTTAAACTCTGCAGAACCTGCAGCAAGCCTATGCTAATGAGAGACCCCCATGACTTGTGGCTGAAGTGTCTGGGGGAGGCGCACCCAGACAGAAAGGTGCAGGCTTTCCACCCCAGAATGAAAAAGGAATGAGATTTCTGATTGAAGCAGTTGCTCATGGAATCTGCCCCTTTGTCCCCAGTCTGCTGCAGACTGCCAGGACCCCGCACTGAGCACGTCTGTATGGAGTGCCCCAGCATTAGTACGTGACATGGTGCTGAGGAAGGACTCTAGTCTGAGAGACCCTGGGCACTGGCATCGCAGGATGCACAGGCAACCCCGCCACCACATGCATTCACTGGTGCTGTACAAGTGGCATAGAAAAGCTAACAGGGAGGTCCCCGGTGCATAAAACAGCGGGACCTGCAGGCGCAGTACTGGGGCATCCAGTAAAGGAGCCTCGGTGTCCAGGCAGCAAGAGTCGGCGCCATCGACTTTGGTTTCCACAGCACAGCAACTCCTGGGATGGGAAGTGCCAGGTGGAGGAGTTGGAGTTACCCTCCACCCCGGACACTTTTGAAGCTGCCAGAGACTTAATAGTGATGATGCTTCCTCAGCCCCCGGTGATCAGAGATAATCCCCCGCTGCGACCAGCACTCTCTAGAAGCAAGCCAGCCATGATGCGATGGTCACCCTCTTCTGCCTGGCACCATTTGCTTCGGCATCGCTGCAGATTGCCATCCTCCAAGGCACCGGACTCCATGAGGGGTTCCCCGGCACCAGCAGCACAAAGCTCCCTGCCACCGACAAGGAAGAGGCAGCCATCCCTGACTCCGAGAGGACTGGCATTGGTCCCCGGCCCAGGCATCTCGACACCAGTCCCCTGCATCATCAACTCAGCACAGGTCCCCGGCGCAGTACCGTGCGGCGCCACCGTGGTCATCTCAGTCAAGATTTGTGTCTCCTGCCTCGGATGGTGACTCATACTATTCCCATCACAGCAGGCATAAATCTGACAAGCGACAGAGAGAGGCACCAATGGCATGGCAACCCCAGTGGCAACCTCTGGTTGAAGCTCCCGTTCAGCGGCCTCAGAGCACCGACCACTCCAAACAGCCAAGGACTGGCTTATGCCCTGTGGTTCTGAGGCAACCTTGGTGCAAGCCCCACAGTTGGTCTAGGTCGCCTCCGAGGCAACTCCAAAGCATGACCCATTTGCAAGGCCAGGATACTCTCACCTCGGCTATGGTCACTGGAGGGTCAGGAGGACCCAGTACCACTTCGGGCCTCCCCATCTTCGTCCCCGGACGAAGCAGTGGTGGGAGCTTCAACCTTGGGCCCTCCAATTGATCACAGGGCCCACCATGACCTCCTATAAAGGATTGCACGTAACATGAGGTTACAGGCGGAGGAGGCAGTCGAACTTGAAGACCCCATGGTTGACATCCTTGTGCCAGAGGGACCATCCAGGATAGCTCTGCCACTAATAAAAACTATCCAGAGCAATATTAAGACTCTGGCAGACCCTTGCCTCAATCCCACCCGCCGCCAAGGGCGTAAAGTGCAAGTACTTCATTTCCTCCAGGGGATACGAGTACCTGTTCTCTCACCCGCAACCATGCTCCCTCGTAGTATCGGTGATGAATGAGAAAAAGATGGGGCAGCAAGGGCCGGTCCCTAAATCCAAGGAGTCGAAAGGATGACCCTTTTGGCAGAAAAATCTACACAACTGGGGGCCTGCAGCTGAGGATAGCTAACCTGCAAGCTATCCTCAGCAGGTACAACTTCAACTTATGGGCCTCCATGTTGAAGTTTAAGGGAAGGCAGTGGCGCGAACCTCCGTCCAGACTTCATTGGACTCTGCGTACTCAGCCACCCGCACCCTTTCCTCAGGAGTACAGCTCCTCCTCATGGCTACAGCTGTCCAGGTTGCCCCCGGAGCTGCAACAAACCCTGCAGGATCTACCATTTGAAGGTGCAGGGTTATTTTCGGAGCAAACAAACTCCAAGCTGCAGTCTCAAAGACTCCTGGGCGACTATGAAGCTGTTAGGTATGCAAATCCCAGCAACCCAACAACAACATTTCAAGCCCCAACTGCAACAACACTGCTCATATCCTCTTCGGCTGAGGCAGGATTTTTATAGGGGATGCCAGAGTCTCCTCTGCCACATGGCAGCCTGCAGTTATGTGGTCTGTCATGGCAGACTGAGGCTCAGGCCCTCCAGGTGTGGCTCGCTTTGTCCTGGGACGCCTGGGACGCAACAGCCTGGACCTAGTGGTCATGGTACCAGGGCAAGTACTCGAGTCCCTCCAATGGTGACTTGACCCTCAGGTAGTCTGCGAGGAAGTTCCATTCAACAGCCCTCAGCCCTCTTTGTCCCTTGTAACAGACGTGTCAGCTCTGGGATGGGGCGTGCATTTGGGAGACCTCCAAACACAGGGCCTATGGTCATGGGAGGAGCTTCCCCTTCATATCAACATGAAGGAACTCAGGGCAGGACGATTAGCATGCCAAACCTTTCAGGCCTGGCTGCGAGGTCAGTGCCTGGTAGTGATGACCGACAACATCACTGCCATGTGTTACATCAACAAGCAGGGTGGAGCCCGTTCCTTCCCCCTATGTCGAGAAGCTCTCTGGCTGTGGGAGTTCTGCATGGGATGCCTCCATGTGAATGGAGTGAGCTATCTCCCAGGAGTTCAAAGTGAACGAGCAGACCACCTCAGCAGATCGTTCTGCAATCGCAAGTGGTCGATCCGTCTGGATGTCACACACTTAATCTTCCAAGGGTGGGGGTTTCCTCAGGTAAACCTGTTCGCCACCAGGAGCAACAGGAAGTGTCCAATGTTCTGCACGTTCCAGAATCAGTCCTGGTTTGATCATGTTTCTGTTTCCCTGGTGAGGCTGCCTGTTGTACGCCTTTCCCCCCAATCCCTCTCGTGTGCAAGGTACTTCTCAAGGTCTACAGGGACCGAGCAGAGGTAATTCTCGTGGCCCCTACAACACTGGTACACCATGCTCCTGGAACTGTCAGTGTACACTCTGAGTTACCACTGCATTCCGATCTGATCACTCAGGACCACAGTCGCCTTTACCACTCGGGCCTCCAGTCCCTCCATCTCATGGCCTGGAAGCCTCATGGTTAAACCCCATGGAGCGTCTGTGCTCAGAACCAGTAAGGGAGGTCCTACTTGGCAGTAGGAAACCATCTACTATGGCCACATATCTATCTAAGTGGAAAAAGTTCACTTGCTGGTGTGCCTAGCAGCGTACACCTCCAGTACAGGCGCCTGTACCACTTATTCCAGAGTACCTTCTGTACCTGAAACAACAAGGATTGGCAGCATCCTCCATCAAAATACATCTCGCTGCCATCTCAGTCTTCCACCTGGGAGCGTCCGGCCGATCTGCATTTGCTAACCCTATGGTAGGCCATTTCCTCAAGGGTTTGGAATGCCTACATCCTCAGAACATAGAGCCTGTCCCTGCGTGGGATCTCAATTTGGAGAGGACAAAACTAATGGGGCCCCCTTTTGAGCCAATAGCGACTTGCTTCCTTCTCTATCTATTGTGGAAGGTAGCCTTCCTGGAGGCCATCACATCAACTAGGAGGGTGTCAGAGCTAAAGGCCCTTACCTCCAGTCCACCCTACCAAGTCTTCCACAAGAATAAGGTGCAACTCAGGCCTCACCCAGCCTTTCTTCCCAAGGTAGTATCACTCTTTCATACTAGCCAAGACATTTTTGTATCCTTTCTTCTATCCTAAGCCTCATGCCAGTAGTCAAGAGCAGAGGCTACACTCATTGGATGTTTGGCGAGCGCTAGCATTGTACATCGAGCGCACTAAGCCGTTCAGGAAATCGAACCAGCTGTTCATAGTGGTAGCAGACCGAATGAAAGGACTCCCAGTGTCATCTCAAAGAATATCTTTCTGGAATACATCCTGCATCCATGCATGCTACGAGCTGGCCAAGGTCCCAGCCCTGGCACTTATGGCACATTCCATGAGGGCACGGGCCTCATCAGCAGCGTTCCTGGCCGAGGTCGATACAAGAAATTTGCAGGGCAGCAGCGTGGTCCTTGGTGTATATGTTCACCTCTCATTATGCTATTACCCAGCACGCCAGAGATGATGCAGCATTCTGAAGAGCAGTGCTCCAATCAGCATTTCCTTAACTCTGATCCCACCTCTGGGATGGAGCTTGGGAGTCGCCTGATTTGAATTGACATGGACAAGCACTCGAAGAAGAAAAAATGGTTATTCATCTTCTCATAACTGTTCTTCAAGATGTGGTGTTCATGTCTATTCCAATACTCACCCTCCTACTCTTCTGTCGGAGTAACCGGTAAGAAGGAATTGAGGAGTCAGCAGGGTCTTATATAGAGCATCATGAAGGCATCACTCCAGGGGGCTCCACAGCTGACCCAATGGGAGCAGCTAAGGGAAAACTTTCTGACAACTGTGCATGCGGTGTACACACACCTGATTGGAATGAATATGAACAACACATCTCAAAGAAAAACAGTTACGAGAAGGTGAATAACCCTTATTTCCCTCCCCCCCCCATCTAATGATGTGCAGAGCCAAGAGCTGCTTCACTAGCACTCTCTGAGAAGAAACATGACCTATGAGGCTAGCACACTGGTATTTAGTGATACAAGAGCAAATTAGAAAGCTTGTTACAGAAGATCGGGCTGGTCTTGTAAACTTGTAATAACTCAAGTACAGGAGAAGGAAGCAGCAAGAAGAGGTGGCTAGCTCATTCAAAAGATGGTCAATAATCTTGAAACATCACTGTTGGATCTTATTGAGTATTCAGAGTTCTGAATGTAGAAGTCAAATGCTTTCCACTTTTAGATTGTTACCCCCTGCCTGTCAAAGAATATACAACGTGACTTTCGCCAGTAGTTTCCCATTGTGGTATCCACCCAAAATCCTGGGGAAGATGACATCTGTTTATCTTCTAGAGGCTCGTCTTGTAGTAATGTTTTAGGGGCAAAGATTTGGAGTTAAGGGAAAGAAAGTCTTGATCAGCTGAAGAGGGATGAAAGGCTTTTTGCATTGTGTTCAATAACATATTTGAACGCAAAGTGGTAAATAGGTTTTAGGGCAGCTACTGTTACATTTTAACACCATGCTGATAGAGGTTGGGAAGTTGTTAAAAATTGTTCTGTGTCAAAGAATTTCTTTTCTTGCCAGTGATGCATTTTTCTCACGAAATATGAGAGAAGGTAATCTACAAACAAATCACATGTGCAACTCTGCATAACAAAATGTTTGTTTTCCAATCAAAACTATTGAGGGGGCTTTTTTTTCTAGGCTTGTGTCTTTCACGCTTGTCACTAGATTGTCCAATATTGTTAAATTGAGGTGGCTTCTTCCCTTTCCTCAACATAGCCCCTTTTAGTGCTCACAATCCGAGTTTCCCACAGGTAGGTAGATCGTTGCAATCTATGGTGCAGTGACAAATCTCTTCAGATTTCTTTTCAAAGTTTTAGCAAAGTCATAAGGACAGAATCTCTCATTGGGATGAAGGATGCAGTGTAGGGTTTGGTGCAACCCTAGAAATAATGGGCTTAATTTGCAGGAAGGAAGATTTAGGTTAGGTATTAGGAAAAACTTTGTAACTAAAAGGATAGTTAAGTTCTGGAATAGGCTTCTAAGGGAGGTCGTGGAAATCATTGGAGGTTTTTAAAAACAGGTTGGACAAGGATGCTCTAGGTATACTTGCCTCAGCAACGCAGTCGGAAGCTGATGACCCTTTTTAGGTCTGCCTGGGGGGAGGGATGGTATTTTATATTATGGGGTATGTTCTGTTTCACATATCCCAAAGAGCATCTTTCCAAAGTGGAATGATGCCGATAGCAATTGAGTGGTGTGTTTCTTTATATTATTCTTTACTGTACAAAAGAGATCTGTCTAGGTTGGTGTAGACAATAAATTGCCTTTTACTTGTAGTGCTTCTATTATTCTATATTGTGACTGTACCATCCAGAATTAGGGACTGGTTCAGCAATTTCTTTTAAGAAGAGGTAACACAAAGCCTGACACATGATGATCTTGGGGTTTTCCCTTATTGTGTAGAGGAGCTCATGACCAACAAGTTCAAAACATGCTACAATACAAAGAATTCCAGAGAACATTCCAGTGGCATATTTGATTCTACTGTAGCTGGAAATCTACACTGCTAAAAGAATGTAAAAGTACAGCAAAAGCAAAAATGGGGGGGGGGGGGGATGTTGACTGGTATGATCGTTCACTTCAGTAGGTCCATTATAGAGAGCCTGTTGCATTCATGGGATTTTGAAATCTGATAGTGCTGGAGGTATTGCAGATTCCCATTTCTGATAGTGATAATAAGATTGAAATTGTCTTCTCCTGGGAAAAGAAAATGGCAGGGGAGGAAGGTGAAGGGAAAGACTGCACAGAGATGGGTTGGTGCTTTTCACTGAAGTTGTCCCTGTAGGCATCATGAGATGTCACTGTAACAGTGCTCACTTATGGGTCTGTATGTGACATTTTTTAGGTTTCTTTTCATTATGCTTTGCAATTTGTTATGGTTTCCTCTAATGATATTAAAAAGCCATATTTGGAGTAAATACGTATTTGTGCTTTAAAATGCTACAGTGGAAAAATGTCTTGCAAATTATCATGAATGAAGTACTTCCTCTTTATGTTTGTTTGTTTGGACCAAATATGTCTCAGAGGTGATAATAAATAGCCCTTGCTCCTCTTGAAAACTTTCTTTACATATTTTTGAGCAGGGTACTTCAGCTTTTGATTGTCAGCTGATTTTTAAACTGAGAGGCTGGTCTTGTAGTAATAAATGAGGGCTGCATTGTAGAGCAGCTGTTTTTTCTTGCTTTTATTAACTTCCTTGTTTCTAATTTGCAGGTCACAGATCAAAAAACCAAAGGTAAGGGATTTAATTTGTTTAAATCCATAGAGCATAGTTTTGTGTAGGCTCAGAACAGGCCTTTGTTCTTGACTAAAATTCTTGGATAAGGGAGGGGAGACTCTCATGTCCCATGATGAGGCATTTCTGCCTGAGTAGTAAGCAGAAACAACAGCTGTAATGGTCAAGAAGAGAACCCATAGGAACTTTTTCAGTCAGCCTTCAAAATGTTTGTCTGAAGAAGAAAAGTAGGCTTTTTTGAATTAAAATATCTTCACTGTGGTGATCTCTCATGAATTAGGCTGATGTTGAAATCCCTAAAAAAAAGTGCAGTTTTTCAGAAGTACAGCCACCAACTGAGACAGACTAAATGTATAGAATGGGAGTGAGAGAGAGTAGCTCTTAATGAGGGAACACCAAAATGAGTAGAGTACATTCTACCTCTGTCTGAGTTGAATTAAGAGATGTTACAGCATTGAGACTTGAATGTCAAATGGAGACAGAAAAGATGGTAGATAAGCATCATAACTTGCTCACCTGATTTAAAATATACTTGAACCTAATTTGCATCCTAGCATTGTGAAAGTAGTGGAGGAAACAGCCACTAAAAAGAGGCAGCAAAGGAGAAATAGTAATTTGGCTTAAATTAAAAAAAATTCCTAATAATTTTCGGACAATGAAACTTGCATAGGAAAGTCAGAAAACCCATCACCAGCTGTTTACAAAGATAAAAATGGGATATAACACAATCTATTGTTCTAGAGGAATTCCTATTCTTGTGGTCTTCTACTACTTTTCTAAAAGCGTGTCTCTGCTTGTATTTAAAAGGTGAATAACATCAGTAATGTGATGTTTGGGAGAATAGCCCCTTCTAATTCTACTGTTACTTCAGTCCACAAGAGAGACTGGAGTAGTTACAGCTCTAAAATGTGTCCTTGGTTTTGGAGTCTGAGCATGTCTTTGTGAAATGTTTTGACTTCTAGCAACCTGGTTAGGATATAACAAATGTGATCTTTGTTCCCGAACTTTTTAATGTGTGAGCTTACTTTGCTTCATTTCTAGAAACGTGGAGAATAGAGGAGTGTAGGTGTACTGGTTTTGGAATCTCCCAAGTAGATGAAGATAGTTTTGTTAATGCACAAGCTCCCCTAGGATTCCCTCATTTTCTCTCTCTAATTGCTTCACCTCTACTCAAAGGTCCTCAGAGAGGCCCTTAAATACAAGCTCATTTTGGCTAGATCTCATTAGAGTTTGTAAACATTCCTGGGTCAAGCAGAAAGGGTTGCTCCAGAATGAAAGAAGGCATTTCCTTCCTCTAGCAGCTGTGCATTCTACCTGGCTTAGGCTATATTATCACTGCCCAAAATGATGTTTTTGTTTGTTTAGCTATCTCATTGTTAAAACAAATGTGGGTTAGCTATCTTGCTGTAAAACCCTAATGGAGATAAAGTACCAGGTAGTCTTTACCTTGATGTAGGTGAGGTCAGTGCTTTGACCTCACCTGGCCTATAGTGCAGTAGAAATTACATGTTCTGGTTTCCACTAAGATTTTATAGCGAGTTAGCTAACGGGAATGAGTTTTCTCCTAGCTGTACAAAACAAAACAAGAAACCCACCCATCTTTTTTTTTGTAGTGACAATATATCCTTAATGAGCAAGGTAAAAGCTTGGGAACTAAATTCATATTTTCCATATGGCAGCACACAACAGTGCCCCTAAGTGCCCCAAAGATTAAGAAATAGGGAGAAAAACATTACAACATTTGTGTTAATCATTGACAGTTTAAATTTTAAAACTTGAATCTGAGATTTCACCCATGATGTCTAAATCACTGGTGATGACAAACATGCAGCTTCTGCTTAACTTGACTGGTTCCTTGATGAGGTTGAATGTGTACAGTATTCTGAGAGGAGAATAGCCATATCAAAGTTCAATTTCACTGAGTTCTTATATCCATTTGTTAGGTTTTGCATCTTTATAAATTTATAATTTTCCTTCCTCTTGTGTTCCAGTGCCCGAAGTGACAAAACCAAGTTCAAGCCAGCCAGTGGCCGCCAGCCCAATTGGCAGCTCTCCATCGCCACCAGTCAATGGTGGCAACAATGCCAAAAGGGTGGCAGTGCCGAACGGACAACCGCCAAGCGCCGCCCGCTACATGCCTCGGGAGGTGCCGCCGCGATTCCGTTGCCAGCAGGACCACAAAGTGTTACTGAAACGTGGGCAGCCCCCTCCGCCATCCTGTATGCTACTTGGGGGTGGGGCAGGGCCTCCTCCCTCTTCAGCATCTGGAGCAAACCCAAACAACGCACAACCAGTGACAGGAGCACTGCTGCAGAGCGACAGTGGGACTGCAACAGGTAAGGAAAGCTTAGCCGAAGAAGGATCGGGTAAAATCGTTCACAAACGTGTTATGTATTAAAACTTCTAACTTTTTAGAAAAGTTATTTTACTTCACTTTTATGCTCCCAAGCACTGCTGATTTTTAACATTTTTGGGGTACTGGTTGTTTAAAAACAACAACAACAAAAAAAACCCACCCAAAACGTTGTCATCAGAATTACCACAGTGGAACAGAGCAATGGTCCATCTAGTCCAATAGTCTCTCCCCACTTCTGACAGCAGACGGTACCAGATCCTTTATAGGAAGGTTTCAGAGTAGCAGCCATGTTAGTCTGTATCCGCAAAAAGAAAAGGAGGACTTGCATCCGATGAAGTGAGCTGTAGCTCATGAAAGCTTATGCTCAAATAAATTTTAGTCTCTAAGGTGCCACAAGTCCTCCTTTTCTTTTTATAGGAAGGGTATGTCTCCTCTCTTTCCAACACACAATAATGCACCTCTCTAATTGGGTGGTACTGTGTAAGCTAGGATCAAATTGAAATTTGCCACGGCGCCCCCCCCCCCAAACTTATGAGCTAAAATGTAAGGTATTTATCCTAGTTATTATCTTTCTAGTTTGTAGTTTGTAATGCATAAAGAAATCCTCCTTCATCCAGTTTTTTGTCCTTAGGAATTGTGATATTACGTGCTAAAACACATGTAAGAGCACTATGGGGTAAGGGGAATACAGTGTGGTGGATCACCAACTTGAAATAACAGTTGTTTCTTAGTTAGCTGATTTGCAGCAGTCTTCAGTAGGCTCGTTAGGACCTTTGATGCAATCCACCTCTCTTCCTGCTGCTGGCAGTTTTTTGCCTCTGTCTTTTCTGGCTCAGCTAAGGATAGTTACAACTGCAGTGCTTTAGTTCTAGTCAGCATAACACTAAAGACCAAATCTATCAGTTCTGTAGATATTAGCTGCAGTGAAGCATAGCAGGTGTGGTCCATTTCTAGTCTTGCTCAAGTAGTAAGTTAGAACTCCTTCTAGTCTCTGACTTTGTCTGTTGACCATTCTTCTTGATTGTCCCTCCCAAGGTAGGACTTAGTTTCTTACAAATTGTGTGTTAGGAAGCTTTTTAGTTTTCTGTAACATAAATTTTATTTGTAGGGTTTAAGTAATTTGTAGGAACTGGTCTTCCTAATGGTGATATCTTCATTTGTTTTTCTGTTATGATACTAGATTCCAGAATAAAAGGTTGGTTTTTAGGACTTGCCCTTCTTTTGGGACAAGAGGACTATGACAGATTGCTGTTCCCAGTATATTAAATGCTAAGTGAGGGATATATGCCCCTACTCTCTCTGACTTCATTTTTTTGGACTTAGGACCAAGTGTTTTGACTACAGTTGATGATGAAAGAAGCTCTTTTATAAGCTTCCAGGCTATATGAAGAGTCAAGCTGACTTAGGTAGTTTCTTTTTTAAGGTCATGTTCTTGGGACACATCAAACTCCATTTGAGAGATCTCCCTTCTGAGGAAGCTGGGTGAATCCAAGAAGCAAATAGCAGCTTCAGCTGAAGCTATGAGGGCACCTTCCTCAATATTGGGAGGTCAAGGGAAGAAGAAAAGACAGCATCATCTCTTCTCCAAAGTGTACCACTCTTTTAAATCCATCCAGATCTGTTCACCAGGATTGTTGAAGCATTATAGGCTGAGGTCTCCATAGTTCAAGAAATGGATCAAAAGTTATTTGGTATCCCAGAACCAACCTAACCTGGCATAGTGGTGGTCATATCTATCAAAGAAGGGGGTCTTATGGATTCTCCGAGGATGAGGAGGATAATACAAGTTTCTATTCCACCATCATCTGCTCAGGCAGACTAGTTATACCAGGTCCCTGTTTAAGGGTATGATTCTTTTTTTCCAGTACCCAATCTCATTATTTTTGATGGCTTCTGTAAAAAGAAAAAGGGCCAAAAAAAAAAATCATAAAATTAAAGGTGCCAGGAAATGGAAAATCTCAGTCAGAGGTGACCTAACAGATCATGCTGGCAAACTACAAAGCTTTTTGGGTAGTATGACTTTATAATGTGATATATATGCTTGTTCCATTGTTGGAACATCTTCCTGAGGATCTGAAGAAGGAGATGAAAGAAGTAGTCATAGAGGGGGCTTATAGTGGCAAAGCATTCTCTAGAAGTTGCCTGTGATGCTTCAGGCATAGATTCCTATTCATTGGCTCTGCAGCTATCACTATGAGAAGAACTAACTATTTGAAGTACTGTGGGCTATCTTTGGATGTTGTACAATCAATATAATCTCAGCCTCAAAACCCAGTATTTGTTTTCCTGAAACTACTTGGGGCTGATGGTTTCATCTATCCTCATAAGTCCATTTGCAATTTTAACACTGTTAATTATGTCTCAGGATGTCTGTCTCCTTTTGTATGGTGAACTAACTCGCACAGTATTTGCAAAAGGTATCTCTTTCAAATCACCAAAGGTCTTACTGAGAGAGATTTCCAAGGCAGGGAGAGACCCAAATCTGAGCCAGTTGACAATCTGAAACTTTTTGAGACCAAGTTACACACATGTGCACTGATTGCTAAGAGTAATTCAGCCTTCATTCAAAATTTCTCCCCTATATTCAAAGGAAGGTAATGTGATGGTGGTAAAGGTGAACACCTATGTTATGTTCAGCAGATTGCCAGGGAAGGGTTTGGTGAAATCTTCAGTGCTGAACAATGGTCCACCTTTGAAAATGGGTGCATCCACCAACTCATCACATGTGTGGCAATCCATCTTCTGTGCAAGGATAACACATTTGTGGATGAAATAAGCAGAAACAGCAACCTTCAACAAGAATGGGTGTTGAAAGATTTCATGGTCAAGTCCTCTTCTGCCTATAGATCTGTTTCCCACTCAAATTCTGCATTTTTCCTCCAGAGGAAGGCAACGGTCTTTTGTTGACAGTTACCTTCTTATTTAACAACATAGTCCTGCAAGCAAACGTTATTTGTACACTACCAGTGATCCCCAGGATAAGTAAGAAAATCAAACAGCTTGAATTTTTTTTTTGCTGATAACCCTGAACTTGGCCAGAGATTTTTGTCACATGGAGCTCCTAGATGTAGCGGTGAAGCCACCTTTTTGTCTCTTGTTTCTTTTCTGAATCTTCACTTATCACCAACATTAAATATTTCACCAGTGTCCCTGCAGCTAGTAAGGTGGATCATATATCTGTTATCCTAGATCAAGTCGTCTTATAGAAGTTGCTGGAGATACTATTGAAAAGTCAGAAACCTTCAACAGCAAATCCTATGCTGCTGCATGGCAGAGACTATAAATGGACAGCATAAAGAAATACACCTGTAACAATACCTGTTAGACATTTTTGGCCCTCAATGTTTCAAGAAATCAGGACTCTGTGTATTTTGTTTACAGCAAATAACCACCATTATTAACACCAAGTCATCTGCTCTGGTGTTAGCAAAGATGAGAACTCCACTGTAGACTATTCTCTAGCTCTGGCAGCTGTTTTTAGTACTACAATCTAATCTAATCTAATCAGTTGACTAGATTTGCACTGAGCAACATTCAGTTAACACAGTGCAGAAAACAGCTGCTGGAGTCAGTAAGCAGTCCATATACTGAAGTTCCAATGTTGTCACACCGGGTAGCTAAAACAATGGAAGTTTTTGGTAAATAAAATTACTAGTATAGGCAGAGCTTTAGAGTATGCATTTCAGCCTTTCATGTTCCAGAAAAGGGACCTTCTTTGTTTTTTACAAACAAGGTGCTTTTGAAGGGATATTTTAATGCTGTCCCACCTTTTTGGGAATACAGCAGAGTACTACCCAAGCTGATGCTTTCTTGATTTAAGCCTCTGGGAGACTATTCTGTTGTCACTCCTTGAAGACTGTGTCTTGAGGCAACATTATCAATCAGGAGAGTTTTTGAGCTCCAAGCACTAATTACTGACGCTTTTTATGCACTATTATGTAAGGATAAAAGCAATACAGCTTTACATCTTCGTTTCAGATTCATCTATAAAATAGTGATTAGTTTTCATCTCAGTCAGATGATAAACTTGCTTATCTTCTCCGCATATTTGTTACCAGGGAAGGTCAGATTAGAAGCAGGCCTTCAGCTATAGTCTTACGACAAACCCCTTCTGTAAATCTCCAAGTCTATTTGTGGGGATTGGCAAGTATGGGGGGAGGCAGTTTCTTTTCAACATTTGTCAAAATGCGGCAAAACACATTCTGTGGATTAGCAGGCACTCCAGTCCTGGATGTTGTTAGAACACATTCAGGTGGATCCAAGGCAAATTATTCCTGTTGTAAAATTATGTAGAGCTGTTCCTGGGAGCAGAAAAAACCATACCTTTGCATGCAGCATTATTCTCTGAGTTGGTCTCAAGGTCTGAGGTGCAGTTTGGGAGAGCAGCCCTGCAGTCTTTAACTAGTCTATGCCTCAAATGCCCCACCCCTGCCCCCGAAAGTTCTCACTGATCAGTCTTCCAAGCATGAGGATCTCTGCTGGTATTACCTGAAGAAGAAAGAACAGTTGGTCATCTGCCACTAGAATTCTTGTATAAGATTGTCAGTGCAGTTCCACGCTCCTCCTATGGCAGAGTTTGTGATTGGAGTCTAAGAAAAGAGAAAGAAAATGAAGGTGCACTGGAGCCACATCTCCTTATATACCGTTGCCTAGAACATTTCACAGCTGAAGATGAAGTCTACTCTGCCCTCCCCCCCCCCCAATAGTCCAAGTTAACCAGAGGGTTCCATGCTTGGTGTGGAGTGTGGTGTAGTTCACGAAAGTTTATGCTCAAATAAATTTGTTAGTCTCTAAGGTGCCACAAGTACTCCTGTTCTTGTACTGATAGTCAAAGAGCTAGTGAACTGAAAAAGCATGGAACTTGTACTAACAGTTCGGTTTGTTTTTAATAAAAACATTAGTAACTGAATGTTTCCATTTTGTCACTTTCGAATATACAGTTAAAACAAAGGCCCTGTGTGTGTATTAGAAGTATGATGTTTTTAGATGAGTGTGACTTAATTTCACATGACACTAGCCAGTGCTGATGGGGTGGTAGTAGTATATGTGCTGACCTGTTGCCCAAGATACAAATATTGTTGTGAACTTCTTGCTCTACTGGATAAGTAAGATTACCAAATATCACAGTGGTACCAGGGTTCACTACAGAATAAATGAATATAGGGAGATGGAGAATACAGTCATCTTGGGAACATTTTTAGCAGGGCATCTTGAAGGCTCTGTGGTTAGAATTGGACAGAAAAATGGCAAGCAGCTCCAAACAGAGAGAACATTAAATCAGGGACCAAAGGTTGATCTCCTTAAAGATTAGTCTGATAATGTCAATAGGGCAGTGCAATGAGGAAGGCGGAGGAGTGCTGTCAGACCACTATGGTACTAGCAGCAACACATTACCATATATGAGATAATCATGAAACCAGAATTGACTGTCTAATGTTATAGTAGATCGGATTTATAGCTGATTTAAACGTATGCAAATCCCACGGATGTCTCTGGGCTATATTCAGTGCAAGTGTGTGTGTCAATGAAGTATAACTTTACACTGATTTGGCATTCGGTGTCATTGCAAAATTAGTGTAATATGCACAGTGAGGGGAAGAAAGAGTATGCAGTAAGAAAATCAACTTAGATTGTTTGTTTGATAAAGTGAGGGAATGAAGGGAAGACTTGTTAAATAATATATCCTCCTGTTAGGTGCTTTTTCTGAAACATTTTCCTTTCTTTCCTTCCTTTTGTAAGTTACACTTGGTTGGCAAAGCCACTGAATGCCAAGCCAGTATAAGTTGCATTACTTTACAACACGCACTCCTATTTGCACCATTATTTTATGTCAGTGCTGAATTTTGTCCAGTACACCATAATTTTAGAACTAGCCTTAAAGAAAAGAATCTGAATTTGCATCATCAGTGGCCTTTGTATTAAAAAAATTACTGATTGAAGTTGAATAACAGGGCCGTTAGCAAAAGGAACCAGTCCTCAGTGAGGTTTTAAGTGCCTACAAAATTGAATTGAGTGTGAGGATTTTTTTTTTTATGGAACACAGAATGTTTTAATAAGAGTAGCTCATATGCCATTTTCCAGTGTAATATTCTGCTATAATCAGCTGAGTTTATAAATCTTTGAAAAACAAGGCTTATAAATGAAAACAATAACTGGTGTTGTCTGGAAATGCAATCTTTAAAGGACTTATAAATAGTAACCAATAGTAATGACCTTCATCTTTTTAGATTCAACAATTGGAGGTGCTGCTGCTTCAAATTATGCAAATTCCACTTGGGGTTCTGGAGCCGCCTCCAACAACGGCACCAACGCCAACCCAACTCACGTCTGGGACAAGGTGATTGTAGACGGGTCTGACATGGAAGAGTGGCCTTGTATTGCCAGCAAAGACGCTGAGTCTTCTTCCGAAAACACCACCGATAACAACAGTGCCTCGAACCCTGGCTCAGAGAAGAGCACTCTGCCAGGAAGCACCACTAGTAACAAAGGAAAAGGAAGCCAGTGTCAGTCTGGAAGTGCTGGGAATGAATGTAATCTTGGGGCCTGGAAGTCTGACCCCAAAGCTAAATCTGTTCAATCTTCCAACCCTGCTGCAGAGAGTAACAATGGACTAGGAAATTGGAGGAACTTGAGTGGGCAGGACAGAATAGGCCCTGGTTCTGGCTTCAGCAACTTTAACCCAAAAAGCAACCCATCTGCCTGGCCAGCACTGGTTCAAGAGGGCAATTCTAGGAAAGGGATTTTGGAGTCTGATAATGGTAACGCCAATGCACAGATTAGCACAGTAGGTCAGACCTCTAGGGAACAGCAGTCAAAGATGGAAAACGCGGGTGTTAACTTTGTTGTCTCTGGCAGAGAACAGGCTCAAATACATAACACTGATGGACCAAAAAATGGAAACACTAACTCCTTGAACTTAAGTTCGCCAAACCCTATGGAGAATAAGGGAATGCCCTTTGAAATGGGCTTGGGGAACCCCTCCAGAAGCACTGACGCCCCTTCACAAAGCACTGGAGACAGAAAGACTGGGAGTGTTGGATCTTGGGGTACATCTAGGGGGCCTTCTGGAACTGACACAGCCGCTGGACAAAGCAATTCTGGAAACCATGGGAACAATGGAAAGGATAGAGAGGACTCCTGGAAAGGAGTTTCTGTTCAAAAACCTAATGGGTCAAGAAATGATTCTTGGGATAACAACAACAGGTCTATGGGTGGTGGGTCTTGGAACTTTGGCTCTCAGCACTCAAATGAAAACAAGTGGGGTGAAGGGAACAAATTGACATCTGGGGTCTCTCAGGGAGAATGGAAACAGCCGTCTGGGTCTGATGAACTGAAGATTGGAGAATGGAGTGGTCCAAACCAACCAAATTCTAGCACTGGAGCATGGGACAATCAAAAGGGCCACCCCCTTCCTGAAAACCAAGGCAATTCCCAGGCTCCCTGTTGGGGAAGATCTTCCAGCTCTACAGGAAGTGAGGTTGGAGGTCAAAGCACTGGAAGCAACCACAAAGCAGGAAGTAGTGACAGTCACAATTCTGGACGCCGATCATACAGGCCTACGCATCCTGATTGCCAGGCAGTCTTGCAGACTTTGCTGAGCAGGACTGATTTGGACCCCCGTGTGCTTTCAAACACTGGTTGGGGCCAAACTCAAATTAAGCAAGATACAGTTTGGGATATTGAAGAGATGCCAAGGCCTGAGGGGAAATCTGATAAAGGAACTGAGGGGTGGGAGAGCTCTGCCACACAGACAAAGAACTCAGGGGGCTGGGGAGATGCACCCAGCCAAAGCAATCAAAACAAGTCTGGATGGGGTGAGCTCTCAACCCCCACAGAGTGGAAGGACCCCAAAAACACAGGAGGGTGGAATGACTATAAGAACAACAATTCTTCTAGCTGGGGAGGAGTAAGACCAGAAGAAAAGACCTCTTCCTCTTGGAATGACAATTCCAACAAGGATCAAGGGTGGGGTGGACGGCAACCTAGTCAAGGATGGTCTTCAGGAAAGAACGGTTGGGGAGAGGAAGTTGACCAAACAAAAAACAGTAATTGGGAAGGTGCAGGAAACAAACCAGTGTCGGGTTGGGGTGAAGGTGGGCAAAATGAGATTGGGACTTGGGGTAATGGTGCAAATGCTAATGCTGCTTCAAAGGGCGGATGGGATGATTGTAAAAGAACGCCAGCATGGAATGAGACTGGTCGACAGTCCAATTCCTGGAATAAGCAGCACCAGCAGCAGCAGGAGGCTTCTGGCTCCTGGGGTCCTCCACCACCACCACCTCCAAGTAATGGGCGACCTCCAAATCCAAACTGGAACAGTGGGCCACAGCCAGCTGCCCCCAAGGATGAGGAACCCAGTGGCTGGGAAGAACCGTCTCCACAGTCGATCAGTCGGAAAATGGATATTGATGATGGCACTTCAGCATGGGGAGACCCTAGCAGTTATAACTACAAGAATGTGAACCTGTGGGACAAGAACTCACAAGGGGGACAGGTTCCACGAGAACAGAGCCTGCCTACTCCAATGACTAGCAAATCAACAGCATCAGGTACCATTTTGCTTCCTTCTCTTCAGTAGAGTATATGAAACTAAATGTCTAAACCAGGGGTTCTCAAACTGGGGGTCGTGACCCCTTGGAGTCATGAGATTATTATGGGGGGAGGGTTGTAAGATGTCAGCCTCCATCCCCAAACCCTGCATCACTTCCAGCATTTATAATAGTGTTAAATGTAAAAATGTGTTTTTAATTTATAAAGGGGGGCCACACTCAGGCTTGCTGTGTGAAAGGGGTCACCAATACAAAAATTTGAAAACCATTGGTCTAAACAAATGTTGAGTATGCAACCTCCAAATCCATAGCTAGTTTTACCCCATTAGCAAAATTAAACTCTCATTTGAGTATTTGGCTTGTGCATGTCTTGATAACTTATCAACAATTCAGAAAAGTGACTGTAAAAATGGAACCACTGAGTGTCACCATTATTGTACTTTATTGACTTCCATCTGAACATTGCTCCATTTTACAAGTAAAAGGATGTTTTCTTTAGCTAACTAGCCTGCAAACTCCACCTAAGCTCTGAGAGGCAAGATATGTTCTTATTAGTTTGTGCATCATTACCAGTAAAAGATTTTGCAGGCCAAATTCTGCCCTCACTTATATCTGTAAAACCCCATTGTCTTCAGAGAAATTGCACATATTCAACTTAAAACACGATTGTGCTCTGCATTTAGAATTTAGTTAATAATCAAGATCATATGTGAGCCAGATTATAACCTGTTTTACTCTCCCATAGCTGTCCTGTGCCATCAAGAATAAAAAATAGTAAGGTGCCATTTTTACATATCATTTTTCTGACCATGTCACACTTTAAAGGATATTATTTATTTTTTGATGTGCACTTAAATTTATCCTTGTTCTTCAGTATATTAAACTTCCGTACAACCTAGTACTAATAACTGGTCATGGGAAAAGTTATCTGAGTAAGTTAGCATCAGGGATAGGCTTCATATCTAACTTGATACTGTAGTAGTAATTTTTTTCATAGTATTTCTAAAGTGAAGGTCCTCTTCCTTTTCATTCCTAGAACTGAGAGTCAGGTCCCTGCCCTGGGTGTAGTGTTTGCAACTGAGTAATCCCAGTTTACGCTTTTTAATAGCATGAGCTACACCAGAAAAGAGGAAGCAGTAGGTTTTTTGGTGATGCTGTGCTGAATGTCAGTGAACAGTTCGTAAACTGTCCATAATGAAAACTCTCTTCTTTGTGCAGTCTGGAGCAAAAGCACACCACCTGCTCCAGATAATGGTACGTCTGCCTGGGGTGAGCCAAATGAAACCAGTCCCGGGTGGGGTGAAATAGATGATACAGGAGCATCGACAACAGGCTGGGGGAATGCACCTTCCAACGCCCCGAATACCATGAAACCTAGTGAGTATAGGCCAGTAATCAGCCATTTTTATAATGATGCTATAGATTTTAGTATCTGATTTCTGTATGTGGTTCACCTGCATATGTAATGCATCCCCTCTCGATGAGGACCAGAAGGGACACTAAATGGTTTCTAAGGTGCTGATGGTGGTGGTTGAGTAAAAGTGCTTACAAATGACTAAAAACTACCAAGAGCAAGACGGAATCTTAGTTTACAGTATAGGTATATGAACAGCTTTGATCTTATTATTGATACGACATTTGGGCTTCTAAACAAGGTGAATTAGTTGCTTTTTCTTTCTCAAAAGGACCTCCTCCCCATGCCACATACCCAAATACTTCATAGTAGGGAACTAGCTTTCAAGGTAAATCCCCCTCTCTTGTAATATCAGAATTATGAACTTGCAGTTTATCCTTAGCCAAAAACTCTCTATTGTAGATCATGGTTATACAGGCAGAAGTCTATACACTGCAGCAACAAGTTTTTTCTCATTCTAGTTTTATGGCTAGTAAAAGCTATATTTTAAGGCTGAGAAGGCTGCTTTATTTTAACTCCCTGTTTTCACTTGCTTGTAATTTTCTGGGAATTATTTTTGGGGCTCAGTCTTCACATGCCCAGAGGTTGATTGATTTTTGAAAACTAGAGCAAAATAGGTACAGACTTTGTTATATAAGCATGACAAAGTTTTTGCATCTTTTAAAATAATTGTTCAAAGCCTTTTTGTGCTCAATCCAAATGACTAGACTTTTCAGCTGTTTACTTAGAAATCTGTCCATTATTCACCAGTGAATGAAGTCCTGCTGAACTTCTGAAAAACATGATTTTGGTAATTTTGAAATTAGAATGACTGTTATATGATTGCACATATATAGGATTTTGTGGAAATCCTTTCTACCAGCACAGATAGTGTATTTTTAAGGGGAAAAAGTATGTGTGGGGCGGGGAGTTAAAAGCAAACAAAAAAGTGAATACTGCATTGCAAAATTCTTCTCAAAGCAAGTAACTCTTATTTGATGGGCAAGTAAGGCGTGTGTTTGTACACACACTTTTTTCATGCTTGTATAACAAACGATGTATATTTAATGCACACGCACACACACAAACACACATTGAAAATCAGCACCATGATTAAAGATGTTGGGAAGTAGATTTTGTGCCTGGGCTGATACATCGACTGGGTACTTTTGTAGGGCATCATTTAGAGTGTGAATTCAGATACACAGATCAAGATATTTAAAAGGAAAAGTTCCCACAACAGCGATCTCACCTGAATAGTTTACTGTGTATGTTAAGTTACTTGTTTAACTTTATACATAGGAATAAAAAATATTATTGTACATATTTTCAGTATGGCTGTTGTTCTTGCTATGGGAACATCACAAATCAGGAAACTCGAAAGGTATATTCAAATTTTCAGCCACAATATGCATTAAACCCCCTTATTCCTGATTTTCCCCCCACCCCCCCTCCAAGACAATTCAAGGCTTAAGCAGGAGAAAGATGATGGAAAACCAATTTTTGGAAGATAGGTAGGTGGAACAGCAAGGCAAGGGAGCAGCATGATGAGTGGAGTAGTAGTGGGAAGGAAGTGTTGGTCAGCAGACAAGGTAGGGGTTGAGAAACATGTTGGCTAGGCAGAAGTAACTGCAGTTATACGGTTGGGTAGGCCAGCTGGCATAGGAAGGAGTAGGAGGTAGGAAAACAGCCTAACTGGGGAAGGAACACTCCTTCTCTAGTTTTGTAAGATGAAATGGTTGTAGCATTTGAGTAGCAGTGCAACCCTTTGTTTAAATGGCAACACCAACATGTCTCTAGAGTGAACCAAGACATTAATCTCTCGTTTTTGCGTTTTGTTACTTTGGTGTGCATATGTTAAAACATGAGCAATATTTAAGGTACCTCTCCCAGATTATTCTGCTCACTTCTTAATCTGAACAGAAACTGATCCTGCGTTTCTAAGAGTTCATTAGGAGAATGCCAGTAGTTTTATATCGGATCCTAGTAAAAATACAAACGGTGTGAAGATGCATCGTGTATATCTGTGTGGAAAGTTTTCAGCATATCAGATTTCTGACCAGTGTCTGAGAATTAAATCTGAGTTTTCCAGAACACAGTTTTATTGTCAACCGTGCTTAAAGGTCAACATACTAGTAGTTTGATAGAGAAATGTGATGAAGGTTTTAATACTGGTGTGTTTGTTTTTTTTCTAATAGAGTGTTAAGGACTTTGAAGGAAAAAAATTAGCACTGAAAATCAGATTTTGATATAGGTTAACCAGATGGACTAAATTCCTCAATTACATTAATTTAAGAGAGCCTCTGGAATCCTTTCCTCTACACTGGAAATTATGAGCTCCTTTTAGGAGGTCAGTTTCTTTATTGAGAGAAGGGATGTTTCCCCTGTAAATTTAAAGTCAAAGGCATTTGATATGTTTGAAGCTAAAGTGATCTTACAATACAAAATACTTGAAAAATATAGCACACTACTCCACACTCATAAATCTTTTAGGTGTTGTGCTTTGTGCAATTTTCTGCATTAGAATAAAATGAAGGAAAGTTTTGGGTTTTTTTTAGATTGATAACAGCAGTTGTGTACTAAACATCCCACTGATCTTGCCATAGAATGTCATAAAATTTGTCTGTTAGGAGTTGTATTGGCTCACTTTCAAATGAAAATTGTATATATATTATATATCTGTGTGAATATATACTTTTTTCCTTGAAGGTTCCAAATCTATGCAAGATGGCTGGGCGGAGAATGATGGGCCAGTAACAGGAACACGTCATTCAAGCTGGGAAGAGGAGGAGGAAGGAGGAGTCTGGAACACAGCAGGCTCTCAAGGAAGCAGTTCCTCCCACAACTCAACAAGCTGGGGACAAGGAGGAAAGAAACCACAAATTAAGGTAAGAAACCTCATGCTTGAATGATTTGTAATGGCCATATATTCTTGAAAGCAGATATAACTAATATGTTATGCACTTCCCTTTTATAAACAAGTACTATTGTAGTGGAGAATTCATCTGTAGAAGTGGCTGCATTGCAGTGGTGTGTGATGTGACACTCTCTTGTTTTTGTGAAATATGGCTATTAAGACTTGTAATTCCAACAAAGATTGCCAGAAACATTTTGGCATGGGTGCTGCAGAACCATTACAGAATGAGACTGAGCAACAAGTGTCCAAGGGTTATCGCTCTTTAGGTGTCACATCACGCTACAGGCTGCTGCTCCCTCTCCTTACACAGACTGTTGAAGTTCTGATCCCATTCTTACTTCTGGTAGTAACACACTGTTATTTCTGCTTGATTTTGGGTTCCCGCCTTTGTTCTTATTAACTTGTGGCAGCAAACAGAAGTAAATGACTCTGCACTTGGCTGCTACACTGATCTAACTGCTCTGCAGAGGATAGAGCATGTGAGATGTTCTGTTGTAGTGTTGAATACTGTGTTAAGATTAAGACGACTACCTATAGCCAGGGGCTGGGCTTTGGCTGCTCCTGGGCTAAAATAAGGTGCAAAACAAAACAGACTTGTGGTGTTGTATGGGTTTCTCAGTTCCTGCTTTGGACAAATTGAGTCCTTCATTTCAATCTTTATTTCTTGCTTGTTTTTTTAAAGACACTTCATTTTTTTTATCCTAACCACAAAAGCAATTGTCTGTAAACTTTCCTTTTCAGCTTTTTTTTTTTTTTTTTAAAGTGTTATGTTGCCAGTTTCTGCTTTCAGTTTTGTTTTTGATCATTCACAAATCACAACAGGACCAAATTGAAAGCCAATTGAATTCAGCACAATGCTGATTGAGAGGAAGCTTCTGAAAGGAAGCAAAGCCGAGACCTCTACGTAAAAGAAGTATGAAAATGGAGGAAAGATGAGGAAACTGTTTAATTACATCTGTTCTTGTTTTTTAGTGCTCATTAAAAGGAGGAAATAGTGATTCGTGGATGAATCCTTTATCCAAACAGTTTTCAAACATGGGATTGCTAGTAAGTGGCTTTTTAAAAATGTCATTATCTAATTGAGAAGCACTAACAGTTGTGTAGTAAGCAAAATTTTAAATTGAGATATTCACCAGCCAGTGTTTAACTAATTGCATTTTCATTCCCAATCTTTTATTCCAATACCGGTAGTTGGTGGCTATTTCAGACTCCACTTACTAGTCAGAATATTTCTTTCTGAAACTAAAATATTTTAAAAATCCAAGTGGATTTCATGGTTGCCATAGTTGTGGTGTTGCAATTCACTTGCAAACAATGGATGGTCTTGTGCTTAAGATGCTGGACTAGAACTCTGGACATGTGGGCTAATTTCTGGCTCTGCCACAGACTTGTGTGAATTTGGGCAAGACAATATCACTGTACCTCAGTTCATTGCCTGTAAAAAGGAGATATTTTCTTTATCCCACCCTTTGTCTTGTCTATTTAGAGTGTAAGCTCTTTGGAACAGGGACTTTTATGTGCAGTACATCACCTAGCATAGATACAGCCCCAGTAACAGGTCCTCTAGGTGGAGCTGTAAGACAATGCTACATCATTGTCAGTGGGAAGGTGCAGAGAACTGTGATGCCTTCTTTTCAGTGAAAATATGTTTCACCTATGAAAATGTTCAAGAATCCCAGACACACCACTTAATGGAGAGCTTTGCATTTTTCAAAACACTGTACACCATTAACTAATGTATCCTGTGAAGTAGCTATTTATTCTCATCATAGAATTGGGGAAATTGTGGTGCAAAGATGCTGTTACATGTCTGAGGCCAAGCAGAATGTCGCTGGCAGAGCTGGGATTAGAATCTAGGAGCTCTTGGCACCCAGTCTCAAATTCAGTCCACTAGATCATGCTGCCTCTTAAAGTTATGGGAACACCCTGTTCCAGACTGCCAACAGAAGAATAATTTGGCAGCACATTTTAAGATTTGATGATTTGACAAGTCACGAGAAGAGCTATCATTCTGGCTGCTACTCTCATAATTTGATCCCTTGACATGAGGACAGAGGTTCATTTCTCAGAGCAGCTGTTCGGACATCTCTCTGTCTGTGACATGATGAGTTTGTGTCTAGTGGCATTTTAGGAAATTTAACACCAAATACAGTTGGGATTAGGTGTGTTCAAGGTTGCATCAGGATTGTTTTTCTTTGATATAGTTTAGGACATTACTTTCATTCACACTGCCCACCCTTCCACATTTCCAATACACATCTTTAACGAAGGCTGTTTTCTGCCATGTTCTCAAACTTTGCTGAGGAATCAGACCAGTGTCTTTTTTTGCTCTTCTTTCAGAGTCAAACTGAGGACACTCAAGGCAGTAAGATGGACTTGTCTGTAGGTGCGTATAACTTCATTAAAATGCATTTGGCATGATGGCTGATATTATGCGTGTGACATGTTTATCTTTAGGAAGGAGCACATTTCATTATTTATGAGCTCTGTTTTTTAATAGCAGGATAGAGCATCAGCATCCAGCCTGTTGGCTGCAGGATTTATACAGATAGTGCAGCTGCTGCTGCTGAGACACACTGGGCTGGGGAATATCTGCATAGAATGGAGGGGTGCTTAAAAAAAAATTGATGTAGTATTCAGTTTTGTTGCTTCCAGAAGGTGGAGCATCCCTTGTCACATGACTTTGCTAGGTGGAAAAGGGAAGTCTACTAGCTGTTGGCATTAGGACATCCCAATTACCAGTTCCTTAGGACTGATATGCAGGAAAAGAAAGTCTCTTTAATGCAGTTGAGCTGCTGCTGAATAGGAATAGATTTATCACCCTTGATGGCCTGACCACAAACATCAGGGATCTTTAAATGGGTCATACTGTGTGAGGGGTATCATCATAAATGATAGTTGGAAGTGATCTCTTGGATTATCTGGTCTAGGTTTCTGTATCAGTTTTATCTAATCTCAGTTGATTGCGTCCTAATTTGCCATAACTTCCTTGTTAAGCAGACTGTTTCACTAGACTAGATGATTGACTTTGTCACCAGAAATGCTTTCCTAATTTCCAAGTTGAATATGTACTTAAATGTATTGTTCTTCTCCAAGTGGCCTCAGCATATCCACACTTGTGGGATTGAGATGTCTGCAGCACGAGCTTTTGGAATCTTTTGGTGACTAGTGTCCATTAAAGCCACTCTCATCTCTCTCGTTTCCATTCTCAAAGGTTACAAAGGTGTAGAAGAGGGAGTGGCCCATTCAGTTCCTCCTAACCACCGCATTTACAGCAAGCTTGGATTGCACACTGTGTCCTCAGCACTTCCCTTCGTAGTTTGTTTGTTTTTTGTTGATACTTTGGAGTCTGTTTTTGTTTCCAGTTAGATGGTCAGTATGTTAGTCAGCTTTTCTTGGGGTGGGGAAGAGGAGGAAGAGACTTTGATAGCATTAGCATGCTTTGAACCCACAAAAGCAGGTGGCCCGCCTCATATGCCTGCTGACAAAGGAAGCTCTTCGGAGTCAATTGACTAAGGCTGGCATTGTACGTGTCCAGTATTGATACTGGAGATCAGCTCACCATAGTGGCTCTATGCCTATCATAAATGGCACCAAGTTCCTTGCATCCATCCTGCTCAACCAAGTCCAGTGCCAGAGAACCAACACCCCTTGGCTCTAGAGAACCATGTGCCAAAGTAGTTCTGGTCACTGGGTTCATCCAAGTCAGCAGATTCCAATGCTGAGGACTTCACACCATCAAATGAAGAATCATTTACCAAAGTGGTTCTGTGCCCAGCATGACTGGCACTGTGGTCCCTGGATCTCCAAAAGTGGTGCATGAATCCACCCACATTTTTACACTGTGAACAGCTGAGGAGATGTGAGTCAGGACATTTAAGATATGCTTTACTATGAAAGGCAAAGGAAGAACATACCCATCAGAAGAAGTCCCAGATGCTTAACTGGGGTACTCACCTTGATATCCAACCTCTTCAACTCTACAGTGAATGATCTCCACATTAATGTAGTGGAGTGGAGAACTATCTGTCTGGCGTACAAATTTTTCTCCCTTTGATCAAATCCAAACCTGTTCAGATTCTAACAGACACCACAGTATTGTATTATGCTCATTGCCATGGAGGGGTTTGATCTAGCCCAGTGGTTCTCAAACTTTTTTTTCGCAGTCCACTTAAAAATTACTGAGGTTCTGAGTGGACCACTTAATGATCTTTCCAAATGTTGTTTGTACTGTTAGCTAACTATTGTAAAGCGCTTTGGATAAAAGTGCTATATAAAAAAACCTTAATAATTAACTTTCTTTGTTCTACAAATAAAAGCACACAACCGATAGTTTAATATCAGTAGTCTTACCTTTCTAATGTGATGGATGTGCCCTCTCTCCCCTGCCACGGCAGCCCCCGAGCTGGGGGTGGGTAGGATGGGGGAGGGTCTCCATGTTTTCCCCTGCCACGGCAGCCCCCGAGCTGGGGCTGAGTAGGATGGGGGAGGGTCTCCATGTTTTCCCCTGCCACAGCAGTCCCCGAGCTGGGGCTGGGAAGGAGTGGGGGTCTCTCCCTCTCTCCCCTGCTGCGGCAGCCCCCAAGCTGGGGCTGGGAAGGAAGGGGGGTGTCTCTCCCCTGCCACAGAGCTTAGGCGGGAAGGAGTGCCGTCTCTCCCTGGCAGTCACAGCCCTGGAGCTGGGGAAATTCGCCTTTCTCTGGCCACCACAGCCCTGCATGTCCCAAATTCCCTCCCACCCTCTCTTCTCACCTCCTTACCCCCTCCCATCTACCCCCTATTTTCCCCAAGGCCACCACTTCACCTTACATGTGCATCTTCTCCAGGGTCCAGACACCTAATTAGTGGAGCCACACCTGCGCGGCTCCGCTAATTAGGTGGGTGGCCCTTCATTTTCTTGTGTGTGGCCACCCAGGTGCGCACCTTAGAGGGAACTTTCCACGGACCACCCGAATGGAGCTCGCGGACCACCAGTGGTCTGTGGATCACAGTTTGAGAACCTCTGATCTAGCCAACTGTGTCAGGGAGTCTTCCTTTTCTAAAAAAACCCCACAGTGACTCTAGAAATAAGAGAGGAGATGAAGGTTACTTATCAGTAATTTGGCTGCTTTGCAATAAGCCTCTGAATATTCACACTTGTGAGATCACAGCACCTATGCTGTAAGCTTCTAGAATCTTCTAATCACCCATGTCCATTGGGGCCTGTTGCCTTGCCCTTCATGGAGGGTTCTGACAATATAAAAATGGGAGTGGCCTCAACCACATTCATAGTTTCTTCTACTAATTTGGAAAGTCCTAAATTTATGTCTCCAAAAGAAATGTGGAAGGTGGAGTCAGGAAGAGTGAATACGCAAAGACTTATCTCAAATAATTCCAATTCTTAAACTGGCCTTTGTATATTCCTACTTGCAAGAGTTTAGCAAGCTCTAGAACCTTGAGGAGGATGGGCTTCAAAAACTCTGTGTAAACACGGTAAGTAGCAGCCACACAACATTCTATAAAAATGACAGCATGAAGGCATGCTGTGGAAATTGCCTTATGCCTGAGTACACTGACAACTCCAGATGGTCAAACTCCAAAGTCATGAGTCATGAAACCATCATTTTCATAGCTGTAGGGCAGCACTGGCCGGACCCCTGGTCTCACCCCAATATGTCCCAAACGTCTGGGAACTTCTGGACAGGTCTGGTCACATATAAACTTACTTCCCTCTGGACATCTAAAATATGAGGCCTGACTTCTTGGATATGAATGGTACATAGAGAAATTCAGACAGGCTAGTGGCCTGAAAGAGATGGAAATCAGAGGACCTCTTTGGACAGGCATTATGGAAAGGATGCAGATAAGAGCACATTGTACTAAATATGGCTTATGGAGCCATTAGGCCTGTATCTCACTAACTCTAGCCTAAAGTTGTGATTATAATAATCAGTACCTTCACAGACATATGGAACAAAAAAGTCTGCCCAGTTTTTGAACAGAGGCTCCATGAAGTTCGTGGGAACAAGAATATAATCTCATTGCAAGACAGGTCCATGCACCAAAGGGAATACTCTATCTCATCACAATAGCCAGGGTCCAACCTGTCTATTGCACGGGAGTATCCAGTTTCGTAACCTTTGACTATCACAGCAAAGCAGCTATCTCAACCAGCCTTAGTCATAACATGGATCAAACCTTTCAGTTTCTGCAGGGTGAGTGAAGACTGTCAGTCCAGGCATCAGAGGGGAAAAAAGCTTGATGGCAGCCTAATGCACCCTGACAGAACACAAAACTATTCTAAGTGAAACAGATAGGACCCTCTCAGGTCCATTGCCTTTTCAATTGCTCAAATGGGAAATCTCCTCCAATTCACTGGAGTAAGTTTTTGTGTGGCCAAAGTCTCCTGTTTTTTCAATATGATCTTTTGAACTTCAACAGAACACTTTATATCCAATGTCCCGAATTCTCAGACTTCAAGGTAGCAATCTGAGAAACTTTTGACCTCTGTGGAGACTCATCTCAACCCTGACACAGGAGTTGCAGCAGTTTGTAAAGCAGAACTTGCAGAAGTCAACAAGAGACCCAGGATGTTAGACAACAAAATCGCCAAGCCCTAGCCAGGGCTATTGATAGAAACTTGGATCCTTCCTGACAGCCTTCCAGGAAGACTTGTTGAATCAACAGATTCAGAGGAACTCCTGACCCAGTTGCAGAAAAAGAAAGGAGTGTGTCAGTGAAGTTGAGTCTTGTTCATCCTCGAAGTAGAGCTTGAGAAAATCAATACTTTCTGGTAGAACGAGACTGAGCAGGTGTTTACCACACTAGCATAACAGATAATACAAGATAAAGATCTTGATGGAGCGCTTGTACTACTGAGAGTATATTTTACTCGAAAGAGTCTGATAGGAGACTGTCTTTCCTTGCCAGATGAGATAGTGATCCAGTGGGGCCAGTACTGAGACAGGCGCGGGCCCAGGAACCAGCACCACTCCCGGCACTGCGCAGGGTGTTTAGATGCAAGGGGATCCCTGTGAACCAGAGGGGTAGGAAGACCTGGTGCCCCCTGTGGGCATCTTCCTCCTCCTCCCCCCTAGATGAAGAGGTGGTGAGCACTTCCACCACACTGCCTGCCATGGACAACAGGGCACACAAATAGTTGCTCAGGAGGATGGCTCAAAACTTAAGCATGCAGGCGGAGGAGGTCTTGGAGGAGACCGACCCTATGGTTGACATTCTGGTCCCTGAAGGTCCTTTAAGGGTGGCTTTGTTCCTCATAAAGACTATCCATAACACCACTAAAGTGTTGTGGCAAACACCCTGCCTCTCTTCTCCCTCCCAAACCCCCCCGTGGCTAAAGGGGTAGAGAGGAAATATTTTTTGTGCCCTCCAAGGAGTACAAGTACTACTTTACTCATCCCCAACTGGGTACTCTGGTGGTGGAAGCGGCCAACCAGAAAGAAAGGCAGAGACAACTGGGGCCGACTCCTAAATCCAAAGAGGCAAAGAAGCTGGATTTCTTCTTTGGGAAAGTGTATTCTGTTGGGGAGCTCCAGCTTCACATTCCCAACCAACAGGCAGTCCTTAGCCACTATAGCTATAATTCCTGGAATATGCTGTCCAAGTTTCAAGAACTGCTTCTGGTGGACTCCTGCTCGGAGTTTGCGGCTATCCTAGAGGAAGGCAAGCTAGTCGCGAGAAATTCCTTGCAGGTCTCCCTGGACTCTGAGGCCTTAGCAACTTGGATTATGGCAAGTGTGATAGCTATGAGATGCAGCTCAGGCTTCAAGTGTCGGGACTCCCAAACAAAATCCAAAACACTATCCAGGACTTGCCTTTTGACTGTTCAGGACTCTTCTTGGAGCAAACAGATACTAGGCTCCACAGCCTGAAAGACTCGTGGGAAACTCTGAAGTCCTTGGGGCTTCATACACTGGCCCCTCAAAGAAAGCCTTTTAAGCCACAACCCGTGCCTTGCTTCTGTTCAGCTCCTCCTAGCAGGACTATAGCAGGAAGCAGGGCAGGAGTAATAGACTGAGGCCCTCTCAGTCCTCCTCTAACCAGGGCGAAGGCTTGTGAAGCAGCCCTCAGTCTCCAAACCAATCTTTTGAAGATGCTCCCAGGGTGACGCATCATTTCAAATCCAGATCCTTCCCTTTCCTTTTTGAATTGTCTGTGCCCTTTCTACCATGCCTGGGCTCAAATCACCTCAGACCAATGGGTCTTGAGCACGGTAGAATTGGGCTATTGTCTCCAATTCTGTTCCCTCCCACCTTTCTACCCACTCTCCCTGTCCCTCTTCAGGGACCCTTCTCACAAGCAATTTCTAGTGCAGGAAGTGCAAACGCTCTTACAAACCAGGGCAATAGAGGAGGTCCCTCTGGAATTCAGAGGCAGGGGTTTCTACTCCTGGTATTCCATAATCCCAAAGGTCAAGGCTGGGCTCAGGCCTATTTTAGACCTGCGAAACCTAAATAGATTCACGAAGAAGTTTAAAGTTCCACGTGGTCTCCCTGGCTTCCATTATTCCCTCCCTGAATCCGGGGAACTGGTACGCCACCCTCGACTTGAAGGGCATGTACTTTCACATGTCCATAATCCCGTACTACAGACAGTTCCTTCATTTCATGGTCTGCAACACCCACTATCAGTTTACGGTCCTCCCCTTCGACCTCTCGGCTGCCCCTTGGGTGTTCACCAAGTGCCTGGAGGTCGTGGTAGACTTCCTGCGGAATCAGCAAATGCAAGTATTCCCATACCTAGACGACTGACTAATAAAGGACCGCTCCCAGGCCCAAGCAGAGGACCATGTGGGCCTGATGTGGATGACATTCCACAGGCTCGACCTCATTTTGAACGTAGCAAAGTCAACCATAACACCCACTCAAAAGATAGAGTTCATCGGAGCTCTCCTGGATTCCAGTCAGGCGAGGGCATTCCTCCTGGAATCTCGTTTCCTCGACATGGACGCCATCATAGAGGATCTCAGAAGATTCCCCACTACTGTGGCACAAAAAAAAATTGCTTGAAACTGCTCTGACATATGGCTGCTTGCACATACGTGGCACAGCATGCCAGGTGCGGCTCCATCCCTTTCAGGCTTGGCTAGCCTGGGTATACTGGCCAAACTGAGACCACCTAGACAAATAGGTCACATTCACACCTCCTGTTTTTGAGTCCCTCCGGTGGCAGCTCGACCCACAAGCAGTATGTGTGGGAATACCCTTCTCCAGGCCTCAACCATCACTGTCCCTAGTCACAGATGCATCGACGAGGGAATGGGGGGGGCACCTAGGAAGACTCAGGACCCAAGGTCTTTGATCCCAGGCAGAACTTTGCTGCACATCAACATCAGGGAGCTGCGTGCAAATTGCCTCGTTTGCCAGATGTTTCAAACCCATCAGCAGGGCAGATGTGTGTCGGTATTGACAGACAATACCACAGCAATGTTTTTTATATAAACAGATGGGTGATGCTCGCTCCTCTCCCTTGTGTCGGGAAGCCCTCAAGCTGAGGGACGACTTCATCACCCACTCCATACACTTGGAGGCATCTTACGTTCTGGGCTGCAGAATGAACTGGCCGATCACCTCAGCAGGTCCTTTCATGTCCACGAGTGGTCCCTCCACCCGGATGTCGTGATCAACATTTTCCAAAAGTGGGGATTTCCCTAGGTAGATCTGTTCATGACACAGTGCAACAGGAATTGTCAGCAGTTCTGTTCCTTCCTGAGTCACAGCCTGGGCTCGCTTGTGGATGCCTTTCTCCTTCCTTCGTATGCATTCCTGTCTTTCCTGCTCATTCACAAGGTCCTGCTGAAGGTCCGACGAGAGGAACCATCAATAATCTTGATAGCACAAGCACTGCCATGTTAGCACTGGTTCACCACACTTCTAGACCTGTCAATGGACATGCCTATAACTCTGCCCCTCCCTGGTCCCAGACTTGATCGCGCAGGACCATGGCCTCCTCCAGAATCCCACTTTAGTCTCTCCACCTCATGGCATGGAAACTCCATGGCTAAACCTATTTGAGCTTGCATGTTCGCGCTCAGGGAAATTCTCCTAGGCAGCAGAAAGCCATCTACTCGGGCCACTTATCTGGCTAAGTGGAAGAGGTTCTTGATTTGGTCACTGCAGAAGGGCATTCCTCTGTTACGGTCATCAATTCTTTTCATCTTGGACTATTTACTTCACCTAAAACAGCAGGGCCTTTATTTATAGTCAATAAAGAAGCAGTTGGCCACTATTTCGGCTTTCCATCCCGGCTCAGCTGGACAGTCAGTATTCACTAACCCCATGGTTGGCCGCTTCCTTGAAGGGCTAGATAGACTGTACCCTCAACTAAGGCAGACTATTTCACCATGGGATCTCAACCTGGTGCTCTGAAGGCTGATGGGCCCTCCCTTCGAGCCCCTATCAACCTGCTCTCTACTTTGTTTCTGGAAGGTGGCATCCCTTGTGGCTATAACATCAGCCAGGAGGCTGTCTGAACTCAAGGCCCTGACTCCTGAGCCCCCTTATACTGTGTTTTATAAAAACAAGGTGCAGTTGCGGCCATACCCAGCTTTCCTCCTAAAGGTGGTTTCGCAATTTCACGCAAATCAGGACATTTTTCTTCTAGTGTTCTTCCCTAAGCCGCATGCTAATAACTGAGACAACAGACGGTCCATTCCCTTGATGTCAGATGAGCGTTAGCCTTTTACATTGAGCAGACAAAGCCATTTCAGAAATTGAAGCAGCTCTTCATTGCGATTGCGGAGCGAATGAAGGGGCTCCCGGTGTTGTCCCAAAGATTCTCTTCATGGATCATGGCTTGTATCAGGGTATGCTACGACCTAGCAAAGATACCGGCCCCAGCATTAACAGTACACTCGATAAGAGCGCAAGCTTCATCTGCGGCGTTCCTGGCTCGGGTTCCTAATCAAGACATCTGCAGGGCAGCAATGTGGTCATCTAGTCACACCTTTATATCGCACTACCCCATCACACGGCAGGCTCTAGAGACGATGCTGCATTTCGCAGAGCAGTGCTACAGTCTGCAGCTTGGTAAACTCTGACCCCTCCTCCTAGAGACTGCTTGAGAGTCTTCTGAGGTACAGAATATTTTGATTCAAAGTTGAAAATGTTCAACGAGGCTTACTTATGGGACCAAGTGGAAATGTGTTTCAGTATACGCTTTTTTACCATAACTTTCACCCTTTGGAGGCATCTATTCCTGTCATCTAGATTACCTGTTATCATTGAAACATTCAGATTTCTTTAATAGTTCTGTTAAAGTTCACCTAGCAGCAACATCTGTCTACTATCCTCCAGTACAGGAACATAAGATTTTTTTTGTCCCCCAGCCTACGGTCATCAGAATTTTTAAGGGACTAAAGCGCATTTTTTCACTTGTTAAAGATTTTTTTCCCTTCCATGAGACTTAAATATAGTCTTCATATCTCTGATGGAGTCTCTGTTTGAACCTGTATCATTTCTGCTCTGTGTATCATTTATCTATTAAGAGGGCATTCTTGGTGGCTGTTACCTCAGCTGACAGAATCAGAGAAATCCAAGCATTGATATCAGGACCACCTTATGCTGCCTTCCGTAAAGATAGTTACCCTTCATTGTCATCCTAAATTTCTGCCTAAAATGGTCCTGGACTTTTACTTAAATCAGTTTGTTCACTTACAAGTGTTCTTTCCAAGATCTCACTCATCCCCTCCAGAGGCTGAGCTTCACATTTTCAACGTTTTTAAGAACTATCTTGTATTGCCTCAACACAAGAAAATCATTCAGCAAATCACCAAGACTATATTTGTAGCTTTTGATTATTAATCCAGATGACAGGCTGTTTCAGAACGATGCATCCGATGAAGTGAGCTGTAGCTCACAAAAGCTTATGCTCAAATAAATTTGTTGGTCTTTAAGGTGCCACAAGTACTCCCTTTCTTTTTGCAAATACAGACTAACACAGCTGCTACTCTGAAACCTGTTTCAGAACAGAGACTCAAAATGAGTGTTAGACTGCATTAGAATTTCTTATGCAACTGAGTAAGTTAACATCACTATCTCATCAAGGCACGTTCTGCTAGAGCTCTGGCATCCTCTTTGACCTTTATTAAGAGGCATGTCTATATTTGAACTCTATAGAGCTTCTACTTGGAGCTCTGTACATAGCCTTACAAGTCATTGTTCTCTAGTGTCAGCTTCTTGATCTGATGCACAGTTTGTCAGGGAAGTCTACCAATACTTACTTAAATAGGATTCCTGGCACTAACCACCTTAGAGAGACAACTTGTTCACCAGTGACCTAGGGCAGGTCTACACTTCGGGGTTAAGTCGACCTACGTTATGCAACTCCAGCTACATGAATAATGTTGCTGGATTCAACTTAGCTTAGGTCGACTTATTGCGGTGTCTACACTGCACTGGGTTGACGGAAGACACTCTCCCATTGATTTACCTTAAGCTTCTTGTTCTGGTTGAGTACCAGAGTCAACAGGAAAGCGTTCTGCCATCAGTTTACTGGGTCTTCACTAGACCTGCTAAATTGACTCCGATGGATTGATCGCCGCAGCATCAATCCACGCTAAGTGGAGACATACTCCTAGAGTGGGATCCATGTTCACAAATATTTAAGAAAGAAAGAACAGTTACTTTACATGTAGTAACTGTGGTGTTCCTCAAGATGTCTTGTCCACACAGATCCCACAACGTGCCCTCCTTCCCCACTAATGCAGAGTCTGTTAGCCTTGGGAATTCTATGTTGGTGAATAAACTGAATGGTGGTTGGGTCCACCCTGCTCTTCGTGCTCTTGGAAGTGGGGCTCAAGGGTATATTAGGTGCATGTGCAGCCCCAGTGAACATGGCTAACCACAAGAATCTAATCCAGCATGTTTGGGGCACCTACAGTGAGATCCATGTGAACAAAGCATCTTGAAGAACCACAGTTAGTGTAAGGTAAATAATCATTCTTTGTTAGAATCATAGAAGTGTAGGACTGGAAGGGACCTCGAGAGGTCATCTAGTCCAGTCCCCCTGCGCTCATTGCAGGACAAAGTATTATCGATAAAGGTGTTTACTCTTAAAAATCTTCAGTGATGGAGATTTCACAACCTCAGTACTCCAGTTGAGGCCTAATCAGCGCAGAGTAGAATGGAAAAACTACTACATGTGTCTTGCTTACAACACTCCTGCTAATAAATCCCTGAATCATATTTGATTTTTTTTACAACGGTGTTACACTGTTGACTCATTTAGCTTGTGATTCACTAAGACCCCCAGATCCCTTTCTGCAGTACTCCTGAGGCAGTTATTTCCCATTTTTTTTGTGTGTAACTGAGGTTCCTTCCTAAATGGAGTACTTTGCATTTATCCTTTTTGAATTTCATCCTATTTATTTCAGACCATTTCTCCAGTTTGTCCAGATCCTTTTGGTCTATTAATCTAAATTAACTCAAAAAAAATTATTGCGATTTAAAAAATTTGATAGTCATTAATCTCAGTTTTAATCGCACTGTTAAACAATAGAATACTGGTTGAAATTTATTAAATATTTTGGATGTTTTTCTACATTTTCAAATGTATTTATTTCAATTAAAATGCAGAATACCAAGTGTACAGTGCTCACTTTTCTATTTTTATTACAAATATTTTCACTGTAAATATAACAGGATTAATATTTTCAATTCACTTCACACAAGTACTGTAATGCTGTCTCTTCATTGTGTAAGTGCCACTTAGAAATGTAATTTTTTTTGTTACATAACTGCACTCCAAAACAAAACAATCTAAAACTTTAGAGCCTACAAGTCCACTCAGTCCTACTTCTTGTTCAGTCAATCGCTCAGACAAACAAGTTTATTTGCAGGAGATAATGCTGTCTGCTTCTTGTTTACAGTGTTATGTGAAAGTGAGAACGGACATTTGCATGGCACTGTTGTAGCTGGAGTCGCAAGTTATTTACATGACACATGCGCTAAAGATTCATATGTCCCTTCATGTTTCAATCTCTATTCCAGAGGACATGCGTCCATGCTGATGATGGATTCTGCTCAATAATGATCCAAACACTACAAACTGATGCATGTTCATTTTCATCATCTGAGTCAGAGGCCCGCTAGCAGAAGGTTGATTTGCTTTTTTGGTGGTTTGGATTCTGTAGTTTCCGCATCCGCATGTTGCTCTTTTCAGATTTCTGAAAGCATGCTCCACACCTCATCCTTCTCAGATTTTGGAAGGCACTTCAGATTCTTAAACCTTGGGTCAAGTGCTGTTGCTATTTTTAGAAATCTCACATTGGTACCCTCTTTGTGTTTTGTCAAATCTGCAGTAAAAATGTTCTTAAAATGAACATGTGCTGGTTCATCATCTGAGACTGCTATAACATGAAATATATGGCAGAATGCTGGTAAAACCCAGCAGGAGACATACAGTTGTTCCTCAAGGAGTTCAGTCACAAATTTTATTAATGCATTATTTTTTTAACGAGTATCATCAGAATGGAAGCATGTCCTCTGGATTGGTGGCCGAAGCTTGAAGGGGGCATACGAATATTTAGTATATCTGGCACGTTAATACCTTGCAACGCTGCTTACAAAAGTGCCATGCGAACACCTGTTCTCACTTTCTGGTGACATTATAAACAAGAAGCAGGCTGCATTATCTCCTGCAAATGTAAACAAAGTTTGTCTGAGCAATTGGCTGAACACTAGGTGGACTTAGTTTTATTTTTGAATGCAGTTATTTTTTGTTCATAATTCTACATTTGTAAGTTCAACTTCCATGATAGAGCTTGCACTACAATACTTGTATTAGATGAATTGAAAAATACGGTTTCTTTGTTTTTTGCAGTGCAAATATTTGTAATAAAAAATAAATACAAAGTGAGCACTGTACACTTTGTATTCTGTGTTTATTTGAAAATGTAGAAAACATTAAAAAATTAAATAAAAGATATTCTATTATAGTTTAACAGCACAATTAATCACTGTTAATTTTTTTTAATCACTTGAGAGCCCTAATTTTAATCCTATCCTCCAAAGCATTTGCAACTTCTCCCAGCTTGGTATTGTCTGCAAACTTTATAACAGGTTTCAGAGTAGCAGCCGTGTTAGTCTGTATTCGCAAAAAGAAAAGGAGTACTTGTGGCACCTTAGAGACTAACAAATTTATTAGAGCATAAGCTTTCGTGAGCTACAGCTCACTTCATCGGATGCATTTGGTGGAAAAAACAGAGGAGAGATTTATATACACACACACAGAGAACATGAAACAATGGGTTTATCATACACACTGTAAGGAGAGTGATCACTTAAGATAAGCCATGGATGAATGGACACAAATCAGACGTCAAGAATTATAACATTCAAAAACCAGTTGGAGAACACTTCAATCTCTCTGGTCACTCGATCACAGACCTAAGAGTGGCTATACTTCAACAAAAAAGCTTCAAAAACAGACTCCAACGAGAGACTGCTGAATTGGAATTAATTTGCAAACTGGATACAATTAACTTAGGCTTGAATAGAGACTGGGAATGGATGAGTCATTACACAAAGTAAAACTATTTCCCCATGGTATTTCTCCCTCCCACCCCACCCCCCACTGTTCCTCTGATATTCTTGTTAACTGCTGGAATTAGCCTACCTGCTTGTTACCATGAAAGGTTTTCCTCCTTCCCCCCCCCTGCTGTTGGTGATGGCTTATCTTAAGTGATCACTCTCCTTACAGTGTGTATGATAAACCCATTGTTTCATGTTCTCTGTGTGTGTGTATATAAATATCTCCTCTGTTTTTTCCACCAAATGCATCCGATGAAGTGAGCTGTAGCTTACGAAAGCTTATGCTCTAATAAATTTGTTAGTCTCTAAGGTGCCACAAGTACTCCTTTTCTTTTTGCAAACTTTATAACTTTACTCTTTATGCCACTGTCTAAATCATTGATGAAGATATAGAACAGAACTGGATCTAGAACTAATCCCCGCAGGACCCCACTTGATGTACCCTTCCAGCTTGACTGTTAACTACTGATAACTACTCTCTGGGAATGGTTTTTCAACCAGTTATGCACTCATCTCAGATCAGATTGTGATGTATCTAGGATGCCAGCAGAGGCCGTGTGTAACTGGGGACAGTTCATTATTACCTTCTCAGCAATTTTGCCTATGAATCAGTGGTTAGTGACTGAACAGCCGTGAATGAAGCTGGCATTGAGTGTGGCTTTTTTGAGAACAGGCTAGACAATAGCATGCTTCAGAATGGCTAGTAGAGCGCCCTCTCTGAAGAAGGTATTAACAATTTTTCAGCTACGAGCAATAGATTTCCATTATTTTGACTGTTCATGATGGGCATGTGTCTAGCTTTCTTAAGTTTCCAGATAATGGTTTTGGAAGCTCTCTGCTACTAAGCACGATTGTGACAAAGTGGCTAAGTTTATGCTGCATTTTGCTGTGGTGTGTGTATTCTTGAAGATCAAGAGATGTATCAAATTTACTTCATTTTGTCATAAAATAGTGAGAGTTCCTCACAGCAGGTTGTGGCTAGATCTGTGATTGAGAGGAGACAATTTGAGGGCTATAACTTAGTTGATTTTATGAACTGGAAAATTTCTCTGATGCTATACTTGTAGAAGAGGATCTTTTTGCCTTGTTCACTGCCACTGCATATGTTTGTACAAAAATTTTATTGTTTTTAAAGCAAATTGGCTTGTTTAATCTTGCAATAAAACTTAATCCTTGACTTTTTTCAGCATCTTTTACCAGGATGTAATGCTACGTTATAAAATAAATCCTTGGCCGTTTTTCAGCCTTCAGCGGTATTTTCAGTCCATTTTTAGCTGTGAATCTGTTGGAAAGAACAGGTATGATCGTGGTTGTTGGCACTGATATATTTCACCCTCTTCCTTCCCTCTTATAGGTGGTCTCCCAGATAAGAAATTTGATGTGGACAAACGAGCCATGAACCTTGGGGATTTTAATGATATAATGAGAAAGGATCGATCTGGGTTCCGTCCACCTAATTCCAAAGACATGGGAACCACAGATAGTGGGCCTTATTTCGAGAAGGTGAGATAAATCTGTATGGTTAAACGAAATCCATCACTGCATTCACATAAGGTCCCAATTTCTATATACTCCTTTGGGGGGTAATAAACATTCAAAATAATGGAAGAGAATGTAATAACACATGAAATAAGATAAGATAGACATGCATATGTAGAGCGAATGTAGATGAAAAATTGAGGTGGGTTAAAGATGCGCATGAATATATTAAAGTAGTCCTGAGAGTAATAAGTACAGTTCTGAAGAAAGATTATTTCTGAATACTACTCCATTCTTTTGCTGAGGAGGGAGAAGTCCATTTTGAACAGGTGCCAACAAAGTTCAGCGAAGAGAGCGTCATAATGATTCTTGTTTCTGTTTGGCTACTGACTATACTCCTACACTCTAAAACTAAGTTTAAATCTATATATATAGACAAAATCACAATTTTCCAGGACTCTCTCTTTCTACTTTCATGTCTGCATGTTATCTGAAGCATTCTTTCTGGATTAGACTATATCATGTGCTGTGTTTGTCCATGTACTGTTGGCTTCCCTACATCTGTTGTATGTTGCAGTACCATCTTTCATATCTTTACCTATTTTAAATGGGCACTGTCAACCTTTTTAAAGCAATTAGTATTTGAAATCTAAATTATGATTTGCAGAGGGTCCCTGGATTCAAAATGTTTGTTTTAAATGCAATTCATTTGATTCAATAAAATGTGAAACAGGTAAAATGTTGTTGTGGGCGTTCTCTGTCCAATAAACATTTTTTTTTAAATACATATTTTTAAACTACTCCATTTTGGGGTAACAGGCCAAACACCAGCTTTATGAACTTCCTCTGCTGGTCTAATTAACAAACACCATTTGCAGAGGTGCATACTGTGGGCACAAATTGGTGTGTGCAAACAGAAGTAAATAATAGGAACTCATGCTAGCTGTATCTGCTGCTTTAATGGAAATAATCACTATCAGAGAAGGACAAAATTAGTAAAGGAAGAATTTTTCTATGCATCTAAGAGGTTTTTTAAAAATACCTTCACCTCTACAGAAATTGTTGACCGTGGCTCCTTAACCAAAAATCTCCAAATGCCCGCAGTTAAATTGAGTCAAAAGTTTGCCCTTGTAATTGTTGTTACAAACTACCTTTGCTTATTCCTGATCACTCACAGTCCTCCTTTCTCTCCTTTTGCATTCTGTTGCTTCACTAACCAACTCCTGCTGATTGGCTAACTACTGCTTCAGCTGACTTTGCCTTTCTCCAATCAAGATGGGTGCCTTGGGGATGAGGCTCCTTGCTCTCCCTTCTCCCCTTCTCCCAGCTACAAGCTGTCTCCCTCTGGTTCCACACTACCCAACGTCAGCCTTGGGGCAATCGGCTCAGGGCTCAACCCCCAAAGCTTCGCTGCTAGACAAGTAAGGAGGCCACCTTCTCAGATTTATTACTGCGTGGCTGCAACGTAGGCTTAATTGTGGTCAGCTGGTTTTCTTACAAGATTTATTGATCACTGACTACATAATATAACGTATATTAACGTAGGTTTCAGATATGCTAACCCATCAAAAATCCACCTTCCTTCCTATTGTCCAGTATATATTTATTTTGTTTTTTGTTGGCCTCTTCTTGCCTGCAACACAGGATGATCTCCTAGTCTTTCATTTTAAGAGTGGTTTACTCCAAATTTGTCTTGGACTTTTTTCACTCAGGTTTTATACAGTGACTTATATGTGGAAATATGTTTAAAGGAGTTAAATTTATTTTTCTAAAAAGACTCAGCAAGAATAAAAGGATAGGAGACTGATTCCTAGTTAGTAACTATTAGGCCATGTCCAGGGAAGAAATAATATATGCTTGCTGTACCTGGATAAAATAGTTGTAGGCAGTTAATTTATGGATTATTGTGGCAGGATAGGTTGCAGGCATGCTATAAAATGGAGTAATGAGAACACTAGTATTTTAATGTACCATGAGAGATTTGTGTTTGTGTGTGTTCAGGACATCACCCAGAGAATGTGGGTAAATCTCCAGGAATCTGCTCAGAAATGGAATTAGACATAATTTTGAATTCTTTTTACTACATTTGGTGATATACTATTAATTATTAGTAAAGCTGGTCAGAAAATGGTAAGTATTTTCCATGAAATTTTTTGAAAAATGAAAAATATTCTTAAAAAAAACTGAATTTTTGTTCTTCGAGTGCTGGTCTCTGTGTGTATTCCGCACATGGGTGCACATGTACTCCAGACCCCGAGACCAGCGATTTGTAGCAAGTACTGTCCGCTGGTCCACAGTGCGCAGTTGTTTTCCTAATTCTCCAAACTGAGGGCATAAAGGGTGGTGTGGCCCAACGCCTCTGCAGTTCCATTCATTCTTACTGTCAGATCATCTGAGATGGAATTCTCTGTGTCTGCAGCTATGATTTTCCTGTATTTAAGCACCTGTAAATACATATTGTAAATAGTTTTTAGTAAGTTGAGACTTAACGTTTTAGTGTTTTTATAATTAGTTTATCCTTCTTGTAGAGAAGGACAATGCAGTAGTCCCAGGATTTAAAGAACTTTATCTCCTTCCCCTGTTCCTTCTCCATCAGCAATGAATACTAGGTGGCTTTAGTGCCTTGGAGAGGCTCACATTGCCACCAAGTGCAGCTTCTGGTGCTCCTTCTTTCCTCCAACTTGTCATGGTTGAGAGCTCCATCTGTGAAATCCCTCATGGAGTAGGCCACGAGGCCCTAGTCATATCCAAGCTAGGGGGACCCCCCGTTACAGTGGTCTCAGATTTCGAGCATTGCTCTTCCGAGTATAAGGTCTGGAGTAGACACCAAAACACTTAAGCCCAAGAAACCCTCTCACAAGAGTAGGGACATGGCCACAGGCATAAGGACAGATCTCTGTCCAGATCTACCTTTAAGAAAAAGAATCCCTTCCAGTCTCGGTCAAAGTCAGCTGAATCCTCGCATGCAGGTCCTAAGGAATTAGGTCCACACAAACCTTCTGTCAAAGAAGGAAAGGCACATAGGAAGAATGATCCATCAGTACCGGTTCTGGCTTCATCCCACAGACCAAAAGATTGGCAACTATTGTCCCATATGGGATCCTCTGAGTAAGCAGACTGTTGGACACGGCATATCCATCAGTTCCCATGTCAGGGTCTCCTCAGACTCCAAGAAGGGTGGCCATCGTTATGTCATTGGAGGATATTTTCATTCCACCGTGTTCACAAACTCCTCTTCTATTGGGCCGAGTCCTCCTTACATACATTTCTATACCCGAAGAACCCACCATGGTGGGGAGAGGAACCTCCAATGCAGCATCCACAAGTTGGACTATTCTCCCCGCTGGTGCTTCCAGTAGAGCAGGACTCTACATTTTCAGAATGAATGCTCCATATGAGCCTGATGTTCCATGTGAGGCTCCCTCTACCCTCCTCCACAAGGGAAACATGCCCAGACAGAGCCCACAGGAGGCCTTGGAGCTATCTTGGATATGACCACCCAGGGACTGTTGATACCCTATGTCTTGCCCCCACTCCCTCAACCAGTTGACCCTTTCTGCTGGCCTTACTGTGCCCCGTGGGATCCATATAACAAATAGCCTAGATTGTGCAAGAATCCCACTGACCCTTTTCTCCTAGCTGATACCAACCAGCTCCTTTGGAGTTTGTGAAGGAAGAAGTCAAGCTGGATATGCTGGTCCCAATGGATGTGTCATCCTCCTCACCTGATGAGGCATCCCTTCCCTGCCTGATGAGCACAGGCAGTATCAGGAGCTGTTACAGAGGGTAGCAACCAAGATACAGATACATCTTGAAGTCCAGGACACACAGCATGGTCCATCCTTCAACCTTCTGACCCTAATAAGGTGGCCCTCCCAGTCAACAAGGCCATTTTGGAACCCTCCAGATCTGTGTGGCATTTCCCTGTCACCTGTGCCCCTACCCTTGAGGGTTGAAAAACAATATTCTATGTCAGCTAAATGGGCAGAATTTTTTATTTATCCATCCACAGCCTAACTCCTTAGTAATACAGGCAGCTATAGAGAGGTCCAGGTCACCGCACCCCAAGTCTACTCTAACTGACAAGGACGCTAAATGCATTGACTTCTTGAGGAGGAAAGTATTTTCACCAGCTACTCTCCAATTCAAAGTTGCTAACTACCAGGGCATTGTTAGGAGAGTATGATTTCCTAAATTATTCCAAAATTCTGGAATTTAGAGACAAATATCCTGAGGAAGACAGGACTCCATTCCAAGATCTTATTGATGAAGGCTAAGACTTCACTTTAAGCAGCAGTGGACTTAGCTGACATTTGGTCTAAAACAGTTACCACAGCTGTAATCAGGAGCCATGAATCGTGGCTGCACTCTTCAGGGCTCCCCAGGGAGGTCCAGAATATCAGTGAGAATACTGACAATTCACTGCACACTCTTAAGGACTCTAGGACAACTCTCCACTCCTGGGCATTTACACCCCAGCTCTAAAGGGGAAACACCACAAGCAAACCAATAGGCCCAAATATCTCTTCCTTCTCCTCTTCCCCCCCACCCCCCCAGCATTTTAGCTCCAGCAAAAGCCGTATGAACCACCATACAAAACAACAGAGGGTTCAAAGACTCAGATGCACCGCTTCCTCCACCTCTAGGACTGCTGCCCAGCTATGCCCACAGTCCACAGGGTTTCTTGTGATCTGATGCTCAAGGACTGCATACCGATATTGATGCCATGCCACATTGCCCCCCCCCCCCCAAATCTCTGGTGGCTGCCTTACCTACTTCACACACAACTGGAGGGCAATAACAGACAATTGGATACTAGAGATCATTCACTCCAACTACCCAGTTGAGTTGATATCACCTGACCACCACAAACCTCCTTCTCAGGGACCACTCTTATGAGGAGATCCTTCATCAGGAGGTGAACTCCTCGAAAAAGGGGTTATAGAGCAGATGCCACCTCAACATTGAGAGGAGATTCTAGTTCCCATATTTCATAATTTCCAAGAAAAATGGAGGATGGGGACCAATTCTTGATATACATCAACTATACGCCTTTATGCACAATTAAAAATAATTTCCTCCCTGGAGGATAAGAGATGGTTTATGGTCCTTGACATGGAAGATGCTTGCTTTTAGATAGATATTCACCAGTCCCACAGAAGATTTCTTCAGTTCATTTTTAGGGCAAGAGAAACACAAATTCAGATTATTTCCATTCAGGTTGGTGACGGCACTCAGGCCTTCATGAAAATTTTCTATGTGATGGCAGCCCAGATGAGGTATGATGGCTACACTGTCTTCCTGTATCTGCATGACTGGCTGCTAATGGGCAGATCAAGCCAGAAGGTCCAATCGACAATCTTATTCTTACTCCACTTTCTGACATTGCTGGAGGTCTGTGTAAATAAGCACTTTGACTCCTACAAGGACTATAGATTTCATAGTAGCAACCCTGGATATATCCTCAGAAAAAGCCAACGACCCTATAGACAAATTTCAGGTTACGAATAACTGGATAAACCAAGTAATCCTCAGACCTTGCATCACAATCATGGTCTGCCTTTCCTTCCTAAGCCACATAGCTGCATGCACGTACATAGCGCCATTTGCCAGACTCCATATTCGCTATCTGCAGGCTTGGCTTCAGTCTGTCTGCTCACCAGACAAGGACAACGTGAATACCAGGGTAACAATCCCACTGAAAGTCGGATCCTCTCTCAGTGGTGGATGAAACTGGAGCAGGTGTGAGCAGGAGTCCCCTTTCTTCCACCTACCCTTGCATCAAGAACCACAGCATGCTCTTAGCAACATACACACCAGGTGTGCAGAATACTCTGACAGACATTCTGAGCAAGCACTTTGCCATAGACTGTGAATGAGAAATACGCAATTGTGTCATGACCAAAATCTTCATCCACTGAGTAACGTTATCTTGTGGCCTGTTGAATTCCCAAACAAACAAGAAATTCAATCTCTACTGTTCCAGAGCAGCATTAGGCCGAGACTTCAGGTACAATGCCTTTCTGTTGTCCTCAATGGACCATCTGAGGTACACCTTTCCTCCCAGTGCTCAACTACCTTATGTTCTCTGCAAAATTCACCTTGACAGGCCAAGGTTATCCGTATCACACCCAATTGATATAGGCAGTTTTGGTTTCAAGACCTACTACAATGTCATCTTGTTCTCCCATCTCTCTTTGACCCTTTCTGGATCTGTTAACTTAGGACCAGGGCAGGATCAGATATCCCAGCCCAGAGCCTCTTCATCTTACAGCCTAGCATTTGGATGGGCATCAGACCTGGAACGTTCATGTCCAGAGGCAATCTGAACTAAACTCCGTCACAATGGAAAAACCTCCACTAGAAAATGCTATCTAGCTAAATGGAGGCATTTTCTACCTGCTCACAACAGACTCGGGTATCAACAGAATCAGTAGGTATCCATGTCATTTTAGACTATCTCCTGTCCCTGCCAGCCTATTAAAAATTGGCAGTCAATGCCTTTCATCCTCTGGTGGAGGGCTGCTCTATCTTTACTCACCCTACAACAATTTGATTCTTGAAATTCCTTATTAAGACCTTCCTGCCAGTGATGAAACGCACACCACGGTGGGACCTCAACTTGGTACCATGATCTCTTACCAGACCACGTTTCAAACCAATAGCCACTGTTCCATGTCACACCTCTCCATGAAAATTACCTAGTCTTAGTTGCTATCACACTGGGAACACTTGTGACAGAATCGCCGTACATCATATTTCATAGAGAAAAGGCTTTCTTTCATCTCTACCAGATATTCATCCCCAAGGTAATTTCAGGGTTTCATATGACCCAATCCCCTATTCACTTACCAGTGTTCTTCCTTAAGCCTCATGTTTCCAAAGAGGAAGAGAGGCTGCAGTCTCTCAATGTCAGACGGGCTTTGGACTTTTATCTGCAAAGAACAAAACCAATGAGGAAAACACAGAGACTATTTGTTGCTGTAGCAGAGCAATCATGAAACTCAGACATCAGCCCAGAGACTCACTGAGTGGATCTCTGGAAGCATCATTCTGTGTCATCAGCTAACACATATTGCTCACCAGGATGGTGTGAAGGCCCACTCTGTGGGAGCACAGGCAACCTCAATGGCATCTCTTACCAGTACTGGACATTTGTAAGGCAGGTGCCTGGAGCTCCATCCACACCTTTACAAAGTATTGCATCCTGGTTCAGGCTTCCTCAGCAGATGGAGGTGTGGGGACAGCAGTATTAGTCATCTATACCAACTGCATCCTTGCACCCGCCTCTTATTTGACTGCTGCTTACTAATCACCCACATATAGAATACAGACAGGGACCAGCACTCAAAGAAGAAATGGAAGTTACTTATCTGTAACTGGTGGTTTTTCTAGTTGTATGATCCCTATCTGTATTCCACTACCCACCCTCCTTCCCCTCAGCTTTGGATCCTGTATGATTTGTGGTAAGGGAAGGAACTGGAGAGGCATTGGTCTGTGCCTCATTTATGCCCTTAGTTCGGAGCATGAGGAGAGCAATTGCACATCTGTGAACCAGTGGTTTCTATTTGCTACAACTCTCCAGTCTTGGACACAGAGTGTGTGCATACCCCCACATATGAAATACAGATAGGGACCACACATCTCTAAGAACCTCCAGTTACAGGTAAGCAACCTCCATTTTATTTATTTATTTATTTATTTTTTCATTTAAAAACAAAAGCACAAACACTAATTTTCCACGAAAATTTTCATGTGTGGGGGAAAAGGCCATTTTTTGGTCAAAGTAATTTTTCAGATGAAAAATTTGACCAGCTTTAATTATTTTAAGGCAATGGTGGACAGCTGAAGGCCTGCAGGTTATATAAGCAATAGACATACTTGTTTCCGTGACAACTGGTTCCTGGATCTTCAACCAACTCTGTCTCAGACCTTTCATAATACAATAGCCAAGATGACTTAGTGACAAAATACTCCTTAGCAACTTTTAAGTCGGACAATGTTCTAGGACATACTATTTGTTTTCTCTGAGCCTTACTTTCCATATCTGTAAAATGGGGTAATCAATTTTTAACCAACTGTGTAAAGCAGTTGTCACCAGCCGGTAGATCGCGATTGACAGGTCGATCCTCTGCCAGTCGATTGTGATCTCCGGCTACTAAAAGTCTGGCGGCGCAGTGGGGCTAAGGCAGGGGCTGCAGAGACATGCTGGCCACTTCTGGGACTGGCCTGAGGCCAGGGCAGGTAGGGAGCTTGCCTTAGCTCTGCTACGCTGCTGGCTGGGAGCCGCCTGCATTACGCACCTCCTGGCCGGAGCCTGCACCCAAACTCCCTCCCAGAGCCCACACCCCTCATCTCCTCTTGCACCACAATCTCCTGCCCCAGGCTCAGCCCTGATCCCTCTCCCATATCCCAAACCTCTCGGCCCCAGTCCAGAACCTACACCCCCTCCCATACTCCAACCCTCTGCCCCATCCCAGTGAAAGTGAGTGAGGGTGGGGAGAGTGAGCGATGGAGGGAGGGGGAATGGGGTGAGTGGGGTGGGGGAGATCCTGGATTGATCTTAAATTCAAAAAGTGATCTTGTGCATAAAAAGGTTTGAGACCACTGGTGTAAAGTGTATTGAGATCCTTGGATGAAAAGTACAATGTAAATGTGGAGAAAGAGGCTGTATTTCAAAAACTTAGTTTATAAAGAGACTTACACGGGGGTGGGGTGCGGTGGGAGGGACAATAAAGTGGATTGAGGCTGGCATCGCCTGAAGAATCAGGCATGAGGGTATTCTCTGTAGTAAAATATTCTTGCAATACTCTTAGCAAACAGCTAACAGCACAGAAATCCAATATCCTAAGGAATGAAAATTTTAACTGACTCACCATTATTTTAATTTTATAGGCTGGCAATCATGGTTTATTTGGAAACAGCACAGCACAATCGAGGGGCATGCACACACCAGTGCAGCCGCTAAATGCTTCCCCCAATATCCGGGCACAAGTGCCTCCCCAGTTTCTTTCCCCACAGGTAAGCAGTTTAACATTTTTGGTTTCTTACAAGATATAAGTAATCTTACAGCATTTACAGTACAGGTTTTAAGTCTTTTCGCATGCCAACTTGGTGCGAACCTGACATATTTTACTAGTGGAACACTTAGATTTTGTTTGAAATTTTCCATTGTGATTTGGGATTTCAGTGCTTTGCAGACTGGAATCCTTTCTTGCATTCTAATGGGAGCTCAGTGTGAGAATGTTTACTGCCCCTTCTTTTTATCTTCCGTGTAAGCTCATAAGTCCTGAGTTCCATACTGATTCTTTGCAAGATGATTTTTTTTTTTTAAATTGCTACTAGAGGGATGCACACTTCATAGTTTGTGTAGGCTGAGCTTATTGCATTCACCAAGGGCCTCCTTGAATCCCTCCTCATCCTCTTCCCCCACAAGCTTCCTATTTGCCACCTTCTCGTACCCCTCTATTTCAGGACTCCCTCCAACTCTCCCCAGTCTCCCCCTTAGGGGTTCTATATGTGCCTCCCCATTCCCCTTCCTACCATACCAGGATTCCTCAGTCTTTCTCTTGCCAGGTGTTCCATGTGCGCCCACATTCTTTCTTCCCCCCATGTCAGGGGCCCTGTGTGCACCCCACTTTCCCTCTTCCCCCATATCAGTCTCTGCCATTATCTCCCCATGGCAGGGACTCAGTACAACCCTTACTACCCTCTTTCTGTGCATGCCAGGAGCTCTGTCTGCCTCCATTTCCACCTTCCCTTTATACTAAAGCCCCCCAGTCTCCCCTCACTAGATGTTGTTGTGTGCCCCCTTTCCCTCTTCCCCCATACCAGGTTCCTCCATTCTCCCCTCTCCCCATGTCTGGGCTGGGTGCATGCCCCCATTCCTCCTATGCCACCCACCATCTTCCTAACTGATAAACAAGTCATTGAAGGCATCAGCATGTTAGTCTAGTGTAGAGATGAGATGGGGTATAATGTTAAGAGGGATTAATGAGTGGCATCAATCAGCTTGAAGTATAAGAGTTGCAGAGGTGCTTGAAACTGTAGCTGTGCTAAAGTACTGGCAGGAGCTTTGTCTCTCTCTCTCTCTCTCTCTCTCTCTCTCCTCCCCTTCCCCCCCCCTTTTTTTTTTGCCCCTTTTGGCTTTCCAGTTTTCCCCAAAATCAATAAGGTTCTGGCCATTGATGCCTAGAACCTTCCTTGAAATTTTGGAATTGATCAGATGTGGCATTCAAAATTCTCGTTACATCCACACTGAGAAATGCCATTGAGTCAAGTGTAGGGCCTTCTTAAGCTTGACCAGTTAATGTGAGATACAAGATCAGCCAAATTTTTTTTACCTAAGTATGAAAAGTTTCTCTCTACTTCAACCATACTTGCTTTCCCGCCTCCTGAATGTGTGGCTCAGTAAAGGACTGGACTTGAGAAAGAAAACTGGGCAATTTACTTTATAGCCCAGATTTCTCAGGGCTCAAGCTTACCAAACATGCACATTTCCTTTGTTCTCCCTTTGCTTTGGGCACTGTTAAGGCTTTTTGGAAACTTTGAATGCTATGGAGGAGATGGAGCTCGCCTGTGAATAGGGAAGTGAACTCTTGGCACCAGGCACAAAGTTACTGGCTCTCATGCCAACTTCAGCTCCTTTTCCTTTTTACATCTCCAAAAAAAACCCCAACCCAGACGTACTCAGTTGTTGGAGTTCAATGTGATGATAGTGTCATGGTTCCTGGTTGGTTACACGTGTGCAAAGGTTTCCAGTTTAATGCAGTTTTCAAAACATACCTTCCTATTGGGTATGTGTAATGTTAAATATTGTCAGTTACCTGAATTATGTATTCTGTTCAAGCCAGAAGTTAACTACTTCTTCAAGTAACATCCCTATTGGGGCTCCACTTCAGGTGTGCATGCGCCTCTCAAGTTCTTGGTGGGAGATTTTCATTTAGCAACGTCTGTTCAGCCCACGCATGTGCCTGGTGCCTCCTAGTAGTGGATACCGTGCTATATAGGGGTGCACAGGCGAACCGCCCTCAGTTCCTTCTCAACCACCTTGGCCTGAAACAGAACCCTAGCACGTCTGTCTTGAGCGTGCCTCGGCTTTTCTAATATTTCTATAGTGGTTAAGATAGTTTTTGTAGTGTTAGTATAGTTATAGTTAAATAAGTAGTGAAAGGATTGTTTTATTCTACTCTTCCCTCTGGGAGACTTATTTTTTTCCTGCCAGGGCATGTCTGGTTCTCCAGCAGAGGCAACGTCGAAACCTGCTGATGGCCACTCTATTTTAATGTGTCCATTGCTTCGGGAAGTCCCACTTCTCCCAGAAGAGCTGGGAGATTAAACTCAGACTGCTAATGATGGAGCACTCCCTTTAGCCAGCTTCTGAGTCAGGTCAGGAAGGCTCCCCCATTACATCAGCCTCTGGACAGATCCAGTGCCCCTTCTACTTCGGTGCAAGCTTCCCTTAAGAAAGAGAAGATCTACAGTCTGCAGAGTCTTGACCTCTCCACTCGGTACAATTGAATTGAAGGCCCCCTCCTGCAAAACTGGTAGAGCCATAAAGTCCTGGAGCACAAAGGAGTGACACAGCTCTGATAGGGCCAAGGTACTTTCTACCAGCTTGGAGGACAAGCATAGACATTTGCGACTAGTACTGTTGAGGTCAACCAGCCATTGGTACCCAGGCACGCAGCACCCTTGGCACCAAGTGAGCAGTGGTCCTCATACACATTTGCCTCTACTTCAGTATGCCCACCGTCAGCAATACTGTCTGCTTTGGTAACCTTGGCCTCGGCTACCACATTGATATCGATCCTCACTTTGGTGTCACAGGAGTTCAGATATACTGAAGAATTCTCGATAACAGATGAGCCCCGCCCTTCATGGGTACTGAACATCTCTTGGTACCAAGACTGATCTCTGGACTACAATCTTCCAGTACTGCAGGACTCTCCACCTTTTTCTGCAGGTGCTCCTTCTTTGGATGAGATGGAGGAGAGTGAAAGAGACTTCCAGTTGGTCTTCTCTGTTTCTGTTTGGGGTTCTCTTCAGGAACCCATTCTCTGAAAATCATAGGGAAAATCAGGTTCGTTATCAAGGGTAGTGGAACATGCTACCTCCACTTCTGAATGGGCCCCCTTAATAGCCACACTGGGACTCCTGGGCTGCCTATTGATAACAATTTGCCAGACCACTGGTAGTGTCTCATTCGGAGGCCGGAGTTGTACAGCCCTCTCCTCCCCAACCAGCCCTTCCACTGGAGGAGACATTGGAGGAGCAGGAAGCTAAGGCGGATAAGGAGGCCATCCCTCATACACGTATTTCATCCTCGTCTCTGGATGAGGCGGTTATGCCTGTACCACCATCCTTGGTCTTAGATACTGTGGTCACACTGGTGCCAGGTCCATCTCCATGGTGGTTGTCATGTTCAGGAAATCATGGCTCCATCTCTGTGTTTCCAAGAGAAGTACAGAACTCTGTGGATAACCTCCCCTTCGATGGTCGTATACTGTTCTTGGAAACCACAGATGAGTCCTTGCACACTCTGTAAAACAGCCCTAAGAGGTCTTTTAATCTCTGAGCATATATAGACATTTTAATAAGAAAAGGTTTAGTAGGTCAAAGACTGCCCAGAGATCACATTTGACTCAGTATTCCAGGTTCCTTAAATCCAACGTACCTCCCAGAAAGAGAGAGATTTCACAGAAAGAGGGCTGCTCATCTGCTCTTCGTGACCACTCAGCCGTCTTCAAGGCAACAGTTTTGATGGGTTGGTCAAGAGTTTGAATCTTCCCTCACCTCTGGATTTACACCTCTGCCCATTAACCCGCCCCACCCCCCATTGGAGACTTCCTTGCCTATTGCCAACATGCTTGGAAGCAGATTGCTACAGACAAGTAGGTCATGACATTGGGTTATACCATCCATTTTTTATATCACACTCTCTCTTCCAACCCTCTTCCCATCCCACTTCAGGGACCCTTCTCAAGAGCTTTCATTGAGACAAGAAGTGAATTCTGTCCTTCGATTAGGAGCAATAGACCGGATTCCTCCTCCTCCTAATGAGGGAAAGGGATTTTACCTGAAGGATTTCCTTGTGTCAAAGAAGGATGGAGGGTGGAGACTGATTTTAGATCTAAGACTTCTAAACAAGTTCATAAAGTCTCAGAAGTTCAGGATGGTGATTCTTGCAACTGTTGTTCTTTCACTAGAGGAAGGGAGTTGGCTTTCAGCCCCTCAACCTACAAGATGCCTATTTGCATAGAACACTGTATCTATCACACAGGAAATACCTACACTTCACTATAGCCCATGGTCATTTCCAATACTGATTCTTCCCTTCAGTCTTTCCTTGGCCCCAGCGGTGTTCTCAAAAGTCCTGACGGCAGTGGCTGCTTACCTCTGACAAGAAGCGATTCTAGTCTTCCTGTACCTAAATAACTGGCTACTCGAGCCATTCCTACAAAACAGTGCTATCTTCCTCCTAAATGGCCCTTGCTCTCTTTCAGGAGTTGGGTCTGAAGCTGAATGTAAAAATGTCCATATTAACCCTGCTACAGAAGATACAACTTATAGAGGCATATTTGGACTTGCTGACTGCCTAACTTCCCTGAACCTTGTCAGGTCTGGTACAGGCAGTTCAGGGGAGCCCTCGAACCACGATAAGGAACTGTCTTCAGCTCCAGAAAACATATTGCAGCTTCCACCATTGTGACCAATCGCACAAGGCTACATCTGTGCTGCTTCCAGGGTTGACTCAGAATGACCTATTCTCCAGTAAGAAGAATTTGGACAGACAGGTGACAGCTCTACAAGCAAGGTACTCTTAGACTGGTGGAAGGATCAGCTCAGTGTCTGAGAAGGCATTCCTTTTTGTCAACTAATCCCATCAGTGACTTTTAACAACAGACGCAATCACTGTTGGAATGAGGAAACCTCCTCAGTACCCTCATGACAAAGGGCAGATGGACAACCCAAGAAACAAGTCTCCACATCAACCTGTGCTGTCAGAAATGCATGCCTTCATTTTCTACCTTTCATCAGAGACAAATCAATCAGGGTCATGATGGAAAATGTATCCTGCATGGTCTATATCAACAAGCAGGGAGGAGCAAATTTCCCCTCCCTGTGCTCTGAAGCCATGAAATTCTGGAATTAGTGCATAGCTTGTAAGATCCAAATTTCAGTTCACTACCTCCCGGGTATTCAGAACACCACACCTAATGTCCTCAGTAGACACTTCTCACAGGATTGCAAATGGGAGCTAGACACTCAGATGCTCCACAGCATATTCCTGAAAAGAGCAACTGCCAGAGGTCTCTCTGTTTGCAATCTCCAGGAACAGGAAGTGCCCTCTTTTCAGCTCAAGAGGTGGCCTGGGCCACCAGTTCTTGGGAGATGTCTATCTTGGAAAAGGTTTTTTTGTACTATGCATTTCCTCTAATGGTGCTGATGCAGAGGATGATGATGATGATGAAGAAGGTGACAGGACAGATCCAGAGTTATCCTTATAATGCCTACCTGGCCAAGACAAGTTTGTACCATTACTTGCTTCACCTGTGTTCAGATGTCATTCGAGCTCTGGACCATTCTTCATCTCCTGTCACAGGATGAGTGTTTTGTGCTTCATCCCATCCTAGCAGTTCTCCGCTTCAGGGCATGGCTCCTTGATGATTCGTGGAGTTAGATTCCTCCTGCTCTGTGGAAGTACAACAGTGCTCTATTACTGAATAGCAGAAAAAGATCAACCCATATTACTTTCCTGCAGAAATGGAAGAAATTCTTCCATTGGTATTGTTATTGCTGTCTTCTGCCTGATTCAGTGACACTTTCAATCATCCTGGATTACCTGTTGGATCTAAAGAAATTGGGGCTATCAGTTAGTTCAATTAAGATCCATTTGGCCACAATATCAGGCTTTCATCCACTGGTAGAACAATTCTCCATGTTTGTTCATCCGGTATTGTCTAGGTTTATTAAAGGTTTGGGAAATATCTATTCACAGATTAGGAACCCTACCCCAACCTGGTACCTCAGCTTGCCACTCAGTTACCTTTATGAGGCCTTCATTCAAACCAATAGCAGCCTGTGCTCTGTTGCATTTATCTATGAAGACAGCCTTTTTGGTAACCATCATGTCAACCCATAGGGTTGGAAAGATTGGAGCCTTGATGCCAGAATTCCTCCCCCCCTCCCCCCCCCACCTTTTACGGTATTCTTTAAGGACAAGGTCTCTCTACATCCACGTTAATCAATCCATTCATTTACCAGTGTTTTTCCCAAAACATAGTTCTAGCCCCATAGTTCTCTCCTGGAATCCTATTTATATATGCTGGATGTTAGGTAGGACCCAGGAAGTTACTTAGGCTCTTCATTTTCTTCACAGATAGATCCAAGGGGTCCTAGATCTCTACTCAGAGACTACTGAGATGGATATCTTAATCTCACTTGTTATGATGCTGTGGGCGTTCATCCCCCACAAAGGGAGATAACACATTCAACCAGATCATAGACAACATCTGTGGCATTACTGAAGAATGAATCAGTATCTGAAATATGCAGGGCTGCTACATGGTTTCAGTGCATACATACTAAAAGAAGAGGCTACTCACTTTGTGCAGTAACTGGTTCTTCAAGATGTTCATCCCTATGGGTGCTCTACTACAGGTCCTCCTTCCCCTCTGCTTCAGACTGTTCTTTAGGAGATGCTTGCGTGAAGAAGGAACTGAGGGCAGTTTGCCTGCAAACGCTGATGTAGCCTCGGTATCCAGCATGAGCAGGTATAGGGCGCATGCGCAGGCCCAAAGGACACTGCTAATTGAAAATCTCTGATCAAGGGCTCAAGAGGCGCATGCGTTCCTGAAGTATAGCAACCATCGGGACACACATCTCAAAGAACTGCAGTTACTGCACAAAGTGAGTAACCTCTGCATTTATGGATGTGTAAGGTGCCAGTTAAAATAAAATCTAGTGACTTTACCATGCAAACTTGAGCATATGCCATACTTGATCCTCTTCATAAATACCTCCTCCCCAACTTCCTTTATCATAACAATGCGTTTTTTGTTGAGCCATTTTGTATATGTTGAATCTTAGCTGTTTGAATTGATTTCTGCACAGGTTTCTGCCTCCATGCTCAAGCAGTTTCCCAACGGTGGCTTGAACCCAGGTCTTTTCAATATATCTCCTCAACAGATTGCTATGCTGAGTCAGCTTCCAAATATTCCTCAGTTTCAACTAGTAAGTAGCTGGTCCTCTTGCAGTGATAGATTGGGTTTCCTACAATCCTGTCCCTGTGTACAAACTCTGCTAAGACAGAAGTGGAACAAACCTAAAGAGAAAACAATCTAAGACTTGTTCTGCTGATTTTTGCATTATTTGTGTACAAGCACTCCCTGCTCTTGTACAGGAAAACACACGGTTGATGGGGTCAACACAATCTAAACTTATCTGTGTAGTTATAAGTTGGATCTATATATTTTGTTATAGTCAGTCGGTAATTAATCTTAGCAACAACTTTGCGGTGGGAAGCAATTGTGTGCTGATATTTCAGTGATTTTGTTGTTCTGGCTTGTATTTTTAATGACTTGAATAAAGCAGCTACGGGGAATACTGTTACTAATTTCATTAGGTGTAACGGGAAAGCCAGATCTTATTTTTCTAATTCTTTCACAGTGATTTTATTTCCTTGTGAAAAGCGAGGAACTGTTTGTCTTACCGAAAGCTATTAATAAAGCATTTGCCAGTGATCAGTTCCAACAAGAATTTTTCCCCAAATGAGCCCATATTTCTTTCTTCTCCACTTGTGTTGTAGGCATGTCAGCTTCTTCTTCAACAGCAGCAGCAGCAGCAGCAGCAGCAACAGTTGTTGCAGAACCAGAGAAAGATTTCTCAAGCTGTGCGACAGCAGCAAGAGCAACAGGTATGGCACTTTTCGTTCCCTCAAAGGCATGTGGGGTGCAGGGTGTTTGAGGAAACTTGTCAGTCTACAGCAAAGACCATGCCATGCTCCTTTCATCACTAGGTGTCAGTTAAGCTTCCTCTCACTCTCTCTCAGAACTAACCACTACTGCATGATTACCCAAGCAGCCAGTTTTAGTTGGAAGTAAATTCCCTCATTTGTTTCCTTGGCAGCTTGCTCGTATGGTGAGTGCCCTCCAGCAGCAGCAAAGGCAGCCGGGCATGAAGCATTCTCCATCCCATCCAGTTGGGCCTAAGTCACATTTAGACAGCATGGTACCCAATGCTCTGAATGTGGGTCTCTCAGATATACAGGCCAAAGGGCAAATACCCGGATATGGTTCTGGTGAGTACTGCTATGAGCTGGGATTATTCGTTGTGTTGCCAGTGGTATTACTCTATTAGTTTGACCTGTGATCCACCAGGAGTGCACTAATTCTCTGGCACTGTAATTTTTGTATAGGCATTGGATTTAGGGTTTGTGTCACAATGTCAGCTCTATTGCTAAAACTGCAATGTCTTGCAAGTCTTCTAGGTTTGGCTTTTTTTTCCCTACAGAGTTCAGTTCGACGGCATCCTGACTTATCACGCTTATTTTAAGGCTGGCTGGTAGAGCAGCATTATGTAAAAGATAGGCCCAGCCCTCAAAGAACTTAACAGCCTAAATAGACAAGGCAGACAAAGATCGGGAGAGGAAACAGAGGCACAGAGAAGTGCAGTGATTCATGAAAGGTCACCAAGCAGATTGGTGGTAGAGTTGGGAATAAAACCGTAGTTTATTGATTCTTAGTACAGTAGCTTATCCACTAGATCACACTGCCTCTCAATTACTTATTTTATAGACTTCCCCTTCAGTGCAAATAGATGTTATCCCTCTCCCACCACCTCCAATCTCCCTACACACACACATTCTGTGTTAAAATAGGGACTGAAGCTGTGATGATACAAAGGCATTTATCACTTGATTTTAAAAAAAAAAAGTCAGGAAAACTTGGGACCTATTGGAAAAGTGAATTGGACTCAGGTTGCTGAAAGCTGTAGCAACAGAATATAGTAATATCTTTAGGAAGTTGTGATAGGCAAAGGAGGACAGACAAAAGATATTGGGCCATTATATGTGGTACAATGGATAATCTGCCTTTTTGAAACCATATAGCTTTTTTTTTTTATAATCTTAAAAATATAGCTGAATTATTTTGTTTTAGTTTATCAGCAGCACCTAGAGGTAATTAGTCTGTTAGTTCATTCATCACCATGTTTCACTACCCTGGCAGCCTTCTTGAGTCATTCAAGTTTAATTCAGTCTAGCCACAGACTTGTGCTAAGATACAGTGAATATACTTGCATCCATGTGGAACATGGCTTTTCTGAATATCAGAGCTGACAGCATGGCAATGAAGGAGAATCTGCTTGGCAGCTGGTAAGAGTTTAATGAGAATGACACGATGTGTCCTGCACAGATATGGTGTTGGGAGTCAGATGAATTGCTTACATACCACCTGAAGTGTAGCTGTGCAAAGGGATTTCAGTTACTATCATTGCATTTTATTTATCTTTATGATCACAAGTATCCATTTGGAAGGTGATTCTTATAAAAAGAGAGAAAATGGTATTGTTTTCTGTTTCACAGGCTTTGGTTCAAGTGGCATGGATTATGGCATAGTGGGAGGGAAAGAAGCTGGATCAGAATCTCGCTTTAAACAGTGGACTTCTATGATGGAAGGGCTCCCCTCCGTAGCTTCACAAGATGCCAATATGCACAAAAATGGTGAGAGAGATTTGAGGTTATACTGCCTGAAATAGGAACATTTTTATACCACCACTCTTTACCCCAGGTGAAAGATATTGATAGAGAAGTCTTCATTCCAGCTGAACTCTCTTTGATAGGATTTTGAACACATTTTCCTCTGCTAGTTTTTTTTTTTTTTTTTAAACCCATCAAATTTATCATCTGCTGATAGGTAACATTTCCTCCCCACACATCAGTAGTTCTGAAACTACAATGAAACTGGTGTGATGTTCTTTAATTTAATATCTTATTCCTTCTGTGGTGGTTTTAAATTCTCTTGGTTCCAGTTTGTCTGCCCCTTCCCAAACTCCTGTTTTTCCTCCATGTAAATATATCTTTCTCCTATTTCTCAGGTGCAATAGTGCCCCCTGGAAAAGCTCGTGGAGGATCGCCCTACAACCAATTTGACATAATCCCAGGCGACCCACTGGGTGGCCATGCAGGCCCTGCTGGCGATAGTTGGTTACCTGCCAAATCTCCACCAACAAACAAGATCGGAAGCAAATCCAGCAATGCGAGCTGGCCTCCAGGTATTGCACACGTTAACTCTTTCAGTAAACTTGATGAGCATTTCTCTTCAGTCTGCTTTTTTTAACTGTCTCGAGAGTTATTTCTTGGGCCTCTCTACCCAGTCAATTAAATCTGTTGTTTTTGACTATTAAATAGGACTTAAAGTGTTAAACTGACCGTATAAATTTAATATGAATTAAGAACAGAATAACTATAGTGTGTCTAAGTAATCCTTGATTTCTGACAAGTGAATTGTGACCTGTGTGTTTGTGATGGGCATGCAGGTGTGATTTGAATGTAGTTGATTAAATTTGCTCAGAATGTTCGCAAATCAGTTTCTCTCTTCTGTACTGCATGCTGTTTCATTCTGTGTTATGCTTTCATGGAGGCTAAAAAAAATCCCATTGAAAGCACATCTGTCAGTGAAAGGTGTGGATGTTTGGTTTTCCAGGTGACTTTGGAATAAGGAAGGGCAGGATTTTTCTGTCTGGAGCTCATTGCATTTGGTGATCCATGATGTAGCATGAACTTCTTTGGGAATGGCTCCTTTGTACAAAAAAAATATCCTGGGAAAGGGTATAGTGTAGTCAGCAAGGCTGAAGTCATTGAAGTCTAGCACAGTCTGAAATGAGAAAGGTGGAAGATAGTCCAGAGGGAGCCCCATGTATTCGAGCCAGTTTTGGGATAAACTCCCATGGACATGAACTGTGAGAGGAGTTAGTACAAGGCATATTCTATATAGGAAAGTCTTCTCCTGATGATCCATTGAGGAGCCCTATTAAAAATAGTCATGAGCCCTTTCAAAACGTTCTCAAATTGTTAATTTCTGTTAAATGGCATTTCTGTCTCTGCATCTTATTTTTATTCCTTCCCATCCCAGAGTTCCAGCCAGGAGTGCCATGGAAAGGTATTCAAAACATTGACCCTGAATCTGACCCCTATGTGACCCCTGGAAGTGTGCTGGGGGGTACAGCCACATCTCCCATTGTAGATACTGACCACCAACTTCTGCGGGACAACACCACAGGTAAAACAGCAGACACCTGCATTCACTCCAATATCTCAGCCTTTTACAGAAGTAATTAAAACAAAATCTAATTTTCCACCCCACACCCAAAAGGGTGAGAACACGAAAAAGCCTAGGCTGCATTGACATATCTATTGTGAGTCAGTGACATTTAGTGGAAATGGAACCAATAGGATGTGTTTTGTAATACAGAAACTCTGTTATATTTATCTGCAATATTTTCTTCATTCCTTCCTTCCCCCTTTGATAGGGTCTAATTCTTCCCTCAACACCTCGCTGCCTTCACCTGGTGCCTGGCCCTACAGTGCCTCTGACAATTCCTTCACCAATGTTCACAGCACTTCAGGTGAGTGGGTTCCAGACCTTGAAAAACAGTCACCAGCCAGTCAGTGTTCTCTAGCTATACCCACTCCCCTTGTCTCTCTACTTTGGGCGTAGTCTTTTAGTACATCCTGAAGGCTGGGGAATTGAGAGATTTGATTGTCTGGTATGCTAGTTTTCCTCCTGATAAAATGTTCCATTACAGTTGCTTTAAAACAACCCTATATTTTTAATGAATTCCTTTTTAAGATCCAAAATACAAAGGTCTGGCACATGAGTCAGAGGATGGAGTAGAAGGCGAAGCAGAGAGGATATAGGGAACTTCCACAAAATGTACAAGCATTTCTCATACAAAAGCTACTAGGATAAGTAGTGAGGGTTTCATTTATTTAATTTGTTTTTAAATGTACCTGCTACTAAGCTAAGCACTCTGAGATGTTAAGGGAGGGGAAGACTATATGCAATCACCTTGCAACCTTCTAAAGTGGTTAGAACATTTTCATTTCCACTGTTGATTGCACCCTTCATCCCCCTTCAGGACTAGAAAGGGGAGTTATAGTGATTCTGGCCGTTTAACATGTAGACCAAAGCCTAGACTTTTGCCCTACATCTTTTTTATGTTATAAGGACACCAAGCATTCCTATTCATCAATGGGCTCTATACTCAACACTGAGTAACCATTTGAATATCCAGCCCAGGAAATCCAGTTGGATATCCAATTTTTTTATAAATCCCAAAGTTTTCCCTTGAGCTGGCATTGTCCTTCGCTATTTCTTATAATTGAATAGGTGTGGCTCTATAGGATGGCTTTGATTTGAAGCAGTATCTGAATATGTAGCTTTGTTTTACAAAGACATGTAAAGTTTCTGTTTCAAAGTTTATCTGCTGGTTAAGCTGAGTCTGGGAAGAGGGACACCAAACCTAGCTTTACCTCCTTTTAACTATATCTAGCATATAGGAAAGATGGGAATGATTTAGAGATGTAGGAATTAATAGGATTAACATGTTCCACGTGTTACTCAGCTTCAGAGCATTTCCCCAGTGCAGGAAAATGACTCCTTGAAGTGGGTCCTCTAAAATAGGCAGGTTAGAATTCACTCATCCCTAAATAAAATTTCCAGCTCTGTTGGAATTTAGATTTTTTTGTACACTTCAGATTTACGTGTGTAAAGTTAATGCAAGCCATTGGTACTTACAGACCCCTGGACTCCAAGCACTATGGAAGGTAGTGATCCAGATACATTGTATTTATAAATCATTACCTTTTTGCTAACAAATCTGCATTCTTAATTCTCAGATTTGCACTTACTGTGCTACCTTGGGGAGCTGGGAACCCTGATAGTTTGTTTTTCTCCATTTCAAATCTACACTAACTTGACAATAGTTAGGACTTAAATGCACATACCAGATGTGAGCCAGATTGACTAGACAAATGCATTTTTCCCAGACAGCCCTGCCTTGAACAGCGAGTGCTGCTTCAGGATTTTTGGATTTTACGCTTTATTGTTCATTTGCTATGTCCAGTCAGAATGAGGAAAATGCCAATTACTGGAGTAATCTGCACTCTGCCTAGCAATCTTATACTGGGTGAGCAGAGTGTCCAGTAATATCAAGAGAAACTGAAGAATGTACTACTGTCTTCTTCCTTAAGAAAGGGAGAAGAGGGGCCCTCCCCCATATCCAGAATTACAAATATGAAGTTTCCAATTTTATTAGCATACTGGGCTTCCCTGTTGGAGGTCTTTGGACTTCACTAGGAGAAAGCCATATTTGGGATTAGTAGATATCCAGTAATCTTTCTGAGCCCTAACAATAAGAATGTAACTATTTCAGATGAACTGAATTCCTGTCATCAGGGATCTCATAAATCCAGATTACACAATAGCTCAGTTTCTTGCTTTGCACCTCATAATGAAGCGCTTATCTCATAAAATATAAGTCATCTTACAAAAATGAACACATCTTTAGGAAGCAACATAAACCTACTATGTAGAGGAAGGACCAAGGAGTGATGAGACTAGAGTTTCAGTTCCCACTCTGCAAGCATCTTCTTTTCTGAGCCTCAATTTTCAATTTGTTAAATAAGGATAATACTTGCCCACCATTGTAAAGAGCTTTGAGATCCTTAGATCTCAGATTATATTAATGTGTATAAGAGGTCACTATATGAATGAACAAGTTTCTCTTTCAGAGTATATATAGAAAGCAGGGATTAACCAGGTCTGGCTTTGCTTGTGTTTTAGTTTGGTACATGCTAACAGCTGCATGGATTTGAACATTATGTGCCTGCATCTGATACAAGTGGTTTTAGCCTGCTACAATAGCTGCATAGTTACATAGACTGTGTTGTGAGGCTTAAATCCCATTAATCCATGCCCTTTATTATCCATTTACAGCAAAATTCAATGATTACAAATCAACATGGTCCCCAGATCCCATAGGACACAATCCCACTCATCTCTCCAACAAGATGTGGAAAAACCATATTTCCTCAAGGAACACTACAGGGCTGCCCCGCCCACCACCTGGCCTGACCAACCCCAAACCATCATCTCCCTGGAGCAGCACAGCACCCCGATCGGTCAGGGGGTGGGGGGCACAGGACTCAAGGCTTGCCTCTGGTGAGAAGGATCTCCTGATAGCATCATTGCTCGGCCGTGAGGGGTGTGTGTTATACAGCGCTAATGGTGTGGATATGATGCGGCCTTCGCAAGAGAGGAAGTTGCGTTTGCCCGGTAAAGGAAAAAATATCCCTTTTTAAAACGGAAACTAACTGTTAATGTGAGGGAAAGGTCCCGGGTGCTGCCTGGGGAGGAGTAAGGAGGGGGCTGGGAGTTACCAGGAGAGGATTTCTGCAGCCCTGTGGGTGGTGGTGGAGAAGTGAATTATGTGGTTGGGGAAATCCCTAGAAGACCCAAACTGGCAAAAATTAATTCTAATGTTAAATATGAGAATTGTTTTGTGTACAGTACCATAAAGCATAGAATCCTGTTAGTATGTTTGAAATGGATGAAATTGTCTGAGAGACGAAAAGACCTGAGCATAGTGCAGAGGAGGCATTTGTTTGTCAACATGTACCCTCAGTATCTTCTGACTTTTTGTATTTCTCCCTCTGTTTAAATGTTTTCAGCCTCTACCTGGAGTGATGGGGGCTCAGTTCGTCCTAGCTACTGGCTGGTTCTTCACAATCTCACTCCACAGGTATTTCTCTTTTACTTCTCTTTTGGGAGGCGGGAGTGCTAAACTACAGAGAGCAGGATTTGTGGGTTTCTTTTCTATTCCCATTTTAATGAAGTTTAACAATGCTGAATTGGTTTGGTGATTCTGATGGAATACCCATAGTCAGAGTAGCCTGCTTGACTACAGTAATCACATCAACTAAATGTGTAAAGATCTCAATTGCTTTGGTAGGATGTTTGATATTTGCCATAAGACCATTATAACTGTCTCCAGAGTATTTTGTGAAGGAATTACTCTCAAGTTTGTTTCCTTCAGAAATGTGGATAAATTGTGTTGTGTATAATAGCTCAAGGCTCTAGTTTCTTTGGGACATTGTCAATAACAGAGCTAAGGAGAACTGCCAGGTTTTACTCTGGGGTTTCCATAGCAAAACCTCAGAATGTTTCCAACACTGTTGCTAATAGCACAGCCTAGTTAGGACACTCCAGCAGTCGTCATTCTCAGAGCTTGTTTCCATTCAAAATAAATTCTACAGAGATCCTGGTTTCAGTAACTCCAATTAGCCTGTATTGGATCCTACGAAATGCCTATATGATTATCAGCAGCACTTTGGAAAATGGACAGCCACCCACTATCCAGTAGGATAATTTATCACACACAGCACATCTTAAGAACTAAGACCATGGGAAGGAGGGCTGGGATCGTCTCAGGTCATCCAAAATGCCAAACTGCATCACTCACAGTAAAAAGAACCTTTCCCTTGATATAGAGGACAAGAACAGCGATAGGAAAAAGGTTTGTCTAGTTGCAATGAAAAGGCACATTTCTATGTTTCTCTTAATGCAAGGAATGTTTCATGCTGTTCTAGCAGTCACTGAATGGCAGAGGAATAGATTTGGGAGAAGTTTTAAATTACTGAGAAAGGAAATAAATGGAACGGATTGTGATCAGAAAGGGGAAATGGCAAAGTGATGCTTGCTGATATAGAAAGAATAGAGGCAGCTGCTGCTGAAAGTGTCCAAGATGAGAGATAGAACTCTGTTAATCTGGCAGACTAGCGACAGTATTAATTGTTGATTGTCTCATAAAACACCCAAGTTAAAAACAGATCCTTTGCACCATTCAAAAACTGAGATTCCCAGTTTTTTAGACTGCATAAAGCAGTAATCTCTATCATTTTCAAATTACTGGCTGATTTCAAATCCTTCTGAAATTAAATAATTGGGGATGGGGAGAAGCAAATCAGGTAATCAAAATGACATGTTTTTTTGGTGCAATATTTCTTGCCCTAATAGGGTTAGAAATACAGTTTGTACTCCACTGGAAATCTGGGAAACACAGAGATAATCACAATTTAGTAATCTCAACACAATAAAGGGAGAGAACATTAGACCGGGGCCTAGAATGAGCTAAAATTAAAACAAGCTAAGCTTAGTATCTAATCACTGTACTACAAAATGAAGTCACTGTAAGATGCACAAAAGCCTACTGAAAAGAACCTACTTGAAAATAACATCCCATCCCTCTCACTGACCTTCTCAAGGTTCCACTCTTTTTTCCCTGTGACATGCAGCACAATACTAACTGATTTTTTAAAATTAAAATTTTTAATTACCTTATTTATTAAACATACCTCAAGTTCTTCAGATGTATTTACATTATAAACAAAAAGTTCAGTGCCCCTTTCTTTCAGTAAATCTTTATTTTTCCTGACTGTCTTCCTCAGATCGATGGGTCAACCTTGAGGACGATCTGCATGCAGCATGGCCCACTGCTGACATTCCATCTGAACCTGACCCAGGGCACTGCCCTAATCCGATACAACACCAAACAGGAGGCGGCCAAGGCCCAGACTGCACTGCACATGTGAGTTACCCCAGCAACATGCATATACCCCATCTCCTCTGACACATACAGCTGATTTTGTCTTGATAAAAGTCCTGCATGCAGGAGGTGATTCAGTAAAACTTGTTCGCATGCTTGCTCATGTCCGTTCCATGCTAGGTGTGCGCGCGCCACATACAAAGTTGCTGAAGTTTTTTTTCCCTTAGTGGTATTCATAGGACTGGCCTTCGTGCCCCCTGCAGCCCCGGGCACATGCGCCAGTATAAGGGGCACCGATGGCGCCACACCCTTTCAGTTCCTTACCACCTGTCACAGTTGCTTGGAACGACATCCTTGCTCTTGCAAGGCTTTCCGAGTGGTTTGAACTCTGTAGTCTATCATATATAGTTTTTGTAGTTAACGTATTTAGTTATCAGTCACTATTAGTGTATATAGTGTAAATAGCGGTCCCAGTTGTCGTGTCACGTCATTCCAGGGACTGGGCATGCCCAGGTCCCTGGGCTTCAAGCCATGTACCCCCTGCAGCAAGCCCATGCCAGTGAGCCACCCGCATTTGAGCTGTCTAAAGTGCCTTGGGGGGAAGCTCATGTTAAGGAGAAATGCAAGATCTGCAGGGGCTTCAGACCATGCACTCAGAAATACTGGGACATTCATCTGAAGGCTTTCCTCATGGAGGCAGCCATCAAACTGTCCTTGGAGCCGTGCCACTCTGAATTGGTGCCGAGCACTTTGGTCTCCATGCAAAGTGCTCCACCGGCACTGTGCTCTTCCAGGCACCATTCTCCATCCCCAGTGCCAAGGAAGAAGCGTAAGAAACAGCTTGCCGAGAGAGGGCGCTGTCCGGTGCTGAAGAGGGACAAACTGATTAAGTGAGACCTATGCTGGGCCACTCGTCCTTCCCAGAGTCTGACCCCCTCGACTCCAGAGGCTTTCCAGGCTGCAAAGGATTTTGTGTCCCTCCTGATACTGCCCACCCCCGAATGCCTCTTACCAAGCAGGGCTACCAGGGATAGAACAGTTCAAGGGGCAGTGAGCTCCATCATGGCACTGACCGTCGCGGCACCTCCCAGAGGAAAGCCCTCCATGACACTGCCGCAGCAGTCCCTGACCCAGCATTAGTCACCAATTCCCCAGCACTGTCTCGAGGCAGAGTGGGTACGGCTCTCCCCTGGTCTCTGGGGAAAGAGTCCTCCTCGAGTGTGGGGGGAAATCCTTTGCCACGCCGAAAAAGTACCAGCAGTCATACTTCCCAGTGGTCATACTCTGTGGTGTCTGAGAAACGAGCCACTGTTTCTTCCTGACCAGCACTGGACCCCAACTCTGGTACCGACCCCGAGATCAGTGAAGTGGCCCCAGTGGAAGTGGTACAGATGGAGGAGGAAGGACCAAACCCTCCTGTGGTATTAGTTGATTAGTCCAAGTAACCCTCTTCCACCGGATAACTTTAGGGCCCATCAAGAGCTCCTGAAATGGGTTGCTGCAAACTTGGGACTGGAAGCCAAGGAGCAGTGGCTCCCTCCAGAATGGCCAGAGCCAGTCAGTGAGGTTGTGTTGGGACCAGTCAGGGCACTATGGTAGACTCCATCTCTGTGAGGTTTCACATGGTCTCCCTGGCTCTATCATTCCCTCCCTGGATCCAGGAGGCTGCTATGCCACCCTTGATTTACGGGACACTTATTTCTACATCTCCATCTTCTGTGGACACAAGAGATTCCTCTGGTTTGTGGTGAGCCAGTGCTGCTACCAATTCATCATGCTTCCTTTCAGTCTGTCAGCAGCCCCATGAGTTTTTAGGAAGTGTATGGCATGGTTGCAGCCTGTGTCAGATGTCAAAGTGTACAAGTCTGCCTGTACCTTGATGATTGGCTGATCAAAGGCCACTTACTGACTTAAATTCAGCACAGCATTGGCATAGTGTGGGCCACATTTTGGGTACTGGGCCTGTTAATAAACTAACAGAAATCAACATTGGTTCCAGTGCAGAGAATAGAGTTTACTTGGGTAGTGCTCGACTCCATCCAGGCCAAAGCCTACCCATCAGAGGCTAGGTTCCGAACTATGTCAGATCTAATTGCCTGGGTCACAGCTCACGTGCTTTCAGCTGCCTGGTGTGACTCAAGATTTTGGGTCACATGGCAGCATGTACCTACGTGGTGCAGTACATGCAGCTATGCCTCAGATCCCTACAGATGTGCCTGGCATTAGTCTAGTACCCAGGCAGACACAACTTGGACTTGATTCTCACAATTCTGTTGCCCATCTTAGCTTCTCTGACTTGGTAGAGAAACCCATGTTCTGTGATGAAGGAAATGCTTTTCGCTGCCCCGTATCCAACAGTAACATTGGTTTCGGACATGTCAGCCGTAGGGTGCAGAGCGCATGGCAGACTCAGGACCCAGGGTCTCTGCAGAACTCTCCCAACATATAAATGTCAAGGAACTGAGGGCAATATGCTTGGCCTGCCAGGAGTTACTTCCCCAGCTCTTAGACCTGGTCATGCAAGCTTGACAGACAATACGGCCTCAGTGTTTTACATTAACAAACGAGGAGGAGCTCGACATCTGCAGAGCCGCAACACGGTCATCAGTTCATACCTTTGCATCCCACTACACCATCACTCAACAGGCCCGTGATACCACCAGTTTTGGGAGAGCAGTATTGCAATCAGCACGTCCATGAACTCCGGGGGTACTGCTTGTGAGTCACCTAGCATGGAATGGACATGAGCAAGCACTCAAAGAAAAAACGTTATTAATCTTTTGTAACTTGTTCTTCAAGATGTGTTGCTCATGTTCATTCCATGACCTGCCCTCCTACCCCTCTGTTGGAGTGATGGATAAAAAGGAACTGAGAGGGTGGAGCCAGCGGTACCCCTTATACCGACCATGTGCACAGGGCTTCAGGGGGCGCTAGGGTCAATCCTACGGATACCCCTAAGGGAAAAAAAATCTCCGGCAACATGGCGCGTGCACACCTAGCATGGAATGGACATGCGCAACACTATTGAAGAACAATAGTTATGAAAGGTCATAACCATTTTTTTTTGTCTGTCCACTTCCATGTTTTAGAAATTCTGAGGGAGTAAATTGATCCTCGGAGGTAGGAGTCTCTTACTTTACCAGCAGAAGATGGGAAATGATACTTTGTTTCTGAATGAGTTTGTTGGAACTGCTGCTGCAAAGTGACAATGGCACAACAAGGATTTTGCAATGGGTGGGGTTGACTGATAGGACCAGTATGCAAATGAGTATTCAAATTTGGCTGTGTTTATGAAAATTAATAAATTGTTTCAGATGAGCATTAATCTGCAAGATTTTTGTAAAGTGGTCAATCGCATTTTCAATCTGAAACAAAGTCCATGAGAGTACTGTGATACAGGAGGACCAGGGAGCAGTGGTAAAGGGGAAATGTATAAACCCTAGGCTAATTAAGGTGTGGTTCCCTTTAGACTAAGGAGGGTTGCTACAGGTTAATTGGAGCACCTGTAGTCAATTAAGCCCTGTCACGAACCTAATAAAACCCCCTGCTTCAGACAGTCAGAGGAGGAGGAAGAGGAAGGAGAGAGGACTGGAGCTTGGAGGTGTGTTGTAAGATTTGAAAGACCAGAGAACTGAAGTAAGGGAGACCCTGCCCCAGCAGGGGAGGGAGACTCCCTCCCCCACCATCTAAGGACCCACCCAAGGGGAAAGAGGGTAAGAACTCGCAGGGGTTGAGAGGGGCTGGGGCTCAGAGTGCGGAGCAGACCCAGAACCCTCCCCTGCTTCCCTCCTCTACCACCTTCCCTGGCCACTAGCGGGGACCTCGGCAGCACAAGAGCAGGGGAAAGGGGTGGCATCTTAGCCCCCCTGCCAAGAAAAGTGCAGGACCCACCATACTAACATCGGCCATCTTGCCACAGTACCAAAGCTAAATTCCTTTCCTGCCCCTCCCCCTTTTTTAAAGGGAAATTGCTTTGTGAAGGAAAGCTTGTTTCCTAGAGCAGGGATACTAAAACTCTTTCATAGCGTGGACCACATTTTAGTAGAGGTTCTCACGGACGACTTGTCCTCTTGTTCTTGGTTGTATGTATCACTAAGTCATTATGGTGTAAGACCCTTGTGGCAGCAACAACAGTTGCTTGTAGGAAAGTATTTAATGCGTTCTAATGAGATTTAGTAGCTGGAAATCAGGAGTGGGAATATGCAGCATTATATGACCAACCAGCTCCCCTTGAGCCCCCAGCAAGTTCAACATGGACCACAGTTTGAGAATCTTTGAAGTAGAGGAAAAGAGTTTTATTTGGGTGAAACAGCTTTTCTAACTTTGTCTACAAAGATTTTTGAAAACCATTTTTTTTAATTAAAAAAATCTGATTTTTTTCTTAGTCTAGAACATTTTAATTAAAATGTCTCAAAGAGAAATGTTACCATTTCTGCATTTTTTTCCCCCATTGCTGGCTTTACCCATCTGCAATGATTCTTCAGTTATGTTCTCTTCTGAGTAATCTTTACTCCTTGGGGCACTGCAGTGCAGAAAAATAGGGCTAGGAAAAGACAAAATCGACTGTGGTTTTAACTGAAGGGCACCTAAAATAGGGTCTTCGGGAGTTTGCAAAATTGGTTCCTGTTCTCAGGCTTCTTGGGATTTGAAGAGAGAGGCTCACATTAGTTTTCTTAAATTTGTGTGGGATTATGGCTTGCTTTGGAAGTGCATGTGGTCTTGGGAGCAATGACTCCTTCCCTGCTCCCAGTTACCTTTCAGAAATCTTAAAGTTTAAGAAAAGGTTGGGAACCCAAGAAATTCCTTTTCTTTCATTTTGAAGTTTTTTGAGTTCTAATCTTTTCTTAAGCTTTTATGCTTTGGAAAGATAATACACACTGAACCTATTCATGTGTGTCTGCACCTTTTATTTTGTTGGGTGGGTGAGGGGGTAATTATCTCTTGCATGTGCATGTTTATGGTGCTGTTAATGTTTCATACTCTCTCTGTGGACTGGGTTTCCTACACAGCCATAAGAGCTGTAAACTTACTGTCATTTTTTTTAAAAACAGAAAGTTTGGGTTCTGCAGAGTCTGATTAAACTGGTAAAGTGGAGATGACTGCACCCACTTCCCTTGCTTAGTTCTACCATTGATTTCCTTACTGGTTTGGGCAGTCTTTGCCATTTCATGTCCAAGGTTTTGAATCCTGTGCATGTACCCTGGTTTTTATATGAACTTCATTTCTCGTTGTTCACCCTTTTTTCTCCCTCTCCTCCCCCAGGTGTGTGTTGGGAAACACTACCATCCTGGCTGAGTTTGCCACAGATGAGGACGTTAGTCGCTTTCTGGCACAAGCTCAGCCCCCGACACCTGCAGCAACCCCAAGTGCACCCACAGCAGGCTGGCAATCCCTGGAGACAGGACAGAACCAGACAGATGCAGTTGGACCTCCTTTGAATCTTTTTGGTGGGTCAGCAGGGCTTGGGCAGTGGAGCAGCAGTGGTGGCAGCAGCAGTGGGGGCGATCTCTCTGGCGCTTCATTGTGGGGGCCTCCAAACTATTCTTCAAGCTTATGGGGTGTCCCAAGTGTAGAGGATCCCCACAGAATGGGCAGCCCTGCTCCCTTACTACCTGGAGACCTTCTGGGAGGAGGGTCGGATTCAATCTGAACTTAGAACTTTCAACTCTGACCTCGTGACCTTTTTTGGAACAGCAGCAGCACTAACTTGACCTTTTCGTTTTTTTTCAACTTGCAATAAATACATTTTTAAAAGGAAAAAAGAAAACGGAGAGAGAAAAAAAGGTGGGTCATTGACAGACTGTCTGAGCACATAGTTGCCTCCCTTATATAACTTCAGTTTTTTCGTTTGGAATATGAATCCAAAAAGAGAACATATCACTCTTGAAATACTTGAATCATGAACGCCAACTTAGAAAGACAATGTGAAGCAAGTACACATACCATTTAAATTTAAACACAAAAAATTAAAAAAATTAGTTTCTAGTTTTTCACTTTTTCATGTTATACGGAAGTTGTTGCTAAGAAACATATATACTGAAAAAATAGCTTTTTAACTTTGTTTGCACTGGGTGTGTTTCCGTCCTTAGGTCTACCATGTTGGGTGGGGTTGGGGGGGGGTTCAAAAGAATTGCAGGGTGGGGGGAGGGGAAGACTTGACGGAGCCTCACTTTAAAAACAAAACAAAAAAATGAAAAAAAAAAAAAACACCCACAAAAAAACCCCAACACTTTGTGATTGGCTGGTTGATAAATACCAGTGTGTTCTGGCACATGTAACTGCCCATGTGTGCTTGTTTCTGGTGAGTGTTCATTTTCTCCCTCTCTCTCTTGCTGTCTCAGAATGCTGCATTGCTGATGGGTCTATGGGCTGGCTGGCCATCTGTGTGTCTTGATTCTGAAAACAAGTATGGGGGAGTCCCAGTGGCTGAAACAAAATTTTCTTGGGCTGGATTAAAATTTGTCAAGTCTTTGTTTTTTTTTAATTAATTTTAGTAGGGTGCTAATTCAAGTTTGCAGATCATATTGAATATGGGTTGTTGCTTCCTAGCCCCTGTTCTGATCTTGTGGTAGAGCAAAACACTGCCATGTCCGAAGGATTTGGCATAAGGGGAGCCAATGTTGTCTTTTGAGTAGCAGTGTATTTATTTATTTATGTCTGCATGTGGGGTTTTTATGAGTAAACCCTAGAATGTTTGTTTTATAATGCAAGCCATTCTTTTTTCTTCTGTGGAGGGTGAAACAGAGGATAGAAGACATCATGTTTATATGTGGCTAAAACCAATGTTCTTATCTAGTCCCTTGCAGTCTTCAGTACCTTTAGAAAATTAGTCTCTCACCCCTCCCCCAAACTGTATACATGTATTCATGTCCATTCATGAAGTATCCATCAAAACCCTGAAATTCCAGCCCAATCAACATTATTCTCTTAGTTGATTTACTGCTTATATTAAAACTGACAAAACTAAGTTGTGTCAGCAGTTTGCTGGCCTGCCTGCCTCATCTCCTGAAAGCACATGCAGCTAACTCCTTTCTTCATCCCTCCTGATGAGTGTTACCTGTGCCAGGCCTTGGTATATTACAGCACCAGACCATCACTGACAGAAACGTTTACTTACGAATGTTCTTAAACCAGTGTGTACTTCAAATGTTTCCTTTTGTTTCTCTGTGTTGTGTTTTTTCCTGTGTACGTGGTTTTGCTTAGGCAGGTATATAACTAGCAAAGACTTTTTTTTTTTTAAAGTATTGCACCTTTTTTCGTTTTTACTTTTTCTGTACTGTTGCTTTTTAATTTCTGTATTTAACGAAAGATTTGTTTGGGATTTTTTGAGCATCAGTGTAGTAGTACTCTGGGCAGGATGGGGTGACCTGTAATCCACAGTAATAGCCAGTGTGTGCAAGCGTGCGCCCTGGGAACAAAAGTTACAACACTGCTTGTTGTGAAAAGAGCTGTAGCAGACCTGAAGGGACATCCCTTTACACAAAGCAGGAGATATTTTGTGGGGGCAGGGAGAAGAGGGAAGAGAGATGCCGGTACTCTTCTCAGAAGTGCCACCACTAGTGTGGTGGTGTCAAGCTCTGTGTTATACTGTTTAGCATAAAGTGCTAACATTCTGTACCAGCAAATACCTACCCATTCCATCCTTGAATGGGAATGTACCTCTCTTGTCCTTATTAACTGTAGGAGGTGGGGAGGGGAGGGGATAGCTTTTCTTTAGCATCTTCACTGAAGGATACAGTAGTGTCTAATGTATTTATCTCTTTAAGCATTGGGGGGAATGGAAAAAGCAAACTCAAATTGTGTGTGTGTGTGTGTGTGTGTGTGTGTGTGTGTGTGTGTGTGAGGGGGGGGGAATTCTGTGACTTTTTAAAATGGCCATATCTGTGTAAACCCAGTGCAACATTGACGGCTGACTGAGGGGAATGCTACATCTACATATGCCTATAGATTCATATGCAAAGTGTTATGTGACACAGTGTGTGTGTGTGTGTGTGTGTGTGTGTGTGTAAACTGGAGTCTGCAACATACTATCTGGTCCTTTTTTGCATATTATTTTTTGTTTGTTTTTGGTTTGTTTTTGGTTTTTTTAACTGTGCTGTCTCCTCCATCCCACCATACACATTGAAGTAAAATGTTTTTCTTCCAACTCCTACCAGTTAGGTTTGTTCCCTCCCTCCCCCCAGGCAGAGCTATATTGTCTTTGGTAGCCTCAATATGAAGAGCAGCCATGCACAGAGATGCAGGAGAGAGAAAAATCCTGTGCCAGCAGTACTTTCCAATGAAGCATCTATGATGGCCTGAATAAGCCAGTATCCATTCTGTCACACGACTTGCCCATGCTGGTTCACTGCTGTGTTCCCATCCCCTCACTTCTCTCTCCCAACCTGCCCTAAGGTCCCTTTACCTGCACTTTGGGTTAGTTGAGTTCATTGCGATACTACGGTGAAAGCCGGGTGCTAGAGCCCCTCTTGTTTACAAGACATAATGAGGGATTTGAAATATTTAAAAATGAAAAGCTAAAATGTTCTTCCATAGTAAGCTTAAAGAGAAAAAAAGTTAAAACTTACACACACAAAAGACCAAAAAATGCACGCATGCATGCATGCATATATATTAGATGAAGACTAACTCTGGGAGCATTTAACAGTGTTTTTTGTTTTTACATTTATTTTCCTGCTTTAAATTTGCAAGCTTTCTCAGGAATTCTAGGGTAGGAAGCCAGTTTTTGCAGATGGTTTATTTAACCTTATCTTATCCTAGATAGATGGCTGTTTCTTTCCTGTTAAACTTTTACAAGTTCCTGAATCTTCAAAAACTTTGAAAGTTTTTACTTTAAAAAAAATTAAAAAGCAGAAACATCTCCAAATGTTACTGTCATAACTGGGGATCGAGCATTTTAAAGACTGTAAAAAAATAATTACTACAACAAATTCAATAACAGCAACAGAAATTCAGTGTATTCTTAAAAAATAAGTTGTGGCAGAAGAAGGGTTATTCTTTGTAGAGCATTGTTAGTCTCATGTGGGTACAGTTGCATGGGCAGGGGACAGAAATGTATGAATGGAAATATAATCACTTAGTTCTTTTGCAATGAAAATTAGACTGAAATATCCCTCCAAGCACCTTTTTTAAAAAAAAGAAAACTGTAAACCTAACCCATACCTATGGAATATCCTAGCAATGGAGCAGTTGTATCTTGTTTCCTTTTTAATACAGAAAATGATCAAGAGGGGAGAGAATTTGAAAGTCTCCTGTGAAATGTACATTAGAGAACAAAAGTGATTATTTTTAAGTTTCCAACTACCCCTTAGTCAATGATAATCCCTGTTATGAAGATTTGCTGCTTGCTTTTCTTTGTCTCTCACCCAGAAATGTACTTTAGTTTTAGGGTTTTTTTAGGGGAATATTTAAGCTCTCCTGCTGACTCCACAGGTGCCAGCTGTCAGGACTCCCAGCCCTGAGAACAACTTTGCTGATCTCAGTGTTGGGATGGATAACTCCTGTCTCCCATCAGTAAGGGAGAGGGGCCTAATCTGCCTGAAGTTTTTAGGCTGAAACCACAAGCCACTTTAGTGCCTTTGTACATATACCCACACATTCTGCAAAAGGAGGCATATGTAGTTCAGTCACTCCATGAAACGAATGCACGTGCTCTTAAAACGAAATGAGCCTGCTGCAAAGGCATGCCATGCAGTGAGTTACATAACAGAAAAGGTAAGAATGCTTTTTATGATTTGAAAAATCAAATGCCAAATTTCTCTATCACTTCAGTTGTGCTCTGTTTGTGTGTTGCATTCTTCCTGCAAGTGTGTGCATGTAAGTGTGTTAAAAACAATACACCAAGTTAATTTGGAAAATTGTAGTGTGATTGGCCAGTAGAGAGGGATTCTTTTGTTTGTTTGCTCTTTTTTTTAAATTGAGGGGAAGATATTTATCTGAATGCTTTGCCAGAGGCTGTGCTTCACCGATTGGCAGTGTCCTAAGGACAGAAAATGATAGGACTTAGTGAAAAAGAACCAAGGCCTTTGCTACAGTTCCTTGGCAACAGCCATGGCTGATGAGTACTAAGAGGTTAGAGCACTGAATCTTTGGCTGTGTCATTTCATAAGAGCATCCTTCCCCTCTCCAAAAACACCCCAATCCCTGAACTCTGTGTAGGCTTTATCTTAGGCACTTGTATCTTGAGTCATCAATTTATAAGTTGCTTGAGGTACTTTAATGCCTCCCATTTCCCAGTCTATTTAGTTGTCAATTTTGTTCCTGTCCAGATTTATAGTTGAAACCATGCAAATACTTGTCTAATCACTGTGTCACTAGCTTGGTTCTATAATGGTTTTCCTGACCATTCTGAACAATAATTTTGGAGGGCCATGCTAGCCAGACAGCACTCTCCTACAGGCCAAATATGGCTTGCCTGTCTCAAGCAAGCAGTTCTATTTAATGTTAGTGCATGAAAGAGACGAGCAGGATTTCAGGATTTGGTACTGAGTAGGTCTGGCTTTTAGAGCACTGTTCTCGAGAAGGCATTTTTGACTATCCTGGTCAGGAAAAATGTGCCAGTTGCTGCTAACATTGTTTCACATAAACACCATGAAAAGAAAACTAGGAAAAGTTTGTGAAAAGAGGTGGAAAGGGCACATCTTGGAAGAGATTATAAACCTCTGCTGCCAGTTGGGGTCAAATGTCAAGTCCTTCCTGTTAGTCTCAAAAAACACATCTTCAGTTTCCCAAGATGTTCATGAAGAAACAAAGAATGCACCTTGTAGCAGTTCTGTTCTTGATTCTTGCTCCTCATGGCCATATAATCTAAACACATACATGTCTCAATTATTATTCCTTTCTTCCTGATTTCCTGTCTCCTTTGTTTTAATCCTCCACTATTTTAGTTCTTCTAATTACATTTTAGCGTTTTTTTCCTTTTACGTTCTATTTTCTATAAATTCTGCTTCAGTACCAGCTGCTTCCCCCTCTCCCCCTAAATGTTGCCTGAATTGTCTGTAGGCTTATTCTCTGAATTAGATGGGTTTGAGCCCTTCTTCCTTTCTCCCTCCTGCCATAGTAACTTTATTAAAGTGATAGTGAAGATTTCTAGTATGCAAAATGAGAAACGAAAGCAAAGTAAGATGTTTTAAAATCTAACACCACTTCTAGTGGAAAGAAGATTTAATTTCTTGAACTGGATGCCGTTTGGGAAGACTTTGTCTTTTCCGATATGCCTGTGCTTTTCTGGACACTTTTTTCCATTGATGCTGAGGACCTCTACAATCAAATGGTGTGAACTTTTTCTTTGACTTTGGCTTTCTGATGTTCAGGTTAAACAGAAGAATTTATGTACTGAACAGAGACCTTAAGCCAAACACATTTTACTCTGAAGTATAAACAGGTTGTTTTCAGTAGACTCCAATATTAGAGAACAACTAAGCCTTTGTATTAAGTTGATCTCTTTTTTTAAAAAAAATTCATCTTGAAGCTTTTAAAAATTAGTACATTAGAAATCTTGGTCTTCTACTTAATATTGTTTTTCATTGCAGGGATTTGAACTGGCAAAGGTGACTGGTGTAACACTTTGTTTAAAAAAAAAAAAAAACTTTCTCCTTAGTGTACGCTCTCCTTCCTCATCAAATGCTGCCACATCTCCTCTGTTCATGCCTTGATGTAGAATAATCTTATTCTCCTTCATCCCTCAGCTGCCTTTCCCTCTTCCTGAGTCTGATTTTGCTCTTGCATGTGGATCTCCCATTGACTTTAATGGGGGCCCAGTATGTGTATCCAAATTTGGCCCTCTGGGTCAGATCCAGGAAACCCTTATAGGAGTAATCCTTACTCTCACAAGTTAGTGCCACTGACTTGAATGAGTAAGTGCTACTCACAGGATTAAGGGCTATTTGTGTAAGTAAGAGGTTACAGAATCAGGATTTAAGATTGTAGCTGTGGAGCTCTAGTGCGATCAATACAACCAGGAACACCTGCATGTCCATGCATGTATTAAATTCACTATAAACCGTGTGACTTCAGAATCCAGGACTTCTCCAGTGTTCTGAGATGCTCTTATAGTGCTTGGCAGGTAGTCACTCAGGATATGAAGTCCTGACTGACTGGGGTAGAAGTTGGATTTTTTTTTTTAATCTGCCCTGGAAAAAATTCCATTATAGCAGGGATGGATGTCTCCTTAACTGTAAACATGCAAAATAATAATGCAGAAAATACTCCCAAAAATACAAAGTAGAAGATATATATATGAAACTAAAACATACTGTCAGGAGAGTGTGATTTTATTAAGACTGAGTTTTCTCTTATATCTGAAGCAACATATGCAGAACCTGCACCCTTTTCTACCCTAATTTTTCAAAAAAGAAAAAAAAATTCAACACGTAATGTTAGTAACATTGGAAGCCCAACATAGAGGGGCCACCTGTTGCCTCTGGCGTTTTAAGCATCATGTTGATTATACCTACTCTGAACAGACTTTAGATGATATGATGCTTACAATACCAGAAGTCCACCAACACTAAGGTTTCTTGTGTGGCTGAACAAGTGGTGTTGATGATGGGAAACTTGTGCAAAATTTTCTGCAAAATTAGTTTAAATCCTTGTAGCTAAATAGAGTTTGTGGCTAGGACTAAACAGTATTAGAACTGTACCCTAGCTAGGGACTAACCTTTTAAGCACTGTTCTAATAAATTTTGTCTCCTCTACAGACATTTTGCAAAAATATCCCACCATTGTAAACACCAGCACAAATGAACTTGTATTACCACCAGTAGAGACATTTTGGCAAAATTTCCCTGAAGTAGATAAGGCCATACAGTTTAGTCCTTTTTACACCGACTAGCCAGGCTATATTAGAACCCTGTTTGTCCACAATAAAGTCCACAATGCTGCTATTAAAACTGAGTCAGTGGACCTCGTTACAACAGTTTGGTTTGTGGTATAGATTGGACTTCAGCCATGCTCTGTGGTTTGCTAAAACCTTGGATGTGCTTTAGCCTCATTATGGAAAATGGTTGATCCCATCTGTGACACAGAAAATGTTCTAATGGTCTCTAGACTTGTAGGGTTCTAAGCCTGTTTTTTAAACTGTATTGTCAGGCCAATGTAGATGTAACCTAATCAGTGGCATGCAACAAAGCAACATTCACACGCTGCCAGAGTTTGTGCATGTGTTGCTTTTTATAAAAGTATGCAGGAAAGTTTCTCTGAAAACCTCCCAGAACCTTGGGTTGTGAAAAGAGCATCTTGCAAACTAAGTGTCCAGAGCAAAGAGCCATTTCCCACTGTGCATGTGGCAATCAGTAATGGGGACATCCAGCAGTGTTAAAACCAGGTGGAATTTTTTTTTCTTAGCCATAGAGTTGGAATAATTTTGACTTGACCCTGACAACCATTCCTATAAACACAAAACAGTACACTCCAGATAAAAATGGTAGAAAGTTTTGTTCCAGGCAGCCACTGAGTATTCTTTGTGGCACAGTCTCTTGGCTATTTGGTGGGCAGAGGGAGAAGAGGGGAGATGGGAAGAGTTTGCATGGACAAACAACAGATAGGCAGTGTTTAGCAAGAAGTGTTTCTTTTTAAGCACTAAATGCCTCATCTTAGGTATTAAAGTACAAATCAATGCATTCAAATAACAAATTGTCAATTTTTTAACTGTTTTTAACCATGACAAATAAATGGAAGTTTCTCTCACGTTTTAGATGAAACAAACGTAGATGAACATGGTTCCTTCTTAATACTAATATTGAGCAGCAAGAGCAGATTGCACAGCTTGCTGGAAATAGATATTGTAGTGACATGGTTGTGATATTAAGTGCTTTTCTTCCCCTTCCCTACCCCTTCCAGAATCGTCTCACCCTCCTTATATAAGGTGCTGAATGTTTTGTATTTTTAGTGGGGGGTGCAGGAGGAGCAGAAGAGTGAAAAGGGAGCCAAGATAGAACAGTCTTATTTTAGGGGGTAGCCTTACAACAGAGCTTTATATTGGGGGTGTGCTGTATTCCAAAACACGTAAGCCAAAAATGGAAAAAAGCGTTCATTTATGCAACGACAAAAAATGGGGTGTTGGAAAACTTCTTTAAGAAATATGTACCTTCTGAAGGTAGAGAGCGGAGTCTCACCAAGTGATACGTTATGTGATGCTTCTTGCTGGGTCAGTAGGGATGGATTGGGGTATAAGCGCTTAACATTTTCCCCTCTTTGTTGTTTTTACAAGCAGTAACTTAAATGTGGTATTTATGAATGTGCCTTTGTGAGTACAGTGACTGTCTAAGGAGACTACTTGGGCTGGAGTAGGGAGACAATGGTCAATTCACTCTTTCAAGAGATCAAATACAAAGATGCCAGCCCCACTGGTCCGTTTCAACAAGTAGCATTTTTGGGCTAGTCTCTACGCTGCACAGTAATCTAAGTGGTGTAGAGGTTTGGGTTGTGGGAAGGGACATGACATGATGCACAGAAGCTGATGATAGTTTTAGGCTAGTCCGCAGTTGAAGGTTGAATTTATATCTGTATTATGTAGCTTCTCTTTTGTTTGTGTGGCTTGCTTTAATTTTTTGTAAGCACTGGAGAATTGAAACACAGTGATGTTTGAGACACATTTATGCATGTAGAGAAGGTGTTTTGTAGTTTCTGCCATTTGTGGGTATAGGCACACTTTTACCCTTTCTTTCCATGTCCTAATGAGAGAAACAGGAAAAATTTATATTTTTTTCAACCCTTCAACTTCCAGCACATTGAACGTTGCCATTTAAATTAACAGGGTATTACAAGAATAAAACAATGTTTTTGAAATGGTGAGGTAGAAGTGTTTAAAAAAGAAAGTCTGAAGTAATTTTTTGTTTCTTCTAAGCTGTTTGTAGCTAAACATGGGAATCTACAGTGTCTCCTTCCATTTGTTTTTCCCTATTATTCCACCTCTTCACCCCAAATCTGAGGTGTGCAAGAGCTGTTGCATTAGCTCCTTTCAGTCCTCACCCCAAAAAGAAACTCCTTGTGGGACCCTTCAGCTCCATTCAGGAAGACAAAGGGAGGAGAGACGCTGCAGCTTTCTTTGCTTCGCTCTCATTCCTCTCTAATGGCCTTGAAATGTATTATTATGCAAATGTGAATTTTGATACTGAACTTAAGAGGTTTTTTTTTCTTTTTCCAAAAAAAAAAAAAAAAGTCCCATATGTGGTTAGCATTGCTTCTTTATTTTGTAAGTGAATTGTAAACTATGCATTCTGCTGGGAGGATGTAGAGGAAGAAGAGGTAGCTTTGCTAAACTGTTCAGCAGTTTCTGTGTCCATGGTGCATCCATGTTGGTGTGGAGGGAAGGAGACAGAGTGATGACTTTGAAAAAGACTCTTGGGAACTTCTCTTTTCAGAAGTTGGCCGTTTTGATAACTAGACAGTTTTGGAGAATTCAGTTAAGATTTATTCCGAAATCCAACTCAAATTCTGCAGGATTGTGAATTCTAGCCATGCAGTGTTAACCAAGGGCCAACAGTGTGACATGAGACCCCATCGTTCCCTGGAAAATGATTTGACCACCTTCTGTGTTAAGGCCCCTTTCAAGCTCAGGAAACAGAGTGTCTCAAGCACTGTCTTTTGGGATTTTCCTACTCACTTTCCATTAAAACAGCCACTCTCTTAGGAGAATTGGAACACAACCACTCCTTACTCATAAACTGTCTACATGAACCTTTTCCTAAAATTGCCACTGCTCCTATCTCTGGTGCAGCTCTAGTGGGTTGGAGCACTATTACAGATCGGGTGCTGGTGTTGTAGCTAACTTATCTTCTAGCCCTGATCAGAGCAGGTGTAGGAGAACTTGGCAGTTAAAACACTAGTAACCACCAATACCTTGTCTATACTAGTGCTACCACTGGTGATGTAGCGAGGTGGTAGTGATGGAAAATTTTAGGGAACAAAAACTAATGTAAATAAAGCTATCTAAATTAAAGAAATTAGCCTTGTGTACTGGGAAGTGGCTGCTGTCCCAATGGGCAAAAGAGGCTTCACATTCTCACCCCCAAAATGCAGTTGATTTTGTCACTTACATGTGTACCTGGAGCTCAGTGGGCTTCTTGGAGTGGTCTCCTCATATAAAAATGTAAATCTCACTGCCCTCTTCATTGTCTTAATAGGAGCCTTGTGTTGACTTGACTTTCCCTTGCCCATGGTGAACCATGGTACCTGCATTAATTACCCTTGGCATTATTTTAGATAACAGTATCATAACTGAGAGATTATCTTGCCTGTATTCAGTGTTTTTCATGCAGCAATTTTATTTTTTGTTGACGTTCACAGTACTGTAATGAGTAATAGACTTGATGATGACACTCTCCTCACATCTGTGCCTGCCTTACAGATGTGATCTTATCAGGGTTCCACTCTGTTGGATTGCCTTTTAAAAATAAAAAAAATCCTGAAGTTTCAATTCTTCATCACAAAATACCTCATGGTACATTTCCCTTTTTAATGTAACCTTTTTAAGCCCTGTGTTCTCTTCCAACCTTGGTGAGCTTATCTGCTTCTTAGATCTCCTCCTGGGAGAGAGGCTTAGATTAGTGGTTTGAGCACAGGACTGAGAGCCTGGAACTCTTGAATTCTAAGCCTGGCCCTTATTCTTCCTCTTTAGCCTTGGGCAAGTCACTTAACTTCTCTGCCTCAGTTTTTTCATCTGTACAATGGGGATATTAATACTAACCTACCTCACAGGGGTTTTGTGAGGATTAGCTAGTTCTTGTCTGTAAAGTGCTTTGAAGATGAAAAGCACTATATAAGTATTATGAGTTTTAACAGCAAGATAACTCATTCTTAACATTGTTTGCTTGGGGTGGGATCGGGGGAACCTATAACACTTCTATATTCAAGCCATCAAAAAAATTTAGATCCTAAATGACTTCACTAAGCAGAAGTCAATGAAGAGCTTAAACCATCCATATTGCTTACTTTCTCCTTCCCCTCTCTATCAGGCTCCTCCCCTGCCTTTCATATGCAGTAATTTTTGCTATAGGTCACAAGCCCATTCTTTTAAGCAGACATTGAACCTGGTTGGATTGATGTACTTCCAACTTTCCTCATCTTCCACCAGATCTTTAAATTGGATGCAGTGTGTCATCTTTTCCCTGCCTTTAAACAGACATTTGGTGGTGAAGTGTCATTCCTCCATGGACGCATCTCTTCCTGCCTTCAGGAAGGGAGGAGAATCTTGTAGATCTCATGGGGATTGTAAAATGAAGAGCCTTGTCACTTTATGCTGCTCTAGGAATAGAGGACAGTGTAGCTCCCCATAATTTATGAAAGTGTTATACTGCCACTTCAAATAAGGTGTCACCTTGTCCCTAATACAAGCCATCATATACCAATAGTACATTGAAACAGAGAGAATGACATTCAATAGTAATGCTGCTTATGTATATGCCTTACAGCTCACCCAGAATCTCTGAGAGGGTGGGTGTGGGAAGAGGTCTTCGTTGGGTAAATCCCACAGCTGTCAGGGAACCTCTGATACTTTCTCCCCTCTCCAGTCATGTTGTGGTCAGTTTCCTCTGTCGTAGATGAGTGTCTCAGGGATGTGCATATGAGCCCATGCCTTTGGAATTTGGTCTTGGAAATCTTGAGATTTGGTTTCAATTCTGTATTTGAAGCCTTCCTTTCTGACACTTCACTGGCCCTTTCCGTCCGTTGGATTGCTCTCTGTGGCCTTAGGATCATCTCTTCACTGCTGCCCAATGTCACACTCTCCACCTCTGCCAGCACACAAGTGAAATCTGTCCAGTGATTCCACAAAGAACAAAACTGAAATGATGCCCGGGTGCCCCTAAATTTGCGTGCAATTGCACACAATTTCTGAGGTGCAGACTATCTAACAGATGTGTTGTTCTTTCCTTCCTATATAGAAAACAGAACAAACATTGCATAGCTCTGCTGATGGTAACTCTACACTGTTTACTTTTTAACTAAATGTTATGTCTTTTCCCAAAAGAACCAAATAAATACCAAAAACAACCTTTTTGGGGGAGAAGGGTTGAGGGGGTGAGGAAAGCAAATGGTGGGGAAGGGTTCCAAACTGTTTTAGATTCCACCGTTTGGATGGAAACATGAAATGCTGCTTTGAAATCCACAGACCTAAGGAGCTATGTTTACAAAGACAAATGCTTTCTACCTGATCAGGAAACTGGCTAATGGTGGGCATCCCAGGCTTACTGAAGTTTTCCTCGTTGCTAACAATCAAGTCAGGTAATGGGGGAGGGGGTGTGTCTTGAGGAGGAATGGAGGAAGAGGTTAACTTAATCTAGCCGTGTTTCTAAAATAGTTTCCCCTTCCTCTCTCCTTCCTTTAAATAAATAAGTAAGTGCAGAGTGGATAATCACTGATGTCCAAAACTGCTGGATTAGAAAAGGCAGCTTTCCTACTTTGCACATAAATAAGATAACAGGAAGGTACAGCTAAAGCCCTCTTGCTGAAACACTGTCCCCCATGAGCAGACGTAATAATAAAAATAGTGGATGCGCGTATTGATGCTCTTTGCAAGTTACCTATGAGTGTTGTTTTTCTTATACTTGAAATAGCTTTCTTTATTAAAAACTATTTTAATTCTGGTTTCTTCCCCCAACCCTCCCCCCCCCAGGATGGGCAGCAAAGAAAGCTGACAAGGGAGAATAGAGAGGAGGTGACACAATTCTTTTCATGCCCAGGTTTCATCTTAATTCCCATCCATACACCCTGGTGTTTGAATATCCTAGTGGTTTTCCATGGACACAGAAACTCAGCACTTTGAGGTGCTTTCTTATGGCAGGCTGCCCCCGTTTGCCTCCTCTTCTGTATTTTTTATTTTACTTTTAGTATAGTGGTACTTAAAATCACTGGTTCACTTAAAAAACAATAAAATGTTTAAACTCTACTAATGTACAAATAAGCTGAAATGTTGCATTTTATGTGTATTTTTTGCCATAGCAGGTACTGTATTTCTCATGCTGGATTTCAAAAAAACAAACAAAAGGGTGATGTTTTATTGGAGTGTGACAAATTAAGAGTAATAAGGAATTAAGTCGTCGTCATTTCATTGAAACTGAGAGATGGTGTAAAACATATATAAGTTTTCTGAAGGTTTTTTTGGGCTTTTAAACAGCTTTTTTGTTTTTATTTTATTTTTATGTTTTTTAAAGATATGATTGTATTATGTGCAACTCAGTTGCTTACATTATAACTACAAAATATTTTTGGGTTCCTGGAAAAAGAGACTAATAAATGTGTTTGGCTGCTAAGCATTTAATACTGTGGTATCTCGTCAAGTTATTCTGCCAACTGGCCATTCTGTCTTGTTGGGAGTGGGGGTGGCAGTTTTCTGTTCCCTACCTCCCTACCCCAATGCAGGAGTTTACATCCCCCTGGCAAATCTACAGTTTATTTAGGAGAAAAAGGAAGCCTAATCTAGTTCCTCAGACTATAATGGTCCTAGAACTGTCATGCAAACAAAATACAAAACTAGGTATACTGTAGAAAAGATGTGCCTCTGAGTGACCAGCCCAGCCCAATGTGGGGTGCTTTCAGAGAAGCACAGCTGCAGTTTCAGGGAGGATTTCCAGAAAAGTAAAGACTCAGGACCAAATTCTGTCTTTGCTCATGCAAATAGTCCCATTGAGTTCAGTGTGAAATACAAACATTTGGCCCATGCAGTAGAACCTCAGAGTTACAAACACCAGAGTTACGAACATGTCATTTGGAACTGGAAGTAGGCAGCAGCCAAGACACGCACACAGCACAAATACAGTCCTGTTAAATGTAAACTAACAACAAAATAAAGGAAAAGTTTAAAAAAAAAAATTGACAAGGTAAGGAAACTGTCCTTGTTTCATTTAAATTAAGATGATTATAGCAGTATATTTCTTCTGCATAGCAAAGTTTCAAAGCTGTATTAAGTCAGTGTTCAGTTGTAAACTTTTGAAAGATCATACCATTTTATTTAGAGTTTCAAACATTTCAGAGTTATGAACAATCTCCATTTCTGAGATGTTCGTGAGGTTCTACTGTAGTTTATATTTCTTCTTTGAATGATTGCTCATGTATATTTCACAATAGGTGTCCGTGCTTGCCACGTGCACCGGTGCCGGAAGTTTTTCCCTTAGCAATACCCATAGCGGGGAGCGACCGCCGCGACCACTGGAGTGGCGCCTGCCTGGCACGGTATAACGGGAGCTACGCACTCCCCCCATCCTCAGTTCCTTCTTGCCACCAGTGAAGGTGTGTTGAAACTGCTCTGCTCCAGTTTTGCTGTAGCTCATCCCCAGAGCTGTTCGTTCGTTCAGCATTAGTACCTGTAGTTAGTCACTGAGCCCAGGCCGGGGCATGCCCCGCGCCCTGGGGTTTAAGTCATGCAGCTCTTGCAGGCATTCTATGCCAAGAAGTGACCCGCATGCAGACTATTTGTGCTGTTTGGGAGAAACCCGTATCAGCGAAGGTGCAAGATTTGCAAGTCGTTTAAGCCTCGGACGAAAAGAAAAAAGGACATTAGGCTCCAGGCCATCCTGATGGAGTCGATGCTGACCCCGACCCAGGAACGCAGTTCCGAACCAGTAACCGGCACCGCGGTGTCGGTACGCGAAAACCCTCTGGTGTCATCGGCCAATCAACACCACTCCCCGTCCACGGGGTACGCCAAGAGGGCCAAGAAGACTCCCTCTTAGCGGCACCGAGGGAAATCTGGGACAGAGGATAGGCCCATGTCAGGCAGTCCTCAATCCCCACTGGGCCCCAGGCCTCCGACTCGCGTTGAGCAGAATAGCCCGGCCCCTTCATATGTCCGGATGCTGTCCACGCCTGAAGCCCTCCTGGCGGCCGGGGACATTATGTCCATGGCGGTGCCCAGAGCGCGCCGATGTCAGCCCCATGGTCCAGAGGCAAGCCACTGCTGGGATCTCCACAGTTGCTTCCGACCTGGTACCGGTCTCAGTCAAGGGAATGTTCCCGACGCCTATCACCGCCTAGCGATCACTTGGGACAGAGTCCAGGTGGATCGCCCTCGATGCTGACCAGACTGTCTGGCTGGGCTCTGTCCGGCCGGGACTCGCGGCACTGCTTGTCCTCAAGGAGTAAATATTGGTGGGACCAAGGCGGGCATCGCTATCAGTCCTCATCTCTGACAGGGTACTGCAGTCGATCATGGAACGGTTGTCTCCGCCGTTCCCGCTCGAACTCCCGCTCCAAGTCTCCACCAAGACATTGCAGCCCTGGGCATCAATCGCTGGTGTTTCGCTGTTGTGGGTCCGCCCATCGAGGCTGTTCGAGGAGCAGCTGTTACCACCAGTACTGGTCTTCCATGTTGAGATCATGGTCCCGTGGCCATTGTAGATCCCTGCACTGCCATTTCGCCCGGTCCAGAGACAGCAGCAGATTTTACGCCAGCCCCGTCTCCATTCGTAGCCGGGCCAGGCCAGCCAACCCTAACAGCCAGCCCTGCCACTGCCATAGCAGGTGCAGTGGCACTGAGCGTCTTGGTTGGCCCAATGGTACCGGTAGGCTCTGTGGCCTCCGGCACAGCCCCCAGTGGGAGCTCGCTTGGTTTTCGGAGCTTTGGAGGCACCGTCGGCCTCCCTCTCCAGACCCTCAAGAAAGGGGATGGTGGGACGTGCATCCTCGGCACTTGCCCAGAGTCCAACCAGGTGGTGGACCTTCCGGTGCCAGCCGACACCCAGAGCACCATACCGGCCTCTTCGGCCCACCCACCTCAATCCCGCAGGAAGACATCAGGGCTCACCAAGAACTCTTAAAGAGGTTGGCAGCAAGCCTCCACTTCCAGGCAGAGGAGAGGGAGGAGCCCTCAGACTCCCTGTTTAACGTGTTGTCCCCTTCGACATGGGGTAGGGTGGCCTTGCCTGTCCATGAAGGGGTGGCTAAGATTTCAATTGTTGTGTAACAAACCCTGGCCTTGTTGTCCCCCATCTCTGAAAAGGCGGAACGCAAGTACTTTGTACTCACTAAGGGGCATGAGTACTTGTATACCCACCTGGAGCCCAACTCCCTGGTGGTCGAGTCAGTCAACCACGGAACGGCAGGGTCAGCCAGCCCTGACCTCAAAGAACAAAGACTCAGAGACTGGACTCCTTCGGAAGGAAAGTATTCATCTTTGAGCTTCCAGTTACGAATGGCAAACCATCAGGCTCTCCTGGGCCATTATGAATTCAATCTGTGGGGCTCCCTGCCGAAGTTTGAGGACTCCCTCCAGGAGTGCGATAGGAAGGAGTTCTAGGCGCTAGTGGAGGAAGCAGCAGTGGCCACTAGCGCATCGCTGTGGACATGACCACACGATCAGTGGCCTCCGCGGTGTCCATGAGACAGGCTTCATGATTCCTGCTCTCTGGGCTGTCCAGCGAGGCGCAGTCTTCCATGCAGGATCTCCTGTTTGACGGAAAAGCTGTTTGCAGTGGAAACAGATACAAGGCTGCATGGCATGAAAGACTCCTGCATGACCCTCCAGACTCTGGGCCTCTATGTTCCGGCTCCAGCAAAACCTAAGTTCAAGCCGCAGCAGACTCCCGCCAAGGCCGCCCTCCCAAAGTACGAGGCTGCCCATAAGAAGCAGCGGGACTATAAGAGATGTCCTCAGAGGCAGTCTTGGCCTGCCCCCCAGCCTGGATCCTCCAAGGGCAAGCAGATGGGGAAAAGGCGTTTTTGACGGGATACTCGTGAGCACCCCACCCGTCCTCATCAGGGATCCACCCCCAATAAAGCTTCCCTTCTCAACCGGTTGTGTGCTTTCCTCCCAGAATTGTTGTGGCTAACTGCAGACCGATGGGTCCTCAACACCATCTTTGGGGCTATACCCTCCAGTTTACTTCCTCCCCGCCCAACCACTCCCTGTCCCCCTTTGGGGACCCCTTGCACAAAGCTCTGCTAGTCTAGGAGCGATAAAGGAGGTGCCTGAGGAGTTCATGGGCAAGGGCTATTACTCCCATTATTTCCTTATCCCGGAGGCCAAAGGGGGGCTCAGGCCCATCCTGGACCTCTGACGTCTGAACCAGTATATGGTGAAACTCAAGTTTTGCATGGTCTCCCTGGTCTCTATCATCCCCTCCCTGGATCCCGGAGACTGGTTCACTGCCTTGATCTACAGGACGTGTACTTCCACATCCAAATATTCGAGGGGCACGGGCGCTTCTTCTGTTTTATGGTGGGATAGTATCATTACTAATTCACGGTCCTCCCATTCGGTCTGTCCACTGCCCCCAGGGTGTTTACAAAATGCATGTCGGTGGTAGCGGCCTACCTTAGACGATGTGGGGTCCAGATATTTCCCTATCTGGACGATTGGCTTGTCAAGGGCACCTCCGAGTCACAGGTGAGGGATCATGTGGTGCTCCTCCTGTCCACATGCACTACCTTAGGCCTGTTGGTAAACAACACCAAGTCCACATTAGTCTTGGTCCAACACATAGTTTATTGGGGCACTCCTGGACGCAGTGTCAGCCAGGGTCTCTATCCCGCCAGACAGATTTGAGACCCTGAAAGGTCTCATCGAGTAGGTCCCAAGGTTCCCAGTGACAACAGGCAGGGTTTGCCTACAACTCTTGGGTCGCATGTCAGCATGCACATATGTGGTCCATTACACCAGACTCAGGATGAGGCCCCTCCAACTCTGGTTGGCCTCGAAGTGCTCCCAGCCACGGACAGGATGGACAAGGTTCTCACTGTGCTGGACTATGTGATCATGTCCCTACGGAGGTGGTCCACCCCAAACAACATGCTCCAAGGGGTCCAGTTCAGGGACAGGGCCCCATCGTTGGAGCTGGTGTCCGATGCGTTGGCCCTGGGTTGGGGGGCCCATGTGGGGAACTTTCAGACCCAAGGTCTGTGGTCGGCTCAAGACCTGACCTTACATATAAATGTAAAGGAGCTCAGGGTGGTGCGGCTGGTGTGTATGGCCTTCTGCTCGCACCTGGAGAGCAAGGTAGTCAGGGTCCTCATGGACAACATGGCCTCATGTTCTATATCAACAAGAAAGATGGGGCCCGATCCTCTGCTGCGAAGCCCTCAGGCTGTGGGACTTCTGTATAGCCCACAACATCCACCTGAAGGCCTTCCACCTACTGGGCGCCCAGAAGAATAGGGCGGATCGCTTGAGCCCGGACTTTTCCTCGCAACACGAGTGGTCCCTCCACCCAGAAGTGGCCCACCAGCTCTTCCTAAGGTGGGGAACTCCCCCAGCTGGACCTGTTCGTGACTCGGCAGAACCGGCAATGCCCCCGGTTCTGCTCCAGTGGGGGCCTGGGGAGGGGCGCTATGTCCGATGCCTTTCTCCTGTCCTGATCAGGCCAGCTTCTCTACCCCTTTCCCTCATTCCCTCCAATCAGCAGGGTCCTGGAGAAGATAAAGACAGACAAGGCCCAGGTCCTCCTGATTGCCCGGTGTGGATCAGGCAGCATTGGTACGGGACCCTCATGGGCCTGCCGGTAGTTCCGCTGTGGCTGTTGCCGCTCTGCCCAGACCTGCTCTCTCAGGACCAGGGCCGCCTCCTCCATCCCAACCTGGCGGCTCTTCACTTCGGGGCGTGGCTGCTCAGTGGTTAGATAGAGAGGAAAGGACGTGCTCAGAGCAGGTTCAGTGCATCCTCCTCAAAAGTAGATGGTCCTCCACTCGCTGCACTTATTTGGAGAAGTGGTCCTGGTTTTCTAGGTGGGCGGTGGACCAGGGTGTCTCCCCAGTGACTGCCCCGATCCAGCTTATCCTTGATTACCTCCTCCACCTGAGGGCTCAGGCCTGGCACCCTCATCAGTCAAGGTGCACCTGGCAGCCATATTGGCCTTCCATCCGTCCGTGCAAGGGCACACGGTATTTTCCCATGCTATGACTGGCCAGTTCCTTAAGGGTTTGGACTTTCTTTTTCCGTATTCTAGACCCTTGGTCCCACAGTGGGAGCTAAACCTGGTGTTGGCTCATCTCATGGGGCCCCCGTTTGAACCACTGGCCACATACTCCTGGTCTCACCTCTCGTGGAAGGTGGCCTTCCTGGTTGCAATCACGTTGGCAGGCAAGTCTCGGAGCTCAGGGCCGTGACCTCCCTGACCTCCGAGCTGCCATACCCACTCCTTCATAAAGACAAGGTCCAGCTCCGCCCACACCCCGTGTTCCTCCCAAAGGAGGTCTCCGACTACCACATGGGTCAGTACATTTTTCTACAGGTCCTCTGCCCCGAGCCTCATGTGTTCAGTGAGGAACGCCGTCTCCACACGCTCAATGTGCAGTGTGCTCTGGCTTTCTAACTTGAGTGGACCAAGCCGTTAAGAAAATCCTCGCAGCTGTTCATCGCCTCAGCTGAGCGTGTGCGGGACCAGTGGATTTCCACTCAGCAGCTTTCCAATTGGATCACTGTGTACATCTGTTCCTGTTATGAGCTGGCGGGTGTCCCCCCGCCACCCATTGTGAGGGCACACTCGTCTTGGGCGCAGACCTTGTCGGCTGCCTTCATGGCCCACGTCCCCATCCAAGGCATTTGTAGGGCCACTATGTTGTCTTCGGTTCATACGTTCACCTTGCACTATGCCATCGTCCCCCAAACCAGGGATGACGCCGGGTTCGGATGTCCTCCGTCCTGTGAACTTGTGAACTCCTACCCACTTCCAACAGATATAGCTTGGAATCACCTGTTGTGGAATGCACATGAGCAATCACTCGAAGAAGCAAAGACAGTTACCTTTTCCGTAACTGGTGTTCTTCGAGATGTCGTTCATGTCTGTTCCACACCCCGCCCTCCTTCCTCTCTGTCGGAGTCGTCTGGCAAGAAGGAACTGAGGGTGGGGGGCAGCTGCGTAGCCAGATGGAGGTAATGGGGAGGAGCGATCCAAAAAAAAAAAAAAGGGCGCCACCTGCTGTGGTGCTTTTACTCACCCAGCGGCACTCCGGGGGCCGGCCCTCACTCGCTCTGGAGGTGCCGCCAAAGACCCAGAGCGCCGCTGGGGGGGTAAAAGTGCCGCAGCAGGTGGTGCCTTTTTTGGGGGGGATCGCTCCCCCGTTCCCTCAACAGGGGAAAATTTAAAAGGCGCCAAGACGTTGACAAGGCACCACTTGTGCTCAGTGGGGAAGCGGCCGCTCCCCCCCTAGCTACACCACTGGGGAGGGCACAGCTCCCCTTATACTGCGCCAGGCAGTATACCCCCCTACGGGTCCTGCTAGGGGAAAAACTTCCAGCATGGGTGTACAGGGTGAGCATGCACACCTATTGTGGAATAATCCTGAGCAACACATCTCGAAGAACGCCAGTTACGGAAAAGGTAACTGTCTTTTTGCACTTTAGGCTGATAAAAATGGAATGTATGTTAAAAAAACAACCTGAGAGATTGTATAGAGATCCCTTTTGAAGCTCAATCCCTCTGTCTTGCTCTTTTGAAAGTGCAGCTGCAGTCAGCTTTCTGGGGTCTGTGTGTGTCTTTGCACATTGCTTGCTGTCACAATACTAGGGTACATTGAGTTACTCCCAGGGGACATCTGTGTCAACAAATTAAAAATTCTGGGCACAATACTTTAAAATTCAGCATATTTTATTTGTCAAAATAACACTATGTAATTACACCAGTTTCAATTATGTTTGTAATTTATTACAGAATACCTGTCAGCAAGTATGTAACAATACAGACACAAAATTTTCCCCCAGGAGTAGAGAGTTAAAGAAACCACTCAAGCAACCCAGTTCCTGTTTCTCTGCCCCCTCCCCTCCCCAGAGTCCAGCCCCAGGGCACTGCCCACCCCCCATGAGCCCAGCCACTTGCAGTCCTCCCCCGACCACAGATGCAGGACAGCCTCCCCTCCCCCCCTCCAAAGCCCAGCTGCGGGGGGGCCCCCAGAGCACAGCCACAGCCTCCCTGTCCCAGACATTCACAGCCCTACCCCCAGAGTCGGTCACAGAGCACCCAGCCCAGACACTTGCACTCCCTCCCCCACCAGAGCCCAGGCCTCCAGAGGGAAAAACAGCCTGATGCTGGGTCAGAGTGTGTGTGGAGTTTCCTGCACACCACCACCTTCCTTCAGGACACACCAGGAACTACAACTGCCCAGAACCTTTCAGCTTCATCTCCCTCCTGCCCCTGGCAGTGTCTTCTATTTGCTAGCTGGGCTCTTCTCGGTCTTCTGCAGCCCATTTTGGGGGGGGGGGGGAACAATTCTGCGCAGAACGTTAATTTCTGCACAAATTCTGCATTGCACAATGGCACAGAATTCCCCCAGGAGTAATTCAGTGGAGGAGAGGGGAGAGGAGAATATGCTGCCAGCAATTTAAAAAGGAACAGGGAAAAGTGGGTAGAAGTATATGCACATTGACACCAAGCTGCTTTACTGAGTTTCTTCTATGGTATCCATTCTTTACTTTTGAGAACAGGGAGGCTACCAATTCTTCTACTGTATTTTATGTGGTCTGTTGGGAAGAGAAGAACTCATTTGTTTTCAGGGCATCAGATATGCTGCCCCTCTACTTAGTCTGATCCTGTCAAGGGTATTAAAGGAACATCAATTTAAAAGAGACACTTCTGTATGAAAATTTGTAGTTGTCATTACAAATAACACCAAAGAAGAATATAACAGAGATTAGAAGGGAAGGAGGAGATTTTTCCTCATATTTTTATGGGTTGTGCAGCATCTCTTGTGTAATCAGTTCAGTTTCCCCTGGCTTTTGGTGTGTGGGTGGGGGGGGGGTTGGGGCTAGATCAGTTACATATCAGTGGGGAGTGAAAAGCATTTTAGGTGATTTGTAAAACCACAAAAATTAGGAAGCTGCTTTTAAACTGTTTTTCAAAGAACTGATTGGATTTCTTGTGTCCTCCAGGGGGAAGCTACCTGTTTAAAGTCTCAGTAAAACTTGGTTTCTGGGAAGCAGACTTCTTCCATGAGCCTGTCTGCCAGGCTTCAACACGCTTCCCTTAGCTTTTGCTCTCGGATTTTTTAAACTGCACCTAAGGACAGGAACTATCTCATACTTTGGATGTAGACAGTGCCTAGTACAATGGGACCAAAATCTAAGTTAAGGCTTCAGGGTTGCTACCATAATACAAATATTTATATAACATGGGTAGGTCTCTCATCCCGGCAACAAACTGAGGGGCTTACACAAAGCACCTCACTGGCTAGTCAGCTTCTGGGTATTGCAAACTCAGACTGTACCCTGGACATCTGCCATTGCTCCATGGACTCTTTTTGCTCCAATGCCATGACCATATCTGTTTCTAATAAAGACCTGCTGCCCAAGATCCTACAAACCCCAGCTGAGTCCTCAGTTTATGCTCTCTAGAACTGCAGTAAGCCAGCCAGGTCAGCCCCAGAGTTTGCTGCTTCACATCAGGGTGATGCTGTGCTCCAGCACAGTGTGTTTGTCCTTATGCTGCAGCTTTCTAGATCCCCTCTGGGCTGAATTGCCAGTCCCTCCCGCTGACATTTGGGGAGGGAAAGTTAAACTTATAAAAGTGGGAAGCCTAATTGCATTTTCCCTCACCTTGAGTTCCCTTTTCCCACTGTGACAAATGTTCAAAATGTGCTATAACAGCTGTAGACTGGTACAGAAATGAGTGTACTTATCTGAATGTCAGGATTAACTCTCACAACAAGTGATTTCATTTCCCAGCTGCCATGGTGGAAAGGCTTCAGATTCAAATTCAAGCTGACTTGGGTTTTAATACTTTTTAGAAATAGTGTTGTGATTGATCTCCTTATCTGCAAGGCCCTTCCCACCTTTACGTCATCCATGACAACAGAAATCAGAAGTGGTGGAAAAAAAAATCTATTAGCTGATCCAGTCACTAAGCTGCCTAGAACAATGCCTCTTCAGTCTCCTTTTCTTTTCCTAAAGTTCTATACTCCTCCTCTTCTCTTAGTTCAGGGCTCTCTCCTGTGCTGGAGGAGATCCATCTTCACTATGCCTGTTGCTCTAGCACTCAAGGGACTCTCTCCATTCTGCTTAAAAACATAGCTCACAATCTACCCCGTCCCTACTGCTTCCTCTAACTAGTAAATCAGTGGACAGGTCCCAAAAGATGTGTATTGCTGTTGATTTTTCATGCCTGTTTACACATCCTCTCTCCCTGTGAGAATCCCAACACTGTAACTGCTCTTGTATTGTGGAGAACTGTTTGAAGACGTAACATTACATTGTGGTTTTATTCCATGGTGAGATTTCAAGTATTCGTCTCCATTTCTCCAAATCCATTGATTTTATACTGGTGTGACTCAAAGAGCAAAATAATTATTGCCAAGCAGCCATACAGAGTAGTATATTGTACAGTACACAGGGGTTTTTTTTACATAAAAGATATGAGCTTTGTCTAGACTAGGGAATCTTACCAAAATTTCTAGTTTAGTTCTACCAGTGTTAACATTTCTAGAAACCCAACTCGAGAGAAGCTGCTGTCAACTTTTGATAGTGTTATCTATAACTAAGCTTGGTAGGATTCAACTTAATTTGTTGTCAGGGATAAACATATGTTTCACTTGACACACATCAATAGCAGTCTGTGAGTACACCCTTCCTCTTGCAGCAATCCAGTGTCACCTAAATTTCTTCCAATCATGAAAAGGCAATAGATAAACAAAAAAGCTGAAACCCCATAATTTCATGCAACTGATAAAACTGATTTAAAAAAACAAAAATCAACATGGTTGCAATTACCCCCCCAAAAAACAAAAACCTTGGTAGGTGTGTCTGTAACAGGACTCAGAGCAGCTCTGATACTATAGGCTAGTGATTCTCAAACTTTTGTACTGGTGACCCTGTTCACATAGCAAGCCTCTGACTATGACCCCTCCCTTATCAATTAAAAACACTTTTAAATAAATTTAACCTCATTATAAATGCTAGAGGCAAAGCAGGATTTGGGGTGGAGGCTGACAGCTTGTGATCTCCCACATCATAACCTCATGACCCCCTGAGGGGTCCTGACCCCCAGTTTGAGAACCCCTCCTTAGGTGGCTCAATACCAATGAATGCAATAAAGCTGAGTTATAAGAGCTGAATCCTTCAACTCGCAGGGTTGGAGGGATGAATGTGAATGGCATTAAAGGTTAAGATGTGATCGTTCAAGGTTGTCCACGTTAGCGTGACTGGGCGTAAAGCGCCAGCTGTGGAAAGGGAGAACTGGTTCGCTATCTAGTTGTTTTCTAACATTGCTCCGAAAGCTCCAGGCCTTGGCCCATTTAGCTCAAGATGCATAAGCTGCAGCCACCTAGTTTGCACTGACTGGGTAAAGTGGAGGAACGGGCAGATCTAGCTCAGGAATTAGGGGGTGCCCTGAAGCAGGGAGGAGGATGTGAGCGAGCAATAACAGGAGACGAAGTGAGAGGATCTGGAAACTGGATTAACGCCGCCACGCCCCCCGCCCCCATGTAGACAAGCCGTAGCGGGGCCGGGCCCCTCCCTGGTAGCTGTTCCCAGGCAGGCAGAGGAGCCGCTGCTGGGGGCGGGCAAAGCCCAGCAGGAGACTCCAGGGAAGGCTACAGGGAGCAGAGGCAGCCCACCTCGGAGTCAGTACGGGGCCTATCCCCGGCCGCGCACCGGGACCCACCCTCCGCCGGGCCGCCTGGTTCGCAAAATCGGACGCGCCTCCCTCGAGCACGCGGCGAGGCGCCCTCCCCGCCGCACTGACCTTCTACCGTATTTCACGCTCGGAGGAGGACGAGGCTGTTTTACGACGCTCCCCCCTCCCCCGCCCCGTCCTGACCTCCTGCCGAATTCCACACTGGGGGCGGGGCCTTCGCGCGCTTCTGCGTGCCCGGCGCGCGCGAGAGACTCCCGCGGAGGTGTCCTGCCGCTCGCGGGCCCCGGTGGAGTCGCGGCTGGGCTATGGCGGCGCCCGGCGCTGAGGAGGACCCGTTCGTCCGCTACCGCTCGCCGCTGGTGTCGCGCTACGCCAGCCCCGAGATGGGCTTCAACTTCAGCGAGCGGAAGAAGTTCGGCACGTGGCGGCGGCTCTGGCTCTACCTGGCCCAGGCGCAGAAGGTACCGGCGGGAGTGAGCACGGCCCCGGCACTTCTGCCCCGCGCTCTGTGGGGTGCGTGTGGGGGGAGCCCACGGGCCCAGCCCCGCTGCTAGGGGTGCAGACGCAGCTACCAGGTCCGCCCCACTCTTCCCTCCCCTCCCCCCGGGGCGGGGTGCGCGTCCCTGTTTGACGGAGGGGGAAACTGAGGCACGCGGCGGTTCGGGGCCGGTCCCCGGGGCCCCGTGGCGGAGCTGGCGCTGCTGACTGCTGGCCCCGGGCGCTGAGTGCTGGACCCTGCTGCCGGGAGCGGGGGTCATGCGGCACGTGGAGGGCTCCTGGCCGGCCGCGCCCTTTAGCAGCAGAGTGTTGGAGTTTCCTGACCTGGGGGCGAGGGAGGGGGAAAGCCCAGCCACACTCCTAACCGCGCTGGGAGAGGTCCTATGTGTTGTCCTATGTGTTGGCGCTGGGTTAGAAGCAAAGAAGGCAGAATCTCCTAATCTTGAGGGATGGGATTAAGAAAGAGGAAACGAGCCTGCGGACTGGGAGACTGACTCTCCCTGGGAGACGGGGAGCTTAAGCTGTAGCTGATTTTGGCAAGAGTGGGAAATAGGATCCCAACCTGGGGAAACGAGACGGTACCACAAATTTCAGAGTAGCAGCCATGTTAGTCTGTATCCACAAAAAGAAAAGGAGGACTTGTGGCACCTTAGAGACTAACAAATTTATTTGAGCATAAGCTTTCATGAGCTACAGCTCGCTTCATCGGATGCATGAAGTGGAAAATACAATGGGGAGGTTTATATACATAGAGAACATGAAACAATGGGTGTTGCAATACACACTGTAACAAGAGTGATCAGGTAAGGTGAGCTATTGCCAGCAGGAGAGTGCGGAGGGGGGGACCTTTTGTAGTGATGATCAAGGTGGGCCATTTCCAGCGGTCAACAAGAAGGTCTGAGGAAGGGGGGGGGAGGGAGGAATAAACATGGGGAAATGGTTTTACTTTGTGTAATGATACATCCACTCCCAGTCTTTATTCAAGCCTAAGTAAATTGTATCCAGTTTGCAAATTAATTCCAATTCAGCAGTCTCTCATTGGAGTCTGTTTTTGAAGTTTTTTTGTTGAAGAATTTCCACTTTTAGGTCTGTAATCAAGTGACCAAAGAGATTGAAGTGTTCTCTGATTGGCTTTTGAATGTTATAATTCTTGATGTCTGATTTGTGTCCATTTATTCTTTTACATAGAGACTGTCCGGTTTGACCAGTCTACATGGCAGAGGGGCATTGCTGTCACATGATGGCATATATCACATTGGTAGATGCGCAGGTGAACGAGCCTCTGATAGTGTGGCTGATGTGATTAGGCCCTATGATGGTGTCCCCTGAATAGATATGTGGCCACAGTTGGCAATGGGCTTTGTTGCAAGGATAGGTTCCTGGGTTAGCGGTTCTGTTGTGTGGAGTGTGGTTGCTGGTGAGTATTTGCTTCAGGTTGGGTAGCTGTCTGTAAGCAAGGACAGGCCTGTCTCCCAAGATCTGTGAGAGTGATGGGTCGTCCTTCAGGATAGGTTGTAGATCCTTGATGATGCGTTGGAGAGGTTTTAGTTGGGGGCTGAAGGTGATGGCTAGTGGCGTTCTGTTCTTTTCTTTGTTGGGCCTGTCCTGTAGTAGGTGACTACTGGGTACTCTTCTGGCTCTGTCAATCTGTTTCTTCACTTCAGCAGGTGGGTATTGTAGTTGTAAGAACGCTTGATAGAGATCTTGTAGGTGTTTGTCTCTGTCTGAGGGGTTGGAGCAAATGTGGTTGTATCGTAGAGCTTGGCTGTAGACAATGGATCGTGTGGTGTGATCTGGATGAAAGCTGGAGGCATGTAGGTAGGCATCGCGGTCAGTAGGTTTCCAGTATAGAGTGGTGTTTATGTGACCATCGCTTATTAGCACCATAGTGTCCAGGAAGTGGATCTCTTGTGTGGACTGGTCCAGGCTGAGGTTGATGGTGGGATGGAAATTGTTGAAATCCTGGTGGAATTCCTCAAGGGCTTCTTTTCCATGGGACCAGATGATGAAGATGTCATCAATGTAGCACAAGTAGAATAGGGGCACCACAAAAGAAACCTTGGCTGACTGGAAAGGGTGCAAGGAGAGAAGCCAGATTCTGGTTTTCAGAGGTGGCTTTCTTCACCTTCACGAACTTTCCAGCTAGGTCTGGTTGTACACAAAACTAATGCAGGGAGCTAGTGCCTGAAGTTCAAATCCTTCTTTGTCATAATAAACTACAGAGGTATTGGCAAAAGTTAATGTAGTACATCATATGTGTCGCAGTTAAAGTATATTGCCCACCCAAATTAAAACCAAGTTTGATCCTTACACTTTTCCATTGTTTTGCTCTTCACTGTACAATCTGCTGCGAAGGTGATCTGCAAAGTGAGAAGTGGGGGAGAAATGGATTTGTGCCCTGATTTGTATCTTTATGCTGTATAAAGAAGGCCTGAAAGTTGTTTTTCTGCTGATATTTTTCATTAGAAATCTAGGCAAGGACAGTCTTTGATAACCGAAGAGCTAGTGAACAATGACATCACTTGAGCAAGGGAGAAGAGATTTTTATTCATAACATATTTTTAACATCTATTTAATTTTGATGACTAGCATTTTAGTTTAAAGGAAGCCTATATCAAAGATGCAGCACCTTCACCCTATTAATTATTATGTTAGAGCTCACAGTAAACATCCTTGAAACCTCTCAGGGGTTCTCCAGCAAAAGCAGGAAAACCTGATTATTCTTGATGATTCTAAGCTAAGCAGAGAAAAACATAAGCAAAAAAACCCATCTTTCAGGCCAGCTATATACATAATTTAAAAAGGGCACAGGCCTAACTTCATTTGTAGTTCTATGCAGGTCATCATCTATAATGCAGCATGGTGCGTTTTCAGAAAAGAGGTTATTGACCAGGCTAACAAGCTGTAACTTTTTGTATTCCCTATGCTCCCCTGAACTCTCCATGCCTCTGTGAAGTTAAAAGAAAAGGAGTACTTGTGGCACCTTAGAGACTAAGCATTCGTGAGCATCCGATGAAGTGAGCTGTAGCTCACGAAAGCTTATGCTCAAATAAATTTGTTAGTCTCTAAGGTGCCACAAGTACTCCTTTTCTTTTTGCGAATACAGACTAACACGGCTGCTACTCTGAAATCTGTGAAGTTAGTTTCATAAAGCTACTATAAACAGTTCTTGAGGAAGGAAGAGTTTTATCTTCTGAGCCCTTCTTCCATTAGTGAGCTGCTTGCCTGCCAGGTGACTTGGCTGACCTGGAATACTCTAATAAGTGTCCTCACCTTGGTGTAAATCTGTGCCATATGCAGTCATTAAAGTGATCCTCCGCCTATGGCTCTTATGGAGCCCATATTTCTGGGATTATACTAATCTTGGGCAGAGTGAACAGAATGCTCATCTCAGGAGTTCTTGCCACATTGCCTGATACATACACAGTAGTACAGTGAAATTGAAAGAACAAACTGTTGATGCTAGGACCTCATCCTATCAGTCCAAGCACTTAGAATGTGGAAATTGAAGGAAGAGGAGACTTACTCCAGACTTTTTCATAGTAACCCTGAGGGGGAGTGGTTGGAAAAGACAGACCATGCTGAATGGATTCGCAGAGAGCCAAGACATTAAACAATCATAAAAATGTAGGACTGAAAGGGACTTTGGTAGGTCACCTATTCCAGTTCTCTGCACTGAGGCAGGACTAAGTATTATCTAGAGCAGCGATTCTCAAACTTCATTGCACCATGTTCCCCCTTCTGACAAAAATTACTACATGACCCCAGGATGGGGGTGTGACAGGTTGGATCACAGAAACCCCTTGGGGCTGCCAACTGATGTGCCAAGACTACTTCTGCCCCTGCTTTCCCTGACAGCTTGGGACTCCAGCACTCTGTCTTGCTGAGCCAGACGCACCAGTCTGCTTCAACACAGACCCAGGGTCTGAACTCTGTGCCCCAAAGCTGCAGACTTAACTGAAAGCAACTTAAGTGTTCCTGTCTTTAACACTCAGATGCCCAACTCCCAATGGGGTCCAAGCCCCAAATAAATACATTTTACCCTCTATAAACCTTATACAGGGTAAACTCATAAACTGTTCGCCCTCTCTAACACTGATAGAGAGAGATGCACAGCTGTTTGCCCCCCCAGATATTAATACATACTCTGGGTTAATTAATAAGTAAAAGTGATTTTATTAAATACAGAAAGTAGGACTTAAGTGGTTCCAAGTAGTAACAGACAGAACAAAGTGAATTACAAAGCAAAATAAAATAGAACATGCAAGTCTATGTCTAAGAAAACTGAATACAGATAAAAACCTCACCCTTAGAGGAATTCCAGTAAGCTTCCTTTTACAGACTAGTCTCCTTCTAGTCTGGGTCCAGCAATCACTCACACCCCTTGTAGTTACTGTCCTTTGTTCCAGTTTCTTTCAGGTATCCTTGGGGGTGGAGAGGCTCTCTCTTTAGCCAGCTGAAGACAAAATGGAGGGGTCTCCCACAGGCTTAAATAGACTTTCTCATAGGAGAGACCCCCTCCTCTCTCCTATGCAAAGTCCAGTTACAAGATGGAGTTTTGGAGTCACCTGGGCAAGTCAAATGACCACTCATGACTCAGAACTTGCAGGTAGCAGCCATGGCTCACATGCTAGTTTGAACATCCTCATGTAGACTCCTTATGTGGAATGGAGCCTCCCAAGACTGATTGTTCGTAAGTGCTTCTTGAGTGGGCACTTAATTTGTACATTCCTTTCTCAAGAAGCTGACCAAATGCTTTACTAAGGCTACTTAGAAATCAAGCGAGTACACAGCCAATATTCATAACTTCAAATACAACAATGACACATGCATACAAATAGGATTAATAGATTCAGTAGATCATAACCTTTACAGATATGTTACATGACACATGTAGCATAAAACGTATTCCAGTTATGTCATATATACATTCATAAGCCTATTTCCATAAAGCCTTATGGGGAGCACCATCACAGGGGGACTGAAGCCCAAGCCCACCCTAGCCCTGCCACCCTCGTGGATGGGAGGGATGGACACAAAGCTGAAGCCCAAGGGCGTCTGTCCTGGGCAGGGATAATGTAACCTTAGGCCCCCTTCCCAGGGCGGTGGGGCTCAGGCTTTGGCTTCGGCTCTAGGCCCCACAAGTCTAACACCAGCCTTGGCAACCCCATTTAAATGGGGTCCTGATTCAGTTTGGGGTCCTGACCCACAGTTTGAGAACCCCTGATCTAGACCATCCCTGACAGGTATTTGTCTAATCAGTTCTTTAAAACCTTAAATGACTGAGATTCCACAATTTCCTTACATAATTTGTTCCAGTGCTTAGCTACCCTTACAATTAGGAAGTTTTTCCTAACATCTAACCTACATCTCCCTTGCTTCAATTTAAGTCCATTACTTCTTGACCAATCCTCAGTGGTTAAGGAGAACAATTTATCACCTTCCTCTTTATAACTGGAACACTTTTTACATACAGCGGACTCTCGCTAGAATCGCTATAGCTATAGCGTGGATTCGCATATAACGCGGTCGCGGTGATGGATCCCAAATTTAAATATTTAAATTGGGATCCATGGTAACATGGTCCCCACGTTAACGTGGTACCGCACGTGGATCCCGAACCCCGCGTTCTAGCAAGGGTCTGGTGTACTTTAAGGTTGTTTTCATGTCCCACCCTCAGTCTTCTCTTCTCCAGACTATACAGTTTTTTCAGTCTCCTCATGGGTTTCTAGACCTTTAACCATTTTTGTCACTCTCCTCTGGACTTTCTCCAGTTTATTAATAGAGTGGAAGAATTACTTCTCGTGTCCTGCTTGCAACAATCCTGCTAATACATTTCAGTAGGATATTTTCTTTTTTTGCAACAGTATTACATTGTTGGCTCATATTTAGTTTGTGATTCACTATAACCCCCAGATCCCTTTCTGCAGTATTCCTTCCTAGACAGTCATTTCCCAATTAGTATTTGTGCAATTGATTATTCTTGCCTAAGTGTAGTCACTTTAAATTTGTCTTTATTGAATTTCATCCTATTTAATTCAGACCATTTCTCCAGTTTTTCAAGATAATTTTGAATTCTAATCCTGTCCTCTAAACTGCTTGCAACCCCTCCCAGTTTGGTATAATCTGCAAACTTTATAAGTATACACTTTATACCATTATCCAAATCCTTTATGAAGGTATTGAATAGAACTGGACCCAGGACAGATCCCTGTGGGACTCCACTCAATATGCCCTTCCAGCTTGATTGTGAACCTTTGATAACTATTCTCTGAGTACAGTTTTCCAGTCACTTGTGCACTCACCATATAGTAAGGTTCACCCATCTTATACCATCATTACTTAGCAAGCACGTTTATATTGATACATGACAAACACACTGGAACACAAAATTTGCAGTGGAGTGTTAGGTCAACACTCAAATCCTGGGGTGGGCTGGCTGTTTTGTTCACTGTTATGGTGGCTCTCCAGTTTTGCAGGGCAGAGGATCATTGTACTAGAGAGGGGTAGTCAATTATTTTTTGTCAAGGTCCGAATTTCTTGGCCAAGGTATATCCAAGGTCCAGTCTCCAGAGAGAGATTTTTTTTCACACTGCAATAACAATAATGACAATAACTAAATAAAAAAGATTTTGTGGGCCATTCAAAAGTATCTGATGGTTTGGATTGGCCCACGGTCCACCTACTCACTACCCCTGTACTAAAGTGTGAACAGGCAATGCACAGTCTCATTATCGTGTCCCCTTTCTGCTCTTGGGACCATGGCACTGCTTTGTTGCCTCATCACTCCTTGAGGAGAGGGTACCTACATCAAAATATATATGCATTAAATGGGCACCTTACTCTGAAGTGTCAGGTACTGGACATAGTCAGAGGTGAGATCCTAACGTCAACTGAATGAGCCAGTGGCTAGGGCCCTGTGAAATCTGCGTTAACGTGAACGTGGACGGAATCGCGGAATCAAAACGATAACAGACTCCAGCACGCTGCGTGTTTTTAAAAAATAAATAAATAAAAATCTGACGCTATATAAAAAAATGAAATTTGATGAAATCTACTTGCACAAATTTTGTACAGTGTGGGAATTTTCAGAGACTCATGTGTACACACACAATGAGAGTGCTTTTTCACCTTTCCCCACCACTGTAGGTTAACTGACTGTTGCTTAGACACATGGCCCACTACTACTAGTGCGGTTCCCCCCCATGGTTCAGTACATGATTTAGCATGTCTAAAAGGCATTCTACAACTGGAAAATGCTCATCCAAAAAGCTAAGAAACAACATGCTGACACCAAAGGGAAGAGCTAGTCAGTTTCCCTAATGATGTCTATGAATTGGGCAGTATGATGATCTGAAAATGCTGTCAACATACAATAGGCTGGACCTGAAAAGATACCTGCAACGATCATCTAATGTCAAAAAACCATCTGAAGAATCATGCCACATATGACCAGAATCATTGAGATTCTCACTCTCTACAAAGAACAATTGCATACAGTATGAAATCTGCAGATGCCAGATGGGAGTATGTTGAAGATTTTGTTGTGGTCTGTGCTGAGGCTGATATCCCATTTGAAACAATGACGCTTCCATGTTTCCTCTTAAAACACTGCCGGAGGGATGGGGGAGTGGGAATTGTCTGAAAACGAAGCAGCACATTGGCAGATTAACCTGCTGTGTGTTTATCAGGAGCACATGGTGGCATTGTTGGCCAAAATCCATGGGGAAAAGATTTCCATGGTGATCGACAAGACCACAAATATCTGAGAGTGCAGTCTGCTAAATATAGTCATAGGTATGTTTTTTTTATTTTGTTTTACTGTGACAGATACTTAAGTAGATGCTTTTTTATAATGTGTGTATTGACCTTTAGGAAAATGTTTGTTATATTTAGAAAAGACTAATCACTTATACGATTTAAAGTACAGTTAATTTAAGAAAAAACGTTTAGGATGCTATGACCCTTTAAAATAGTCCTTAAAAAAAAAAAAAGGACCACATTAGAATTTGAGCTATTCTATAAAAATACTTATTTAATAATTTTATCAAGCACTTCATATTTAATATGCATTAGGAAATTCAATTCTGTATTGCAATGCACCTCTAATATTTATTTAAAAAAAATCTTTTTAACATTATTTAACATTTAACATGATACTATAATGATTTTGAAGCTGGATTTTTTTTCCATTACTGAATTTTAAGTTTGTTTAATGAAATCCTCCACTAACAAAGAAGTCGAAAAATTATGACAACAGAATGTATTTTTTTTTTTTCAGGTGTTGAAGATCAGTACTATTTGACTGATGTTGTAGTCATGAAGAACTGCAACACTCCACATTCTCACAGGCTGTTCTGGTGTCAATGGTTAGGAACCAGTTCACTCACATTAATATTTGGGCAGTTGTAACTGACAATGCAGCATACTGCATCAAAGCATACAGAGAAGCACTGAAATGTGTCATGCCCAACAGTATACATGTGACATGTCTGTGTCAGACAGATAATCAGTCTGATAAGTGAGATGTGGCTGCATTGTCACTTCTTTAGCGATGTGACTTCTTTTATTACTTGAATGAAATCTGCCTTCTTCAAAAAGTCATCCAGAAAATGAAGATGGGTTGCTTTTCTTAAGTCCAAAGATGATGTGCACACCACGAAGGTCCCCCTGAAGCAGTACATACAAGATGAAATAGCTGGTTTCAAGCAGTAAAATATCATGCAGCTCACACTGATCTCTACAAGGACATTTTTGAAAAAAGAGAAGTCATTAGCACAGGCTGTGACAAACCTTTTGGCATTACTTAGCAGTCAGGAGAAATCAGACTTGCTAACACTTAAGACAGCTTTCATATCTGAAGTTTTCCCCAAACTGATAACACCCCTGACCATCTTTGATGGTACCCACTGCCCTACAGCTGTTTCAGCTTTCAATATTATGGAAGACATGAGGTCTTGCTTTCTGGAACAGCCAAAACTTGGGGGTTTGGTGAAGAAACTGAAAGACTTTTGGATGACTTCTCCATAAGAGAGAAGAGAAATATCCTGGACAATATGGATGAAACCTATCAGCTTGCTTTTACCAAATTCCAAACACTGAGATGTCCATCCAGCAAAAGACATGTATTTACAGGCAGATTCCAGCCATGCAACACAACGTTGATCAGTACAGCAAGCTGCCGCCTTTGCCCACTCCTCACCAGAACTGTATGAACCAATGGCTTGTGTTTCTGTGCAACACTGAGAATGAGCCCATCCCAGATCCACTGGATCTTTGTTCCTTCATACCCTTTCCAGTAAGCACAAGTGCCTAGAGTAGCAGAGGTTGCCCTGCCTTAGATCTTCCTCCCTGCCAGCTCTCTAGACACAGCGAGAAGCTATAGTAAAGATAGAAATCTATTTACAGACAAGAGGGAATCACTTTCTGAGGAAAACACTAAAAGGATAACCATAATATACCACAATGGAGATGTCTGCTGGAGATGGCAAAAATGTTATTTAAGCTTGTCAATTTATAATGCTACTCACCAATAAACAGTTGACTGTGAAATTATTTAATCCAATTTGAAATTAATTTAAGCATTCTTTCAGAATATAGGAGCTTGAAAGTAGCGAGTTTAAGTTAGAATGGCAGCAATGACTGCGGCAAGGATGGATTATTTTATGTTTAGTGCATTATTTTTATTTTTTAATCAAATATGATTTTAGTTAAATTGACACTGTTACAGGCTCTTACTTCTGTGTACTACTTGTGTTACTGTACAGCAATGTCAGTTTGGTCATATGACTGCTACTTTAAAAAGTGATTTAAAATGTTACTTTTACTGTGTAGTGTATATCTGCAGGATGTTTTGTTTAAGTTGTAGGGTTTTTTTTGTAAAATCCATTTTCCCCATTGCAATCCAATACTGAAAATTTCTATGTATTTATAATAAGACTACTTAATAATGTAGCAAATAATTTTGACTAAAAACATAAAGATGGAATTTTTTTAATGAAAAAAAAATGAAATCCAAAAATAATATATCCCAAAATCCACAATAATAAAATGGATTTCATAGGCCCCAAGTGGTCTCATCCAGTATTGTAGGTGTCATACTAGATTATATGGGCAGTTATATGATGTGGTGTTACTATGAGCCTTGAGTTCATGCATGGATTTCTGCAATTGAGGACAGAACAAACCACAAACTTTTAGAGGAGTTGATAATATTTGACACTTAGAACTTTGTGTTCAAAGCATAGTAGAAGCATGAATCCCCACATCACCTCTGTGCAGTAGATAATTAATTATCACCATTTTTACTGCTGGAGAATGAAGTGAATTATATGACTTGCCCAGGACCAGAAAGCAAGTCAATGATAGAGCCAGGATGACATCTCAGGACTCCCAAACCTTGTGCTTATGGGTTTCCCTGTCTTCCTTTCTCTCTTCCAGCTCTCCCTCTTCTGCCCTCTCAAAATAGAATTTTGTTTCCAGTGAGAAGGAGTTGTCCTGTGATATCTTGAGCACTCTGGTCCCACTGGGAGGAGGGAGACTGTTATTTTTATCCATGTGTTCACATTCCTGAGGAGTTACAGCCTTATGTTGTCAGTCCTGGACTGGAAGTGGAGTGGGAGTCAGCCACACTCAGCACTTGTTAACTTGGTCATTGGTCAGTCGCAGACTGTTAGATACAATCACAAGCAATTTCCTCTGCACTCCATCATGGGAGATGTGCAGTATTTCTAGTTAGGTGCCTGTAACAGGAGACAACAGGAGAAGTAATAGGAAATTGGTGGGTGTCAGACATGTTCTGCACCAGCCAGAATAATTTGTGAACTCATAAATTTGATTTATGTTCCAGAAAACAGAATTTTATTCTGCAACATGAACCGGGGGAAAAGAATTAAAACTTTGTGTTCCCTTAATTTATTAAGTTCTAACTTAAAGAAGGGGGAAACAGTCAGGTACACATACACCAACCGTGTCTTTCACAGTTTGGTGCATGTGTAGCTGTGATTGTCTTTAAATTCCCCCAGATTGGATTGGTAGGGGTAGTGCAGTGTCCCTGATGCCATGTGGAATGTTGAGGGGTGGTGTAAGGAGGTCCCAACATTGAGTTGTCTATGGGTTGCAGATGGAGGCGAGCCTGGGATTCTTGGACCTGCAGGTCTACCAGAGTCTGCAGCATTTGTTTGCTGCCTGAGAAGCCCCATTATGTCCCGATGCATCTCCCTTTCCTTGTCCTGCTTGGATTCCTGGGCCTTCCTCCTCTCCACTCTTTCCTTCTTCATGCTGTCATCTGCCAGGCTCTGGTCTCGTTCTCTGATGCAGCACAGACTTGCAGCATCTTCTGGAACATGTCATCCTGAGTCCTCTTCTTTTTCCTCCTTATCTGGCTTAGATGTTCTGTAGGTGTGGAGGGGAAGACTCTGGCTTTGTCTACACTACCTCACTTTTAGCGATATGGTTGTGCTGCCACAGCCATGCTGCTAAAAGCCACACAGTGTATCTGCTGTTTGTCGGCAGGAGAAAGCTCTCCTGCCAACAAAAAACTTCGATTCTCCATGAGTGGCAGCGGCTTTGTCGCTCTCCTGCCAACAAAGCGCTGTTAACACTGGCACTTTTCATCGGTAAAACTTTTGTCGTTTAGGGAGGTGGTGTTGTTTTTTAACACCCCTGAATGACAAAAGTTTTGTCGACGAAGTTCCAGTGTAAACAAAACCTCTGAAGGCCACAATACCAGTAGTTACAGACGCAACACACGGGATACTGTTTTCAGTGTATTCACAACGGAAATCAAACTGTAGGATACTGAACTCACTCCCCTTGATCCCCGCAAAGTGTAAGCACTGCATTCTCGCTTATCCTTGAGATTGATATAGCCCTGCGCCAGTCACAGCACCAGCTATGGTGAGTATGGCTCTCAGGAGGGATGGGGTGGGCTGTGTACTGCAATGGTCCACCCCCCCTCCCCCCCACACACTCTGGAGGGGAATGAAAAGCAGATAACACTACTCTCTTGATTGTTTCACTGACTCTTCTACCGCAAGTAAAAAAGTAAATCAACAATTGTGTCTTGCTACTTTGCGGGTTCCATCCCTGTAATTTCAAAGCAAATTGCATACTTACCAGATGCTCCTTCCCCTGCATTAGTCTTGCCTGTGCTCGACTGTTGGGACTGGCTGGAGTCAAAAACATGTCCTGAATTGCTGCGCAGTTGGGACCCCCAGTTGTGTGTCCCCCAGACTCCTTCTCCTTCTCTCTGTTCATAGCAAGGGGGGCCTCTGACTTAGGCTTCTCCAAAGTATCCACAGAGCTCTTGGGGTCTCCACCGAGAAAGGCATGCAGCCCTTTGTAAAAGAGTCAGCTCTGTGGCTCTGCACCAGATCAATTGTTAGCCTCCCTTGTCTTCTGGTATGTCTGCTGCAGCTCCTTGGCTTTCATGCAGCACTGCTGGTGATTCCTCTTGTAGCCCTTCTCCATGCCTTGAGCAATCTGCTCATAGATGTCAATGTTTCTACAACTAGATCAGAGCTGTGTCTGCACAGCCTCTTCTCCCCACAGATCCAGGGGATCCAGCATCACCTGTGTACTCCAGCCAGGGGTATGTCTGCAGCATATAGCCGACATGGATGATGGCACACAACAATAGAGAGCTGCTAGGTGTGCTCACCAAGCCAGGCAACCAGGAAAAGGAATTTCAAAAATTGGCAGGCCTTTAAAGGCCAGGGATGGCTTCCTTTCCATTGAGCCCCAGGCAGCAGAGTTCACATCAGTGACCAGAGCAGTCACTCTGGGTCATTGTGGGACAGCTCCTGGAGGCCAGTAGCATTGATGTAAATATTGCAGTGTCTACACTGATGCTGCGTTGACCAAACTACATCAGTCTTGACTCTACGCTGTTTGGAGAGGTGGTGTTAAGTTGGCATAGCGGAGCAGTTACACTGGTGGGAACAAAATTTTAAGTATAGGCACAGCTAGGTTGACGTAAGCTGCCATGTGTCCACCTCCTTGTAAACACCATCTGTATTGCTGCAGAGCCATGGGGGAGAGGTATGATGTTTGTGGGTGTGCAACAGCAGCGTTTCACATGGCACTGCCCTTACCTTGAGTGCTTTTTTTTTTTTTTTTTTTTGTAGCAATTGCAACTGTTTTCTGAGGTTCGTTTCTCTCCTCTCTGTGGAACTGTCTCTGCTCTCATGCCGTGACTGGCTTTTCCATGTGGGTCAGATATTTATGAGCACAGGAGTCTGGATGGATGGATCTTTTCGATAACTGTTTCTGGAGATGAGACTTGAACAGCAGTATTCCTTCCCTAGTAGAGTAAAATACACCAGTGATATATGCTGCTTATTGCATCATATTGCTTACAGAATTGTCTGTGCGCTATGATGCAGAGTTATGGCCATGTAGCCATATATCTTGGCGACAGCACTGTGGGGCCAAGTGACTCTCTTGTTGGGTCTGGATAGTCAAGGTGCTATTGCCCTTCCTGAAGCATATTGTTTTTAGTTCCATTTTGGTAGTAATTAGCTAACGGGTTCTCCAGGAAATCCCTCTGCCTCACCAGCTCTCCCTTCTGGGTTCAATAATACTAGATCCCCATATTTCAAAACATTTCAGCCCGCGGGATTCCTCCTCCTGGAAAGAAAACTGCTTTTAAAATGCTGTGTACCATTGGAGCTTTCTGACTAGTTAGAGGTTTCTGACATCCATATTTGTTAAATACAAAAAAATTACATTAATCTTGAGATCTTCAATTAACAAAAGTCAGTTGATTCAAAAATTAAGGCTTCCGCATCTGAGTTGCATCTGCTAGGTTGCAAATAAGGTACTATGTGTAATAAGATAGAAAGTTAAGAGCATAATCTGTTATCTCAAATATTTCACAATCCATGGGAAATGGCTCAAAAGTGCATTGCAAGCTTGAGTCCTCTAGGTTACACCCCAGGGTTGAGAAACAACAAATATTTAACAAAATCAGGAGTTCTAGAAACCAAGCAGGACTGAATGAAAAAGAACATCTTTCGTAGATTTAGGCCAGAAGAGACCTTCATGTTAATCTAATTTGACCTCCTGCACGCTGCAGGCCGCAGAACCCCACGCACCCACTCCTGTAGTATACTCAGAACATCTGGTTAATTTACTGAAGTCCTCAAATCATGATTCAAATACTTCAAGTTACAGAGAATCCATCAGTTACATTAGTTTAAACCTGCAAGTGATCTGTGTCCCATGATGCAGAGGAAGGCACTTAGGTTTTTTTGCCCCCACTGATCCCTGTGGAAGCCTTTCCCAAAAGTTCACTCCTCTGATGGTTAGGAAATTTTCATCTAATTTCAATCCTAAACTTGTTGATAGCCAGTTTATATCCATTTGTTCTTGTGTCAACGTTGGCACTTAACTTAAATAATTCCTTTCCCTCTCTGGTATTTATCCCTTTCATGTAATTAGAGAGAGCAACTATATCTCCCCTCAGCCTTCTTTTGGTTAGGCTAAACAAGTCAAGGTCTTTGAGTCTCATCTCATAAGGTAGATTTTCAGTTTCTCTGATCATCCTAGTAACTCTTCTCTGTGCCTGTTCCAGTTTGAATGCATCTTTCTTAAACACAGGAGACCAGAATTGCACACAGTATTCCAGATGATGTCTCCATGCTTTGTATAATGGTACTAACACTTCTCTGTCTCTACTGGAAATACTTTGCCTGATGCATCCGAGGATTGCATTAGCCTTTTACGCAGCCACATTGCATTGGTGGCTCATAGTCATCCTGTGATCAACCAGTACATCCTCCTCTGTCACTTCCAATTGATAAGTGCCCAGCTTATAGCAAAAATTCTTGTTCGTCCCAAGTTCCATGAACTTGTACTTTCCACTGTTAAATTTCATCCTATTTCTATTACTCCAATACTCAAGGTCATCCAGATCTTCTTGTATGATATTCTGGTCCTTTTCCATATTGGCAAGTCCTCCGAACTTTCTGTCATCTGCAAATTTTATTAGCACACACCCATTTTTTGTGCCAAGATTATTCATAAAAATGTTAAATAAGATTGTTCCCAAGACCAATCCCTGAAGAGCTCCACCCCAGCCTGACAGTTCACCTTTCAGTATGACCCGTTGTAATTCCCTATTTAGCTAGTTCCTTATCCATCTTTCAATTCTCATATTATCCCCATCTTCTCCAGTTTAGCTAATGATTTCCCAGGTGAAAATTTACTGAAATCCAGATAGATTAAAACTATTGCATTTCCTTTGTCGAAAAAAAACAAAATCCATTATCTTCTTGGTGATCGGGTTGGTCTGACATGATCTACCTTTTGTAAAACCATGTTGTATTTTATCCCAATTGCCATTTACCGCTATGTCCTTAGCTACTTTCTCTTCCAAAACCTTGCATACAATTGAGGCCAAACTAACAGGCCAGTAGTTTCCTGATCATATTTTCCCCCTTTCTTAAAAATAGGTACTGCAGTCACAGGGTACGACCCCCAAGTTTACAGATTCATTAAAAATTCTTGCTATTGGGTTTGTAATTTTGTGTGCCAGTTCCTTAAATATTCTTGGATGGCGATTATCTGGGCCCCCCAGTTTAGTCCCATGAAACTGAGTTTGACTTCCACCTTAGATGTGGCAATTTCTACTTCCATATCCTCATTTCCATTGGTCACCTTGCTACTACTCCTAAACTCCTCATTACCCTTATTAAAAACTGAGGCAAAGTATTTGTGTTGGACCATGCCTAGATTATCTTTAATCTCCACCCATCCTCGGTGTTTAGCCAATCCCACTTCTTTTTCTCTTTCTTTATTTGGCTATAGAACCTTTTACTGTAGGTTTAATTTCCTTTGCAAGGTCTAACTCTGCTTGGCTTTTGGTAGTTCTCACTTTTTTTCTCTATACTTTCTGACCTCCAGCAGGTATCTTTCCCTGCTGATCCATCCAGTCTTCCATTCTTTGTAGGCTTCTGCTTTCTCCTAATAACCTGTTTGAGATCCTTGCCCATCCAGCTTGGGTTGCATCCCTTCCTTATGAATTTTTTTCCCTTTTTTGGGGTGCAGGCTTCAGACAGTTTCTGAAACTGATTTAAGGAAATAACTAGGAATTATTTTCCTTCTCTGCTGCTGCCCTGCCACAGATCCATTTCTGTCCTGTCCCACTGCAATCCGTTCCTTTCTCTCAGTCCTTCACCAGGAGCAGAGCTTGATGCGTCCTCAGGCAGAGCACCATCCACTACCAAAGCAACTCCTTCTAACACTCAGACTTCTCTGTTTAGTGCCTCCATGCAAATCAGCTGTGAGCTCTTGCTGTGATTCAAGGTCTGCAATCTTTTGCTGCCCCAAAGAATTGTGGGATTTGGATGAGTCCCAAAATGTGGATGGGTCCCAGATAGGAAAGGTTGAAAATCACTGAACTAAAAATACAATGTATGAGCCGTGGGGCTGAGTTATTGTTGGTCTTAAATCCTTATCTTTTGATTATCCTGAGATGTGTTTAATCCAGCACTGAAGTTGAGAATTCAGTGTATTTTGTTGCATTAATTCTCTCACTAAAAGGAGAGAGCTGCAGGACAGTGCCAGCAGGTGCCATTTTGCATAAAAATGGAAGTACTGTTAAATTAGGAGAAACTATCTTCTTAACCTTGATAACTTGCACAATTCCATGTTTGAGATTTGTACAAAAGAATAATTGTGTAGACCAGACAATAAGGAATATAGCAAAATACCATCTGCCAGCTCAGACTGTGGGATATGCACTTTTGCACAACTGAAACATACAGTTACATATGCGCATGTGCAAACACCTAGCTTTAAACCTTTAACTTTAAAGGAATGATATCAACTTGCCAGTTAGTCAGTGTTGCGGATTCCTGCTAACTCTCCTGGTTTATTTTATTTTCCCCATTTTAATTTTCCCCTGTTGCTGTATGAAAGATGCACACAAATAGAATGGGAATCCAACTGCCTAATTATACATCTTTAAACTATAGTATTCTAAGGTATTACTTGTAAAACATAGTAGGTAAAATAACTTTTCAAATAAGTATAATTTTTTAAAGTAGCTGTCCCTCTAAAATGACTTTGATTTTTTCGAGCACAGCCTAGTGGCTGTTCCACATGGAATACTAACGGTCTGCTAACTCTGAAATCTGCTACTCTAGTTTTGTGTAAATTAAGTGTGTGGCGGGGGGCCTGGGGAAGTGTAGCAATATTTTTAAGTTACAAGCAACAGAAAATAGAGGGCTTGGTACTTAAATAAAGCAAAGGTTCCCAAACTGTGGACAACTGATGGTCTGTAGAGTTTTGTTGGCAGGTTCACAAGGTGATGCTTCTCCTTTCCAGCCACTAAACTGCGTTAAGAGAAGCTATGATACATTACTTTCCTGAAAGGGCTTTTCCATGACAGCAATTGCTGCTATTGTCACAAGGATGTTATGTAATTGTGGCTCGGAGGGGAATGGTGACCAAGGGACGCTAATATATAGGCTACCCTATTGAAAAAGTTTGAGAACTTCTGAACTAAATCATTGCTACTACTGTCCTATTATGTGGCCTTTTACTCACAAGAATATCTGACAATAATCCAAGAGGAGTTATATGGGGATAAAGTGCGTATTGCTTCTCTCTACATCTGGTTTGGGCTCTTTCTGTCAGAGGGAGATAGCTTTTTTGTTTTTGCTTCCCCCCCCCCCCCCCTTCAGTCACTGGGACTGCCTATCACAGATGAGCAAATCCAAGAGATGGAAGCAAACCTGGATAACATAGACTTCAAGATGGCAGCTGAGGAGGAGAAGAGGTTACGTCATGATGTGATGGCTCACGTGCACACCTTTGCCCACTGTTGTCCAAAAGCTGCTGCTATCATTCATCTTGGAGCCACTTCCTGCTATGTGGGCGATAACACGGTAAAACAGTACTCTGAGTTTGTTCTCTAGAGAGCTGCACTGAACCCATCAAATGCTGCTCACTTGACAGTTTAAAATCAACTTACTTTTAAAAATAAAATCTCCAAATAGAATTTTTTTAAAATTTTATTTAATTTTACTTCTGGAGCTAATTCCCCCTGTTCCAATCTCACTAGAGACTATTTTAGCCAGTGCGAGCTGGAGTTCTAGTTCTCCTAAACACACCAACAGCCGCAGAGCAATGCTGCACTCTTTTGGCATGAAGCAAGAGCTATCCTCAAACAACAGCACTTGTGTGTCATCTGTTGCTTTAAACTAGGGAAACTCACAATCATGTGAGTTGCGCAAAGAAAAAAAGTCTGCATGACCTGTTGGTCATGCCAGTTGGTCACCAGTTCACGGATTTGAGAAATCAAGGCCACTTTTGACATATGCAGATCATGAGGTTTCAATTGTTGTATGGAAAATCTGGATTTCTGGATCTGGTTTCAGTAGTAGAAGAGGTATTCAGGATCAATAGAATGGATAAGAATTTTATATAAACCCCCCTTTCCCCCCACATAATGTCCTGCTCTTCAGTACTTGCTTTTATCAAGGGTTTGGGGGTGGCCTGTACAAAATTAATACAAAATAGTAAAGGAGGACTTGTGGCACCTTAGAGACTAACAAATTTATTTGATCATAAGCTTTCGAGCATAAGCTTACAGAAGTGAGCTGTAGCTCATGAAAGCTTATGCTCAAATAAATTTGTTAGTCTCTAAGGTGCCAAAAGTACTCCTTTTCTTTTTGCGGATACAGACTAACACGGCTGCTACTCTGAAACCATACAAAATAGTGTTATTCCCCGCATGTTGCTGTCTTCCCCGACCCCTCTCAAACTCATCACAACCACTGTTGTTCCTTTTGTTCAATGAGACTTGGTAGTGCACTTTTGCTCTTCTCCTGTGGCAGTCCTGCATTTTGCCTGGATTTTGGCAGCTGCTTTTCCCATGCTATTTGGACTCAGCTATATTTGATTGCTTCAGAGAAGGGAAAAGGAAAGCTCTACTGGAATAGCCAACCTTTTTGAAGTGAAGTCTTGAAACAGCCCTGTAGATCTGTGGCAAGTAGTACCTGCATTTCCATGTGGTGCTATTAGGATTTAGTCTCATTCCCTTGGAGCACTAGGAATTCTACAAAAGCATGATTTCCACCCAAGAGGGTTGGAACAGGATTCATATTGCTCTACAGGCCCCCTTCTGGCTGATTATAGAATCAGTGACATTGATGGACCCTGACAAATATCCAGTCCTCCTTGGCTTAAAGAAGGTCCCTCTTTTACAGCGTTTTGATTCAGGAAAGTGTGAGTTTTAGGATGAGAAATGGAGAGGCTGTTTCTTAGAGATTCCTTGGGAGGGAAGAGCAGTTTAATTATCCATGGCAGCTGTGTGTTCAGAGAGGCCAGAACCACTCCCTCCCACAAATGAGAAAGGGGAGTGAGCAGGTTGCTCTCAAGCAGAGCTGAACTGAACTTTCTTTACTCGTTCCTTCCAGGACCTGATTGTTCTCCGTGATGGGTTCAACCTGCTGCTGCCCAAGGTGAGAGAGAGGTGGTGTGTGCAGCATCCTGCGGGTGGACATAGCTGATGGCCTCTGGGTGAAGGATGTTTATCCTAGTTGGTCTCTGGGTGGGTGCTGGTGAGGTGGAGTTGCTCTGGGACTTGGACACCAGGAAAAATGGAGTGGGTGAGCAGTCTTTAGCTCCATGTGATCTCTTGCCTCCCCCAAGGCCTCTTGATTCCTGAGGGATTGTATGGAAGTGGGAGGGTCTGTTGTGCCGGAAGTGGCTTCATTTTACTTGTCCCAGTCCTGAAAAGAGAGAACTAAATGGTTAACCACTCACCCAGCAGGTGCTAGTGGAGGTGGTAAACAAACTAAACTGGCCATTGTTACAATCTGGTGTAACCATTCCTGTGTCTAAGTTTTATAGAGAGCAAAACTTGTGCATACAACCTCAAGTGACAAATAAACGTGAAGCTTCATAGTGGCTGTAGAAATTGATCTGTTAAGTTGTTCTGTGCTTTTTAATCCGTTCCCCACTGCTGTCATGCTTAAGCATGTGTCAGCGCTGTAGCAAGACAGCTCAAGGTTTGCTTCTAACTTCTCTCTACCTTGCAATTCCTTTTCTGACTCTCTGCCTGTTTTTTCCCATCCCCCACTCTCATCAGCTTGCCACAGTGATTAGCCGGCTGGCTGATTTTGCTGAGCAGTATGCTGCCTTACCTACCCTGGGTTTCACTCACTACCAGTAAGTAGCCCAAGAACTTTTCCTTTAATTTCGTAGTCTACTTGTTTAGATGGAGGGTGCTGCTGCTGCCAGTTCTCACATTTTCCCCCTCCCCCCCGCCCGGATCAGTTGAGCTCTCTACCCTATGTCTCAAGATCCAGCAGCACTGAGTTTGAAAAAAGGGATCGAAGGCTTGTCTCCTTTTACACTAGGCAACTGAACCGCAGCTGTCTGCAATTGCTCCCTTTGAACCTGTGCTAAAAACAATGTAACTGCTAATGTAAATGGTACAAAACCACTGTTCCAGAAAGCATGGTTGGGACTTATACCAAACTTGTGCTTGGATACCAAGTTCCTGTGACACTTCCTCTCTATACTGTCACTTAATCTATTTTCAGTTCAGAACAGCAGTTCAGAAAAACCTATTGCTAGGAGCTGTTCGATTCATTAACATAGAGAGGACTTCATATGAATGAGGCTTGCTTTTGCAGATTGAACATGGTTCAATCATGTAGTTATAACTACAAGACCTGTTAATTCTCATGTTTCAAGGCAGGGTGGATAAAAATCAATGCTTTTTTAAAAAAAAAAATTAAAATTTGTTTAAATTATTTTTCCTTTTAATATAAAAAATTTAATATAAATGTGTTTAGGCTTAAATTTATTATAGTCTCTTAAAACATTTAAATATGCTGAATCCATGAGCCTCTATCAAAAACTTTGAGTTAAAGACTGCTTCTGTATATAAAGAGAATCTGGGGGGGGGAGGAATTTAACTTTTGAGGTTAATAAATATGGCACAGTAGGTCATGTACTGTATTAAGGGCTTGATCCTGTGGGGGATCCAGGGGCTGTGCTACTGAGTGAAGAGACTTGACAAAGTTATCACAGGCATTGGGCCCAGCCTCTGACTCCACGAGACACCATCATGTATCTCATCAGGCACATCCACTGAACCCATCTGGGTGGTTTCAAGCTCCCACTTTATAGCTTCTCCCCACCTGAGCTTTGGCTCAGTTCTCAAATTATGAATATTTATACTCCAACCACCAGCTCATGGAAAACACTGATCTGCCTAATAACTACCAGCCCTTGCTTCTGGATGGTTCTGGGCACTTCAGGTAAATGGCCTTGCTCTGTCGACTTGCATGTGCACATGGACAGATACAAAAAGAAATCCATTAACTTCTCAACTGCCTCCCTCTCTGTGTCTAAACAAATAAAATATTGCAGTGCAACAGGCACATGGGTTATGTTACCAGAAGTCTTGGATTGTTGGTTCTTTTGTTTTTCTGGGGTAGGAGTAGGGTAAGTGAGATATGTAATGAGAGAGAAGGAGCAGAGTATGCAACCAGAAAGGCGCAACACTTGTCAAAGTAGGACACTGGGAAGAAGGGGCAACATTCTTCAGTGTAGCTTCTAGTGTTGATTTCAACACCTATGAACTGGAGGGGGAAAAAACTGCCATGGCTGCAAGTTGTAAAAAAGAACCTGTTTGGGAATATATTTCAAGAAATTCCTGTACCTCTGGGCGAAAAAGTAACTCATGGCAACTGTGAATGGTGCAAGAGAGATGCAAGGCCTAGTTGCCAGAATGAAACAACATTATGAAAATTGCTTCTCAGAAGACAGTGACTTTGAAGATGATGTACTTGAACAATCTGGATCAGCTGGTTAGTAAACTTATTTTTACACCATTTTTATGGGCTGCCTTCCATGTTTCACTATGCTAATAATGATGATTAGATTATTGTCATAAATTTGTGTTTTTGGTGGATTACTTATGAATTTCAAAATGTTTGTTCAAAATATAATCGGTACGTTAGTTTGTTGTGGGAGTGTTTGTCAATTAAATTTTTACTATTACTACTGGACGTTGGAAATTATTTTTGTTTCGTATAATCAAATATCCTAGGTGAATATTTCCTCTTTAAAAGTAAAGTTTTATTCGTCATTTATGAATTTTAACATTTAAAATGTTTTTTTGTTTGATATGTTGCTAGAGATAAGGGTTTAAATAGATTAAGATTTGTATAATTGACTAATTGTTTGCCCTATAAAACTGAGTTTAGAATAAATACCATTTAAACAGTGGTACAGACAGCTGCAGTAGGAGAAAGTCTTTCATTTACAATCTTTTTAAAGCAGTGCCGTTAGTAATAACGAGTGCGTGAGGGTGACTTTTTTACCTTTTGTTTCAGGGTCCCTGCTTAGACATAAGGAGTTATGAATGTCCATCATCTGCAATGTCCATAATTTCAGTGTCATCTGCTGTTACCACCAACAGTGCTGCAACTAAACATAATTCAGACAGTAAATTAACTGCACCAAACATGCTTTCTTCATCATAATCCAGTTAAGAAAGGCATGAATTTGCCATCGGGACCAGCAAATTCCAAGAAGACTCCATAAATGAAAAGATTGCACAGTTCTCCCTTTCATGATGTTCAGAACAAATATTTCATTGACATGGTTCAATCATTACAAATATGGTACACTCCATCTAGCAGAGCAGACATTGCTGAAAGGTTGTTGTGAGAAGGACATGAAACAGTGTGCAAAAAACATTGATGGGGAAATTAGTTAAGCTGAGTCCTGATGCATGGAACAGCATACACAGTGCTCCAGTAATATGTGCTTGTATGACAACAGAGATAGGGTTGTCTCTTACAGAAACAATTGATACAGCAGGAAATGCCCATGCAGCAAATACTTAAAAGAAGTATCAGTAAAAGCTACAACAAACTGTGAACAAAATTCAAGTGTCAAGTATGTAGCGTTGTCACAGGCAATGAGGCAAATGTAGCAAAGATGAGAAGAAATCTAGAAGATAGTGATGGGAACCTGAAACTTATGACGTATGGGTGTGCGGTGCTCATTTGATGCATCTTTTAGCTAAAGAGTTGCATACAACTTCAAGAATAAAGGAAAAAGTAGTTAAAGTTGCAAAATGCTTTCATAACAACCACTTTGCTCCAGCTTCACTGAAGAGAATAGAAGCATTTAAACTAATTCTCCCTCAAGATGTATGATGGAAGTCAGTGATTGACTGTTTTGAGCTGTTTATTTAGAACTAGCCTATTCTGAAGATAATTGTGAAGAAAATTGAGACAAAATAGATGGAAATCTCACAGTCAAAGTATTCAACATTGGACTAAAAGGAAATGTAGAAGATTTGATAAATATACTGAAACCTATTTTCATAGCCTTGGACAAACTACAGAAAGATTGCTGCTGAATTGCTACTACTGTTAAAATTTGGAAAGAACTTTGAGATATCGAAGAAAGAAATACCCAGCACCAAAATTAAATTTTAGGCAGTAAATCGGATGGATCAAGCATTTACTCCACCTCATTTTCTTGCCAGTATTCTCAACTGAAAGTACCAGGTAGATACCAAGCTGCTGAAGAAGATGCTGCTATGACATGAGCATTGAATAATCACCCATCAATCTTGCCAGCCGTAATAAATTTCAGGGCTGGAAGTGAACCATTCAAACAGTACACATTTTATGATGCTTTAAAGAAAGTTACACCATTGAACTGGTGGAAGTCACGAGCTAAGCACTGGAACCAGAGTCTGTTGAAGCGCTAAATCACCTTTTGACACCAGTAGCCTCTTTTGCAGGCACAGAGAGAATATGTTCTTCCTTTGGACTAATTCATTCAAAGTTAAAATTGATTGGGAGTTGAAAAAGCAGAAAAAATTGTCTCTTCCAATCTAGGAATAAAAATGAGGAGGGAGGGCATAAAATTTACTAGTTTTAAAAGTTTGAAGGACAGCCTAAGTAATTTAGCAGACTGTTGTCTCATTTTCAAGAGACTTAGGCTGTGTCTACACTACAAAGATAGGTCAACCTATATTAGGTCGACTTACAATCCTTGGGTCTGTGGTGCACATCTTCACCAGGAGCGCTTCCACCGACCTAAGAGGAGCAGTGTAGGGATCTAAGAGCCTGGTCTAGGGATCTGAGAGCCTGGTCTTGGTTCCAATGGGAGCCTGGCTGCCCCACAGGCTCCCGGCAGGCTGCCACCTCCCCATTCCTCACGATGAGTGGGAGGGAAGCCACTGGGGACTTCTTGCCTCCCTGTTCCCCGCTGGGAGCAGGAGGGAAGCCGCCTCAGGCTCCGCTGTGAAATTGACAAGAATGACAGCTAACGGCCAATCTAAGGAACGCAGACTACAACGTCTTAACTACAACAACGTAAGCCCTGCACCTCTAGTTAAGGTGGTTTTATTATGTCAGCATAGCAGGGGAGTTACAATGGCAGGAGGAGCATTTCGGTGTGTACACCTCTACGGTTTTGTCAACAAAAGCTTACTTCTCTCAACAAAACTGTGTACTGTAGACAAGGCCTAGGGCGAGTAGTAATTTAAGCTCCAGTCACTTTCACTTAGGTATATTTGAAAACTTTCCCAGGCTGACTTGAAATACTCAGCTTAATTCACTGGCTACAATTAATCCCTCTATTCCTTTAGTACATCATTTGGTTATAAACGTGAAACGTGTTTTGATAAGAGAAGTTTATATATCCAAAACATTTAAGGTTTTATTTAATTAAATTTTATATGTTGTTTGTTTAATTAAACCAGTTATCATCCTAATGCAGCTTGACACAAATCATGAGCAAAAAGTTACAGAGGTGGGAAAACTACGACCCGCGGGACCCTCCTGCCCGGCCCTTGAGCTCCTGGCCCGGGAGGCTAGTCCCCAGCCCCTCCCCTGCTGTTCCCTCTCCCACACAGCCTCAGCGCAACACGCCACCGGCGCAATGCTCTGGGCAGTGCAGTTGCAGAGCCGTGGCCTGACCCGGTGCTCTGGGTGGCACAGATGTAGCGCCTCCAGGCAGCGCGGTAAGGAGGCGGGGGGGCTGGATAAGTGGGCAAAGTTTGGGGGCTGCGGTCAGGATCAGGGGTGTGGAAAGGAGCCAGGGCGGTCAGAGGGCAGGGAACAGGGGGGTTGGATGGGGTAGGGGTCCTGGGGGGGCCAATCAGGAATGAGAGGGGAGGGTTGGTGGGAGGTCCAGAGGTGGTCAGGGAGTAATGGATGGGGCAGGAGTCCCGGGGGAGCTGTCAGGGGGCAAGAAGCAGGGGGGTCAAATAGGAGGTGGGGGCTGGGCCACACCTGGCTGCTTGGGGAGACACCGCCTCCCCTAACCGGCCCTCCATACAATTTTGGAAACCTGATGTGGCCCTCCGGCCAAAAAGTTTGTCCGCGTCTGATCTAGTAAATAAGCAATATATCACTTACTATTTTCTAACATACTAAAAATGTATAATAAAAATCTGAAAATATTTGTTTTGCTTAAATAAACATATATAGTTATAGTGTACTCTCCTAGGTAGCAAAAAGATGTACTGAACGTGGTGTAAAGGCTCTATTTAGTTGTAAATCATGTTTTAAAGGCTATATCAACCAATGAGAATGCACCTTTCTTTAGAAAATAACTGAAGTACAAATGGAAGAGTTGATTAACATTGATAATTTAAATTGAAGCTTTCTACTTGGTGACTTAAATTGCTGATTTAAATCTATGCACCCCGTTCTAGGGCATAAGCAGATTACTATCTGGAAATATTTCTCCCATGTTATAAGATTGACACAAATCTCTGAGCAAACAGTTAAGTATCTAGTACAGAGGTGGGCAAACTACGGCCCACTGGACCCAGCCCCAGATACAACATTCTGTATCATGGAAGGCTTATGCCTTTTCTGTGGTACATCTGGCATTGGCTACTGTCAGGGGCTTGGATTGTTCTAGAATGGCAGTTTCTCTCTGTTGCTTTAGAGAATATGGTTCATTTGAGAAGAATCAAGACCTGTACAAGAATGTTGCTGAAAATGTGGGTTAATCTGCTGCTGCCAGGGATGGCAGTTGTTTACTCTCAGAACTTTACACTATGGACCTTGATTTAAATCTTATTTTTCCACTAGTGGATGTGGTGTGGGACAGCAGAGACAGGGAAGGTTAGGACACTTCATACCCAGATCTAATGTCCTTATTGCATAGGATATCACTCCTGAAGAAGAGTGAAGAAAGCATCAATCCAAGTGTGACCCTAAGAGCCCCTTTATACTAACTGGCAAAGGGCACCCTCAACACACTGTGGTCAGAATATTTAGCCATGGTGTCTTTTAATGTATCACATAAAAATTGGTGACACACTGGTCATGAATATAATTGTGCAGTTTACATACGGTTTATGTATAGAGAGTTATGTATTTATACTGGAAATAAGTTCTTGAAAAATGTTTTGGAAGCAGTGAATAAACAAATCTGCCTTCAACAAAGGAATGTGGATCTGCCTGGCTTGATTACAGGCAGATGACAATGCAAGTACATTTACATATAAGGTAAACAAAGCAATGAAGCTAACAAGTGGTGGCAGACACAGCCTGGTGAGCACATTGAGGGACACATGAAAGTCTGAACCCCCAGGGAGGTTTCTTGGCTCTTCAGGCAACGACAGTAGACTTTGGGAAATACAAGGAGAGCAAAAAGACATTCTGTTTATCCATTACATAGGGAACAAAGGGGATAGCAGTCTCTGATTCTGTTAACTTTGGATCCTTCTGTCAAAAGGGCTGGAGATTCTAGTAGCTTGATGTAAGTGAGAAAGCTGTTTAGACAAAGATTATAGCTTGCTAAAATTGAGTCTTGGACACTGAAAAGCATGTTTCGTTTTGTTTGTAACTATTTCCTTGTTTTTTCTACTTAGTATCACTTAAATCTCTGTTCTTTTTATTAATAGCTTATAGTAAAACTAATAAGTTTATCTCAGAGCTGTCATATTAAGGTAAAGAGTGTCTTTGAGTGCTGGTGTATGTATGTCATCACTGTCCTTGAGCATCAGAACTAGGAAAGGGCCAGTGTGACATCATCCCCCTCTCCTGCCAACCCCCCAGTCTCTTGTATTTGCTCAGCTTAAGTTATGTGTGTGTATTCATAGATTCATAGATACTAAGGTCAGAAGGGACCATTCTGATCATCTAGTCTGACCTCCTGCACAGCGCAGGCCACAGAATCTCACCCACCCACTCCTATGAAAAACCTCACCCATGTCTGAGCTATTGAAGTCCTTAAATCATGGTTCAAAGACTTCAAGGAGCAGAGAAACCTCCCTCAAGTCAACCATGCCCCATGCTACAGAGGAAGGCAAAAAACCTCCAGGGCCTCTCCAATCTGCCCTGGAGGAAAATTCCTTCCCGACCCCAAATATGGCAATCAGCTAAACCCTGAGCATATGGGCAAGATTCACCAGCCAGATACCCAGGAAAGAATTTTCTATAGTAACTCAGATCCCATCCATCTAATATCCCATCTCAGGGGATTTGGCCTATTTACCCTGAATATTTAAAGATCAATTACTTACCAAAATCCCATTATCCCATCATACCATCTCCTCCATAAACTTATCGAGTAGAATCTTAAAACCAGATAGATCTTTTGCCCCCACTGCTTCCCTTGGAAGGCTATTCCAAAACTTCACTCCTCTGATGGTTAAAAACCTTCATCTGATTTCAAGTCTAAACTTCCTGGTGGCCAGTTGATACCCATTTGTTCTTGTGTCCACATTGGTGCTGAGCTGAAATAATTCTTCTCCCTCTCCTATATTTATCCCTCTGATATATTTATAGAGAGCAATCATATCTCCCCTCAACCTTCTTTTAGTTAGGCTAAACAAGCCAGGCTCCTTAAGTCTCCTTTCATAAGACAAGTTTTCCATTCCTTGGATCATCCTAGTAGCCCTTCTCTGTACCTGCTCCAGTTTGAATTCATCCTTTTTAAACATTATTGATATCAAGCATAGTCCTGGGAATAGTTACTGAACCATTGCCACAGATCCAGCAGGGGGAGCATTCAATTTTTTTTTTTTAAATCTTCTGGAAATTGTCACAGGAAATGGAAAATTCACTGGATAAGTGGACTTAAGTATATACCACCATCAGTACAACAATATTTAAAAGTAGATCAGATTTCTGTGTCCAAGTAACTCCTTGTGAATGGAAAACAGAATCATGGAACTGAGAAGATTTTTGGGAGGGCTGGGGAGGAAACCTATTAAGTTACATCTTGCTCAGCTAATGCAAGATTTCTCCATCCAGTTTATTCTCCATACCACTGCCCTGGCTAGTTTTAAATGCCACAAGCAATGGAGTTTCAGTAATTTCCAAAGAGTGATCTAATACGCCTTGCAGTTAGGCAATGTCTCTTGATAACTATACTAAATTTCCTCTTGGATCAGTTGAATTCAATTAATCCAATTCATACCCTCTTGTGCATACAGTGAACCATTCTTCTTCTTTGCTGTCTGCTCCCTTCAAATTCCTGTTGGCTGTGATCATATTCTTAGTTGTCACTTAGGCAAGATGTACATTTTTTAGTGGTTTTTTTTCTAACAACTCTTTATTACATTTTTTTTAAAATATCCACACACAGAAAAACATACAAACTATAAAGAACTTCTCATAATATATTAACCATTTGCTACCTAACCTTAACTATTACCTGAAATATTTAATTATATATATTCTGAACAGTTAAATTATAAATCATTTGTATTATACAATTTACGAAAACAATTTTGATTATAAAAATCCAACTAGTTAAAGTAAAATTATTAAAATAAGGTAAAGAATAGAAGCAACATTCAGAAGAAGGGGATAGAGATGGTGAAGAGGGGGAACTAAGAGGAGGGCCCATGCAGTTAATAGGATCATTCAGATACTAACAGGAAAGCATCCCATATAAAAGAATTTTTTCAGTATACAATTCTTCCTGTAGTTGCCAAGCTTATTATGTCTGTGCTCTAGTCTTCAGTTGTTGGCTGCTTTTTGGATTTCCATTTTTGTAGTACATGTTTAGCTTGTAACACAATTTTATTTAATAGAAAAAAATAACTCTGCAGTTAAGTTCTGCCCAAAACATATGGGGATAGGAACATTCCCAGAGCATATGGGTTAAGTTAGCATCTGTTGAATTACAGTGCCAACATTTATCTGATTTAGTGGCACCTGTTTGGAACCGTGAGAGGTGTCCAATGTTGCCTCCATTTTCTGCTGGATTAATCTTAAATGGAGGATCAAAGAGCAGTTCGGAGCACTGACTAAAATGTGTTTCCATTAGTAGAGAATAATTGGTCTAGTTCCTCCTCCTATTTCTTTTTTGGGGAATCCATGTTTAATTCAAATTTGCTGGCCAAGTATGTATATATAGTGTTGCCATAGGTTTTGGCAATCTGGATAATATTTGGAGGAATGAAAACAGTTCAGGTGGGTCAGGGTAGCTCAGGCATTGGGGCGAAACAGGTGGGAGACAGCATGTTTGAGTTGGCTATACTGCCGCCACTACTTAGTCTCTAGACCGAACCTTTCTTTTAATATTGTAAAATGGAGGAAAGTATTATTTTCAATAAATTGATGATCAAAATCCCTTTCCAAATCCATCTGGCCAAATGATGGGGTTGCGTTTTATACAGATTCAAGTTACTTCAGATAAAGGCCTTGGTATGTAGAAGGTGGCGGGGGGAGTCTTTAAATTTCAAAATGGTATGCCAAGTATTTCTGGCTGCCACAACAGTTGGTAATTGCTCTTTAGGGAATCTGTGGTAATCTGAGTGCAGCGCATTTGAACGGGTAAAGGATCAACCAATTCTGCCTCCAGCTGGAGCCAATCTGGGGCTGTACAGCACAAAACACACCACTGTGCTGCTTGGCTATTAATTATTGCCTTATCGTAAACGGTGAAGTTGGGAGATCTAAACCAACCTGTATTGACAGAGGGCTGCAATCTTTGTAAGGATGTTCTGTTAAAAGCACCCACAAGAAAGACCTGAACATGTTGTTGATTTCAGTAAAATAAAAGGAATATGTGGGGAGGGGGGAATTCAGAATAAAAAGTATCCGGGGAAGGGCATTCATTCCTCCACCCCTGAAGGGAGAGGGGTAGTGCCTTCCATCTGTTTAAATTGTTTGCTGACTGCATGATTAATGGGGCTAGGTTAACCTTGACTATGTTTTTAATTTCCTTATGGAACAAGATGCCAAGCCATCTGAGGTTTGTCTGTTGCCATCTAAATGTCCCTACAGGAGAGCTACTTCAAGCTAGATCTAACGAGATCTTCATTGCCTCTGACTTACCCTAGTTAATCCTGTAGCCAGCAAATTTACTGAAGCTATCTATCGTTCGTAATATTTGGAATAGATTGACCTGGGTTTTTAATAAATAGGATGTTCTCTGCATATAGAAGGATTTTTGTCACCAGAGTTCCTGATTTGATTCCTTGAATACCTTGTTTCAGAGTAGCAGCCGTGTTAGTCTGTATCCGCAAAAAGAAAAGGAGTACTTGTGGCACCTTAGAAACTAACAAATTTATTTGAGCGTAAGCTTTCGTGAGCTATAGCTCACTTCATCAGATGCATGCAGTGGAAAATACAGTGGGGAGATTCATATACATAAAGAACATGAAACAATGGGTGTTACCATACACACTGTAACAAGAATGATCAGGTAAGGTGAGCCATTACCAGCAGGAGAGTGGGGTGGGGCGGGGGGAAACTTTTTGTAGTGATAATCAAGGTGGGCCATTTCCAGCAGTTGACAAGAATGTGTGAAGAACATTGGGGGTGGGGGGAATAAACATGGGGAAATAGTTTTACTTTGTGTAATGACACATCCACTCCCAGTCTTTATTCGAGCCTCAGTTATTGTATCCAGTTTGCAAATTAATTCCAATTCAGCAGTCTCTCGTTGGAGTCTGTTTTTGAAGTTTTTTTGTTGAAGAATTGCCACTTTTAGGTCTGTAATCGAGTGACCAAAGAGATTGAAGTGTTCTCCGATTGGTTTTTGAATGTTATAATACTTGACATCTGATTTGTGTTCATTTATTCTTTTACATAGAGACTGTCCAGTTTGACCAATGTACATGGCAGAGGGGCATTGCTGGCACATGATGGCATGTATCACATTGGTAGATGTGCAGGTGAACGAGCCTCTGATAGTGTGGCTGATGTGATTAGGCCCTATGATGGTGTCTCCTCAAGGGCTTCTTTTCCATGGGTCCAGATGATGAAGATATCGTCATCAATGTAGCACAAGTATAGGAGGGGCATTAGGGGACGAGAGCTGAGGAAGCGTTGTTCTAAGTCAGCCATAAAAATGTTGGCGTACTGTGGGGCCATGCGGGTACCCATAGCAGTGCCGCTGATTTGATTTGAATACTTTGGTGTTCCCTAATTAGTACTGCAAGTGGTTCTAATGCCAGATTGAATGGGAATGGGGAGAGGGGACATCCATGTCTACTTCCCTAAAACAGATCAAAGGTGGGAAATATTACACTGTTTCTTAGGTTATGAGAGTTGGGATTGAAACATAAATAACATAAACATAAATAAAGGATTTCCCCAAGTCAAGTTTATCCAGGATAAGAAACAGATATTGCTAGTTCATTCTCTCAAAGGCTTTCTCTGCATTGAGTGAGATGATTGCATGGGAATTTGTAGCATGTTGATGGAATGCCATAACATTAATCAACTGATGTGTTACCTGAACCATGCCTTTTTTAATAAATCCCCCCTGATTTGGGGTGAACCCTATCAGTTGTTACTTTTTCAAGCCTCTTAGGCAATATTTTTGATAATATTTTTATATCCATATTGATTAAATAGATGAGTCTATAGCTGTTACACTTTTGCGCTTCCTTACCCAGTTTAATTAGTACAGTATTTAGTGCTTCCCTCATAGTAGAAGGTAATGTACATCTTTGTAAATGTAGAACAGCTTAGGGACCAGAATTTATTTGAGACTTTGATCAAATTCTATCAGTAGGCCATCAGGACTCAGGGTCTTGCCAAGACCCATTTTCTTTCCTGGCCTTGATTATTTCCTCTGATTGCAAGGGAGAGGCCAGCCTGCCCAGCTGCTCTTCTAAGATTTGTGGGAGGTTAAGAGTTTTAACAAAATTATTCAGTTCTTCTGAGTTAGGTGGTAAATCACTATTGTAAAGAGCCTGGTGGGAATTTCAAAACTTGATCACTGATTGTGATTAGCAATAACCTGCCCCTGTTCTGATTTGATTGATACTATTCGGGACTTTAACCTCTCACTTTTAATCTGTATGTAAGAATTTTCCCTGCTCTCTCCCCCGACTCTCGGTATGTTTGAGTCTAAAAAGAGCAAATTTGGCTCGTGCTGAAGTCAGTCTATTTACTTTATAGTAGGGCTGCCAAATGATTAAAAAAATTAATCGTGATTAATTGCACTGTTAAACAACAATAGAATATCACTTATTTAAATATTTTTGGATGTTTTCTACATTTTGCAAATATATTGATTTGTTACAACACAGAATACAAAGTGTACAGTGCTCACTTTATTTATTTTTTATTACAAATATTTTCACTGTAAAAAACAAGGAATACTATTTTTCAATTCACCTAGTACAAGTACTGTAGTGCAATCTCTTTATCATGAAAGTTGAACTTTCAAATGTAGAATTATGTACAAAAAAAACTGCATTCAAAAATAAAACAATGTCAAACTTTATCACCCACAATCCACTCAGTCTTATTGCTTGTTCAGACAAAAAGTTTGTTCACAATGTCACCTGCAAGTGAGAACAGGCGTTCACATGGCACTGTTGCAGCTGGTGTCACAAGATATTTACATGCCAGATGTGCTAAAGATTCACATGTCCATTCATTCTTCATCCACCATTCCAAAGGACATGCTTCCATGCTGATGATAATCCAAAGCAGTGTGCACCGACACATGTTCATTTTCGTCATCTGAGTCAGATGCCACCAGCAGAAGGTTGATTTTCGTTTTTGGTGGTTTGGGTTCTATAGTTTAGCATATCGGGCATGTAAATACCTTGCAATGCCAAATACTTTGCAATGCCGGTTACAAAAGTGCCATGCGAATGCCTGTTCTCACTTTCTGGTGACATTGTAAATAAGAAACGGGCAGCATCATCTCCTGTAAATGTAAACAAACTTGTTTGTCTTAGTGATTGGCTGAACAAGAAGTAGGACTGAGTGGACTTGTAGGCTCTAAAGTTTTGCATTGTTTTGTTTTTTTAGTACAATTTTATGCAACAAAAAAAATCTACATTTGTAAGTTGCATTTTCATGCTAAAGAGGTTGCAGTACAGTACTTGTATGAGGTAAATTGAAAAATACTATTTCTTTTATCATTTTTACAGTGCAAATATTTGTAATAAAAAATATAAATGAGCAGTGTACACTTCGTATTGTGTTGTAACTGAAATCAGTATATTTGAAAATGTAGAAAAATATCCAAAAATATTTAGTAAATTTCAATTGGTATTCTATTGTTTAAACTGCGATTAATCTCGATTCATTTTTTTGAGTTAATCGCGTGAGTTAACGGTAATTAATTGACAGCCCTACTTTTAAGATAACACTGGTATATGGAGTGGGAAAGGCCATGTTGTCTCCTTTTAAGAAAATTTTGTTTGTCTTCTTTAAAATGAACTGCAGTCATCCCTCTCAGGCAGAGGCCTTCTTTTTGGAAACTTTTTCTTTCTTTCTTAATTATTTTTTGACCCACACATGCTCCCTGCTCCATTCCTTCTGGCCTTACCACTCAGTACCTTCAAGGCCTCTCTTTTACTTGCTAGTTTTTTCTTCAACCAAACTTAAGCCAACTTTAAGTCTCTAATTTTATATACAGAGGAGTAGTTGGCACATTCTAAATCCATAGCTGTAAGTCATTCAGTTACTTCCAGGAGCCAATCCTGGCTAGCTCTCTTCCTACCTACTGAGTAGGAAATTATCCTGCCCCTAATAAAAACTTAGTGTATCCCTTAGGGTGGATCAGGATCACTCTGGTGTGTCACTTGTTTTGAAGAAGAACAAAATTTCTTCAGTGACAAATATTTTCAGAACTATATCTTTCAAAAGAAAAAGTACAGTCTCCATCTTCTTCAAGTCCAGTTTGTGTTGGGAAGGGAAGATTGTAGTAACGCTGGTGCATGATCAGAGGTCATGATAAACTTGATTTCATTATTAAGCAGTGAGTACATCAGAATCATAGAAATTATTAAGAAATCTGTGTGTGAATACATGGAATGTGGGGAGAAAAAAAGCAAAATCTTTCATTGTGGTGATCTGCAACCAACATACATCTTTTAACCCCAGTTCTTCCATATAATCTTCTGTAATGTTTCTAGCATGTGATTGTATATGTTGGGGCCAGCCTCATTTATCAAAAAAAGTGTCCGACAGCTCGTTAAAATCTCCTGCTATGATGATTGGATCTAGTGGGATATTAATTTTGGAAAAAACTTGTTTAAAAACATTTGGATCATCTTTATTTGATCTATATACATAACCATACAATAATTAGGGTATATAGAGAGAGTCAGAGATGATAGCCTTCACCACCCAAAAATCTGCCTTCCTCATCTTTATTTACATCCAGAATGTGTAAATTGAGTCTTTTGTGAAACACTATTGCTAGACCTTTAACTGTGGAGGAGAAATTGTTAAACATCCATTCTCTCCTAAATTTCTCTGCCTCCAAGCCATTAAGGTGGGTTTTCTCTAGGAAGATAATATCTGCTTTTACTGTTTTTGGATTAATGATCATTCTTTTTCTTTTTAATGGGTGATTGACCCTTTTGATGTTCCAAGAAACACAATATATAATATTAGCCCTAAAGAGTGCTTTTAGGTCAAATATCTCTCTATCAGGTGCCTGAATAGTGTCATTGCTTGGGTCATTGTTAATTCCAGATCTAGGAAAGTTGTATCCAAGTTCCCCCTCACCACACCGGGGACATGAAAGGGAATGGAAAGGGGACAGAGTAAGACAGATCAGTAAAGCTAAAAAATTGATCACTTCATTTCTTTTTTTCAGTTTTTCTAAGTGTTCCAAGGTTCACTTAAAAAAATACATAACTTAGATCCTGTTTCAGTTTGAATAAATCCAGGAGGATTTACGAACATGTGCCTTGTCACTTACCTAACACATCCCACCCCCAACAAAAAAACAAACACTCAGGGTGTAACCGGATTCTTTCTAACTTTTTAAAGAATAAATAGTTTCATCTCAGGGCAGGACATGGTTTCTGGGGGAAAGATTAGCACCCGAACGGAAGAACAAGTCTATAGTAGTTTAAATAATGATATTCTGGCATAACTGGATTATCTATAGATGAGTTCATAAGCAGAGCAGTTCTTAAAATTTTCCCACTAGAGCTTTGTCCACATTGGATTATAGTGAGAATGCCATTGCTCAATAGTTAATTACATCAGCAATGTAAATCAGCATAACATATATTTCAACTCATTTTCCAAAAATAAAAACTAAAGAAAAGAACCTGAACTAATATTACTGAAAAAAACTGACACTCATACTAACACATTATCAGTAATTTGGTAAATTGTACCCAGCAATAACTACTATTCTTGGATAGGTTTCAGAGTAGCAGCCGTGTTATTCTGTATCCGCAAAAAGAAAAGGAGGACTTGTGACACCTTAGAGACTAACAAGTTTATTTGATATATAAAACTTGTTTTTATAAAACTATAAACTTGTGCTCAAATTTGTTAGTCTCTAAGGTGGCACAAGTCCTCCTTTTCTTTCTTCTTGGATAGCATTTTAGAAGATCACATTGCTTTACAGTTGGGGAATTGAAAAAATTCATCATAAAACTGAAATCTTCCTTACATTGTTTAGATCTGGAATCTCTCAAGTGTAGGTTTAGGGGAAATGGATTGAATATTTCCAGATTTACTATAAACCTGAAATATAGAAAATTAAATGGGGACGAAGGAAAGTAAAATTGTTGGGGGGGGGGTTGAAAAAGGTTCCGGGGGAGGGAAAGTGCCTCTAATAGAAAACAAAATCACACTTCTCTGTTGAGCCTTGCCAATCCATGCATGTAAAGAGTCCCCACATCGGGTGAAGCTGTTTACTTAGAGTCAGGGTCTCAAAGGTGGGTGTACCCCAGTACGCTGGAATCATCAGGGACAGGGAGGTAGGATAGATGCAGGCAAAACAGGTGTGGCCCTACTGTAGCACTCCAACTTCCCAACAGCAGCAGCAGCTGGAACCCATACCTGCTTTGAGTCCAGCTGGAGCTCCAGCAGGGGCATAATTCAGTTAAAGATGAGATCCTTGTCCCCACCATCTTGCTCCCCAGCTGTCTCCCTTTGCTGGTGAAACCAGGGAACTTCAAAGAAATGACACCAGGGAAGAGGAAATAAAATGGTGGATTTGCCCTGTACAGTTTGTTGTTAGATTGAGAACTGAATTCTCACGCTGCAGTGACTGATCTGCTAATAGAAAAGGAGTACTTGTGGCACCTTAGAGACTAACAAATTTATTTGAGCATAAGCTTTCGTGAGCTACAGCTCACTTCACGAAAGCTTATGCTCAAATAAATTTGTTAGTCTCTAAGGTGCCACAAGTACTCCTTTTCTTTTTGCAAATACAGACTAACATGGCTGCTACTCTGAAACCTGATCTGCTAATGTGGTTTTAATGCATCCTGGCTGTATTTTCTATGGCGTGTATAGTTCTATTGAATGTAGTCCTCTCTCCACCACGTCCTTGGTGTAATCAAAGAAGATCATCAGCCTATGTCCCTTTCACGTTAGGTTTTTCAGTTCAGAGGCTTTTTTAAGAATGAGTTCCTTAATATTGCATGTTTAAAATCTTACAATTCTGTCCTGGGGCTTTGCATTTGGAGAGGGTTTGGATGCAAAGGAGAGGTGGGCTCTTAGTATCTAAGTTCTGATCAAGAGAGAGGAGAGAAAAGCACTGGCCACATGGTGGGTAAAAATTCCACAGGCCTTCCTTTTCCAGCCCTTGTGGGAAACCTACAATTCTCAGATTTTCTCCATGATCTTCCCTTGAGATAATTAACCTTACATGTAGTGCTTTAATAGTTTTTCCTCTTCCTTTGGTTTATATTCATGGTACTGACTCTGTCTTCTAGCAAGGAGATTCTAGCTTCCTCTAGTCCTAATGCCAAGCCTTGCAGATTAGCTTGATGTGTGCTAGTAATGTATTTGATCTCCCTTATATCTTCAGATAGGTTTCTTAAAAATAGTCTGTTCATTCAATTTGTTTTAGCTAGTCCATAATTTAATCTCCTGTCAGAAGGGTGGCCTCTCCCTTGTCAGCCATTTTGGCTGCAAGAGGACTGTCTGACCGCTTCTGTTTTCTAGGATGTTGCTGGAAGTCTGGAGATGGACCAGCATCCATAATGATATTAAATTTAAAGAGTTGTGGAATAAGATCTGATGAATATTTGATTTAAAGAAGCTATTCACTTGATGCTGGTTGTGTATTTCAGGAGGTGGGGAAAGGAGCTGCAAAACTAAGCCACCACCATCCCCCTAGTGGCTCCCAGATGTCCGTATATTTAGCTTTTAAATCTCTTTTTCCATAAACTGGGCCTTTCAGTTCCTTCGTTACTGTCTCTTATCTCAGACCCTTCAGATTTGAAAGGAAGGAGTCATGATGGTTCTCGTTAGTGGTATCTGAGTACCTGTCTTTCTAGCGAGGCTGTACAAAGACTGTGTGCAGGTGGTGACACAATGACAATCTGCCTTGGTTACTCTCAGGCCTGCACAGCTAACCACAGTGGGGAAACGCTGCTGCCTGTGGATCCAGGACCTGTGCATGGACCTGCGGAACCTGGAGCGGGCTCGAGATGACTTGCGATTTCGTGGTGTAAAAGGCACCACTGGCACCCAAGCCAGCTTCTTGCAGCTGTTTGAGGGAGATCACGATAAAGTGAGTCATCAATCCAGTGATCAAAATTCCCAGTAAGCAGGTTAAGAAGATTGACTTTGTGGGGGAGGAGAGGATCTAGGGTCGAATAAGTATGGACACAGAGGGTCACTATGAAGGTTCATTGGCAGAGCTCTGGGAGAGCAGAATTGTAATGGTGGGGGTGCTTCAGGACAAGGTTGAGATGTGCTGGCAGAGCTCTTAGTGGGTTCAGAAGGGAGGGGGAGTTGAAGCCTTTACATTTTTGTCCTCTGTCAGTATCCCTTAGCCCTGCATGTTTGACGCTTCAGTTACTACTTTCTGAGGTTCCTGTCTGTTTGTTTTTTTTTTCCTGAGGTGGAGGAGCTGGACAGGCTAGTGACTGTGAAGGCGGGATTTAAGCGGTATGTGAAAAGCTTACTTACCTTGAACTCTAAAATATGCTGAGGAGAATTAATAGCCTGACACCTTCTCCCACTGTCCACAGCAACACAGGTTCTTCTATCCGGCTAACTAACTTCCACTCTGTTGGGCTTACATTTAGAGAGCACTTTCACCTGGTTCTGTTCCTTTCCAACCCCCACTCCACAATGCAGCTCTGCGAAGGAAACTCCACCTCCCAGCTAGGTCTCTGTTTCTACTTCTCTTGGTTACATTTTTTTTCACCCTGTCAAAGTATGAGCTCCTGTTCTTCCTCCCTTGTCGCTGCATGCCAGCCCAAGGAGCACAGCAGCATGAATCAAGTGTCCCATCAAATGTGAATGAGAAGCCAGGAAGTCAAGTGAAGTATTGCAGGTCAAGCCACCCATTGGTGTTAGCCAGGCTGAGCTCTGCAGCATTGTGCCCCTGCAGCGCGCATACTCACTCAGTCCTATTTTAATGGTGCTTGTGTCCAGAGGGCGTTATCTTTGTTTTTTGTTTCCAGAGCTTATCTCATCACAGGGCAGACCTACAGCCGCAAAGTGGATGTTGAAGTCCTATCTGTGCTAGCCAGTCTAGGGGCATCTATACACAAGGTGAGGTCCTTGTCTCCAAACTCAGTATGGAAGGGAAACATTGTCAATCTAAGGGGTTTGGGGAGGGAGATCCTGGTGCAGAACACTTTCCACAGGAAACATGAGTTGGAGTTCAGTGCTTAAATGTTCTCTGCTCTACCAGACTATTTCTTCACTGGATGTTTTCTCTCGGATATCAGAGCACCAGGAGAATCCCATACCTGTTTTCTTATTTGAGGGTGGTGCAAAGGGCAAGTGTCATAAATATAAAGGGAAGGATAAGCACCTTTCTGTATACAGTGTTATAAAATCCCTCCTGGCCAAAGGCAAAACCCTTTCACCTGTAAAGGGTTAAGAAGTTAAGATAACCTTGCTGGCACCTGACCCAAAATGACCAATGAGGGGACAAGATACTTTCAAATCTGGGGGAGGGGGGGAAAAGGGTTCGCCTGTCTGGGTAATGCTTTTGCTAGGAACAGATCAGGAATGCAGCCTCATGACTCCTGTTAAGTTAGTAAGTAATCTAGCTAGAAATGCATTCAATTTCCTTTTGTTTAATGGCTGGTAAAATAAGCTGTGCTGGATGGAATGTATATTCCTGCTTTTGTGTCTTTTTGTAACTTAAGGTTTTGTGTAGGATTCTCTGTGTTGAATCTGATTACCCTGTAAGGTATTTTACCATCCTGATTTTACAGAGGTGGTTCATTTACCTTTTTCTTTAATTAAAATTCTTCTTTTAAGAACCTGATTGATTTTTTTCATTGTTCTTAAGATCCAAGGGTTTGGGTCTGTGTTCACCTGTACCAATTGGTGAGGATTATTATCAAGCCTTCCCCAGGAAAGGGGCTTGGGGGGATATTTTGGGGGAAGATGTCTCCAAGTGGGCTCTTTCCCTGTTCTGTGTTTAAAACGCTTGGTGGTGCCAGGATACAGTTCCAGGACAAGGCAAAGTTTGTAACTTGTTTTTAACCTAAACTGGTAAGAATAAGCTTAGATGTGCAGGTCTCCACATCTGTACCCTAGAGTTCAGAGTGGGGAAGGAACCTTGACAGCAAGTAAAATGAATTCACTTAGACTCTAAGGGGGGAGATCCCAAACAAGATAGCAATCAAATTTGTGTTAAAGCTAATCCAGTTAGAATAAATGCCCTCCCTAATGGAACATGTTTTAAAATCTCACCATTTCCTCCCTCAGTACGTTCCTCCCATTGAATTGCTTCTCTCGTGGAGATAAGTCCTTGTGGGATTTTTCCTCTTCGATTATCCCCACACTCTCCCTTGCCTGCACTTCTGACTTGTGGTAGTTTATCCTGTATGTTCTCTGGTCAGTGAACATTTCAGTGTTAAAGCACAATGAAGACTTAAATTATGTATCAATGTTTACTAATTTATCTTCTCTCCCTTGACTGTTCGTGGAGGCCTGTCATATCTCAGTAGGACAAACATCCCTTCCCTCTTCCCGATTCTTTTGACTTGAGGTCTTTAAGTATAAATTAGGAAGTTTCAGAAAAATTGCAACCCCTATGGAAATTGGCCTCTGTCTTCTCTGAGGTGCTACCCTGTCAGGAAACCTGATTGCAGCTTTCTGGTTGTCTAATGTGGATATCGATGTGATTAATTTGTAATATTGATTGAACCTTAATTTTTTCATAAGAAATCTAAAGCCTTAATTTTGGAGTTGCTCACTTTTTGAAGGGAATTATTCTCTCTCCCGCAAGCTACTCCATGGACATAAATACACAGTGTTCCCAGACACACTACCTAATACCGGTGTGAACAGCTTTGTTCATTTGCTTTTTTTTTTTTTTTTTTTTTTTTTTTTTAAAAGATCTGTACTGACATCCGCCTTCTGGCCAACCTCAAGGAGATAGAGGAGCCTTTCGAGACAGACCAGATTGGTAAGAGTGGCAGACATTGGTTCATGATACATGTTCCAGTTAGCTTATCTTTTCATTTGTCTTGGTGATCTCCTCACCAGCACCTTCTTCCCAGGAACAATAGTGATGTCACTGGCATAGATTGCTTTTAATTAAAAAAAATTAACTTTTTAATCTGTCTGTGCCTGTCTAACAATTTATTAACAAGCAAAATCCAATGTTGTGCCCAAATAAGTCAAAGTGCAGAAATAATAATGCCCTTGCTCCCCACCCCAGCACAGATGAGGGCCTGATTCTGAGAGGAGCAGAGCACTCTCCGCTCCCATTAAAGTTAATTGGCTCAGTATTGCGGTCATTTGTATATTAACAAACTTGGAAGAGTAAAACCAGGGTGGAGCCTTGTACTGAAATCAGTCCCTGATGTAGCTGTGATGAGAAGGGGAGAGAATTCCAGAGCTGTTAAGCTGGAACTGAGAAGGCCCAGCCACCCAAGTTGATGTTGTAGGATGAGTCAACATTTTTGATCCTCGCCCACGTCAGTTACCTCAGCCATACTAGAGCAACAGGCTTTTTAAATATTGACAGGTTGTTTTTTAAATATTGAATCCTCAGACTTTCAGTCACTGTCGCTGCAGGTTGCTGACTTTCATGGGTAGGCCATTGAGCAGACATGCGAAATACAGCACACTAAAGTAGCTCAGCCTCATTTCTTTCTTTTATATTGATAAAGTAATCTTTCAGGGTTAGGAGTTAAGGCCCCCACTTTCTCCTCTGCAAGTTACAGATACAGTTCTGGTTTGGGGGAGGTGGTTTCGAAAAGACCTGCATAGTATGATGCAGTGTTGGTCCCAGAGTATTAGAAAGACAAAGTGGGTGAGGCAATATCTTTTATTGGGCCAACTTCTGCTGGTAAGGGAGAGAAGTTTTTGAGCTTGAAGAGATCAGTATAAGCTCAAAAGCTTCTCTCTTTCACCACAGAAGTTGGTCCAATAAAAGATATTACCTCTCCCACCTTGTGGCTCTGCATAGTATGAATCAGACTGAAAAGTGGAAGATGGATTTGTTTTCTCTTGAGAAGGCCAGTATCTTTGATCTCTCCTCTTCTGTGTGTTTTGTCTCCTGCCCTCTTTTTATCATCCTCTCTTTTACCACCCCCACTCCCCATATTTTTCTTGCCTGCAGGTTCCAGCGCCATGCCTTACAAGAGGAATCCAATGCGTTCGGAGCGCTGCTGCAGCCTGGCTCGCCACCTGATGACTCTGGTCCTGAATCCACTCCATACAGCCTCCGTGCAGTGGTTTGAGCGCACCTTGGATGACAGTGCGAACAGGTCCATCCACGTGCTCCGCAGCTGGCCAGGGGGAGGGTAGTGAGCAGAGAAACCCTAGTTATTGATGAAATAAAGGAAGAGGCTGTTTTTAGAGGGTTAAAACTGGTTTGGGGTAAATGTTCTCCTCTCACTCAATGCAGTGCTTAGAAAGGGCTTGTAGGGAACAATACACTGACATATTTAGAATATAGTATTTTTAATCTACACCCCCCTCAATTCTGAATCTCATGCTGGCGGACACCACTTTATGAAAAGCAACATCATTAGAGGACATTGGGAGCCCAGCAACAGAGGCTGTAAACTGACTTCTCTCTTTGAGTAAGGCAATAATTAATGTTTTACACAGTAAAGATCCTCTGAAAAGGAGAAGAGCAGTACCTGGGAATGGTGCAGTAGCCATGGGTAAGGGTAACACACTGCTCTTCTTGTCCTGGCCTGTCCCAACAGCAGGTGCTTTAGGTTGCTCCTAGCTTCCCCAGTTCTGGCCTGTCCCAGCAGGAAGTGCCTATAAGGAATAGCTCTGGCTGTTGGGAGGGGGAGTTGCCATCTAGAGAGACATGCAGGTGCTAGGGGTTGAGTTAGGCTGCCTCATTCTTTTTTGCTAACCCAGACACCCTGGTTACATTTGTTTCACAGGCGTGTGTCTCTGGCTGAGGCTTTCCTCACAGCTGACATCATACTGAGCACGCTGCAGAATATCTCCGAAGGACTTGTGGTGTACCCCAAGGTAAAGTAACAGAACTTGCATGCAGTCCTGCATCCCCGTTAGCACTGCGAGCCTGCAGAAGAAGCCATCCCACTCAGACCATTGAATTCTTATCTGCTGGCTAAGTGATTATTCCTAAGGACTGCCAAGCCAAGCTGTCCAGTTTCTCACCATGGCACTTTTCTTTGCAATACAAAAATCAGAGGGCTCATGAAGAAATTAAAATGCAACAAACTTAAAACAGATCAAAGAAAATACTGTTTTCTGAGGTACACGACTAACTTGTGGAATTTGCTGCCACAGGATATGGTTGAACGAGCTCTCTCATTAAGATTAAAGAAAGTGTAGGCAATTACATGAATGTGACTCACACCTGCAGTAACTTTAGCTAGGATAAAATTTCAACATTTCAGTCTTACTATGTTTATTTCTAGATTGGGTCTGGAAAAAGTGGCTTTTGTTTTGTTTTTTCCGTTGTACAATTTGGGGCATCATGGGGCAGGAGTACGGCAGGAAATTCCTGATCAGATCTACTGATTGTCCACTCCAGTGTGGTAGTGCCCGTTTCTTTTAATTTTTTTAGGTGATTGAGAGGCGGATCCGACAGGAGCTGCCCTTCATGGCCACAGAGAATATCATCATGGCCATGGTGAAAGCAGGGGGTAATCGCCAGGTATGTACCCAGTTAGGAGGGTCTAATGCTCACTGCCAGGCGTCATACTCTTGAGGAATGGGGATATATAAAAAATTCGGAATTATTTTCCCTCTCTCCGTTGGCGACTCCTTGGTCTACCATAGCCCAGAGCTGTTAATCTTATGATTATGTTGCAGGGCCAGTCTTCTCCCAGTCATTTGGGAAGGGAGCAGCTTGAGGGAATTCTTATTCATTGTTAGAAGCTCTGTGGGGGGGATATCTATCCACCTACGATGTAGCAAGCTGTCCATTTATGACAGCAGACTGTAATTTTTAATTGTTTGTTGCAAAGGCACCTAGTGCAGGATGGACGATTGTTAATGGAACAAGTTTGACAAATTGAATATTTTTTGTAAACGAAAACGCTGGGGGAAATTATTGCTATAATGAAGATGCTAAATAAGGTTGTACTGAATGCCCATCCAGGTGGCACCTCACTAGATGCCTGCTCCACAAAATCAATATAGTGCTTTTTTCATTACTCTTTACGATCCTTCAGCCAATTTTTAATCTAGGAGACAGCTTCATATCGATCCATTTGATTTGAGTCTGTCTCACAGCAAGTGTTACTGAATATTCTAATACAATCCAAACACCATGACTGTGTGTTCCCATCATCACTAACTTTGTAGTTCAGTCTAAATCAGGTAATCAGCTTGCTTGGCAGGATTCATTCTTAATAAATTCATGCTGCTTATATTTCCACTTGCCTCTAGACAGTAATTTCCCCCTAAATATTAGTTTCATCGTTTTATTATTGACAGAAATTAGACTTGCAGGTTGGTAATAGTGAGTGGGATTTTCAGGTTAAGTGAGTTAGGAGCTTTCAATTGGACTCGTGTTCCTAACTCACTTAGACACTCCTGAACACTCCTCCCCTCCAGTTTGGCTTGGGCCAGTGTAGTTACTTTTTGTAACTTAAGTTTGGTATCTTAATGCCCTTAAGGCGCTGTTTAATGTCACTGTAGACGTCTGGGCTCTGGCTGGAACCTAGGCTCTGGGACCCTCCCTCCTGGCAGGGTCCTAGAACCCAGGTGAAGTCCAAAATCTATACTGCAATTAGACAGCCCCGCAAGCCCGAGTCAGCTGACATGGGCCAGCCCTGGGTTTTTAATTGCAGTGTAGACATACCCTTGGAGCTAACTTTATTCTTATTTATTAGTGAGCCTACCTTCTCTCTAGTACTATTTAGCTATAGTTAGATACAGTTATAATAAAATCTCCTGTAGTTCCCATTAACTCCTTTGACTAACTTTAACTTGTTCTGCTTTTGTGCTCTCTTTAATCCAAGTGATTTCCCATAGATCCTACCAGGGGTGATCTTCTTTTTCCAAGCTAGGAGATGGGGACTCATTTGCGTATATGGTGCTGGCACCATCACCCTCACCTCTGGACCCCATATAGAGTGCTCTCTAGATCTGCAGTGGGGAACTGAGCGGTCCACCGGAGGAGCAAGTGGGCCATTGGCAGCATGGGGGTGGGAAGGGCATAAATCAAAAATAATCATCTTAGGGTTCTGGAAAAGCACAGCTGGTGGAGTCTGTTGACATGGCTCCACTGGAGCTACATAGGTGAGGATCAGGGCCAGTGTGGAGGTACAGGGTTTTTGTGCATACACCCCTGCCTGGCATTGGTTTCCCTAGGTTTGGAGACTGGCTGGCACAGCCTTTTCCATTCAGGGGCATCTCTTTAAGGGAATCCTTATAGATGTTACCTCCCCCAGTGCCCCATCCTGTAGGATTTTCCTTGGGAGGGGATATTTGGGCCCTTGTTTTTTTCCAAATAAACCTTAACTCACTTTGGGTAACTACATTCTCCCTGCTTGCTAAGCTGGACAATTTTCTTCTCTTCCTTTCCAAACTTGTGAATGTTTTGTGCTGTTAAACTCCTGCAATGTACCCTGCACCTCAGGGGCAATTAGTGGTGGATAAGGAATTCCTGCTTGCCCAGTTTATAGAATGCTTTGGGAACAGTCATGATGATTTTCCAGCAACAGACCATAGATGGGTTAGAATTACTAAAAGTATCCCACAGTGTGTCACCAAGGAAGGACTTGAGGGAGTGGAAAGAGTTCACCATCTTATTTTGTGGGTGTAGTATAATTAAACACGGAATGTATTTATAATTCAGACCCTTCACCTCAGGGGGGAAAAGTTTAACAGATGCACTGTGCAGCGCATGTGTGTGCACACTGTGCTGTGGTGAAGCGGTGATTGGCATTAAATAGCTATGATACAAACTTTAGCTGTTTCATTCCTATGCTATGCAATACAACAGCCTGGGACCGACCTCTACCCTCCATGCACCAGTGAGTCAGCTGGCTTGAGGTGTGCTGTGAGTAACGTGATGATGGCTCTCTTCCCACTAGGATTGCCATGAGAAGATACGCATTCTTTCCCAGCAGGCAGCTGTTGTTGTGAAACAGGAAGGGGGGGATAATGACCTCATTGCTCAGATCCGTGCTGACCCCTACTTCAGCCCCATCCAGGGACAACTGGAGAGCCTCTTGGAGCCCACCTCCTTCACTGGACGTGCTTCCCAGCAGGTGAGGTTGCAGGAAGCAGCTTAAGGTGTTATGGGGAGTCATGCCATAAATTATCTAAACCATGTCCCCTTATGTGTCTAAGACAATCCACTTTCTGTATTACTGCCCCTTCCTCTACAGGACTGGATCTCTGCCCATTCTTCTAAAGGAAGGAGGGGTTACCATTTTCTTAGCCATGCAAGGCATCCCTTCCCTTTTCTGTCCATCTCAGTTCCCTTCTATCTCCCCCATAGTCTTCGATCCTTGATTTGCTGGGTGACTGGGTCTGTGAGACAGACCCTGGGGCTACAAGCTGGAGCTGAATGAAGCACAGAGAGGAACCCATTTGTTTTTCTAACCTTCCCTTCCTCTTTCCCCTTGAGCAGGTGGTGAGGTTCCTGAAGGAGGAAGCTCGCCCAATGCTGATCCCGTACCAAAGCAAGATGGGTGTGAAAATGGAACTGGCACTTTAGCTGGGCTTATGGATGTATAGGAATGTGAGTGATATTAAAAGCCTTAATAAACCAAATCTATTTACTGTGTCTATACTTGTGGGTGTCTGTACCCTGGGTGTGACACAGCCACCCCAGGGCTCACACTCGCGCTTCCCAGATATGTGGTGGCACTGCTTATTCTGGGTCTGCTGTATAGCCAGCCGCCCTCTCCTTTGTGTTGGGGTTGCTGGGAGGAGGTTGGCATAATGCTCACATTTGTTCTGGTTTTGCAGTGACCAAACTAGAGTGACAACTCCATCACCCACATTCTCCTCTCTTCTTATGGTATGTTTCAAGCGGATTAAGTAGGCAGCACTAGGGACTCGGTTGCATCTACAAACTTATCAGTTGAAGGGCATGGGCAAAGGGAAATCAGCTTTGTTGTCTCATTTTTCTGCTGTTAAACTATTGTCCACAGTGGTGCCAAGGTGTTGGTGGGAGCTGTTTCCTTGAAAGTGGCTGTGGGAGGACTATGATTTTGATTTTGTCACTTAACACCTGCTTTGGCTAGATGATTAGGAGTAGTGAAAGGAGAAAGCCTGGGCCTGATTACTTTTCATCATAGTGGCAGTCCTCAACAATACCTGTGACACAACCCAGCCATAACAAGTCTGTGCTATACCAGAATCTCTGGCTGTAGTACACAATAATCATACTTGAAAGATGTGGAGTGGGGTACCAACCAAGGTGACCCTTACGTCCAGGCCCAGTGGCTGTTGGCTTTAAGAATGAGCAGTGCTGCTCAGAATCACTGGTTGTAGGTAGAAGCTGTTGAAATGCAACCAAAAGAACATACAAAGATACAAAAATCATTTGTCTGCCAAGAACATGTTCCCTTATGGTGAGGAAAGAGAGGGTAGGGACTCTCATAGATGCAAAAGAATTTCGAGGAGTTGCTAGTTTTTTCTGAGTCTATATGTTTTTCTGTTTGTAACATGTTTTTTTGTAGACCAAACTCTCCTTGATTTTCAGAAAAGCTGTCTGATCCTCCACCAATTTCTGAAACCTCATTCTTCTTCGAGTGCTGTCTCTGTGGGTGCTCCACTCTCTGTGTTGGTGCGTCCCGGCGCCATTGATCGGAGATGTTTGGTAGCAGTGCCTGGTCGGGACGCAGGCGCTCAGTTGGTATCTCCCATCTCGTTGGAATCTTCCTGAGCGCCTGCGTCCCGCATCCCCCTCAGTTCCTTCTCAACCGTCCCCAGAGGAAGATGGGACTCGGGGCAGTGCTGCTACTTTTCCCTGGTCTCTGTAGGAAAAAAGTATCAAAGAATATAGAAATAATTATTAGTTACATCCCAGTTGTTTCCCTTCCTTTAGTGTAGTTACATAGTTAGTTACTTAATTTAAAAAAAACAAAAAAACTTTTTGCTTCAGGCTTGTCTCCTGCTGAGACACTCTCCCCTGCCATTTCTAGTTCACAATGCCAGGGGCTTCAGGATTCAAAAAGTGTTTCCTGTCAGGACTCCATGCCACGATCCGATGGGCACTCACATTGTGTGAAGTGCCTCAGGGAAACCCACATTCCCGTTAAGTGCCTCCACCATACAGGCCTCAAGTCAAGGGCTCGGCGCGACAGGGACCTGCAACTTAAAATGCGTCTGATGGTAAAATCCCTGCAGCCGCTTTCGGAGACGGGGAAAGTTAAACCCGCTCCTACAGGCTCCCCGGCCAGATCCGAACCAGTGGGGAGCGCTGCTTCACCCTCTCTGGAGCAGAGGCAAGAAACCCAGCAGTCTCCTGGGAGAGACTCCGACAAGGGTAAAGGGTCTCCCACGAGATCCTTACCCTCTGTGCTGACAGCGTCACAGGCAGGCGCCTCAGCCCTTTCTAAAGCCTCGGCCACAGCTCCCACAGACCACAGAGGCAGGAACCCGACCTCCTGTACTGGGAAGGTCTCCGCAACACCGAGCCTCAGCGCTAAAAATAGCCATGGTGCCGACTGCGTGCTCTGCCCCAGTGCTGGGAAGAATGTTGGCACCAAGCCTGCCTCCTGCTCTGGCACCAGCAGCAGACCCCCTGCAGGGCACCTCCAACAGACCCGCAGCACCGCTGACACTTCCTCTTTCACTTGCTAATGCGTTGGAGCACAGTCCATGCTCAGCACAGCCCAGGGAGCAATAGCAACAGTTTCTCACTGAATGTGACCTATCAGTGCCACCTAAGCCTAAATCTCCGCTGCTGGATACACAGGTCTCACTCTTCGAACAGCCGCTCTCACCGCCTGATCTGGCTACTTTCACTGACAGCGAACCCGATCTACAGCAGCAGGCGGAGTTCTCCCCATCTGCCTCTCCTCCTCCACTGGACCCTCTTCCACCTCAGGCTACGGTCCTCAGCCCCCAGCCTCAGTTTCCCTACTTTGCCCTCCTGTGGACGGCACCTGGGTTCTCCTACCCTATGCCTTGGTCCCAGTGGTATCCTTGGCCACATCCTCCTACCACTCATCCTCAGACCTCTTCCACGAAACCACTACATGCTTCTGTACCTCGATATCCAGCTCTGTCCACTTCTAGAATACCTGAACCCCCTCCTGAGAATGTGAGCTACGAACCATATCTTGACTAACTGACCCCTAATTCTCCATCTGCTCCAGACGGAGCCCTCTCCTCCCCGCCTCCACAGAACATGGACAACTGTAAACAATTTCAACAGCTTTTCAAGAGGGTGGCACTCAGTCAAGACATCCCTGTAGAAGAGGTTCAGGAGACACAACACAAACTCCTCAGAATCCTTCAATCCTCTGCACCCTCAAAGATCGCGCTCCCTACAAATGAAGCACTCCTGGAACCAGATGACACTCTCCGGCAAACTCCAGCTTCTTTATTACCTACCTGCAGAAAGGCCGAACGTAAATACTATGTTTCTGCTAAGGATGCTGACTTCCTATTTTCTCACCCAAAACCGAACTCTCTTGTCATGGATGCAGTCTTACAAAGGACGAAACAGCCACAATATCGGCCCACCCCACAAGACAAGGACCATAAATGCCTTGACATCTTGGGACGCAAGGTTTACACGTCCTCTACTCTACAATTCAGGATTGCAAACTACTCTGCGCTCCTTGCCAGCTACAACTTTGATAACTACAAGAAACTTTTTGAATTTGCCTCCTACATTCCAGAGGATAGGCAAGTGGACTTTAAATCAATTCTGAGCGAGGGCCAATTGATTTCCAGATCGGCCCTACAAGCCTCTTCAGACACGGCAGACACAGCAGCCCGTACTACTGCAACTGCTGTGGTTATGCGCAGATCTTCATGGCTTTCTGCATCTGGCATCCCTAAAGATCTGCAGACCAAAGTGGAGGACCTCCCCTTTGATTAAAAACAAGCTGTTTTCCTAAAAAAACCCGATGAACTACTTCACACTATGAAAGATTCTAGTGCGACACTGCGCACCTTGGGTATTCACCCATCTCTTCCCAGGAGACGACGATACCAACCTTACCAAAGACTGCGCACACAATAATATTATCTGCCTCAACCCAAACCATATGATATAAACAGGAATCGCTCTAGACTCCCTTAAGCGCAGACAAAATCAAGCTCAAGCAACCACCTCCCACCCATCCGGGAATAAAAAACAATTTTGAAACATTGGTCGAGGGTCTGCACGACCACCCCTTGATTGCACAGCCTACTTGCCCATTTGGCCACTGCCTCCAGAGTTTCCAACATGCCTGGCAGCGTATTACACAGGATCGCTTGGTCCTCGAAATAATTCAGTCTGGTTACTCTCTCCCATTCATATCCTATCCTCCTACCCTTCCCCGTCCCTCTTCAGGGACCCCTCCCACGAGCACCTACTTCGTGTAGAAGTGGCTCACCTTCTCCAGCTAGGCGCAGTGGAACCTGTGCCGACGCAACATCGAGGGAAAGGATTCTACCCCCATTACTTCCTGACCCAGAAAAGGACCAGGGAATGGAGGCCTATACTAGATCTACGCCGACTGAACAAATTCGTGAGGAAACAAAAATTCAAGATGGTCACACTGGGCACATTAATTCCTGCACTGGATCAAGGGGACTGGTTCACAGCCTCGAACTACAGGATGCTTATTTTCATATATCAATTCGTCCAGCTCACAGACGCTTCCTACGATTCACAATCGGTCACGACCGTTTTCAATACAGAGTTCTTCCTTTTGGTCTCTCCACAGCGCCGAGAGTCTTTTCCAAAACTCTAGCCGTGGTCGTGGCTCACCTCCACAAACATGGGATCATGCTTTTCCCCTACCTGGATGATTGCCTCATCAAAGGCAACTCCTATGGTGAGACACTTCAAGCTACCTGTTTCGCCATCTCCCTCTTTCACAGCCTAGGCCTCCAAATAAACATCCAAAAACCCACCCTAACACCTACACAACAGATCAAGTTCATCTGAGCTCATCTCGACTCAATCCAGAGCAGAGCCTCGCTCCCATATCACAGATTCCTCGCTATCACGCAACTCATACACACACTCTCTGTTCGTCCCAGGACACAGGCAAGTATCTGTCTAGAGCTCCTTGGTCACATGGCAGCCACCACCTTTGTGGTCCAGTATGCCTGGCTACACATGAGATGTCTTCAGGGCTGGCTCAATTCCAATTTCAAACCCAACAGACGCACCTTAGGGACACTCCTAACTCCTCCTCCCAATGTTCTAGTTTCTGTACGCTGGTGGACATGACCAGAAAACCTCTGCATGGGGGTTTCCTTCCAGCAACGATCCCCAACGCTCATGCTCACCACGGACGCTTCCCTAATCGGTTGGGGAGCGCATCTAGGGGGACACAGGGCACAAGGCCAGTGGTCTGCATCAGAGACGCACCTACACATAAATCTCTTAGAGCTCAGAGCAGTAAGGCAAGCATGCCTTCGCTTTCTTCCCCCTCATAAAGAACAAATCTATAGCGTGTATGTACTACATCAACAGACAAGGGGGAGCCCGATTCCATTCCCTTTGCATGGAAGCCATCCGACTATAGAATTGGTGCATACAACATCAAATACAAATTATTGCTTCCTACCTACCAGGCTGCCACAACACTACTGCTGATGCACTCAGCAGATACTTCTAACAGAAAACGAATGGGAACTGCATCCCGCAATACTTCAACAGCTCTTCTCCCTCTGGGGCACCCCGTCAATAGAACTCTTTGCCACACCCCAGAATCGAAAATGTCTGCTTTTTTGCTCCAGAGCGGGACTCAGGACTGCATCCTTAGGAGACACATTTCTCATCCCATGGAACAACTCTCTCCTCTACGGCCTTCCCACCAATCCCTCTGCTACACGCGTTCTTTGGAAGATAGTAGATGACAAGGCCTGGGTCATCCTTATTGCCCCGGCTTTGTCAAGACAGACATGGTATCCTTACCTACTCGAATGTCCTCCTGTCATCCACGGGCTTTCCCCAACAGGCCAGATCTCCTTTCCCAGGACAACAGGCGAATTCTTCACCTCACAGCTCCAAAAGCTCCACCTGACAGCCTGTTTCCTTCATGGTTCCAAACCCATGAACTAGCCTGTTCCGAGCAAGTCCGATATGTCCTCCTGCACAGTAGAAAAGACTCCACTCGTAAAACTTACCTGCAGAAGTGGAAGCATTTCGCCCTCTGGTGCTCATGTAATCACTTAACACCCAATACGGTGACCCTCCCTAACATTCTAGACTACCTCCTGAGACTAAAACAGGACGGACTTTTGTTCAGCTCCATCAAAGTACACCCGGTGATGCTTACCACCTTCGATGACCTGTTAGAAGGTTATTCACTCTTTACCCACCCCACCATAAAATGATTTCTCACAGGCCTGCAAAATCTCTACCCTGACATTTACCCAACGGCAGCTACATGGAATCTTAACCTTGTTCTTCACACTCTCATGAAACCTCCATTCGAGCCTTTGGCTACCTCCTCTCTTCTCCATATGTCCATGAAGGTAGCTTTCTTAGTTGCAATAACGTCAGCAAGGAGAGTAGGTGAAATAAGCGCCCTGATGGCCTATCCTCCCTTTACAGTCTTCTCCAAAGACAGTTACTCTGAGACTACATCCTAAATTTCTCCCTAAGGTGGTATCCGCCTTCCACCTTAACCAACCGATATACTTGCCTACTTTTTATCCCAAACCTCACAAGACTCCACACGAGGCATCCCTGCATACTCTCGATGTCAGGTGAGCAATTGCCTTTTACTTAGACAGGACTAAGCCATTTCATAAATCTCCACGAATCTGTTTCCATCACCGAAAGATTGAAAGGTACGGCTATCTATAAACAACGTCTGTCCAAGTGGATCTCTGACTGCATCAAATCCTCTTACCGTATGCAAAATATTCAACCTCCCAAAGGCATTAGAACTCATTCCACTCGAGCTATGTCAACATCTGTTGCCTTCCTCCATAACGTACCCATTTCTGACATCTGTAGAGCAGCTACATGGTCATCTGAACACACATTTGCCAAACACTATGCTATCACGCAAGATATCACCGTATACACCATAGTAGGCCATACAGTACTCACTGCCGCATCTTCAAAGTCCCATCGACCATAGTGGGTACTGCTACACATTCATCTACAGTGGAGCACCCACAGGGACAGCACAGCACTTGAAGAAGAAAGGGGGAAGTTACTCACCTTGCAGTAACTGAAGTTCTTCGAGATGTGTGTCCCTGAGGGTGCTCCATTCTCCACCCTCCTCCCCTCTACTTTGGAGTACTAGTATAATTGCTCCATGCTAGAGAAGTAACTGAGGGAGGTGCAGGATGCAGGGGCTCAGGAAGATTCCAACGATACGGGAGATACCAACTGAGCGCCTGCATCCCGACTGGACACTGCTACCGAAAATCTCCGATCAACGGCGCCGGGATGCACCGACACCTGGAGTGGAGCACCTACAGGGGGACGCATCTCAAAGTAACTTCTCCTTCTGCAACCCTCTCTGTTCTCTACCACTTCATTCCTAGTCTTATGTTTCAGCACAGGGAAAGCCTCCCCTTTTTCTCTGATATATGCAGTCCTAAAGAAGATGTGATCAGGAGAGCTCAAGTTTGTTTGTTTTTTGTTTTTATTTGGGAATCTGATTGTGTCCTGGCAGTCTCATGTGAGAGGTGGAGGCATGGCTCCTGAAAGTCATTGTGATTTAAAGGACTTTCTAGACTTCCCAACATAACATCTAGTGTTCAATGAGATACTACTATATTATAAAAAGAAAAGGAGTACTTGTGGCACCTTAGAGACTAACAAATTTATTAGAGCATAAGCTTTCGTGAGCTACAGCTCACTTCATCGGATGCATTTGGTGGAAAAAACAGAGGAGAGATTTATATACACACACACAGAGAACATGAAACAATGGGTTTATCATACACACTGTAAGGAGAGTGATCACTTAAGATAAGCCATCACCCACAGCAGGGGGGGGAAAGGAGGAAAACCTTCCATGATGACAAGCAGGTAGGCTAATTCCAGCAGTTAACAAGAATATCAGAGGAACAGTGGGGGGTGGGGTGGGGGGGAGAAATACCATGGGGAAATAGTTTTACTTTGTGTAATGACTCATCCATTCCCAGTCTCTATTCAAGCCTAAGTTAATTGTATCCAGTTTGCAAATTAATTCCAATTCAGCAGTCTCTCGTTGGAGTCTGTTTTTGAAGCTTTTTTGTTGAAGTATAGCCACTCTTAGGTCTGTGATCGAGTGACCAGAGAGATTGAAGTGTTCTCCAACTGGTTTTTGAATGTTATAATTCTTGACGTCTGATTTGTGTCCATTCATTCTTTTACGTAGAGACTGTCCAGTTTGGCCAATGTACATGGCAGAGGGGCATTGCTGGCACATGATGGCATATATCACATTGGTAGATGCGCAGGTGAACGAGCCTCCGATAGTGTGGCTGATGTGATTAGGCCCTATGATGGTATCCCCTGAATAGATATGTGGACAGAGTTGGCAACGGGCTTTGTTGCATGGTTCTGTTGTGTGGTGTGTGGTTGCTGGTGAGCTTGCTTACAGACAGCCCCCCAATCTGAAGCAAATACTCACCAGCAACCACACACCACACAACAGAACCACTAACCCAGGAACCTATCCTTGCAACAAAGCCCGTTGCCAACTCTGTCCACATATCTATTCAGGGGATACCATCATAGGGCCTAATCACATCAGCCACACTATCAGAGGCTCGTTCACCTGCGCATCTACCAATGTGATATATGCCATCATGTGCCAGCAATGCCCCTCTGCCATGTACATTGGCCAAACTGGACAGTCTCTACGTAAAAGAATGAATGGACACAAATCAGACGTCAAGAATTATAACATTCAAAAACCAGTTGGAGAACACTTCAATCTCTCTGGTCACTCGATCACAGACCTAAGAGTGGCTATACTTCAACAAAAAAGCTTCAAAAACAGACTCCAAGGAGAGACTGCTGAATTGGAATTAATTTGCAAACTGGATACAATTAACTTAGGCTTGAATAGAGACTGGGAATGGATGAGTCATTACACAAAGTAAAACTATTTCCCCATGGTATTTCTCCCTCCCACCCCACCCCCCACTGTTCCTCTGATATTCTTGTTAACTGCTGGAATTAGCCTACCTGCTTGTCACCATGAAAGGTTTTCCTCCTTTTCCCCCCCCTGCTGTTGGTGATGGCTTATCTTAAGTGATCACTCTCCTTACAGTGTGTATGATAAACCCATTGTTTCATGTTCTCTGTGTGTGTGTATATAAATCTCTCCTCTGTTTTTTCCACCAAATGCATCCGATGAAGTGAGCTGTAGCTCACGAAAGCTTATGCTCTAATAAATTTGTTAGTCTCTAAGGTGCCACAAGTACTCCTTTTCTTTTTGCGAATACAGACTAACACGGCTGCTACTCTGAAACCTACTATATTATACATTGTGGGAAATTGGAAATCTCAGGCTATGACCCCATCACTCCTGCAATTACTTTGCCCCTGGGCTGACAAATTCAGAATCTCTCTCAAACAGTTGTGATTTTTGCGGTGTTATATATTTTTCCAGCTCCTACTATATTAAACATTAATTATCTATCTGTTTAGAAGAAGTTTAATTTGAACATCCATAACTTTCAGACTGTTTATTCAAATGGATGGCTAAGAGCATGTGTAGATTTGGAGTTTTCAAATGTATTTCCTTCCAGAGATGAGGGGGTGAGTGTTAGTGGAAAGAATCCCTCAGAGGGAAAAGGAAGAGAGAACACACAGATTTGTCCTCATCTGGAAACTAGATTTGATGCCAGTTGGGGAAACCCAGCTGTGGGATATTTGAATAGGTCTCAGATTAAATCCTGTTGTGTTTGTATTTTTTCTGGAAAACATATAAGGAACAAAGCCATCCTCCTTGGAAGCTTTGTGTGATGCACAAAAATCTTTTTCTGGGTCTCATCTGGGGCTTCTACTTGTCTATTACAGGGGTTAGAAGAACTTGGTTCAAGATTTTTCTCCATTACCCAAGTACATGAACACAGTCCTCTGCATTATGTGGCTCTGCTATACTTGTCAGGGAATTCTACCCCTTGGCCATTATAGCAGTAGGTCCAAGCAGTAGGTCTTCCAACAGCTTATAAAATGAATTATATTTTGGAGGGATTTATCCTGTTACATCTCGATAATCTACATTCAGTAGATATCCCAACCTAAGCAGGGATGGGTCTGATCCAGGGGTGGGTAAACCCTTTTTGGCCCGAGGGCCACATCAGGATGCAAAACTGTATGGAGGGCCGGGTAGGGAAGGCTGGGGCTGCCAAACAGCCTGGCCCCTGCGCCCTATCCTCCCCAACCTACTGACTGCCCCCTTCAGAACCTCTGACCCATCCACCACCACCCCCCCCGGATCCTTGTCCCCTGACACCCGCCCCGGAACCCCACTCCCATCCAACCCCCACTGCTCCCTTCCCCTGACTGCCCTGACCCCATCCACATCACCGCCCCCTGACAGTCCCCCCGGGACTCCCACGCCCTATTCAACCCCCGCTCGACCGCTCTGCCCCATCTAACTGCTCCCTGTCCTCTGACTGTCCCCCAGGACCTCCTACTCAACCGCCCTTGCTGCCACGCGTACCACCATGGCCGCCCCCTTACCATGCCACTCAGAGCGGCAGGAGCTCGCAGCCCCGCTGCCTGGATGGAGCCAGCTGCGCTGCCCGTGCAGCGGCATAACTCTGGGGCAGGGGGGACAGTGCAGAAGGGGCCGGGCACTAACCTCCCCGGCCAGGAGCTCAAGGGCTGGACAGGACGGTCCCGTGGGCCAGATGTGGCCCGCAGGCCATAGTTTGCTCACCTCTGGTCTGATCACTATATGTAACAAAAATAATCACAGAAATGAAAGGTAGAAAAGACTTATTAGCTCAACTAATCTGATACAAATGATGGATTATTCATTCTTCCCTGACTGTTGGTTTGTTGAGTCTAACTTTAAATAGCCTGAGCAATGAGGTTTTTAGTACTTTGAGAGACTACTCAGCCTATATTTTTCTTTTCTTAATTTCATCCTATTGCTATTAGGATTAAACTAAACAAAAGAACTGATATTACTATAGTAATGTGTGTAAATGCACTTTACTACAATAAGGAAAATCTGTTGATGCTTTGCTCTTTCAAACAAAAAATTAAAAGGAGTACTTGTGGCACCTTAGAGACTAACAAATTTATTAGAGCATAAGCTTTCGTGAGCTACAGCTCACTTCATCGGATGCATCCGATGAAGTGAGCTGTAGCTCACGAAAGCTTATGCTCTAATAAATTTGTTAGTCTCTAAGGTGCCACAAGTACTCCTTTTCTTTTTGCGAATACAGACTAACACGGCTGCTACTCTGAAACAAAAAATTGACATTGTAGAAATGCAAAACTTAACACACCCTTAATTCTGCCTTCCTATCCTTGCCCATTTACCTTTTAAAATTAAACCACTTTATGCCTATGCCTCATGGGCTTGGCAGGGGAGAGGGGCATGAGGCTTATAGAGTGAATACCAGATTGTCCAATACAGTACTAGAAATAAGAAAAGGAGTACTTGTTGCACTTTAGAGACTAACAAATCTATTTGAACATAAGCTTTCGTGAGCAACAGCTCACTTCATCGGATGCATTCAGTGGAAAATACAGGGGGGAGATTTATATACATAGAGAACGTGAAACAGTGGGTGTTACCATACACACTGTAACAAGAGTGATCAGATAAGGTGAGCTATTACCAGCAGGAGCGCTGGGGGGAAGAAACCTTTTGTAGTGATAATCAAGGTGGGCCATTTCCAGCAGTTGACAAGAACATGTGAGGAACAGTGTGGGGGGGGGGGGGGAGAGATAAACGTGGGGAAATAATTTTACTTTGTGTAATGACATAGAGTGGATGTGCTTTCTCAGTTCATACTGTTCACTCTCTCTCTCTGATCTTTATAGCTGACTCCATTCACTTGCTGGCTGGAGTGTGACTACAGTAGAGAGTGATTTACCTCCCCTCACCATGCTATGGCGCACTGACCCCCTGCAAATGGCCACCCTTGACTCCTGAAAAGGAGTGTTTGTTCCTTCAACAGTGCTGCTCTCTGGCTCCTCTCTATCTTCTTGTCCTTCACTCTATTATCACCCGCTCTTTATCCGTTGGTCCACCCCTTTGTAAGGCTGTCTTTGCTTGAGTGTGTGTGTATGTGTATATATATATACATACATAAAGTATCATTTGTTGACGGTAGCTACAGGGGGCCCGACAGCATTTTTTCCAAGAGCTGTCTTTTGGCTATGCAGCAGAGAAACAGAACTAGCACAATGTGCCTAATTACTGTCAAGCAAACTGTTTTTCAAAACATCTGTTTTTCAGTGGGTGAAGATTCAGTAGGGGGTTTTTACATTCACGTGCCTGAGTGATCTAGATCGGCGGGGGGCGACTCAGGGCCCTAGTTTCAGTCATGGTAGGGTGGGGTACCCTGCTTTTGGGGGCTACGGAGAAGGGGTGCAGGCACGCCTGCCAAAGGGGACTTCCCCGCCCCCCTCAGGAAGCTCAGCAGCAGAGGGCGCTGTAGGGACAGGCTCTGCAGCCCCGCGCGTGCCGGCGGTGGGGGAAGCGCTGGAGCTGTGACGGGCTGCCTGCGCGAGGCAGGCCTAGGCCGCCGGGCTGCGCGCTGGGGGGGAGAGCTCCGCCGCGCGGCCCTCAAAGACTACATTCCCCACGATGCCCCACGGCGCCGCGCATGCGCAGCGCTGGGAGGGAGGCGCGTGGCTGGGGCTGACGGCGATTGACGCGGCCGGCCTCTGGTGGCGGCGGCTGCAGCAAGGAGGGGGCTGAGGCGGCTGCGGACTGGGGGGCGCCCCTCTCCCGGCCGGGGGGGAGCGGCACGCGGAGCAGGTGAGCCGGGGGGGGGGGAGGCAGGTGCAGGTGGACACGGCGGGGGGGCAGACGGGCAGGGCGCGCGCGGGGGCAGGCGGACGGACCGACCGAGACAGACGGGCCGGAGGGGCAGGGGCGCGGGGGCGAACGCGTGCAGCGGGACGGACCGGCCGGCGGCGGGGCAGGGCTGGAGCCCGAGAACGGCTCGCGGCCAGGCCAGGGCAGGGCGTGGGCGCAGAGGGACCGGGCAGAGCCCTGGGCTCTGTAAGCCGCGGCCGCGCATGGCGGACTGAGAGCAGCGCGGCTGGCCAGGTAGCCACGGGCCGGGCGGGGATGCCTGGCTGAGGACGGCCCGACGCGCAGAAAGCGGTTTCCCCTGGGGTGGGTCGGGGGAAGAGGGAGCAGCTGGGCCACACAGCCTCGATAAGGAGCCCACGGGGCACGTAATCGCTCCCTCCCGGCTCTCTGCTGCCCCGCAACTTGAAGGGGAGCGTAGCTTGTCCCCTAACGCCTGTAACCCTGAGGGCTGGGCAGTGGGCGGGAATATCCTGTTATCTGGGACCCCTCCACAGGGGTGGTTTAGTCACAGAGAGCTGTGTGCGTGTCTGTTGGCTCAGACGGGCACCCTTCACATACATGGGTGTTTTCCTTTTGTACACCCCCACATTCCACTTCGGTATGCTTCCTCCAGATTTCCACTGTGGTTTGCAGTTAAGAGAATTGGGTCTGGAAGGTACGAATCCTGCCAGATATGAAACCAAATGGCTCTGTTTGAATACAGCTGCTGTGCCAGGAGCTGAAATGTTAACACAGTATCTTCCCCTTCCTGTATTTCTGGATGACCAAAACCATACGTATAATTTTTATCAGCAAAGGGAGGGCTGGACCCAGGTCTGTGGTAGGGTAGGCTTCTGTCCTGCCTCTGTATTCATATCTGGGGTGACCAAACAGCAAGTGTGAAAAATTGAGATGGGGGTGGGGGTTAATAGGAGCTAATATAAGAAAAAGACCCAAAAATTGGGACTGTCCCAATAAAATCGGGACATCCTATTCATATCCCTTCCCTTACCACTAAGATGACTTAAGGGTGGTCTCTCCTCTACAGCGCCTAGGAAGATTCCATTTCACTTGATCTGGTGACTCAGGGGCTGCAGTGCAACTTTCTGACTCATTTTATACAAGGATTCATGACTGGATTTAATTAGGTTTTAGGGGCATCATCTCCTGCCTTCTTTCTGTCTAACTCTTTTTTATTCCTTTGGTCTTTTCTTGCCCTTTCTCTCTGCCCTTGTCCCTCTTCTATTTTACTTTATTCAGACTTGCCTAGAGGCTGCTCATGAATTACAGGTATGCTATTGCTTTTCCTTGGTTGTCGCCAATCCCAAGTGGCCAACTTCTTCGCCTTTTTGCCACTAATCAGATCTTGCCTGCCTTTTATTTCCCCTTGTTCTCAGTTTCTGTTCAGATATGCTGAGATGAGAGATTGACTCCTGTTCTGTCTGGTGTTGTAAAGCTGGGGGGTGAGGGAAGAGGAACAGCTATAAGATGACCAGCAACATGACAATAGCCTCCAGGTTTGGGGCATGAATGGGTGTAATGCAAACCCTCTGAATTTCAGACTACATCAAAATCAGAGTGAAGGCAGGGAAATTGTGTAATTCCTCAAACAAGAATATGTAAATGCAGAAGAGAGAGCAATAATCGTGGTGAATGGGGCTTAATCTCTTTGCAAGGAGCATTTCTGGGACCTAACACTATCAGAATTGGCGTAAAGAGCTGTCACATGAGGAAAACTGGAAAAATTCTTCTCCTGTGTTTATATTTCTCTCATTCTAGTTCTTTAAGGATGTTTTGAATTTAAGCAGGCATTTCCTTGCTGTAGATTTCAACAGCCACATCCCTACTTTTTTATGTGATGTCATAGCACCCTGCTTTGTGACATCACAATCATCCTCAGTGCATCTTGTTGCAATATCTGTGGGGGGGGGGATAAAGCACCAAGTGTGTTTCAAGAAGTCAAGCATCTTTTGTATAAGTGTATAAACTAGATCTTAGAATCATTTGGGGCACCTACCAGCCCAGAAGAAGTAATGGGACACAGTCCTTCAGTACAGATCATAACACTGCTTTTTGCTGGATAATCTGGATTCCAGAACAGTCTTGGGGCTGCCACAGACACTAGAGGGATGTGTTAGAAAAAATAGGCTTCTGGATTTATTTCATTATATATTACCTGTAGTGCCCCCAATGTGCTCAGCACTTTCCAAACAGAAAAGAAGGCTTGATTCCTGCCCCAAAGAACTCACAATCTAAGGACATAAAAGAGAGATAGTAGGGGGAAGGGGTACAACACACAGAGTGGTCAGGGTGATGATTGGCCATGTCTTACTAATACAAGTTTACCCTTTTAAAAATAACAGAATATATAAATTATTGCCAGTTGGCATCAGATCTGAGGGTGTGTTTCTGTAGTGTCAGAAGATGTCATTCGTGGAGATATCAGAGAGGGAATCGCTTAAGGACTCTACACTCTGGATTGTATCTTCCGCAAATGAATGAAGGGCTTTCATCTCCAAGACTGTTAATCTGGCACTTCTCACCAAAAACTGGGAAGGAAAAAAATTGAGATTCAGAAAGCATTAGAGATTTCTTTGAATGATGAGAAGACATCTGCAGTGACAGAGCCTAAGTAACAGTTACAAGTGGTAGATCTTCAAGCTTCCCTGTGGCTGTAAATCACTTGTTAGGGTCAAGAATATGCTATGGTGTTGCTCAATTGTTCAGGTGCATTCTGGAGACTTTACACTCTCCTTGGAAGCATCGAGAATTGGCCATTTCAGACAGGATAGCTGACAAAATGGACAAGTGGTCTAATCGAATGCAGCAAGTCCTGTGTTCCTGGATGCAGGTGTTAGTTTCACAACTCCAGCGTTCTGTGCTTCACATTAGCAACTATTTCTGTTTTAAACACCTACCTTCCTGTTGCCATAAAACAAGAGAATCCTCCCTTCGTGCCTTCCATTAGAACTGCTAAAAACAAGGCAGGGATCATCTCATGCAAAGTAACCACCAGGGACCCTCCTGATGAGGGGAGATGCATATTCCTCAGCTCTCCACATCAGTACTGTTGACGAGACCGGAGAGGAAGGTAGTGTTGGTTCCACCATGTGTATGTTTATTTCTGATGAAGTGGTATATCTGCTCATTCTGAATGGAAACACAACAATTCATGTTGGTAATGCAGCAATCTGGCTATTTAGAGAGTAGGATTTGCTAACAATACTCCTAGGAAAGGTGAAAATAAACTTGACTTCTGAGACTTACAAACAAAGGAAATACCACATTGTGGCAGACCATGGGTATAATTGGTCTGGTACATCACTTCCTGCAACAGCGCTACTGGGTCAATCAGTCCCAAGTCTTCCCCTTGGCAGTGTCTAGTTCCTGATGCTTGAGAAATGAGTGGAGAAAACAATGAGAATGTAGCAGGCCAAATGTACAAAGTTGTAGTAGGGAAAAAGAAATCCATCCTCATTCCCACAGGTATGAAATATGATCACTCTTACATCATTCTTATCTCATACCACTATAGCTGTTAATGGTCCTAATATAGTCCAGCTTCTTTGAGAACATGCGTATAAAGTTACTAGTTTGCGGGTTCTGGGCCTAAGTAGTTTAACATGTGGCATGTGTTATAAAGGAGCATTTTTAGCAAATCCTGGACAGTGGTCTGGGTGGGAGTAGCCTGACAGTGCAGGATGTCATGTTTTTAGATTTTAAAGAAAAGCAAAGTTCTGAAAGGAGTCATCTGACTGTGGCCCTGAATACAATTAAATTGCAGCTCTGCTCAGCAGAGTGATGTTCAACAGATCTGCTGCCTGGGTTTATTCAGAGTCACATCTGATGAATCTAGTGCTGCCTTTTGCTCTTGTTAGCCCTGCAGAGCCAACAAAGCTATGAGAGAGTGAACTGGAATCTTTTCTTCCTTGTGCATTGTCAACAGACTTACAGGTCCAGTCAGTTAAACCTGTGCAAACCCATCAGAGACCTTGGAAGGTACTAATGTCACTAAGGCCGTAATTTTACTTGCAGGGCTTTTTATTACTGGTGATGTTGGGTGAGCAAAATAAAACCCAGCTTGACTCTGGTATCTCAGAGTGAGTTTGCAGGGCTGGCAGGAAAAAAAAAAAATCTTGTAAACTGAGCACACTGGCTGTCACTGAATTGGTTCCAAAAGCAGTATGGAACTGTGGGGCTGAAGATAGGCTACTGGGGTCAGAGCTGCTGAACCAGGGCTGCCAGGCCCACAGACACTCAAGGTGTGTGACCTGCATGCTGGTAGTCTGGTGGTGTGCGGTCCCACAGCTCCACTCCACCAACCGTAGTTACTACTTGCAGCCTAACCCCAACGCAGTCCTGAATTTTCCCAAAACTGTGTGCTCTGCAATGCCCAGCCCTCTTGTGGACAGTTCAGAGAAATAATATGGCTTGTTTGTTCCTCTAAAGACACACAACACTTCACAGCTTATTAACTTAACTTGCAGTAAATACACCCTTCCCTTTAAACACAGAGCTGAGTTGATTTATGGTAAAAAATTAAATACATTTACTTACAAAATATATATATGATTAAACATGTATAAGGAATGAAGCTGGAAAGAGTTACAAGTGAAACAAAACAAAATACATTTCTAAAAGTCTAAAACATAATCTAGCTAGATACAGGCTTTGTTCGTGATGGTTTCTCTCATCAGTCATTCTTCTACCCTGCCATGGCTGACTTTCCCTCAGTCAGGACCTTCCACAGAAGTACAAGGTGCTGGTTTCCTTTGTCTCCTTAAGTGAAAGATCTTTGTCTAAGTAGGTTTCTCATCTATGTTCAATTCCAGAGACTTCAGCCCCCCCCCCCCCTTTTGTTTGAAGGACCCATCTTTCTCAGCTTGCAAGAGCTCTGGCCGCTTGTCTGTCTAGTGATGGATGCCAAAGATGGCTTCTGTCTTTGCTTATATCTCCCAAAATCCAATGATCTTGCTGTTCTTCCCTTCCTGTGGGCTTCCCATCCCCCTGTCTTTATAGACTGATAAACCTTTGAAATTGATTGTTTAAAAAGTAAAACCCAGACCAACCTTCTATCTCCTCTGGGTGTAGACACCATGCTGTCTTCTCCCCCACTTGTTAGTATGGTTTGCCTCCACCCCTTGTTAGTTTGATGGATCTGTTTACTGCTTGTATTTAAATTGAGGTAAACACGCATTCCTTTACTTAAGATAGACTCAACATATCCCCCTGACATATTTGGTTTATACACACCTTAGTTAAAATTCTAGCATATATTTATAACTCTTAATACCCATTGTGTACATACATCGCGCAAGAATATTAATGATCAATGAGTTAGTTTTCAAATGATACCTCACAAGGCATATTTTGCGCAATTATTGCGGTCGTGTGTAGGGTGTGACTACAGAGGTGCTTAGTGTCACAGGGAGCTGTTAGAGTTAATTAATTGTAGAGTGCTTTGGATATGAAGTTATACCTAAATGCAACTATTACAGTTATGCTTAATTGGCTGAAAAAACTCTGACTTTGCCGAAATTGAGTATAACGTCCCCAGGGAGGAGAGGTTTGGTGACTCCTTAACCTATAGTTATAAAACACTTGGTTACATTTTTGCGATAGCATTTAATGAGGAAGGCCTTTGAAACCTTCAGCCTTGTTCTTTAAGATGCACTAGAGACGCATGGTAATCTGGGCATAATTATACCCCACCTGCTGACGTATCCCTAAAGTGATCGCTGTCTACATTTGGAATAAAGGATGTTTCAACATATAATAGACATTAGAGATGGAAAAGGCTTCGCTAGGCCATATTTTGTCCATCTTCTCCACACACCCATACATACCCCTTCCAATGTTAAACCATAGATATTTGTGTGTGCTTTGCCTATTCCAATTCTTCTTTGTATGAAAACCACTCTGTGCTTCTCTTTCCTCCCACCAAAGGTCATCTCTCCAACCCAATGAAAAGAAGAGCAGGGTGGGACATTCAAGAGGGAAAAGCACCTTCACTTGGCTAAGGTAAGTGGTCTCAGCAAAATGGTGGACTATGTTTAGTTCTTTTCCAGAACAGTACAGTAAAATCTTAACACTCAGTTTTTCTATATAGGGATGGGTACCAGCTACCCTCAGGAATTTATCAGCTGTTCTCTGCTTCTCCAAGGGCTTGAAGGTTGAGGGATCAGCACTGGTATCCCAGGGAGTCTGCAAATCCCTGGCCTGAGGTTTCCTTTCACAGACCTGTCATTGTGATGAATGTGGGTGGGCTTTGCAATCTCCTGGTTTAGGGTGTGATAAATGATTTAGGCAGATGCTAGAGCCTGTCATGATAGCATTTAATGGCCTAGCTGGTCAGCATGTCTCTCTTGTACAGAGTCATTTGTCTGCTTTGGAGCCCGTTAGATAAAATAACACTCCTTTTTTTTGTATTTTAAAACAAATGTTAAAGCGCAGTTCTGCTCTGAAAAATGACTCCATGTTGTCCGTCCCGGACTTCCATGTTCATTGTATCTCAATGGCTCCATAATCAGATGTGCACAGTGTATAATTTTTTTTATTTTTAATTTTTCTGTGCCAGCCCTACCGTGTCAAACTGTGATCTGAAAGTCAAGCTGGATTCTTCCTGGCTTATTCATTATCAGCAGGCAACAAGATTCTGTCCTCTCTTACATTATCTTCAAAGTGAATCAGAAGTTTGAATGTGGCCTTGCAATTGGAAATTTAATTAATCATTCTGTTGTTTTTGCATGAACCCGGATGGGCTGAGTGATGAGTCTTCAGGGCTCATAAAACCTTTATTTTTCTCACTGCTATAATGAGACAACTGCTGCACATAGGGAGCAGATCTGTTGCGTAAGAAGATGGCATTTTAAATTAATTACATTTCTGACCATAAATACACTTTCAAAGAGGTGCATAAAAGCCTCTTGCAAACTTCTATAATAGACTCAAACTGGGAGGAGACAGGGAGTTCCAGTTTGCTTTTCTTTGGTTGTTAATTCTAGATTTTGATTCATTCTACTGTAGACCTCTGGATTTGTGTGATAGGAGGCACTGCAGGAGACAAAGGAGAGGTCTTGTCTTCTCTCCCCTTTCCTCCTGCTGCAAACATACAATCAATCTCCTTAATTCACAATGATTTCAGTGATTGGGGACCATTTAAGTACTGAGTGTTCTCCCCACACTCTAGATCCTAGCAAGCCACCATCCCTCTGTGCCCACTCACCAACATAGCTCTGCCATGAAACCCCAATTTTGACCTGGCACACCTCCTGCTATTCCAGTCCAAGGATTCCTTTGGAGCAGTGAGTACCTGATCATCAGCAGACTTTTATGAGGTCTGATGTGAGGCATAGGGGGAACGAGGATGAAGTCATTTAAACTCCTTTAACTGTTGCTCTAAATCGCATGGTCACTAGAGATAAAGTCAGAGGGTTAATTCACTGTCATTGCATCATTCCTGTCCTTATACTGTGTATTTACTGCGACCCAAAACACTGCTAGATTAGTAGCCTTGCGGAGTCGTTTCCTGGAATGAGTCAGGTCTACAAGTGTAATAGAAACTGTTTAATCTGGATGTGATAAGGGACGAGATCCACGTGGAATTGTGCATAGGTGTAAAAATTTAACTGGGTGTCTCTCTGCTAGGGTAGGGTAGCACCCTGCATTGTCTGTTACAGACCCTTCCTGGACCTTGTGTTTCCTTTCTCCCAGGTGCATGTTCCGCCTTCTTCAATTGCTAGTTTAATTATGGTTGGGAGGAAGACTCCGGTTTCACAGGCACTCACAGCAAATATTGACTTAAGGATCAAATGTCGCTTGCAGATCCAGGATATGCTACCACCTGACCTGAGTGGGAAGGGGAGATCAAGAGTGAGGGTGGGAGTTGCTGTGGCGGATTTGATTTGATGAATCCTGATTCAAATTCTAAAGCAAAATCTTTTTGTGAGGACTGGAAGAGATGTACTAGAACAAATACAGATTTTTCATCTCTCGTTTTTGTGACTGGGAGGTTCAATCTGGATGTTTGAAGTTGACACTGTCAACATGCAGTTTTAAAATGCATACTGAGAGACGTACTTAATATATGTACTTAAAATATGTACTGGTGCCACATCTGTCTCCAAGTCCCCGGGCCAATGTTTGTGTCTTTACAGTCTATCTTTCCTCTTTTATAAAATGTTTCTTTCTGTCCTGTTGCTATATGACAGACTCACAAAGAATAGGGGAAACAGGGAACTAAGTATATGCAAAGTGCTGTCAAATGTACAAATTAATCGGGGGGGGGGGTATTTTTCCCTTGCTAACTTCTTATAGTCATAGTAGATATTACTCTTAACACTAGTAGGTAAAAAATAATTCCAGTGAGAAGTATAACTTCTCAACTGATTGTGTCACTTTAACAATTTCCATTGATTGCTCTTTTTTGTATTGTTACTGAAAACTTAGGTTTCAGAGTAGCAGCCGTGTTAGTCTGTATTCGCAAAAAGAAAAGGAGTACTTGTGGCACCTTAGAGACTAACAAATTTATTAGAGCATAAGCTTTCGTGAGCTACAGCTCACTTCATCGGATGCATTTGTTTTTTCCCAAATGCATCCGATGAAGTGAGCTGTAGCTCACGAAAGCTTATGCTCTAATAAATTTGTTAGTCTCTAAGGTGCCACAAGTACTCCTTTTCTTTTTGAAAACTTAGGTTTATTGGTTTTTGTCTTGCTGAAGACTTGTTGGGAAACTTGCTAGATGGGATGCTGTTTTGTTACTCCTTTCTAAATGGATTCTTATTGTTCTCATTGTTTCATATATATATATATCAATTGAGGAAGGGCACTCCTGGATGGAAGTTTCTCTTCTTGTGCTAAAGACCCTGGGCAGCCAGTGCTGGAAAGGAGCTCATATCTGACTCCACCTGTCTGCTTCACATCCAACACTGAATTGCTGTCATGTGAGGGTTAACTGGAGATCAAATGGCAAAGGGGGCTGACCAGGTAAAACAAATACACAATAGGAGATTGTTATCTGGGTGTTTGCCTAAAGCCAGATAATTGAAAGCTGTTTCCTATTGCAGCTGTGAGGGAGAAAGCAGGAATGTTAACAGCTGACTCAGCAGTGTGAAGTGGAAGTTCAAGTGAATTTGCATCTGTCTTTTCCACACCTCCATTTTTAAAGGAAAACTGCACTATTAAAAAAAAAAAAAAAAAAGTAACTGTATACAGTAAAAGCTGTGTTATCCGGCACTTTACCAACCAGAAAGATCTAGAAACCGGCATTTCTGATCTCTGCCAATACAAATCTTCAATCTAGTAACCGGGACCAATGCCAAAGCTAACTGGAATCGATGCTGAAGCTATTCGGGACCCAAGTATTTCCGAGAGCAGTCGGACTGTGCTCGAGTTAGCTGAGAAAAGCCGAATGCTGTTCTTTCTGTTTGTATCCGCCATTGTGATCGGTTGGTTTATTACTCTGTGCATTGTCCTGTGTTTATTGTAAAATATCAACACCACCCTACCATCATGGCATCCAAAATACCAGCGAAAAGCAAAGGAAAGAAGCAAGAGTTGTGTTGACATTAAAACAGAAAATAGATATTTGTACATGTCTTGAAAAGGGTGAGAATAGGAATGTTTTGATGCAAGAGTACAATGTTGGCTCGTCCACAATATATGACATCAAGGCTCAGAAAGGACAACTGCTCAAATTTTTTGCTAGTTGTGAGTCAAATAAAGCTTTTGAACAACGCCGTACTCTGCATACGCCTAAATTGGAGCAGCTAGACAGTGTTTTATATGAATGGTTTTTATTGAAACGATCGGAGGGTGCCTCTATATCTGGCCCAATGCTCATTGAAAAGGCAAAAGATTTTTATAAGCAAATGCAATTGACTGAGCCATGTGCATTTTCTGATGGATGGCTTTCATGTTTTAAACTTCGTCACGGCATTAAAAAGCTAGATGTATCCGAACAAAAATCGGCTGACCATGAAGCTGCAGAAAAATATTGTGAATTTTTTAGAAATTTAATTGCTGAACATGATCTATCCCCTGAACAAATTTATAATGCTGATGAAACTTGCCTATTTTGGCGATTTCTGATCTCTGCCAATACGAATCTTCAATCTTTGGCTTGCCAAATTCTACCATAGCAGGTGCAAGTGAATCTAGTGCTGCTGGTTTTAAGCAGAATAAAGACAGACTATCTGTTCTTACGTGTGCTAATGCTGCAAGCTTGCATAAAATAAAACTTTTGGTGATTGGGAAATATTGTCATCCTAGAGCTTTCAAAGGTGTTGCACATTTACCTGTTGTTTACAAAGCACAAGGTAATTCATGGATGAACAAAGAAATTTTTTATGATTGGTTTCATCATGTTTTTGTACCTGCAGTGAAAGAACATTTTAGAAAAATAAGCTTACCTGAAGATAGCAAAGCTATTCTATTGCTAGACAATTGTAGAGCTCACCCTCATGAAACAGAATTAGTGTCTGGTAATATTTTTACCATCTTCCTGCCTGCCAGTGTTGCTTCATTGATTCAACCCATGGACCAGGGCATCATCCAGAATATGAAATGTTATTACAGAAGAGATTTCCTGAGAAAGTTGATCAATCATGAAGGCACTGTACAGGACTTTCAATCTCTTTATAATATAAAAGATGCAGTTTTTAATGTTGCTTGTGCCTGGAATTCTGTTAAAAGTGAAACATTAAGGAGAGCTTGGATAAAATTGTGGCCTAATGTTTGCAGAAGTGTCTTCTGATGAAGATGAATTTGAAGACTTTAAAGTAAGAGTTAGAAAAAATACATTAGCACAAATTCTTGAAATGGTGAAGGATACTTCTTCTTCACACCACATCAACAAACTTCATGAAAGTGAGCTAGAAGAGTGGGTTGAAGCTGATAAGGAGTTTGAAGTGACACACACTATTACTGATACAGAAATAATAGAGAATGTTTTGAAAACTGAAAAGTCAAAGGACACTGATAAAGACAGTGAAGAAGAAGATTTTAGTGAAGAGGACAAAATAACTTGGGGAAAGGCTGCTTCAGCTTTTGATACAGTAATTCAATTTGCAGAAAGGCAACCATGTTATACTGCCCAGGAGGTTATACAATTGCACATTCTGCACTCTACTTTTCTGCAAAAGAGGCAGAAGACAAGTAAGCAAGCTGATATAAGGGATTTAGTCAAAAAAACAGCTTCCAGGGTGTGTAATAGGGTCAGTACAGATTCAGCCCAATCTCCTACACCTTCTACATCTACAATGATAATTGATATTGATAATGATGACCCTGAGGAATTGCAAGATCCTGAAGTGTCTTCTGAATCATCAAAGAAAGATTGTTATGTTCAGTATAGTTTTAGTTGAAGTGTTATTTTTAGTGATCTGGGTGTATGCCATGTGCTGCCCATAGTGATATGTAGTGTCATCAGATAACCTACTATATAGAAAACTTTACCTGTATACACCTAAGTGCTTCAAGAAACCAACCACTCTGCCGTGCAGTATTACTACTGGATTGGTGAGTACCTGTATACTATTTTATACTTTATTCATTGTATTGTATTCTAATTCTTTGAATTGGTATTCCATTGGTAAGTATAACTCTTAGTTGACCAGAATTTTTGACTAACCGGCACCCCCATTCTCTCAGCATGCCGGATAACAAAAGCTTTTACTGTATATTATTGTAAAGTGCATAGTTACACACTTGACAAGTGTACTGTAGCTGGAACACTGCAGTCAGCTGTAGCTGAGTTTGTTTCCAGTTACAACTTTGTTTGTCTCACACGTAACTGTCCATATTTTCACTTGGCAAGTTGAAATTTTCTCCACCCAGAGATGACTTGTGTGTGTGTGTGTGTGTGTGTGTGTGTAAATTTGAACAGAAGGGGTTCAGTTGTTTTCAAGTGGCTCGGGGGTGACAGTCAAGGTCTGGATACCCCAAGAGAAGAATAGGGGGTTAAATCTCCTCCCAAAATAATCAGTTGAATAAACAGATTGTATACAATGTCATTATGCTGTAAAATATGTTGAGTAAGGTATTTTGTGAAAGCTTGTAATGTTCTGAACATGAACGTCATTATCACACACACACACACACACACACACACACACAATATGAATGTATGTATTTGTGTATATATAAAATTGCTCTCATAATTTGTGTTGCAACATTCAGCTCTCTCTCTGTTGGGCATCAGGCAGGGAAAGGGCTGCCTCTCCAGCCAGACAAGACTAGCTCCAAGCACCTAGAATTGTACAACCCAGGAAAAGACAAATGATGGACCATTAAAGTTAATGGGAAAACATTAAAACAACCTGAAACTGAAAAGAAAACACCAGTCTTGGAAAACTAGGGATATGTCTACACAGCCAACATTAACGTGCTGCCTCAGCAATGCTTTAATGCAGCTGTGTAGTCGCACTTTACAGTGCTGAAACTTGCATTGCTCTGGGGTGTTTTTTCACATCCCTGGGCGAAGAAAGTTTCAGCTCTGTAAGTGGTAGTGTAGACAAGGCCTAAGAAACGAGGGTGTTTTTCCCACTTTGCATATCTATAGTGACTAAAGAAGAAAAAAGAAAAGGAGTACTTGTGGCACCTTAGAGACTAACAAATTTGTTAGTGCCACAAGTACTCCTTTTCTTTTTGCAAATACAGACTAACACGGCTGCTACTCTAAAGAAGAAAAGAAACCTGAAAACTTCTTAAAAAGTGAAGGGGTTTGAAGTGAGGGACAGTCACTTGACAGGTATTGGCCGTGAAATGCTGGATCCTCTCTGGGATGGGGTACGCTGGGAAACAGTTGAGGCAACAAGTAAATTGTATTAGGAAAGGTATTTTTATCTAATTCAAAAGTATAAATCCTGAAGATGCATCTTTGTTTGTTTTCAGTGTAACTTGTGTATGTTTGGTCTCCCGCACTAGTTCCATTTCTTGAATGTGATATTTCTATTAAATACACCTTTTGTTTGTTTGTTGCCTCAAGCACGTCTCTGATGTGCAAACTCTGTGGAGAGTATATGCCAAAACAAACTGCCAACTGGGGATTAGTTTAACGCCTTCGGGGGTAATGAACCAGAGGGGAAAAATCCCAAGTGTCTGGTAGTTAAGAACTCAGGGTGGCTGGATATGGGGAGATGCAGGACTGGAAGTGCTGTTGGCGTCACTCTGCATGATGTAACTAGGCTGGTGGAAACCAGGGTGAGACTTCGAGTACTGCTATGCTGCAAAATATTCCCGCATCAGTGAGTCTCAGAGCCCAGGTCAACTGATTTGTGCTCTTGCTGTGGGACTCACAGTAGCAGTGTAGGTGTTCCCTCTGGGCTGGAGCCCCAGCTCTGAGAACCACCCCTCTCCCCAGGTTTCAGAGCCCAGGCTCCAACCCAAGCAAGATTGTGAGCCCTGCAAGTCAGTTGACCCAGGCACTGAGACTCACTGCTACAGGTGTGGGGGTATTAGGGTTTTTTTTTGTAATGTAGATGTATGTTTTGTGTTTGTGGGCAAGCTACTGGTGTTGGGGCTCTGAACCAAAACTGGACAGCATAAAGGCACTCAAGGTTACAGGGCAGGCTGTGACAGAACACTACTGGTATGGATGTTCCCCAAAACATCACAGGGGATTTCCATATTATTTAACTATATCTGTTGATATTATTGCCGTACATTGTGGTTTTTGTGTTGGTCTTTTGGTGCTAGTAGCTGTAGTACCAAAATGTTAAGATACTGGAAGTTGACATTTTGCATGGAAATTGTCCTCAAATGGGACTGTGAGCGTTAGGTAAAAACTGGGTTTGATTTGAGAGAGTTCTGAGAATTTGAAAGCTTGCACTTCCATGGATATAATTTCTTAGCGCTCCTTGCCCATGTTGTAGCTGTGGGAAGAGTGTATTTGCATGGCTAATTTAGCTGCAATAATGAATGTGTGCATTGAACAAGCTCTGCAAGAGCTCTTGCTTTGTTTGCTACCCGTTATGTATAGAAATTATTTTATGGACCTGGTGTACAGATCAGTGGTGTCACTACAAGGAGAAATGTGTATTTGGGGTAATAGAAAAAATTGTATGGGACAGATTTTCAGACATGTTAATCACCTACAGTTCCCACTGGCTGCAGTTAGAATTGTGGGTGTTCAGCACTACTGGCAGTCAAGCCTACATGGAAAAATAGCATGCAATCATGTAAGGACTATCATAACACAGACTCTTAGGGGGCAGAGTTAAGGTTATATAGACAATACCCTAATTTTGAGATGCTGACCCTGCAATCATAACATTTTCTCTTTTTTTTTTTTTTTAAGGTAGTTCATCACTTCACTTTTCCTGTAACTGGAATTTTCCAGTAAGATCCTCTGTATTTTCAGGTTTCAGAGTAGCAGCCGTGTTAGTCTGTATTCGCAAAAAGAAAAGGAGTACTTGTGGCACCTTAGAGACTAACAAATTTATCAGAGCATAAGCTTTCGTGAGCTACAGCTCACTTCATCGGATGCATCCGATGAAGTGAGCTGTAGCTCACGAAAGCTTATGCTCTAATAAATTTGTTAGTCTCTAAGGTGCCACAAGTACTCCTTTTCTTTTTTCTGTATTTTCAATATCCCATTACTTCTCTCTAAAATGCAAATGGGTTCCACAGTGCTCAAATTGTATAATCCTCTTGCTCTTGGAAACGGGGACCCTCATCCTATGTTATCTTCTCCAGCTTCTTAACAGTCTGTCTAACAACTCATCCACTGTCACTCTAACTGGCTTCTGGTTCATCCTCTGTCCCCTTCCTTGTCTTTCTGTCCATCTCTTAAATCCGTTTAAAATTGCACCTCCTGGTTTTGTATCAGCAGGAAGCTCCTTGGGGGAGGGGAGTACAGACTGTCTCCTTGGAAGAGATGAGGGCTGCTTTGGCCTGACATCGGTCAGTCAAGGGAGTGGGGTTGTGGTATGGAGCCACAGGGAATGTGTAGAGCAAGTACTCTTGACCTTTCTCCTCCAGCATGTACCCACTCCCCACTGAGCCCTTGATGTGCCCCAGGACCCTTTGCCCCAGTTTCCTGTGACGTTTTACTGGAGCTGGAGCAGGAGTGAACTGAATTCATGTTTTAATCTCTAAAGCACCTTCGTGCTATGAATGTTTTTTCATAATAATACTACTACTACTACTACTACTACTACCACCAGGGTTCATTGAGATCAGGCAAATAGTTTAAGGGTGCCCCTAGCAGCTACTTGAGATGGATTAGATGAGCAGCTGTGCTTAGGGAGTGGAATTGTCTTCCCAATACAATGGCTGGATCCCCCTTTGAGATCAGCTGGTGTAGAGAAATCTTTGCCCCAGCAAGGTGGGGAGTCAGAGGGCTGTTGTGGTATGGCTTTGGCGCTTTCACGGTGAGACGCTTGGATCCTTGGACCCTTGGACAGGTTCCAATTCACTGGCTCTCTGTGCAGCAGCTGATGGCACCTTCCTGCTTTCCTGGCATGATTTATCCACCTCCACTTTGGCCTCTCACACCCCTGGTGCTGACATGCCAGCAGCAGGGCTCTCTTTCTCTCTCACGCAGGTCCCAGATGACTTCTTTCAGGAAGGTTTCCATAGTAACTGAAGGCAAGAAAAACCTGCCCACCAAGTTCAGTGCCTTGCTATCCAGCCCATGTCTAGGGAGGGGTGCAGGCAGGAGGAGTGGGTGTGGTGATCAGGCAATTGGTGGGGAGAGGGGACACTGTTAGAAAGGGCTGTTTGTGACCGAGTGGGCAAGGAAAGGTACTGTGTTCCTCTGTGATTGCACTGTGATGAGGAAGGAACCCTCATCACCCCCAGCAGCAGGCCTCTCCCTCCTCCCTTCATTTCCTAGCAGGCTGGATAATTAACTTGGCTTCAGTTCACTTTCTCCTCCACAGCTGTGCCCAACCCACTGGGCTGGCCCCTCTTTAACATGCAGCTGATGGGCTGTGTGCACTGGTTGGGCTGTGCCGAGTCTGGGACAGAGAACAGCAGCATTGTAAAATGCTCCCCGCTCAGGTGCTGGTCAGTGATTCAGAGTGAATGTAATGTAAACCACAGTGAAATACCAGGGAGTCTAAAGAAACCTAAAGGGACTCAGAAAAACAAGTAGGGTGAGGAGCCAAATTCCACCCTGACCTAACCCCCCTGCAACTCTAATTGGCTTCAGTGAAGCTGCATGGGCAAAGGGTAAGATGACCATACGTCCCGTTTTGACTGGGATAGGTCTCCCCCCCCCTTTTTTTTAAGCACTGTCCTGACTGTCCTGATTTTTTTCCCCAAAAGTGGGCATTTGTTGACTTGATCAGTTGGCAAGAACAAACAGGACAAGTGCCCACTTTTGGGGAAAAAATGGGATGCGGTGCAGAAGGGGTGACTGCAGAGATGCCAGTCCCCACAGGGGAAGGCTGGGCTGGATTGGGGGAGGCCAGAAGACAGTGTTCCAGCATGTGAGCCCCCGCAGGGTTCCAGCGACCAGGCAACAGCCTTGCATGGAGGGAGGGGGAGAAGTGCAGGGTTCCAGCGATGGGGAACAGCATGGGGCAGGGGGCCCTTGGGTGAGCAGCTGGGGTATCCCGTTTTCTCTTTAGGAAATATGGTGCCCTTATCAAAGGGTAGGATGTGGCCCAAGCGCTCTACCCCAGGGCCCAATCACCTAAGACATGGTGGTAGCAACCTTTAAAAGGCAGTGTCAAAATGCAGGTGCCAGTCAGAATGAGGCCTGAGGGGGGAAGAAGTAGCTCCTATGGAAAGCTCCTAACCAAACCTATCTACGAGGTTTGGATGCTGCTAAAGCTCACAAGTAAAATGAGTTTGGAGGTTCTAAGCTCAGTTTTTGGTGATGGCTTATTCACATTGCATAGTTACTGCATAGTTTTCCTTTTTGCTGCTCAGGAAAGACCCAGCACTGAAAGAGGAAGAGGGATGCAAGGCGGAACTCAGGGGAATTAACAGAACTACATGTGGGAAGCAGTTGAGGACAGGATAGACAAGTGCTATGTATAAGTTCCAAACAAGTTCTGCCCCTGAGGGAGAAGTTTATAGGTTTTTCTCACTACAGGTGGTGGAAATAACCAATATAGGTAGGGTTCAGTAGGTGAGGGTCTGCTGCTAAATTTGATTCTCAGCTACTCACTGGTCATGCCATTTGATCCTATTTAGACAGCTGTTCAGATAAGGAAGGAAGGAGCATTGTCATATATGTTCTCAAACAGCTGCTTTCCACTCTGTAGCAATGGCCTACATGCTGCCCAACTAGGGATCCTGAACTGCTATAGTTCCAGTGATGTCATCACTTGCCATTGGAGTTCAGCAGGTGCTGAAGCCATGAGTTTTAATGGACCAAGTCTGTGTTTGGGAGTCTGGTATAACCTGGGATGCTTTAAAACAATGTAAAGTCCCAAATCTAGATTTTAGTGGGCTTTTATTAAAAAAAGTTTCACAAAACCTGACAACAAATTGCATGATTTTTTTTTTTTTTTTTTTTTTTTACATTCAATGTAACAAGTCTATTTCTGGATTGAAATCTTTCCTGCAGTCCTGGCAGACCATCTACAAACCTGCACATGCTAGAGAGCTGAGAAATGAAGCCAAATAGTCTGGCTTCACTGTCTGAGCTGAATCACCTGTGATAGACGAGACCATCTTCCAGCCAATCAGGATTGTTCCCTACAGTGTGTTCTCCTGTGCAGGGCCCAGTTCATCTTAGGCCATGTCTACACCGTAATGTTTTGCTGACCCAAGTTACATTGGCATACAGCTGCTGGACTTAGTATATCGCTTGTGCACATGCGTACTTAGCTCCATGCATCAGTGCTGCTTGTGTACACCAGGAGAGGTTGTGTCCATGCACAGTGCAATGCACAAGAGATGGGTATCCCAGCATGCATCCTGCCACCATTCAGCACGCTGTCTTTGGGTAGTTTTGGAAGATGGGGCAGAAATAAGTTGCGCGGGGTGACTGGGAGCAAGGGGTCAATTTCCCATAATGTGGTAATCTCCATCCCATAATAGCTCTGTCCTATAATTTTCGGACGTATTTTAAATTTCCCATGAACCCGCACAGGACTTGTCACTGTCCACCATCTTTGACTGAAGCATGGAGCCTGCACATCTCTGCACTATTGTCATGAGTATTGCAAGCACAAGACACACAAGCCTCTGGTATTTGCAGAGCCAGCAAAAGAACTGTGGGAAACATTAGGATTTCCTCATGGTCAATTTGCTTTGGAACATAGGGAGAACCAGTTTGGTGACATTCATAGAGCAACTGCTTCTGAACTTAAGAAACAAGTCATGACTGGGGGGATTTCTTTGTAACACAGGTTTGGGATGATGAGCAGTGCCTGCAGAACTTTTGGATGCACAAGGCCACATTTCTGGATCTGACAGGTTTCAGAGTAGCAGCCGTGTTAGTCTGTATTCGCAAAAAGAAAAGGAGTACTTGTGGCACCTTAGAGACTAACAAATTTATTTGAGCGTAAGCTTTCATGAGCTACAGCTCACTTCATCGGATGCACGTAGCTCACGAAAGCTTATGCTCAAATAAATTTGTTAGTCTCTAAGGTGCCACAAGTACTCAACAAATTTATTTGAGCATAAGCTTTTGTGAGCTACGTGCATCCGATGAAGTGAGCTGTAGCTCATGAAAGCTTATGCTCAAATAAATTTGTTAGTCTCTAAGGTGCCACAAGTACTCCTTTTCATTTCTGGATCTATGTGCCAAACTCACTCCAGCCATCCATCACAGGAATACGAAACGGAGACCTGCACTGACCATGAAGAAGCAAGTGGTGATCATGCTGTGGAAACTTGCAATGCTAGATTACTACGAGTCAGTGGGAAGTAATTTTGGAGTGGGAAAATCCACTGTGAGGGCTGTTGTTACACAAGTGTGTAGGGCTATTAATTGTCTCTTGCTACGCAGGGCTGTGACTCTCAGCAATGTGCAGGACATAGTGTATGGTTTTGCAGCTATGGGGTTCCTGAACTGCTGTGGAACAGTAGATGGCATGGACATCCCTATTTTGATCCCAGAGCACCTTGCTGCAGAGTACAAAGATAGAAAGGTCTACTTTTCCATGGTTATGTAAGTGCTGGTGGATTACCGAGGATGCTTCACTGACATCAATGTTGGCTGGTCAGGGAAGGTGCATGATGCTTGCATCTTTAAGAACACAAGACTGTTCTGAAAGCTACAAGCAGGGAACTTCTTTTTCGACTGGCAGTTTCCAGTTGGTGGTGATGAAATGCCAGTAATGATCCTGTGGGATCCAGCCTACACCTTACTCCTCTGGCTTTTGAAGCCATATGCTGGCCACCTTGACAGCACCAAGGAAACATTCAGCTACTAGCTCAGCAGGTGGAAAATGACAATTTAATGTGCTTTTGGTAAATTGAAAGGGCACTGGCACTGTTTACTTATCAGATTGGATTTTATTGCAGAAAGTATCCTAATGATTATAGGTTTCAGAGTAGCAGCCGTGTTAGTCTGTATTCGCAAAAAGAAAAGGAGTACTTGTGGCACCTTAGAGACTAACAAATTTATTAGAGCATAAGCTTTCGTGAGCTACAGCTCACTTCATTTTAATGATTATAGCTGCCTCTTGTGTCTTTATGAAGCCAAGTGGGAAAAGTAGCCACGGGGGTGGAGCGGCTGTCTGCCAAGTTTGAACAGCCACATACGAGGGCTATCCGAAAAGCTCAAAAAGGAGCTGTACGAGTTGGGGAGGCTTTGAAAAGAGCACTTTAGCAGTGAGCCACAATAATGTGCTGTGGTGTATTGTGCTCAACCTGACATTTCAGATTGGGGGCCTTTTAGGGATTGTGTGGTTACTCCTGTGGGAATTCTGCACCAAAAAATTAAAAATTCTGCACACACTATTTTAAAATTCTGCATATTTTATTTGTCAAAATAACACAAATGTAATCATTCCAATTTCAATTGTTTTGGTAATTTATTTCAAAACACCTGTCAGCAAGTATATCAACAATACAGACAACAGCAAACAAGATTCCCCCAGGAGTAGAGTTAAAGAAACCTCTATAACAACCCAGTTCCAGTTGGGGGGTGCTTAAGGGGCTGTATGGGCCGCCAGAGCTCAGCTGCGGGGCACCCCCTGGCCCACAGAGCCAAGGCACGGGGCACCCCCAGCCCAGACACCAGCACCCACAGAGCCTTTACTCCCCCGCCAACTTCTTTACTGTCCTGCCGGGGGAAATGGTGTGCTGTGGCCCTGTCCTACCTCACCCTTTGCCAGAGTTGGCTGGGTCTCCCAGGCCCTCTCCCGTCCCCAGGAGAATGAGGATCAAAGAGCGTGCAGCCTCCAGCCCTGCCACGCTGGGCGCCTCATTCACTGTGAGTGGCAGCCAGAAATTCTTGCGCCTTTCTCCTATCTGCTCTTTCCTTCTCCATGCAGTCTGCAATATTCACCCTGCAGGCTGGCTGTCCAAGATCTGATGCAGCACTGGCTTGCAGGATCTCGCAGAACATGTCCTCCAACATCGTCTTTTTTTCTCTTTCTTATCAAAATCAGTCTTTCCGCTGCTGTGACGGTGCACCCCTCAAGGGCACAACGGCTGCAGCGACAGATAAAACACACTGGTACCATTCTTGGTATTGTAGGTATGGAAAGTGAAACCTAAGATTCAGAACTTCCCCCTTTCCTTGCTCCCCTAAAATGTTAAACAAGACATACTTATTAACATTTCTGCTTTGGAGTGATGGTGTCTGGTGCCCCTCTCAGTCAATCCATGGTGAGTATGACCTGCTGGGGTGAGGGAAACAATGAGGGAATTGCTTGCTTGCATGAAACTGAGTATAGGGCACTGGCACCATTTTCCACCGTAGTGGTGCTGTTAGCTGATGTCTCACTCATGAGGGTAACAAAGGCAGAGAGATCACAGCTGCTGCTGGCAACCTGAAGTTTCCCTGGCCTGTATGCTGTTAACCTGTGTACTGCAGTGGTGCCCGCCGAAGTTATCACGGACAAGTGTGGGAAAGGTGTCCTACCATGGAGGAAGAAATAGAGTTGTCATCCTTAGAAACCTTTGGGAGAGGATTTGCAGTGTATGTGCATGGAAGCTTCATTGCAATCTCTCGGAGGATTCGAGGGACATTCCCTGTGTACATAAACATACTGCTCCACATGGTCCCCCACCGCCTAACTCTAGAGGGGAATGAAAAGCAGATAGCTACACTTCCACTCTTTGTTGCACCACTACCTCATGTAGAGTGAGTAAATTAATGAAAAGTCGATGGCCATGTCCTGCTAAGTTGGGGTTGCCATCACTATAATGGGAAATTTATTTACACACTTACCCGAGGTTCCCTCCCCTGCATCGAGCTCGACTGGAGAGACTAGCTGTACTGCAGTGAAATCAAAAACAGGTCCTGGACTCTGTCGTCTGTTCCCCATACTCCTCCTCCTCTTCTTTGCCCATCTCCTCCTCCTTGCTGTTCACGATAGGGGCTTGTTACTCAGGCTCTTCACAGGTATCCACTGTGGTGTGATGGGTGGCAGTGGGGGTCTCTGCTAAATATGGCATGCAGCTCTTTGTAAAAGTATCGGGTCTGGGGCTCAGCACCAGATTGACTGTTGGCTTCCCTGGCTTTCTGGTATGCCTGCTGGTCCCTGTCGTACCCCTTCTCCTGCATTCCCTGAGCAATCTGCTCATAGATGTCAGTGTTTCTTCATCTTGATCGGAGCTGGGCCTGCACAGCCTCTTCTCCCCTGGCTCAGGAAATCCAGTATTCCTGTCTACTCAGGTAGGAGCGCATCTGGAGCGTGTAGCTGGCATGAGCAGTTGCACTCAACAGTGGAGAGCTGCTGGGTGGGCTCACCAAGCTAGGCAATTAGGAAAAGTCTTTTCAAAAATTTTGCATGGCTTTAAGTGGGGGCCAGGGACCTTCCAGTCAATGTAACCTCTGGGCAGTGGAGCTAACAATTGTGACCAGAGCAGTCAGCACTGGGCATTGTGGACAGCTGCGGGAGGACTGTTAGGGTCGACATAGGTAATGTGGTGTCTTACACTTGTGCTGCGTTGACCTCTGCTATGAGAGCTGGTCATACTGTCTTGGCATAACAGAGCACTTAGATAGGTGGGAGACAAATTTAAGTGTAGAAACGTGTATGATCAGGTCGACAGAAAGCAGCTTACATTGACCTAACTTTGTAGTGTAGACCAGGCCTCAACTGTGTTGAGTGGTGAGACTCTCACTGCATCCCTTGGGGATACTATTCCGTAGCTTAATAGACCTCACTCTTATGAAATGTTTCTCTCTTATTACTCCTAGTTATATCCCCTTGTACCACTCAGAACAATTCCTCTACAACCTCAAGGTTTACACCCTTTTTTATTGTGCAGATATTCTAAAGCTTTCCCTGTAATTCCTGGTGTACGGTTAGCGGCGTTCCCTCCAGTCTTGAATCATGCTCTGAATTCCTTCCAGGTCATGTTTTCCTAGTGCCTACCACTGAATGTAGGATCCTGAGTGTGATGTAAAAGTAAACAAACAGCTTCTGTGGTGAGAGGCAACTTGATTTTTTACTTTCTTTTCCCTTTAAATCTGACATGATTTTAGTATCACAAGAATGGTGTAAAGAGATCATTTTATCCTTGCGCATATCCCTTTGTCACTCAGGTCAGAAAGGAATTTCCCCCAGGCCATGTGGGTAGGTCTTGGGTTGAGGGGATTTCATCTTGTGGAAAATTGGTGGGGGGTTGTTCATTCGGAGCAGCTGGGACACAGTTGACCCCAGGTGTTGAATGAATACTCTCATGATCACTTCTGTTTTATCTACCTTTATTTATTTATTTATTTCCTTGTAGCAGAGCAGTGACCTGAGACTTTGGAGGGCAGCACCCCTAGAGATACACGTCGCCCTCCATCACGCACACTCCTCCAGCACCATGTCAGGTAAGTAGAGGATGCCAGGCCTTGGGGCATATTTTCCTGCCTATGTCTGAGGGCGGGACGAGCAACAATAAAGCTCTTTTGAAAGAGCCTGTTTGTTCTTTTCACATAAACTGCTGCTGGTAAGCTACTGTCTCAAGGAACCATTTTCCCTTCGAGTGATGGTCCCCATTGTATTCCATTGTGGGTTTATGCATGCACCTGGAGTCAGAGAATCTGAAAGTAGTGTCCGTTAGTGCATGAATGCGCCCTGGCTAACCTCATGCTTCCAACCAACGGGATAAAGGGTGTGGCAGACCAGCCACGTCTCCTGTTCCTTCTCACCGCCACATGGTCTGGGTCAGAACCTCCCTGTGTTCATAGGTTTGGCATCAGCCTACAAAATAAGATTTAGATCTAGCATTGTTAATAGCTTTTAGCAGCTTATACAGTTTTATAATTTAGTGTTTTTATAGATGTTAGTGTTAGACTCTTTTCAAGGGGGAAATGTCCACCTCCCTGTAGCCCATATGGGTAGTGGACTACGCCCAAGACTCTGGCCTTCAAACTCTGCGCTTCCTGCCTACAATCCTTCTCTGTCAGCAGTGACCACCAGCACTGCCTGTACTGCCTTGGGGAAGCTCACTTTGCACTGAGTTGCAGTATCTGCCGGTCATTCCTCAGTCATATCTGAGAAAGGTGGAAACTTCATCTTTGGAAACACCTCATGGAGAAGACCACGCGTCCTCAATCAAAATGAGGGTAAGGAACCCTCCCATACATCAGCCTTATTCAGCAAGGAGTACGTCTCCTGCTGCAAAGTCCAAATCTAGTGGAAGTTTGTCAGGAATTAAAGAAACACTCTCATAAGCATGAGAGTAAGTCTTCTTCTAAATTCACTTCAAAGAAGTCGGATTCAGCTCGGATCAAGCCCATCAGCTTGGCCTAAGGGAACTTAGTATGTCCTAAGTACCAGATGCACGACAAAAAAGCCCACAAACATTGGGCTACATCAGTATTGGCCCGCGATCGGTCAGTACCGTCATCCTGGGCACCTCCCAAGCCCCAGGATCTGCTGGCACTGACAAAGACTGATCATTGCCTACTTCACCTATCCATGGCACCATCTTCCTCAAAAGTAAAACAATCTCCTCTGGCTCCAGCAGCTCAGACAGACTGAACCCTTTTACACTGGGGAGAACTGAATCCCTTGCTGCTCCACAGGATGTTTTTGCTCTCCCAGATCCAGAATCCCTTACTCCAATGGGTCCCTCTATCTCCAGAGAAATACCACAAGGAGAGTCGACCACACCATACTCAGGATACGACTCCCCTCCAGCAGCACTGATTGTACCGCCACTGGAAACAGAATTGGCCACCCCTTCCTCGGGAGACTCCAAACAACCTGATGAACTTTTGTTTCTCGATCCTACATATCCTCTGCTGCCCAAAAGACTTGTACCAGTTTGGGACCAATCTCCACCTCATCTAACTCAGAGCTGTTAATACCCCATGCCATGAGGGCCTCCATGACTCCCATCAACACCTTCTATGGGCCATATTGGGGGTCTTGGGACCAGTACCCCTGCAGAGTTGGTCCAATCTGCTAGGGGAGTCACCCCTTGCCTCCCCTCAAAGGAACCTACAGAGGAGGATCCTACAGAGGAGGAGGAGCAATACACTCCAGATGTGGTCGTTCAGCTGGAACCAGTAAGACTGCCGCCTTCATCTCCAGATGAAGCGGTGAACACTTGTCTCCTTCTCCCCATAGTGATCTCAGACAGTTCCAGGACCTTCTTTGCAGATTTGCGACAGAACTACAGATTCCTCTTGAAGAAGTCCAGGACTCGCACCACAAACTCCTAGATGTCCTCCACTCATCCGGATCCAACAGAACAGCACAACCTGTTAATGAAGCCATACTGGAGCCAGCTAAGATGGTTTGGCACATACCTGCCACATGTGCTCCCATCCCGAAGAGGTCAGAGAAGTGTTATTACGTGCCACTCAGAAGGACAGAATTTTTGTTTTCTCACCCCACTGCCAACTCACTGGTCATCAGGCTGCTTCTGAAAGGGCTGAACCGCAACACTGCTAGTCTACTCCTGCAGATAAAGAGGACAATCATCTGGACCTGTTGGGGAGAGAGTTCTTTTCATCATCTAGTCTCCAGTTCAGGCTAGCCAATTACCAAGCACTAATGGTGAAGTACAACTTCCTGAACTACTCCAGGCTTGCAGAGTTTACTGACAGTCGTCCACAACAGGACAGAGCTCATTCCAGGCTCTGATAGACGAAGGCAAACTGATAGCCAAGACCACTCTCCAGTCCACATTGATACAGCTGACATCTCTGCTAAAGTTATGGCTTACCGCCATTGTTATGCATAGGGAGTCATGGATCCGTACATCAGGATTCCCTAGGGTGGTCCAGAATGTCAAGGACCACCCCTTTGATGAATCGCAGCTTGTCTGATAAGACAGATGAGTCCCTCCATACCTTGAAGAACTTCACTCCCCATGGAGTTACCCTTCACTCCATGGGGATATACATGCTTGCCCCTAACAGGAAGTTTCACTGCCAGTCATCTAGACCTAGGCCTATGGCTCAACAGTTTTTCCACCAGAGGCTCTATGAACCACCACACAAGAGGCAGAGGATTCAAAAGACCTGCTTCCCCCCACCCTCTGCACCCTATCTTCGCCTCCAGCTAAACAATATTTTTGATGGAAGCTTGAGAGCTGTGAACCACTAAGCCCAACACTTTCCAGCTCCCTCCTCCCCATCATTTGGGGGTCATCTAGCACTCTCAACACCTGGAGTGCAATAATTGACAAGTGAGTGTTGAACATCCTCCACTCCGGCTATACAATAGAGTTTACATCCCTGCCTCTCCAAAGCACCCCCATCCCTACATTCCTTCAGGGACCACTCTCACAAGAATATTCTCAAACAAGATGTGGACTCCCTATTGGAGCAAGGAGCAACAAAATATGTCCCTCCTCAACACCAAGGGAGCAGGTTTTACTTGACTTCCTGGTACCTGAAAAGAAAGGCGACTGGAGACCACTCCTCAATATCCGCCGTCTCAACCATTTAATTCACAAATTCAGGTTTTGCATAGTCATGTTGGCATCTATAATCCCATCTTTAGAAAAGGACATTGTTTATGGCTCTCAGAATGAAGGACTCCTACTTTCATGTAGACATTCACCCTGCTCACAGACTCTTCAGGTTCATAGGGGCTCTGACCATTTTCAATAGTGTGCTCCCTTTTGGCATAGCAACTGCCCCCAGAGTCTTTACCAAAGTATTCTCAGCAGTGACAGCTCATGTCAGATGTCTGTCTCATTGTCTTCTCCCACCTCAATGACTGGCTCCTTATCGCTAAGTCAGGCCAGGAGGCGTGTGTTCATCAACTTCTATTATGTTGCACCCCTTCTCCTCACTGAGGGTCAGTGTAAATACCAAAAAATGTGTTCTTACCCCTATACAATTTCTGTACTTCCTTGGGGCCACCTTGAATTCTATCACTGCAAGAATGTACTTGCCCAAGGGCAAGTTCTAGACCATGAACAATATTATAGCCCAGGTACCAGTCAAGACGTGTCTGCCTCTTAGGTCATATGACCTCATGCACTTATGTTACCCCGTTCACAGGATTCCACCTTCATTGCCTTCAGACATGGCTGCAGTTGGTATACTCGCCAAACCGCCTTCCTATGAACTTAATGGTAACCCTTCCAGCCAAGGTGCTATCTTCCCTTCTATGGTGGACAAATCCTCACCAGGTATCAGTGCCCATCCCCTTTCTGCCTTCCTCACCGGACAGGACCATTATTACAGATGCATCCCTATTAGGTTGGGGAGTCTACATTAACAAGCACAGCACAAGATACCTGGACATTTCGCAAGTCCAGGATGCACATCAATATCCTGGAATTGTGAGCAGTCCTTTCTTCCATTCATCCACACTCATCGTGTCCTTATAATATCAGACAACCTTACGACTTTCTCCTACATCAACAAGCAGGGAGGAGCAAGATCCATCCCCCTGTGTGCAGAAGAGGTCAGCCTATGGAACCGATGCGTCAGCAATCAAATCATCCTATCAGCAGCCCACCTTCCAGAGAAACAAAATGTGCTTACAGATTCCTTCAGCAGACATTTTGCAGTCGACCACAAGTGGGAGCTCCACAACTCAGTCCCGCACAATATTTTCACTCTATAGGTAACCTCAACCAGGGATCTGTTCGCCTCTCAAACAAACAGGAAATGCATCACATATTGCTCCAGAAGAGCCCTACGTCACCACTTCCAGTGTGACACTCTACTTCTTTCTTGGTCGGACCAATTGAACTATGCCTTCCCTCCGCTATTGTTCTGCCTCGAGTTTTACGCAAAGTCCGGCAAGGCAGGGCACAGATTATCCTGGTCACTCCCTACTGGCCCAGACAGTTTTAGTTTCCCAACCTCCTATGCAAGTCATACCAAGTACCAATCATCATCCCAATGTTTCCATAGCCCGTGACCCAGTGGAGAACGGTAAGATCGAGCACCCTGACCAGTGTCTGCTTCACCTGACCACTTGGTATTTGGATGGGCATCATCCTTAGAATGTTCATGTTCCCCAGCTGTACAAGACATGCTTTCTAACAGTAGGAAGGACTCTACTAGAAGATGTTACTTAGCTACATGGAGGCGCTTTTCTTCTTGGATACATCAGAAGCACAGAAATCTGCAGAAACTGCAGATATTCCTCTCATCTTAGGATATAGACTTTCTCTAAAGATATCAGGCCTGTCCATTAGCTCCTTTTGAGTCCATTTGGCAGTGATCAGTGCATTTTGTCCACCTTCTCAGGGCTACTTTGTCTTCACAACCCACTGACCACCAGGTTCTGGAAAGGCCTAATCAGAACATTCCCGCCTATTCAGAAGCCTACTCCTCACTGGGACCTGAACCTTGTTCTCTCAGCTCTTACAGGGCCACCCTTTGAACCTTTAGCTTCTTGCTGCATGTCTCTCCTTTCCATGAAGGTTGCATTCCTTGTCGCCATCACCTCAGTCAGAAGCGTTGGCTAGCTTGGAGCAATGATGGCAGATACTCCTTATACTGTATTCCGTAAGGATAAGATTTCATTGCGTTTACACTTAAATTCTCTCCCAAAAGTAATTTCAAAATTTCATCTAAACCAATGGATTCACTTAACTGTGTTTTGTCCGAAACTGCATGCTTCCTCAGAAGAACAGAGACTCCACTCCCTCAGTGCTTGGCAGGGCTTGGATGTTAACCTGAAAAGAACAAAACCAATCAAGATGCCCCTGAGGCTATTGGTTGCTATAGCAGAAAGCATGAGGGGACACCCTATCTCCATGCAGAGAATCTCTGAATGGATCTCTGGCTGCATTTTACTCTATTATCTATTGAACTTTCCTCTCTTGCCTTGGTAAGAGCTCATTCCACAAGAGCACAAGCAACAGCTATGGCATCACTTCAGGAGATACCCCTCCTTGGCATCCGTAAGTAGCCACTTGGGGCTCTGCTCACACATTTGTGAGACGACATGCCCTGGTGCAGGACTCCTCTGCTGATGCTTCCTTTGGAACGGCGATCCTTTGCTCAGCTCTACCGTCTGCCTCCTCACACCCTCTTCCTATTTATGTACTGCTTGTCACCCACAATGGAAAACAATAGGGATCATCACTCAGAGAATAAGGGGAAGTTACTTACCTGTTACTGGAGGTTCTCTCAGATGTGGTGTCCCTACCTGTATTCCACAACCTGTCCTCCTCCTCCTCTGCTTCGGATCTTCTCTGATTTGCGCTAGAGAAGAGACTGGACAGATGATCAGTCTGCCCCTCGCTTTAGCCCCTCGGTCGGAGGCACAAGGTGAGCCATGGTGCATGCTCAGACCAATGGACACTGCTTTCAAGTTCTATGGCTCTGAGCACATGGTGTGCATACGTAAACCCACAGTGGAATACAGATAGGGACCGTGCACCTTGAAGAACCTCCAGTTAGAGGTCAGTAACCAGAGAAATTAATTTATTTTAATGTGCTGCTTTGGTTGGGAGACCAACTGTAAAAATGCCTCTTCCTTTCCTCAAGATGATTCTGCCCATGTTCAACTGGTATTAATCCAGTTCTCCCCGCCACACCACACGGAGCCCTGCAGAAGCTGCCCCAGCCATGGGACCTAGAGGGGGAGAGGCTGAGATCTATTCTGCTTCATGCATCATCATCACCACTTTGCTCAGCTTTGTTCCTATCCAGGATCTTTCCCTCACGGTGGATTTGATGTTGTATGAATCCAAAAAGGGGGGAAAACTTTGTTCATAGATGTGTACTGGAAGTTCTCTCCCGCTTTGCTCCAACTACCAGCTGATCAGCCTGCGGTGGGAAGGAGGCTGAGGGGTGGTGAAGTCTTGTACGTCTGAGCCTTTCAGTCCAAGCCTTAGTAAACTATGGCCATGTCTACACTAAAGGTGTGACAGTGGCACACCTACACAGCTGTAGTGTAAGCTCTTTCCATAGTGACTGAAGGGTTTTTTTGTTGTGGTAAGTAATCATAGAAGATTAGGGTTAGAAGAGACCTCAGGAGGTCATCTAGTCCAACCCCCTGCTCAAAGCAGGACCAACCCCAACTAAATTATCCCAGCCAGGGCTTTGTCAAGCTGGGCCTTAAAAACCACTAAGGATGGAGTTTCCACCATCTCTCTAGGTAACCCATTCCAGGTGCTTCACCACCCTCCTAGTGAAATAGTTTTTCCTAATATCCAACCTAGATCTCCTCCACTGCAACTTGAGACCATTGCTCCTTGTTCTGTCATCTGCCACCTGTGAGAACAGCGTAGCTCCATCTGCTTTGGAACCCCCCTTCAGGTAGTTGAAGGCTGCTATCAAATCCCCCCTCACTCTTCTCTTCTGCAGACTAAATAAGCCCAGTTTCCTCAGCCTCTCCTCATAAGTCATGTACCCTAGCCCCCTAATCATTTTCATTGCCCTCCACTGGACTCTCTCCAGTTTGTCCACATTCTTTCTGTAGTGGGGGAGGCCCAAAAGTGGACGCAATACTCCAGGTGTGGCCACATCAGTGCCGAATAGAGGGGAATAATCACTTCCCTGGATCTACTAATGCAGCCCAATATGCCGTTAGCCTTCTTGGCAACAAGGGCACATTGTTGACTCATCCAGCTTCTTGTCCACTGTAATCCCCTTGTCCTTTTCTGCAGAACTGCCACTTAGCCAGTTGGTCCCCAGCCTGTAGCAGTGCATGGGATTCTTCCATCCTAAGTGCAGGACTCTGTACTTGTCCTTGTTGAACCTCATCAGATTTCTTTGGGCCCAATCTTCCAATTTGTCTAGGTCACTCTGGACCCTATCGCTACCCTCCAATGTATCTCTCTCTCCCCCCAGCGTAGTGTCGTCTTCAAAAATCCATCTCTCTGAGTGGAAGTAGCTAGATCAACAGAAGAATTCTTCCGTTGACCTAGCTGTGTCAGCATAGACACAGCACTCCGGGGTGTGCATTCTGAGTGCCATAGCTATGTTGAGCTAACTTTTAGGTGTAGACCAGGGTTGTATCTCCTTCCAGCAGGGACAGTCTCGGATTCTCTCACCCCACATTCACAATCCTTCCCCATCTCCCTTTTACTCCCCTCACAACAGTTCCTTCTGTTCCATCCATTCGTGGTGGAGGTGCTGCTGGACAACTGCATCAGAGCAAACCACTTGCCCAGAGCTGTGATGCTCCCAACTGAACAGAGCAGGGGTTGAGTCTGATTAGTGAACGTGGCTCCTTTTTCTTTTAAATGAGGAGCTATGGAATGGGACTAAATCTGGCCTTAGGTTTTTTGTTTTTACTGTAGCTGCAGTTTCAGCCACCGATGCTTGAACTCCCACTACAAGCTCTGAGAGGAGGGTAGATTTATCCCAACCCCTCAGTTCTACTGGAGCTGCCTCCTCTTGGAGGAGACAGATTTGGGGTCTATGTAGATGCCATCAGCTCACAAATTAAACTGATCTGGATGACAAAGCTCCAGGAAACTCCAGTTGCGGTGGGAATTGGACTGGTGACTCAGCAGGTGGTAGTTGTTGCTCCATGAAGATTGAACGAATGCTCCAACGTGGCACATGAGGATGCTGTTTAGTTATGTTTCAGATGAGCCCTAAAATCACAATAAGACGTGTTCATTTCACTTCCCTGAATACTCTTTCCATTATCGCTAGGGTATTTGATTTTGCCCTTGTGCGCCTTTACTTAGTCATTAAAATTTCTGAAATGCTGGTATAAAAAGTTTGCCTTATGTTCCGTCCTAGATGTGCTTCCTTTTAGTGGGAGTGACACTTACTACTTTGAGTTCCCGAGGGATGAAAGAGGCTACAGAAACATAAGCTGATCCTGTTTGCTTCCATGGGCAATGGTCGCACAGTTACTAAGGTGATGAGAGCTGTATAAATACCTAGGTGCCATTGTAGCCACCTGACATCTCACTGAATTTGTTGGCTGTCAGTATTAGGTGTTAGTTAATATCTGCCAAGCTGCTCCTTGTTCTTAATTATTGTGTGTGTTGATCCCTTTGTATTTAGGAAACTACACCCCCTCTTCTGGGGGCCCCTTCTCGGCTCTCACCCCCAGCATCTGGCCACAGGAGATCCTGGCAAAGTACACCCAGGTACAGTGGGGAGAGGGGACAGAAGACAGTTAGTGTCTGCTTTTTTCTCTTCATTGGTAGAGTAATAAATGTGAAGTGTTGCTGCTGGTTTACTGGACTCTTAATGCTGCAGGGAAGGCGCAGACTTTCTCTTTCCCCCAAAAACTGTTCTAAGCAATGAGCTGAAATTTAAATTCTGTGTTTGCAGCTGCAAACAGCTGGGTCTTGCTGGTTAAACTAAGTTTTAGGTAGTGAACACAGCCTCTGCTGAACAGAGACAAGGGGACACCCAGAGCCTGAAGAAACCTCTGTGGATCGTTTCCCTTCTTTGTTGCAACTCTCGCACAATTGTTAAAGTAGTGGCATTTTACAATACAGAGAAGGCTCTTTTTAACCATCCACCAGTCAGTCATGTGTTCCACAGTCCTGTGTGGACTAATGCATTGTAGGAGAAGCTAAGCCAGAGCACATCACTGGGTGAGGAGAAGTTAAGGGATGAATGTAGAGCTTTGTAACCTGCCAGTAATGTTTGTTAAAGGCAAGTGAGTCATGCAGCCTAGTGGGATGGGCTTTTGAGCCTGTTTCTCAGAGACTCGTGCAGTGAAAGAGCATGTATATCTGTGGGGCTACCTGTGCGCCATGGGGGGAGCACACATTGTGAGCTTTGTTAGGGGTGCACTGACTGACTGGTGCCAGTTTGTGCTGTGGGAGGATGCAAGAGTGGCAGTGTTAGGAGTGCCCATGTGAGCAGTTGTTAGGAGTCAGTTGTGTTAGGCTTTGTCTACACATGGTATTAGCCCTGATTTCAGCCTCCAGCATAGCTGCACCTGTGGCAACTCCTGGAGCATGGGTTCCCAAACTGTGGTACGCATACCCCTGGGGGTACACGCAACATCTCTGGGGGTATGTGGGAGAAATTGTGTAATGGTGGATTTTATTTATTAATTATTTTATTTATTGCATTTTCAAAATAGACTACTCAGATGAAGCTTTAAAACTCTGAGGGAATTTGTTATATAAAATACGGTAGTTAATTTACTTCAAGATGTACCCATGAGAACACAGAGACATTGACGTACAGAGCCCTCACCTCCAATCACCATACAGCATGTGTTCAGTTGCCCAGCAAGTGTCCAGTCTAACTGAGCTCAGAACTTAGGGGGGTTTTTTGGTTGTATACATCACCCTATAACTATAGCTGTATGTAACAGTGAAATACGGACAGATGGCTAAGGACAGGTAGTGTTAAGAAGAACACACAAAGTATCAGTGATGAGAAGGGTAGGGGCATGCAAGCAGCTGATAGATCTGGAAGCGGACACACAATAAGAAAAGTTTGGAAACCTCTGCTCTAGAATAAGCAAGGAAAGCTGGTATTTGTGCTGTGGAGCTGAAAGAACCTCTGACTGAAACCAGGGCAGGCTCCACCAGCTTAGCCTGCCTACCCCAACGGTTTGCATTGGTACAGTTGCACTGGTGGCTGGAATGTAGACAGGGTCTTGGAGGGGCAGTGCCAGGGGTGCATACACAGGATAATGAAGGGCTAACTATGTGTTAGAGAAGAACCCATGGGGGGGGGCTGTGTTAGGGTGCATTCCCAGGAGTTCCCATACACGTGGGGATTGTCTGAGTAGTGAGCCAGATCCACTGCCTCTCCCAAGCAGATAGTATGGCTCCTTTCCATAATGAGAAGTCAGGGAAGAGCGATGTGGGTGGGGAATCAAGGCAGAATCTGTTGAAGAGAAGCCAACGCCCTTTCCTCACTGTATAGTGGGGCTAGGCTAACGTATTTTGCCTGTTGAACAAGGGCACTGTGGTTCAGGACGGGGATGAAGATCTTAGTGTGCATCCCAGGAGCTGGGAGTGTTCCTCCCTTACTGGGGCCCGGGCAGTGACGCACAGTCTGGCACTCTAAGCAGGTGCCCCACCTAGTGGCTGAACGATGGAAATCAGTGCTGTCTCTGCTTTCTATCTCTCACGCCCCCAGAAAGAAGAGTTGGTGGAGCAGCCAGAATTCCGGTACGATGAATTTGGCTTCCGAGTGGATAAGGAAGGTAAGGTTGCCCCCACACCCTTTCTGGGACCATTCTATCCCCATGGCACCTCATGTGGTAGGATCTCCCTTCCGCTCTCTGTGATGTCTTCAGTTACCAGCATTATCCTGACTCCAGGGTTTTTTTTTAGGGGTGTGCTTTAAAAGTGCTGGCCCTCTTGGAAAGTGATGTCTAAAATGTTAGAGCGCTGGCCCAGCACAGTCTGTGACCCCAGTGTAACTTTGCCATCATGAGGCAGGGAAGGTGTGTTTCACTGCTGCAGGAGGGGGAGGTACAGCTGTTGCGATTCACTGAGCAATATGTGCTGTGGTAAGTAGCACTATAGCTTTTCAACAGTGCAATGCAGAGCACTTACAGTGAAACCCAATGATTTTCAAACCTTCTATCAAAGCACTTCTGGTTTCCATCCCAAGGTGGGCAACTGTGATAGGTTATTCTACCCCTCCCCTGGCAGCTTCGCCAAGGGTTCCTGAGTAGGGACAGAACCAGCAACCTGCTTCAGCTGCACACCTTACAGGAACGGAGGACCAATCAGAAAGGAGTTAAAATGGCTGGAGAACCATGCAGCTGGGCATTAATTATGGAGGTAGCTGCCATAGCTAAAGAGGAGGAAAAGAAAAGGAGTGGCTGGCAATGGGAAGATTCCTGGTCACCATCTGAGAAGATGTCACATTGCATTGCTGTACTCTGGAAAGGGGAAAACTAATTTGAACAAGATTAGCCCCCTGGAAAGGGCAGGAGGAGGCTGTGTTTTCTGTGCAGTGGATCTCAACCTTTCCAGACTACTGTGCGCCTTTTCGGAGTCAGATTTGTCTTGTGTACCCCAAGTTTCACCTCACTTAAAAATTATTTGCTTACAAGATCAAACATAAAAATACAAAGGTGTCACGGCCACACTAGTACTGACAAATTGCTGATTTTCTCATTTTTACCATATAATTATAAAATAAATCAACAGGAATATAAATATTGTACTTGCATTTCAGTATATAGTATACAGAGCAATATAAACAGGTCGTATGAAATTTTTGTTTGTACTGACTTCACTGGTGCTTTTATGTAGCCTGTTGTAAAACTAGGCAAATATCTAGATAAGTTATGCCCCTTGGAAAACCTCTGCGTACCTCCAGAGGTATGTGTATCTCTGGTTGAGAACCACTGCTCTATGTGCATGTGTGCGCACATGCATGCTTTGAGTGCCACACTGAGCACTGGGGGAGGCACCCCAGGGACAGTGATACAGGTATAGGTGTGTGGCAAAGGGAGTGCCTGTTCCTCAACAGCATATTATAGATTCATGGATATAAATGCCATTCTGGTCATCTAGTCTGACCTTCTGCATAGCACAGGCCACAGAACCTCACCCCTGCAATTCGTGCTTTAAGCTCCTATCCTGTGGCTGAGCCAGAACATATATTTTAGAAAGCCAGTCTTGAGTGAAGAATGCCAATGACAGTGAATCCCCGACTTCCCTTGTTAAGTTTCCTCAATGGTTAATTAACCTCACTGTTAAAATTTTGCACCTTATTTCTAGCCTGAACTTATCTAGCTTCAGTTTCCAGCCATTGGATCTTGCTATGCCTTTGTCTATTAGATTAAAGAGCCTTATTAAATACAAAGTTACAAAATCCAGTGGGACAGCCGCTGCCAGGCTCTCATTTAACTTTGATGACTCGGTGTTTGGCTGGCTCACGTTTTGAATAGGCACATATGAGTCCCAGCCTTCTCTGTCTTGGGGTTTCAGTGTGGTTTGCTTGTGACCACACAAGCGGTGCTGGGTGGCGAGTGCAGTTTGAACCCAGGCTGTCACTGCTGTGATGCAGAGCACATTCATCTGAATCCCCAGCACTGCCACCAGTGCACAGGCTCAGATATTTTTGTCTGGCTTTTTCAGATACAGAAGACAGATCTCTCCATTTCTGTCTGTCACTGGTCCCCACCTAGTCCCTTTCTTTCTTGTCTGTTTCTTTGCCTTCTCTGCCTTCCCCTGTCTCCTGATGCAGATGGCACTGAGCCGAACTCCAGCAAGCTGCTGGGGATTCCGCTGACAGAGGAGCCACAGCAGAGGCTGAAGTGGCAGGCCCACCTGGAATTCACGCACAACCACGACGTGGGGGACCTCACCTGGGACAAAATCGAGGTCACGCTGCCGGGTTCGGACAAGCTGCGCTCACTGGTACTGGCTGGCATCCCACACAGCATGAGGCCTCAGGTGAGACCCTGGGGCACAGTCGTGAGAAGGGGAAGCAGGGAGTATGAAATGAGAGACCAGTTCCTGTTGGTTTCACTTCTCGATTTGTTGTGGTTGTGTTTTGACCGCTCTTCACCTTTTCTTTTCATGTCCCCAATTCTCCAGCTGTGGATGCGTCTCTCTGGGGCCCTGCAGAAGAAGAGGAATTCGGAGATGTCCTACCGAGACATTGTGAAAAACAGCTCCAATGATGAAATTATCTCTGCCAAACAGGTCGGGAGCCTGCCTGATGCCCACGCTCCAGTGCTTAGGGTGGAAACATGGGTGATCTGTTGCACTGGGGGAATGAGGAATTTGCTTAATGCCTGCAGGGACAGATGAGGAGGGAGGAGAGGTTGGACTATGCTACTCGTTAATTTTTCTCATCCTTTATTAGGAAGGTAGTTTGAGGGGTTCAATTTGCCTTCCCAAGAGGGGAGGGGAAAAGATTTAGTCAGCACCCACACTGTCCTCAGGCTGTGATGTTTTCTGTGTATATGGGGCAGACAGCTTTGCTGTGAATATATGTATGTGAATCATGCCTTGGTTCAAACGCTGACCAAGATACTAAAGAGTAGGGCCCTACTACTACAAATTCATGGCTATGAAAATCGTGTCAGGGACCATGAAACCTGGTCTTTTTTGTGCTTTTACTATACATATTTCACATGGGAGACCAGCGTTTCTCAAGTTGGGGGTCCTGACCCAAAAGGGAATTGCAGGAGAGTCACAAAGTTATTTTAGGGGGGTTGTGATATTGCCACTCTTACTTCTGCACTGCCTACAGAGCTGGGCAGCCGGAGCGCAGCGGTTGTAGGACGGGCGTCCAGCTCTGAAGGCAGCACCCTGCCAGCAGTAGCGCAGACGTAAGGGTGTCAATACCAAGTAGCTGAGTTCTTGTTAATTCATAGAATATCAAGGTTGGAAGGGACCTCAGGAGGTCATCTAGTCCAACCCCCTGCTCAAAGCAGGACCAATCCCCAATTTTGCCCCAGAACCCTAAATGGCCCCCTCAAGGATTGAACTCACAACCCTGGGTTTAGCAGGCCAATGCTCAAACCACTGAGCTTGCTGTCCTTCCTTCTGCACTGCTGCCTTCAGAGCTGGGCAGTCAGAGAGCGGTGGCTGCTGACTGAGGGCCCAGCTCTGCAGGCAGCAACGCAGAAGTAAGGGTGGCAATACCATACCATGCCATCCTTCTGCACTGCTGCTGGCGGTAGCTCTGCCTTCAGAGCTGGGCTCCCAGCCAGCAGCCGCCGCTCTCTGACTGCCCAGCTCTGAAGGCAGCACTGCCATCAGCAGCAGCGCAGAAGTAATGGTAGAAGCAATACCGCAACTCCCCTACAAGGGGGCACCCCCAACTCCTTTTTGGGTCAGGATCCCTATAATTATTACAACACCCTGAAATTTCAGATTTAAATATCTGAAATCATGAAATATACGATTTTTAAAATCCCATGACGGTAAAATGGACCATGAAGTTGGTAGGGCCCTATTAAGGAGAAAAGGGAACCCTGGGACTGAAATACCACCAGCAGGTGCATGCCCTATTCAAGTGGCAGCAGCTGTCTCCTAGGGTTTTTTCTTTCCTCCTGAATCTCGCCAAGCTCCTGTGGTAACAAACCAAAATCATCTGACAGAGGGAGGGACTGAACAGTTCAGGGGATTTGGCCTGTGATATGGAGCCTTTATGCTCACAATCGCCAATTGCAGTCAAGCCCAGGCCCTTGCCGTCTGATTGTGGTTTGGTGGCCTGCCTGAAATGGGCAGGGTGGGGTGTCCTCACTCCAGATCCCGGTGGATAAATGTCCACTTTGCAAACCCCAGCAGCACAGACTGTACTAATTGGCCACCTTGCTGCCATTCTCAGGGGTGACACCAAGAACCAAATGGGTCAAGGAGTATGAAGTCCCATCTCGTCCCTCAGGGCAGTCCCTCCGAGGCAGAGTTTAGGTACCTTGGCGAGGTACCTGTGTCTGAGAAGTTGCTCTGTCCCTGGCTATGCTGTCCTGGGGGTAAACAGAGGCCTTCAGGTTCCAGATGGTGCCAGTCCAGTACCTTGTACTGGCACCAAATGTATTTTAAAAAGGTATGGGGAAGGCAAGGGAGTGTGTGGCCAGGGCAGGGCATCAGGGAGGCCAAGGGAGCAGGAGGCTGTTAAGCAGATTACATGATCTGAGTCTGAAGGAATTGTTTGTGACGGGTGCTTGCCAGATTGAGAAGGACCTGCTCCGCACCATGCCCAGCAACGCCTGCTTCTCCAATATGAACAGCATCGGGGTGCCACGACTGCGCAGGATACTCCGGGGACTAGCCTGGCTTTACCCAGAGATCGGATACTGCCAAGGCACCGGCATGGTAATTTCACTTGCCCCTGCTTTGTGTTACTTCATTAGGGATCATTCTTTCCACAGTAGGTGAGTCAGAGCAGCTGATTTCAGCCAGCTGCAGTGCAGCTGGGCACCATGAGAACCAAATTAGGTCAGGGGAGCAGACCAAATGGAGCCATTTCTCAGGGCAGGAGAAATGGAAGGAGTAATTCTGCACATGGACGAAACTAATCTGTTTGTGGAGGGAGAGTGATATTGTTTATTTGACGTGAGACTTGGCTGATGTAACTGAAATAGCAAAAAATTTCTTCTGGTGGAGTGTGAAAGAAATTCCACCAATGGGAGAAAGCAAAGCAAAGCTTCTGGGTGTGGAAATGAGGGATGTTTCCATCTCCTAAACTCTAGACTTTGTCCATGTTCCATTCCACCTAAGCACCAGTGAATGTCCCATTTAGTGCAGGCTTGGAATGAACGTCTGTTTCCTTCTCACTAGGTGGCGGCTTCCCTGCTGCTCTTCTTGGAGGAGGAAGATGCCTTCTGGATGATGTGCGCCATCATCGAGGACCTGGTACCTGCCTCCTACTTCAGCACCACGCTGATGGGAGTGCAAACCGACCAGCGCGTCCTACGCCACCTCATCGTGCAGTACCTGCCACAGCTGGACAAGCTCCTGCAAGAGCATGACATTGGTAAAGGGGCCCCTAAGGCCATTGAATCTTCCGACCCAGGGTGCTGCTTTCAGCCTGCAGGCATGACCCAGGCTCATACGTATGTACGTGCATGCGTGTGTGTGCGCAGATAAGCGAGCCCTATGTACTGCACAGCACCTTAAACTGAAATGATATGGTAGGAACCCCACAATTGTGAGGCTACTCCCACAATACCCCTCTCCAGCTGAATACACTCAGTAAAGTGTCCCTTGGTTCATGTGGCAGTGATGAATTCAGTGTATTCCTGTTACTCCATACTCTGATTGATATGTTGCAGGGCTTGACGATGCAGAACTGCAGCATTGTGGTTGTGTTTTGGGGAGAAGCTGTAGGTTTCAGGGTTGGACTCAACTTACCGGAGGGCTTTTCTCGCCCAGGGATGCCTGGGAGTCTTGTGTTTGGGGTTTTTTGACAACCAGGAGGTCATGGAGGCTTTAGCACTGGGACAGGGGGAGATGCATCTCTCCCTCTCTCCTGTTTGGGGGACACGGAACGGGGAGTGACAAACTTTTGAGGAGGGGGAGTTTTGAATTCCTGGTGTATGGCTGTGGCTGTATGTACGTGCCCACAATGTCCCATGTGGTTTTGGATGTTCTGATTGAGTCTTGTTTAAAGGGGGCACTGTCCTATCTTAGGTCCCAAGAAGATGACCTTATTCCTATGACTGTTTTATTTTACTAAACGCAACGCATATGAGCCTCTCCCTACCCCGCCCCCCGGAGCTGTTCATGCTCTGACTGATGTCAACAGAGTTGTCCTCCTTTATAGTCACGGTGGCCGGAGAATCCCCTGGGAATGAGGAGTAGTTGAGGATGTCCCTTTTGGGCTGGGAGGGCAGTTCTCTGCGGGCTCTCTTCCTCTGTGGTCACCCGATCACCTGTGTTACATTCCCTTTCTGTCGCTTCATACACAGAGCTGTCCCTGATCACCCTGCACTGGTTCCTCACGTGCTTCGCTAGCGTTGTGCATATCAAACTGCTGCTGCGTATCTGGGACCTCTTCTTCTACCAGGGTTCGCTAGTGCTTTTCCAGGTCACCTTGAGCATGCTCAGTATGAAGGTAAGAACCACCTCCTGTGCCCTGATTTCTAGCACCCTGGCTTTCTCTTCAGGAAGGAGGAAGAAAGAGGATTCTAGGGGTGGGGACCTCCTGTACCCGCTGGTTGTATATGGTTCAGGAGTTTACTTTGCGGGGGAGTGAGAGCCGCCATCTTGATTTCCTCAGAATCTGGGGATGTGAAGGGTGCCCTGGCAGAAAGTCAGTCAGCAATCCATTGTTTGAGATTTGGGAGACTCAGTCAAGAAGATGGCTTCCCGCTCCTGCTTTTTTTCCCTTCACCTCCACTCCCCATGTCTCACCATCACCCTCCCTCATTTGCTACACCCATCTGACTCCTGAGCCAAGAGTAACACAGACTGGAGACTTGTCCTGCCCTCCCTGGCTCTGGAGAGCTCGTTGTTTTTTCTACCTATGGATGCGGATGTAAAACCAAGGTGCTGACCATTTGGGGATGATAAAAGATCCTTTGGTGCTGTTTGCACAAGTCCGAGGGTGTGAACCCTGTTGTCCTGGCAACATTTAATTTGGGTGATTTACATTTGGCCACCCTAAACTTTCTCCCATTCAGAATTCAGGGGAAGTTATCCTGTGACTCACTTGTGTAGTATGGCTGGTGCAGGATGGCAATTGTGCAGCACCCTGAGGTAGCTGCATTTCCGTGGTGGATGAAGTGGTTTCTGGATATGTCTCTGGTATAAAGTGCTGTGGGATTCTTTGGTATGAAAGCGCTAGAGCAGTGTGAGATGCTGCTGCTATCTCCTGACCAAGCAGCTTGGACTTTTTCTTACTGAAACTTTAAAGAAGAAATCTAGTTGCTCCAGAGATAAATTTTGTGCCTATACTGCATTCTGAGGTCTAAGCAGGGCTTTTAGCAGTCCAAGTGAGTGTCACTGACATGCTCAGCATATTATGTATGTGTGGGTTCTCCCCATTCCTGCAGGAAGATGAGCTAATCCAGTCGGAGAATTCTGCCTCCATCTTCAACACTCTCTCAGACATCCCGTCTCAGATCGAGGATGCGGAGGTGCTGCTGCGGGAGGCCATGCGCATTGCTGGCTCGCTGACAGACATGGCGGTGGAGACCCAGCGCCGCAAGCACCTGGCTTACCTCATTGCTGACCAAGGGCAGCTACTCAACCCCAGCACCGCTGTCAATAATCTATCCAAGGTGGATGCACAGAGCCCTGCCCATATGGGCTGTTAGGGACTGCAGATCCCCTTCGTGACACTGCCTTCTGGGCTAGCTGATCATTCACCCTTATAACACACTGTTAGCATGAGGCCACCCTGCCTTAGCAGGCTTTGGCTCCATGATAAACTTCCCTTCTCTCAGCTCCCCAGTGAGGGGCAGTGAGTGCTAGGACTGTGATGGGAATTGACTATATGTACTGCTCTCAGTACCGGGAGACCATGCTGTCAGACCTCCCACTCCTGCCACAGCCACCAGACCTCCCACACCTGCCACAGCCAGCCCACACGTGAGGGATCTCGGCAGCCAGCTAAGCACTGAACACTGCCTTTCACTCTCTTCGTGGAATGAATTAATTTTGTGTTGCAATAGATCCATAGGTCATCTCCTCTTCTCCCCTTCACCAGCCAGTGCTTGGCTGTTCTTGTGCTTTGTCCAGTCCTGTTCTGAGTGTCCCTGCTGATACTCATCCACAGCCTGATAGATCCCACTGTCAGAAATCATTCCTGCTGGTCCTCTTGCTCAGAGTGGTTTGGTTACTGCCCATTCTGTCTGGGACCACTCCAAACACTTCCCCTCTGTCCTTGCGGTGTACACCCCTCAGAGACTTGCTGACGGTCGCTGTGTCCCCTTGCCCTACTCTAGCCCCTATGTGCCAATCTATACGTGTTTAGTTCTTCTAATGTCTCTTCACAAGCCCACTCTATCTCACTCTTTCCCTCCCCTTCAGATTGTGCGGCGCAGGACCCAGCGCAGGAAATCTGGCATTACCTCGTTGCTTTTCGGTGAGGACAAGTGTGTTCCTTGCATGTTGTGATGGTGCTGTCAGGATGGAGGGTGAAAGAATAGTCTGGAGGCAGAGGAATGGTTGGGCATGGGGAAATGGAGTGGGTGACGAGAAAGTAAAGCAAGGGAAGAGATTGAATGAGGAGGAGAGAAGGGAGTTTGAACTTGTTTGCACTTCCCAAAACTGAGGGAAGAAGCAGACTTTTCCTGATAGCCACAGAAAGTAGCGTGCTTTGCTCTTTAGCCCTTAACCTTCTTCTGCAGGTCCAGCCACCCCCAAAATATGAAGCCATTTAGGACAGGAATGTCCAAAGTCCCTCTTTTACTCCTGGGGGAATTCTGCACCACTGCGCATGTGCAAAATTTATGTCTCCTGCAGATTGCTTTGCTTCCCCACAGAAAAATGACTTTTTAATTTTTTGGCACAGAATGCCCTCAGGAGTATCCTTTGGAGACTTAAAATGCAACCCATGACTGTCCATACCCCCTACCCTCATCCATGATCTCTACTCTGAACACTTTCACATTTTAATTTTCATTGCGGGTGAGCTCACCAAACATGTAACATCAAGGAAACCATTGGCACAAGCAAAGAGTAGCATTATGCGTGCATTTAAAAATACATACCTTATGGAGTAGCAGAAGCTGACTTCCCGCATAAGAAATAGATCCTCCAGAAAGTACCATATCTTATCCCAGGGCAGATTTTTGGGTGCGGGGAAGCTTGGAAAAAATTAGGAATGGTGTTTTTAGGGCCAAAACATTTCCCCCTGTCATTAATTTCTTGAAAGTTTTCCTGACTTTTCTCCTGGCTCATCATGGCCTGGTTGTGAAACTCTGAACTCGTGTGGTGTTGGCCTTGCTGCGGAAAGTGCCTTCAGTATTTTCTTCAGGTTAATGGGGAACTACAAGCTTATATACTATTGCATTTAAAAAAAATACAGTGAAGGATGTTAGGTTTGCAAAGTCAAGCACTCGCTGGTGAGGAAATGGCAGAATGAATGTTACCTGTGCAACTTAAATCTGGCCTCTTGTGCATATGCATTATGATACAGTCTTGAATTACAGGATCACATACAATTATCACAGGACCCTGCCTTATTCAGTGCACAGAATTCACAGAATTATTCACGTAGCTGAAGTTGCATAACTTAGATCAACCCAAACACACACACACCCCACCCCCCGTGTAGACAGTGTAGACCAGGGCTAAGAGTCTCAGGTCAGGCACCCAGAAAAGGAGGAACACGCAGTTAGTGACCAGTTAATGAAAAATATTATTTAAGGGTGGGGATACACAAAGGCACCTAAGTCCCAGTTCAAGCTCTACTGCAATCCACAAAACTCCTACCCAACTCCATGGGTGACCATAATTAAGGCAGTGTTTATATTTTCAGAGTAAAAGTTCCCTGGGGGCCTAAGTTCCTTTCTCTGAGCGTGTGTGCTGCTGCCTCCCGCTAGGCGTCCGGACGCATATCTTGTGCCTCAGCCCCAGAGCGATTCACAAACCAGGGGAGATAGGCATTCCGGCACTTAAGTCTTGTGCACGGCCCAATCCAGTAGGCATGCTAGGAGGCCACCTACCAGATCAGGTCCCAATCAAAATAAAGGAGGAGCCTGGTGATGGTGGTGCCAGTGCCCACCTTATACCTTACAGAGCAGTGGTGAGAGACCCAGGTCCAATTGCCCCCCTCTCCGCCAGAGGGGGAAAAAGGATTTGAACAGGTGCCTCCTACCTCTCAGGAGAGCCCTTTAACCACTGAGCTAAGGGACATTCTGATGTGGGCTCCCTCCATCTCTCCTACTGAAGCTCTTCTGGTTTGGAAAACTAATGAAAGAGTGGCTGGAGCAGGGAACCTGGCCCCTCAGCCTCCCATCTCCCCGGTGGGTGCCCTGATCACTGGACTCTCCCCCTCTCTCTCAAGACTGTTTAAGTATTTATGCATCACTTCCTCCTCCTCCGGGGCAGGGTTTAGCACACATCTTTCTTGTTGGCATCTCCCATTGCCTAGCTTGGGTGGCTTCCCACCGCATGTGCTGGTTTGTGTGGATCGCATTCTTCAGTGCCTATCTGACTCCATTCATGGTATAGGCAGCTCAGGTGCTTGGCTTAGTGGGTCACAGTGCTGTTCCTGTGATTTTTCTAGCACGTAAAAGTTAGGCGCCGTGATGCTTAGCATCGCAATGCCTACAGTCCTTCGTGGATCCCACCCTAAGTGACTTGCCCAGCATCACATAGGAACTCTGCGGCACAGGCAAGGAGAGAATCCAGTTCCTCAGAGCAGCATTTAAACTGCCTAAACCACAAGTCTTTTTCTGCAGTTCCCCACCTCATTCATTACACACTTTTCAACAACCTCAACAAATGAGGCAGGGAACCTACAGATAACAACCTCCTTTTGCTACACAATCCTGATTAATTTCCTGAGCACTGTGTCCATTCAGTGCACTGAATGGAGCAGAGGTCTTGTGGAAATAAGAGTAGTGATCATGAGATTAAAGACTGAATCATGGTGCATATGCATAAGGGGGCGAATTAAGATTGCACAGGAAACCTTAATTCTGGCATTTCCTATCTTGAGTGCTTGATTTTGCAAACTTAACTTTCTTTTAATGTAATTTTTTTGTATGTAATTTCCTATGTTTTTTAAAAAAGCAAACTGAAAAACCAGAAATTTTATCTCATGAAACCATATTGGCACCCACATGGTTCTTCATCATTGTTAGAATCTTTTGATCCACCAGACAGACCCCTGTCACTTGAGCTAACAGAACCTTATAGCAGTAGTAGGCTGTTATCCTCTGAGTGGGGCAACACTAGTGGATGAGATTCATATTTTTGCCAGTGGGTTTCACAGCCGTTTTCTGACAGCAGAAAAATGTTGAGACTCAGGACTCCTGGATTCTATTCCAGGTTCTGTGATGAGTGTAATCTAGTGGTTACAGATCCTTCTGCCGCAATCATGGTTCCCTTCCCCCACACCAGTTCCTAGTACCAGTCTCATCACCCACAAGTCCAGCTCCTCTCTCCTTTGCGCTCCAGTCAGGCTGCACCCTTCTCCTTGCTGCCTGGATGCCACCAGGGGGAGCATTGAGAGCACAGGATAGACAGGCTCCCTGCTTTTGGTTCCTGTGCTTAGTGCCGTGGTGGCATCCCAGCGATAGGAGCATGCTCAGTTCAGAGAGATTCTTTTGGAGAATTTAGCTACCAAATTCTAACGCGTCTCAGCTGAGCATGTGTGAACTGAGACTTTCAGAGGCCAAATTTGAGCAGATTTTCATGAGGATGGCAAGAGACTCATCCCTGGCATCAGGACAACCCCCAGCAAAATTTCAAATCCCTGCTCCAGAGCAGGGAGGTGCCTCAGCTGCTCAACAAAATGGTGGCATGAGGTTTTTTTTTTTTTTTAACATGGACAAAATGTATTTTCCCATGTCTTGTTCTCAGAAATGGCTAAACCATTTTTGCTGAAATTTCCCCAGAAAAATCAACCCAAGACAGACCCATGGCATGGAAAGTTTCAGCCTGATTGAACAGTTAAAGTTTAGCAAAGTTATAGGCAACTGAAAACAAGGTTGTGTGACACTCCCATTATAGGACCCTACTATAGGCCTACTTCCTGCACTGCCTATAATATAGGGCCTTCGGTGGGGTGTGTACATGCCTCACGTTAAGACAGGCAGGGAAATGGTTAACGAGGGCTCATTTAGGGCCTGCTTCTGCTCCCTTGGAGTCAATGGGAGTATTAACAGTGATTTGGATGGAAGCAGGGCCAGATCCTTCATGCAGGAGGATAAGGCAGTGGAAGGGCCCTGAGGGGCAGAAGAAGTGCACACACTCCCCATCTTTTCCCTGCCCAGGAAGTGCACAGGCAGAGAGGGGGAGATGAGCAACTGGCTCTCTTCAGATGGGGTCAGACAGCTTACGAGCGTCTGTGTCAGCTGAGAACTGTCTGTTTTCTCATGGCTCCTACTGGCCTCCCCTTTATTGGCATGGGGAGAAGGAGGCTGAATCCAGCCCCAGTCCTGGTCCCCTGTGTGCTTGGCATAGAAGTGCCTGGGCCTTAGGGTGACAGGATGCAGTATTTTGTTTCTCTCCTTCCCCTCATATCGCCTCCTTTTCCTTTTAGCCATGAGCGGGGCCCAGATGTTCAGGTGGGGCCAGAGCAATGGTTACACTCTGACCAGAGGGAGCAGTCGTAATTGTCTCTGCTCAGGCTGAGGGAGGGGACAGCCACCTTTTTTCCCAGCATGGGATTGGTGGTTTCCTTTCTCTTCACCCCTGTGTGTCCCGCATTCCCAGGTGAGGATGATTTGGAGGCACTGAAGGCCAAGAACATCAAGCAGACTGAGCTGGTGGCTGACCTTCGTGAGGCGATCCTGCAGGTGGCACGGCACTTCCAGTGCGTGGATCCAAAGAACTGCAGCATTGTGAGTGGGGGCGCTCTGCACAAGGCTAAATCTGGGTCCCTCGTGCTGCAGGGCCAAGGCTGGGTCCCCCTACCCCTAGCCCTGGAGGAGCTGCCAGACTGCAGGGAGATCCGCCATGGACAGGATCTGTGTGTTGCATGTTGCCTGTCCCAGGTGGAGGGAAGGGAGCCATGCTTGATCCTGGAGCTAGCAGAGCTAATCTATCCGCCGGGGCGGGAGCAGAGAGCGGTACTGAACACAGGGGAGCACCCCAGTACCTCTAGTAACCTTCTTACTGCTCCTCTGTGCTTCTCTTCTGCATAAATTCAGGACCTGACTCCGGATTACACCATGGAGAGCCACCAGCGGGACCACGAAAACTATGTGGCATGTTCCCAGCACCGCCGGCGCCGAGCCAAGGCACTGCTGGACTTTGAACGCCATGACGATGATGAGTTAGGCTTCCGCAAGAACGACATCATCACAGTATGAGGGCTGGGTTGGGGCAGAATCCTGCGGCATGATGCACCCTCTTTGCCCCCTTTCAGAGAGGGCGTGTTACAGGCACCCACCTCGAGCCACCACATAGGGCAAGTGTTTCGTCCCCCTTAGAGCCTCGTCCCTGGGGAGCCGGGTTGAGGTGTCCCTCCCAGCACCCTGTGCTGGGTTGCTGGTTATGGAGTCTGTGGCTGGGGGTTCTGACTGATCCAGGCGGGACACAGAATTCCTTTGGGAACACGTGCCACCTCCTGCTGGAACTGGTTAGTGGGTCACCCTGGCTGTCAGAAAGCCCCCAAGCCACCAGAGCGAAAGGCAGATAAGATTTGAACTCATATCACAGTTAGCTCAGTGCTCTGTGCCACCAGGGCATTGGGCCAGCTCAGCCTCATCTAAGGGCACCCAACAGTATGGAAACCTTGGCACCACCTCCTTACATCCCAGGGTGGGTGAGGGAGGGAGGAAAGGGAAACCTGCTGCCCATCAAAGAGCAAGAAGCTACTGCTCTGAATAGCTGTCGGATGTGGGGTGCGTTGTGTTGGCAACATTGTCCTTCACCCACATGGCGAGTAGAACTCGCCGTTTACCCCCAGGTAGTGTAGGGCCAACAGAACCACCACTGGGGAAGAAAAAGGGGAGGAGGGTGTTGGCACAATGGCTGATCATCATTTAACTCCTCTTCTCCCACGCTCAGGAACTCCTGCCTCTTGCCCAGGGTGCCTGCGTAAGCCATGCTAACCCAGAGCGGCCCTTTATCCCCATCAAGTGGCTGAACCATGTAAAGAGACTGCTACAGCCGCTGAGCTAGTGGACTTGGTCCTGTAGCTCAGATGGGAGAGGCTTATGCTTTTAGATTCAGGGGTCCCAGGTTCAGTCCCCACAAAGAACCCGACTACGTGTGGTGTTACTCTGTCTCTGGTGTCTGGGAAGCGCCTACCTCTAGTAACGGTTGGTGACTTGAATTTCAGTCAGTCAGTCCCCCTGTCGACCTCTGATGGTTGAGAAGAAAGTGATTCCTTACCCCATGTGCACACGCTTGCTCTCTCTGAGGTGACACTGTTTCCATGGCAATGCATCTCCGCTGTCCTGGGTGTGAGATGTGTGGGGAGGGAAAGCCTGACGCCAGCCCTGTTTTGCCTCCTTGCTCCCGTTCCATGGCCCTTGTGAGTCAGTGTTTCTCTTGCTCTCAAATCTCCATCTCTCCTCTTCGTTCTTTCAGATCATATCCCAAAAGGATGAGCACTGTTGGGTGGGGGAACTGAATGGACTGAGAGGTGAGAACAGACAAGGCTGGTGGGGGAGGGGAGGCTGAGGGAAAGCTGTGGGGAGGGGGAGAGGAGGAGTGGAATTGCTAATGTTACAGATGCTGCTGCCCTCAGCAGTGGCTCTGGCAGCTGTGCCCGCCCTGTCTCAGGGAGCCGTGTGGGTTTGCCTTTTGTTTGAGTTTCTGCCCCTGTAGCTAAAGGCTCTGCTGATCCCCATTGGGGAGCTGCCTGGGAATGCACATCCCATCCCTGTGCATGGCTAGGAGGAGAGAGGGCTGTGGAGGTGGGGTGGGGCCGCAGCTCCTTGCTAGGCATGCTCATTATTCCCAGAAGATGCAGCAGCTGAGGTGCACTTTCACAATCAGGGTGAGGATGGGTAGGGGGCTGCTCTGGAGCACGGGAGCTGGCGCTGTCTGTGGTGCTTGTAGGGAGAATGCCCTTCGATGACATCAGGCTTGCAGCTGTTTGGCTTTTCTGACACACACTGAGAGGTTCCAGTGCTGCTTGTTTTCTTCCCCAGGCTGGGCCCACAGGGACACGCCTCTCTTCTCCTCCCTCTCCCAGGATCTGCAGCCAGTCTGGGTTTTCATTCATGTCCATGTGAGGGTTTCCCGATGTCTCAGACTCACCCTTTGTCTCCTCTTTGTAGGTTGGTTTCCTGCAAAATTTGTGGAGGTCTTGGATGAACGGAGCAAAGAGGTAAACAATTCCTGTATTTTATAGGTCACCTTGCAAACCCCACTGTCCTTCTTACCAAAACCCATGCGTGTCTTCCCTGCTGCCATCACTCCTTCTAGCTATGCACATTTATATGCCACTTTTCCTCTGCCCCGCTGGCAGGGCATAGGGTAATAGTGTGGCCAGATGGTGATAGTATCCTTGGGCATTTGCTATATGTTTGCCCACAGGATGGTCGGAGATGGAGATCCACAGCATGGGATGGGAGGGAGTCTTGTGCAGTGACTGAGGTCCCTGAAACCACAGTCTGGCCCAAGGAGAGCCCAAGAAGTGACATCCTGCAAATGTTGCAAAATATTAATCTTTCTGTAGCCCCTCCCACCCCAGAATCTGTGTTTCACAGCCGTGAATGAATGACACGCACACACCCTGTGATGGCCCTGTGAGATAGGGAAATCTCTTATCCTTCCCCATTACAGATCATAGAATAGAATATCAGGGTTGGAAGGGACCTCAAGAGGTCATCTAGTCCAACCCCCTGCTCAAAGCAGGACCAATCCCCAACTAAATCATCCCAGCCAGGGCTTTGTCAAGCCTGATCTTAAAAACTTCTAAGGAAGGAGATTCCACCACCTCCCTAGGTAATGCATTCCAGAATTTCACCGCCCTCCTAGTGAAAAAGTTTTTCCTAATATCCAACTTAAACCTCTCCCACTGCAACTTGAGACCATTACTCCTTGTTCTGTCATCTGGTACCACTGAGAACAGTCTAGATCCATCCTCTTTGGAATCCCCTTTCAGGTAGTTGAAAGCGGCTATCAAATCCCCCCTCATTCTTCTCTTCTGCAGGCTAAACAATCCCAGTCCCCTCAGCCTCTCCTCATAAGTCATGTGCTCCAGTCCCCAATCAGATTTTGTTGCTCTCCGCTGGACTCTTTCTAATTTTTCCACATCCTTCTTATAGTGTGGGGTCCAAAACTGGACACAGTACTCCAGATGAGGCCTCACCAATGTCGGATAGAGGGGAATGATCACATCCCTCGATCTGCTGGCAATGCCCCTACTTATACAGCCCAAAATGCCATTAGCCTTCTTGGCAACAAGGGCACACTGTTGACTCATGTCCAGCTTCTCATCCACTGTAACCCCTAGGTCCTTTTCTGCAGAACTGCTGCCTAGCCATTTGGTCCCTAGTCTGTAGCAATGCATGGGATTCTTCCATCTTAAGTGCAAGACTCTGTTCTTGTTCTTGTTGAACCCATCAGATTTCTTTTGGCCCAATCCTCTAATTTGTCTAGGTCCCTCTGTATCCTATCCCTACCCTCCAGCGTATCAACACTAAACTGGGAGGAGAGGTGATCTGCAAACTTGCTGAGGGTGCAGTCCACGCCATCCTCCAGATCATTAATGAAGATATTGAACAAAACCGGCCCCAGGACCAACCCTTGGGGCACTCCGCTTCATACCGGCTGCCAACTAGATATGGAGCCATTGATCACTACCCATTGAGCCCGACAATCTAGCCAGCTTTCTATCCACCTTATTGTCCATTCATCCAGCCCATACTTCTTTAACTTGCTGGCAAGAATACTGTGGGAGACAGTGTCAAAAGCTTTGCTAAAGTCAAGGAGTAACAGATTCACTGCTTTCCCCTCATCCACAGAGCCAGTTTTCTTGTCATAGAAGGCAATTAGGTTAGTTAGGCATGACTTGCCCTTGATGAATCCATGCTGACTGTTCCTGATCACTTTTCTCTCCTCTAAGTGCTTCAGAATTGATTCCTTGAGGACCTGCTCCATGGTTTTTCCAAGGACTGAGGTGAGGCTAACTGGCCTGTAGTTCTCCGGATTCTCCTCCTCCTTCCCTTTTTTAAAGATGGGCACTAGATTAGCCTTTTTCCAGTCGTCCAGGACCTCTCCTGATCGCTATGAGTTTTCAAAGATAATGGCCAATGGCTCTGCAATCGCATCCGCCAACTCCTTTAGCACCCTTGGATGCAGCGTATCCAGTCCCATGGGCTTGTGCTCGTCCAGCTTTTCTAAATAGTCCCGAACCACTTCTTTCTCCACAGAGGGCTGGTCACCTCCTCCCCATGCTGTGCCACCCATTGCAGCAGTCTAGGACCTGACCTTGTTCGTGAAGACAGAGACAAAAAAAAGCATTGAGTACATTAGCTTTTTCCACATCTTCTGTCACTAGGTTGTCTTCCTCATTCAGTAAGGGGCCCACGCTTTCCTTGACTTTCTTCTTGTTGCTAACATATCTGAAGAAACCCTTCTTGTAACTTAACATCTCTTGCTAGCTGCAACTCAGATAGGAGTTTGAGGCACACAGTGATGAATTGACTTGCCAAGGGTCACAGAGGCAGTCTGTGCAGAGCCAGGAATAAGTCCCACATCTTCTGACCCAGAGTTTTGGGTGTTCACCTAAAGAGCATCCTTTCAGGGGCCTTGCGGATGTCTGGCTTCCCACAGTTCAAAGTCCCCTGCCTGGAGAGAGATGTATGGACTGCATCGGGCCCTGAGCGTGGCCAGGGAAGCAATTAGCTCTGTGAATGAGAGACCCTCAGCTGTGGTCAGTGAGAGCATGGGGAGGGGGGCCTCTCAAGAGCTAAGTCTTGATGGAACCAGCCCTGCTCCCCACAGACCTGCTAATCCGGACATAGGTACAACCCAGCAAAGCAAGTTCTGTGCTCAGGCACCAGCTTCCAGTCCCTGGGGCTGTCGGCCCTGAGCAGGGTAGGGGAGCATTTAGAGTGGGTGACAAAAGGAGACGGAGGAGTCTGGGTGGGAGGGCCTGTCTGGAGAAGAGGTATGGCTCTGTGTCCCCCACCCCACACCTTTGCTCTGGGGGGCTGTCTCCATCTCCGAGAGGCTAAGAGCTAACTCCTTTCATTCCTCAGTACTCCGTTGCTGGCGACGACTCGGTCACAGAAGGGGTGACAGACTTGGTTCGAGGGTCGCTCTGTCCAGCGCTGAAGTCTATATTTGAGCATGGGTTAAAGAAGCCGTCCCTGCTGGGGGGGCCCTGCCATCCCTGGCTGTTTATCGAAGAGGTGAGAGTAGCACTCAGGGACAGGGGATGTAGGGATAGCGGGGCTCTAGTCCAGCAGGACCACAGGAACACAGCCTTCACTCGGCTTTCTTCCTTGCTGGGCACTTTGGGGTCTGTCCTGCCTCTGCTGCGGGTGGGGTGCTGCTGCTGGAGGCTCTTTATGTGAGGGCGGGGGTGCTATCGAGGGCCTGTAGGTCTGACTGCATCCTCTTCCCGTCAGGCCGCCGGACGGGAGGTGGAACGAGACTTCGACTCGGTGTACTCCCGCCTCGTGCTCTGTAAGACTTACAGGTGAGGCTGCTCCAGTCATACTGACAGGCTCGCATCCTCCTGCCCCAAGTCCTCCTTGTCAAGCCTGCACTCCTCTCTCCCACCTGGAAAGGTCGTGCTTTTCTTCTGGGCCATGACATGTTCCTTCTTCCGAATGGGCAGGGCCGTGCATTGCCCCACCTGGGACTGCAAGTGGAGCCATGCTGACACAGACTGCACATGGGGCTGACAGGTGGTTCTTGTCTCTAAAACCCCCCAGTTCCCATGTGGTATGGCTGTGGCTGTCTCTCAGCCCCTAGCAGTAGCCAGCATCAGGACCCACAGCCCCAGTCTCCTGGTGGCAGTAGCTGAGCTGTGTGTTTCTCCAAGCAGCATGGCTCCCATCTCTGGGGTGCGCTCCTGCCGAGCCGTGTCTTGCCTGAGTCGGCAGATGACTCTGTGGGGTAACGTGGGTCTCTGCTTTGGTTTTATAGACTGGATGAAGATGGAAAAGTTCTGACTCCAGAGGAGCTGCTTTACCGGGTGAGTACCTTGCCCTGCCCGCACGGGCCAGACTACGGTTGCTAGTTTTGGCTGGATGTATTCTTGGAGAGTTCATCACATGACATAATCTTTAATTAAAGATTAACCTTTAATTCCTGGAGGCTCCAGACCAATCCTGGAGGGTTGGCAACCCACCAGACCCACCTCTGCACCTCCCCTGGTCTGCGCAGCCTGTTCAATTGTTCTGAGCGTCTCCCAGCAGGTGGCGCTGTAGGGAAGGCTATGGGAGCTGTGGTCCTGGTGATGCCTACAGAAAGTGGTAAACAGAGCTCTGGGATGGCACTGAGCAAAGGGGAACTGCAGGGAGAGTACACGTGCACTAGGCTGTGTAGCTGTAGCGGCTCTCCCTGTGGGACCCCCCAGGGGAACGTAGTAACTGCCTCCTCCCTGGCAGGCAGTGCAGTCCGTGAACATGACACACGACGCTGCGCACGCTCAGATGGACGTGAAACTTCGCTCTCTCATCTGTGTTGGACTCAAGTGAGTCATTCAGCCCATTTCCTTGAGCGTTGCTTCGGTGATGAGCTTGGGGCAGGCTGGGAGTGAGTAGGAGGCGGGACAGTGAGGTGAGGGGCTGGGGCCAGGTTGGGGTGGGCAGGGGATCTGGGGAGCAGCCAGGAGGTTGCAGGGGGCTTGGAACAAGCTGGGAAGCGGTAGTTATTTTAGTCTCCTCCCGCACACAGCTTGTGTCACCAAGCTCTGTCCTCCCCCAGGTGGCCATTAGGGATGTAAATATTGGTTAAAAAAGTTAACCAGTTAAATGATTAAAATTATATCTGTTAACCGTTAACTGATGTTGGTCCGGTAGCGGGGTGACAGGGGCTGGGGTCTCGCCGGCCTGCTGTGGCCGACGCCGTTCCAGCCCCCCCGGCGCAGCACGGGGGTTAACGGTTAAGTTCTGGTTAACGGTAAGCCTAATGCTTACCAGTTAACTGTTTAATCTTCTACATCCCTAGTGGCCACCAGCACTGGGCGGGAGCAGAGCACTGACCAGAAGCCAGTGCCTTATTTTCAGGTACTCTCAACCCAGACTCTCCCCTGAGGGAGCAATTCCCTAGTGTCCTCCCTGTTCCTGTAGGGGAAGAGAATGATGGGTTGCGGTCAGGGGTTGGATTGGAAACAGTGTGTCCCAGAGAGAGAGGCCACCCAGTCCTCTGATGACGGCCCTGGCTGCTAGTGACTCTTCCCCCTCCCTTCGTGCAGTGAGCAGGTCCTGCACCTGTGGCTGGAGGTGTTGTGCTCGAGCCTGCAGACAGTAGAGAAATGGTTCCATCCCTGGTCCTTCCTGCGCAGTCCTGGCTGGGTACAGATCAAGTGTGAGCTCAGGTGAGTATGGCCCCACGTGCTGCAGCACCCTCCGGGCCTTTGCTGGCCCCTCGCTATTGAGCATTCAGCTGGCTATCGTGCTGCAGTGAGCAGGTAGTCTGCCGTTTGTGTAATCTGCCACAATAACCATTCGTGTCACACCCACGTCCTCACACAGCTCTGCCAGCAGAGCTGCACCCCACTCCTGAGGGTTTCCTCCCAAACGCCCCGGAGTGGCAGCTGCTGTTTACACTGTGTTTGGCTGAATGGGACTTTCACTTTCTGATCAAGAGCAGGGCCTGGTGAGGGTATATGTGGGAAGCAACATCTACACATAGGTGGCTGCTACTTTCAGGCCTCTAGCTGCTTTGCACTGAGCCTGCTGTAATGGAGCAACCCGCAAAACCCCTCCCTGCTCGAAGGATCCATGTTCCCCGGAGTCTAGCACCTAGTGGGGCTGGCCAGTGTGAATCCAGCAGGGAGGAGGAGCTGCTGACAGTGCCTGAACTGGGACTGGTAGCGAGATGATTTGTTCCCCAAGGGCTCAGCCAGGAAGCGTGACTGGCTGCAGGCTCAGCGACTGGAGGCCTAGATGAGGGTCAGCCATCAAGCCAGCCAGAGGACAAGACCCAGCTTAAATGGCAAGATGGTGAGGGAACTTGGCTTCAACCTAGTGGCAGATCTGAAGCAAACTGAATGGCTTCTTTCCGTCCCCATCCACACCTGCCCTGCTGGGGGAGCAGCAGGTGGGTTTGGGCTTCCCCACCCCCAGCACTCCTGTCCCCTCCAGCACTGCCTGTGGGGAGGGAAATGAACCAGTTCCTGGGAGCTCTGCTGCTAGCTCAAGGACCAGCTCCAGGCCAAGCCTGTGTCATTGACACACGTTCCATCACTGCCTCTGCCTCTCCCTTCTTCCTGCTGGAAATGGCTTGTGCCCTTTCACCAGCCAGTTACTTCCATCCCCCTTCACCGGGGCTGGATTGTGACAGGTTCCCATCCCAGGAGCTGGCAGCCAGCCTGGAGCAGCTGTGGTGTTCCCATTGCTGCAACTCAGGGTCCCCCATTCTCCTTGGGATGTTCTTGAAGCAGGGAGAAGGTTTTCCATTGAAAAGGCCGTAGTTGTCTGCATGTAGCTGCTTCTTTGCTCCTGATACCCCACACCCCAACCCTGCTCACCGTCAGGACATGAGAGCAGGTTCCATTGGAAACTCCAACCATGCAACAAAACAGCCCAGCTGAAGGGACAGTGTGTGGCAAGAACTTTCCAGCCCTGACTGGGCCAAGTACCGAGAGGCCGTGTGAACGAGGAGAGTCACCAATGGGAGAGGCTGAGACTAAGCCTGCCAGGGCACGGGTGGGATGTACTGTGGGGAGCTGAAGCCCAGGATCGAATGGAGGCAGCTCTCTGTTGCTGTGTAACGAAGGATTTGCCATGAACACCTTTATCGGCCCCCTAGGTTCGGTACTGTCCAGGGGAGGGGGCCCTGAGGAGCTGTTGAGGAATGAGCGAGCACCTGCGAAACTCTAGTCCCAGAGCTGTTGCTGCTGGGCCTTGGCCAACTCACTGAGCTCAATTTCTCCATCGGCACCGGGGGAGGAGGCTCAGTGCTCTCCATCCTCCCCTCGCTGGGCAGACATTAGCTGTCTGTAGAAGGGTTTGAGGATCAGCTGCCATGCTTCTGTTTGACACTGGGATAAGCTCAGCTGCCTCTGTTTCTCTCAAGCGGTGTGTGTGTGGTGAGAACCCCAGCCCTGGGGGATGAGGGCAAGGCCCAATGAAGGTATTCCAGTGCTTGAGGGTTCCCCTCCGCCCCTGCTCTGGGTCCACTTACTGCTTGGAGTGGCAATGATGAACGGGGGTCCCCGCTTCCTGTCCCAGAGAGGTGGGCAGAAACAGCTGTAGAAGCCCCAGGGTGTATTGGGTTGTTCTGGACCTACTACACCCTCCTCCTCCTCAGACATATAGTCCTCTGCTGGGTGGTGGGGGCAGGGCCCCAGAGCAGTGGATGTTGTTGTTAACTTCCCATTAAGATGCATGGGGCAGTTCACACCTCTCTGAACTGTTGTTTCAGGCTGCCTGCAGACTCAGGCAGACATCTCTGCATGAGTTGAATTAGGTCATGTTTTCAAGCTTTTTTCCACAGCCTGAGGGCTAGAAACATGTCTCTTTTTTGCTAATAAAAGCTGCGAGTCTGCTACAGATGCATGGCATGGATGGTTTTGTAAGGGCATAACCATTGCCTTGTATTGCAGGGTCCTCTCCAGATTTGCATTCAGTCTCTCTCAGGACTGGGAACTTCCTATAAAGAGAGAGGTGAGTAACCAGGCTGAAAATGGGCCTGGACACACACACCCCCCCTTGCCCCAGAAGTAGCCTGCCCTCCCCATTTCCTGGCATGTTAAATAGCCCCCACGCTGCAGGCAGCACTTTATTCAAGAGGACTCGACCCAAATTGACACTGAACTTGAGGTCTGGTCGTCTCCCTGCCTTGTGAGCCAAGGAATAGTCCCTTCCTGGTGGAGCAGAGCCAAGGCGAGGCCCCTCAGCTGTGCAGGGTCCTGTAGGTTTTCGATCTCCTGCGAATCACCGACACCATCCTGGGTGTTTGAAAAGAGGATCAGCTTCTGCCCCCCTGGGGTGGGGGTGGAGCAAATTGCAGGCTCTTCCCACACCAGTTCTTATTCATACCCCAAGGACCGTGGCTTCTCTGCTTACTTTGTCCTCTCTTGGCTAGGAGAGAGAGGTTCTGACACATTCAGCTGCACCATCAGCAAAGGGCCAGGGCAGGTGGTCTCCCTGAGCACCCGTTCCCTGTTCCCTCCATACCCCAATTAGACTGCAGGGTTGAGACGGTGGGCTTGGTGGGGGAGAGAGCAAGCAGCGGGGAGCAGCAACTGCCTACAGAAGTCACTTCCCTTCTCCCCCACCTGCACGTAGAGTCTGATGACACCTGCATATGGCTGCTTAGTGACTCTTGGCCCTTTCCTGTCCTCCTGCAGGAGAAGGAGAAGAAGCCGCTGAAGGAAGGAGTGCAGGACATGCTGGTGAAGCACCATCTCTTCAGCTGGGACATAGATGGCTGACCCAACCCACTGTGGACCTTCTAGACTGCCACACGCAACACACACTCTCCTCCCGTGACTCACCCGTGACTGCTCTCAGCCCAGCTGAAGCGACAGCCTCTCCAGCTTGGCGGGCACTGCGCCTGAGGCAATGGGTGGGTGGAGGGCTGTGTGTGGTTAGTCTTGCAGGCAGAAATCCTTCCCCCAGCCTGTGCAGCGCACCCTGCACCAGCTGCCCAGCTCCCATTCCCATGTGTTCCCTTGCCCCCAGCGCTGCTCGTGGGGGAGACACTCCACTGGCCAGATCTCTAGCTTCCCTTTTGCCCCACCCTGCTGCTGCTCTGGGAAGGGTTCTTATCTGCCTCATGACCCCCTCTCCTGCCGATCCTAAGGCCAGTGAGCAGACCTGTGTCTCCGTACCAACATTTCCAAGTGCCGCTGTAGCTCAGAATGTGAGGGCTGAAGAGGCAGCTTCTCCTGGCTGCTTGATAACTGCGGGGTCTGTTGTGGCTCGGGGGGAGCTGTGTGTTTCTCACCAGCCTGTGGCAGGAAAAGGGGGAGAGGCAGCAGAACCACTGGCTGGCCTCAGCTTCCCTGTCACTTGTGCTTTGGGAGCCTCCCTCTGTGAAAGATTTTTTGTCTTGTTGCCCTAGTACTGACAGGGACAGATGGGGGTGCTGACAGGATGTGCCTAAGGGAGCAGCCAGTTACCAACTACAACTGCTTTAGGGGATGGGGCCTTTTCTCAAAAGTGTGGAGGGAAGCCCTAGTTCTCCCCTAGCCTGAGGGAGTATCGTGCTGTCGGTTTAGCTGCTCGCTGTGTTGTTTTAAATTAACCAAAAAGCTGTAAATGATCTCTAGACATATCTGTATATTTTGGCATCATCTTAGCTCAGGAAGTGGGTTCAGGCCTGAACTGGCTCAGGGAGACTAACTCAGCCCCTACCCTGTGGGAAGAGGCTGAGACTGCAAGATAGGAGTGGAGCATCACTACTTCTGTAGGGTAGCTCTGTTCCATGGAGTCTGTGACGTTATCAATGAAAGCACTTGTTTGTGAGCACATACTATTCATGAAATAACACTAGATTCTTACTTTCCTTTAGCCTTGGGGACTGTAAATAAAGTGCATCTTGGGAGAGCTTTGGTGGTTTTCTCCAGCAGGGGCTGGCGGGTGAGCATATTGCTTTGCTTTTGCAGGTGTTTGTGGGGTTTAAGATGGATGCCTGCTCTCTGTGCTCCTGGAGGGAAAGAGGAATGCTTTACAGGAGCAGTGAATTAGTCTTGATCTCACTCAGTGACCCTGAAATCATCTCGTCTCTTTTGTCCCTGTCTCCAGCTGAAATGGGTCTTAATCCTTTACAGCTTGGTTTGGAATTTAGCAAATTGGACAAGGCTGCACTGTGCAGTGGTAGCAAACAAGAGCAGTGTGATTTATAGGCACATGGAATTGTATCCCCACCCCTGTGGGGAAAGGTGCCCCTCTGTGTTGCAGAACAGAATATTCAGCTGTGGGTACTGCATTAGCACCAATTCTACAGTGCAACAGTAGGGCCAGGAAAGACTAGGGAAACTGTGGCTTCCTGACTAAAGCAGGTACCAGAACTAGTGAGAGCATAGGGGGACAGAATATTCAGGACACCTCTAATGGTGGACGTTTTGTCAGGTTTTAAACTGTACAAATAAAAATCACATTCCCTGCTACTTATCAGTGTAAAAAGACCCAGCAGGAAAAGCTGTTCTGAACTTTTTCATCTGTCAAAAAGGGAAGGGGGCAAGGCAACCACATGCCTCAGTGTAGGGGGGTGGGGAAGAGAGACTGTATCAAAACAGAGTCCAGGGCTGAACACAGTTAAGAGGTAAGGTGCCCTTTATACTTCCACAAGGGAAGCAAAGAAAACAGGAGAGCCTCATGTGACAGCTCTTTAGGAATTGTGTACTCCTGTGTCCTAAACACGACCGATGGAAACCTCAAGAAGGTTGGAGACAAATGGGAGAGGGTAGGGATGAGCACAGGGCATGCCAGCCTGTTTCTACTCTAGCAGGACTGGATCCATTTGCAGGACACCTGCTCCTGGGGGGTGCTCCACTGTAGTATGTGCACACACCCTACACTCTTACCAGAGACTAAACAGTGTTGCAGTACCACACCTTGTCCTCCAAGTGGGGACATACAGGGCGGTGTAAACCCACTGCTACTCCAATTCCTTCTCTACTATAACACCTGGAAGACACTGCTGCTGAGGGGAAGAAGAGCAGGAGGTAGAACACCCTGAGGCATAAAGTATCTTGAAGATCTCACATTACTGTACAGCTAGGTAGCCTCTCTCTGACCTGAGGAATCTCCTACACTGGAGCCTCCCTAAGCAGTAGGTCAACACAGAGGCGGGTGGTGAGGTGAATTAAAGACAGGTTGGAGGACTGTCACCCAAGGTCATGCCAGCTGTGGATGCAGGGCTGATGGTGTAATGTTTCACAAATGTGTGAATCAAGGAGCAGGTTGCAGCTCTGTAGGTTTCTGAGATGGTGATCTTCTTAAATAGGGTTAGAGCAGTGGACTGAGCCTTTGCTTGCGGAGGGGGATATTTCACAGCAGGTCAAGATACAATCAAACCCTCCTCGACAGGCTGAGTCGAAATCAGCTGTCCCCTCATCCTTTTGGCCAAATATACAGAGTCTTAATCCTGGCCGGGTAGATGGCAAGGGCCATACTTAAATCTAATGATTGGAGACTAGCTTCTGCCTTCAAGGTGGTGGCTGAGGATAAAATACCGGTAAATGGCTGTCTTGGGTGGTGTGAAATTCCAACAAGTCTTTAGGGAGGCATCAAGGATGGGGGTGCAGCGTGACCTTGTCACGCTAGGACATAGTGGATGGTGGATCTGCCATGAGACCCCCCCCAAGTTCTCTCATTCTTCTGGCTGAGGTGATGGCTATCAGAAGCAAGTCTCAAGGATGAGAAAGCAGGGACTTCGCAACTGCTGGTAAACCACTGAAGTATCTGTGTGAGGAGAGAGATACCAGAACCACAGCCATTCTTCACATGAGAGGGAGCAAGCTCTTGGTCCTCACCAGTTTACATAATACATAACTGCACCGATGTCCACCGTTATCCTGACAGAGGGGCCCTTTCTGTCAGAAATAAGTGCTAATATGAGGAGTGTGCTTCCCTTGGTTCCAGGATGCTGATTTGGAGCGAACTTTCTTGTGAGGACCATTTTCCCTGTGCTGTGGCATACCACCCAGAAGAGGCTTTGAGGGGAGCAGACTTGAGACTGGGGTTTCCACCTAAGAGAGGCTAATACTCCTGGAAGCACAGTGATTTGTTTGGAAAGACAGGGGTATACATAATGCTTAGCAAGGCTTGACCATCTGAGATGCAGCCTTGCATCTGGCATAATGAACATGGAGGCTGACAGGGCCTAGGAGTTGAATGCAGACAGCCCCTTGCAGTTGGTTTCTGAGGCTTCAAGAGGCTGTTGGTTTTGGTGCCCTTGAGGTGGTCATCTTGGTTCTAGATGCATCTGCTAGAGATGTCAGATAGCACCAAGGAAGGTGCCTCTTGGTTGAAGAAGTCTCTGGCAGGAGAAAGTGGCTTTCTTCTTTTAGAGGTCTTCAGCTCTGAAATTGAGTCTAGATGTCACTGGTATGGCCTGAGAGGTTGAGGCTAGAAATCAGGCCCTGAGGAGTGTTCCTTGAAGAGGAGCTTCAGTCTAGCCCCTCTATCCTTGTGGGACCTGCCCTTAAACCTCCATGCAGACTTTGCACTTGGATGGGACGTGAAATTTTTCTCAGGCACCACAGACAGCTACAGGTGCTATCAATCACTATAAGGAAAAGACCTGTGGAACCTCTGTCTTAAGTATAATCTGGGTAAGTGCCATAGACCGCAAAGGCAGAAGGGGCAAGAAGTTCAGAGCCCCTCCCCAAATAACTCAGGGGGGAAAATTCCAAAACTCACAGGCCAGGAAGCAGCTGTCACTGCAGTTGCTCCGGCTTGAGCTGTAGCCAGTTAAGAATTGGAGGGGTGATGGGTCCATATCTCCCTATGGCCTTTCAGCTGGGAGCACAAGACCCTGCACTTCACAGGCACTCACCCACTGACACAGTTATTTACAATCTTTGGTCAAGAGTTCAGGGTGCATATATGTCAAAAGCAGAGCACCCATAAGGGCACATACTAAATAACTGGATCTCCCACTCCCAGCTGAAGAGGGCAGCACACTCCCCTCTACATTGAACTAAGGGGAAGACATTTTACTAGTCTTGGAGAAATGGAAGTGGGTTAAAATCTGTCCTCAGGGGAAGAGAGGACGTTGCTGTTTGTGTGCAGGTGGTTAGTTCCCCCTCGGTGTATGGAAATGTCCCTGCAGGTGCCTCTCATCATTTCTGCCCAGTCACCAAGAACAAAATTCAACAGCATTTGAAAATGAGACCAAGCATGCTGGGAAGGGGAAGCTGCTGTAGGTACAATAATGCACCTCCTCCTCCCTTCCCAAAGACAAAAGGAGAAGGAATCTCAGCCTGCAAGGGCCAAGATGTCCCTGTATCTTTTCCCTTCACCACTGCCTACAAGACAGACCTTTTGATCATGTTTTTTCTTTATTTTTTAATAAAATGGATTTGTTTCCAAATATTTGTAACTGAAAAAATAATTCAATGTAAGGATCCATTCTCTCTCCTAACTCGTCTTTTTCCAGTTGAGTGTTCATGCTGGAGCCTATTGCCTCAGACTGTGCTGATCAGCCCTTGCTAGTGCTGCATAGTGGAAGGGAGAGTGCACGCAACTCAAATACACAAGTAGTGGTTACAGCAGAAAGATTCAGGGTTACATTCAAGATAGAACATCAGGCTTTTGTTTTGTCTGTGAGAGATGCAAAACGGTCTCTTGCGGGAACATCTCCAAGAGTCTAGAGACGTGGCTGAGCCTGCTTCTCAGCAAGGATCTTGGAGTCACTCTCTGGAAGAAAGGGTTTTAATGGGCCCCAGTACAGGCCACCTCCCCACCTGACCCTCCACCGAGAAGCAGCACCAGCAATGGGAGCCCAGCTCTAGTAGCTTTTCAGTACCAGCTACCTCAGTCCACAGAGGGGCTTAGGCCTCTTCCTATGCAGCAATAGCCCCCTGTGGATTTTGCACACACCCCCCACCAGCAGGGGTGAGCAACCTGGTGCACCTGACCTCTCCCCCTACCCCACTTGGGGAAGTGGTTTGATGCCACCTTCCTGCATTATCTCATTGCACTTTTTGATAATTTGTTTTCTGCTTAATATGAACTCTCTTGTATTTAGGTTCTTATTTGTACAAAAAAAAATTAGCTGGGGGGCAGGGATCACTGGGGTACACGAAAAGCAGCCTCCAAAGCCCAACTGACAGCCTGGTTTTCACACAACACTGGAGCAGTTTCGGTTAGGCTGGAAGCCCCTCCAGCCTGGGTCCTAGAGTTAGAGGACATGGGTTTGTTCTGCCTCATACACAATTCCTTTAACCCCAAAAGCACTGAGTAAGCAATTCAGGTGGGTGCATGTACATAGACACCATGCTCAGACTCCAAAGGGTGAAGTGATATGTAGAGTTCTGGGTAGAACAGAGGCAGCAGCCCTGGTGGTGTGAGGACCCCCCCAGGAAAAAACTGATTATTTCTACTACCTTGATACAAAAAGAGAGCTCAGCTAGGGCTATTCCAGACCATGAGAGAGAAGGCTGGTTCAGCAGTTCCATTCATGCCTGGGGGTGGGGGCGAATGGGAACAACAAGGACAGTTATGCATCGGCTCTAAAGCTCAGGACACATGGCTTCTCCAGAACACCATTGGAGTAGGAAGGGCGGCACAGCTTCAGCACTGAGCCTAGTAGGAAAAGGCCATCTGCTTTCACTGGCACGTGCAATAAGGCTAGAACAGCTAAGTCATGGCCTAATTCCATCTCCTCCCCAAACCACACAGAATTAAAATACCAGCTCTCCTCCCAGAACAAGCAGAGGGGGCTCCAGCAAAGCAAGACACACTCCCCCCACTGAGATTCAGCTACACCATGCCCAGCTGCCATTTATGCCTTGACACAGAGTAGGAGGGTGGATGCAACTGCTCCCCACTTTCCCTTCAGGAACAGCTAGAGGGGTATATACACATGTACAGAGTGTCTTCCTTAGCTACTAATGAAGGGCAGGTACCAAGAGGCAAGAAAGCAGCATAACACCCTCCCCAACCTTGAGGCATGTCTCTTTCCAGGGACAGACTCCAGACAGTGAGATTATTCAGCAGACCTACCCACTCCCCACAGGACCAGCACCTTTCTAGGGCAGAAAAGGGGAAGATCCAAACAGCATGGCTGGTTCACTTTTCACACGAGGTGATGAATGACCAGAGCCAGAACAAGCATAGAGGGGAACTAGGACTAATAAGAAGTTAAAGCAGCCCCCCCCCTCCAAACTCAGCCACAATTACCAAAGCCATGTGGGGTTGAGGCACCCATTTCTAGGTCCCATAAACTAAGCTAAAATCCGCAGCATAGGGAGTTCACAGGGATAGGGCAAAATGTGGGGTGGGAGGGAGACTGGCTGTTAAATTTCTAGTAAGAAAATGGATTTATTTTCCTTTTACTCCTCTGGGACTGGGGAGAACGTGGCACAGCCCAGCAGAGAACATCCTGCCATTGCACCTGCTTTAGGAACGCCTGAGAATAGCCTTCCACACACCTCCCAGAGCGGGGCCTGGGCCCGAGCCCTGCCCTGCCCTGCAAGGAAACATCTGCCACTGCTGCAGGGCAGCATGAGCACAGCTAGCGCTCACCGCTCAGGCTTGCCCTCTCCCCTTCATTTCTGTGAAGGCCTGTAGCAGCAGGGAAGTCTCCCTGTCCCCACAGCTTGGGCTGCCCAGGGGGTAGAATGAGCGAAGGGCCTCCTGCAGCCTCTGTGCTGGGATTCTTGGCCCACCCCAGGTCTGCGGGAGGCTGGGGGCCCGATCGAAAGAGCAGGACTTTAGCCCCGTAATGCAACTTGGGCCAAAGTCTCCTTTTGTGTAGCATGAACCCAGCAGCAGCAGGCTTAGCCTTTTCTGTGCTGCAGCCATGACTGTTATACCTGCTGCAGAGGACACACCTACCCCTCCTCCCACCCAAGAGCAGAGCCCTGCAAAAGCCACACCCCAAAGCTGAAGCTCGACCCTGTGGGATTCTAGGCAAGTACCTGCTCTACCACAAGTAACAGCACCTCAGAGCTGGAAAGTGGAGGCCACGTAGTCGCCTTCCACCTGAGTGGCAGAAAGCTCACAAGTCCCTTTGATGGGCTCTCAGCACAGCCAGAGTTTTAAACTGCCATGCCCCGCAAGCTCCTGGGGCAAGTTACTCCATTTTGCTCCTGGGAGGGCTGGGTTTCCCATCATGATCCCCTTCGCCCTGGTCTGGTTTCTCATTCTGGGTCATATGAAGGGCTTAGCACAGGCCTCTAACAAGCAGAAGTCGGATCTGCTAGAGGGAGGGTATGTCTCTGGGCACTAGCATCTGTGACTGTAGGGCTCCCCAGCGTGAAGGGTGCATTGCCTGCTCATTCCCCGCTGCCCCTCCAGCCACACAGCAGATCCTAACCTCTCCAGTCCCTTGTACTGTCTCTGGTGGAAGGTGTCTTATTGCTCGAGCGTCCCTTTGGCCTGAAGCCTCTCCTGTGAGACTGGCATGACGGCTCTGGCTGGAGGAAGAGCAGGGCCATGGTTCACAGTGCTCAAGGGAGCACTCCCCATTCCTTAAACAGCAGCTGGGAGGAATAGCTGAGCTGCTGCCTAACACAAGGAGTCCCTCTCAGTGACCATTCACCCTTCCGCCCTCCCAGAACAGCGTAAATGCCTTTGTTTCCTAATTGCGTTTAGGCTGCCCCATGTCACTCCCCTCTCCGGGCTCCCAGTTGAGCAGTTCCTGCAAGCCAAGGGAGCAGGGGAGGTCTCCCTGCCCTAGAGTGGTGTTATTTCAGCTTTAGAGAAGGGGTATAGGCAGGGAACCAGCCAGTCTCAGACCCCTGCAACTCCTGTCCCCTGACAGCTATGGTTACTGCTCTGCTCTAACCTGCTGATTGTAGCCCCAGTGAGCACAATGACCCACCAACAGCTGTGCCAGCCCTTCCCAATGGTACGAGTTTCACTACAGGAGGTCACGACTGGGGGAAGAGTTTACGCTCAAGGGGCTCATTTTTGGTTGCTTGGCCTCTCCCCCTGCCCCCATGCCTGTGCCCTCTCCCCCATTCCCTTCCATCTCAGTTCAGAGAGCTACAAGCAAGAATCCCAGTGCAGCTGCAGATCGTGTCCATCAAGGAAGTCTGTAGAGAAGAGGCTGGGGACTGCAGTGCTTAGGGGAGCAAGGCTCATGACAGGGCCCCCCGAAAGCTCCAGCCAATCCATGCTGTCCAAGTTAGCCTCAGCTAGGTCCAGGGCTAGTCCCCCTGTAGGCTCATGGGCAAAGTGCAATTCTGATGTGTCCATGGGTGAAGGCGGGTGGTCTAGAATGGCTGAGCTGCTCAGCATCTCGCTATGGAGGTCATCTATCAGGGACAAGGGCTCAGGCCCATCGTGGCCTGCTGGCAGAAGGGGGAGGCCGGTGCTGCTCTCCAGAAAGTCCTCCAGCCGGCCTGCTGTGACAGGATTAATGCAGCTGGTAGGGCCAAGGAACATCTGCAGGGGAAGCTCAGAGGAATGGTGGCTGTTGGGCGGTGAGGTGCATGCTGGAGACACTGATGTCTCCTTCCCAACTGGAGATGGCTGCTCCTTGAAATCAGCTGAAATCTCTGTAAAGAAAGAAGACAGAGTCCAGGGTGATGAAAGGCTCCAGGTAGTGGAGGTCAGATCCCTCATGACCTAGAGCATCTTCAATCCTGACACTGTGGGCCATACGCTGATCACCAACTGGGGTCAAGAAATCTCTCCTAGCTACACAGTAGGCTGTCTTAGGGGAGTTTTAAATCTGCCTCACAGGAAACTATCATGGGCCAGGACCAGGGCTATGTGAGGGAGGCCAGCCCAGAGCAACCATAGGTCTGATGCAATGCAGCAGCTATAGGAGCCTTATGATATATTATAGCAGTGCCTGACAAGTCTGTTTCGTAGTGCCATACCATACCCTGCTTATGCTAAGGACAGCACCAAATGAAGAATAAGCAAGGGCCCAGGCCAGGGGATACATACACTAGTGGCAAGACCAATCTCACCAACCCCACTCCCTTTTGGGGAGCCAAAGTCACACTAGCTCAGTGCTACAAAAGCCACAGACTCAAACCCAGAGGTGACCAGCCAGAAACCTCAGTGATTCTCTCCTCACCTCCACTCTCTATGAGGATGTCAAACAGGTCGTCCATCTGTTGGCTCGAACAGCCATTCTCCTGGGAAGAGAGTGTGATGAATTAGATCCACATTTACAAAACACACAGTAACCACCAATCTGCTGTCCTGGTCCTTCTCCTTCCCACACTGACCTGGTAGGTTGGTGCCTATAGCAGCATGGCACCAATGACCTCTGTCATCCAGAGGTTTTACTGGAAGCAGGGTATTTATAGCAGCGTGGGGTCCTACAGCCCCACCATTCCCCCTGTATTAAGGGTATGTCTACACTGCAGCTGGGAGGGGTAATTCCCAGTTTGGGCAGACATACTCTTACTCGCGGTGCTAAAAGTATCTGTGGGGCCACAATTGCATGGGCAACAGGATCTTGGAAGGGATTGTCCTCGGCAGTTAACCAAATCCCTCGCAGCCACACAGATTATTTTAGCAGGCTAGTTCAATAAGGCTAGCACGTGTACCTCTACCCAAGCTCAGAATTACACCTCTATCCGCAGTGTAGACACGCCCCAAGCAGGAGCTCATCTTACCTCAGTCTCAATAGGCATATGGGCCAAAGAGTGAAATGGAAGGTGATTCCATTGCCACTGAACCACCACCAAGGGAATTCACCTCGACTCCTTGTGTGCAGCTCAAGGTCAGTTAGAAAAGGCCCCAGTGTGTTTCAGTCTCTCCATTTCCTAGGCAGCTGCCCCCTGAATTCAGGGACCAATGTGGATGTTGAATTGCAGCAGGCAGCCCTCCCACACCCCCCCCAAGAAGTTCCTCATGGAAGCACAAGGAAGTGGCTTCTCTTACCTCATGGGGCTTTGGCTGCTGCTTCATGGCCTCTTCATAGCCTGGTGGTTCTTTCATTGGCACTGAGGAGCCAGGGAGAGGAGGTGGAGGGGTTCCGAAAAGGGATGGGTGCTGGTGCTGCTGCTCAAGGTCCATCTGGGATGGGGAAGTGGCAGCAGGAGAGCCTGGCTGTGAGGATGACTGTTTAGAATGAAGGAGAAAGGAGTAAATAGGCAGAAAGCCCATTTCATCTCCCACATCACGGCTGCTCCCATGTATTCTGGAGAGACCATCCCTTCTGTCTCCACTAACGCTGGGCAGAAACCACACTGCTTCTGCTCTCGGTATCTCTGCTCCTTCTTTCATTGTGTGTGTGGTACAAACCCCCCCATCCCCACCCGTCCAAATCACAAATGAAAAGCCTCTCCTGGAGCACGCCCATGCCACAAATCACCACAGGACTGCCCTGGGGTGAGGAGGAGCTCATCTGTTTGGGTAGGTGGATTCCCCCAGCACTTCACAGACACACAAGAGGACTATCCCTACAGTGTATTCCATGTAATCTGTATGCGACAGCCTAGAATCGTTATTTTACCCTTTCCTCTCTGTAATGAGTCTGCTTTGGAAACACAAAACTGTCCACAAAACACTGGCTGTGGAGAAGTCGGCAGGCTCAGAGAGTGTCAGATTTCACAAACCTAGCAAAGAGGGTGGGGACAGACCTCAGAAGAGAGCTCTCCAAATGAAACCCAAGGTATTACAGGAAGTGGTGTTGGTGACTCAGCACTGAACCAGTGCCCCAGAGATGTACTAAAACTACTGTGTGAAGGCCTTAGCTGTTACTATGATCATTAAAGATCCATTCCATAGTTCATTAGAGTAGGAATAATGATCCAAGTACCCTGGAGGAACTCCAGCTCAGATAGCTACACATGCCTCTCTAAAATCTCTCTGGGAGTTTCATCTGGGACATTATTTTTCACTTTCCTTCACTGTAGCACTGTGGGCAGCAATGCTGGTGCAGAGAAGTGATTCCTGTATATCCAGCCTCCAAAGTCCCTTACGAGTCTGCTCCCTCAAAATTAGAGGACCTGAAACCTGGCACTGTGACATGGACTTCATGGGATTTGCAGAGAGGCTACCTTTTTTGGCACACTGGGTTGGTTGGCTTTGCCAGGAGCACCAGTTTTCAGGGATCCTTTGTGGAAGCCATTGAGGAAAAAGGGCTGCAGGTTTGGAGGTGCTGAGAAAGACAAAATTGTGTGGGGCAGCTGCCCAGTGACCACCTGCAGACCTGGCTTCTCAGCCTACAGGGAGACAAAAGGATTAAGAGAGCTACAAACCCCTGCATGGCATGTGAGCTAAGATCAATCACAGATTCTGGCTGGCCTAAGGAATTTAACTCTTCTATGGAGAAAGGTGCCTTTGGTTAAAAAGCACTGACCTCTGTATTAAAGGCCTTTTCAAACCCAGGCACTGACCCTCTTCAAAGATGGTCCCACAGCACATGGGTAAGAGCAACAGAACTAAGAAGTTTGATCACATCACTCAGACAAGGCCACTGTCTCCCCATTCATTTCAGGATCCAGTTCAAAAGTTACCCTCCTAATCCTTAAAACCTTTCATAGACTTGCTCTAACCTAACTGATGCACTACGGAACACACTGAACTATCACCTGATCGAGACGGAAACAGATGCAGAGCAGAAACTCCTGAGTTGTCACTGAGAAGGGTTATAACATCCTCAGACCTTGTTTCTTTATAGCATTTCATCTACGACAGCCAGGCACAATCCGTAACCAAAGGAAAACAATTAGGGTGGGAGACGAGGGGGGCATCTCAACATGGATAATCAGGACCCAGGTTTTAACATGACACCTACGATTCTGGAAGATTTCTCAGAGCACATACCCTACCCCAGGGTGGAGAGAAGCCCTGCCAACCCCAGTGCAGTAACTGCCTTTTGATTTCAGTGGGACTCCTCAAAGGGTAAGGAACTACAACATGAAGAAAGAGGACACAATCCTGCCCTTTATTTGTTTACAATCACTTTGTAAGGACCCTTTCACACAGTACTAGGTTGTTCAATTGCCATGTGATTAAGGGTATGTCTACACAGCAAAGAAAAACCTGCAGCCAGCCTGCAGCTCAAGCCCCGCAAGCCTGAGTTGGCTGGCACATCCCAACGGTTTTTCTTTGCTGTATAGTCATATTCTAAGCGCCAGAGCTAATATATTGTTAGGGATTCTCAACTATTCTTCATGCCATGAATCCCACATTCAACCTCCTCAGATGCATCCCAGGATCCTTTGCCCCTGTGCCTACAGCTCTTCTGTAGGAGTCGCCATGGAAAATTGGCTCAAAGGCGTATGGCACTTCTGACACCCCGAGGAGGACTGGTTATAAGTGGCTGAACAAAGCTGCTTCAGCAGAAGGCTGGAGATATGAAATGGGAGCATTGTGCGATCCCCATTCATTCCCCTGCATGCTGCTGGCAGCTCCTGGGCCAAGAACCAATGCATTATGCAACTGCAACCTGCAATGGGGAAGGAAACGGCAGTGCAGTAGGATCTCTCCCTCTGTAGTGATGGTCTCAAAACTGAATTTGTCCATGTGCTCCCTTTCCCCTCTGTGACTCAGCCAACCGCAGGGCAAAGGGGAAACAAGGAAGGAATGCAAGCAAGTGGTCAGCTACCTTCCTGATGGGCTGGTTCAGTAGCCTGGGAGGCAGCTGCTGCGAGTTGCTTGCAGGTAGCTGACACTGTGGTTGGCTGGATATTTTAGTGGGTGACGACTGTACTCTCTGAGAAGAAAAAGATGAATGAAAACAAAGCTATTCGCTGTCCTATTTGAGGGGGTTGTGGAGGCTGGAGGGAGAGACCAGGTTTAATTTTGCTGAAACAACAATTAAGTTAAATGTATTTCCCAACCCTTACGTCTTTAGGAAATTCACTTGTTAGTTTCTCCCAGCAAGAAAATTGGAACACTGTTTACTATTAGGTACATAGGAATTGCCAGGCCAAATCAGTACCCTGTCCTACAGTGACCATTACTAGCAACTCCTGAAGAAGGTGCAAGAAACGCTGCAGTAGTCAGTTACGGGAAGAACTACTCCTATTTCTTCCTAACCCCAAATAGTTAGAGGTTGGCTTATACTCTGAAGCTTGAGGGTTTCTGTCCCTGACTAGACTTCTGGAGTTGGTGTTCAAGGTACTTGTGTTAAGTGCTGACTTGTCTCCCACCAAAATCAAAGGGGAAAATGATTTGGGTGGGCTCATCTCTATCCTCTTCAATGAAAGGCCTTGCCTTCTGTCAGCTCCACTACAGAGTGGCACATGGAAGAACAAAACAAAAGAGCATTTAACAAGACACACACTCCTGCTCCCAGGGCTCTGATTTCAGCATTCAAACCTCAATTAGACAAGGTTATCTACTGGAAACTACGAGCTACAATCTCTTTTCTCTCCACAAAGTGATGAGTGGTGGAATTCCCACTACCTTTTACTACAGCGCAGTAAAAACCTACAGCAGTGTTGGTCCCAGGATATTAGAAAAACAAGGTGGGGTGAGGTAATATCTTTTATCGGACCAACTTCTGTTGGTGAGAGAGAGAAGCTTTTGAGCTTGCACAGAATTCTTCTCCTGGAGACCCAAAGAGGACCTCCGTGGTAAGCTTGAAAGCTCCTCTCTCTAACCAACAGAAGTTGGTCCATTAAAAGATATTATCTCACCCACCTTGTCTCTATAGTAAAAACTTGTTCTTTCAAACCTTCTGAGCCAGGAGTCACCGTGCCACATCAGACCATTGGTCTGCCTAGCCCAGTGTCCTACCTGTGACTGTAACCAGAACCTGATGATTTGAGGAAGGCTAAGAAGCTTCTAATGTACCTAATTAATTATCCAACACTGTACATGAGGTTTGTGAGCATGGAATTCCCTCCCATCCCCTGGCACTGATCTGTTTTTGCCCTGAAGCAGAAGATTTGATTACACTTATCTTGGTTTCCATAGCTACAAATTTTACAAGCAGTCATAAAATCATCCAGCCTAGACACAGTATTTTGTAAAATTAATTTCCAAATTCTGATGTCACTCTGTGGTAAAATGAGCCCCCCATAACAATGACCAGGGACTTGTAACGCAGGACTAGACTGACTAGCATGGGAGGGACAGTGCAAGCCTACCTGCAATGTTGTGCAGCTATTCCCCTGTGGTGAGAGGCCCCGCCTCTCAGCATTCTGATTGGTCACTGTAAGGACAATGTGGGTCCCTGTGGAATCTGTGATGAGGGTAGGGGGAGGGGCCCCCTTGATGAGGTCACTCAGGACACCCCCTTGCTGACCAAGGAAGAGCTGCGGAGTGTGGGACTGGCATGGTGGCTCTGTTTCTGCTGTCAGAACCTCCTGCTTCACCATCACCACTTTGTTTGGCACTGAGCTTGGATCCGAAGTGTCCATTTGGCTAGCAGTGGACACAGGGTTGAATTGATCTGTTTGGCCATCAGGCAGCCCTGCAGACTGGCAACTCGGGAAGTCGTTTTCACTCTTAATCTGGGTGCCAAAAGCCACTGGACTGGAAGCAGGGACCACCCCTCCCACTCCGGTTTCCATGGCTAGTAGTGGCTGCTGAGACCGTTTCTCCTGCTCTAGCTGCAGCCTCAGCATCTCCACCAGCTGTTGCTTCTGTTTCAGCATTCGCGTGAGTTCCTCAATCTGCTTGTCCTTCTCCTGCAACATCTGGTCTTTATCCTGGACCTCCATATCCTTGCTGCTGCTGACGCTGCACCGCTCCAACCTGGGTGCTGGATTTAGGCTGCAGGAGGTAGCCTTAGAACTCTCTTCCTTCATCAGGAACTGCACTGGAGATGCCTGCAGGGTGAGCTGGGTCAGAGGCGAAGTCACCGTCTCTCCAAAGGCATCTCCAGTGGCAGAGTTCTCATCCCCAGTGCTCATCTGTGAACGCTCTGAGGGGGTGGGCGAAACAGGTGGTGTTGAGCCTGTGCTCCCAAACTTCATCATGCCATTGCTGGTGACGGTGGCCACAACTACCTCTGTTGATGCAATGCCAGCAGTGACCAGTGCCTGCCCAGTGCTAAGCCTAGCAGCTGGAAAGGCTACCACCACCTCAGCAGCTTTTGGGAGGATGGCTGTTGCATTGGGCTTGGGAGTGCTGGTTGTTTGGCTGGCTGTGCCATTCTGCTCCTGGTAAGCTCTGAGCCGCTCAATCAGGTCCGTCTTAGTGCCTGAGACAGGCAGCGCCCTCATCTTCAATTCTTGCTTCAGCTCTGCCACCTAAGAAGGGAAAAACTGTGTTACAACTAAAAGAAAACCCACCCCAACCAGACCAGCCTTTAACACATATATGAGTCATGAGGCAAGGGACTGAACTGACAGCCCGGCAGGCTGAGAGGTCCCTTATTCCCACACCCCAGGTGCAGCAGCAATGCAAGTTGCCACTACATACTGCCCTGACAGCGTGCCTCAGCCCTGCTCTGGAGTGACCACCTCATTCAGTCCTTGCCTTCTCTGCTGACAATGCCAATAAGGGGCCAATTAGTTTTAGTGCTGATGGCAGCATGGACATTTACCTTCATGTCATCTAGATTGGTAGGGAGAGTGCCTGGTTTGCCCACTGTGGCATTACTGTTTTGTCGCATCAGCCCACTAGAACTGGAGGATACAGAAGATGCGCTGCTGACGGTAGCAGAGAGATTACGCATGGCAGGGGCACTAGTGCCACTCTGCTGCTCTCCTGGAGGCCTGCAGGAAGAAAAAGTGTAGATATCAGAATCAAGGCGGAAGGGATCCTCATAGCCCACCACCTGTGCTGAGAAGCCAAACAAGGACATTTGCAGCACTGTGTGCCTGTGGAAGCATCTAGGGCACCAGCACCCACAGTGTTAAATAATGCCAGTAAATACCTTCTCACTGTACTGAGATACTCCACTCTAGCCACTGTAAAACCAACTAACTTCAGCTGCTCTTGCCTGAGAGATTCACCCAACACAGACCACTTCTTGAGAGTGACAGTAACTTTACAGGATTTACAACTCCTATGCCTCACACCTTCAGAGCTAAATGTGCCTGGGATCTGATGAACTTACTAAGGGAGTGAGACCCTCACAAGGGGTGGGGAGAGACAGGAGAGGATTGTGGGCAGTGCAGTAAGTCCCATTCTTTGGCAGGGCTGATAGGATGGTCTGGTAGCTATAGTGCCGCTCATGGAGACCGTGAGTAGGGATGGGAGGGCAGGGGGGTCCATAAGGAGGAGTAGTGTTGTGAGACCCGTACTTTGGTGGGGCTGGCAGGATGGTCTGATAGTTGTAGTGCTGCTGCTGTTGCTGGTTGAGGATCTGAAGCTGCAAGAAGAGCTGCTGCTGCTGCAATATTTTGGCATAGGATGAGTCCATGGGCGGAGCCCCTTTGTCCTGCTTTTGGTCCGGGGGGATGTACTGGTGATATTTAAGCTTCTTGACTTTCGGCTTCAATTCCTTGGCTTTTTTACTGCGCTGAGACTTCTCGCTGGCAGACTTGGGCTGACTTTGCTATTCAATGAGAGAAGCAGGGAAGGAAGAAAATAAAAATACATGTAGCAGATGCACTGGAACAGCATTAACATCTAACCAAAACCTACAGACTTTTTACTTTAAAACTCTCTCCAGATTTGACTCTGGGGCATTTCCACATTCTTAAAGCAGGGATAATCGTACACACTCAGCAGCTCGGCTACCTCCAGGACCTTACACAGCACCAGAACAAGGGTACAGAGACAAGAAGGATTGCCACAGTGCAACAGACCATTGAACAATTAGCTCAGACTCCTCCCTGACCATGGTCAATGCTAGATGCTTCAGAGGAAACTTTTATATCTAGGACCCTTGGCAACTGCACTATAATACGTTTGGAAGGGGGGAGACACCTTCCTGACCTAATCTCTGTCTCAATGAGCTCCTCTCTAACTGAAGGTTTCAGAGTAGCAGCCGTGTTAGTCAGAATCCACAAAAAGAACAGGAGTACTTGTGGCACCTTAGAGACTAACAAATTTATTTGAGCATAAGCTTTCATGAGCTACAGCATCCAATGAAGTGAGCTGTAGCTCATGAAAGCTTATGCTCAAATAAATTTGTTAGTCTCTAAGGTGCCACAAGTCCTCTCTAACTGAAGAAGATCTAGACACTGATTCAGCTCAGGCTCAGGGAAGGTCCTCTAAGTAGAGACCAGGGGGAGACAGTGAATGATGCAAGATGTTCTTCCAGCGCCTCAGCATCTTAGTCTAACACTCCCACTCTCTATCATCCACAGAACAGCCACATTAACTTCTATTAGTCTATAAAAATGGAGTGACATCCCCCCCCATACCTTAATGAGAGTTGGTGTGGGCTTGGCAGCAGGAATAGTGGCTCTGTTGGCAAAGCTAGGAGGCAGCAGAGGTGGTGGTGGAAGAGGAGGGAGTGGCTGTTCAGGTAGGAAAGGTGTTTCATTGGCGTCTGCAATGATCTGTAACTGGGACACAACCTGCAAGGGGAAGAAAGAGCATCACTCAAGACACAGACACACAGCTAAAAGTTTCTTCTCCACTGTTACAATGTTGCCCTCCTTTCAGAAAGCAGAGGGCTGTAGGAGCATTCCACTCAAGTTGCTATGCACAGGTTAGCAGCCATTAAATGGCCACCTGGCTTCTTAATCCACTCCCTGAGATCCCCTTGTCCAGCTTGGGGAGAAGCATGCTTCAGTGGAATCAAAGCATCCTAGAACAAGGAAGGAATCAAAACCCACTTCTAACTCTATGCCCCTCCTCCCTTTGCCTCCCAGAAACAGTCACATACACTTAATACACATGGCATTGCCAAAACCATTCCCACTACCAATCCCCAACAGGGCACAACTAGGTGCCCACTCCTATCACTTCTAGAGAATCACTGGAGGCCTATTCCCACTGTGGCTACCTACAGGGGCACCAGACACATGGTTTTGCTGGTACCATTTAGAACCTAGACATCTCATGTGACTTCAGTGATATCTCACTAATGTATTACTAAGGAACAAATCAGTCTCTTAGCAGTGACACCTTGTAGATGTCTCTATGCCTCATCCCTCATTCAGGGATCCAGGCATTTGCACTGCCCCAATCTAATAAGGGTTCTGAGGTCCCAGAGAGCTGCAAAAGTCAACACTCAGCATTCTTACCTGAGCTGGTGATGACACAGTGGTGCTGGGAAGCGGCTCACCAATCCGAGCGTCCATTGGTGATGGTACAGATCCCTGGGACTCATGGCTGGCTGGCTGCTCTGGGGATAAGGCATCACTGCTGTCCTCGTCAAAGGAGGAATTATCTGCAACCTTTGGGTAGTTCACCTGCCCAACTGCAAACATAAGATATTTTCAAACACTGAATGGGATTACAGTCATCACTGGCCAATGGGAGGTGGGGGAGGGTGCTGGGCTGTCGGCTTATACCAGACCCTGAGGCCTAAAGGCTGACTGAGAGGGATCCATGGCAATGGCACATGACAAGGGGCACTGGGGACTTGGTTTGATGGCTTCTCAGTTAGGAAGGTTGTGTGTTAGTTTGCATTGTCTAGTCTCAAGTAATGATTTCTTTAATGTTGGCCAGCTGCATGCTATAGGATAGGAGGAAGAATCTTCCTCCTCAAAGGAGGTGTTGAGGGTCTCTTTTAGTTGGGATCCCAGATGTTCTCTACTCTCTTTTTCCAGACACAAAGGGCAAGGGTCAATCACAAGAGGTGGCCCTAACTGTTCCTCAGACTTCTATCTGTACATATATGGCCCCCTCCAACCATAGTATCTGTCTTTCCCACAAACATTAATTTATCACCAAGACACCCCTGTGAAGTAGGGAAGTTCAATCATCCTCATTTTACAGATGACCATCTGAGGCACATAGAAATTAAGTGATGTGCCCAAAGAGCCAGGAATTGACCCCAAATCTCTCCAGCCCAAGATGGAGGGATGTGTGGGGATAGATAGACAGATAGAGGGATGTGTGGGGATAGACGGACGGAGGGGGCTCCGTTTCTTAACCATAAGATAATTCTTCCTCTCTTTCTTGACCAATTCTTGTGTGAGGGTGAAGCCATGCTCGCTCCTACCACAGCCTGGCACCTCTCACGGAAATGTATGCACCCTTGCTCATGAGCATGCCTCCATTAGTCTCTGAAGGAGGTGGCAATTCCTTCAGTGACTGCCCATGCTTCAGTAGGGTGCGGCTATGCTTCATACAGCCTGCCTAATTAGGAGTGGGGTGATACACTCAGGTTGTGGGAGGGCTATTCCTCAGCATTCCTTTTCACCTCTGCAATGGCACTGGAATGATTTACATCCATTCCTATTTATTTTCAAAGGAGTTGAATCCTTTGAAGATTTTAAACCAACAAAAAGCTTTTGTTTCCACACACCTGCTCACCCATGTGCTGTCTCCCCTCCCTGATCTGACTCAGTCAGTGAGTTCTCTCTCACAAAGGGTTAAAGACAGAGGGATTTTCAGAAAGAGAGGGCATGTACAAACTAGGAAACACAATCCCACAACGGTTCATCAATCCTGGGGACTGGGGATCAATCTCATTTTATTCTGTAGCCCAGCATTCCTTATAATCTAATCTATCTCCATCGTTATCCAGGCTGGGAAGGGAGCTTTGCATTCCAGAATCCTGGCACTAGAGAGGTTGAAGTTTTGGCATGGGAATGAAATCTCATGGTATTTTTTCCCCACAGGGCAAAAGGATGGGTTACCTGAGAACCTCCCCAGAAATACACATCCCTTACCACACTTACCAATGATGGCTTCTTTCAGGCTGGACTCCACAGGAAGGATGTTCTTCTCCACCAGCTCCATGGGACCTGGCCTCTGGGCTATCTTCTCATTGAGGTCGTCTGCCAGTCTTGCTCTCTTCAGCTTCAGCTGCTTGGCCTGCAGGGAGGGTTCAGCTGAGGTCTCTGGACAGGAAAGAAGTAAATAAGATGGGATCAATCCTGGGGTGCCTAGTGTGAGCATGCTGGCATTTACTATGCTTTCATTCAGGAAGGAAAGAGCCTTGCTCTCTGACACCGGATGGGAGACGCTCCCTCCACTCAAACTGGTGTCATTCAATTCATGTTCATCTGTTCCTCCTTGCTTTATATCCTTATATATGGAGTATGCCATTCCCTCCCTGACCCTGAAATTGGCCACACACTTGCCAGCTGAATCTTCCATTGCCCCACTCATTTGGGCATTTTAAACAAATTCTTCTCTGGTCAGCAGAACAGTCAGCACACACCCCATTTCTCCATCCTTCAGCCCGAACTAATGGTTCTGCACAGTTGGGGTTCACATGGCAGATCTCTCTATAGACCAAATAAGCCATGTGAGAAGCAGGTGAGTCCTTCCTAAACAGCCATAGAACTAAGGCCCCTTTAAACATAGCAGACCTGATTAGATGATTTCTGGACTCATTACTGGGGAGATCCCTGATCTCATATGCCCCCCTCCCCCAATGCATTCACTCACTCCGGTACTGTGCAACTGGCATGATCGTCTGCCTACTCCCAGCTGAATAAGGGTTTGGGCGGAGGTAGACAGTAACTGTCTCAAGCTAGTAACTGTATGGAGAGAGTCAGTGCTTGTTGTAGATCACACCACATTTGGAGTTTTTCTCTTCAAAGTGTGCCATACCTTCCAGAATGTGCATTCTGACCAGCTCAGATCTCTCTGGCCGGGACCGGATCTTCCGTTTCAGATAGTCCTCTGTCTGCAGCAAAGACAGACAAAAATGCAGTGAAATCAAGTGAACAGACATAGCCTAGGATAGGCCTGGGAAGCACTGGGTATTTGGCTTTTTTAAATCCCTCTTTTGTTGTTACTAAGATGTGAATGAACTGCACATAGAAGGGGATATATTCCGTTCAAGATCTTATAGTATTTAGATCCTCAAATACGGGACCGGTTTATCCAAGGGACTGCCTGCTGCTCTTCATCCCATCCCTGAAAGAAAGAAGAGTAAGGATGCAGCTGCTGCCAGTCCTCAGCAGAATGGCAGAAAGCAGGAACTTCAAAGACTCAAACCCCTTTCTTTCCATACACAACACTGCCAGAACAAGTCAGTGTCAGCCTTCAAGGTGAGAGACTCAAGACAATGGGTTTCTGTTTATGATGCTGAGCACTGGGTCAATTGTTTGCAGAGTAATGCACACAAAAGCAATGTTGGAATTTGGAAGCGGGGTCATGATTTGGTCACACAGCTGAACTTACAACAAATGGAGCAGTTAAACTGAAGACCCTGTCTACTTCTCTGACCAGCTGGACCTAAATTCTGGGCAAACCCCACTACAAGCTCCACATGCTTCCTACTCAGCACTCCCAGAAAGCCCAGGGAAAGGGAGACTAGGGTCAATGGGTAGCAGAACTATAAGTGCAGACCACAGGAATGGACCCGTTGGAGGCTTTATAACAATTTTTTTTCAAACATAAAAATGCACTCACCCACTGCCAAACCCAAAAAGTAATTTAACAATTAATTTTTAGAAGAAACAGGAGGAGGAATCTACAGCCAAGGGGATGCTGCTCTCCAAGCAAACCAAATCTAAGATAGTGGTACTTGTTTCAGTCTTTTCAGAAAGCTTGTAGTGATGGTGTTGTCTGGGATGTTCCATCAGAGGTGTCATTTCTCTAAATTTGCATTGCTTTCACTTTTGAAATAAAACTCAGCCCAACTGTCAAGAGTAGGCGCCATTCCCCTGTGGGCTGCTCTGAAGAACATTCCCTTCCCCAGAGGCCTTTTGGGGAACTGAAATCACTAAGAAACCACACTGTACAAGCAGCTACATCATGAAGTATGGTGCCTCTCCCTCACTCTTGGTTTCCTCTTTCTCAAGAGCCACAGGTTTGTGATTTTTAGTCTCTACCCAAGACTATTTGGGATCTCCTCCATCAAGCTGTTGGTTTTAAAGGGAAGATACACCCACGGTCTGGGAGCACTCCAGATTAACAAAAATGTGCACATTGCACAGAAGTAACATCCTTTGGCTCAAAGGAAGCAACACATACTTGGGCTATTGCCATCCAAGGGTGGAAAATATGTCACAAAAATAGCTACATCAGGTGTGCGTGGGGTTATGGATACTGGTGATCTCCAGAAAGAAGAGTGTGGGGAAACTTGAACCATTGCCCTAAACTGGCATTTACTCCTGGGAGAATTCTGTGTCACTGCGCATGTGCACAATTCATGTCCCCCACAGATTTCTTTGCTTTTCTGTCAGAAAGTCATTTTTCTGTGGGGAAGCAAAGGGAAGGCGCAAAAGTGATCATGCATCCCTGCCCAGCAGCACGAGCACGTCATTTTGGGCACCTGGAGCAGTTGGTGGAGAGGTAAATCACAGCAGAGGTTATGAGGGAGAGGGCACAGTTGGGACAGCCCAGCTGGTAGCGCCTACCCTGCACTGGGCTCAGCTACTAGTCCCAGCTGGGCTGAGGAAAATGGGACTCTCTCTTCCCCTGCAAGATTGGGCTGGGGCTGGGGCTGGGGCTGGGACAGACCCAGAAACCTCCCCCGGCGGCAGGAAGCTCCATGCCTCCCATCCCTGTTTACTGCCACCATTGCTCCTCAGCTGCAGGGAGAGGGGTCATTGTGTGGGTAGCTGCTCCCCCATCTGCCCAACCCCTGCACATCTGGACCCCTCCCTCCAAGCCTCACCACCCCGCATCCAGAACCCCACCCACTGAGCCCCCCACACCCAAAAACCCCCTCCTCCGCACCTCACCCCTTGCATCTGGAGCACCCTGCCCCCAGACCCCCTGCCAAACCCCATCCCCTAGCACCTGGATCCCCACCCCTGCATCCAGACCACTCCTTGCTGAGTCCCCTGCACTGAACCCCCACCCTGATGAGCCACACCCCACTGCACCTGGACCACCCTGATGAGCCCCCCACACCTGGACCTCCACCCCACTGAGCCCCAACCAACTGCACCCAGACCCCCTGCTGAGCCCCAAGGACCTTCACCTGGACCCCTCTGCAGAGTTCCATTATCACTGCACCCGGAACTCCCCAATGAACCCCTGTGAATCCACCCACACTAAGCCCCTCCACACTTAGATCCTGCAAGGCAGAGCCAGCGGAGGCCCGGTGTCAGGGTTGGGTGAAGCCTCACTGTCGAGTCCGTGTTCCAGAGCGGGGGGAGCACCTGCAAAATGATCTCCTGCCTCCATGCAGCCTGTGCTCCCCACTGCCATGCCGGAGCCTCCACATTTATTTATTGACAAATAAAATTTGCAGAATTTTAAAATTTCCCTCAGGAGTAATCTAGTCAGGACCAGGCAGAATGGGGGAGAAGTCACCACCACAAACAAAAAATGCATAAATGCGGGTGCATGTGTGATATAGTGCTTCCAGAATGTAGACGTATCCTTTGCTGTCTCATTTAGAGACATGGGATTTCCAGGGTAATAAACAGAAAACACCCTCCCAAGCTCAATTTCCCTTAAACTTGGAAGAGTAAACTCTCTTACCCTGGCGCGCTCCAAGCTCCTTCTCTGTTCATGAAATGCAGCTGGACTTTTCAAAGCTGTTGGGAGGATAACATTTATAGAATGAATTAGAATGGTGGAGCCCCTCTCCTCTCCACCCCTATGTCACTTAGGGCTGGCAAACTAAAGTTGCAAGAAATGCTCACAGCAACTGCCTTACGCATATATTCAATACACTGGACAAAATCCTCAGCAGGTATAAATCAGAGTAGCTCTACTGACCTCAAAGGGCATTATGTCAGTTTATACCAGCTGAAGATTTGACCCTTACTGATTTTGCTAAAATTCATAGTGTGGGCTAGATGTTCACTTGGATTTGCCACTGAACTACCACATGTAAACTTCATCTGTTCATTTCCTGGGGCATGAATGAGGGTCAAAAATTAGATATGGGGTTACAAAATACCCTCAGCAAGCTTTCCCATAGTGGTAAAATACTCTGGACCCTGACTCCAGTGATAGGCACCAGCATACCTGAAGAGGCATGTGAGAATGGAATGATGGGGAGGAGCCTCATGAATTGTAAAACCTCTCCACTGCCATTCAACATCATAGAAAGTCAGTTTCACCATCTGTAAAATGGGGATAGTACTGACCTCCTTTGTAAAGCGCTCTGGGATCAGGAGGAAAAGCAATATATATGAGCTAGGTACTACTATTAGAGGTTCAAACTTCAAAGATGAAAAACTCCAAAATGTATCCAGGCCTTATATAATAGTCCTATGCACTAGATTTCATCCAAGAATAACGAATAAGACTAATTTTATTCTAGGTTAAGCTGTTTGGGAGATATGGTTTAATAATGAAACATTAGAAAATTGTTCAAAATATGAAAATCTTTGCTTAAATTTAATGTACAGAGGAGTTACTCTTAATGTGTGTGGTGCACTCAGGTTTCATACAGGGGGAAGGAGGAGTGGATGAGGTCTGGTGGGTAAGGATCAGAAGCTGATGCAGCCATGTCTATTGTGGAATGTGATGGAGTTACTTCAGATTTAGTCCATATACTGGGAATTTGAGGGGCAGTAGCCAATAACAGAAGAGATTTATACTGCAGTAGCCAGAGTAGAACAATTTGTACAGTAACTGCAGTTATTGAGAAATTACCACAGTGAGTATAAAAATACCTGCACTCTGATGGGCTAATAATGGCTCTGAGCCAGGCAAATGGGATTTTCAAGCTATCTGGTTATTGAGAAATAACCAAAAGGTATTGTGCAAGCAGGCCATGGGGAGTGCAGTGAATACGTATAGAATTGTGGCCCAATAACTACAAAATTTCTACATTCTGATTGGCTGAGACAATTATATTTCTGGGTAATTTATGACAGTCATTGATGAACAGCAAGAGACAAAGGTTGTTGGGAAAAGTTATTTTCAAGCCATAGAAAGGTGTCTGTGAACCCACACCCATCCCCCTTAACAAACACTAACCTTAACTTCTATTTTGTGCGTGGCACATATGAATAAATAAGATGTTAACATAGGTTTGTGTTTCTTCCCCCAACACGTAATGATACTGTGCCTCAGGCAACCAACTGAAGAGCCATTTGGGAGAGGATGCCAAAGCAGGACATACCCTGAGTTTTCAGTAGCACTCCATGACTAATACTTATGTTCTGTTACTATCAACTACCAACTGCTCTGCCAACTTTCCTTTCTGCATAGTTCTACCATCATACTGGAAGCAGCATGTCTAATGTGTATGTTGTGGGAGTTGAATGAAATTTTCCTGACATAGCTACAACCATCTTTATGATGCAACCTCTCTCAGTTTGGTTAGCTTCATGTGTAGTTCAGGGAGCATTCTGAATAGACAAACCAAACAAGAGGGAGGAGACTTTCCTGATAAAACAAAAACAAAACAAAACAAAAGTATGGCAGGATGGCTAAACAGTTACCCTAAAGGGCAATTTTAATCTTTCGTGGGTATTCCTTTGGTTCGTAGTTTGCTCTATCCTGGCAGCAAGACAGACAACTCGTATCTGATCTCTGAAAATGTCAAGGAGGCACACATCCTTCTCTGCTTTCCCCAGTGCTCTATCAGGGGCTCACATATCAGAAAAGGGTGGCTGTTGTACAATCTTACTCCATCCAAAGTTAACCAAACCCAGTACACTGGCCTTAAAACAACTGCATAACAAACAGCCTGGATCTGTATAACAATTCTGCTAACTAGCTACTGAGATGGCAAATGACCAAAGAGGAGGAAGACTTTTTCCAGGTTAGAGCCATGAGATGCAGGCTAACTGTTGAGAAATCTGGTTTATAGACATCAGTAAAACACTGTTATTTACTGGAACCGGAACTTTGAGATGTGAGGAAGAGGTGTATTCCAGGTAGGTGCGCGCACGCCCAACACACTCTGAGCCAGAAAACTTTGCCGAGCAGTACATATAGAGGCAATCCTTGCATCTCATAGCTTTAGCCTCTCCCCTGGCCATATAAGGGGGGACATTGCCCTGACCCCCCCCCCCCCCCGTCAGTTCCTTCACACCAAATATCAGAGGCAAAGACTGATACTGAGGCGAGGGAGGGTGGATTGTAAAATACACATCTGTATCACATCTCAAAGAACAACAGTTACAGTAAGTAATTGTTTTCTTCTTCTCACAGATGCAGCCATGTATTCCATGCAGGTGACTCACAAGCACTAATCACTGGAGGTAGGGCTCGAAGTCTATTTAAAGAAGAACTGCAGGATTGCCTTCCCAAAGTCTGCATCTGAGCAGGATGCAGTTGTAATGGTATAGTGGTTCATAAATGTATGTACAGAGGACCAAGTGGCAGCCCTGCAAATGTCCAAAATGGGAACGTCACTTAGAAATGCAATCAGTGTTGCCTGGGCTCTCATAGAATGAGCTCACACCCTGGGGAGGTCGGGGGGGAGGAGGCGTACTCTAAGCTACTTCATATGCATGAAGTTATTCAGCTGGAGATCATCTGGAAAGACTGCTCAACCCTTCATTCAGTCTGCACATGACACAAACAGATGATGAGAGGAATGAAACGGCTTAGTCCTGTGTGGGTAGAAAGCTAGATGTCGCCTGACATCCAACATGTGAAAATTCTGCTTCTCGGGGGTTAAATGCAGCGTAGGGGCAAACACTGGTAGATACAGGACTTGGTCCAAGTGAAATGTAGGCAGAAACGTACGGTGCTACCACAGGGTCACTTTGCCTTTGGAAAACTTTGTGTAAGGAGGTTCTGCCGTCAAGGCCTGCAATTGACATACTTCCCTTGCAGATGACACTGCTAGCAGGAACGTAATCGTCTGACACAGACAGGAGAGAAAGGCTCAGACAGAGGCTCAAGACAGACGTAAGTGAATCACAGTGTACTCACAGCGCTGGTCTGCCACAACAAACTGGAGAGAAACCTCCTGCGACTCAGGAGAATTGCTTTATGAAAATAAGCATCCTGAAGATCCAGGGCAGCAAACCAGTCATTGGGCTATAAGGCAGGGAGGATAGTTGCTAGAGTGACCATCTGGAATCTCACATATCTGATTGTTGAGGTCACAGAGGTCGAGAATAGGTCTCATCCTCCCTTGGGTTTGGAAACAGGAAATACCGGGAGTAGAATCCATGACCCCGACAAAGTAGGAGAACCTTCTCTACAGCTTCCAAAACTAGTAGGGACTGAACCTGCTTGAGAATCAATATCTCATAAGACTGGTCCCTGAAGCGGAATGGGGCAGAGAGTTGGAAAGGAACTTTATAGGATAACCCAATCTGATGGTGCGTAGGATCCAGTTGTCTATGGTAGTTGAGTCCCAAACACTGCAAAAACAAGCCAGCCTGTCCCCAAACAGGGTGGATGGGGATGGAAAAGTCACCACTGATCATTACTCTAGACACAGAAGTCAAAATGGGTGCTTGCCCGATGCGGCGGGTGGGGTAGAGGGGATTATGCTGGCTGGGTGAACCCTGAATCAGAGGATCTCCTCTTCAGGTATATAAGACCCTTCCTTGGGTAATCCCACTGCGTCACAGGAAAGGAAGACTGGGCAAAAAAGCCCTGAAAGTGGTATTGCTGTTCCTGATGCTGACTGTTATAGTGGTATGTCTATATTGCTGGAGTACAAATTCCCAAGGAGCACAAAGTGATCTAGGAATCCCAATAGGAGTCTTGTCTGAGAACAAAACCTGACCATCGAAATTTAGGTCCTCAATTATTTGCTGCACATTGGACGCAATGCTCGATTTCTGCAGCCATGAGGCACTCCTCATAGTTTCAGCACAAGCCATAATTGTGGCGAAGGCATCCAGCACGTCCGGAGATGACTGCAGTGAAGTCTTGGCTACCAAACAGTCTTCTGTAACAAATGCCCTGAACTCCGCTCTGGAGGCTTCTGGTAACTTGCCCATAAATTTAGAAAATGGTGGCTCAATTTACAAAATCATTCTTTGAGAATAGCACCTGTTGGTTTGCAATGGACATCCAGCTATGGGAGATGAGAAGGAACTAACAGGGGTTGGGCTGGTGCTACTCTTATATGGCCAGGGGAGAGGCTAAGGCCACAAGACACAAATGCTGCCCCTCTAGGTACTGGTAGGCAAAGTTTTCTGGCTCTGATGCACTGGGTGTGCACACACCTGTGTGCAATATCCAGCTGCATCTACTCGAAGAAGAACCTATGCTCCACTTTAATGGGTGCATGGGAGAACCTCATCCACCTAAGGTTGCACTATATCTCCAGACCACACAAGTACATTTTATGTGAATATCTCCTTCCTTAAAAGGGAGGGAAACACCTGAACTCCTAACATTAATAAAAGAACATGTACAAAAAGGTAGGTGAAGAAGGCCCTGAAAACAATACGTAATAAGATTTCATACTTCTACCAGGCCTTTCATATAAGAGTGCTTTACAGACATTCATTAATTAAATTTCAAACCTCTGTAAAGTATTAGGCCCATTTTACAGACAGCAAAATTGAGGAACAAAGATTAAGTGACACTTGCCCAGCATCAATCATACAGAGAGAGTCCACAGAATACCTAATAATAGAACCCAAAAGTTCCAACTGTCTTCTATACCACATTGCAGCTATGCTCGTCAGTTGGTTGGTGACTAAAGCATTGGTCTCTGACCATCCCAACTTGTATGGATTTGGGACACATGACTACAAGGAGCCAGTTAGGAGCTTCATGAAAGACCTAATGGTTGAGTCTCTCTCGAGCTATCAGGACTCCCTTTACAAGATTTACAGTAGAAAAGTGACCTGTTACTGGCAGCACAATTCCACAACTTGCCCTCTGGACCCATGTCCTTTCTGGCTCGTGAAGGCCAAGGTTTGGTTTCACTGCTGGAGATGGTCAATGCCATCTTTAAGGAGAGCAGTTTATCAAACTCTCTTAAGGAAGCTGTTGTATGGTATTTGCTTGAGCCTGACAACCTATTATCAAGAACCTAACCTTTTTGATTAATCTTAAGAAGGTTGTGGTGAGAACTCTAGGAGTACCAGATGCTTCTGATTTCCTTGTCCCGTGTCAATCTGGGTTTAGAACAGCACATTAATTGCACTGATGATGATAATTATTTATCTTCTCTGGTGGCAGATTAAAAGATTAGGTATTCACAGTTAGATCTAACACTTTATCAGTTGCCTTTGATATTATTGATCATGACGAGATAATGACTTGCCTACAGACTGTAACAGGCATGGATGAGCCTTCTTTTGGGCAGTTCTGTTCATTCTGTACTGAGCTTTCTTAGAGGGAGGTAGTGGACAGTTCCTGGTCATCCTCAAGGGTTCTTTTGTGTAATGCCCCATAGGTTCCATTGTGCCTCCCCTCCTACTTAATGTATATATGGAGCCAGTAAGAGAGGTAACGAGGAGACCTGGGCTGCAGTGTTTTCCTTATGTTGAAGACAACCAGCTTTCTATTTCACCTGAGCCTCCAAGTTATGTCAATTGTTTTACCCAGTGTTTGGTTAAGACAGGGGCATAAAATTGAGTTAGCTTACTGAAGCTCCGTCTGGAAAACATTAATGTTGGTGGGTAGGAGTAAGCATCTAGAAGATATGGCTGAAATTGTTCCCCTCATATTGAGAATGTGTGTCCACCATTCATCAACAGAGTTTGCAATCCGGGTGGTGTTTCTGGATCCCCAACTGCTGGTAAAAGTATCATACAGAAGCAGTTTCTAGGATGGTCTTTCTACCCAGTCTTCATCTGACCAGGAGAATAATAATTTTTTTCTACCACCATCCACATCTAAGATTAAAGAGTGAAATGCTCCCTATATGGAGCTACACCTTAAATCAAACCAGAAACTGAAGCTGATGCAGAATATGGCAGCCTACTTAATAAGAAATGTATCTTGCTAGGAGTAAATGATTTGTGCTCTACAATCTGCACTGGCTGTCTGTGAGTTTCCAAGTGAAGTTTAAGGTATTGATTTTGACCTTTAAAGCCCTAATCTGGCTAACATCTTGGTTACTTGAGAGACCGCCTCTCTGCCCATATATTACTGTCACAGCTGCACTCAGTCATGGTACTTAAATTGGCGCTCTCTTCCTATAAAGAGAGGGAGCTGTTGGCAGCGCACACACTAGCAGATGATCTCCACTGTGTCCCTTTGCTCTAAAACAGCCCAAATCATCTGACCGTCAGGACATGCCTGAGGCTCTATTTTTTCTCACAGCGTTTTGGAGACAGAGGCCTGGTCTACACTGCAGCTTAAATTGATGTAAGGTGTGAAAAAAAATCACCTCCCTGAGCAACGTAGCTTACATCAACCTAACATGGTGTCTGCACTGCACTATGTTGCCAGGAGATGGCATAGATCACATTGGTAGATGCGCAGGTGAAGGAGCCTCTGATAGTGTGGCTGATGCGATTAGGCCCTATGATGGTATCCCCTGAATAGATATGTGGACAGAGTTGGCAACGGGCTTTGTTGCAAGGATAGGTTCCTGGGTTAGTGGTTCTGTTGTGTGGTGTGTGGTTGCTGGTGAGTATTTGCTTCAGGATAGGTTGTAGATCCTTGATGATGCGTTGGAGAGGTTTTAGTTGGGGGCTGAAGGTGATGGCTAGTGGCGTTCTGTTATTTTCTTTGTTGGGCCTGTCCTGTAGTAGGTGACTTCTGGGTACTCTTCTGGCTCTGTCAATCTGTTTCTTCACTTCAGCAGAAACAGATTGACAGAGCCAGAAGAGTACCCAGAAGTCACCTACTACAGGACAGGCCCAACAAAGGATCTACAACCTATCCTGAAGGACGACCCATCACTCTTACAGATCTTGGGAGACAGGCCAGTCCTTGCTTACAGACAGCCCCCCAATCTGAAGCAAATACTCACCAGCAACCACACACCACACAACAGAACCACTAACCCAGGAACCTATCCTTGCAACAAAGCCCGTTGCCAACTCTGTCCACATATCTATTCAGGGGATACCATCATAGGGCCTAATCGCATCAGCCACACTATCAGAGGCTCCTTCACCTGTGCATCTACCAATGTGATCTATGCCATCATGTGCCAGCAATGCCTCTCTGCCATGTACATTGGCCAAACTGGACAGTCTCTACGTAAAAGAATGAATGGACACAAATCAGACGTCAAGAATTATAACATTCAAAAACCAGTTGGAGAACACTTCAATCTCTCTGGTCACTCGATTACAGACCTAAGAGTGGCTATCCTTCAACAAAAAAGCTTCAAAAACAGACTCCAATGAGAGACTGCTGAATTGGAATTAATTTGCAAACTGGATACAATTAACTTAGGCTTGAATAGAGACTGGGAATGGATGAGTCATTACACAAAGTAAAACTATTTCCCCATGGTATTTCTCCCCCCCACCCCACCCCCCATTGTTCCACTGATATTCTTGTTAACTGCTGGAATTAGCCTACCTTGCTTGTCACCATGAAAGGTTTTCCTCCTTTTCCCGCCCCTGCTGCTGGTGATGGCTTATCTTAAGTGATCACTCTCCTTACAGTGTGTATGATAAACCCATTGTTTCATGTTCTCTGTGTGTGCATATAAATCTCCCCTCTGTTTTTTCCACCAAATGCATCCGATGAAGTGAGCTGTAGCTCACGAAAGCTTATGCTCTAATAAATTTGTTAGTCTCTAAGGTGCCACAAGTCCTCCTTTTCTTTTTGCGAATACAGACTAACATGGCTGCTACTCTGAAACCTGTCAAGTTTTTATGGCAACAGTCTCTAGAACCTGGGATAACTGTAATTTTAATGAATTATACATCAAAATAAATAATAATTGTGAGAATTTGTGAATGTCTATGTACAGCTTATGTTGCCTGCAGTGTTGGTATAGCTGTGCCGGTCCCAGGATATTAGAGAAACAAGGTGGGTGAGGTAAAAATATTTTACTAGACAAACTTCTGTTGGTGAAAGATGAGCTTTTGAGCCCCACAGAGCTCTGCTACACAGACACCTGAAGAAGAGCTCTGTTTAGCTCAAAAACTTGTCTCTTTCTCCAACAGAAGGTGGTCCAATAAAATATATTACCTCACCCACCTTGTCTTTCTATGTACATCTTATGAATTCCAGTTTGATTTTGTTAACTGTCAGAATCCTTATGTTTTTGGCTGTCTTTTACTATATTCTTACATCAAAGCCCTTGTGCTGAGGAGGAAGGGAGGAATGTTGGCGTGTCTGACTTTGAACAGGACAATCATCAGCACCTGAATAGACTACCCCTAACAAAACAAGGTGTAGCTGCAGCCTGAGTGGAGTTCTGCCCAGCTTGTCTAGGATTTTGAGAACTCAGATGTAGACACTGGGGAACTTAGAGGGACTCAGAGCCAGAGGAAGCTTAGGTAGGACAGCACTGACTGCAAAGGTCAGAGAGAGACTGACTAGGATTCAGAGAAGAAGCCATATGTAGGAGCAGGGATTCTGAACTCCTCAAAGGTCTCTGACCTAAGTCAAATAACATTCCAGAGGCGTAAGGAAACTGAGGCAGGTTAATGCAAGTATGCATTTATTATTTTGTGTACATCTGTGCATTTCTTGTGCTAGCTAAAGCAACGAGTGATTGGTTTTTTGAATCCTTACAAAGCCTGCATGTCCACTTGCTTTTGTTATCATGTGTCCTTGCACAGACAAAATACAAACCCAGAGCACCCATGATGTTGGAGCTCTGAGAAAGAGTGCGCATAGCTATTGGGGAGTCAGAGGGTGAGGGGTGGCAGCACTGGTGTAGGGGGTGTAGGGCACCTGGGCTGCAGGGTCCCATTTCTACAAATGTGCGACAGAGAACCTGTGCCCAGGAAGCATGCCAGTGTTGCTAAGGAAAGAGATAGTGCTGCAGCCTACTCAGTGCAAGGGAAGCTCAATGCCACATCGATCTAGCATGTTGGGACCCAAACACTGCAGCTTGTGAGCTACAACAGGGTTGTGTGACAACAATACACCCCAGAACCTTGTCATGGAGAGTCAAGCCCATTCTCTTACACGCACTAAGAACATTCTTTTGGTTCTGAAGTTTTCTGGTGCAGTGTTGCTCTAGATGAGGGAGAAGTTCATGGAAAGCCAAAAAACCTCAAGTTCTCTCTCATCATGGACTCGCTCAACCTAGAGTGTTTGCTCCCTTTTGGAGGCCAATCAAAAATAAGCTACAAAACTACAGTGCCCTATCCCAACATGGAGTATGTGTATAGAGCTAGTCTGTGTAACCATGTTTTCTATTCATCCTTCCCCCTATGTTCCTTCCGTTTGTTAAACCCATTCACTACATCTTGTCTTATGTTAGATTGTGAACCATTTGGTGCAGGGCATGTCTATTACTGTGTCCCTCTGGTGCCCAGCACAACAGGGCCTTGATTCTGGGCTGTGAAAAAATAAAAAGCATAAGGTATCACAGTTTGTGAAGAAGTAGTGGAAAGCTCAGCAGATGAGAGGTAGGAGAGAAGTAACTCAGGCTGCAAGTCCCCAAGAACTAGTAGAACCAAGATTTTTCCAAAGTGTATAGTACAGAAATGTAAGAGATGTCCCCCCACAGGAGTCTCATTACCTCTACACTCAGTGGGACTATCCTATCAGGAAGAGATATGAACTCCCAAGTCCTTTCTTGATGGCACCCAATAGCCCTTAGGACCTGAATCTCAGTGGCTGCAGACTGCCACATTTACACTCCAACCACATTAGGAAAATGCCCTGGTTGTCAGTGACAGGTCCCATTGAACTGGTATTAAATGTGGTTTAACTGCTAGAATAGAGGAGATAAATCATTGTCAATACTGTTACAGAAAACATGTTAGACAGCACATTCCACCAGGTTCCACTTTCTGCAACAGAGTTGTAAATAGTTTTGTCCTATTCCCTCTAGTAAGTAACCCATTTTAATATCTGTTGAGAGGAGTCCAGACAAGCCCTCTGCCAACGACCACTAACAAAAGGTCATTTTCCTCCTATAGATTGGCTGGTGAGGAGTTCAAGAAATCCAATACACAGACTTAGAGGTTTCCTTTTGCCTTTCAGTAGGTGGCAGGGATGTCGGTTGTGGATAATTCTGATGCTTCCTTATCAATTCCTAGAGTTGAGGTTTTAATTAAAAGCATTAGCCTCTCCATTCTTATACCATTAGCACATAGGAGAAATCCATTCTGAAGATAGAGAACCTTTCCAAGCTTTATTGCTTTCCAATCCCTCCCTCCTTCTCCCACTCCTGAGGCCATGCATTGCAACTACGATCCTGACAGACTGATCTTCAAAAGTCCTCAGTCCCACTCCTCAATTATCTATAGTAATGCACAGAACTCCCCTCCCTGCAGCCCAGAGAAGAGAATCCATTTATCCCTCACTGTCTATCACGTGATAGTCTGTACCCTTATGTTTACCACTTTTACAAGACTGATAAATTTTGTACAAAGTATGCCTTGTGAGGTATCATTTGAAAATCCATAATGTACTGAACGTTATAATCCCAGTAAAATGTGTGTGGAGACATTATATGTAAAGTTATAAAATTCTACTGTATGATGTTACTAAGATATATTCTAAATCTCAGGAAACAGCCACAAACTAGTTCCTCAGAGATAAGAGGCAAACTGATGCCTCAGGCAGATGTCAATGAAATTAAATGGGCTATCACCTGGTTGAGCGGCCATTCTTTGGCAGGAAAAAGGGTGTGATTGAGAATTTTACATCTTGGCAAACAGCTGGAGGTTCCCGTCTCCATAGACTGTCTCCTGAACCTCAGCTGCAGATGATTTTCAAAGAAAAGAGAGCTATAAGAAAGGAGAACAGAGGCCTCAAAATATTCCTCCTCTCTCTCTATCCACAGCAACCACAACACCTGAGAAACTTCTTTGAACTGAGGGGAGGAATCCTGTATGAAAGGAGGTCAGCCAGTAAGACTGCTAAGACAAGTGGTGAGAGAAATCTTTGCTTTGAATTTACTTAACTTGATAAGTTAGGTATTAGTTTGGTTTTATCTTTTATCTCTTTGTAACCAGTTCTGACTTTTATGCCTCATCACATTTAATCACTTTCTGAAGTTAATAAACTTGGTTTATTGTTTTATCTAAATCAGTGTGCATTTGGATTGAAGTGTTTGGGATAACAAGATTTGTGCATATTATTTTCTATTAATGAAATAACGGACTTGATATGAGCATGTGTTGTCCAGAAAAGGGCTGGGCAGTACAAGATGCACATTTCTGGGAACAAGTCTGGGACTGGGAAGTTGCTGGTGTCACTCTGCAATATAATTCAGGAGTGACTGGCTAGAGCACTCATCGCTCAGCTGGAAGTAATTTACATGCTAGATGCTGTGTGAGAGCAGGCCAGGAGTGGTCGCTCTGATAGCGAAGCAGTGTAAAGGGTACCCCCAGTTGGAGAATTGAGGGGATACTGTTGTTCAACAGTCCAGACTGTACTCTGGGTAACGTCACATCATGTTCCTATGGCATCATACTAGGCTACTATAGCACTCCTTACCTAGGGGATCATTAATCAAATCTTTGTTTTCCATACAGCAGAGCAGACAATGAAAGTCATGCATATCAGCTCAGACTCCATTTTTCATCTATGTCTTACTCTGCAGAACCTGAAAGTAAAATTCGGACTTGAAGAGGGGTCAAGGCCACGAAACAAAATCATATCAAAATAGCCACGTTCCTGTTACCTAGTGTGAGAAATAAGTAGAACTGTGAACCATGTTCATTCTAAGAATGAAACAGTGGGGGAATTCTTAGATCTGATCTAAGAAATGGAGGTCAAAAGTAATAGACAAAACATTTCTGTACACATCCTGTGTTTGCATCTGGGGCTCAGAGAGAGATACCAAAAGCCAATGCAGGAAAACAGAGAATAATGAAGGGTGTCAAGGTCTTGGATGGAACTCTGTACCCCCTCCCGTCCAAGGAAATAGATCTACTGCAGCACCCTCCGTTCCTATAGGTAATAAGACATGCTGGAGGCTCCTCACATTCTTGTGAGTAAAAAACAGATGAAAGCCACAACTGGTTTCTAATCATGCAGCTCTTCAGCAGTGGAGAGGCACTGAATGCACATGTCCATAATCCCAGTATCATACTTGGGGGGGAATGGGGGGGAGGTGTCAGGGGATATGTAGCAATGTCTGAATCCAAAATCAGCTGCCAGACAACTGGCAGAGTTAGAAGGAACTAAATACTACAACTCGACTAAAAAACCTTGAAGTGGGAGTTTGAACATTCCGTTTTGCTGTCAAATCAATATGTGGGGGAGGGAAAGATTCAATCTCCCTTTGCTCTGACAAACAAGGCTCCACACCAACCATTTCCTAACACATATCTTGTTCTTGTGTCACACCCAAAACTAAACCTCAGACTTGCTGACTTAATTCAAAGCCTCAGGAGAACCAGTAAAGAGCAGCCATCTGTTTACTTATCTCCTCCTCAGGTACGTCTCAAATTTTTCTCTTCTGTTTGTTACCCTCTTGTAAAAAATGAGATAAGAGCCACAAAGATGTTTGATAGTTTCCTTTGTTAAGAGTCATCTGATCAGAAATAGAAATCTCTAACCAACCCTTGGGCAGCTGGCTCCTTCTCCTCAACCTCCATCCCACAAGGCAATCTTATGTCAACCTATGTAAGTCTCTACACTAAAATATTCCTCCTGCCAATGTAACTGTCCTGCTATGCGGACTTAACTTCACCTCAACAAGAGGTGTACAGTCAGTGTAGTAATGTTGACTCAGTGTCAGTGTAGACACTGCATTGCTTAAGTCTATTGTTACTGGCTTTCAGAAGCCATCCCACAATGCCTCACACTGACGGAACAGTCGGTACAAGCATTCCTGGTGAGGACATGCATCACTCACACAAGGAGCATAGTGTGGATACACTATGATAAATGCATCCGATGAAGTGAGCTGTAGCTCACGAAAGCTTATGCTCTAATAAATTTGTTAGTCTCTAAGGTGCCACAAGTACTCCTTTTCTTTTTGAGAATACAGACTAACACGGCTGCTACTCTGAAAACTATGATACACAAAAACCATTTAATTACTGCAGCAGCTGTATGCAGACATAGCTTAGGTCAACATAATTTTGGAGTGTAGACAAACACTATTTCTCTCACACTGTGGGAGCTTCAGCACATTAAGGACAGTGATCACAAAGGAACTCCCAAATCATCTTCACAGCTCATTTCCAAATACAAAGTTAGCAAAAAGACACTGGATAGCAACATACATTAAAAACACCATGATAGTGGGGGAAAAACCAGGAGAGCTGGAAATGACAGAGAGGTCCACCACCAGTTCCATTCCATTCCATCCCCTACACAACTGTAGGGAAACCAAATAGACGGGACACACACAGTTGATCTTAACGTGTAACTCCTACTCAGGACCTGATCTAAGGGCCACTGAAGTCAATGGAAAATACAACGAGGAGTCCTTATGGCACCTTAGAGACTAACTAATTTATTTGGGGATAAGCTTTCATGGGCTATAACCCACTTCATTAGATGCATCTGATGAAGTGGGTTATAACCCACAAAAGCTTATGCCCAAATAAATGTGTGAGTCTCTAAGGTGCCACAAGGACTCCTCGTTTTTGCAGATACTGACTAACACAGCTACCCCTCTGAAACCTGAAGTCAATGGGAATCTTTGGATCAGGCCCTCACTGCTCTAGAAGAAGCTGAAACCTCCTGAGCCCAAAGTGTATGTGGCAGGGGTGACAAGAAGAGGGAACACTTCACAACGAAGGGTATAAGCAACTAATAAATGTATACATATTATACACAAACTGTTAAAATGGAGTCAAGGTTGAGAGTATGTATCAGTAATTTAAGGGTAAAAACTATTTACACGGATGTTGCCATTATTCCAAAACCAAGCATTAGAAACTCAGGAAATTCAAAGTTATGGTTATACTTAAAAGAAATCCAAACATGTTAAGGCGAGAAACACAATTAAGGCACCTAAACAGCCTTCACACTGCCCTTTAGCAATGCCATTCAATAATCCTATGATTCGTGCATAATACTATTCATGGCCTCTGATTAAATTTAAAGAGATGTTTTTCCCAGCACATTTTTCCTTTGGTGGCAGCACTACAGGAGCAAGTTAACATTACAGTAGAACCTCAGAATTACAAACACCTTGGGAATGGAGGTTATTCGTAACTCTGAAATGTTTGTAACTCTGAACAAAATATTATGGTTGTTCTTTCCAAAGTTTACAACTGAACATTGACTTAATACAGCTTTGAAACTTTACTATTCAGAAGAAAAATGCTGGTTTTAACCATCTTAATTTAAATTAAACAAACACAGAAATAGTTTCCTTACCTTGTCAAAAAAAATTTAATACTTTCCCTTTAATTTTTTTTAATAGTAATTTATGTTTAACACAGAACTGTCCTGTATTTGCTTTTTTTTTGGTCTCTGCTGCTGCCCGATTGCATATTTCCTGTTCCAAATGACGTGTGTAGTTGACCGATCAGTTTGTAACACTAGTGAACTCTGAAGTTCTACTGTATTTGGATACCTTAACTGTGCATTTCTTAGCTTAACATGTTTGGACATCTTAAGTATATCCTCAACTCTGCATTTTCTGGGTTTATAATAACTGGCTTTGGAATAACTCCGACATCTCCATAATGTTTTTTAATCTTTAAGTTACTGATATATACTCTCAAATTTAACTCCATCTTATCAGTTTTTTGTCTGGGAATGTACTTAGTTTTTAAAAATGTCATACATAAACTGTAAACTATAAACTCAAAGAAAACATTACCATGAAATATTTCTAATGATTTGAAGATGTGTAGTACAAACTTTAAATCTTTAATTTTAACTTTTAGGAACAGATTAATCAACACACTAAAGCAGCACAAACCAGTCAGAGAGCACCAACCAGTTAAGCTGGGTTTATAGCTGCTCTGCATCACCTGAGCAGCACAAAGCAGGTAAAGCATATTAGTGAATCTGGCCCTTAATTTGCAACTGTCTTACTGGTTCAGAGGGCTGGGTTACAAGATGAAGGGAATACGAGGGCTTGGGGGGAATCCACTCCAGAAGTCCCACGGTCTGTGTGGTCTAGGTGTTCCCCCTTTATTTCTCAGTTCCCTCAGCAATGCTACCTCAATGTACAGTGAAGCCGATCCAAGACAAGTGGCATGAGGAGCCTTTCCAGCACTAATATCCAAAGCTAGAATAGGAGTACTTGTGGCACATTACAGACTAACAAATTTATTTGAGCATAAGCTTTTGTGAGTTACAGCTCACTTCATCGGATGTGAGCTGTAGCTCACGAAAGCTTATGCTCAAATAAATTTGTTTATTTGAGCATAAGCTTTCGTGATTATTTGAGCATAAGCTTTCGTGAGCTACAGCTCACATCCGATGAAGTGAGCTGTAACTCACAAAAGCTTATGCTCAAATAAATTTGTTAGTCTCTAAGGTGCCACAAGCCTTCCTTTTCTTTTTGTAGATACAGACTAACCGGCTGCTACTCTGAAACCAAAGCTAGAATGTAGCCACAGAATCTTTAGACAACAGTGACACTTGGGCCCAGTATTCTACTAATGAGAACTCGACACATTGTGTCCCACTTCCTCTTATACACTATGTCTACACTGAAAGTACTTCAGCAGCACAGCTGCAGATAATCTGCTGTAGGGTAGACACTTTCTACAGCAATGGAAGGGGTTTACTGTCACTGTAGTTAATCCAGCCCCTCAAGAGGCAGTGCCTAGATCAATGCAAAAATTCTTCCATCAACCTAGCAGCATCTATGCCAGAGGTTAGGTCGGCTTAACTATATATCGCAGCCATATAGCTAGGTCAACCTAAATGTTAGGTGTAGGCCAGGCCCAAGTAATTTCAACCATCAGAATTGTAACATACAAATTAGATGCAGAGGAAGGGTGGTAGATGGCTGAGATAAGTTTGATGTCAATTACTTCAGTTGTTGATCTGAACCAGTCTTTAGTATACACAATAGCAAATAGGTAAAATAGGTAAAATAATAATTAAAAGCTTAATTACAACTTAGTTTCTTTAAAAGATAGCCTATATAGAAGATTTCAATTCCTTTCAACTATATGAAAAGTTTGATGTATGTATGTTATTCCACTGTTAAAATGATTAGGAACAAAGAAAAACCTGATACAGTGCTAAGTTTCTTTAAAAACTCAGCTTTTAGTTAATTTGAACACAAATCAATTAACAAATCTATTTGTCAGTTCCCAGAAAATTCATTCTGTACTTTAAGAGTGCTACAATTTTGTTGAGAATATGCTGTATTTTTCCATACAAAACAAAGAGACTGAATCCATATTTAAGTGCAAAACAGAAAACATTACCTATGATCACAACCAGACCCTCTAAAATGAATAAGCATCTCTTTAATTAAACATTTTATCTCATTTATAGAAGAGATACAGAATTGGAAATAAATGTCTGCTTCCATTAACTCTTGGTATACAGTGTGCATTGCCAAAAACCCTCTGAGTTTAAAAAATTAAGAAAGGGTCAGGAAGGACACCTATAGCTTTTCAGTCTCCAAACAAGGGGGGGAAGGGTGAGGAGGCTCTCTGACAGGAATCCTTTAATTCATCCATTCTTGGACAAGACTTTACGTCTGTCCCTTTGATGAATACTCTCTCCTCTACCCAAGCAAATATTTCTGCCAACTTGGCAAAATGCCTAGGCAAAAAAATTAAAAAAACCATTCCCAGCCTCTGTCACAAAAAGCAAAGATCTGAACAATCAAAAAGAAAAAGTTTTGCTTGCAAAAGGGCTGTTCAGAGGAGGAGTGGGATGCATTGCCCAGAGAGGGGGACCCCAGAAAATTCTGTCCAGTCCCCCCCAAAGGTAATTTCCATACATGATTTTATTGCCCTGGACTATGCCTCTTTGGAAAGCAGTCTGTATTTATACATTTATTGCTTTGTTACAGGGACATCTAAGAGTCAATTGCCGCCTATGGAATCCTTGAATGCATCCTCCCCTTCCTAGAACTCCAGTGAGGAGAAAGCTGAGTAAGTTGCAGATTTTCACTGGCAGTGAACTAAATCAGCAAGCATGTTTTATTAATCAAGAAAGGTACAAATACAACCAAACATTAGAGTTGTATGCATTTGTTTAAAATGGAAATGAACAGGCACACCAGATACAGCCCTTAGGCTCCTGGCAAGTTGTCAATGTAGCTCTCAGTGTAATGTACAGATTCTCCCCGCACACCCAAGGTCAGACTCAGAGGCAGGATGCAGCATGTTTTAAGAGATGTGATCAGAGTCAGAGATATGGCAAAACGCCCCACCCCATGCCCCAAGAAGCAGACAAGCTAAAAGCGAACTGCAGCACAAAAAATAAAAATGAGTTAATTCCAAATTTCTGTGCTATGTGCTGCTAACCGGACCATGTTGAGGGAAGGGGGATTTCAGAATATAAATAAATCTGAATTAGCCATTAAAAAATTCTTTTGTTTGGTCTGGTACTTCTTGATTCTTGCAGCACTCTCAAAATATGACATCACAAATACCAGCAGTCTCACTGCAACCTCTGGTATTTGTAATTCTGGATACAATAAGTGAACCAGGAAGTGCCAAGAGGATTTCATAGAGCAAATAAAGCATTTTGAAAGGTTAAAACTTCCATACCATAGGTTCCCCACAGCCTGGTTACTAACAACATTCAGTGGATAAATCTGGGATTAACTCAGTTTTCATTTTTGCTTTATACTCCACCTTAAGGAAAAGAAAGATACCAGCTTGCAGATCTTTACATCTCTCCTGTTTAGTGAGGAATGAAAGACAAACTAGGTGAAACCCTTAGCCTACTGACATGTTTTCAGTGTGGCTCTCAGTGTAATGTACAGATTCCCGCCACAGTCTCTTTGATCACGAGAGTCATAAATGGGGCAATATGGTAGATACTTGTTTATTATCAAAATATGTTTGGCACGTTATAATACAGAAAATAAAGACAGCTCCTGCTTCAAAGAATTTATATCTGAAGTACTAGGTGTGATCAGAGCATACTGGTTAGCATATGTCTAACACAGGCATAATCCACTTTCAGGGGATTAAAGCAGTTAATAATTCCTTTGGAATTTAAACTATAGGATTTTAGACAACAATCCTGCAATGAGGGATACAGTGCCCTAGTTGCAAAATCTCTTGTCTCTGAGAATCTGAAATGGAGCATGAGAACACCCAGGGATCCATCCCTATATTCCAGAATATAGTTGGAAATTGGAAACAATGACACCAAAGCCTCATCAGTGTTAAACTGTAAACTGGATCAGAGTGGTGATATTCTAAATTGCACAGAACAGACAGCCAATGTGCAGCAATGTAATAAAGTGAGTGAAGTCACCGAGAACTCACACTCCTCCCATTCTGGATAAAATACACCCAACACTCAGTTTCGGAGCTAGTGGGCTCCATTCTCAATCAGCTTCCATAATCTGTGCAGACAGTTTGAAGGAGAACAGAAGGTGAGCCAGTAGGCGTTAGGATTAAGCCTGGTGGATGGGGAGGAAACTGATGTCAGACAAACTCCTGCATAAACTGTCAGAGGAGAGCAAGAGCTGGTAAATCCCATGAATCTTTGTCCACTCACCTAGTTGCCAGCAGTAGCTAGAGGGGCATTAAACAGACATGGACGGATTATTTCCTTTGGGCTGGACTGACTTTACATCCATTCTATCCACTTAAGACATTTAAAACACACCAATACACCAGTGGAATAGTCAGATTCGGCTATCAAAGTTGGCTGAAATAAGATCCCTATTAAGGAAAAGGGAGAAAAAACTGCCCCCTCAGGCTCTGCATTGCAGCTGTCAACCAGAATAATGCCTTCTCTGATACTAGGATATGTCTACACTGGCAGAGTGACAGTGTTGCTCAGAGAGTGCTGAAGGGAAACCGCTCTTGTGTGTTCAGCTGCCTGAGCAATAGCATGTTCACTCTTGTGGCACTTGCAGCGGTATTCAGAGCGGTGCACTCTAGGCAGCTATGCCACAGAGCATCTCCTCCTCTTCTGCTGCTAAGAGCTGTGGGAAGGCGGAGGGTGTGGCAGGGCATCTTGGGTCCTGTCCCAATACCGCATGATGCATTGCTTCGCCTCCCAGCAATCCGTGATTCTGTCCGCATTTGGCACCATCTTTCAATGGTTTGTGTACTGCGCGCCCTGCCTCTTCGGTCTGCAGGAACAGATCCTGAACTGTTGACTAGTATGCTGCTCGCACTGACCAACACGTCACGAGTGGCAGTGGCATTATTCCTTAAACTACAAAGGCAAGAGGAGTGCGACATTGATCTCTCCACACATACTAGCTACGACACGAGATTGCTTGTGGCATTCATGCAGGTGCTGACCACAGCGGAACGCCGCTTTTGGGCTCAGGGAACAAGCACTGAGCAATGGGATCACATCGTCATGCACGTCTGGGATAACGAGCAGTGGCTGCAGAACTTTCAGATGAGGAAAGCCACATTCATGGGACTGTGTGATGAGCTCGCCCCAGCCCTGCAGCACAAGGACATGAGAATGAAAGCTACCCTGTCGTTGGAGAAGCGCGTGGCAATTGCACTGTGGAAGCTGGCTACTCCAGACTACCGACTGGTTGCTAACCAGTTCAGAGTGGGGAAGTCAACAGTTGGACTCATGTTGCTGAAAGTGTGCAGGGCCATTAATCGTATTTTGCTCCAAAAAACCATGACTCTAGGCAACGTGCATGACATTGTGGATGGCTTTGCACAAATGGGCTTCCCTAACTGTGGAGGGGCAATAGATGGCATGCATATTCCAATTCGGACACCAGACCACCTAGCACATTAATCACAAGGGGTATTTCTCTATGGTTTACTAGGCGCTTGTGGATCACCGTGGGCATTTCACGGACATTAACGCAGGCTGGTCCGGAAAGATGCATAACACACAGTGTTCTTTCGGAACACTGGCCTGTTCAGGAAGCTGCTAGCAGGGACTTTCTTCCCAGACGAGAAGATCACCGCAGGGGAACTCGAAATGCCCATTGTGATCCTAGGAGACCTCGCCTACCCCTTAATGCCATGGTTTATGAAGCCATACACAGGGCAACTTAACAGCAGCAAGGAGCGGTTCAACAACAGGCTGAGCAAGTGCAGAATGACTGTTGAGTGTGCTTTTGGCCGTTTAAAGGCCCGTTGATGCTACCTATATGGGAAGCCGGACCTGGCCAATGACAATATTCCTATGCTTATAGCTGCATGCCGTACACTCCATAATATTTGTGAAGGGAAGGGTGAAAGCTTCACTCAGGGCTGGACCACTGAGGCTCAGCGCCTGGAGGCTAAATTTGAACAGCCAGAAATCAGGGCTATTAGAAGGGCGCAGTGTGGGGCCATAAGGATCAGCGATGCCTTGAAGCAGCAATTTGAAGCTGAATGCCACTAATTTTTGTTGCTATGCTTGAGAGTGTAGTCCTTGTAATGCTAGGAAATTATTGTGATTGGTGCAGATGATGCAATATGAAGGTTTAAGGTAACTGCCTGTTGCTTTGCAGGACTCTGTTTGCTTTCAATTAATAGAATAAAGATTGCTTTCAAACCAACACAACGCTTTTATTAAAAAAAAAACAACTGGAGGAGAGCGACAACAACAACAACAAAAAACACATCAGCACTGAGCAGGACGGGAGGTCCCAGGAGAAAGTGGGGTCCTGGGATGGTTAAAGATTTTTGTATGTACAGGGATCATATCCAGCCTTCTCCTTTGGAGTACAGTGCAGCAGGTACCGTACTTCAACAGGGATAAACTGCAGAGGGACGGGTGTTGAGTTCAGTGGGTACTGGGAGTCCGCAGACATGGACTGTGACGGGGGAGAAGTGGAATGCCGCAGGTACAGACTGAAGCCAGGAGGTTGTTAAGAGTGTTTTGACAGTGTCCGGGGGCTGCATGGGAAAGAATTTTGCGACAGCGGCTGCACAGGAGAGCAGGCACATAGTTGCTCAGTTTGCAGTGCTAATATCGCCTGGAGCATGTCTGCTTGGCGCTCCATAACTTTTGAGAGCCACTCCGTGGCTTCATTTTGGCGTGCCATGTTCTCCTTTTGGTCCCTCTTCTCGCTGTCCTGCCACTCCTTCAATTCCTGTTTTTCGGCCACGGAGTGCATCATAACCTCAAACAAAGTCCTCTTTAGTTCTTCGTGCCCGCTTTCTAATTCTGCACAGCCGTTCAGCCGGTGATAACAGAGGGAGGTTGGGTTCCCACGGTCATCTCTGTGAAGCCAAAATGCAACATTTTATAGAAGCAGTATTTTTTGCAACAAACAGAAACTGATTCAGTGATTTAAAACACAGCCAGTATTCACACCTGTCACTAATTGGCTGACCCCAGGCAAACACTCATGAGCCACAAGATCACCAAACCGGTGAGCAGCCACAGGGGCAGGGTAAATCAGTGTTCCTGGTTCCTACTATACACTGGGCACATGGCTCTTGGGGAAAGCCAGCACTGTAGGGGGGTCTGATAATCATTCCTGTCCCCACATTTTCCACATGCTGTGTTCATTATGGAAGATATCTCACTGCTGAGGATGAGCAGGGAATCAAGGGAGGGTCTTCTCCAAGACTGCGGCTTCTTCCCTGGCCCTTATGCGGCTCGCCTGTGTGCAGCAATAGTGCAGTGGCGTGGGAAAGTTACCGTTAATGGAGCAAGAAACAAAGCAGTTCTGCCAAAGGACCTGCGGCAGCGGATTGCCCAATATCTCCATGAGAGTTTCCTGGATATCTCTGAGGCAGATTCTTGTGAGAGAGTCAATCAACACCCTGTTCCGCCAATTAGACCAGGCATGTGGTGTTATGCGCATCATAGAGACACAAGCCTGCTTTCTGCAACCCTCCTGCCCCAACAACTCGCTTCAGTGATTCCCAAAATCAAATCCACTTACCAGTGCTCCTCTCCTGTTTGTGCTTTGTCAAGATCCAACAGCTGTGACTGGCTAGCCTCCTCCGGGGTAGAAAAGAGCTTTGGGATACATGCATCTCTGACCTTTGAGTTGTCCTCTGCCTCTGGGTCCCCCTCCCCCTCCTTGCCCAAGATTTCCTTCTCCTGGCTCGGTCCATTCTCGACTGGCACGCGAGCCACTGAAGTATCCACAGTGGCCTTCACAGTGGAGATGGGGTTGCCACAGAGTATCACATCCAGCTCTTTACAAAACCAGCAGCTCATGGGCGCAGCACCGTAGTGGCGGTTTGCCTCCCACACCTTGTGGTAGGCGTTCAGCAGCTCCTTCACTTTGACCCTGCACTGCAGTGTGTCCCGGTCATGGCCCCTTTCTGTCATGCATCTTGAAATCTGTCTGTAGGTGGTATCATTCCTACGGCCGGAGTGCATCTGGGACTGGACAGCCGCCTCTCCCCAAATGCTGATGGGGCCCAGTAGCTCGGCATTGCTCCAAGTGGGGGATTGCCTGGTGTGTGAAGCAGGCATGGCCACCTGGAAAGATAGGCTGAGACCACTGTCTGCATCACCGAGCAAACAGGAAAGGAACTTTCAAAATTCCAAAGGAATTTATGGGGTGGGGATGATAGTTGGTCACCTGAGGGCAGGGCAGCAGAGTTCAAACCGATGACCAGAGAGGCAAGAACAGGCATTGTGGGACACCTCCTGGAGGCTGTAATCAACCAGGGTGTCCACACTGGCACCGCGGCACTGTCGCAGAAAGCTGTACACCTCTCATCTGGGTTTTTGTTTGTTTGTTTGTTTTGTAAACAGTACTGCAACTGCGCAGTTTCTGCGCACTAAGTGGCTTGGCAATGTGTACACCTCAGGAGTTACAACGCAGAAACCTGCCAGTGTAGACAAGGCTTTAGTCACAAAAGGGGGCTATAGAGAAGCATGAGACACTCGCCCAGAGAAGGTGCTCTTTCTGATTAGCATTGCTGGCTCTTTAATGCCTGTCCTTAAAGAGGACAACAGACTGATTTTCTCACAGGATTGTGTAAGACACTAACCACAAGGGAACTGGTCCTGCTCTGGCTATAGTTTACAATTGATTTGTACGTGTTACTAGTATCCAGAGATCAAAATCCACACTAATACAAAGTGCATGTAAAACCAGATCTTTGACCCTTTTAGTAATTAAGAGATCCCACAGCACATTTTGCAAGGCAGACTGTTGGCTCAGGTATATTGGGCCAAATATCTTCTCCGTAACATTTTTGTTGTTTTAACTGACATTTTCTACATGTCCTCAGATACATAAAGTTGTTTGGTTCTATTAAGTAGAAGCTGCTGTGACATTATACCCCATATTCCTCATAAGAATATGGTTATGATATGAATATGGCCTAACTAAGATATATTTTATGCAAGATGGGTCTTGTAAGGTATAATCGGAAAGGTTATGATTTACTGAATATGATTATCCAAATTGTATACATGTATCATTTCTGTATCTAAAGTTAGGAATACTGACTATGTAACAATTACAACTGTGTGTGTATTTGGGAAACACTCACCACACAACAGGCCATCAGCTTTGATGGGCCATTAGGAAGAAACAATAAGACTTTAAAAATACTAAACACTATCCTGTACCAAGGGGTAGCTGTGTTAGTCTGTAATCACAAAAACAACAAGGAGTCCAGTGACACCTTAAAGACTAACAGATTTATTTGAGCATAAGCTTTCGTGGGTAAAAACCTCACTTCTTCAGATGCATGGAGTGAAAGTTACAGATGCAGACATAAATATACTGACAAATGAAGAGAAGGGATTTACCTCAAGTTGAGAACCAGTGTTGACAAGACCAATTCGATCAGGGTGGATGTAGTCCACTCCCAACAATAGATGAGGAGGTGTCAATTCCAGGAGAGGCAAAGCTGCTTCTGTAATGAGCCAGCCACTCCCAATCCCTATTCAAGCCCAAATTAATGGTGTTAAATTTGCAAATTTTTTTTTTTTTAGCAGAACTAAAATTAAAGGAGTACTTGTGGCACCTCAGAGACTAACAAGTTTATTAGAGCATAAGCTTTCGTGAGCTACAGCTCACTTCATCGGATGCATCCGATGAAGTGAGCTGTAGCTCACGAAAGCTTATGCTCTAATAACTTTTTGTTAGTCTCTAAGGTGCCACAAGTACTCCTTTTCTTTTTGCGAATACAGACTAACACGGCTGCTACTCTGAAACCTTTAGTTCTGCTGTTTCTCTTTGAAGTCTGTTTCTGAAGTTTTTTTGTTCAAGTATAGTTACTTTCAAATCTGTTATAGAATGTCCAGGAAGATTGAAGTGTTCTCCCACTGGCTTTTGTGTGTTACCATTCCTGATGTCCAATTTGTGTCCATTTATTCTTTTACGTAGGGACTGTCCAGTTTGGCCAATGTATATGGCAATGGGGCATTGCTGGCACATGATGGCATATATAACATTTGTAGACATGCAGGTGAATGAGCCTCTGTTGGTGTGGCTGGGTCCTCTGATGGTGTCTCTAGAGTACATATGGGGACAGAGTAGGCAACGAGGTTTGCTACAGGGATTGGTTCCTGGGTTAGCATTTCTGTGGTGTGGTGTGTAGTTACTGGTGAGTATTTGCTTCAGGTTGGGGGGTTGTCTGTAAGCGAGGACTGGCCTGTCCCCCAAGGTCTGAGAGACTGAGGAATCATTTTCCAGGATAGGTTGTAGATCGTTGATAATGTGCTGGAGAGGTTTTAGCTGGGGCTGAACGTGACGGCCAGTGGTGTTCTGTTATTTTCCTTTTGGGGCCTGTCCTGTAGTAGGTGATTTCTGGGTACCCATCTCGCTCTGTCAATCTGTTTCCTCACTTCCCCAGGTGGGTATTGTAGTTTTAAGAATGCTTGATAAAGATCTTGTAGGTATTTCGTCTCTGTCTGAGGGACTGGAGCAAATTTGGTTGTATCTTAGGGCTTGGCTGTAGACAATGGATCGTGTGATGTGTCCTGGATGGAAGCTGGAGGCATGTAGGTAAGTATAGCGGTCAGCAGAGTTCCAGTATGGGTGATGTTTATATGACCATCACTTATTTGCACTGTAGTGTCCAGAAAGTGGATCTCTTGTGTGGATTGGTCCAGGCTTAGGTTGATGGTGGGGTGGAAATTGTTGAAATCGAGGTGGAATTCTTCAAGGGCCTCCTTTCCCTAGGTCCATATGATAAAATTCATTTGCAAATTTAACACCATTAATTTGGGCTTGAACAGGGACTGGGAATGGTTGGCTCATTACAGAAGCAGCTTTGCCTCTCCTGGAATTGACACCTCCTCATCCATTGTTGGGAGTGGACTACATCCACCCTGATCGAATTGGTCCTGTCAACACTGGTTCTCTATTTGTGAGGTAACTCCCATCTCTTCATGTGTCACTATATTTATGTCTGCATCTGTAACTTTCACTCCATGCATCTGAAGAAGTGAGGTTTTTACCCACGAAAGCTTATGCTCAAATAAATCTGTTAGTCTTTAAGGTGCCACCAGACTCCCTGTTGTTTTTGTAAACACTATCTTGGACTTCTAATAATTTTCCACTGGGGGGGGGGGGCTGTCAAGACTGGGAAACAAAAGATTCCTACCTTGCGTTAATCTTTTTTTAAGGCTGGGGAGTAAGGCAAACAGACTCTTGTCCATTGCCTTCCTGCCCAAGAAGACAGACTGCTGAAAGCACTTGAAGAGACAGAGGAACTAAGCTAAGGGAAAGGCAAGGGCTGAATCTAGACTGAGTCTATGGCTACACTACGAGGCTTTTAGAGAGACAGCCGTGCTGCTACAGCCATGCTGCTAAAAGGCACGCAGTGTAGCTGCTCTTTGTCGGCAGGAGAGAGCTCTACTGCCGACAAAAAATTTCCACCCCCCACAAACAGCACTCCTGAAAGACAAAAGTTTTGCCGCCGAAATGCCAGTGTAAACAAACCCTGACACAGAGGAGTCTAGTCTGTAAAGAGAAATAACTGGAAATCTAAGCTACAGAAACTCTGCATCCTGCCTAGTGTTAACATTTAGGATGAGAAATTACATTTTGTAATCTGTTTCTTGAGTGAATCAGGCTTAGTTTGCATGTTTTGTTTTATTTGCTTAGCAATCTGCTTTGTTCTGTTTGCTATCTCTTATAATCACTTAAAATTTACCTTTTATAGCTAATAAACTTATTTCTTGTTTTAACAACCCAGTTTGTGCAATTTATAACGGGGGGGGGAGGAGAAGTTGTGAATATCTCTCTTCACATTGAAGGAGAGGGTGAATTTTTACGAGATTGCACTGTAGATCTTTCTATACAGCAGAAGACATTATTATCTTGGGTGTACTTTTCAGTGAGAAGCTGCGCTTGAGTGCTGGGCAATTGCCTAGTTGAACTGTCTCAGAGAGCTGTTTGCAGACTCTGTGTGATTCTACAGCTGGTGCTCCTTACCTGCGTGGATGCTGCCAGAGAGCCTGATTCAGCAAAAAGGGAGAGGGACCCCAGGCTAGTGGAGGAGGCAGGCTCAGTGAAATCCCAGTACATCAGGTGGCATCCCAGGAGGGGGGTCTAACCCATCACAGCTACATTCCACTCCAGAAGTGGCTGCACAGCTGTGGCACAAGTAGTCATTTCAGGATGGAGGGAGATAGACAGCTATCTTATGTGTTTAATATTCCAATGCCATGAAAAAATAAGTAATCTACACTAAGAATACAGCTTTGAACTCCAGAATTGTCAATTGGCAACATCTTCCTATTCCTTTTACACCAGCTTAGAAAAGGGCAGAATGGGGAGCTATTTTTTGTGTTCAATTAATATGTCAAGGGGAAAGGCTGATTCACCCTGTTTGCACAATAATTTTTTTTTAAATGCAAATACCCAAAAACTTGACTCTGGAACTAACAAGCTTCCAATAACAGCAAGGCCAAGAACTGAACAGACCATGAACACTGAACTTCCCTCATTGCTAGAAGAGACCCCACTTGGTCAAAGCTCCGGTATACTGGCTGCAGGCACAGTGCACTACTCATTCCCCCTGCTGTATGTGCTCTGGGGGCAATAGAAGATTTTGATCTCCAACTCTGACCTTGCACCAGTGGTAACTAAGTAAAAACAAAATGGAAAAAACAGAGAAAAAAGAAAGAATTTGAGCCTCTGGTGCCAACAGAATTAATAAAGGCATACCACCCAGTTATTTTAAATCCTCTCTTCATGTACCTAAAAGCTTTAGCTCTAACCGTGAGACATTTACATCACACAGTGAAACGCATCCCTCCAACAGGAGGTAGGCAGCCTTGATAGGGCATTCAAGTGAGCTTAAGTGTACTTGATAACAAATGTTAAAATATGCCACTTTACTTTCCCCGACCTCTAAACAAAATTCCAGTTGGGAACAAGATGCTTTACTCCCAACTCTGTTCTTCTGAGAACACCACCCCACAAATGCACACCCCCAAAACAACATGACACATGCTGGCACTTTAACTTGAGTAGCAGCACCTTGACCTCCTCCAGTACACGGAGCCTAAGCAGTCTTTAGATAGAGGAAGCATGGGATGTAGAATATGTAATCCTATGTCTGGAGCTCTCTGCCCAGTTGAGGTTTTTAGTTAAATGGTGTTAAATTCAAGTCTCATGTTTCAGACAATGGAATGAAGGATACTGGAAGATGAGCCTGCACTACAGGTACTAAACAGCTGCTTCTACGCCCTCCACAAACAGCTTCTCCAATTCACATCACTGTACAGCTGGAGGAACCAGGAACTGGAAAGTATTTCAGTTACCACATTTCTTTCACGCACTGCCAAGGCCCTCCAGATGGCAAACAGGGGCTAGACGCAATCCAGAGTCTCAAGAAGTGAGAGGACATGAGATCACCTAATCCAGCTCCAAGCCTCCTCCTGGCTTCTGTGACTAAACAGCATAATCTAGGATGTCCGATGCTGTCTCCTCGTTAAAGGCTTTACGAGGGAGACATGATTGAGAGTATGGGTTTCTGCAACAGCAGGGGATAAGGAATAAGACCGAGTACCTGAGCATTTTCACAGGCAAGGTGCATGGGGAAGAGGTATGGAGAGGGATAGGGAACCTGGACATTCCCAGTGTTAAAGGCAGAGAGTTCTGTACTACAGAGCTCAAAGTAGACACACCAAGCTGCCCTAAGTGTGAGCTAACTAAAGGAGCAGAGGCTGGCTATGTGGTATATTCCATTTCCAGAGCTAAAAATGGAATTTTGTTTTGAGCATCTTGGCTTCTCATTTTACAATTGAACTTCTCATTAACATGCAACCCAGCTTAGGTACATTTTAAACACTACTTTAAAACAGTTATGCCTGATTCATAAAGGACAGACAAACTATGCTGGTACTATGATTAGAAGAAACTGGTTTAAAATCATATTTAAGAACAGTTCTGCTATGATAGTTTCTCTTCAGTACAGACAGAGCTTTTCAGTGATTTGGGGTGATTTGGAGACATCCTTCCTCCCCAAAGGGACATGATTTTCAAAGGGTTCAGTACCCACCCTTTGCAAATCAGGTCTCTTTTAAGGTATCTCAAAACTTGATTGCCCAAAATTTGAACCACCCCAAATCACTAGTCACTTCTGAAAATGTAGATTTAATGCTGTCTCACAACTGCAGACAAGGAAAGATACAACCACATGGGAAAAACAAACTTCTAATAGATATGTGCTTTGAACCTGACAAATATACTGAGAATACTGATGGCACCAGACAGCATTCAGGTATGTAAACTGAACTGGGGAGGAGAAGGCCCTGTATGGAGTATGGGAATATTTTTTCCTGGGAAAGACTGTTGGAAATATCTGACTACTGGGACAATCTGGTTTCTCCTAAAGGCAACCAGCTTGCTCCATAGAATTATTTGTACGTGCCCCATAGATAAAAGTAGGGCTGTCAAGTGATTTAAAAAATTTATCACGATTAATCATGCTGTTAAACAATAACAGAATACCATTTATTTAAATATTTTTGGACGTTTTCTGTATTTTCAAATATATTGATTTCAATTACAACACAGAATACAAAGTGTACAGTGCTCACTTTATTTCTGATTACAAATATTTGCACTGTAAAAAACAAAAGAAATAGTATATTTCAATTCACCTTATACAATTACTGTAGTGTAACCTCTATCATTAAAGTTGAACTTACAAATGTACAATTTTGTACAAAAAAACTTGCATTCAAAGATAAAACAATGTAAAACTTTAGAGCCTACAAGTCCAATCAGTCCTACTTCTTGTTCAGCCAATTGCTCAAACAAGTTTGTTTACATTTGCAGAAGATAATGCTCCCGGCTTCTTGTTTACAATGTCACCTGAAAGTGAGAACAGGCGTTTGATTGCATTGAACTGTTGTAGCTAGTGTCTCAAGAATTTACATGCCAGACGCACTAAAGATTCTAATGTCCCTTCATACTTCACGCACCATGCCAGGGGACATGCGTCCATGATGATAACGGGTTCTGCTTGATAACCATCCAAAGCAGTGTAGACCAATGCATGTTCATTTTCATCATCATGAATCAGATGCCACCAGCAGAGGGTTGATTTTCTTTTTTGGTGGTTTGGGTTCTGTAGTTTCCGCATCAGAGTGTTGCTCTTTTAAGACTTCTGAAAGCATGCTCCACACCTCATCCCTCTCAGTTTTTGGAAAGCACTTCAGATTCTTAAAACTTGAATCGAGTGCTGTAGCCATCTTTAGAAATTTCACATTGGTATCTTCTTTGCATTCTGTCAAATTTGCAGTGAAAGTGTTCTTAAAATGAACAACATGTGCTGAGTCATCATCCGAGACTGCTATAACATGAAATACATGGCAGAATGTGGGTAAAACAGAGCAGGAGACGTACTATTCTCCCCAAAGGTGTTCAGTCACAAATTTAATTAACGCATTATTTTTTTTTATTAAGCATCATCAGCATGGAAGCATGTCCTCTGGAACAATGGCTGAAGCATGAAGAGGCATATGAATCTTCAGCGCATCTGGCGCATAAATATCTTGAGACACCAGTTACAACAGTGCCATGCGAATGCCTGTTCTTACTTTCAGGGACATTGTAATTAAGAAGTGGGCAGCATTATCTCCCATAAATATAAACTAACATTTCTCTTAGCAGTTGGCTGAACAAGAAATAGGACTGAGTGGACTTGTAGGCACTAAAGTTTTACATTGTTTTGTTTTTGAGTGCAGTTATGTAACAAAAAAACCTGTTTGTAAGTTGCACTTTCATGATAAAGAGATTGCATTACAGTACTTGTATGAGGTGAATTCAAAAATACTATTTCTTTTGTTTATTTTTACAGTGCAAATATTTTTAATAAAAAATAATATAAAGTGAGCACTGTACACTTTGTATTCTATGTTGTAATTGAAATATATTTGAAAATGTAGAAAAATATAAAAAATATTTAATACATTTCAGGTGGTATTCTATTGTTTAACAGTGTGATTAATCGCAATAAATTTTTTTACTCGAGATTAATTTTTTGAGTTAATCGTGAGAGTTAACTGCGAATAATCGACAGCCCTACATAAAAATAATCACAGGTAGCCATGAGTTCCTAGCATCCAAGAGAAGAGCAAAATCCATCAAATCAACCCAATCTTCCCTTTTAAATTTGGTGGTGGAATTTTAAAAAGGGGGTCTCTCAAACCGCCAGGAGCAGATCACAGCTTTACATTGAAGTACTCCAGCTAACAGAGAGATGTTGACAGGTTTTCATTACACAAACTTAGAGTTGACAAACTGTCTTATGATTTTAGATGGGGAAGGCACTATCATTTCAGTGTACACCCCAGGAAATTCTCTTCCCTACCTCCCCTGCCCAAAGAAATAGCATAGCCCCTTTTGGTTTTAGCTGATAATAAAGAGGTGTGCGCGCTGGGGGAGGTTTCTTAAAGAAGGAAACAGTTGGACTGTCCCTAAGGCTTTCAGGGGAAATGCAGAGAACACCAAAAATAACTCACACCTACTCTTTGGTGCTCCCTTGTTTGCTTGCTGCTCATGCACATGCAAAATGCCACCCAGTTCATAGTCACCAAATTATTCAGCCCCATTCCTACAAGGCATCTTTGTATATGTTCAAAAAGCTGTTCCCCATGACTGGTATGGAGAAAGTAAATAAAGACATGTTATTTACTCCTTCTCATAACACAAGAACTAGGGGTCACCAAATGAAATAGGCAGCAGGTTTAAAACAAACAAAAGGAAGTATTTCTTCCTACAATGCACAGTCAACCTGTGGAACCCTTTGACAGAGGCTGTTGTGAAGGCCAAGACTATAACAGGGTTTAAAAAAGAACTAGAAAGGTCCATCGATGGCTATTAGCCAGGATGGTGTCCCTAGCCTGTTTGCCAGAAGCTGGGAATGGGTAACAGGGAATGGATCACTTGATGTTTACATGCTCTGTTCATTCCCTCTGAAGCACCTGGTTGGCCACTGTCAGAAGACAGGATACTGGGCTAGACGGACCTTTGGTCTGACCCTGTATTGCCGTTCTTATGTTCTTCAAACCTGATTTAGTCATGCATACATTAAGTTCAGTATTGCAGTATACTTACCCCATCCATTAACATTACCATGTTACAGTGTCTGCAGATCTTTTCTCCCTGCAACAGAAACTGCTGTTCCCCACAGATTCCTACTAAATGTGTTTCAAACAATCTGGCCAAGGTAGGAACAGAGCTGCTTTGCTGCCCTGACATCTTGTAGGCATGGAGTAGAAATCTTACCAAGTGTGTGGATATGGACAGACTAATTCACAACAGCCACACAAGAGTTATGGGGAGCTGACAGACAAGAATGGAAGCTCTAAAGGCAGGAAGCCTGCTAAGAGCGATTACCAGCATGTGCAGAGTATGTAAGGCACTTCTAATATGACACACACTCTCCAAAAGGCTTTCATAGCAAGCAATACAGCCACTGTATTTTGAGTACACTTAAAAAAAACGTGTTGCCAACACTGCTTCTTGGTATTACAGGTAGACCTAATACTTTAGAAATGGGGTCTGGTGAAATGGGGTGGGGCTCTCACATCTAGAGTTTTTTATGCAGAAACTGAGGGCCAGGTGTTTCAACCCGTACATAAACCATCTCCCTTCATTCACAAGCAGGTGACACAAATGCCCAGAGAGAAGAAAAAAATTTAAATGGTACTTACGCGGCATGATCCCCTGGCTCACCAGTTCTTCCCGTGTCCGTCGCTGCTGGAGCTTCAACTGCAGCACTGCAGGATGGCAGAGAGAGAGGAGAGGGGGAAACAGATCAGTCGGAGACACCACAACATGGGGCACATTTTCAAACACACTGTATTTTCCTCTTCTTACTCCAAAATAAGTGAGAACGGAAGAGAAAGCCCACTCCTCCCACCTCACTCATCTGCACTCCTGCAATTGCAGAAGTGGCCTTAAGCAGTAAGGTTTCCGTATTCGCTGTGGGTGATGAGGAGAGGAAGTTGCAAAGGGTCTTGGCAGGACGATAAAAATCCGCAAAGCAGAAAAGCCAGGCCTGTTTCTCAAGAAGCTGTAGAGACCAAGTTCTCTCTCCAAACCATGAACATTTAAAAACAAACAAAATATGGACTGACTGTGCTCCAGTAGGAAGGGTCCAACACTAAAATAACAAACAGCCCCTAAAATTGTAATTGCCCATGTATCAGTTATTTTTATATAATATCTTGGTCACTAAAATGTATTTCAAGTGAAAGATTTATGACTGATTCTCCCCTCCACCTGCAAATTCTGTAGCATCCTCACATCATGTCCTCAAGGTGACATCTAAGGAATATCTAGAGACCCTACCCCAGATTCAAGGGAACCCTTTCACCATTACTGGGATTTTATTTTAGTTTTTGGTGATGCATTAAAATGTTTAATACAAATAAAACTGCTTCAGAGTTTCAAACACAAGCTTTCAACATACTTATTACAACTGCAGCATGCAGGTTACAGAGGGAGTGGTTCGTCCATTAAAACTATTCATTCAGGGAGGAGTTGCGGGGGTGTCCATCTAACATCAAAGTACAGCTCCCACAATAAGATGGCCCTTGGAAACTAGAGCTAATACTAATAAGTATTGGGTCCCATCCCCTCTTCAAATTCACACCTCTGTCAAGGTACTTGTATCTACATCCTCACAGTAGACAAGCTCTTCCCATTTAAGAAAAGAGCTTTTGCAATTGTTCAAAACAGTCGATACACAGTGTCATATGCTGAATGCCATAGCTCTTCGCCTGAACCTAGAGAAATTGAAAGGCAAAGAAACTGTCTTTTTCCAGCATTGTCTGTGAGAAGACAGATAAGAAAACCCCAAAACAAATACAATGGAACCACTAGCATATGCACATGCCTTACAGGCTCAAGCATTATTTTACCATAACCCTTGTCCTTCCTCTTCCAATTGCCTCTTTTTTGTCCATCTACCTGAATTTAACCTGTGCACTCTTCAAGGCAAGGATTCATCTATTTTAAGGCCAGAAAGGATCATTAGATCACCTAATCTGACTTCCTGTATGTTACAGGTCATAGAATTTCACCCACTTACCCCAGTATTGAGCCCAATAACTTGTGTTTGGCTAAGCACATCTTCCAGAAAGGCATCCAGTCTTGATCTGAAGACTTCAAAAGATGAAGAATCCACCAGTTTCATTATGTTAACTGATAAAAATTTGTTTCTATTTCAGCAAAAAAAACGAGGAGTCCTTATGGCACCTTAGAGACTAACAAATGTATCTGGGCATAAGCTTTCGTGGCCTAGAACCCACTTCACCAGATGTATGAAGTAAAAGATACAGGAGCAGGTATAAATACATGAAAGGATGAGGGTTGCTTTACCAAGTGTTAGGTCAGTCTAACGATTTGTTAGATTTGTCTAACAAAGTCAATTTGTCTGGCTTTAGCTTCCAGCCATTGGTTCTTGTTACATCTTTCTTCATTAGTTTAAAGAGCCCTTTAGTACCCAGTATTTTCTCCCTGTGAAGGTATTTACACACAAATCAAGTAATCTTTCAATAGGCTAAAGAAATTGAGCTCTAAGTTTCTCAGTGTAAGGCATCTTCTCTAAACCATTAATCATTTTTGTAGCTCTTTTCTGTATGCCCTCCAATCTTTCACCATCCTGTTTAAAAGGTTGACACCGAAACAGTATGCACTATTCCAGTACTGTCTCATCAATAATATACGCAGAGGTAAAAATCACCTCCCTATTCCTACTCACTGCTCCCGTTTATACATCCAGTGATTTGAATAGGCCTTTTAGCCACAGCATCACACTGGGAGCTCATGTTGAGATGCTGGTCCACTATGACCCCTAGATCCTTTTCAGGATATAATCCTCTGTACATTCGGCTGCATTAGTACACATTTGTTTTGAATGGGACCAACTTAACAAGTGACCCAGATCACTCTGTAGGACTGTCCTATCAAAATTTACCTGTCTACTAATCTTGGTGTCATCCCCACATTTTTTTTTAAACCAGTAGTGATTTTATATTTTCTTCCAGATAATTGAAGAAATATTGACTAGCATAGGGACGATTCCTACAGAACTCCACTAGAATAACCCTGATTTGATGATGATTCCCTACTGATATCTCTCAGGGAGCCAGTTAATCCATTTAACATGTGCTTTATTGATATATTATATACTTCTATTTTTTTTTTAATTCAGAATATCATGCGGTACTAAATCAAATGCTTTACCCATGTCTAATTATATTATATCTACGCAGTTATCTTTGTCAACCAAACTGGTCATCCCAAAGAATGAAATAAGGTTTGACAAGACATATTTTCCATAAAACCATGTTGAATGGCATTAATTATACTTCTATCCTTTATTCTTGAATGGTGGAATCCTGTATCAGCTTTTCCATTATTTTGCCCAGGAACGATGCCAGGTTAACCAGCCTAGAGTTATCTGGATCATCCCACTTACTCTTTTTGAATATTGGCACATTAGCCCTCTTTCAGTTTTCTGGAATGTCCCCAGTATTCCAAGATTTATTAAAAATTAACATCAGTGGGACAGAGATCTTCTCAGCCAACTCTTTTAGCCTCTTAGGTGCAAGTTATCAGAGCCTGATTTAAAAATATGTATCTAGAAGATATTGTTTACATCCTCCCTAGTTATTAATGGATTGCAAAGTACTTCATCATCCTCATATGATGAGAGAACACAATCCTGCTTCCTGCCAAATCCACAACAGAAATATTTATTTTACACTTCAGCCTTTTCTGCATTATCACCTCAGCCAATTTTTAAAGATACTTAGGCACCTAACTCCCAATGATTCCATTGTGACGCAAGTACTGAAATACCTTTTAAAATCTAGCCCAAAGTCATTTACCGAGAAAAAAATATCCTAAAAGGTACATCCCTTATCAAGTGATATCAACAGGACAGAATACTTTGTGCATGCACACAAAAGATTTCAAGGGTAAAACATTGCCAGCATAAAATGCACTTTTTCAAGGGTTATTCCACAGTTCATTATTTGAGGGGGATGACAGAGGGAAGGACCCCTCCCCCAGATTCCTTTGGCATAAATAAGTACTCTCGATTCCACATGTTATTGAATTCCATATATTTAGGAGATCACCTGTTCACGTACGCGAGTGTGTGACTCCTATATATAGGGTAACAGATGTCCCTAGAGCCAATTCAAGGCTGTCATTCACAAAGGTCTGCCAAGAACGAGGAGAGTTTTATAAAAGCCATTTACAGCCATGGACTAGTTCACTCCGTTTCTTTAATATTCAGAAAATGGCACTTCCCCCAACCCCCACGTATTATTAAAAAGCTCCAGAGAGAAGGTGGGAGATGGCACAGTGCTCTAGTGGAAACAATAGGTATGAGTGTGTCTATACTAACAAAAATCAGAGACAATTACACTACAGCTACTACCTGTGGCACTACACTGATGGTAAAACATAGCACTGATGTTTTTACTACTATTATTCTAACCCTAGAGCTGCACCAGTGGAGAATTACACAAACACACCCTATTAGACCAGAGCTCAGTAACTCTCCGACCAATGGCTGGTAGGAGCTGGAAGCTTAACTCACTGGGGCTGCATCTATTTAGGGAACTCTCCTATTCTTATTCTAGCATCAGTGCAGAGCTGCATCAGCACTTACAATGGTGGGAACACTAGAAAAGGCTGAGTTCAGTCGCTTTTACCACCATGTCATCTAACCCAGCAGTAGTGTTTTTCAATTATGCGTATGGGAGTGCAAACTGTCCATTTGTAAACTATATTTAGTGTTTAAAAGTGTGACCAGAATTATAAAGACAGTACATCCCCCAGAATTTCACATGGTGAAACCACACACACACACACACACACACACACACACACACACACACAAGATGCTTTCGTCACAGCAGACATTAGACAGTGTCAAAAGTTTAAAAAAATACTATGCTCCGAATTATCTTTTTCATTAGAAGAACCAAAGAAATATGTAGATTAAAAGTGAGAGCTATTTAGTGGAGAGGCCGCAAGATACCTTGGATATAGGACATTTATTGCTGAAATAATCACATTTCTATACTGCCTTGCATTCTGAAGAATCCCAAAACTATAAAAATTTCACTCACCAGCATTGCAATGAAGTGTAAGCCACATGTAAAGTGAATCAAAAGGAAGGTTACTTACCTTACCTTATATTAACTGGAGTTCAAGAAGTATGGTCCCTAAGGGTATTCACTTTGGTTGCACATGCACTTGCACCTGAGCGTCCGTTGGTCTGCACTTGCATCCTATACCTCCTCATGCACTGAATCAAGAGTATAAGGGATGATGCAGACCATCTGGCTCTCCAGTTCCTACTCTACCGTGAATCAAATGAGGATCTGAGCAGAGGGGAAGGAGGGAGGGCTGGTCATGGACTACCCATAGGGATCACACATTTTGAAGAACTCCATTTACTATAAGGTAAGTAAACCTTTTCTTCTTTGAGGGCTGGTCTTTAGGGGTATTAGCTATGCTCACTGAGGAAGCGTTCTGTATCACAGATCTTAGGATCGATGATCCAAAGGAAGCATCCTCAGCAAAAGATTGAACCAGGGCATAATGCCTCCTAGTAAAGTTGTGAATGGAGATTCAAGTCACTACTCTACAGATCTCTGATCCAGTGAGTCCCTGCTCGGAGCATAGACCATCTTTAACCATGCCTGGAGGTACCATAGGTGAAGACTTGTGAAGGGGATCATATAGGTGTATGAAGCCATATGGTCTAGAATTATCAGGGAGGATCGTACTGTCATCTGGGGTCTGAGTCAAAGTTGGGTGATGAGATCCTTTAACATGAGGACTCTGTCCTGAGGTAAGCAAGCTTTGGCCACATTTGAGTTCAGACTTATTCCAATAAATTCTATAAACTTATGTGGGGGTTAAAGTAGACTTTTGTGGATTTATCTGAAGTCCTAAAGAGTGAAAGAAGTCGGGTAAGGAAGACGTGACTGCTGCCTGCATTTCTTGCTATTATCGTCCTGCAAGCAGCCAGTTCTCTAGATAGGAAAATATTGGGCTGCCTTTTCAGTGCAGATATACTGCTACCACAGAGAGTACCTTAAAAAAAAAAACACAACAGGACTGTTGAGGCAGAAGAGGAGCATTGTGTATTGAAAGCATTCTAGGCCCTTAAAGTGAGGAATCTCCTGTGTGCTGGCTGAATGTCTATATGAAAACATATATTCCAAACCTGAAGAAGATCTCTGTGATGCTCAAAAGCTTTCATCTTCCACCAACAAAAGATGGTCTAATAAAAGATATTACCTCACCCATCCTGTCTCTTGCATGAAATTAGGCATTTTTCAAATAGACTGCCACAAGCTAGTTGCCTTCATTCAGGGAGGAGATTATTGAAGCCAAGGCAGTCATCCACAATCTTGAATGCTGAACAGAAGACATTTAGCTGTTAGAGGTCCAGGATAGGTCTCTAGCCTCACCTTCTCTTTGGGGATGAGGAAATATATAGAGTAAAAGCCCTTGCCCTGATGTACAGAGATATGGGCTCTATTGCCCCTAACTGGATTAGGGAGTCCATCTCCCGTTTGAGAATCCTTTTGAGAGAGAAGTCCCTGAAGAGGGATGGGAAGGAGGATCTTGGAGAAGGAGCAGAAAGGAATTTTATCATGTAGCCAGTCAAGAAGATATTTAAAATTCATTTGCCTGATGTGATATGCTGCCACATCACGAGGAAGTGAGCCAGGCAGCCACCAAAGCAGCAGGGGGAAAATGTCTGTGCAGTGAATGGCTGACGGCTCTTGAGCATCCCTTCAAAATGCCTTCTTGCTAGGTGGCTGGGATTGAAAGGAGGATGGCAGTTGTGTGGTGCATCAGCTACACCGTAGCCTCTGGCTCTTCCTAGTTGTCTTATAGCCCTTCTGATGGTAGAAAGGCTGAGGGGCTGCACAGTATCTATGAGGAGGCAGCTTAGAGTATTTCCTAAGAGGTCCCAGGGTGTATATCCCCAAAGAGTGGAGAGTGGCATGAGAGTCCCTGAGGACATGAAGCGACTCATCTGTTTTCGAACTCAACAGGTTACCATCCTTGAAGGGGAGAGGATCTCTGTCTCCTGAACCTTATTAGGGAACCCTGAGGACTGTAACCAAGAAGCTGCCTTATAGACACCAAGGTTTCCATGGAGTGTGAAACCGTGTCTGCAATATCGAGCAATGCCTAAAGGGGCAATCTAGCAGCCAGTTTCCCTTCATATAGGAAGACCTGGAATAGGGGCCTGTGGTAGCTTATTAGCAAACTCTGACAGGTTATTACTACTAACATCATCTATTTGGACATTAATGGCCAACAGGACGGCTGAGGAAAAGTTCTTTCTACTGAAGAGGTCTCTTGGAGTCTTTGTCCAGAGGAGTGGTCCTAGGCTGCTGCAGCCTGTTTCACTCTGTGACCTACTGGACTACTAATGAATTCAGTTAGGGTGGGAAAACAAATATTCCATCCCTTTGGAGGGAAAAAAGTAATTTTTCTTAGCCCTCTTTGGGGCTGGGGCACAGATAGCTGATGTGTATATCAAACAGTCTTTGTGGGCTCCAAAGTGGAGTCATTAATAGAGATTGCCATCTTGGAAGGAGCTGTAGGCTGGAGAATACCCAGGCATTCATGGTAGGATCCTGAACCTCTTCCAGTGAGGTCTGGAGAATGTAAGCAATCCTCCTCAAGAGATCCTGGTACTGCCTATAATCGCCTCGTGGTGAAGGAGAGGCCAGTCTCCTGCCTCATCTGGAGAGTGTCTTTGTTGAAAGTAGGATCCAGTGTCCTGATAGTCCAGGGTCCAAAAGTATGGATCCCAGGAGCCCCAGTATGACCAGTGGGTGGGATATAAGGGTACAGAGGCGGGTCCCTCGAGGGTACCATTGGTCCCTAGCCCAATAATGTGGTTCATGAGGAAGCAGAGGCATCCAGAAGGCTCTGTAAGCCCTGTCCACTCTCATCTCAGGACCACCAGGGGAACCACTGTTCCTCCAAGGTATACCAGTCATACAACTCTATGGCAAAGCTGATGGTACCATCTGTATTGCGACAGTCTGGCTGGAGGCAAAAAACAGCAAATACTTTACCAATGATGTTGCAGCCTCCACGGCATGGCTGGTACTGGGAACCAGTGAATAACATGATGCCTGGGTAGTGACGTCCCTTGATAATATGAAGTCTGAATGGATCAGCAATTGGTTATCAGTGTAAATCACCAGGTCCTCGAGAAGAGCATATCAAGGCCTAGCAGGAGGATAGCTAGCCAGACTCTTTGGTACAGGCAGATCCACCAGTGCAAGTTTGGGTACAGCAGTCTTCTAACGGTGCAGTACTGTACTTGTAGAGTGTGAACGTTTCCTTCTTTCGCTGTGCAGTGCACAGGGCAGTCCTGCCCCTTTCATAGACAGTTTTGGAGCACCGGTAGCTCCCAGTACACATGATGCCTGCTCATGCTCCCCATTAGCTCCAGACATCTGCCATCGGGGTCGCATAGTCTCACTTGGTACTGAGAAGAAGGGAGAGGAGGGGAGCAGCAGGTCTTTTCATAGAGGGACAATGGAACAATTTGTTCTTCTTTATGATGGTGTTTATCTTTACCATCCTCAAGCCTCCATTTAGTGGAGTCATTTGCAGGAGATAATGCTGCCCACTTCTTGTTTACATTGCACCTGGAAGTGAGAACAGACATTCACATGGCACTGTTGTAGCAGGTGTTGCAATATATTTACGTGCCAGATGCGCTAAAGATTCCTATGTCCCTTCATCTTCAACCACCATTCCAAAGGACGTGTCCATGCTGATGACGGGTTCTGCTTGATAATGATCCAAAGCAGTGAGGCCTGACACATGCTCATTTTCATCATCTGAGTCAGATGCCACCAGCAGAAGATTGATTTTCTTTTTTTGATGGTTCGGATTCTGTAGTTTTCACAACAGAGTGTTGATCTTTTAAGACTCCTGAAAGCATGCTCCGCACCTTGTCCCTCTCAGGGTATGTATACACTACAAAATTAGGTCAAATTTATAGAAGTCGGCTTTGTAGAAAGCATTTTTATACAGTCGAGTGTGTGTGTCCCCACACAAATGCTCTAAGTGGATGTAGTCGGCGGAGTGTGTCCACAGTACCGAGGCAACCGTCGACTTCCGGAGCTTTGCACTGGGGTAGCTATCCCACAGTTCCCGCAGTCTCCACCACCCATTTGAATTCTGGGTAGAAATCCCAGTGCCTGATGGGGCTAAAACATTGTCGCGGGTGGTTCTGGGTACATATTGTCAGGCCCCCGTTCCCTCCCTCCCTCCGTAAAAGCAAGGGCAAACAATCATTTTGTGCCTTTTTTCGTGAGTTACCAGTGCAGACGCCATACCACGGCAAGCATGGAGCCCGCTAAGCTAACCATCCCAGTATGTCTCCTGGGTGCTGGCGGACGTGGTACTGCATTGCTACACAGCAGCAGTTTATTGCCTTTTGGCAGCAGACAGTGCAGTATGACTGGTAGCTGTCATCAACGTAGCCCTCGGTGCTCTTTTAACTGGGCGCCTGGGCAAACATGGGAGTGACTCAGCCAGGTCATTTCCCTTGTTTCGTCTCATGGCGACTGAGTCCTACCAGCAGTGCACTGTCTTTTAATCTGCAGCTAGCAGAAGACGATGGCCAGTAGTCATACTGCACCGTCTTCTGCCAAGCACCCAGGAAGTGACGATGGCTAGCGGTCGTACTGCACAGTCTGCTGCCAGCATGATGTATAAAGACAAAGTGGCTCAAAACAAGAAATAGACCAGATTTGTTTTGTATTCATTTTCTCCTCCCTCCCTCCGTGAAATCAACAACCTGCTAAACCCAGTTTTGAGTTCTATCCTTGAGGCGGCCATTCGGTTTCTCACAAAGCCACCCCCTTTGTTGATTTTAATTCCCTGTAAGCCAACCCTGTAAGCCATGTCATCAGTCGCCCCTCCCTCCGTCAGGGCAACAGCAGACAATCGTTCCACGCCTTTTTTCTATGCAGACGCCATACCACGGCAAGCATGGAGCCCGCTCTGATCACTTTGGCTATTAGGAGCAAATTAAACACCACACGCATTATCCAGCAGTATATGCAGCACCAAAACCTGGCAAAGCGAAACTGGGTGAGTAGGTGACGTCAGCGCGGTTACAAGAGTGATGAGAACATGGACACAGACTTCTCTCAAAGCACGGGCCCTGGCAATGTGGGCATCATGGTGCTAAAGGGGCAGGTTCATGCAGTGGAACGCCGATTCTGGGCCCGGGAAACAAGCACAGACTGGTGGGACCGCATAGTGTTGTAGGTCTGGGATGATTCATAGTGGCTGCGAAACTTTCCGCACGCGTAAGGGCACTTTCATGGAACTTTGTGACTTGCTTTCCCCTGCCCCGAGGCACAAGAATACCAAGATGAGAGCAGCCCTCACAGTTGAGAAGCGAGTGGCAATAGCCCTGTGGAAGCTTGCAACGCCAGACAGCTCCCGGTCAATCGGGAATCAATTTGGAGTGGGCAAATCTACTGTGGGGGCTACTGTGATGCAAGTAGCCAACGCAATCAAAGATCTGCTGATATCAAGGGGAGTGACCCTGGGAAACGTGCAGGTCATAGTAGATGGCTTTGCTGCAATGGGATTCCCTAACTGTGGTGGGGCCATAGACGGAACCCATATCCCTATCTTGGCACCGGAGCACTAAGCCAGTGAGTACATAAACCGCAAGAGGTACTTTTCAATAGTGCTGCAAGCACTGGTGGATCACAAGGGACATTTCACCAACATCAATGTGGGACGGCCGGGAAAGGTACATGACGCTCGCATCTTCAGGAACTCTGGTCTGTTTCAAAAGCTGCAGGAAGGGACTTTCTTCCCAGACCAGAAAATAACTGTTGGGGATGTTGAAATGCCTATAATTATCCTTGGGGACCCAGCCTACCCCTTAATGGCATGGCTTATGAAGCCATACATAGGCAGCCTGGAGAGTAGTCAGGAGCTGTTCAACTACAGGCTGAGCAAGTGCAGAATGGTGGTAGAATGTGCATTTGGACATTTAAAAGCGCGCTGGCGCAGTTTACTGACTCGGTTAGACCTCGGTGAAACCAATATTCCCATTGTTATTACTGCTTGCTGTGCACTCCACAATATCTGTGAGAGTAAGGGGGAGACGTTTATGGCGGGATGGGAGGTTGAGGCAAACCGCCTGGCAGCTGGTTATGCACAGCCAGACACCAGGGTGGTTAGAAGAGCACAGGAGGGTGCGCTGCGCATCAGAGAAGCTTTGAAAACAAGTTTCATGACTGGCCAGGCTACGGTGTGAAAGTTCTGTTTGTTTCTCCTTGATGAAACCCCCCGCCCCTTGGTTCACTCTACTTCTCTGTAAGCTAACCACCCTCCCCACCTCCCTTCGATAACCGCTTGCAGAGGCAATAAAGTCATTGTTGCTTCACATTCATGCATCTTTATTAATTCATCACACAAATAGGGGGATAATTACCAAGGTAGCCCAGGAGGGGTGGTGGAGGAGGGAAGGACAAGGGCACACCAGCACTTTAAAAGTTTAAAACTTATTGAATGCCAGCCTTCTGTTACTTGGGCAATCCTCTGGGGTGGAGTGGCTGGGTGGCCAGAGGCCCCCCCCACCGTGTTCTTGGGCGTCTGGGTGAGGAGGCTATGGAACTTGGGGAGGAGGGTGGTTGGTTACACAGGGGCTGTAGCGGCGGTCTGTGCTCCTGCTGCCTTTCCTGCAGCTCAACCATATGCTGGAGCATATTAGTTTGATCCTCCAGCAGCCTCAGCATTGAATCCTGCCTCCTCTCATCACGCTGCCGCCACCTTTCAGCTTCAGCCTTCTCTTCAGCCCGCCACCTCTCCTCCCGGTCATTTTGTGCTTTCCTGAACTCTGACATTGTCTGCCTCCATGCATTCGTCTGTGCTCTGTCAGTGTGGGAGGACAGCATGAGCTCAGAGAACATTTCATCGCGAGTGCATTTTTTTTCACCTTCTAATCTTCGCTAGCCTCTGGGAAGGAGAAGATCCTGTGATCCTTGAAACACATGCAGCTGGTGGAGAAAAAAAAAGGGACAGTGGTATTTGAAAAGACACATTTTATAGAACAACGGGTACACTCTTTCACAGTAAACCTTGCTGTTAACATTACATACATAGCACATGTGCTTTCGTTACAAGGTCGCATTTTGCCTCCCCCCACAGTGGGGAACATTTCTGTTCAGCCATAGGCAAACAGCCCAGCAGGAACGGGCACCTCTGAATGTCCCCTTAAGAAAAGCACCCTATTTCAACCAGGTGACCATGAATGATATCACTCTCCTGATGATAATACAGAGAGATAAAGAACTGATGTTGTTTGAACGCCAGCAAACATACACTGCAATGCTTTGTTCTACAATGATTCCCGAGTACGTGCTACTGGCCTGGAGTGGCAAAGTGTCCTACCATGGTGGATGGAATAAGGCTGCCCTCCCCAGAAACCTTTTGCAAAGGCTTTGGGAGTATATCCAGCAGAGCCATGAATGCCAGGGAAAATTAATCATTAAACATGCTGGCTTTTAAACCTTGTATAGTATTTTAAAAGGTACACTCACCAGAGGTCCCTTCTCTGCCTGGTGGGTCCAGGAGGCAGCCTTGGGTGGATTCGGGGGGTACTGGCTCCAGGTCCAAGGTGAGAAACAGTTCCTGGCTGTCGGGAAAACCGGTTTCTCTGCTTGTTTGCTGTGAGCTATCTTCCTCGTCCCCAAAACCTGCTTCCGTGTTGCCTCCATCTCCATTGAAGGAGTCAAACAACATGGCTGGGGTAGTGGTGGCTGAACCCCCTAAAATGGCATGCAGCTCATCATAGAAGTGGCATGTTTGGGGCTCTGACCTTGAGCGGCCGTTCGCCTCTCTGGTTTTCTGGTAGGCTTGCCTCAGCTCCTTAAGTTTCACGCGACACTGCTTCGGGTCCCTGTTATGGCCTCTGTCCTTCATGCTCTGGGAGATTTTCACAAATATGTTTTGGCATTTCGAAAACTGGAACGTAATTCTGATAGCACGGATTCCTCTCCCCATACAGCAATCAGATCCCGTACCTCCCGTTCGGTCCATGCTGGAGCTCTTTTGCGATTCTGGGACTCCATCATGGTCACCTCTGCTGATGAGCTCTGCATGGTCACCTCTGCTGATGAGTTCTGCATGGTCAGCTGCAGCTTGCCACACTGGCCAAACAGGAAATTGAAATTAAAAAGTTCACGGGCCTTTTCCTGTCTACCTGGTCCGTGCATCTGAGTTGAGAGTGCTGTCCAGAGCGGTCACAATGGAACACTCTGGGATAGCTCCCGGAGGCCAATACCGTCTAATTGCGTCCACAGTACCCCAAATTCGACCCAGCAAAACCAATTTCAGCGCTAATCCCCTTGTCGGGGGTGGAGTAAGGAAATAGATTTTAAGAGCCCTTTAAGTAAAAAAAATGGGCTTCGTCATGTGGACGGGTGCAGAGTTACATCAATTTAACGCTGCTAAATTCGACCTCAACGCCTAGTGTAGACCAGGGCTCAGATTTTGGATAGCACTTCAGAATTTTAAACCTTGGGACGAGTGCTGTAGCTATCTTTAGAAATTTCACATTGGTAGCTTCTTTGCATTCTGTCAAATCTGCTGCGAAAGTGTTCTTAAAACAAACAATATGTGCTGGGTCATCATCCGAGACTGCTATAATATGAAATACATGTCAGAATGCGGGTAAAACAGAGCAGGAGACATACTATTCTCCCCAAGGATTTCAGTCAAAATTTAAATACATTTTTTTTTCAACTAAGCATCATCAGCATGGACGCATGTCCTCTGGAATGGTGGCTGAAGCATGAAGGGACATACCAATTTTTAGCGTATCCGGCACGTAAATATCTTGCAATGCCAGCTACAAAAGTGCCATGCGAACGTCTGTTCTCAATTTCATGTGACATTATAAACAAGAGGGCAGCATTATCTCCCGTAAATGTAAACAAACTTGTTGGTCTGAGCGATTGGCTGAATAAGAAGTAGGACTGAGTGGACTTGTAGGCTCTAAAGTTTTACATTGTTTTGCTTTTGAGTGCAGTTACATAAAAAAAAATCTACATTTGTAAGTTGTACTTTCACAATAAAGAGATTGCATTATGGTACTTGTATGAGGTGAACTGAAAAATACTATTTTTTGTTTATTATTTTTACAGTGGAAATATTTGTAATAAAAATAATAATATAAAGTGAGCACTGTACACTTTGTATTCTGTGTTGTAATTGAAATAAATATATTCAAAAATGTAGAAAAAGTCCAAAAAAAGTTAATAAATTTCAACTGGTATTCTATTGTTTAACAGTGCGATTAAAACTGCGATTAATTTTTTTAATCGCGATTACTTTTTTTTTAGTTAGTCTGAGATTAATCGACAGCCCTACTAATTATCTAAAATAAACTATTTATAACTCTATTAATTGAGCTGAAGTTCAATCACGAGTGCTGGAAAGACTATGAATACACACGGGTTCCCTCCTAGATCATGAGCGGTAGAAAGGAACTGGAGAGTCAGTTGGTCTGTGCCACCCCTTATATACTCAGTGCAGAGCACAAGGAGGTGTTGGAAACAGACACGGACCAAAGGACTCTGCTACTGAAGAGTCTTTTAGTCTGAGTGAATACCCAGAGGGACCAGCACTAAGATGAAATTATTTAAATAGCACAAACAACAGTTTAGAACAGGAAGTGAAGAAAAGTTTTGTAGCCAATTGAAACTATATGGAGGAACAGGGTACGCAGAAGGTAATCACCCAAATTGGAATTTGGTCAGGATATTGACATTAAAAGGACACTGTCACATCATTTAGACAAAGAATTGTGCAAGCACATGTTGGGCTGTGGAAGGGGTGTGTGTTGCACGTTAAATTTCCAGAACCTAACGTAAATAGAAACAATTTCATGATTTTGTACAATTTCAATCAAAACAGTTTGGATTTAAAAACTTTCCCTTGCAAGGGTTTATTGGGAAAGATAGCTAGAAAGAGACATTAGCACGAAACAAAAAAAAGTGAAGAAATTAGTCTATTTTTATTGTCAAAGCTAAGAAGAGTGCAAAGTATAAATAGTGAAAAGGAAGTTAGAAGTTTAACATTCAGTTTTAATTACTTACAATGTTAAGTCTTCTCTTAACTACCTTACTCTTGAAAAAAGTAACCTGGGACCTTTAATGACTACAGGTGCTCAATACCACTGACATCGGATCTGCAAGTCAGTAACTCCAACAGCACAGTATCCTCTAACATCATGATGACACGTTAATGCAGTATGTACTCATATGGAAAGCATCACCTAACTCAGCACCTCAATTCATGTAGAATTGTAAGTTTTTCCTGGAAATGTGATAGGGTCAAAGCACTGACCTGATTTGATTCTGATTAATTTGAGAGTTTCTTTAAAAATCACAGTCTAAGGTGATCTGGTATCAGGGCACAAATTGCAGCAATGAGTATTTTGCTAACACATTTTATAAAAGTGAAAAAAGCAGTACCCTCTACATACACCCATCGGACTACACCAAGGACATGTATATGACCAAGTTCATTGTATAACACATGAACACAGTCTCTAACAGCATAAATAATTTTATTTAACTACATTTGTTACTGTTTTTATACTTAAGCCTATTGCTCTAATTAACTGAAACTACTGGAGTTAGCAACTGACTGATAAAAATCAGGGTGCTAAGTGAACAATGATCTGAAAGGTGACGTCAGCTGCATACTCTTACCACTCACTCGCCTGGAATAATTCTAATATTAAGATGACAATTTGCCTTTGAATTTCATATGTATTATACAGTAAGTCACTCTAGTTATGCACTCAATGCCAAAGTCAGCCTTTGGGGGGAGGGATAGCTCGGTGGTTTGAGCATTGGCATGCTAAACCCAGGGGTGTAAGTTCAATCCTTGAGGGGGCCATTTAGGGATCGGGGCAAAAATTGGGGATTGGTCCTGCTTTGAGCAGGGGGTTGGACTAGATGACCTCCTGAGGTCCCTTTCAACCCTGATATTCTATGAATAAATGGATGCAACTCATTCACTTCAATGGATGTTGCTTGCACCCTCTTAATATAGGGCTGAATTTATTCTTTAAAATGCAGATGTAGTCTAAAAAAGTTGCCTTCTTACTCCAGGCATCTGCTCCTTGTGGAGCTTTAAGTTACACCTGTTTATAAACGCTAAATTTTGACTCCTATTAGCCCTGGAGTGCCAAAACTGCTGTAACCGAAGGAGACTGTGATACAGCAGGGCTAGGGAGCAGTGGGAGAGTGGTCTTATTGGGTGCTGGGAAGTGGGCAGACATAAGTCCTAGGCTAATTAAGGCATGGTTCCCTGTAGACTAGGGAAAGTTATTACAGGTTAATTGGAGCACCAGTAGCCAATTAAGGTCCTGAAAAGGAACCTAATAAAAAACTTCTTCTTCAGGCAGACAGGTGAAGCGAGGAAGGAGAGAGGATTGGAGTTTGGAGGTGTGTGGCTGATGAGTTTGGAGGGAGTGGCTGGAAACTCCCTCCCGCAGCGTTAAGGACCAAGGATAACCCTACCCAAGGGGGAAGAAACCCACAAGGGTTGAGAGGTGCTGGGGCTCAGAGTAAGGAGAAAACCCAGACCCCTTCCCTGCTACCCTCCTCTACCACCTTCCTGGGCCAGTAGCGGGACCCTCAGCTCCCCAAGAGCAGGGGAAAGGGATGGCATCCTAGCCCCCCTGCCAAGAAAGGCCTGGGACCCACAATATCAACATTGGCCATTTAGTCAGTCACAGAGACTAATATGATTTTGACTCACGCATCAGCCTAGTCTGGTAAGTTCCAGTTACAGAATCTTTATGGATGGTGAAGACAGCAGGGGCAGAGTTCAACCTTATCCAAAGGTTTTGTTTACATTAAAAAAAAATGCTAAAAAACCATTTTTAAAATGCTTACAACTAGCAGGTGTTGCCCCAATATGAGTAGAGACACTGTGGGCAAAATGATTTTGAAAACAATGCTCACTGTTCGGTTACTGCCTAATACTGAAGTAGTCAATTTAAATTTTTTTTTCCAGTACAAGTTTTTCTCGTAGAGTAGACAGGGCCTCAGATCCCAAGTGAGTTTTCCGTAGCAGGGGTTAGGGGGAAAAAATCATTTGCCATGAAAACTGAACAGTGTGTTTTTTTCAAAGTGACTTTTCTGAGCATAACAGCACTTTAATCCACTAATAGCTGATCCAGGATGCACATTGGCTATGCACCTCAGCTAATTGTGCAGTTAATTGATAAGCATTTAAGGGAAGCAGACTGTAAATGACAACTGAACTGAAGGGATTAAATGGCTGAGTTTTCTATCTGGGGAACGGGGCCTCCATTAATTCATATATCCATGTGGGGAAAGCAGGAAGCAGACTGATCACACTGTCGACACTCAGCATTTGCAGCTTTCCATTGCTATAGTTGTGAACAGTGTCCACATACTCACCCTCCATACACATGTAAACTGAAAAAGAGTGGCCTGTAATGAGCCTGAGCAAAGAACCGGTAACACAGGAGCTCACCTCTCTTTACTATTTGAGACCATCATACATTTCACTACCGCTTTTTTCAGTATGGCAGCAACAGCTGCTGTTAAAATGCAAGTGGTTTCCTCATCTCTTCCTTAGCAACCACACTAAGGCAATATGGCAAAATTTGTTGTGTTAGTCTGTAAAATCATTAGGAGGAGGAACTTTTCATACCAGAGGTGAGTCACCCTTATTTATATTCATGTCATGGGTTTCTCTCATTGCAGAAGTGTTGGGAGAAACTGGATTGTGAGCCGCTTCCCTTTGTCCAGAGAAAAGGCCTACAAAGCAAGAACCCATCAAGAAACAGAACTTAGATCACCAGTGGTTCCTTGTGAATGATAAAAGTTTATTTCTTGCCAGCCAGCACTGTGGAAATCAGCATGTTCAGCCCCAGTGCAAGTGGGAGGACAGGCACTCCTCCCATTACTGCTATGCCACCTCCCACAGCTCTGCTCATCCAACATACATGGAAGATCACTGACACACATGGCCAAACAGGAGAAATACCCAGGGAACCTACAGCCAGGGGAAGCCTCGGTAGCACAGCAGCACTGGAGCAAAGCCACCTGGAAGGAGACATCAGGGTCTTTATGCAAAGAGTCCTCGCCTCCAAGGGATCGATAGAGCTTGGGATTTGAACCACAACCTCATTCCAAACCCTTCCCACCCCCAACCTTGAATACTCTGGAAAAATTCCACAAGCTGCTCCTCAGAGTTCCTTTCCTGGGCTCCTTTACTTGGTTTTTCCATGGCAGGGGACAATCTAGGGCCAGGTTAGAAACCATAAGCCAGCGGTTTTTCAAAAGGGAAAAAAAAAGTTTTTCAGGTTTCTGATTTTTAAAAATGTATTTGAGATCCCCCCCATTCCCCGCCCTATAAAAGGGAAGACCGCTTTTAGCAAAGAGACTGGTTTGGCTGAAGATGCATCCTATAGTCATGTCTACACTACAAACTTCGGTTGACGCAAGTTACGTTGGTGCACAGCCACCTAAGTTAGTATATCATGTGCGTGCGTATATACCTGGCAGCTTGGGTCAGTGTTGCGCACACTCACCAGGGGCATTTGTGTCAATGCAAAATGCAGTGCACCATGGATAGATATCCCAGTGTGCCACACACTGCCATCTGGTGCAACACCTTTTGGGAAATTTTCACAATGTGTTGTGGGTAGAATTGAGTCATGCAGGGATCTCTGAGAGCTAGGGGTCAAGTTCCCAGTGTTCAACTTTCTTCATCCACAGTGCCAACTCAGGTCCCATAATTTGTGTCTCTTATTTAATATCATACAAACTCCGGCAGCACTTTTTGTTGTCACACATCAGAGGGATGGAACCTGCAGAGCTCTGCACTATTCTCATGAAAGTTGCAAATACAGGACATACGATCCTCCTGAATTCGCAGACCTGCAAGGACTACCGCAACATGACAATTTCTTCTAGGACAGTATGCTGAGGGATACAGTGAAAAAACCTGAAGGTAGTTGGTGGTGCTCCTGGAGCAGCTTGGGATGCTGGAGTGCTACCTCCGGGCTCAAGAAATGAGCACTGACTGATGGGATCACATCATAATGCGAGTTTGGGATGATGAGCAGTGCCTGCAGAACTTTCAGATGCAAAAAGCCAGATTCCTGGATGTGCGTGCCTAGCTCACTACAGGCCTTCAGCACAGGGACACCCAGTAAGAGCTGCGTTAACAGTGGAGAAGTGACTAGCGATTGCTACCAGTCAGTGCAAAATCATTTTGGAGTGGGAAAATCCACAGTGGGGGCCGCTGTCATGCAAGTGTGTAGGGCATTTAATCATCTCCAGCTATGCAGGACCGTGACCCTCGGAAATGTGAGTGCTTGCTATTATTTATAATTATGACTGTGTTTTACTGAAGCTTTGAATTATGTGGAACTTGCTGTACATTTATAAATATTGTCTTTTACTGAAGCTAAGTTCTGCAATGCTGTTCATTTATGAATACTGGGTGCTTTGAGTACTGCAATGCATTCTGCAATATGTGTTTTCAAAAATCAGAAATTGAGTGGCAAAAGCAGTGAAGAGAAACAATGTGCAAAAAACAGTCAATGCAATATAAACTTTTAACGTAAATAAACAGAATGGACCTTTAAAATTGGAAAGGTAGCTAACATTTCTGTGCACATATGTAGTCCATTTTGGCTACATATACACCAAGCAGGGCTCTCACAGCTCGGTGGTATGTGAAGCTGTGGTCTTCCTTGCTGTCTGTCCCCTCACATGGAGAGGTGGGGTAAGGATGCGGCCCATGGTGCCATGTGGTGTACTGAGTGGCGTAGAGAGCTGATACCATGGAATTCTCCAAGGACTTAAGTCCAGGATTTTTGGACCTGTAGATCAACCAGGTCTGCAACATTTGAGTTTGCTGCTTGAGAAGATCCATTATGTCCTGATGCATGTCTCTCTCCTTTTCCTGGACCTTTCTGCTGTCTGCCGTGTCAGGCCCCTAGGCTTTTGTTTGCACTCTGTTGCAGCCCTGGCTTGCAGAATCTTGCTGAACATGGCCTCCCATGTTCTCTTCTTTATCCTCCATCAGGATCAGGTATTCTGCGGGTATTTGAGATACCCCTCTAGGCCAAAACAGCAGCAGCTGCTGATAAAAACAGACAAATGTACCACTGGATTTATAATCACAGCGGAAAGGGAAAGAGTTTCAAAACTCCCTTCCCTTATTCCCGTAAAAACATTTAATATGCTTATTGACACTTTGGCTTTGGAGTGCCTCTTCCTAGCACTGCTCTCCTGCCCCAGTCCTGGTGAATATGGTCCACCAGGAACAGGAGGAGGAGAGGGAAGAAGTCATGTCAGATGCATGAAACAATAAAATTTTGGTCCCTATTCCATGGGCCTGAGTATAGGGCAATGGCACTGAACACTGGCACTGTTTTCCACAGGCAGTGGTGATATTAGCGGACATCTCACTCCCACAGGTAACAAAGGCACAGAGCTCAGCTACTACTGGAGTCCAAAAGTCACCTTGGCCCGTAAGTTGCTAGCCTGTTTATTGTAATAGTGTCAACCAAACTCCTCATGGAATGATGTGGGAAAGTGTCCTACTACAGAGGAAGAAATAAGGCTGTCTTCCTCAAAGCCTTCAGGAGAGGATTTCAGTTTTGCTGAGATCTCAGGAAGATTCAAGTGACATCCCCATGTATATAAACAAACTGCTCCAAAAGGGCTTTTCTTCTTTTTCCTACCTAACCCCACAGCGGAATGAAAAATAGATACCAACTCTACCTCCATTTCTTGTTCTGCTACCTCTTCTCTTACAAGTAAAGCAATGAAAAGTCAATACCTGTGTCTGGTTAACTTGGGGCTGGGCTCAGGATCACCGTTTAATTTACACTTTGTAAGGGAAAATGCATGTACACAAGGACCCAAGGACGTCCCTTCCTATTCGTCAAACTTGTCCATGCTCAGCTGGCAGGACAAGTTACAGTGTGATAAGAGTCTTAAACAGATCCTGGCTTAGCACACAGCTGTACACCCTGCCATCCCCTTCACTCCCCACCCATCTCCTCCTCCTCGCTGTTCATAGCATGCATCTCTGGCACTGACTCCTCCAAGGCATCTACAGTGGTTGGTGGGATGCTGGTACGGTCTCCACCAAGTACAGCAGGTCCACATCTCAGCACTAGTTTGATTGGTATGCCTGGCATAGTTTCTTCTTTCATGCAGTACTTATGATGATCACTGTTGTAACCCTTTGCCTGTATTCCCCACGTAATCTTTTTGTAGACTTCCATGCTTCTATGGCTGGTCTGTAGCTGTAAGTGCACAGCCTCTTTTTCCCCACAGGCCCAGGAGATCCAATAACCTCCTGTCTACTGCAGGCAGGAGCACATGTAGTGGAGCTGGCCTGGGCAGCTGCACACAACAAGAGAAAGTTGCTAGGTGTGCTCACTGAGCTGGGCAATCAGGAAGAGGCATTTCAAAGTTACACAGGGTGTTTTTAAGGGGAGAGGGAGGTAGCTTCTGGTCGGACATCCCTGGGCAGTGGTGTTCACAATAACCAGAGTGGTTACTGTCACAGGACATGGGGGATTGTGGGACAGCTGCTGGAGGACTGTTAGGGCCAACACAAGTCCTGTATGGTGTACACTTGCACTACATTGACGGCAACAGGTCGATCATGGCTCACCACCATAGGAGAGGTGGTTTTACTGCACCGCCATAACTGGGCACTTGTGTCAGCCAGAGACAGATTTAAAGTGTAGACACATGCACAAATAGATTGATGCAGTGTGACTTACATAGACCCAACTTTGTAATGTAGACCAGGCCTATGAAAAACAAGGTAACCAGAGCATTTCTTAGCACATATCAGCTCAGATCCTCATCCTCAAAGCAGCAGGTCCAAAACTGTGGTTCATGGAAGCCTGGATGATCACATGCTACTGGCTTTCCTCTTTTCCAGCTGCTTCTACAAGCCTCCAGGCTCTCCGACAGAAGAAACCTGCAAAGCAGTTAGAAACCAAGGAGCCACCAGTCTAGCTACTTCTGCAGTATTTGGCATTTCAAATATACAAGAGGAAGAGGAGGAAGGGAGAAAACAGGAGAGAAACATCTAAGGGCTGGTCTGCACTACGGGGAGAGATCGATCTAAATTAAGCAACTTCAGCTATGTGAATAACGTAGCTGAAGTCGACGTATTTAGATATACTTACTGCGGTGTCTTCACTGCGCTGTGTAGACGGGAGATGCTCGCCCGTCGATTCCCCTTGCGCTTCTCACTGAGGTGGAGTACTAGAGTAGACACTAGAGTGATCGGCGGTCAATTTATCAAGTCTATACTAGACACGATAAAATCAACCCCTGCTGCCCGTCGATCCGGCCAGTAGTGTAGACATGCCCTTAGATAGCAGGAGAGAAGAGGACCAGGTGTCTGGCAACATATAAAGGGGGATGGGGGGGAGACTGGGCAACAAGAAAACGAGGAGAGAAAAATCTACATATGGGAGTACAGACAAAATGAAGAGCAAAAGTAGACAGTATGAGTAACTGTTTTCAGAGGACAAAGCAATTACTATAGACAGCTAAATATACACACGCACTTCCCCAATGCTCCTTTTCCACACAAGCAATTGCTGCGCTTGCTGCAGGGATGCAAATACAAATAGGACGGGAGATGGTCCTTATGATCACAAATATGAGCTGATACATCAGACAACCTCCCTAAAGTATCAGAAATATAGCAAAGCCTATTTTGTTATTCAGGGGATGCTGCTCATTTCTTGATAAAATACCCCTCCTCAAAGTTGCTGCAGTTGTGGCTCTCAAAATATAATGCTTCGGGGTCATCCAAGGTCACTGATGTCTCGTGACAGATAGCTGTATTAGCAGGCAGGAGTCATGAAGTTATGATCTTAAAACATGCCTGACGTTTTATGTGGATGGTTTTGTCCTAAAGAACTCGCTCATTTTTGAGACTGGAAGAGTTCCAAAATTTTTGTTCAGTTGATCCAGAGGGGACCAGTCAGTCAATACCTGGCACACAAAAGGTCCATCCTTAAAGTAAAATTTGGAATAATTAAGACTGATTGATGTGTGCACTATAGTGGAAGTGAAATATAGATACTGGGCAATTATGCTAAGTGCTGTACATACACACACATAAAGAAGGCACTATCTGTCTGACAAGTTTACAACCCAAGTTTCCAATTCCAAAAATAGTTTTGTGTGTCTAATTTTGCATACATGAGTAGTCCCATTGATGTCAGGGGAACTACTCACACGCATAAAGCTAAGCATGTATGCAACTGCTCATGGTATTGGGACCTGTAACAGCAAAACCCAAATGTTGCCCTTGACTAATTTTTTTAAATGCCTAATTTCTGTATATAATTTTTATTCTATTTAACCACAGTTCTTTTCAATGTTGGTTTAAAATTAACCCTAGGAGATTCAGGGTGTGTTTGGTTTAAACACTTGCTTTTTTTTAAATCTACTTCAAATTAATTTAAATTTTTGCTATTTTTGTTATATAGTTAACATTTTCAGTGTTTAAAAATAAATATTAACATTTTCCATTTTCATTTCTATTACTAGCCTTTGCCCTTTAAAATTAAATTTTGCCTTTTAAAAAAATATTTTAACTCTTATGAACCAAAGGGATCTTCCTTGATTGATCCTTGATTGATTGATTGATTGATTTGATCCTTGATTGATCCCATGGTAATCTACTCTATGTATTCTAGTTTTGGTATGGGTAACAATCAACAATTTTAACACTCACTGGGACCGTAACCAGCATTCCCAAATGCAATCCCATAAATTAATCTCATATGCTTTGCAGGATAAGAAACATGGAGACATCTGCAAAAATCCTGTCAATTGAAATACAGTTGCTTTCAAATCACTACACTGATTTGGATTAGAATCCCTATGCCACATGAAATCATATATAATCTCAAAATAGGGGTTAGGTGAAAAGTATGTATGAACTGAATCTGTGGAACCTTACTGATGTTCCGAGTCCACTAAGGTGTCAGGTAAAAAGCTATCTAGAAACAAGGCCTAAGAAAAATGACACAGCAAGGTCACATGACTACAAACAGCCTATTCGTTGATGTCTATATTTCTATTGCTACAAACTTCTTTGAACACAACAGTTTTCATCCTCCTCCAGCTAAAGAAATTGACCTCACACAGCAGAAGGCAACTTCCACTGATAGGCCCCCCACAGCAGCTTGTGTTGCTGTCTGCATTGAGCAATGAGTATCTATATGCCTCCATGAAGAGCCACACAGGGTGGGACTAATGTTACCTTGTACAACCTTTGGAAGAAGAACCTGCAAAGAAATTCCCCAAGACAATCCACGTCAGACGAACGCGTAAGATGGTGAGTTAGAATCATGTGCGACTTAGAGGAAATTGGTTGTAGCAGGTGGTAGAAAAGTTGTAACTGAGTGCTTCTAAGTACAGTAGAACCTCAGAATTATGAACACCTGGGGAATGGAGGCTTTTCATAACTCTGAACAAAACATTGTGGCTGTTCTTTCAAAAGTTTACAACTGAACATTGACTTAATACAGCTTTGAAACTTTACTATGCAGAAGAAAAATACTGCTTTCCCTTTATTTTTTCTTGTTTCTGCTGCTGCCGCCTGATTGCATATTTCCGGTTCCAAATGAGGTGTATGGTTCACCTGTCAGTTCGTAACTCTGGTGTTTAATTGAGGTTTTACTGTATGTGGATACAAGCATAAAATGACAATGTTTAGGGATGAAGAAATCAGCTTTTAGAAATCACATCTCAGTGCCTTTAAATTAGCTGGCTATAGGCTTTCATTTCTAGGTAATGTCTGTTTGATTAGCTGCACTGACCATTGTTTCATAAGATCTCTGACAAAGACAGTTTTGTCCTCCTCTAAACATCCACATATACAGGCAAATTAATGACACAGGGATTCCTCATCTCATTGGCACTTCCGCCTCTGGCTGCCATCCTATAGCCCCGTCCTATCACAGAAGGAAAACTTCAGACTGCATGAAGGGAATTACCCTGCACTGTTCATCCTGGCTGTGAGCTAACTTTCCTCATTGCTTTTCCGGAGGTTGTGGAGCACACGGCCTGCAGCCATCACTTCAGAGGTTTAAAGGTCACTGCTGTTGTGCTGCAGTAGACCACCACCTTTCTTACAGTCTCCCAAAAGCAAATTCCACCACCATTCAGCTTCTGCTCAAGAAAAAGTTCTAAGTTTTTAAATCATGCTCATCACCATGTGACATGATCTGAAGCATGCATCTCTGTCACAGGAGTAATGAGGCTCCCCACACAGAGCAGCAGTAGACAGGATGGATCCCCCAAATTCACCATATACACAACAAGCATATCAACTTCCCTGATGTGTGATGGGTAAAAGTATCCTATTCATCCCATCGTGTTCAACCTGGAATTCTTGAAAAGTCTACTAACTATTACCATGTCCTCCGGTACACACAGTCTATATCCTAGGATGAGCGCTCTCTGTGGCAGGGACTGGTTTGTTTGTTTGTACAGTGCAAAGTACAACAGGGCATTGATCCATAATTAAAAAAACCCAACAACCTGTGATGCCAGAATTTTATTAACATCAGCAAACCAAACTCAGCAATTCACAATGGCCTGCATGACTACAGATCAAGTACAGACAAGGTCCCTGCTCTAAAAAGCTTACAATCTACATAACACAAAAGCGAGGATCAACAAAAGACATCAGCAACAATACACTCACATGGTTACTCAGAGAGGCACAAGAGTTCCATTCACTTGGGAGTTTTGTTTTGTTTTTTAGTTCCATACTGCCCTCAGGCAAGATGGCAAACATAGGTTTAAGAGGGATTTGGATGAGGTGAGGGAGATGGCTTGGCAAATAGGTTTTGGAAGGATGTTGGTGCACAGGAGCAGCACAGGAGGAGACATGGAGACTTGGGAGTGAGAGAAGTGAAGAAAGGAAGCATGAAGCCTGGGATCATTTGTGAAACAGAGGGACACAGTGGGGACACAAGGGGATGCAGAGTTAAAAGGCGACAAGATCAGATACACAGATGGGGCTGGGTAGTATAGGTCCTTGAATGCTGTTTGTAATGGTGATCAAATGGTACAGTAGAAGTGTGTATTTTTAAGCACCCTTCCAGCATCTACTGTGGGCTTTCCAATGACAAACAGCCAAGGAACAGTACTCCGTTTGTAGCCAGACTTTACGAAGTTATACTAATTATTTTGTCCAGAGAGAGATTAGCCCCATGCAAGCATCATATTGGCATTGTAAAGTTAGGGCAAACTTCATGCAGAGAGAGCTGAAACTGGGTCTCCTCCTTTAAAAGGTGGTCAGCCAATCAGCGTCACTCACTTCCCACACAACAGCAGGGTTGTGTAACATAAGACGTTAGGCCAGGAAAAGCTGCTGAATGCATGTGTTAATGAATAGTAGATGTATCGTTGTCAGGTGAGCACATCGGAACTAGTTCATTAATATGTCCATATATGGAATGTGGATGACCCTTCAACTGTGAATAATCTGAGTTCTAATAGTACGACTAGCCAGTAGAGATGCAAACCATAGAGAGAGATCTTTAGACTCAAAGACTAAGATAAGAAGGGACCATCATGATCATCTAGTCCAGGGGTTTGCAAACTTCTTGGCCTGAGGGCCACATTGGAGCTCCCAAACAGCCTGGCCCCCACCCCCTATCCGCCCCTCCCACTTCCTGCCCCCTGACTGCCCCCCTCAGAACCTCCAACCCATCCAACTCCCCCTGCTCCTTGTCCCCTGACCACCCCCTCCTGGGAACCCCCCCAACCGCCCCCCAGGACCCCACCCCCTATCCAATCCCTCCTGTTCCTGTCCCAACTCCTATCCACATCCCAGCCCCAACAGGCCTCCCGGGACTCCCACGCCTATCCAACCGCCCTCTGCTCCCTGTCCCCTGACTGCCCCCTGGGAGTCCTTGCCCCTTATCCAACTCCCCCACCCCATTACCATGCAGCTCAGAGCATCAGGACTAGCAGCCGTGCCGCCCAGCCAGAGCCAGCCATGCAACCGCATTGCCCGGCAGGAGCTCGCAGCCCCTCTGCCCAGATTGCTGGTGGCACAGCGAGCTGAGGCTGCAGAGGGTGGGGGGGAGAGCAGGGCTTCATAAGTTCAGTCTTGAAGCCAGTTAGGTTTTTTGCCCTCACTGCTCCCCTTAGAAGCCTGTTTCAGAATGTCACTCCTCTGACATTAGAAACCTTCATTTAATTTCAAGCCTAAACTTATTGATGGCCACTTTATCTATTTGTCTTTGTGTCAACACTGGCGCTTAACTTAAACTCCTCTCTCTCCCTGTATTTATCCCTCTGATGTATTTAGAGAAACCAACCATATCTCCCCTCAGCCTTCCTTTGGTTAGGCTAAATAAGCCAAGCTGAGTCTCCTCTCCTAAGGTATCAGAGTAGCAGCCAGTAACAGCCATGTTTGTCTGTATCCACAAAAAGAACAGGAGTACTTGTGGCACCTTAGAGACTAACAAATTTATTTGAGCATACGCTTTCGTGGGATACAGCCCATTTTGGGCTGTAGCCCACGAAAGAGTATGCTCAAAAAATTTGTTAGTCTCCAAGGTGCCACAAGTACTCCTGTTCTTTCTCCTAAGGTAGGTTCTCCATTCCTTGAATCATCCTAGTAGCCCTTCTCTGCATCTGTTCCAGTTTGAATTCATCTTTCTTAAACATGGGAGACTAGAATTGAACACAGTATTCCAGATGAGGTCTCACGAGTGCTTTGTATAATGGTTACTAACACTTTCCAGGCTGTACTGGAAATATCTCACCTGTTGCATCCTAGGACTGCATTAGCTTTTTTCATGTTCGAATTACATTGGTGGCTCAGTCATCCTATGATCAATCAATACACCCAGGTCTTTCTCATCCTTTGTCACTTCTAACTGAATCATCCCCAGCTTATAGCAAAAATTCTTGTTATTAGTCTCGAAATGCATGGCCTTATCCTTTGTACTATTAAATTTCATCCCATTCCTATTACTCCAGTTTACAAGGTCATCCAGATCTTCTTGTGTGATATTCCAGTCCTCCTCCATAATGGCAATGCCTCCCAACTTTGTGTCATCCAAAAATGTTATTAGCGTGCTCCCTCTTTTTGTGCCAAGGTCATTAATAAAAATGTTTAAAAAGATTGGTCCCAAGTCCGATCCCTGAGGAACTCCACTGGTAAGCTCCCATCAGCCTGACAGTTCACCTTTCAGTAAGCATTTTGTCCCTGTCCACATTTTGTCCACATCCCTGTCCACATTTTGTCCCTGTCCAATGCAAGAATCCACTCTGGCCACTTCAGTTTAAACTCTTCCACAAACCCTAACTCATGAAAAACATCATCCTTTTGAGTTATTAAACTTGAAGGATTTTATTAAAAAAAAGGTTTGAGGAGATAAATGAAAGACTATCCAGAAAGCTATAATGCCACCAGTTTTCACCTCACCCTTGGAGGAAAGCTATGCCCCAAGAGGGCTCCATCCCCTCTTGTTGTTAACACTTCCTCCCTATACCTTCAAGTCAGTTGACCGTGCGTTAAGTGTTTGGTCCCGTTTTAGACTTCAAAATGGCAGATCAGGGAGCTCACCATTATATTCCCTTGTAAAGGCACCTATTGCATTATATGGACAATAAAACCATGGTTAAGTATGATTGTTAACTTCTGTTTTATGGTTTGTGCAGACAGGCCTGTAGGTTTCTAACAGTTTGATTGGTATGATTTTTATCAGAAAAAAATCCCTGCACACAACAGTCAGAGAAAATGTTACTGTCTTTGCTAGCAACCACCTCATTTAAACACATTTGTAACTAGCACAGTTCTGTTCTTGGTGTGAACAGAGCTATTTTCTACTACAGCTGAGCTAGAGATACTCCCCCACAGGGAATGAATATTGTCTGTCTATCTCATTTTCCATTGGTCTTAGTAAAGAAAGGGGAAACTGGAAGTCTGGTTCATGGTACCCTAACAAGTTAACATGGCATCCACCCACTATCCCCTATCAGAAAGAGGGCATCGGGAACAGAGTCTTTATCCCACAGATTAGTTATGCCTGTTCCACCTCCCATTCTTTATTACAGGTTGGCAGAGAGATTGCTCTTGCCAAGAGAAGTACTGCTTTGACATTTTGAACTGAAATTTATTGGTGTAGCAGATGACAGGATCAGTAATTCAATGCTCAGAGAAAGCTGAATAGATGGAGTTTTCTGAGCAGGTCACTTATTTTTGGCATGTATTTCTTTAACATCGATCAATGACTTAAAACATATGAGAACACCAAATAACTTGGGGTGAAGGAAATGACAGACATCTTACACCACAGTATAAATACAGAGATTAGATTTATGCAAACAAACAGTCTGTGAGCTGGCTTTGAAGACATTATAAGCAGAGACTATTGACCCTCTTTGGCACCTAGCTATGCTGGACAGGGAAACCATGGTAGAATCTTCTAGCAAGAACTGTGCTGAAGCATGTTTCACTAGAAAAGTAGCGTCTCTATGCAGTGCAGGCAGAGCGTCAGAGTATCAAAATGTGTTATATATGAAGAGCTCCAACTTTTCAGCACTTACCAGGCTGTCTGAAGCATCAGGCAGTTAGTTATCTGCAATTTAGAAGTATATATATATATACACACTAAATATATTTTTAGACAGCAAATAAATGCAGAGCCACACAAATGGTTTGCCAGGGATCACTTTCCCAGCCTCTTCAACCCTGGTGAATTTTCTTGATTAAACTGTGAAGGAGATTCAGTTGATAGGTGGGGACATTTCTACTGTAAATTTTACATGGTATCATTACTAATACAAAGGTTGTTTTGATATATACTATCGATGCTTGCACAGAATGCACCACATCCATTCTATTCTGTCATTTTGTATACGTATCTGCTTCCCCTGCCTCTCTCTTACATGTGGGAGCCCTACCATCCTTTCATTTTAGTGTTACTTCCTGCTAAGAGGGTTTCATGCTAGACTTTGAGAGCTCAACTAGATCACAGTTAGTAAACAAGTCTTCCTTCCCTCTCCTCCTCCATTCCTAGTATGAAAATAGCTAGGACTAAAGCAACAGCTGGGAATCATTATACTGACAGGAATAGTTCACTAGACTCCAACGAGAGAGCGAACGTCACATTAAAAAAAACATTAGGGCAACAGGACAGAAAAAGAAGAGAGCCCAGCTTTAAGTCTATGGCCTGGTCTACACCACAATTTTAAGTCGACATAAGACAACTTCCAACGACCTACTTGTGCATATGTCTACATTTAAAATTTGTCTCCCACTTATGTAAGGGCTCCATTAAGCCAACATAACAATACCAGCTCCCTGACAGCACAGATTCATGGTCAATGCAGTGTAGACACTGTTACCTATGTTAACCCTAACAGTCCTCCACCAGCTGTCCCACAATGCCCAACATTGACCACTCTGGTCAAAATCATTAACTCCACTGCCCAGGGTGTACACATACCAAAAGCTTCCTCCCTTCCTTTAAAAACCCTTGCAAATTTTTAAAATGCCCTTTTCTGGTTGCTTGGTGAGCACATCAGTATCTGCTCTTCGTGGCTGTACTCAACTGCCTAGCTGACCATGCTGGATTCATGTTCCAGATGCGTTCCTGCCTGGAGCAGACAGGAGATATTGGAACGCCTAAGCCTATGGGGAGAAGAGGCTGTGCAGGAACAGCTTCGAACCAGCCGTAGAAACATTGACATCTATGAGCAGATTGCTCAGGGGATTCAGGAGAAGGTGTATGACAGGGACCAGCAGCACTGCTATGTGAAAGCCAAGGAACTGCAGCAGGCATACCAGAAGGCCAGGAAGATCAAAAATCAATTCGGTGCCAAGCCGCAGGCAGACACTTTTACAAAGATGCATGCCATACTTGGAGGAGAGCCCACCACCAACACACACCACAGTCAATACCTCTGAGGAGCCTAGGTAACAGGCCTCTGCTGTAAACAGTGAGAATGAGGAGGTGGATGAGGAAGAGGAATATGGGGGACAGGTGACCAGAGCCGTTTTTTGACTCCACCACAGCCTGTCTCTGCAGTCATACACGAGTGATCACCAACACAGGGGGAAGAACCTTGAATAAGTGTGGAAGTAAATTTCCCATTACACTGATGGCATCCTCAACTTAGCAGGACTCAGCCATTGACTTTTCATTAATTTATTTGTACTAAAAGAGATAGCGGTATAACACAGAGGTCGAGTTGCTAGAGGCTTTTCATTCCCCTCTGAGTTAGGCGGGTGGAGGGGAATGTGGAGCAGTTTATGTAAATAGGGATGTCCCTTGAAGCCTTCTGAGAGATCTTGATGAAAGGTACTCTGCAATTCCCTCCCAACCGTTTTGAAGGATTGCAGTCTTATTTCTTCCTTTGCAATAGGACACTTTCCCACACCAGTCATTGATAACTTCAACAGGCACGACTACTGTAAACTGGCTAACAGCATATGGAAAAAGGCAACTTTGGGACACCAGCTGTGCTATTTCTGTATAAGCTAACACCACCATCCCATGTAGAAAATGGTGCCACTATTCAGGGCCAGTGCCCTATACGCACTTTCATGCAAGCAAGCAATTCCATCATTGTTTCCCTCACGCTTGGCAGGTCACACTCATCCTGGCTTGAGCTGAGAGGGGCACCAGACACCATCACTCCAAGCAGAAGTGCCAATAAGCATGTCGTATTTAACATTTTAGGGGAGCAAGGAAAGGGAGAAGTTCTGAATCTTCAGTTTTGTTTTCTGTTCCTACTATATTGAGAATGATACCAGTGTGTTTTATCTGTTGCTGCAGCCGCTTACCCCCTCCACTGCAGCGGAACAACTGACCCAAACAAGAAAGAGAAAAAGGAGACTATGTAGGAGGACATCTTCTGCAAGATCCTGCAAGCCAGTGCTGCATCAGACCTTGAACAGAGGGCCTGGAGGGTGAATATGGCAGACTGCATGGAGAAGGAAAAAGAGCAGTCAGGAGAAAGGTGCAGGGAAGGGGAAGGGAGATGCATCAGGACAGAATGAGCTTCTTCAGCAAACTCAGATGCTGCAGACTTTTGTGAACCTCCAGGTTCAACAATCCTGAGCTCGACTCCCATTGCAGTCTGTGGAGAATTACAGCACAGCACCTCCCTACACCTCACTCAGCATTCCACATGGTTCAGGGTCTGCACAACTTACTCCTACCATTCCACACTGAGGAAAAGCATGGATAACCACAGCTTCACATACATGACCTGTGAGAGCCGCAGTTGATATATGTATAGCCGCAGTTGATATATAGCTACAATGGACATCAGTGTTCGTTCCTATTTGTTTATTAAGGTTCCTAAAAAATTTTAAATTAAAATGTATTTACTTAAAGTTCTTCAGATTTTTTTTAGCTGTTTTTGTAAATGAATAAAACTTTTGTTTTGAAAGTTATTCATCTTTATTCATTTACAACACATGGTGCATAATGCCTTCTGGTGCATGGTGCATAATGTCTTATTAGTAGTCTTGTACACTTACAACCAGTCCTAAACAGCATAATCATCAATTGTACAGCAAGCACCCCAACATTCATGGGTGCACAGTCAGTGATATATGCACAGCTGTACAGCAGTACCACACAAATTCCTAATAGGTCCCTGAACTACAAACTACGTTGAGCAAAGTACACTACAGCACATTAACAGCAAGTCACAGTAAAGTGCTCTTTCAAACCTCCCTAAGCCAGTGGTCTCCGAAGTGGGGTGAGTGGCAGGAGGAGCGCTGCCAAAGGCTCTCCCCGCTCCATCTTTGGCAGCATGCCAGTGGCAGCTTTTTTTCCTTTTTGCTTCACTAGAGCTGGCCCTGGGGGTGCGTGATCCAAAAAGTTTGGAGACCACTGCCCTAACCCATATAGCTCCTCACTGAGTTTGTCTGATAGCCCTTGGGTCTGGCTGTTCAAACTCAGCAGATACACATTCTTGTTCTGCCCTGACCACAACTTTGCTCCCTTTGCTTTATAAATATTATGCAGGACACAACAGGCAGCTATACCCACTTGGATATTTTTCACACCGAGATCCAATCTGGTGAGTAAACAATGCTAGAAACCTTTCAAAAGCATGTTCAACTGTCATTTTACTCCTGGGGGAATTCTGCACCAGCGCACAGAGGCACTGTAGTTACGCCTTTCGCCCACCAGGGGCTGCTGTGGTGCCAGAAATGAGGACAGCCAGCTCACAGGCTTAGCAGTCAGCAGCTGATAGGGAGGAGAGGCTGCATTCCTCAGAGAGCCCTGCCCCTGGGGCCAGGTGAAGAGGCACGGAATGGGGTGGGGGGACAAACTGGGGCAGGGGCTAAATGGGAGTGGGGGTGCAGGGACATATGGGGTGGGGGTGCCAGGGCACATCGGGACGGGGGCAGATGTGTCTGACTGAATGGAAGAAGCGAGGGGTCAGCCAGGGCCTGCATAGGGGAGGCTCCCTAACAAACCCTCCCCCCCACCCCCTAAAAATACCTGTCCCATACTTGTCTCACCCACACTCAACAACCCTTCAGGTTCAGTAACAGCTCCTTCTCAGCAATTACTTCCCACTCCCTCAACTAATCCATTACCCCAGACTCCCCCAAGCCTTTGCATTGCTTCTGAGGGGTGAGGGAAATACGTTTCTGTGTTGTAGTTTAAATCAATTATTACTCAAAGTTCTGTATTAATAAGCATAGTAAAGAATCTATTTGTTGAAAAACATTTCCTGAATCTTTTTTTGTTGTCTGTATTGTTACAGACATATTTGCTGATTGGTATTTTGAAATAAAATTACCAAAATAATTGAACCTGGCATGATTATATTGTTATTTTGACAAAATATGCAGAATCTTAAAATACTGTGCACAGAATTTTTAATTTTTTAGCGTGGAACTCCCCAGGAGTAGGTTCTGCATCTGCTGAGCAGGTTGTTGAATGTTTCCTTGCTGCTGGCGAGGTGGCCAATGTACAGCTTCATGAGCCAGTGGAGTAAGCAGTAGGCTGGATCCCACAGGATCACTATTGGCATTTCAACAATACCAATAGTAAAGTGCTGGTCAGGAAAGAAGATCCCTGCTTGTAGCTTTCTGAACTGTCCTGTGTTCTCAAAGATGTAAGCATCATGCACCTTTCCCTGATGAGCCAACATTGATGTCAGTGAAGCATCCCCAGTGATCCACCAGAAAAGACAGTTACCTTTTTCCATAACTGGTGTTCTTCGAGGTGTGTGCTCGCCACATGCATCAGTGCCAGAAGTTTTTTCCTCAGCAGTAACTGTAGGGGACTGGCTCTGGCACTCCCTGGAGTGGCACACGTATACCGTAGCATACAGGGCACCGACAGCCCCCTCCAGCCTCAGTTCCTTCTTGTCAGAAACTCTGACAGTAAGGAAGGAGGGCAGGTTGTGGAATGGACATGAGCAACACATCTCAAAGAACACCAGTTATGGAAAAAGGTAAATGTCTTTTCTTCTTCAGGTGATTGCTCATGTGCATTCAACTTGGGTGACTCCCAGCAGTTCCCCTGGAGATGGGTAGGAGTTCACGGACATGTAGATTGCAATACAGCTCTGCCGAACCCAGCATCATCCCTGGCCTGCTGTGTGATGGCATAGTGGGCCATGAACGTGTGTACCGAGGACCACGTCGCGGCTTTACAGATGTCCTGGATTGGAACATGTGCCAGGAATGCCACCGAGGGTGCCTGCACTCTAGTGGAATGGGCTCTGATGATCGGCGGAAGAGGGACACCCGGTAACTCACAGCAGGTCCAAATGCAAGAGGTGATCCAGTTAGAAATCATTTGCGCAGACACTGAGAGGCCCTTTATCCTGTCAGCTGTAGAGATGAAAAGCTGAGTCAACTTACGGAAAGGTTTTGTCCAATCTAGGTAGAAAGCCAGAGCCCTTCTTATGTCCAAAGCATAAAGGCACCTCTCTTCACTAGTCTCATGGGAAAGATGTCCTGGCTCATGTGGGAAGTGGACACACCTTGGGAAGGAAAGCAGGGTGGTGCCAGAGCTGGATCCTGTCCTTATAGAATGCTGTGTACGGCAGTTCTGAGGTCAGGGCTCGCAGCTCGGAGACTTGCCTCGCTGACTTCACCACCACCAGGAAAGCTACCTTCCATGATAGGTGAGAGGGAGCACGAGGCCAAAGGCTCAAAGGGCAGACCCATGAGCCTGGACAGAACCAAGTTGAGATCCCACTGAGGGGCCAGGGACCAGACTTGAGGAAAGAACCTCTAAGGAACCTTACAGTCATGTCATGGGAGAACACTATCTGCCCCTGGATTGGCGGATGAAAGGCCGAAATGGCTGCCGGGTGCACCCTGATCAAGGATTGCGCCAGGCCTTGGTTCCTTAAATGAAGCAGGTAGTCCAAGATCGACTGCACTGAAGAATGCGAACAGGAGATGCCCCATTCAGCTGCCCAGCGGGAGAACCTCATCCACTTTGCCAGGTACATCTGCCTAGTCAAAGGCTTTCTACTCTCGAGGAGGCCAGTTCATCTGGGTTCAGCCACGCAACATCCACGCTGTGAGGTGGAGGGATGCAAGGTTGGGGTGCAAGAGTTGGCTGTGATCCTGTGACAGCAGATCCAGTCAGTTCGGCAGGGGCCAGGGAGGGATCAGGGACAAGCTTGATAGCGTCCCAAACCAGTCCAGGCGAGGCCACACAGGGGCGATCATGATAACCTATGCCTTGTCCCTCTTGATTTTTGCTAGGACCTTGCTGATGAATTGGAGGGAACACATACATCAGGTTTCCTGCCTACGGCAGGAGGAAGGCGTTGGAGAGGGAACCCTTGCCCAGACCCTGCCTGGAACAAAACCCTGTGGTACCTCCTGTTCTGCCTGGTAGCAAACAAATCCACTTGGGGAGTTCCCCACCTCTGGAAGATCATGCCGGCTACCTCCGGGTGGAGCACCCACTCATGGTGAGAGGAGAAGTCCCAACTTAGGTGATCTGCTAGCATGTTCATGGCCCCCGGAAGGTGATACATTTCTAGATGGATTCCATGGTCGATGCAGAAGTCCCAGAGATGGAGTACCTCTTGGCAAAAGGGCGGAGGATCGCGCTTCACTTGCCTGTTGATGTAGAACATCGAGGCTGTGTTGTCCGTGAGGACTCTGACCACTCTGCCTAACAGGAGAGGTAGGAAGACCGCACATGCTCTGAGCACCATCCTGAGCTCTTTGACATTTATGTGTAGCGTCAACTCCTCTGGGGACCACATATCTTGGGTCTGGAGGGTGCCAAGGTGCGCCCACCAAATCTGAGGAGTTTGAAACCAACTCAACTGAATGAGGAGTGCTGACAAAGGGAATTCCTTCCAGGACTTTCCTGGGGTCAGTCCACCATCACAGTAAGATAAGTACTGTTGTGTGGATGGTGACAACCTTCTCCAGGTGGTCCCTGAACTAAGAGTAGACTGTCGCTAGTCACTGCTACAGGGGGTCACATCTGGAGCCTGGTGTGGCACACCACATATGTACACGCTACCATGTGACCCAGTACCTGTAGGCAAACCCTGGCCGTGGTCAGGGGAAAACGCAGAAATTTCCACAATGAGGTCCGTCAGTACCCTGAATCTCTCCAGCGGCAGGAATGCCCTGCCGCAGGTTGAGTCGAGCACCACTCCGATTAACTCTATCCTCGGTACTGGAACTAAGGTGGATTTTTTTTCATTCATCAACAGGACGAGGCGATGGCACGTGGCTAGCAGCACCGCGATGTCCCCTTGGACCTGGAGTTGCCCTTGACAAGCCAGTCGTCGAGGTATGAGTAGATCTGGGTAGATACCCCAACATCTGAGGTAAGCCGCCATCGCTGACATGCACTTGGTAAATACCCATGGTGCTGTCGCTAGGCCAAACGGGAGGACCACAAATTGATAGTGGTCGGGACCTACCATGAACCGGAGGAAGCGTCTGTGTCCCTTGAAGATGGTGATGTGGAAGTAAGCATCTTTCAGATCAAGAGCAGGGTACCAGCCTCCGGGATCCAGGGAGGGGATGATGGAAGCCAGGGAGACCATGCAAAACTTCAGTTTCACTAAGTGGAGGTTCAAGCCCCGCAGGTCTATTATGGGCTGCAGACCGCCCTTGGCTTTGGGGATTAAAAAGTATCCGGAATAGAACCCCTTATTCCTGTACTCCACAGGAACTACCTCCACAGCACTCAGCTGTAGTAGACCCTCTACCTCCTATAGGAGAAGATTCTGATGAGAGGGGTCCCTGAAGAGGGACGGGGAAAAGGGGTGGGAAGGGGTGGTAGAAAGTAACTGAAGTGTGTAACCCTGCAACATCGTATTGAGGACCCAGCGGTCCGCTGTTATAGACACCCATGCAGGAAGGGAAGGAAGAAAGGCAGTTGGCAAACAGAAGGGAAGAAGGATCCAGGGAACAGTTGGGTAGGTTGCCCTCGGGCATACCCTCAAAACAGGCGCTTGCCCATCTGTTTACTGCAGGTCGAGCCCGCCTGGGATGTAGACGGGGGTTGGTGGCCAGGGTGCTTCCTATAGCCCCTGGATCTTTTGTGGGGAGTCTCCTGGAGAGGGTGGCTCCCCTGGCTCTGAGGCTGCTGCGGCTTAAATTGCTTGCAGGCAGGGCCGGGGACGTACAGGCCCAGTGTTTTTAGGGTTGTACGGGAATCTTTCAGGCCATGGAGCTTAATGTCCATCTGTTCTGCGAACAGGGCGTGCCCATCGAAAGGGAGGTCTTGCATTGACTGCTGAGCCTCCAAGGAAAGACCAGAAAGGAGCAGACACGAAGCCCTGCACAATGAGACGGACAATGCCATGGTATGGGCAGTGATGTCTGCCGTAGCCGATGCCACCTGGAGAGCTGCTCTGGCTGCAGTCGAGCCCTCATCCAGGATCTCCCAGAATTCCTTCCTAGAAGCCTCAGGAAGAGTGATCTCAAACTTGGTCATGGCCTGCCACATATTAAAATCATAGCGGACTAGTAAGGCCTAATGGTTGGCCACCTGCAACTGTAGACTGGAGGACGAATAAACTTTACACTCAAACAAGTCCAGTCTCCTTGAGTCTTTATTCTTAGGGGTAGCCCCTGGTTGATCCCGTTTCTCCCTGTGGTTGACCACCTCTACCATTAGAGAATTGAGAACAGGGTGGGTATAAAGGTACTCGTGGCCTTTGGATGGCACAAAGTACTTGCGTGCCACCCCCTTGGAGATCGAAGGCAAGAAGGAGAGCGTTTGCCAGAGGGCATTTGTAATTTTAGCGACCTCGTCATGTAAGGGCAAAGCTATCCTGGCTAGGGCCACAGGGCAGAGAACATTAAAGAGGGAGCGTGCAGGTTCCTCTAACTCCTCTGCCTGGAGGCCCAGGTTGGCGGCAACCCTCTTCAACTGCTCCTGATGTGTCTTAGCATCGTCCTGGGACACTGGTGGAGGGGGCACTACTATGGCCTTGTCTGGCAACGAGGAGGAGAAAACTGGTACCAAGGGATCCTCCGCAACCATAGCTGGTCCAGCAGCTTGCTCGCCCACTTCCTCCTGTGCCTGCAGCCGAGGCCTCTTGGGCTGGAGGGGGGCGGGAGGGGAGGTAGTCAATCTCTCCAAAGCTCCAGATACAGAGCAGGTGGCCTGAGAGGGCTGAGTGAACCCCCATGGATACCGCTGTGCCAGCCATGGAGTCTGAGGCGACGGATCTGGCTGCGGTGCCACTGACAGTCTGCACTGTAGGTGCCAGAGCCTGTCCTGTGGCTAGGGAACCTTGCTCAGAACCTGAGCGGTTGCTCCCCTGCGACTAAGACGAAGCTGATTGGTGGCTCTGTCTCAATCAGTACCGGTTGCCCCTCCCGGAGTTGGATCTGGCTGACCTCAATGAGCGTCTGAATTGGGGCCTCAGCAACCAATGGTACTAGGCGGATCTGCGACAGTCCCGAGCTGGCGATCTATGCCTCACACTTAAAGGGTGGTACCAGGATGTGGAGCAGGAATGGGAACTAGAGCAGGCTTTGGCTTTGGCCACGGAGATTCCAGGCGCCAACTCCGAAACTCCTGGCATGCATCGAGCCGCACCTCGAGTCTCTCTGCCCTTGTCCTAGGTCTGGAGACTGGATGGGGCTATGAAGCTTCTACCTATCACAGTCAGAAGCATGTCAGATGCAAGAGGGTGACCGTTGGTGGGATGTCCCCCGCGACGGGGAGCGCTGCCGGAAAGGTGGAGATTATGGTGGTCTCAACGCAGGTTTACCCCAGGACCGGGACCCCGCAGGGGCCAGAGTGGGCAGCACTGGGAGGGACAATGTCTTGCACTGCTTGGAGGTCCTCCGGCGTGGACACCCAGAGCGGACAAGGACTTCCACCACTAACCGGGGCAGCCGGCAGGGAGCAGGTTGGTCTACACCGCTCAACCTGAGTTGGGGCCTTGAATCCCGAAGGGGGTGAAGAGGCGCCCAAGACAGAGGCTTGGTCCACCACAGACTTGTCCTTTCCCTTGTGGGAAGCTGAAGACCTTCCTCACCCAGTCTTCCTGGGCTTCTTGACTGGAGCCATCCAGTGCCAGCTTGTAGATCCGCTTGTAGCAATTGCAGAGTTTAAAGCCTGGGCACCAGGGCATGCCTCCGTCCCGAAGTGAAGTCCCTTTAGGGACCTACTACGTCTCTAACTTAAACAGGTTGAACTAAACTAGAGGGAAACTATATACAGTAATATTTGTAAGAGGCAAAAGAAGTCGAACAAATAAAGCAACAGCTCTAGCTGAAACAAGCACCAGTTCCAGGCACCATCACTGGCAGCAAGAAAGAACTGAGGGTGGAGGGGGCCAGTGGCGTCCCATATGCTACGGCATACGCGTGCCACTCCAGGGAGCGCCAGAGCCAGTCCCCTATGGATACTGCTGAGAGAAAAACTTCTAGCACCTGTGCATGTGGCGAGTACACACACATAAGCTGAATGGACATGAGCAATCACTCGAAGAACTTGCATAACCATAGAAAAATAGCCCCTTCTGGTGACATACTCTGTGGCCAAAATAGCAATGAGTGACATCCATTCCTCCACCACAGTTCAGGAACCCCATAGCTGCAAAGCCAACCATTATGGTTTGCACATTACCAAGAGTCACGGTCCTGAAGAGCAGGAGACTATTAATAATCCTGCACACCTGTATGACATCAGCCCCCATAATGGATTTTCCCACTCCAAAATGACTTTGCACTGCCCAGTAGCAATCCAGCATTGCAAGTTTCCATAGTTTGGTCGCCACTAGCTTCTCCACTATCGGTGTAGCTTAATGTGGTATCCCTGCATTGGAGGGCTTGGGTGAGCTCGGCACACAGATACAGGAATATGGTCTTGCACGTCTGAAAGCTCTGCAGCCATTTCTTGTCATCTCAAGCCTGCATTACAAAGTGATTCCATCAGTCAGTGCTTGTTTCTTGAGCCCAGACACAGTGCTCCATCTGCAACTCCTTAATGAACACCAACAGCCACCTCAAATTGTTTCTCACTATGTTCCACAGCAAACTGACCACCAGGAAATCATCATGTACCCCACAGTTCTTCTGGCTTTGCAAATACTCTAGAGAATAGTACATCCTGTGCTTGCAACACTCGTGACAGTGGTGCAGAGCTGTGCAGGCTTCATAATTCTATCAGAGATGGCAGGCAGCGACATGCACAGGTTCGTGGGAAATGGAAAACAGGGATGAAAATTATGGGATAGAGATGGGATTATGGGATGAAGAACATTGCATTATGGGAGGTTGACCCCTTGTTCCTAGTCTCTGTATGACTCGTTTTTGCCCCACTATGTGCTGCCAAAACTACCTGCTGAATGGTGAAGGGTTGCACACTAGGATGCCTACCCATGGTGAACCACACTGTGCATCAATTCTCAGTCCTGGTGAGTATGTGCAGTGCCGACGCAAGGAACCAAGTATGCACGCATGCAAGTGATACACTAACCACAGCAACTATATGCTGACATAACTTGCATTGGCAAAACTTGTTGGGTAGACATGGCTTTGGGTACAGCTTTCCTACTTGACCTCTCACACAGCTGCCAACACCAGCCCTTCTCCCAAAAACTTCCAGTCCAACATCTTCACGTCCACGAGTTACCAGCCTCCGCTGCAACTTCTCCAATCTGTATGGCCAAGGATGGCATGCTGAGGATTAGGAGAAAAAGCCTAAACTGCCAGTTTGCCCTAGAGCCACCTCACACTAGCACATGATTATCACAGCTCGTTCACTTGATAAGATGGACGCCGTGTCCACTGCATAACCCACCCTTTAGGAGCAGTCTAATCAATCATTCTGTCAGCAATATTCTTCAGAAGTGTTACTAGTATTGTAGTTACACAGATTCCAGCTGCCTACATTGTGCATTCTGATCTGCCACAAGAGGCTCCAGCCTATCTGCTCCCGGTGTAACAGATACTCTATACAGCAGCCACTTCAAGATCGAATCACTGATCCCAATAAGCAGTTCATTCAGTATAGTGATGAATATCACGTCATATTTCAGACATATACCCATTACATCTTGTAAACCCAAGCCAATAATACTGCCTAATTTCTCATATTATCCATCCATGCATTTATATCACACATCATAGTGATATCCTTCACAGCCCCTTCAGGTCCATTTGTAGTCCATTCTGAACTAGACAACACAAAAAACAGTTATAGAAAACATTCAACTCCAAGGCTGTGCTGTCAGACGAATCAAGGAGCAAATATCCAGGAACAAACCCCTTGTTAGGAGTCTGTACATTTTGCTTAGACCTTCCAATATTGTTAACTTACCATATGTGCTTTTCTGCTCTCTACTGCAGTGGTCTCCAAACTGGGGTGCACGCACCCCAGGGGTTGCGTGAGATGATCTCAGGGGGTGCGTAGCAGCAGGTGCGCCACCGGATGGCACTCTGCCATTTTTTTTCTTCAGCAGCAGCTCTGCACATCCAAAACTGGTGTTCCCCTCCAGCAGCCTGTCTGCGGCAGGTCTTCCGGGCTTCCCCCAGGGAGTGCACGAGCCAAAAAGTTCGGCGACCACTGCTCTACTGGATCTTAAAAATGTTAAGACTACCAGTTTGTAATACTTTTGCCCTCTGGTGGCTGGAGGTGTTATGACAACAAATGGAGACTTTCTTTACCTCATGAGTTGAGACCTGTGCGTTAACACACATTTACAGATTTTTACCTCTTCAAAGCACTGTACAGATTAACAACTGTTAATCCCCCCTACCTCTGTGAGGTTCTTCCTATTTTTATAGATAGGGAAAGAGGTTATATTATTTGGGCAAGGTCACAGAATGGGTCATTGACAGAGTCTGTAAAAGAGGTCAGGAGTTCTTATTTACAGTTCCACAGTTAATCCCCCACATAACGTTAGCTCTCTCAATTATGAAAAAACCATCTGCATAATAAAGGTTGTAACAAGATTTCTATGATAAGGAATATTTTCACAAGCACCAACACTCTTCAGAAAAAGTCCCAGACATCAACTTTTCATATGTGGTTTGTGACCAGGGAATCTATGGCAAAAACGGAGGTGAACTATACAAGCAGTTTGAGATATAGGTCTTAGAAAAGATAGGTATAATTCATTATTGGAAGGGACTAAACCATTTTTGGCAAGTCATCTCTCAAAAATAAGTCCAAATAAAGTTTGTTTCATTCAAGAGCTCTTGGTGAGAGCTGTTGCACAGTTCTAGAGAAGTTGAGATGTTTACTTTTGGAGCCGTTCCCCTCAGTAGGATCCCATGAATATTATCAGCCGTTGACTGGCTTTATGAAGTTTGTCAAATCTAGCAATGTCCTTCTCCCACACTATGTAAGGGCTTGGCATGCTTTGCAGCGTTCACAGGCCCAGGAGAACTTCTGCAGATGCTACAAGCTGAACAGACATTCCTATAATACTCTGAAGCCCCACTCATTCCCAAGGAATCTTGAATGGAAAACATTGCTTATAGACTTTTGAAATTTGCAAATCTTTCAGCCCCAACACCCACACCTTTTACAAAATATGCACATGCTATCAGGTTTATAAGCAGGGCTGCCACAAGTAGGTCTGGGACACCTTGGATGACAAGTCTGAAGTTCACTGTGGGACCTCCTCCACCATACCTGCCCCAAACTCTTATGTCCTCCTATATGACAGCAGAGATTCAGACCTACAGAGGCAGGAAGAGGGAATATGTCCAGAACAGTGTTTTTGTGGAGAATGTAAGAGACAGTAAAGGGGGATATGTAAAATATTCAAATTTACAACTGACATGGAGTACATCATTGGTCCAGCAGAACTGTGAAAGTTAATGGAAAGGGTCCTAGTGCAAGGACTGAGTATCAGGAGTTAGATGCGAGTGGGAATAAACTTCAGTTTAGAACTGCTAAAGGTTGCTGATTTCATTTCTCCTCCTCCCCCACTTATTTTATCTTTGTGTCACTGTTTTCGCCTGTCCCTCTCTCAAAAACACTTGTCCCTGCTTCACTTCCCTGTCTCAAACCCACTGACATATAGCATAGATCAGTGGTTCCAAAACTTTATGGGTTCACATACTGCCTTTACATCAATTTAAGAAATGAACTGATGGAAGTTCCAGCTCACATACTACCAGTGGTTCAGGGGAAGGGAAGTGAACGAGGTCTACCCCAGAGGCAGCTGCTTCTGAGTGGAGATGAGGAGGTTGCAAAGAGGGAGGGCATGAATATTTACTAGATAGGAACACTTTGTATTTTCGGGAATTTGCATCCACAGATTTCAATGCAGCCTAGCTTGGTGTGGGGTGAGACACTGTAACGAACTCTCCCACTACAGACGCAGTGGAAGCGAGGAATAGAAATGCCTTAGCTTCCCGCTCTTGGTGGTAGCAGAATGCTGTAGGCCACATTCCAGCAGGAGCTAGTACAATATAGTCGACATGGTATTGCAACTCCATTCTACATCCCTGAGCTCCAGAACTTCCATTAACAGCTTGCCTACACTTGAAATGCTGCAGCTGTGCTGCTGTAACACTTCAGCGTAAGACACTACCTACGCCAACGAGAGGGGTTCACCCTTGGTGTAGGTAATTCACCTCCCCCTTGAGAGGCGATGGCTGTGTCAACAGAATAATTCTTCCATCAATCAAGTGCTGACTGCACTGGGGGTTAGGTCAGTTTAACTACACTGCTTAGGGATGTGAATATTTCACACCCCTGAGCAACGCAGCTGGGTAAACCTAACTTTTTAGTGTAGACCAAGTTTAAACTTTATTGCCTCCCCAGAACTCACGACATTTGGCTCTGCAATTGCAGAAATACAGTGCATGCTGGGGCATAAATACAGCTGGCATCTTGAGAACGCAGGAGAATGAATGGAGTAGTGCTTAGGTTACTGGGTCATGCCCCCCTTTTGCTATGGTAAAAGCTATTTCTTTCCTTTCCTTTGACAGGAAGAAAGGAGTAAGCAGCATCCATTTCTCTTTCTTCCTGCCCTTACTAGAGGGTAGTTAGTAAAAACAGCCTTTTCCCATTTCATATGGTATTTGTATCCAGTATTCACTGATTACTGAGAAGTGGTCAGCTAAACTACTGCTATCATCCTATACCTACACAATCTTTATATACAGTTTACAACGTGATTTAAGGATTAGAATTACCCAGAAATTCAGCATTCTTAATTCATTCCACTAAACATACATCTCTCAATTGGGACAGTACCAGACTATCGTCCACTGAGGAAGAAATTACAGAATCCCACCTTCGCTCCATCTGAGCACTGATCACCAAGAGATCTATAACAGGACAGCATACACAAATGTTGTCTGGCTGTCTCCTAACTGAAATTCAAGATGTTCACCCAAGCCTCTCAGATTCCCTGAGGAATCCCCTCAGGGAAACTAATGCCTTGGGAACAAAGGGAAAACTACGAGTCTTTCTGCAGATTAAACACCTTTTGTTAACTGGAAATGGGGGAAGAGGAAAGGAAATTAGTCGCAGATTAGTTGAAATTAAAATCTCTGATCAGTGATCGAAACTAGAGGAGTGGTATGCCACAAGTATATCCTCTGCCTCTGAGAGAGTGCCTAACACACCTGCATTGCAGAAAAATTTTACATTTTCTTTTTTACACTTAATATAGGGATTTGGGTACGGGCTTTATTCACTTTGTGCTGGCAGTCTCTGCAGTCCTGGAGCTGGGGGCGGAAGAGGAGGTGGAAGGGTACAGGGAATCTAAATCCAGCTCCTAAAATCCTTTTCTATGCACTGGCCATCTCTCTCTCCTTAATTACTGTAACCTTCTCCCATCTGGCTCCTTGCCTCTCAACTCTTCCTCACCAGTCTGTCCAAAATGTCACTGCTAAACTCATCCTTCTCTCCTCTCACTCAGATCATATCACTCCCCTCTTTGAATCCATCCACTGGCTTCCCTCTCAGCATGTTATATTAAAGATTCTTGTCTTCATCTACAAGGCTCTATTATAGTCTTGCTCCTACCTAAGTGTTCCCACTACTCATTCTGATGAAGTTAACCCTCTTATTTTCTTCATCCCATGTCCCAGCTTTTTTTTGTTGCCTTCTATCATACTGCGTACTATGCCTGGAATACTCTTCTTGCCCTCATTCATCAACCATCGTCTTCCCACGCCTTCAAACCCACACCTTCAAACAATCCTCCCAGCACCACTGCTCTTCATACTTTTCCTCTCCTGAATGTTGTCCTGTGCCTTGTGTTTAGGTTGTAAGCTCTTTGGGATAGAGAACATGGCTCATCTGTTTGTTAAAGTATCAAGTACATTTATAGCACAATAAAAATGTTTAAAATAAAATTGTATTAAATATTCATGGAAAAGTTCCGTCTAAGACCTCCTTCAAACGTTAAGATACCCTGTGCCTAAACCATTTCCTGTGAAAGGGAGGGGGTTTCCCCTACTCCCGAAATGTGCCACACCCTCCCACTCCAAGGCCAGGGGGCTTTCATGAAAGCCAAGTCTTTACACTTCTCACTAAAAAGTCCCATCTCCTGATTACAAAAGCTCTCTATGCACATACAGTAATGAATTAGAACCTTGAAAGAAAACTGAAGCCATCACCAGCAACTAAGCACTGATGAAACACTATACCAAGCATTCTCAAACTGGGGGTCGTGACCACTCAGGGGGTCATGAGCGGTCAGTCTTCACCCCCAAACCCTGCTTCGCCTCCAGCATTTATAATAGTGTTAAATGTAAAAAAGTGTTTTTAATTTATAAGGGGGGGGGGTCACTCAGAGACTTGCTGTATGAAAGGGGTCACCAATACAAAAGTTTGAGAACCACTAGTCTATACATTGTACTAATACAGCTCTGTAAGAATGGCTATGGGTCTTCTGGGGAGGCAGAGCACAGGAGCCATCAGTAAACACATGAGTCTGGATGACTGCTGAGAAACGTGAAGGGAAGACCAGAGAGATTCAAGATACAAACAAAAAAAGGCAAACAGGGCAGAGAGTGCTAACCTTCCCGTAAGCTGTGGTATGAATCCTGACAAGTGTTTGAACAGCTCTTCCCCTGCTTCGACACAGTCTCTGCAAGTGGCACAATCCCGACATAGGCAGGCTGGAGCGTCTTGGCTTTATCCAACATGCTGGAGGACGTCCCAGGATCAGAAGGCAGATGCAGTAACAAAGATGATGTCCCTTAGGCCAGAAGAAGGGCTGTTTAATCCTCACAGAAGGCCCCAGTCACTATCTGTCATTGCACTGAGAAGGCTGCTTAATGATAGACTCCAAGGCTGAGCTTGCACAGGGACAGATAGACAATGGAGGCAGTGACAAATCCTGATTAGAATCAACAAGTCCCAGCAAAAAAAAAAAAAAAAAAAAAATTTCCTTCCTGTCAGCACCAGGCTCGACACAGAAACCTCCCTGCTTCAATAGGCAGAGTGTGCATACAGGGGGATAGTTCTCAATTTGCAGTCTGCATAACAGAGGGGTGGGCTTCTTCGTGAAACCACTTGCAGTGACAGCCAACCTCATTCACCCAAAATAGTACACAGTTGGTTTCTCTACTCAGACCCCTAACACTTGCCAGACAAGCAAAATCACGTGACCGTGTCCCATTCCTATCCTCCCCCTTCTCTCTCCCCTGCGCTACACCCCCAATATTAACACAAAACTAAGAGACAAGGCTCTGGGAAAGGATCCTCTATTTAGGCCCAGAAAACATGAACTCAGACAGTGATAGTGCAGCCTTCCAAACACACACTGCCCCCATTTATATACCTGCACCCTGACCTGGAAGAACCACCTCTTAGCAGATGAAACAACGAGGAGTCCTTGTGGCACCTTAGAGACTAACAAATTTATTTGGGCATAAGCTTTCGTGGGCTAAAACCCACTTCATCAGATGCATGGAGTGAAAAATAGTTAGCAGAATCTATATTCTAGCACATGAAAAGATGGGAATTGCCTTATCAAGTGGGGGGTCAGTGCTAACAAGCTAATTCAATTAAGGTGGAAGTGGCCAATTCTCAACAGTTGACAAGAAGCGGTGAACACCAAAGGAGGGAAAATTACTTTTGTAGTGCTAACGAGGCCAATTCAATTAAGGTGGTAATCAACTGTTGAGAATAGGACACTTCCACCTTAACTGAATTGGCTCGTAAGCACTGACCCCCCCACTTGGGTAAGGCAACTCCCATCTTTTCATGTGCTATAATATATATTCTGCTTTCTGTATTTTTCACTCTATGCATTTGATGAAGTGGGTTTTAGCCCACAAAAGCTTATGCCTAAATAAATGTGTTACTCTCTAAGGTGCCACAAGGACTCCTCGTTGTTTTTGCTGATACAGACTAACACAGCTACCACTCTGAAACCTCTTCACAGATGGCAATTGGCAGAGTTTAGTCTGTGGCTCCTCTGCTGGGAGTAAAAGAGAGGCTTGGAATTAGTTACAATTTGGTGGTGGGGTATGTAATGTGGACATTTGTGTGACAAATCATCAAATGACTGTCTAATGGTTAATTAACTTTGTTCACTATACCAGTGCATGACTGGAACTGGCAACATGCAGAGGAAGACCCTGGATGGCTCAGGTGACTGGGATATGCAATGCCCAACCTCAATGTTTTTTTACAGTTGGCAGAGAATGCCTGTCAAGACAGATGGGACTGAGGGTGGGGAAGGCAAGGACACTCCAAAGACTAAAATGGGTTGATTGATACACACATACCAACCACAAGAACACACCAATATCCTTCCAAATAGAAATATGTCACTAGTAATAGATGTTATCCTAAAGGGCTGAGGTACTGTATTGACAGCCGTATAGGTGCTGCCAAAAAAAAAAAAAAGGGGGGGGGGTGAATAACCACTCCTAAGCACCTGAAGGCTAATTAAATGCAAGGCTGGAACAGTTCAGTCTAAGATTTCCATCTCCCAAAATCAAAACAAGAATTTCTCTTGTCTGGGGGCCATCCAATCACTATGTTGAGCAAACGGAGTAAAAACCACAAGGAAAAAATCCAAGTAATATTAAAACTAAATTCAGTTAACAGCATGAGAAGCACTAAAGAAAAAAAATTAAGGTATGCCTGCATTAATGACCAAGGAACTTACCTGATGGCAAAAGTCACAATTCTCACTGATCTCAGCTTGACTTTCAGACACATTCAAACAAATGATGCTCTATGCTGGCAGAAACTGCTTTTGTGCAAAAGCAGAACCCCAACTAAATTGACAGGAAAAATTGAGGATTTTCTCACTGATTTGGATTAGGTCTTTGCATTTGTTACGATTACGATTAGTTTGTTGTGTAATTTAAATTACGCTGCTGTAATTGTATCTTCCTACACATGCTGTGGGGCTCATGCAATTCAAGAAGGTAACAAAAATTAGTACACTGCATGTGATATCACTTATTTTTAAGCCTAATTTTAATTACTATAAATCAGTTTCTTCCTATACATTTCTGATGCATCCATCTGCATGATGTCTAGACAGGTAGATCATAAAGGTGAACAGCAAGGTAAAAAGATAGTAAAAGACAAAAACAAAGATATAGGGGGAAAAAAGCTCAAACTCTACATCTACCTCTATCCCTAAAAAAATTATGCACTTCTAACTGAGACAAAATGGGTCCTCGTTTAACTCTTCACTAATTGGAGAACTTTATGTTGTCACATGAGGGTATAACCTCAGTTGCAGCTCTCCCCATTCCAAAACTCACTTTTGGGGAGCAATGTAGTTGGACTGGGGTGGAGAGAGTGGATTGCAGCTCAGATTATAGCCTCATGTGACTTAAAATGAATAGAGCCCTGCAAATTCACGGATATCCGCTTTATATCCATGGATCATTTTTGCGAATTGCGGATCGGATGCGGATACAAATTTTGTATCTGTGAAGGCCTGGTATTTCTGATTGAAAAATGCCCCCAGGAAAAATAAAAGTTGAACTCAGTCAAATACCAAAAACAATAAAAGGGGGGGGAAAAACCCTTAATACTTTTCCATAGTGATACAATAAGGAAAAAACAAAGTATCTCTAAAAGGCAGTATATGTTAATCATAATTGTATTGTTATTTCACAGTGTCACAACAGAGCAAAGTTAAGATTTCTTGGGTGCCTTAACAGTGCATTTCTTATGTTAATGTGTTTGGATTTCTTTTAAGTTAAAGTCTGAATTTCCTGTGCTTATAATGTTTTTGGGGAGGATAATTACAAGATCCCTATAATGGTTTTTACCCTCAATTACTCATGCATGCTCTCAGCCTTAACTCCATCTTAACGTAGTTTTTGTTCAAAAATAATCAAGTTGTTCCATGAAGACAGGTTCCTGCACCTACAGAGTCCCACATAAGTCAATAAGGCTCCACAAAGGCACAACATAACAGGACTGCTTACAGGACCAGAGCCAGTTTCTCCCTTGATAAGAAGATGCCTATCATCACCACCAGAGGAGGAGGCACAAAGCTTTCCTTGTCATTTGTTTTTAAAAAAGAAAACTTCAGGTTAGACTATTCATGCTTTGTTGGAAACTGGAGATTTAAAAATTAGTTATTTTGAGTTTTTAACAGTCTGCAAAAGGTACGCAGAATGTCATAGCTAAATATAAGGTGGAATAGACTTCTGCATAAGGCATACTCTACACTACAGAATTTGGTTAATATAAGCCGCCTTGTGTCATCCTAGCTGTGCAATTACAGTTAAATTTGTTTCCCACTGATGTAAGCACCCCATTACAGTAACACCACCTCCACAAGTAGCACTGAGCCATGGTCAATGTACTGAGGCTGATGAAGCACAAGTGTAGACGTTCTGTTACTTATGTTGACCCTAGCAGTCCTCCAGCAGCTGTCCCAAAATACCCAACTCCGACAGCTCTGGTCACAATTATGACCTTCATTGCCCAGGGGTCATGGAGGCCAGAAGGCTCACCCCCCTTTAAAGCCCTGCAGATTTTTGAAATGCCTTCTCCTGATTATCCGGCTTGGTGAGCACACCTAACAGCTCTCCATTGTTGTGTGCAACTGCCCAACTGACCATGCTGGCTGCAGGTTCCAGCTTATTATTAGACAGGAGATACTGTATCTCCAGAGCCTGTGGGGAGAAGAGACTGTGTAAGCACAGCTATGGACCAGCCACAGAAATGTGGACATCTACGAGAAGATTGCATGGGGGATGCAAGAGAAGGGGTAGAACATGAACCAGTAGCAGTGCTACATGTAAGCCAAAGAACTGTGGCAGGAATATCAGAAAACCTGTGAGGCCAGTCAATCTGGTGCTAAGCCACAGACCAGGCACTTCTACCAACAGTTGCATGCGATACTTGGTGGGGTCTCCACCACCACCCATCACACTGTTGTTACCTCTGAAGAGCCTGAGTCACAGGCCCTTGCTATGAACAGCGAGGAGGTGGTGGAGGAGGGAGAGAAGGAGTAGGGACATTAACTATTGGGTCCAGCTATGCCTCAAGCCAAGACCTGTTTGAGACTTCGACTGCTGGGACTGACTGGACTGAAGTGAACAGCAGGGGAAGAATCCTCAAGTAAGTGTATAAATTTATTTTCCATTACAGTGATGACACCCCCCATTTCAAAGGAGAGAGCTATCAACTTTACATACATTTATTTGTACTAGAAGAGGTAACAGTTCAACTAAGAAGTGATGTTAATCGGCTTTTCATTCTCCAGTAGATAGGTGAGCGGGGGAGGCAGGGGACATGCAGAGCAGTTTATGCACACAGGGATGCCCTTGAATCCACCTGAGAGATCTTGATGAAATTTTCATGGAGGCACTCTGCAATCCTCTCACCTAAGTATCTAGGGATGGCAGCCTTATTTCTTCCTCCATAGTAGGACATTTTCTCAGGCCAGTCTGTGATAATTTCAGCAGGCACCACTGCAGTACCCAGGCTAGCAGCATACGGGCCCAGGACACTTCAGGACGCCTACGACAGCAGTGCTCTCTCTGTCTTAGCTACCCTAAGGAGTGAGATATCAGCTATAACCGCTATCACCTGTGGAAAAATCGTGTCAGTATTCAGTGCCAGTGCCCTATGCTCAGTTTCATGGAATGCAGCAGTTTCCTCCTCATTTTCCTCCCCCTGTCAGGCCATACTCACCACAGCGGGTGTTGTGAGTGGCACCATGCACAACCACTCAGAAGCAGAACAATAAGCATGACTTGTTTAAAACACCAGGGGAGCAAGGAAAGGGTGTTCTGAATCTTAACTTTTGCTTTCTCTTATGACTATATTGACAATGGAACCTGTGTGTATTATCTGCAGCTGCTATGGTTGCTGCCTTGAGGGGTTTCCCCTCCACACGCAAGCCAGATGAGGAGAAGAAAGGAGAGGTGTTCAATGCAATCCTGCAAGCCAGTGCTGCATCAGACCATGAGTAAAGGGCTTGGAGGGTAAACACTGAAGACAGCCTGGAGAAGGAAAGGGTGCACAGGAGAAAGGTCCAGAAGTTCAAGCAGAAAAAGAGGAGGGAGCTGCATCAGGACATAATGGACTTCTCTGACAACAAATAGATGCTGCAGACTTTTCTGGATCTACAGGTTCAAGAATCAGAGGCTCACCTCCCTTTGCAGTCAATGAAGAACTCCGTTACATCTCCCTGCACCAGACATGCCAAACCCATGGGGGGGGGGTACAAAGACAAATTGGGCTTGTTTTTGGCTTAATTGACTTGTGAGTTGTTTGTTGGCTTATAGCTTGTTGCTTCTTTTTTTTTTGATCGGCTCCCAGAAAGCAGAGACGGGGGGGGGGGCAAGCAGGGGCAAGGGAGGAAGAGAGTCGGGATGCACTGCAGGCCCCCCACAGTCCCAGACTGCACGCCAGGGAGATCTAGTCGCAGAGTATTGGTGTCTTAGGGATTGGCTTGTTTTGAAATGGGATTAGTTTGATTTTTGGCTTATTGTGAAAGTTGGGGTGCTTATTTACCACGTGAAAGTTGGCAACTGTGCCCTGTGCCCGCCCTTAATATTCCATGTGGCATCAGGGGCAGTACAGTAAGCACTGCAAAATTAATAGGTGCATTGACAGTGTTATATTCACACATGTACTCCAAGCACCACACAATTATTAACAGGCACCGCATAGTACATCACAATGCATTACTGTGGCTCACTCTTAAAGTGCTCTTTCAAAGCCACTGAGCCATATTTTTTTGCATTGAGCTCTTCTAATAGTCCTTGTGTCTGTTTGTTCAACTCAGCAGTCAGCTGCTCCACCTCCACCCCAGCAGCAACTCTTCCCCCTTTGCTTCACAGATATTATGCATGACACAGCAAGCAGCTATAACCATTGGGGTTTTTCTTCACCGACATGCAATCTGGTGAGTAAACACAGCCAGCGTCTCTTCAATCTATGAAAGATTCAACTGTCATCTGACCTGCTCAGCTGGTAGTTGAATCTTTCCTTGGTGCTGTCAAGGTGGCTGCCATACAGCTTCATGATCCAGGGGACTAATGGGTAGGTTGGGTCCCCCAGGATCACTACTGGCATTTTAATATTGCCAATGGTAACCCACCAGTCAGGAAAGAAGGTTCTTGCTTGTACCTGTACGAACTGTCCTGTGTTCTTAAAGATAAAAGCATCATGCATCTTCCCTGACCAGTCAACACTGATGTCAGTGAATCATCATCCATGGTCCACCAATACTTGCATAAACCATAGAAAAGTGGCCCTTTCTTTTTATGTACTCTGAGGCAAGGTGCTCTGGGGCCAAAAAAAGGCGGGTGCGCTGTCTATTGCGCTACTGCAGTTCGGCAACTCCACTGTTGCAAATCCAGCCACTATGTCCTGCATATTGCCGCCAGCCACAGTCCTCTATAGCAGAAGATGATTAATGGCCTTGCACACCTGCATTACAATGGCCCCCACAGTGAATTTTCCCCACTCCAAAATGATTTCCCACTGACTGGTAGTAATCCCATGTTGACAGTTTCCACAGTGCAGTCAACACTCGCTTCTCCATTCTCAATGCAACTCTCAGTTTGGTGTCCTTGCACTGGAGGGGCTGGGGTGAGCTTGGCACATAGATCCAGGAATGTGGCCTTGTGCATGTGAAAGTTCTGCAGCTACTTCTCGTCACCACAAGCCTGCATTATGATGCAATCCCACCAGTCAGTGCTCATTTCTCAGGTCCAGAAGCAGTGCTCTATCATCTGCAACTGCTCTGTGAATGCCACCAACAACCTCGAATTGGCTCTTGCTATGTGCCACAGCCATCTATCCCCCAAGAAACAGTCATGTTTCATGCTGATTCAGTTCTTCTTACAGTTCTGCAAATACCAAAGGATTCTAAGTCCAGTGCTTGCAACACTTATGGCAATAGTGCAGAGCTATGCAGGCTTCATGCTTCTATCAGTGATGGTAGACAGCGAGAAGAGCTGTGAGAGTTTGTGGGATTTTTTTTTAAAGTGCAAAAATTTAGGCGGTATAGATGACATCATGTGATGCAGACAGTTGCACACTGGAAAGAAGTTGCTCACCTTGTGCAATAACGATGGTTCTTCAAGATGTGTGAACCTATGGTTGCTCCATTATAGGTGTGCTTGCATCCCTGCATTGCTGATTGGAGAACTTCAGTAGCAGTGTCCGTTAGGCCCTCACATGTGCTGTCACTCCTCATGCTGCACCTGTAATGAGTCGAGGTTGGCCCCTATGAATTCCAGGTGTTGCACTGGGACAAAGGTTGAGTTCTGGGTAATGATATGTAGGACCAGTTCTATAAACAAGTGCATTGCAGCTTTAGTGACTTGATGAGCCTTCTGGAGCAATCAGGCTCTGAGAAGGCAATTGTCTGGGTACAGGTAAATCATGATCTCTTGGGTGCTTAAGTGAATGGCCACCACAGAGAACCTTGGAAAATACTCTCAAGGCCAATGATAGCCCGAAGGGGAGCACCCTGTATTGGTAGTGGTCTTGTCCCAGAGTGAAGATGAGAAATCTGTGAATTGGTAGGATTGAGATATGAAAATAGGCATCCTGAAGGTCGAGGGCCAAAAAACAAATAGTCTCCCTGTTTCAACGCTGGAATGATCACTGATAAGGTGACCATCTTGAACTTTTGGGCCTTGACAAACTTGTTGAGGTACTGGTTCTATGTCTCCTCTAATTAGGAGCCAATCTACCTCTTGTCGTGGTAAACTCTTGTGAGAAGGGTGCCTGAAGAGGGACAGGGAAGGGTGTGGTGTAGGGGGAAGGGAGGTAAAATGGATGGAGTACCCAGTTCGAACAATCTCTAGGACCCGTTGGTCCAACGTTGTGTGTCCCCAGGCATTGCAGAATGCTGCCAATAGGTGGCCAAATGAGTGTAAAGTGATGGTCAGCTGTATCAGTTGTGGGGAGTGGCTTATCAGAGCCTCAACCCACCCGTCAAAATTGGTGTTTGGACACAGCAGGCTGGGATGAAGAAGATTGTGGGCCAGATGATTTGCACTTGTGAAATTTGCCCTTCTTTCTTTGCAGCTCATAGTGGCATTGAGTCAGATATGGAGACATGTGTGATCTATACTGGAATTGGAGACTGAACCGTCTTTTTTTGTCTTAGTGACTAGAGAATGGCCCTAGAGTCCTTCAGGATGTGAAGGAAGGCATCAGTCTTCTCCGCAAAAAGCTTTGTGCCCTCAAAAGGGAGGTCTTCAACTGTAGACTGTACCTCCTTCAGGAAGCCTGACTGATGAAATCAAAGGTTTCAGAGTAGCAGCCGTGTTAGTCTGTATTCGCAAAAAGAAAAGGAGTACTTGTGGCACCTTAGAGACTAACAAATTTATTAGAGCATAAGCTTTCGTGAGCTACAGCTCACTTCATCGGATGCATCCGATGAAGTGAGCTGTAGCTCACGAAAGCTTATGCTCTAATAAATTTGTTAGTCTCTAAGGTGCCACAAGTACTCCTTTTCTTTTTGATGAAATCAAGACACCCATCACATCACCACCGCCGTGGAAACAGACGTAGCCGCTATGTCGACTGCGGCGAGGGCAGACTGCAGAAATGTCTTTGCCACTAACTGGCCCTTCTGGACAATGGCAGCAAATTGGTCACAATGAGACTCCAGCATCTGTTCAATAAACTCATTCAGTTTTGAACAGTTTATATTAGTCATATTTTGTTGTGAGGGCCTGGTAATTGGCGATGTTATTGAAGAATGGTCGAGAAGTACACCTTCCTTCCAAAAAGGTCCAGGTGCTTCCAGTCCCAATCATAGGGAGCAGCCCTCAACTAGTGGTGTCGGCCACAGGATGGCAGTTGACGGCATCCACCATGATGGAGGTGGGTGGTGGGTAGGAGAAGAGGAATTCAGATTCCAGGGCGGGGACATAGTATATTTTGTCCACCCACTTGCAGGTAGGCACTACCGACACTGGAGTTTTCCATACAGTTTTTGCCAGGTTTAAGATGACTTAATTAATAGGGAGAGCGATCTTTGAGGAGGAGGAAGAGTGGAGGATGTCAAGGAGTCAATATAAGGGGTACATACAGAGATTTGATTACTATATTTCTGTATAATATCTCCTTAAACAAAAGCTCATTATTCTAATGATAATAGTTTTGTTTCTAATATTTACATGACAAGGATTTGTAAACCTGTTAATACTTCCTAAATAAATAGTGGAAAAAACTCCCATACTGGTGGTTTGTGACCCTTTTAACTGATAAGGATTGTATTACATAAATTACAGTTAACTTTGGACGTTCCCAGGATTCTACCTCCCACCAATAAAGACCTTCAGAGAGAATTAGAGAGACTAAGTTGGGAACACTGTCAAAAGCTTGCCTCTTTAGTTCTCAGGAGAAGCCTGCAGTTCATATATACTGATCCTTTTAATCATCTGGTCACAGCTGCTACAGCCAGCTCAGAATATTCCTATCCATGAGAGACAGGTTGCTAAAGGTAAAGCACAGTTGTGGATTCTCTAAGAGCACGCAGGCCTGGGAATCTGGATCCTTGCCTAGTTGCAGAACTGCTCTGCAGCCCCTCAACCCACCCTGGGATATACCACCACCCCCACTTTTGGCAAGTTGGCTTTCACTGCCTGACAAACTGAGTTCTAAATGTTGTGAGCTAGAGATGTAAAAATAGCTGCTGAGCAGGCTGGAAAATCTATCAAATGATGTCAAAGTACACGGAGCCCTTCCCACTCCCCACCACTTCCTTTCTATGTCACTTTCTCATTACATCACTGTCTCCAATTCTGAGTGCTGCTCTCTGCATCGTCCAGCAGCCAAAGTATACTTTACAAAACAGCAAAAGTTAAACAACCCTCACCACATACACAAACTCTCTCACCCTTGAAACACATCCAAGGTTTGCCAGTTTGCCTTTCCTTGCAAACACGCACATCAAATCCACAAGCCTTTTCTGTGAAATATACACGCAGGGGACAGCAGTCCAGTTCAAGGAATGGATGTCTAACCCCACTTTGATCCAAGTTTGATTAACTCTCCAGGTCATGCCAAAGCAGAAGTATTGTGCAACACAATTTTCTAGGCACTGCTAGAATGAACTGCTACACCATTTCAGTACATGCTGAGGAGTCTATACAGTTCAAGAATGTAATGTAAACTTAAAAAAATAGAGAAACAAGCCAACTAAACCTTTAAATTATTTAAAATAAAACTCCAAATACTTTTTTTAAATCCAGTCTGAGACAGTTTTGTTAATAGGGGACCCAAGCAGGCTGTACATAAGCTCTACTATTATAAAATAATTATGCCTATGTAGAGCTTCCTATCCAAAGGGATCACTCCAGGTGCTGGCTGGGCAGAGGACAGTGGCCACAACAGAGAGCTTCAATGACAGGGACGGGATTTTAAAAGCAAGTATTTGGAAGCCTGCTATGAAACCATAATAGCACCCATTCAAATCACTTCCCTTGAAGGCATGGTTGGTACACCAACTCGACACATCCAGTCATGTTTTATTGACTTTTTCACCATTTTGTTTGATAAATTCTGGTCATCACAGACTAGACACTTGGATCAGAAACCTTTCTGGCCACATAGCAAATATTTTAGACAGAGCAATCAATCATACAGACTGAAACAGCTACCTAACAATAGTAGCTTTGTGTTCTGATGGAATCAAATCATCAGAGATTCAGAGATCTAGGAGAGGTATTTAACTTGCTCACATTCACCGTCTGGTCTCATTAAATCATCCTCCTTTCACCTACTATTGGGTCCCTTATTTCAGCAACATAAATCCCAAATCCTTTCATCCATATGGTATGTAGACAGGAGAGTTGGAATGACCAAAAGCTCCATTAAACTGTACAGAGACAAGAAATTTACTTCATCTCAAGTCAGGAACATGGGTCTGCTTTCTTGTACTCATAACATGGTATTTCTTTCTTGCAGTGGCTTTGTTCAAATCAATTTAAATTAAATGTCATTTACAAGAAAGTTGGAATTGCTACTGAAAGCAGCAAAGAGAGGAAGTTCTTGCTGTGGGTGGTGAGGAGGAAATGGGGAGGGGGGAACGACATTCTCTGAAACGGTCTTCTGGAATCGAGTATCAGAGGGGTAGCCGTGTTAGTCTGGATCTGTAAAAGTGGCAAAGAGTCCTGTGGCACCTTACAGACTAACAGACGTACTGGAGCATAAGCTTTCATGGGTGAATACCCACTTTGTCAGATGCACGTCATCCAACGAAATGGGTATTCAACCACCAAAGCTTATGCTCCAATATGTCTGTTCGTCTATAAGGTGTCTTCTGGAATGAATTTCCTTTGAAAAGGGAATAACTGGGACAGGTCGGAAAATACTACCTTCCTTCTTGCTGGAGCATGCCCAAAGTCCAAGACGTTTTTGCAATAACTCCGATATTTGCTGAGCAGAAAGTATTCCTCTCTCCCCGTTTCAGATTCTGGCAATTAGGTCCCTTCAGCACAGACTCTCCCTTCCAACACTCCCCCTTCCTCTACATCCAGAGGGCAATGTGAAGCATTTAGAAAGGTCAGTTTGGTCCAAAGCTATTTCTACATAAAGCATAAGAGAAGAAACAGTCAATCTACACTACAGATGTACACAGTACTTGTGAATGGATCAGCAATGATAGCAACACTCATTTGCTTCTCAGTTTGTACTAGATGGATAGACAGCTACTGGGCAAGACTCACTCTTACCCCTATGACTGAGACCCCTGCCCAGAAGGCCAATATCTTTCTACAGAGATATGAGATTTTCTATGTAATGGTAACAGAATCAGATCCCTGTGTATGACATTATCCAGTCATGCAAAATGCCACATAATTATCCTTTCTAATTTGATGCAAATTATGCCCCAGAATGTAGGCTTTAATTATACTAATATTTACCCCCTCCAGTTGCAAAGACAGTTTGCAAAATGTTGACCAACTAAACTATTTCAGATACAATTGTGAAAGATGTGAACAGCCCTATTCACTCAATGAGTAATTCGCACTCTGGATCCTAACAATGGCATTTTTTGATGTCAACATTCTTGATTATTCCACTTTCTATCATTTTGGCAGAAACAAAGCTAGAGGGCCTCCTGATGGAATGCTGTGGCAGATACCAGGTATGGGGTGAAATAGAAAGGATATTTACTCTCAAACTTTGCTGGAGGTGAAGAATTTAGTCCTTTTAAAATTAAATTAGTCTTTTCCTGTGCCCAAAAGACCTTTATTCCAACGTTGAAGTTTTAACTGCCTCCTGGGTGCCAAAACTGAACAGTTCCCTCCCCAATGCCAAAGCTTCCAGTTTCCCTGACAACTTTTACAACTAAAGTTATGTTTTCAATACAAATATCTGTAGCACACTGAAATTTTGACAGTCTAGAGGCAGCATAAAATAGATGACTTTAATAGCAAAATATATAGCAATGTAAAGTGCACAGAATGTACTGGACTGGTTCAGGGAAGAATTATGAGCGAGAGCATGCAAGAAGGGAGCACCACATAATCTGTGTTTCCCCACTGCAAAATTCAGATTAATGTACCTTGTAGGACATGGGGCCTTGCATATGGTGGATCTCAACATGATCAAGGAAGGACGGAAATGGTGCAGAGATAAAATGAACTATTCGGGGCAGGGGGCGTTGCTGAGTCGAAATAACTTATTCTGCTTTTTCTTAAAGAGAAAAGATATATTCTGGCTATGTCCGTTAATGCCTTTCCTGAGCAGGCTCATTCGGAAATAACTCCAGGTATATGCTATTTCAACAGTGCTCCCTCTCCCCTTCCCACTCCATAGTCTACATTCTTAACTGCATGAACCGAACATTTATTTTTCTTTGAGCTATTCAAGGCGATGCTGGAAAGTAGGACTTTAATCCAAATGTGAAGCTTCGCCCCTCCCACTGTATATTCCATTCATACCTTTCCCCAACATGATCATAAGCCTCCCTGCCAACAAGCCTCAGCATCGCATTTTCCCCAGGTAACCTGAAATGACCCAAAAGCGTACACTATGTATCCCCCCACCCCGAAAAATTCAACGTTTCCTAACTAAACATGGAAAATCATTCATTTTATGGAAAAAGCACACAAAATAAAGCTCAAGTGAGAGATGTTGGGAAATCACACACAGGCTGAGTCATCAAGAAAAACAGTTACTCACCTTCTCGTAAGTGTTGTTCTTTGAGATGTGTTGCTCGTATCCATTCCAATTAGGTGTGTGCGTGCCGCATGCACAGTCATCAGAAAGCTTTCCCCCTAGCAGCATCCGTCGGGTCAGCTGTGGAGCCCCCTGGAGTGGCGCCTTCATGGCACTTAATATATGACCCTGCCAACCTGGCGCCTCCTCAGTTCCTTCTTGGCGGTTACTCCGACAGAAGGGAAGGTGGGTGGGTTTGGAATGGATATGAGCAACACATCTCGAAAAACAACAGTTACGAGAAGGTGAGTAACCGTTTTTTCTTCTTCGAGTGCTTGCTCATATCAATTCCAATTAGCTGACTCCCAAGCCTTACCTAGGCGGTGGGGTCAAATTTACGAATCTTTGATTGGCGCACTGCCCTGCCTAAAGCTGCATCATCTCTGGCCTGCCCGATGATGGTGTAACGAGGGTGAACGTATGTACCAAGGACGAAGTTGCTGCCCTTGAGTTTTCTTGTATTGGGACTTTGGCCAGGAACACCGCTGATGAGGCCTGAGCCCTCGTGTAGTGTGCCAAAAGAGCTGGGGCTGGTATTCTGGCCAGCTCGTAGCACGTGCGGATGCATGACATAATCCAGGAAGATATTCTCTGAGATGAGATTGAAGTTCTTTCATCCGGTCTGCCACCGCTATGAACTGGTTCGACTTTCTGAACAGCTTAGTGCACTCAATGGAAAAGGCTAATGCTAAACAAACTTCCAAGGAGTGCAGCCTCTGTTCACGGCTACTGGCATGAGGCTTAGGATAAAAAACGGGCAGGAAAATCTCCTGACTAGTGTGGAAGTGTGACACCCTTAGGAAGAAAGGCCGGGTGAGGTCTGAGTTGCACCTTATCCCTGTGGAACACCGTCTAAGATGGGTCTGAGGTAAGGGCCTTTAACTCAGACACCCTCTTTGCTGATGTAATGGTGACCACAAAGGCTACCTTCCACGACAGATAGAGAAGGGAGCAGGTCACCAGCAGTTCAATAGGGGGCCCCCATTAGCCTGGAGAGGACCAGGTTATGGTCCCACGCGGGGGCTGTCTCTGATCTGGGGATGCAGCCATCCCAGACCCTTGAGGAACCGACCAACTATAGGGTTGGCAAAGACAGAGCGTCCAGACGCTCCCAGGTGGAAAGCCAAGATAGCAGCGATGTGTACATTTATAGAGGACGCTGCCAGGCCTTGCTGTTTCAAGTGCAAAAGGTACTCTAAAATGAGAGGTACAGGTGCCTGGACACAAGTGTACGACACTGGTCACACCAACAAGTAAATCTTTTCCACTTTGTCAGATATGTGGCTCAAGCAGAGGGCTTCCTGCTGCCAAGTAGGACTTCCCTTACCTGTTCTGAGCGTAGAAGCTCCATGGGGTTCAGCCATGAAGCTTCCAAGCCGTGAGGTAGAGGGACTGCAGGTCAGGGTGATGAATGCGACCATGGTCCTGACTAATGAGGTCAGGGAGGAGAGGCAACGTGACTGGGGTGTCCACTGACAGTTCCAGGAGTGTGGTGTACCAATGCTGTCGATGCCACGCTGGTGCCACCAGAATTATCTCTGCCTCATCCCTGCAGACCTTGAGCACGAGTGGGAACAGAGGAAAGGCGTAGAGCAGGTAGCCTCCCCAGGATAGCAGGAATGCATCAATGATTGAGCCTGGGCTGTGTTTCTGGAAGATGCAGAAAATTGGGCACTTTCTGTTGCTCCAGGTGGCGAACAGATCGAGCTGGGGAAACCCCCACCTTTGGAAGACAAGGTGTATGACATCCAGTCGGATGGACCACTCGTGATTGCGGAAGGACCTGCTGAGGTGGTCCACCAGTGTGTTCTGAACTCCTGGTAGATAGGATGCTTTCAGGTGAATGGAGTGGGCTATGCAGAACTCCCACAGCTGGAGGGCTTCCTGACATAGTGGACAGGACCAGGCTCCACCCAGCTTGTTGATGTAAAACATGGCAGTTTTTCCATTACTAGGGACAAGGAGGGCTGCCCAAGGGTCAAGCCACCATTGAAGGGACTCGAGCATCTACCCCGGCACTATGACCACTGAATTCAGGCTGTGCGTCCCTGGCGATAGGCCGAAGTGAGCCACGCCTGTAGAGGCCTGAGCCTCAGTCTGGCATGCCATGTCACATAAGTGCAGGCTGCCATGTGGCCAAGGGGACTCAGACATCCCCTTGCTGTAGTGGTTGGGTATTGCTGGAGGCCTTGAATGATGTCTGTCATGGCTTGGAATCGGGAATCTGGCAAAAGTGCTCTTGCCTGAACCGAGTCCAACACCAACCCAATGAATTCTATTCTTTGGGTTGGTGACAAGGTTGACTTGCTCAAGTTGAGGAGGAGACCCAGTCTCTCAAATGTGGATCTGACCAATTGGAATTGAGACTCCACCTGCCCCTAGTGCGGCCCCTGAGGAGCCAGTTGTTGAGGTAGGGGTATACCTGCACCTGCCTCCGACAGAGGAAAGCTGCCACGACTGACATGCACTTGGTGAATGCCCAGGAAGCTGTTGAGAGGCTGAATGGAAGGACCATAAATTGATAATGTTTGTGGTCTACCACAAACCATAGGAATTGTCTGTGTGCAGGCCGAATAGCTATATTGAAGTACACGTCTTTCACATCGAGTCTCCCTGATCCAGAGAAAGGATAATTATACTTAGGGAGACCATGTGGTACTTCAAATTTTACCATGAATCTGTTGAGTCCTCGCAGATCTAGAATGGGTCTGAGACCCCCTCCCCCCTTGGCTTTGGCGATTAGGAAGTATCAGGAATAGAATCCCTTGCCCCTGACCTCCTGAGGAACCTCCTCCACTGATCCCAGGGCAAGGAGCACCCGCACCTCCTGGATAAAGAGATGCTCGTGAGAAGGGTCCCTGAAGAGGGATGGGGAAGGGGGGTGGAAAGAATTGGAGAGAATATTCCACTTCTACCATATAGAGAACCCAGCAGTCCAAAGTTATTTGGGACCAAGCCCAGTAGAAGTGGGACAGATAATTCAAGAAAGGCGGGGAAGGATCTGGAATTGTAACTGGTGCACTGTCCTCGGGTACATCTTCAAAAGGCCTCCGTGAAACCTGACAGTGATTTTAGTCAGGCCTGGCCCTGCCCGGGTGGGGGACAGGAAGGCTTGCGTCTGCCATTCCTACCCCTTCTCCTATAAAAGTCCTGCCTTGGCCAACGAGGGTAGGATTGCTGCTGCTGTTGCTGAGACTTGAAATATTTGCATTGGTTGCCAGAGTGTGCATACCCAAGGACTTCCTGGTAGCCCTGGAGTCCTTTAGGCTATGCGGCCTAGAGTTAGTCTGCTCCACAAACAGACCTGCCCCATCAAAAGGCAGGTCCTGCATAGTCTGTTGAACCTCAGCTGGGAGTCCCGAGGCCTGCAGCCATGAGCTACGCCTCATGGCGATACCAGAGGACAAGGTGCATGCCGCTAAGTCCACAGCGTCTTTATACTGTAAAAAGGTCCATGCCCCCACCTGCCGCATCCGCAGGTTCGGCCAATCGCAGCTCCCACTGACCACGGTTCGCCACTCCAGGCCAATGGGGGCTGCGCGAAGCGATGGCCAGCACATCTGTCAGCCCTTCCTGCAGCCCCCATTGGCTAAGAACGGCAAACCGCGGCTGGCGGGAGCCGCAATTGGCCGAACCTGTGGATGCAGCAGGTGGGGGCATGGACCTTTTTACAGTATAAAGACGCTGTGGACTTAGCGGCATGCACCTTGTCCTCTGGTATCGCCATGAGGCGTAGCCCACCAGGGGCTTCCCTGAACAAGCCGTGCCCCTAGTTTGAAAACCACTGACAGACTATCCGTTCTTATATGTTGGGGATTTCACAACCTCCCTTGGAAGCCTATTCCAGGATTTAACTACCTTTAGAGTTAGAAAGTTTTCCCTAATATCCAACCTAAATTTCCCTTGTTGCAGATTAAGCCCATTACTTCTGGTCCTTCCTACAGTGGACATGAAGAACAACTGATCACAGTCATCTTTATAAACAGCCTTTAACATAATTGAAAAACTCATCAGGTCCATGCTTGGTCTTTTTTTCTGAAGAAGAAACATGCTCAGCTTATGTAATCTTTTCCCATACCTCAAGTTCTTTTATCATCATTTGTGCTGCTCTCCTCTGGAATCTCCCCAATTTTTCCCCATTTCCTAAAAAGAACTGGGTGTAGTGCACCACCTGAGCCCTCACCAGTGCCCAAGAGAGCTAGACAATTACCTCCCAGAGGTATCTTACATATGACACTTCTGTTAATACACCCTAGAATTATACTAGCCTTTTTCACAACTGCATCACACTGTTGACTCATTCAATTTGTGGTCCACTATAACTGCCAGATCCTTTTCAGCAATACTAACATACACCCAGTTATTCCCCCTTTTGTAATTAGAAAGAAAAGTTCAAATGCACAAGTGTAGTACTTCACACTTGTCTTTATTCAGTTTCATTTTATTGATTTCTGATCAATTCTCCCATGTGTCAAGGTCATTTTTAATCCTAATGCGGTTCTTCAAAGTCTCTGCAACCCCTCCCAACTTGATGTCATCCTCAAACTTCCTAAGCATACTCTCCACCCATTATCCAAGTCATTAATGAAAATATTGACTAGTACTGGACCCAGGACTGACCCTTGTGGAAACCAACTACATATGCCCTCTCACTTTCACTGTGAACCACTGAGAAGTACTCTGAGTAGTCCTTCAACCATAGAGAACCCACCCTATAGTAATTTCATCCAGACCACATTTCCCTAGTTTGTTTATGAGAATATCATATGGGGACTGTGTCAAAAGCCTTAATAAAAATCAAGATATACCATGTCTACTGCTTCCCCATTCATACATATTTCTCTGCTTCGTTCTCCTCTCCTTCTGAACACAGTTCCCTGACCTGCTGAACATACTGCCCAGCCACTTGGTCCTGTGGATAACTGTCCTGTACATACTGCCCAGAGACCAGTGGGAGACATGCCAAGTCCCTGAAGGTGGTTTCTATCCTTTCAAATAGCATCAGTGTCTAGTAAAGGCAGTTAGACTGTCTCCTTCTCATTTCTAGATCTTTTTACGGTCCTCCAGACTCTTCTTTACCAGGTACAGTTTGGATATCTATAGGCACAGTTGTGAAAAAGGAGAAGAGCTAGCACACGGTGAACTGCTAGCTTTCCACAAACCAGCAGTGCTCCCAGGACCACAGTCTAGGAACTTCAGCTCTAAAATGATCTGGCAGGCTATGCTGTGCTGCTTTGCTTTGCTTCTCAACACCATTAATACTGAACTCCATTAGTAATATTATGCACAGCCAGCCCCATACACAAAATAAGAGGAAAGTATTAGGAAGTCATTGTGTGTTTATAACAAAAGCAACAATGCTAGAGTCTGCTCTTGAGTCAGCCACCCTCCTCCCCGTATATACCCTCCTCCTCAAAAAACCCATCCCTAGTTGCTGTTCATCTAGCACTGAACAGCCACCTTTCTCCACAAAAAACTGCGGCTGCTCGACCCACAAACCAAAGTTTTATCTCACTTGAATCCCCTTCCTAATCAGATCAAGGGAGAGGGCAGCTTGGGTAAGGAATGTCTTCAGACTCTAGTTCAAGCTTCTAGTTCTTGCCAGCAAAGTTTCCAGCCCCACTTTAAGGCCAGAAGGTTAAACATTTCTCAATGACGCAGGCTCCCTTTGCAAGGGAGTGATTCCCAGACACTAAATCAAAGACTAAAGCAAACACAAGTCACCGCCTCTCTCTGTGGAAGAGTGGGAAGAGTATAGCACTATACCATTCACCCTGCCAATGTAAGACAGAGACCCAGAATGAAAGACAAAAGGAGAGAGAGGGATGAGAAGTGTAGTGCAGGAAGTTTAGCTTGATGTGGAATTTCAGTGTCTCAAACAAATATACACTGCCGCAAAATGCTGCAGCTAATTTTTTAGACAGTGTTTCTCAGTGCTCCGTGATCTGTGCTGGCTGCCTCTTTGTTTCCAGGTGAAGTTTGAGTTGGTGGCTTCAACCTCTAAAGCCCTAAATGGCTTGGCATTTTCCTAGTTCAGAGATCACCTTTCTCTACATGTCAGAATGCTACAGATGCAGTTAGCTTAGGCACTCAAACTGGAGGCCTTTAGATTTAGGAGCAGCGGCTGGCAGTAGAGCTTTCTCTATGAGGATTTGGAATCTGCTCCCCCTTGATGTGAAGTAGCTTGGGGTCCATTGACTTTCAAGACATGCTGAAAATATCTATTTGCTTGGGTTTTTGGAGAGGTAGGAGGCTGAGGCTAGAAAGAGTTCTGTTGTAGGTCAAGCTTTAAGAGCGTTGTTAGCAGGATTAAATGCTGATTTTAGTTTGACTTGTTTTTTGTAATTTATGTTCAAAGGTACTTGCTTTGTACATACTTTTATAAACAAAATTATATCAGAATTTAAAGGGTAAAATTTACCAGGAATGACACAGGTGAAAGCAAAATCCAAATCTAAAATATTGAGCAAGAGTCGGGAAGATAGATCTAACAGTGGAGAACCTGTAACAGAAATGGAAGCCTTCAGCATTAGTCCTTTTCCCAATCTCTGGATGGTCAATGACTTTTCATTATGGACTGGAAACAAGAGCTTGTACCACCTGTTTCAGAAGGTACAGCAGCTTCTTCAAAGATGATGTTTGCCAAGAAAGTAAAAGGACCCCACAGGGTAGGGATAAGATGGCAAGAGAGGACACAACAGCAGATACCTGTTTCTTAGTCTAATTCACACACTGGATAACCAGAAGGTTTCCTTTCTTCTGATGCAGGGGTGAGCAAACTACGGCCCAGGGGCCGCATCCAGCCCTTCAAACATTTTAATCGGGCCCTCGAGGTCCCGCCAGGGAGCAGGGTCCGGGGCTTGCCCAACTCTGGAGTTCCAGTCGGGGAGTGGGGTCAGGACTTGCTCCGCTCCGCGCTGCTCATGGAAGCAGCAACATGTCCTCCCTCCGGCTCCTACACATAGGGTTGGGGCAGTCAAGGGGCTCCTCACGATGCCCCCGCCCAAAGTGCCACCCCTGCAGCTCCCATTGGCCAGGAACCACAGTCAATAGGAGCTCCAGGGACGGCGCCTACAGACAGGGCAGCATGCAGAGTTGCCTGGCCGCACCTCTGCACAGGAGCCAGAGGCGGGACATGCTACTGCTTCTAGGAGCTGCTTGAGGTACGCGCCGCTCAGAGCCTGTACCTCTGACCCCCTCCCATGCCCCAACCCCCTACCCCAGTCCTGATCCCCCTCCTGCCATCCAAACCCCTTGGTCCCATCCTGGAGCACCCTCCTGCACCCCAAACCTTCATCCCCAGCCTCACTCCAGACCCTGCACCCCCAGCCGGAGTCCTCACTACCCCACCGCACTCCAACCCGGAGCCCCTTCCTGCACAATGAACTCATTTCTGGATCCACCACAGAGCCCGCACCCCCAGACGGAGTCCTCACCCCCACCCATATCCCAACTCCCAATTTCATGAGCATTCATGGCCCACCATACAATTTCCATACCCAGATGTGGCCCTCGAGCCAAAAAGTTTGCCCACCCCTGCTCTGATGGAACTCTTGAGAACTAAAAGGTACTGTTTATACAGCACAGGAAATCTTATTAGCACCTATTTAAAACAAACTTCATGCCAGAAAGATGTTAACAAGTGTTCCCAGGCAACAGAAGACTGCACCCAAATTTTGGGCTCATCTACATAATAAATTTGTTAAATTGGTGCAAGCCCTTTGTGTGAACACTTATTCTGGTTTAAGATTGCCTCGTGTTCATTTAGCTTCATTCCTTGCCAATTAAATCTAGATCAATGAGCCATGTTTAAACCAAAATATGATTGTTCACAAAAGGGGACTATTCCAATTTAATTAAATCAGTTTCTGAACCAATTTAGTTAAATCAACTGTTGGAAATCTGAATTGAAGGAGGAAACAATTTTAGCTTCACCTCCAAAGATTTGGGTTTAAATCTAGCTTGGTCACAAATGAAGAAAGTATTAGGCTTATCTGGCAACAACAAGATGAGATTTGTCCAAATAAAAACAACATAATTTGACGTGACTGGCTGTCTGCCTGAGAGTGCCAAAATTGGAACAGCAGAGGATTCTGAGAACAGATGAGGAGCATCAACAATGCAAACCGGGGGGGGGGGGGGGTGTCAGGATGTCAGAGGGTGCTTCAGATTATGACTGAGGTGCAAAAAAATTTTCAGAGGATCTTAAGCCTGGCATAAGCAGGGAGTGCTAACAATCAAGACTAAGATCTATGCTGGTGCTTATACTGCAACAACCATGATAGCTGAAACAACAACAGAGCTTTAAGAACCTCACATAGTTCCTGATTCCACTATAACTGGCTTCGGACCAGTACTAATAATAGTCACCTGTGATCACCAAGTCCTTGCATATACTAAGCAAATTTATGTTTGTATGCATCTCTGCCTGTGGCAGCAATGATGAACTCAGTGTGTACAGGGCACAGACATTTTTACTGTATAATTTAAAAATAAAAGCTTCCATTGTTACTATCATGGATGTAGCTACAGATGCCGACTTGACCTGAAAAATGAAGGGGATTTCTAACCAAACACTGGGAAGAAACATGTTGATAGATATCCAGGGAGGAAAAATGTAGAGGTCACACAGCCTTTTCAGAAAGGAGATATTTATCCAGCTACAGACACACAACATAATGTACGTTCATATTGCGATCCACAGCCAAAAACTAGAAGCATGTCTCAAAAAAGTGAACGTTTCAGTACAATCCCAAATCCTCCAATTTGGCTGACATCAAAGTACAGAATTATCTGGCTACTCACTGGTTACTCACAAGGATAAAGACATCAAAAGATTATTTTCAGTTCTCTCATTAATGGAATGACTTAGTACCTTTGTGGTTCGGGGTGGCTTCTCTCCACTCCATTTCCTACACGAGCCGACACAGATCCTTATTCAGCAAATGGGCTTTGGCATAAAGATTTCGATAGTTAAAGATTTCCTTCAAAAAAGTCCAATTTGCTACTTCAGCACTGCATGTTGATGATGAGGCTCACATGGCTTTGTTCATGTCTTCTGATCTCATACGGAATTCTGGTATAGGCCCGGGGAATAACACAACTCAAAAACACTGATCATAACCATACACACACACAGCCCTCAGGAAAGTCCATTGCCACCCTGTAACTTCTTACCCATTCCCACAAGCTTGTTATCAGGTGCAAAAGCACTGCCTTACGGAGGGCGTTGGCACCAAGCCTAAAATGTACATTCTGTTTTAAGAGGGCGCAACTATTCAACCTGTACCAGTCAGCAATGTTTTCAGAATTTTTTACGTTCAAATGAAATCAGGGAGTTTTTAGATTTAAGGGTCCCTGGCAGCGTTGCAACCCAAACACTCAATTAGAATCATGAAACCCAGAAAGTGAAACCAATCAATCTACTGTCACTGCTGCTAACAAGTGTAATGCAAAAAGCAAACAAAATCCACTAGCAAGAAGTTGTAGAACTTTAAAAAGATCTATTTATTAGTACCACAGGTAAAGAAACACTTTTTCTACCTAGAATTATGATTTCTAACTTGACTGTCTTTTATTTTGGTGCAAGCAGAAGTGGTTATTTTTATAAAAAAATTAAAAATTTATTTACAAGGGGAGAAGAAAATGGAATTTCTAAACACAGAAACTGCAGCACTGAGGTTGCTGCTTAAGAGGAAAGTGGGGGAAGACGGGACTTTCCTTCTTTGAGTACTCAGTCCCTGTTCCCTTTTCATAGGGCATGAAGAAAATTTAGCATTGGACACCTCACAGAGCAACTTTATTTGACTTGTTTTAAGGTGAGAGAAGGTTTTTTACTTTGTTTGGTTTGTTTTTTGGGAAGGGGAGAGGAGGAGCAAGAGAACTGGATCAGTATCTGTTTCGCTAGTATGACAGATTGGTATTTAATATATGCCCATTTAGGCCAAAAAACAGTCTTCCATGGCAGTTTAATAAACTGTTATGCTCAGTTCAAGATGTCAGCATCGAGTGGCTCTTCGTGAACGTTCCACTCCTACCTCCTGAGATGCTCAGACAGAGGATTAGACAAGGGAATTAACTTTTTTGAAAAATACGGTTTAAAAAAATAGATATTTACTCTACATTGAGTTTAAAACACTTTTCCATAGCCATTTTATCTTCCAACTATATGGGGGAATGCTACCTCTGTTTCTCTAAATTATAACGAAGTTTAGAATAACCCATTTCTGGTCAGTGCAACAGCATCAGTCAATAACAGCAGCATATCTCAGGGTAAGTAGAGAGGGAAGGGCCCAGTAGAGAAGTATAACAGTAACTATTGCCTAAACACCTTTTTGGGTAGTTTTCCTTAAATATCTCAGCAAATGAACAGGAGAATGCATTAAAATCCAAAGGACAGTGTTCATTTGGTCATTCTGTGATAAAGTTAACTTATTTAGCAATTTTCATCTTGAAGATTAAAAAAATTAGAATTTGTTTAGAGGGATCACTCACTCTCACTAACAGTCAGCCAGCTCTGGAGTGAAGCTGGCCACTTATCAGTGGGCAGGGACAACATAAAACAGCTTAGGAGAGGAACTGAAGAATACTATATCCAATTGCAAGCACAGAAGAAAATTTATGGAAGCAAAGTATAACAACCAGAGTTGGACTTTGGCCAGGACGTTAGCACTAATGTCTATTAATTCTTGCAAATAATGCTATGAGGATCTTTAAGTGACCATACGTCGTCATATCTTACATCTCAAAGAAAAAAAGTCTGCAAAGGTGGGTCAGTTTGGGCCTGAACTACTAGTCCGTGTGTGTCTTTAAACACTACTTCCCCCTACTACCCCAACAGATGGCTAGAAATAACTTTATAGAAATAAGCTTTTTTGAACAGTCTAATCAACTTTAACAAATGAAAGTGAAATTATTTTTAAAAACAGCTTATGTCTTCCATCTTATTAAAAGATCCCAGAGATTGAGTCAATTAAGACAGAATTTGTATGTGTTAAGGAGGTCTCAATCTCCCAAGAATGTAGGACAAAAGAAACACTGAAGATAAAGTTTAACACATCTTCCAAAAAAGAAATGTGAAAGGGATTTAAATAAGTCAGACTGTTCCCAGGGAGTATTATTGCATGGATAAGTACCTCCTCCTTTTAAAACATTCTTAAGGAAAGAAAGATTTGAAGAACCCCGAAGCCAAGCAAACCTCCTCCACTCCCAATCAACACAAAGAATATACCAGGAACTGCTACAATAGCCAGGTGTGCTCTTAAATAGGGAGGGTGTCACAAGCATGTTAAAGTATCCCAAAATATTAGATTTCACTAACCTTCACTGTCTCAGTTGCTGGACTTAACTGTTACCTCACAGGAGTCATTTCACTACTGAGCAGGAGAAACTGCCAAAAGTAGAAGGCAACACAGGACTTACCACCCAGCCACGTTTGCTAAGCACAGTCACATTTTTATGGGATTGCCTGATTTGCAAGCCAGACGGACAGGACATACGACGGGTTGTCTACACTGCAATTAAAAACTTGCGACTGGCCCATGTCAGATGACTCAGGCTTGGGCTAATGGACTGTTTAACTACAGTGTAGATATTCAAGCTCAGGCTGCAGCCCAGGTACAAGGACCCTGCAAGGTTATGTCCCGGAGCTCGGGCAGCCCAAGCCCAAATGAATTAAACAGCCCCTTAGCCCAAACTCACCAGCCTGAGTCAGCTGGCATGGGCCAGCTGCGGGTGTCTAATTGCAACGTAGACATACCCTATGTGAGAGCAAGGAGACTGTGAATTATCAATCCACTGGGTATTTATATTTTAACAAGTGTACAGGGGAGGATAGACATGAGCTAAGATAGCAGTGGTAACCCTAACATCACTGACAGACAAAACTGACAAAAAAATTGCCTAATAAGTCACCAGGACCAGATGATATTCACCCAAGAGTTCTGAAGGAACTCAAATATGAAATTGCAGAATCACTAAATGATACATAACCTATAATTTAAAATCAGCTTCTGTACCAGATGACTGGAGGGTAGCTAATATGATACCAGCTTTTTAAAAAGTCTCCAGCAGCAATCCTGGCAATTATAAGCCGGTGAGCCTAACTTCAGTACCAGACAAATTGGCTGAAATTATAGCAAAGAACAGAATTATCAGACACACAGATGAACACAATTTGTTGAGTAAGAGCAAACATGGACAAGGGTAATCCAGTGAATATAATGTACTTGGACTTTCAGAAAGCCTAAACAAGGTCCCTCACCAAAGGCTCTTAAAGCAAAGTAAGCAGTCATGGGATAAGAGGGAAGGTCCTCTCATGGATCAGCAACTGATTAAAAACAAACAAAGAGGGTAGGAATAAATGGTCATTTTCAAAATGGAGAAAGGTAAATAGTGTTGTCCCCCAGGGACTGTGTTCCATCTAAGCTGTGTGGCTGCCCAGGAGTTATTCAAGTGTAGCGCACTGATACGCAGAGCCGTGCACATCCGGCAGCATGTGCTCAGATGCCCCTCCCCTGCTTCTTTGCAGCCACGTTGCTCCTGCCCTCTGCCTTGTAGCCCCTGGCCAGCTGCTCCCAGGACCCTCCTGCTGGCTGTGCAGAGCGAAGGGGTGGGAGGGGGAGTAGGGTGCTAATGTCAGGGTGTCCCCCAGCTCCCTTGCCCCTGTAGCCCATCTCTACAGAGCAGGGGAGGAAGAACAGTGTTCAGGAGCAGGAGAGCTGCTGTAGTCTGAGGTCTGAACAAGTGTTCCGGACGGTGAGTGCCTTAAAGAGACAGCGCACAGTCTCTCAGAGACTTCCCCAGCAGCCAGCGCACACAACAAATCTCAATATCTCTCACACACACATTCTGTCTTTCCCCCTCCCACCGCCTCTGTACCTCAACTCTGCAGAGCAGGAGAGCGGGGACAGGGCTAAGGAGCAGGAGAGCTGCTGTGGTCTGAGGTCTGAACAAGCCTTCTGGCGGTCAGTGAGAATGCCTTAAAGACACACACAGACTTTCAAACTCACCTCCCAACAGACACTATTATTGGTGTTGTTACTTCTTGTTAATTCCTTCAGTTCACATATATTCTCTGTAATTTTATTCTTTCAAAGTATGTTACTTTAGTTTTTTGACTGGTCTATGCATTTCATAATTTCTCTCTTACACTTAAATTTAATTCTTTAAGTAATGAGTTCTAAAATGCCTAACCTGTCCTGGCTGGAGTAATTTTGTTTCTTCTGGTGGCGCACATCTGCATATCATCTCAGTGCACATAAAATTTATGACATTTTTCAACATCTCATCTGTCTGAAAGAATGGATCCCACACTGCTCTCCAATGCTCTGCTAGCTGTCAGTAGCACATCTCAAATGGCAGTGCAGTTAATCTTGAAGTTCTGAACTCAGCGGGATTCACAGTTGCCTGATGTGCTATCTGACTTGGATAGGATCAACACTATTACTTTTGGCTTTCACAAAACAGCTTCACACAGTAGACTATAGCTTTTGGGCTCAGAAAACTAGCAGTGAGTGGTGGGATCAAATCATTCTGCACATGTGGGATGATGAGCAATGGCTGCAGAACTTTTGGATGTGGAAAGCCACCTTCCTGGAACCGTGCGCTAAACTCACCTCAGCCCTCTGGCGCAAGGATACCCAAATGAGAGCTTCCCTCTTTTGGAGAAGCGCATGGCAATCGCAGTGTGGAACCTGGTGACTCCAGACTGCTACCAGTCAGTCGCAAATCAGTTTGGAGTTGGGAAGTCGACCATTGGAACTGCGTTAATGCAAGTGTGCAGGGCCATTAATCACATCCTGCTGCGAAGAACCAGGACTCTTGGTAATGTGCGTGAAATAGTGGCTTTGCGGAAATGGGGATCCCTAACAGCGGAGGGGTGATAGATGGCATCCATATTTCCAATTTAGGCCAGACCACCTTGTGACCGAGTACATCAACAGGAACGTATTTCTCCATGGGGTTGCAGGCGCTTTTGGACCACCACAGGTGTTTCACTGACACCAATGCAGGGTGATCCGGAAAGGTGCATGACATATGTATCTTCTGGAACACTGGCCTGTACAGAAAGCTGAAAGCAGGAGCTCTCTTTTCAGACCAGAAGATGTTCCAGACCAATAATAGGGGATGTTGTAATGCCCACAGTGATCCTGGGAAAACTCTGCCTACCATGGCTCATAAAGCCTTAAACAGGAAACTTGGATAGCAGTAAGGAGCAGTTCAACAATAGGCTGAGAAGGTGCAGGATGACTGTGGAATGTGCCTTTGGCAGATTAAAGGCACACTGGCGATGCCTTTATGGCAGATTAGACCTCATTGAGGATAATATTCCCAAGGTCATAGCTACGTGTTGCACATTGCACAATATTTGTGAAGGTAAGGGTAAAAAGTTTGCTCGGTGTGGACTGCTGAGGCAGAATGTCTGGCAGCTGATTTTGAGCAGCCAGCTACCAGGGCTAGTAGAGGGCCACAACAGGGGGCTATTCAAAATCAGAAAGGCTTTAAGACAACACTTTGAAGATGAGAACCAGTAGTGTATGTTGCAATGCTCTGGACTACAATGCTTAATGAAATTGAGTTTTGCAAGGAAGCACTTGTGATTTTTGTGGCCTAGGATTCAATGTAAGCAAATGATTTAACTGCTGATATATTTGTTGCGGCCATCTGCTATCACAATTTGCAGGAGACAAATAACCATTTATCATTCAAAAATCTTCACTTTTATTGCACACAAAAAAAAATACAGCACCCCACACACACACACACATATATATATATATATACACACACACACACACTTGGGGGGATAGGGGACAGAGGGAGGTATCAGGGGAGGGCTGTGCTTAAGTCCAGCTATCATTTGAAAAGGTGTCCATGGGGTAGAGTGAACAGGATAGTGAGAAGTCCCACAGAGCAGGAAGGAACTTGCGGGTGGAGTTTGGGGAGGGCATGGGAAAGATTTCTGAATGTGCCGAAGGGGAGAGTTGGCACGCATCTGCTCAGTCTGGAGCTTTATGAGGGACTGTAGCATCTCAGTTTGCTTCTCCATAACTTTAATCATCCTCTCCATTGCATCCCTAGTGTAGGTCTGATTTTCTTGTCTGTCTTGCCTTTTGATTTCCCTCCAGTGCCTGCGTTCTCCGTTTTCAGCATCCGAGCATTGCATCACCTCCTGGAACAAGTCTTCCTTACTCCATCACAGGCGCTTTCTTATCCAGGGGAGGCACTCCACCAGTGTGCAGAAGGTGCCTCTCAAGGCGACATCTGCAGAAGCACAAGGAACAATACACATAAGCACACACAGAGCATTGAAACAGAGCAGTAAAATACACCTCTAATAACATACCAATCACTTTCTCACTGACCCTTGACAAACACACATGATGGCAAACATCCCAAGCATGGTGAGTTTACCCCGGGGCGGGGAGCATTGTACATGGGGAGATAATCAATATGAAAAGGAGTCGTGGTGCAGTCAACTAGGGACAATATTCTAAATTTTCCCATCCTTTTTCACAGGTGGGTGTCATTCTGCCTGCCTTCTCACTCCTGACGGTAAGCAGGGAAGAAACAGTGCATTTACTACATGCTTGCGGCTTCCACCCTGGTCCCTATGCTGCTTGCATGTTTGCTGCTTTGGTCCCTGCAGAAGAGACTGTAGAATGGCACGGGAAAGTTTCCTTCAATGGGAGAAGGAACAAAGCAGCTCTGCCAAGGAACCTTCAGGAGAGGATTGCCAAGTATTTGCAGGAAAGTTTCCTAGAGATCTCTCTGGAGGATTCCTGTGAAATCTCTGTGTGCATCAACACCCTGTTCCACTGTACTGCTTAGCTGCACAGGGAAATGTCAAGCACACAGAAGAAACAAAGCCAGCCTTGTACATGTCTATGCCCTCAACCCACCTCCACACTTCACAAAGCAAAACTACTTACCAGGGATCTGCTCTCCTGCTTCTTGCTTGCTAGATTGCAACTGCTGAGTCACCTCTGGAGTGGAGAACAGCTCCTGACTGGATGAACCACCAGGCAATCCTGCTGTGGGCTGCACATAGTCATCTGCCTCCACCTCTTTGTCAATGAATTCATCCTCAGGGCTAGGCCCACTTTCCGCTGGCTCCAGCCCCACCAAAATATCCATGGGGCTCTTGGCAGTGGACGTGCGGTCGCAGCAGAGGACAGTGTCCAACTCCTTATAAAAACAGCCGGTCTGGGACGCAGCACCGAAGTGACGGTTAGCTTCCCTTGCCTTCTGATATGCATGCCTCAGCTCCTTGATTTTTGCTCTGCACTGTAACACGTCCCGAACATAGCCCTTTTCATGTAAGCTTTGAGAAATCTGTCCGTAGGTATTGAAATTCCTATGGCTGGAGCGCAGCTGGGACTGCACAGCCTCCTCTCTCCAAATACTGAGCAGACTCACAGTGGTCCAAGCAGGAAAACATTTGCAACATGGAGCCACCATGGTCAGCTGGGAAGATGTGATGTAAGCTCTCCAGGAGCAAACAGGAAGTGGATATTCAAAAATTAACTGGGCTTTAAGGGAGGAGGGGCAGACAGTCAGTTACCTGGCTACAGGGCAGCGGAGTTGTAATTGCTGACCAGAGTGGTCATGATGGGCATTCTGGGACAACCTTCTGAAGGCCAATTACAGTGATTTAAAAAAATCAAGCATCGTGTCTACACTGGAGCTTTGAAAACAAAACTTTTGCGTAAAAAGCCTTACGACTCTCGTTGAGGTGGTTTTATTTTGTCACCGAAAGTGGCATTGCAGTGAGTATACCTCCCACTGTTTGTAACCAAAAGCTGCCTTTTGGAGAAAAAAAACTTGGCAGTATAGACAAGGCCCTAGTCTTCACATCCCTCCAGATTTTACTCATGTTGCCCCCTCTCAGATATTTCATTTCTGTCAGTGGCTTTTATGCATAGTGGTAGTCTCTCTTTTGCACCTTACCTTAGACCTAGACTTTAACAAGGGCCACACTACAGTAAGCACTGAAGCTCATCTGCACTCTACCCCTCTGAACCCTTCATCCTTTTGTCATTTCTCAGGCTCACTTCCATCACCCACTTCCCTATTTCCTGCTTATCATTTTAGGCAGTGATTGACCTGGCCAAAGGAAGGACTGCAATTTCAGATAAAGTGGTGATCGGTTTGTATCCCTCGTTCCATGGGTTAAGAACACCAAGGAATTGCCTCATCACTGCATGATTCTTCTGAATGACCCAGGGGTATCAGTAGTGGACTCTGGCTTATACCATATCCAAGCACGTTTAGATGAAGGAAGAATCATCATAGGAACTAAGAAAGAACAAAAAAATCCCAGAAGATTCTCATCATTTGGAGCATAAGGGAGAACAGCCACCGTAAAAGTTTTGGAAAAAAGGATCATTTCATCTGCACGCAGGGGGACTGTCTTCATTTTAGGAAGCTTTGCTTTATTCTGTGAATTTCCCTACAGTGCTGATGCCATGCATAGATCCAATTAGATGGGCTTCTAGATTGTAAATCATCATGGTCCTTCATCTTAACTACAAAAAGAATGTAAAATCCTAGTGGAAACAGGGCACAGGGTATTTTTACCTTAGTATAGCTAGCTGAGGTCAAACTAGTGTCTTGTCTCCACTAGAATTTTACATCAAGTTAGCTTGCTTGATGTAAACACATTTTTTGCAGTGCCAGAACTGTCTTGCTGTGCGTGTCCTGTATAGAACCAAGCATGTTATTAGGGCTTAAATACTGATTCTAAGAATGGCAAATTAAAAGTGTATCATTAGAGAATGGCCAAATAAGTATAGGGCTAAAAGCAACTTTTGTGCATTTAAGAATAAGGATAGAAGCAACTGTCTCCCATAAGACAGCTCTCATAATTCCACCAACCCAGAAGGCTCCTGCTCTCTCTCTCTCTCCACCTCCCAAGGACATGCTGTAGAATCAAATCCCCTTACTGAAGTGCCAGAACTGAAAAATTCTTCCCGCTTTGGGAGGAAGGCCATCAGATGAAGGAAGATCACTCAATACCACTTTAGAGAAGCTCTAAAAATCAGGAAGAGCACAAACTATGAAAGAAAACTAAAGCAACATGAGCTATTTTAGAAATTGCTTTGTATGTTTTTTAAAGTGTTTAACGAAAAAAAGCATGAAGTAGAACCAGTTTATCTAGGTGTCACCTTAGACTGCACACAGGGTTACCATGCCCACATAAAAAAGAGAGCAGCTAAAGTTAAGACATGCAACAATCTTCTTAGCAAACTGGCAGGTTCGTCATGGGGTGCTCATGCTCTAGCTTTGCGGACATCAGCTCTTGCCACTTCGTATCGGTGGCAGCGTACTGTGCACCAGTTTGGAGTCGATCGTCACACACCAAACTGGTGGATATGCAATTACATGCCAGCATGCGTATCATCTCTGGCACCCTGCATCTGACTCTACTCCCATGGCTTCCAGTTCTGAGCAATATTGCGCCTCCTCATATCAGATGAGAGGTTGCCACTGGCAGGTTACTGGAGAAAGTATGTTTCAACTCAAGCCTGCGGCTGCACAATGACCTTTTTAAACCACCAGCTGCATATCTGCCTTCACGTCACCCATTATGGTCTCATCCACCACACCAGGACGTCAGAGTGGAAACACTCTGGCAAGAGGAATGGATATCCGTTATAATCCCCAACCAGTCCCTCATCGACAACCCCACAATTTGCCCGCCTTGTTTTGATCAGCCCCGTCACCAGTGGTCCCTGTTGAACAGGATCCGGACCAGGCAAGGTCTCTGTGCAGCCAACCAGTATCACTGGAGGCCTTCACAACAGCCCCTTGTGCAGCTGTGGCACAACAAAGACTATGACACACATTGTCAATGAATGCCTGCTGACTAGGTTCAGCGGTGGCCTAGAAGAACTGCATCACACCACTGAAGATGCCATCGCTTGGCTAGACAACTAGGCATATGCTAAATAAAATAAAATCAGAAAAAAAAAAAGAGGAAAGAATAATGAAAGATACATTTAGAACCACTGCCAGACCAGAAGGTGGAAAAGGAAGAAGTTTTACAAAACGTATTTAGAAGAGATCATTCTGTGCGTTTCAGAGTAGCAGCCGTGTTAGTCTGTATTCGCAGAAAGAAAAGGAGTACTTGTGGCACCTTAGAGACTAACAAATTTATTTGAGCATAAGCTTTCGTGAGCTACAGCTCACTTCATCGGATGCATTTGGTGGCATCCTGTGTGTGACTTTTTTTTTTTTAAATCATCTCTTCCCTCCTTTATTGGGGCACTGCCTAAAAATTACTGTGAATCAAGACTTCTAGACTGATCTTAAGTGCCACTGATTCAGTATATGACCTGCCCAAGGTCACCATCTCCATGTCAGTTTCTCCATCTCTAAAGTGAAGGAACTTTACCTGACAGGCATTCTGTGAGGCTTCATATTTGAAAAGTGTTTTGAGATCCTCAAAAAAAAGGTGAGAAGTGCATCATACTATTATGGGTAGGTATCAAGTCTCATCTATCTTGATGCTAATCCTCATCCCTGGAGTCACAATTCTGTACAACATCTGAAGCATTTCTAGCAGCCATTTGTGATATCACAAAAGGAAGATGACATCATCTTGGAGAAAATGCTACAACACCACATTAACTCTCAGGGAAACTAGGGATCCTGTAAGCTATAAAGGAAAGGTGAGGAGCAGTGCAAGACAGAAGCAGAGTTTTTCCAAAACAATGCAATTCAAAGTTTCCCCAAGAGGTATCAACAGTACTTTCTATATCAGTCATTAAAACCAAGTAAAAAGTAACTTAAATACAATCAGCTAACAGTTAAACAGAGTGGGTGGGCTTGCCTCAAATGGAGTCTCTTTACTACACAGCCCTAGGCTTGGCAAGTATTTGTTGATTCTCAAGAGCCAAAGAGCTTAATTTATTCAAATATGGAGTGGGGGGAAGACCATTACAGATATTAATTTCTTCATATTAAAATCCTGAACTGTTCAAAACATAACATTCCATTTGCACTATCTTCAATTCCAATTCTATCTCTAGGTCTGTTTTTCATGCAGCATCATGCACCCTCTTCGCACTCCCTAACTAACTGCCCGGCACACTAACAATTTTTAACTAATGAGATGTTTTGAGTGTTACCTGATTGGACTGCCATCATCAGCTTCTCTGGTTCTAGTAGAGTCATGTTGGTCCCCTTCTCAACAGCAACAATGGATTAAAAATATAAATAAAAAAATAGAGGAATCTTAATGTCAGGCTTGTCCAAAGGTTCCACAAAGCACCCTTGAATGCTATCAACTCCAGTGACTGAGAACTCAGTCCTTTTTCCTGTGCAGTTCTTGGCTTATTCACTCTACAGACAAGTTGGGACAGCCCAAAATCAGTTAACTGCTAGGAAGAAAATGAATACTCAAGCTGGAACTTAAGATGTGTGGTTTTCAACAATAAGCTCCGCCCTATGCTGCAGTTTGAGGGATGGGGGAGAAAAGAAAAGAAGAGACTCTCCAAAAAAAGCAACTGACAGCTTTTTTCCCTTTTGAGAAAGGAAGCTGAGATTTTATATGAACTTTGAATCCCTTAAGGGGCTATGATGATGAAGCAGTTTCGTTCCAAGAACAAGGAGACCCTGCATTAACAAACACAGGCATTCTTAACTTGGAAACAGCAAAGCTAAAAATAATATAGTACGCTGCCCATGTCTGCCACATTAAGTCTGGTCATATTTACAAATAGGAAGAAAAATCAATGAAGGAAGTTGGCAATGTTTCTCCCACTCCACCTTGCTGGTTGCTAAGCCCAAGGCACTAAAACCCTAGGGTTAGAACTTTTTAAAATAGATTTTAAAGTCAGTTTTTAAAAATATGTGTTCTTTCTTCCCCCCACCTCCAATCTTTTCCATTCCAGACTATGGCCTCCCTTTAACCCTCATTTCTGCTGAAGTAGAAGAAAATTAAACTATGTTTCCCATGCTCAGATGATGCACTATAGCTGGTCAGGGGGAGGGGAGGGTTGGGGCTTTTATAGTTGAATATTTCCTGATAATTAGGACAGTAGATTGGATAATTTTCACTCAGTAGGCAACTCCGGCTCCCAACTGGAAGTGAACTTCAATTTTGATCCCTGAACAGAGTGTCTCAAGTAACTTAATAGATTAATATAATTTAATTAGCAATGAAGCAACTCCAACTCTTCTGTCCCAAGAGCAGCTCGCCCTTATTTCTCCATTTTCATTTTCCCCCATAACTTGTGGCGTTTCTCATTAGGTCATCTGCCAGTAAGTAATAATTATATTTATTTCTTATACCGGGATCAAAAACATGTTAGGCACCAAATAGACAGTGGCATGGTCCCACCTTTAGACTTCAAGTTCTTTGGGTTAGGCCAGAGTCTCTATTCTGGCAGAGCTTTTTTCATCTGAGGAATACCCGGATTTGCAAAGGTGCCTTTGCACCTCCTACATTCTGGGCCCTTATCCCTGTTTAACAGCAAGTCTATGTTGCCCTGCAGTTTGACCTAATACTACTATGCACCACAGTGATGTGCTGTAACTCTCCTGTGTAGACACTTGGGTACAAACTAAAAGGGTCATAGTGCACGTTAACATAGTCCTCTTGAAACAGGACTACATTAATGCAAAGCAGGATCCTTGTAGTTGGTGCCCCCAGAATCCACGTGCAGGAGGTACAGCGCAGCACTTTGGTACCCACTGCTATTCACCCCCCACCTCTATGCCTTAAATTAAACTGACCTCAAAGCTGCTTTTACTCTCATGTCATGGTCCCCTAATGGCTGCATAACCTCTTAGAAGAGCCAAGCACAGAATATTGTATCAACATCTCCTCCTCCTCCAACATTTCTGGGTCTGTGAAGGACTCAGCACAGTCTCATGATGACAGATTTAAACCATCCAGGGAATCCCCTTCTGCAGGTGATATTCCACCAGGGCTGTTTGTTGGTTTTCCATCCTTTTCACACCAACAGAGTGTCATAAACAGACTAAATCACAACACATAATTTAAGCCTTTTGACTTTAAGGCACCATGCTCAGCTGCCGCATCAGCAGGTTCAGCCTATCGCGGCTCCCACTGGCTGCGGTTCACCACTCCAGGCCAATGGAGGCTGCAGGAAGGGAGGCCAGCACATCCCTTGGCCCGCGCCACTTCCCGCAGCCCCCATTGGCCTGGAGCAGCGAACCATGGCCAGTGGGAGCCGCGATCGGCTGAACCTGCAGATGCGGCAGGTAAATAAACCAGCCTGGCCCGCCAGGGGCTTTCCCTAAACAAGCGGTGCCCCTAGTTTGAGAACCATTGATCTATGCAGTCCTAGCTTCAAGGCTTATATTCTCTCTCACATGCACACCCTTAAAAGAACATTAAGGTTGCAAAGTCAAGCATTCAAAAGTTAGGAAATGCCAAAATGAAGTTTGCTATGCAAACTTAATTCGGCCTGATACATGATAAGGCTTATGCAGTCTTTAGTTACATGATGTCACACTATTATTTCCACAGGATCTTGTCTTATTCAGTGCACAGAATGGACAGTGCTCTGGGAACGAATCAGGGTTATGTATTAAAGGAAGCAGTTGTCTGCAAGACCTTATCTTGTGTGTTGCAGAAGTTTGAAGGAATGTAGTGAACAAAGTGGAACATCACAGGAAGAGAAAGGACAACCTCACAATTATGGCAGTTGAATACTGCTCTAGGAAACTGGGTTCTGACCCTGCCACAGAGTTCCTGTACGACACCAGGCAAGTCACTTAAACCATACTTATCACAGATGTTCCTCATTTTCCAGGTGCCTGATTTGAGACTCTGGAGTCTGATTTGCTGAAGTACTGAGCAGTCAGAGCTGCATCTAAAGTAAATGGGAGTTGTGCATATGAAATGCTATATGAAGCCAGCTATTGTGCAAAATCAGTTCATAGGCATCTCAAACTGGACACCCAAAGTCAGTGGACACTTTTGATCTTAATCTCTCTATTCCTCAGCTCTCTCTGTTTTATACATAGATAATACTACCCCCTCATCTCACAGGGAATGTGAAAATAAATTCATTAAATGTATGTGAAGCCTTCATTTACTGTCATGATAAGCACCACAGAAAAGCTATGAGGAAATTAATAATTCTGTCTTCAGAATAAGGTTTGAATAGTGTGCAGTAAGGCAGGCCAGGAACTATACATTGACAATGAGGAGAACAAAATATTGAACAGCTTCTAACTTAATGAGCATCCATTCTGAGCCCTGACTGAGGCAGGGTCCAGAGAAAACTTTGTATGTAATCCTGCAATTAAAGACTGTATCATAATGCATATGGACATGGGTTCAGGATTAAGATTGCCTCATTTTCTAGCTTTTGAGTACTTAACTTTGCAATCTTATTAATGTTCTTTTAATAGCTTTCTGTGCAACTTCCTACACTTTTAAAAAAGCAAACTGAAAAACATGTCATTTTACACATGTACACAATCGATTCGCAGAGTTGAAATGTTTAGATCCACCACACAAATCTCTGCCACTTCAGCTAATGGACTAACTGCTAGCAGTAGTAGGCTACCCTCTATGTGGTTCAGCACTACAGAGGACGACACTGCCAATGGGTTCCACAAATATTTGCTGACAGCTGAGGAATGGAGACGCTCAGGGATTTTGGATTTCATTCCAGTCTCCTTAGAGTAGAGTTCTCTAGGTGGCCAGACTCTTCTGCCCAACCCCAAAGCTTGGCCTCTTTGCCACATCCCCACCAACCTGGGCCTGGCCTAGCTGTACCCCATCACAGACTCCTCATCTATTCAGTCCCAGTCTCCACGCAAGTTGCTGATCCCAGTCCCCTTGCTATTGTAAGATCGCTCATGTAGCAGCTCTATGGCTCAGGGGTGTGGTTTTTTTCACACCTCTGAGCGACATATTTTGCCAACATAAGTGGTAGTATAGACATGGCCACAGTCACTCGGAAGGACTGGTGTACGTATAGTCTGATCACCCACAGAAGCTGTGAGAGGCTCAAGTATGCTCAGTGAGGAGTATATTAGCTGTTAAACTCCAGCAAATCTCTACGGATCACAGGGACCAACATTCCACACAAAGATGGACTACAAGCCGTCAGGAACAGTATCCCCGATACCGTCACGGCTAACCTGGTGGCTGAACTTTGTGACTTTGTCCTCACCCATAACTATTTCACATTTGGGGACAATGTATACCTTCAAATCAGCGGCACTGCGATGGGTACCCGCATGGCCCCACAGTATGCCAACATTTTTATGGCTGACTTAGAACAACGCTTCCTCAGCTCTCGTCCCCTAATGCCCCTACTCTACTTGCGCTACATTGATGACATCTTCATCATCTGGACCCATGGAAAAGAAGCCCTTCAGGAATTCCACCATGATTTCAACAATTTCCATCGCACCATCAACCTCAGCCTGGACCAGTCCTCACAAGAGATCCACTTCCTGGACACTACGGTGCTAATAAGCGATGGTCACATAAACACCACCCTATATCGGAAACCTACTGACCGCTATTCCTACCTACATGCCTCTAGCTTTCATACCACTCGATCCATTGTCTACAGTCAAGCTCTACGATATAACCGCATTTGCTCCAACCCCTCAGACAGAGACAAACACCTACAAGATCTCTATCATGCATTCCTACAACTACAATACCCACCTGCTGAAGTGAAGAAAGAGATTGACAGAGCCAGAAGAGTACCCGGAAGTCACCTACTACAGGACAGGCCCAACAAAGAAAATAACAGAATGCCACTAGCCATCACCTTCAGCCCCCAACTAAAGCCTCTCCAACGCATCATCAAGGATCTACAACCTATCCTGAAGGACGACCCATCACTCTCACAGATCTTGGGAGACAAGCCAGTCCTTGCTTACAGACAGCCCCCCAATCTGAAGCAAATACTCACCAGCAACCACACAACAGAACCACTAACCCAGGAACCTATCCTTGCAACAAAGCCCGTTGCCAATTCCGTCCACATATCTATTCAGGGGACACCATCACAGGGCCTAATCACATCAGCCACACTATCAGAGGCTCGTTCACCTGCGCATCTACCAATGTGATATATGCCATCATGTGCCAGCAATGCCCCTCTGCCATGTACATTGGCCAAACTGGACAGTCTCTACGTAAAAGAATAAATGGACACAAATCAGACGTCAAGAATTATAACATTCAAAAACCGGTTGGAGAACACTTCAATCTCTCTGGTCACTCGATCACAGACCTAAGAGTGGCTATCCTTCAACAAAAAAGCTTCAAAAACAGACTCCAATGAGAGACTGCTGAATTGGAATTAATTTGCAAACTGGATACAATTAACTTAGGCTTGAATAGAGACTGGGAATGGATGAGTCATTACACAAAGTAAAACTATTTCCCCATGGTATTTCTCCCCCCCACCCCACCCCCCACTGTTCCTCTGATATTCTTGTTAACTGCTGGAATTAGCCTACCTTGCTTGTCACCATGAAAGGTTTTCCTCCTTTCCCCCCCCCCCCCCGCTGCTGGTGACGGCTTATCTTAAGTGATCACTCTCCTTACAGTGTGTATGATAAACCCATTGTTTCATGTTCTCTGTGTGTGCATATAAATCTCCCCTCTGTTTTTTCCACCAAATGCATCCGATGAAGTGAGCTGTAGCTCACGAAAGCTTATGCTCTAATAAATTTGTTAGTCTCTAACGTGCCACAAGTACTCCTTTTCTTTTTGTGATTTTTCAAAGGCTTATAATTTAGTCATATTAGGGCAGATTTTCATGGAAATGGCAAAAAGGCACACAACTTTGACTGGCCACCCTTTGACAAATTTCAAGTCCCCGCTCCAAAGCATGGGAGCACTACAGCTTTCCAAAGAAAAGGTAACCAAGAAATTTTTTTTAAAACTCTGAAAAAAAACAAAAACATTTTTCTCTAGCCTCATTCTCAGAAAATAGTGAACATTCCAAATTCAGCCAGTGGAAGACACTCAGCATGGAAAATTTCAGCCTGTTTCAAATCTGGCAAAATTACAGCAACTGAAAATAGTGTCTTATAATGGGAAGCATTGAGCAACCTTAATTGGCAGTTCTACCAGTCCACGAATAATAATGCGGGCCTTAAGGTTAGGATTTTACTTAATAAGCATACACAGTGAGGAGCTGAAATAGGGAACTGAACCTTGACAATTTATCCAGGGCCCACTCATAGCAGAATATCTTAAACTTGAACATCCACAATAAGCAAAGGGAGAATCGCCTAGTTTGTCAACAAAAATGCTTTGTGTTTCCTTCTTTTGGGGGGAAAGAGGAGGGAAGAATGAGAGAAACAGTTCCCTTTCCCCTTCAGAAAGCCCTGCCTTCCAATACCAAGGAAAAGCACTATTTTGCACCCTAGAAGTTACTCCACACTCAGGTACCATTACTGGTGTTCACATTCCCCTACCAAACTAACACAGGTAGGTAGTTGCAGGGTGGACTGATTTAAAATCAAAGCGATTTAAACCACCAATTTTAATGACTATTTAAATCAGCAAGCAGGAAACCCTGTTTTAAATTGTTGATTTTAATCATGTTTTGCATTTGTAATTTTTATTCTAAGGAATGGCTGACACTCATCGTTGATAACCACTGAAACATTTTATTTGCATAATATAGCCTTTACAATACACTTGGAGTTTCTTTTTGCTAACCAGGGAAATAAACTATGTCTATACATATTTAGATAAGCAATTATTACAGCCATGATTAATATGACGACTATGATGAAGAAATGCCCAAAACCGACCAATTCCCAACTCTGGCCTAGCTTATTTAGAGAGCCATTTCCATGTATTAACAAGGACTGTTTTAAATAACCACAGGGTTACACACAATGTCACCTTGATACCTCAGAGGGGAAAGAGAAGAGAGGAAGGAGGAAAAAGTAGAGAGTAATAGCATAAACCTGGGCGGGGGGTTTAAAAGAATCATGCTGTCTTTAGTAGAAGCAAACAAAACCTGATGTTGAGAGTAAGCCTGATAAAGGACATTAATGGTAAAGACAGCCTTCACTAACTACTTTTAATTGCCTATTTACTTTGCCCTTATCACTATTTGACAGTATTTTTAACCTTGATTTATTCCAAAAGATTAATTTCTGTGCTGTATGGTAATCCCCATCAATATTAGTCCAACATTTCCAGCAAGATCTGGGCTTCAAAAAAGCATGAGAAATGTTTGAGCAAGGCATAGTCTTTTAAGACATGTAACTGACAATTTCTCTGTTAAATCTATCCAAGGCAGACTGGTTGTTCTTATACCAACATACCATTCCTTTTACTCACACAACTGTGAGGGGACTGCAAGGCTACTTGGAATGTGTGTGAAGGACAAATCAAACAGAACTATGAACTTCCTGCCTTTGGTGTGTGACTGTTACAACATCCTTAGTGTACTTTCCACATTTAAGTACAAATAAGGCAACAACTATCACCTGCGAAACCAAATACAGGGATTGAGGGAAACCCCCAAAGCACTATACCCACTCTAGAATAAATTAACAAACTGAAAAGGAGTACCCGTGGCACCTTAGAGACTAAAATTTATTAGAGCATAAGCTTTCATGAGCTACAGCTCACTTCATCGGATGTAGCTCACGAAAGCTTATGCTCTAATAAATTTGTTAGTCTCTAAGGTGCCACGGTTACTCCTTTTCTTTTTGCGAATACAGGACTATACACGGCTGCTACTCTGAAACTTACAAACTTGGAGAGACAGTTTACAAAGACCCACGTCTCCTGTAATATCATGACAGTCTTCAGTGTTCATACCAATTGCGTTGGCATATGCAAATACTCCACCTTCTTAAAAACATGTTCACACCACAAGACTTGTTAAAGGGGAGAGTTTATGGCATGATGTTCTGAAGAAAATAATTTCTGTGCTGGATACTAAACTGTGCCATCTAAAAGTAAGTTAAAAAGCTAACAAGGTTTGCAAACTTGCTTGACAACCATTTCTGAATCTGTTTGTAACAATATTGCTCTTGATCGGGGGTAGGGAAAGTGCTAATACACGAACATCCACCAGCACCTTTCCCTAAATGAAGCTGAACGCTATTCAGGACATCTAAAAGATTAATACCTATAATTTTAAAACTGTGCAAGTGTAGGAACAAATGTGTTTGAGCCCCTTAAAACCATTTACAGGAGCTTATGTTGCAATGTCTAGCAGAGTCCAATCTACGTTAGCCAGTGTGGCAAAAAATTAATTCCATGTTTTGTAATCCATTTGCTATACTGCACAGTGGAAAGCTCTCAGATACCTGAAGCACATACATGGCTGTTAATGAATTACAGTCACCCACAAAACTCCACACATGCCAACCAATAGAGGTCTCTCCCCCAGATGCCCCGGGTTCTGTAGAGTGCAAGCATCCCAAAACTCAAACCAAAATATGACAAGCACACTGCAAGTTCTGTCCAAACCTGTAGCAACAGTGTTTTTGAATGACATAACTGAATGCAGAGACATTCAAACAATGAAAGAAGAAACCCAGACAGCCTCGACTCCTTCCAGAACACTTTACATGGCCCTCAGGACCGAGAGATCATGCTTCTAGTGACTAGACTGGTCAGTGGGTAGAGGCCAAGGATAAGATGAGGTAATCCTCTCACGTGACTGAAATAAAAGCTAAACAAGGAGTTCACTTAAAAAAGTGACCAACTTGCATGAAATTCTTGAAGTCTGATCTTTTGCCTTTAGGGCTGGAAAAGGCACTCAGATACCACGATTATGGGTGCTAAGACATCCAAGATCGTCTCACTGTGAGGTTCACAAAGATCATTTGTACCTTTAATAAAGTTCAGAGAAATCTAGAGAGAAACCGCTCTGATTTGGAAAAATTGGACACAAACTGATAGTCTCTTGCATTTCAGTTCTGCAGCAGTAAGAACATAGAATCTGCCACACTAGAACAGACTGATTACGTATTTAGCCCAAGATTCTCTTTTCCCAAGAGCAGCCAATGCCGAATGCTTCAGAGAAAAGCGTAAACTCCCATTATGCATTTAAATTGTGCAATACTATACTGTGTAGAGAAGTCTCTTCTTGACCTCAACTAATGATCAATTTATGCCCTGAAGCACATGGATTAATCCTAGTAATGGTTGTTTAGTGTAACTGCACATGCAACATTTATTCCTATAAACATCTACTAGTAAAGAGAAGAGAGTCTTGTAAGCTTAAGGAACACAAAGGCTTAACCCCTGTTAGAAAGCCACTAGACACTAGTAGTTAGCTCAGATCTGAGTCAGCAGTGCCTGTCTGCAACTGCAAATGGAATACCCTTTCAACACACACAGGCACCTCCAACATTTCTCTGTCATTTTAAGATCTCTCCGCCACACCCTACCCACTGCTTAATATCTTGGGTTTGGTCAGCTGTCACAGAAGCAGTTCCATTGCACATGGCATTTTTCCCTAGTCAATTTGATAAAGCTAAGGAATGTTCAGACAATCAAATGTCAACCCAACTGGCAGAACAGCTGAGATTTTTTGATCAGCATTTAAAACAAAAAGGTATAATTGGAAATAGAGTCACACCTACATAAACAACTAACTACAGTGGTCAATATCTATCATCCATATCAATATTCCATCAATGTCACTAAGAACTCCATTTTAAATATCTTCTGTAAAGACATTTTTAAAAGAACAAATTTATTGATCTAAGATGCATTAATATATTATGCCACAAACAAGATCATTCATTGCAGAGACTCATGAACCATTACACGGTGTCCTTTTACATTGAGACAGTTTGTAGATACTTATATTTATGTAACAGCTTTCATCCTACAGTATCTTATAGGCAGAATGGGTGTGTGCATGCATTAGTGTTAAATACACACCCAGATCACTTTGCCCACAAAAAAAACACAACAGCTGTTCAGATGCACACAGCAACAAACCACAGCTTTAGGAGTGAAGAATATTGAATACATTTGAAATTATAAGGGGAATTTAAATATTTAGGTTACCCAACTTGGGAATCTCACCCATCACCAGGACTAACATTTGTAGTTCTTAGGAAAATATTACAAGTTATCTTTAGTGAACATGACCATCTATGGACACTGGACTTTATGTCTTGTCTGAAAGATAGCACCCTCCAGCAACATAATTCCCCCTATCATGCTGGATACTGTTTCCGTATCAACCCTACAGAGAACCACATAATCAATCACTAACACCATTTCCTGCAGTACCTTCAGTTTCCCCTTGAGGAAAGATGTGGGTGGAGAGGTGCTTCCATTCACACTTTCCAGTCCCAACCCTGCTTAACTTGTTTGTGCTAAGTACATGACAGCCCGCAGTGATATAGCTACAGACTCAATCCTTAAGTGAAAAGAAAAGAAGTACTTGTGGCACTTTAGAGACTAACAAATTTATTTGAGCATAAGCTTTCGTGAGCTAAGGTTCCACAAGTACTCCTTTTCTTTTTGCGAATACAGACTAACACGGCTGCTACTCTGAATCCTTAAGTGCTGTACCTCAAGGAGATGTGCCTCAAGAAATAGAACATAACCTCCATTGGAATATATTCAACTGAAGACACTGTAACCACAGCATAAGGAGAAAGGACTGGGATAAATAATTCCCCTTGCCTTCCTTCCTGTCCCATCTAAGAGATTTACTTTTGTTGCTTAGGAAAATCCCTCTAGGTTACACAGGTAATTGGGTTAGCCTCCAGAGAAAGGCATTCCCAGCTTTCCTGAGTCAAAAAAATGGATAAGCCCAAAAAGCAGAGTACATTGACTTAAATCATCAATTTTAATCATGATTTAAAATCACCAAGCAGGAAACCTTGATTGAAATAACTGACTTTAATCACATTCCACATTTGTAGATTTTAGTTGTTTTTCTAAAGAAAGACTGATTCTAACTGGTTGATATCCATTAAAACATGTTGATTTGCAACTAAATAAAACCACTACACAAAATTTGGTGCTTCTTTTTGCTAACCACAAAGATAGGGTATCTATACACATTTATTTAAGCTATTACATAGCTTAATTTACATTTATTCAGATTCTTACATTTTACATTTTTATCATCTTAGAAAATGGTGAGTGATGCACATTTTCTTTCTTACTAGGTGATTAATTTATTACTTGTCATTTAGGCCAAATTCTATTTGGATTAAATTAAAATTCAATTTAAAATGCATAAAAACATCTAAATTTGTGTATTAAATAAAACAACTTTAAGTGGGATAGATACATAAAGATACATACCAGGATTTCCAGGTTTATAGATCTTGGGTAGCAGATAGAATACCCCAGGTTGGGGGTCCTTGAGCTTTCACCCAGATCACACCACACGATCCATTGTCTACAGGCAAGCTCTACGATACAACCGCATTTGCTCCAATGCCTCAGACAGAGACAAACACCTACAAGATCTCTATCAAGCATTCTTACAACTACAATACCCACCTGCTGAAGTGAAGAAACAGATTGACAGAGCCAGAAGAGTACCCGGAAGTCACCTACTACAGGACAGGCCCCACAAAGCAAATAACAGAACGCCACTAGCCATCACCTTCAGCCCCCAACTAAAACCTCTCCAACGCATCATCAAGGATCTACAGCCTATCCTGAAGGACGACCCATCACTCTCACAGATCTTGGGAGACAGGCCTGTCCTTGCTTACAGACTGCCCCACAACCTGAAGCAAATACTCACCAGCAACCACACACCACACAACAGAACCACTAACCCAGGAACCTATCCTTGCAACAAAGCCCGTTGCCAACTCTGTCCACATATCTATTCAGGGGACACCATCATAGGGCCTAATCACATCAGCCACACTATCAGAGGCTCGTTCACCTGCGCATCTACCAATGTGATATATGCCATCATGTGCCAGCAATGCCCCTCTGCCATGTACCTTGGTCAAACTGGACAGTCTCTAAGTAAAAGAATAAATGCACACAAATCAGACGTCAAGAATTATAACATTCAAAAACCAGTCGGAGAACACTTCAATCTCTCTGGTCACTCGAATAAAGACCTAAGAGTGGCTATTCTTCAACAAAAAAACTTCAAAGAGACTCCAAGGAGAGACTGCTGAATTGGAATTAATTTGCAAACTGGATACAATTAACTTAGGCTTGAATAGAGATTGGGATCGGATGAGTCATTACACAAAGTAAAACTATTTCCCCATGTTATTCCCCCACTCACCCACCCCCTACTGTTCCTCAGACGTTCTTGTCAACTGCTGGAAATGGCCCACCTTGATTATCACTACAAAAGGTTTTCTTTCTCCCGCCCCCCCCCCCCCGCTCCTGCTGGTAATAGCTCATCTTAAGTGATCACTCTCCTTACAGTGTGTATGATAAACACCCATTGTTTCATGTTCTCTGTGTATATAAATCATCTCCCCACTGTATCTCCACTGAATGCATCCAATGAAGTGAGCTGTAGCTCACGAAAGCTTATGGTCAAATAAATTTGTTAGTCTCTAAGGTGCCACAAGTACTCCTTTTCTTTTTGCGAATACAGACTAACATGGCTGCTACTCTGAAACCTGAAAAAGAAAATATTCTCTTGGCACCACCAAAAGAGGCTACTGCTCTCAAAAGCTGATTAAGCAATTCAACAACTGGTTCCAGGTGCTTAGCCAGTAAGTTCTTTAAAACTTTGCAGCAAACATGTACTGCATATTATTTTCTGTATTTAAATAAATTATTTTAATAGATAAGCATCTTAGGTATTTAAATATAAAGTTGAAAACCTATGTAATTTTAAATATATTTTTAAAATAAATCTGTATTTTAATTTAAACCCAAAAAATGCAAATTTTTTCTTTAATCAATTTTTTTATCCATCCTGATGGGAAGTCTCTCTGCCCCAAATTAACCCACCACAGTTAATTAGGAGTCATTTTCCCCCAAATGTTGAGCAATGGCTTCCACGGCCATTTCAAATTTCCAAATTTGAGATTTGTTGGGCTGCAATTATAAACAAAAAGGTGTCAATGAGGGTTGAGCATTCAACATCAACTGTACTTTGCAGAATCAGGCCTTAGGTGATATGTGTCCATACAAAGTCAGGCTTAGCTCATCTGCTGTTTCTGAATTCAGGATCCTTCACAACTTTAATAAACCTAACTGGCCATTTTAGCCAGTCATTGGAAGAAAGATTTCTCACTGATGGAACACAGGCAAAACGACTCATAGAAGAGTCACCAGCTCCAAGAGGATACCAGCTCCAAGAGGATAGCCTAAAGATGAGATGACACTTCCTTTGCTTTTATCTTTTTTTTGCACAATTCTTAACCACCACACAGCATGTGATAGTTCTTCCGCCAATTACACAGGTCAATAACCCACAAGCATTCGTTGTTAGAGTCCTCTGGAACTTCAAAAGCCAACACAAGTCACCAATCCTTCTCCTTAGAAGTCAATCATCTTCTGCTCTGCCTCAGTTTCTCATATAGTTATACCTGCTCTGGATTACAAACTGTTCATGTTAATTATATATTATAAATGTAAGTGGCACTGTATTGAAAGCATGTGCCATGTCAACTTGCTGTATTGTCTGAAGCCAAAAGAAAAGGAGTACTTGTGGCACCTTAGAGACTAACAAATTTATTAGAGCATAAGCTTTCGTGAGCTACAGCTCACTTCATCGGATGCATTTGGTGGAAAAAACAGAGGAGAGATTTATATACACACACACAGAGAACATGAAACAATGGGTTTATCATACACACTGTAAGGAGAGTAATCACTTAAGATAAGCCATCACCAACAGCAGGGGGGGGGGAGGAGGAAAACTTTTCATGGTGACAAGCAGGTAGGCTAATTCCAGCAGTTAACAAGAATATCAGAGGAACAGTGGGGGGTGGGGGAGGGAGAAATACCATGGGGAAATGGGGCTCGTTCACCTGCGCATCTACCAATGTGATATATGCCATCATGTGCCAGCAATGCCCCTCTGCCATGTACATTGGCCAAACTGGACAGTCACTACGTAAAAGAATGAATGGACACAAATCAGACGTCAAGAATTATAACATTCAAAAACCAGTTGGAGAACACTTCAATCTCTCTGGTCACTCGATCACAGACCTAAGAGTGGCTATACTTCAACAAAAAAGCTTCAAAAACAGACTCCAACGAGAGACTGCTGAATTGGAATTAATTTGCAAACTGGATACAATTAACTTAGGCTTGAATAGAGACTGGGAATGGATGAGTCATTACACAAAGTAAAACTATTTCCCCATGGTATTTCTCCCTGCCACCCCACCCCCCACTGTTCCTCTGATATTCTTGTTAACTGCTGGAATTAGCCTACCTGCTTGTCACCATGAAAGGTTTTCCTCCTTCCCCCCCTGCTGTTGGTGATGGCTTATCTTAAGTGATCACTCTCCTTACAGTGTGTATGATAAACCCATTGTTTCATGTTCTCTGTGTGTGTGTGTATATAAATCTCTCCTCTGTTTTTTCCACCAAATGCATCCGATGAAGTGAGCTGTAGCTCACGAAAGCTTATGCTCTAATAAATTTGTTAGTCTCTAAGGTGCCACAAGTACTCCTTTTCTTTTTGCGAATACAGACTAACACGGCTGCTACTCTGAAACCTGTCTGAAGCCAGATTACCAGGAACAAAGACATCACAGAGAACTGTGTCACTTACCATTCTTCCTCTCACTTAATGGAGGGAGATTGGGGTTTCGGCCATGATGAAGGTTCAGGGTCAGCTCGGGCTGCAGGGAGAGCTCCTGCAACTCATTAGCAACAGCTTCGCTCTGGGGGCTTGGCGCCGCAGAAAGCGACACCAACACCGGTTCATCATCATTTTCACCAGCCCCTCCTCCATCCAGCCCATTTCCAGCAATGGCGGAAGGAGGCAGGCACACCACACCGGAGAAATCCACTTTGGCTTTCGTGATGGCAACCTGCTGAAGGGACAGAGAACACAAGTTTGGTACTTGTTATACAGTGAACTATCCCACCTCCCTTGCTGTAGATGGTATCGCTACATTTAAAACCAATGTTATTTCTAGATCTTTGTTAGAATTCATTTTCAACTGAGTTCAATTCAAACCCAACACTAGTCTTTCAAACCCAGTACACCCACTGGGTTAAAAACTCATATGGCATTTTCTTCTCCTCAACACAATCATTGCCGACTCTGCTTGCTAGCCGTGCTACTAAGCATGGTCACCCTCCTCCTGCTCTCTACCCATCTATCAGGTCAGCATCCTCAACCTTTTGGTAATTCAATCCCCACATTTTCGAGCAGGGTAAAGATCACAAGCTTGATTCTGCTTACCTTTCCTAAGCTTCCAGTTAACCACATTTACTCAGCTTCTCTGCTGATCTCTTTTTAAGAGATCGCCTTGTTTTATAGCAATATATGGTCTTAAAAGATTAATTATCAACTTGAAATCTAGTCAGTTTCTTAAAATGAGGAAAATCATTTCAGGGACTACATGCATGCGTTCACCTGCCAATCTGTGGTTTTACACACAGATTTTCACACCTAAAAAGTTGCCATCTTTCCCCATTATGCAAAAAATCCATGTAAACAGTGAAAGTTTACTATGGAGAAAACAATCTTAAAGTATTGTCAACTACACAGAGTAAACAAACTGAGGAGTTTTCCTCTTTAATCTCTGAACAATAGTAATGTAAAAGACAAGATGAAGAGCCTCAGTCATCCAAATAATTAACAATCAGATTAAATGTGAATATTTAAAACTCACAACTGTACTTTCATGCAACTCCCTTTCAAATGTCTGGAACATCCAAGACACAAGTAGTATATCTAGCTACACAGACTGAAGTACACTGGATGACTGGCTGGCTTCCATATGAGAATAATCAGTAAAATGGTTACTAACATTAATATTTACATGGTAATGGCAATTATGCTGGACCATTCACATGCAGTTGATAGGGATGGCAATTTCCTGCTCCTTAGCACGGCTTCTAGACTGAGCTGCCAGACAGCCCTGCACTACTTTGGCTGTGCTGAAGCCATGCCTCAATCTGAACGCTTTTCAGAAGCTAAACTTCCATTTTAAAAAGAGTTGTGAGCTAGCTATGAAGAAAAGGTAAATTCAGCAGGAAAACCCTATCTAGTCTAGAAAACCCTCCAAACAGTGTAAAAGCCTAAGGGCATGGCTACACTTGCAGATGTAAAGCGCTGTGAGTTAAACCAGCCCTCAGAGAGCATAGTAGGGAAAGCGCTGCCATGTGTTTACATTGACAGCTGACAGCGCACTGGCGTGGCCACATTTGCAGCACTTCCAGCAGCATTGGGAGCAGTGCATTATGGGCAGCTATCCCACAGAGCACCTCTTCCCATTCTGGCGCTGTGGCTTGTGGGAAGGGGCGGGGCATTCTGGGTCCTGTCCCAACGCCCCGTGATGCATCGCTTTGCATCCCAGCAATCCCTGTGCTTCACTCCACATTTGGCACCATCTTTCAACGTTTTTTGTACTGCACGCGCTGTCTTCCCTTTCAGTCTGTGGGAATGGAGCCTGAAGTGCTGAGGAATATGCTGATGAGTCTCGCCAGCACATCACGTTTGGCAGTCGAGTTATTCCTTAAGCTACAAATTGACAGTGAGGAGTCAGATGACGATGTCGACTAGCGTAACACATGACACGAGATCGCTTGTGACATTCACAGACACGCTCACCACCGTGAAACGCCGCTTTTGGGCTCAGGAAACAAGCTCTGAGTGGAGGGATCACATTGTCATGCAAGTTTGGGATGACGAGCAGTGGCTGCAGAACTTTCGGATGAGAAAAGCCACTTTCTTGGGACTGTGTGCTGAGCTCGCCCCCACCCTGCGGCGCAAGGACATGAGATTGAGAGCTTCCCTGACGGTGGAGAAGCGGGTGGCTATTGCAATCTGGAAGCTGGCAACTCCAGACAGTTACCAATCAGTCGCTAACCAGTTTGGAGTGGGGAAGTCGACCATAGGAATCAAGTTGATGCAAGTTTGCAGGGCCATTAATCGCATCCTGCTCAGAAGAACCGTGACTCTGGGTAACATGCATGACATTGTGGCTGGCTTTGCACAAATAGGTTTCCCTAACTGCGGAGGGGCAATAGTTGGGACGCAGATTCCAATTCTGGCACCAGCTCCCTAGCCTCTGAGTACATTAATTGAAGGGGTATTTCTCTATGGTTCTCCAGGCACTTGTGGATCACTGTGGGCATTTCATTGACATTAACGCAGCTGGCCCGGAAAGGTGCATCACGCATGCATCTTTCGAAACACTGGCCTGTTCAGGAAGCTGCAAGCCAGGACTTTATTCCCCAGACCAGAAGATCACCGTAGGGGAAGTCAAAATGCCCACTGTGATCCTTGGAGACTCTGCTTTCCCTTTAATGCCGTGGCTCATGAAACCCTACATAGGGAGCCTTGACAGCAGCAAGGAGCAGTTCAACAACAGGCTGAGTCAGTATAAAATGACTGAAGTGTGCTTTTGGCCATTTGAAGGGCTGCTGGCACTCTGTATGGGAAGCTGGACTGGCCAATGACAACATCCCCGTGGTTACATCCGCGCGCTGTACCCTCCATAACATTTGTGAAGGCAAAGGTGAAAGATTCACTCAGGCATGGAACTCAGAGGTTCAACACCTGGAGGCTGAATTTGAACAGCCAGAGAGCAGGGCTATTAGAGGGGCCCAGCACGGGGCTGCAAGGATTAGGGCTGCCTTGAGGGAGCAATTTGAGGCTGAAAGCCACCAGTAATGTTTGGTGCTCTGCACGGGAGTGAAGAGCAGTGGTTCCAATGTTAGAAGGAATCTGCTATACTGACTTGCAGTGCCTGTTGCTTTCCTGGGCTAAGGTATCTTTTACTTTATGCAATAATAAAGAATGTTTTCAAAGCCAAAAAAAATCCATTTATTTAAAAGAAAATTCATTTATTATTATAAAGAAACACAACTGCTTGGGAAACAGAAAGGGCAAAGGGATGGGTGGTTCAATCACAGATTTGCGTATGTCCTGTTCTCATACTCTGCCTTCCTGTCTGGGGTGCTGCGCAATGAGTACTGCATTTCAGGCTGGCTAAAATGCATGGTGATGGGGGTTGAGTGCAGTGGGTAAGGGTCATAGTTTGCAGGGCTGGGTGGTGAAACTACAGGTGTTGGAGGCAGCTGGTGGCGATAAGAACCCAGATATGGGGGAAAGTGGGTTGGAGGTGACATGGGGGAACAAGGGAAAGAGTTTTGGGACAAGGGCTGCAGGGGGGGGCGGGCACGGTAGTGCTCCACCTGCATAGTTACGAGCGCCTGTATCGAATCCGCTTGGAGCTCCATAATGCTTAGCAGCCGCTCCGTGCTTTGGTGCCGGTATTCCGCATTCTGCTGGCAGGCCCTCCTTTCACTCTCCCGCCACTCCTGCGCTTTTTGATTTTCATTAAGGGACTGCTGAATTACTTCAGGACGACGGTGAAGAAATTTGGCAACATGTGACATCCAGAAGAAGAAAGGGGAGCGTCCATGTACTAGCAGCGCAGATACAGGTAAGCAACCGTTTTCATGTTCTCTCCACAGGTACTAATGTGGAGAGTGGACTAGAGGATACATCTGAGGGAAGGGAACAAAAGGAGACTCCGCCGATTGGAAGGCATGAGATGCACTGTCCTAGGGATGTGGGTTCCACGACCACCACTCCCAAAAGGAGGAGGCGGGTGGTGGTGGTCGGGGACTCTCTCCTCAGGGGGACTGAGTCATCTACCTGCCGCCCCGACTGGGAAAACCGATGTGACGGAGAGACTGCTGAGACTTATCAAATCCTCGGATCACTACCCCTTCCTGCTTCTCCACGTGGGCACCAATGATACTGCCAAGAATGACCTTGAGTGGATCACTGCAGACTATGTGGCTCTGGGAAGAAGGATAAAGGAGTTTGAGGTGCAAGTGGTGTTTTCGTCCATCCTCCCCATAGAAGGAAAAGGCCTGGGTAGAGACTGTCGAATCTTGGAAGTCAATGAATGGCTACGCAGGTGGTGTCGGTGAGAAGGCTTTGGATTCTTTGACCATGGGATGGTGTTCCAAGAAGGAGGAGTGCTAGGAAGAGACGGGCTCCACCTAACGAAGAGAGTGAAGAGCATCTTTGCAAGCAGGATGGCTAACCTAGTGAGGAGGGCTTTAAACTAGGTTCACCAGGGGAAGGAGACCAAAGACTGAGGTAAGTGGGGACGTGGGATACTCGGAGGAAGCACGAGCAGGAGAACACGAAAGAAGAGGGCTCCTGCCTCATACTAAGAAAGCAGGACAAACAGAAAGTTATCTCAAGTGCCTATACTCAAATGCAAGAAGCCTGGGAAACAAACAGGGAGAACTGGAAGTCCTGGCACAGTCAAGGAATTATGATGTGATTGGAATAACAGAGACTTTGTGGGATAACTCACTTGAGTGGAGTACTGTCATGGATGGATATAAACTGTTCAGGAAGGACAGGCAGGGCAGAAAAGGTGGGGGAGTTACATTGTATCTAAGAGAGTAGTATGACTGCTCAGAGCTCCAGTATGAAACTGCAGAAAAACCTGAGTGTCTCTGGATTAAAAGTTTAGAAGCATGAGCAACAAGGGTGATGTTGAGGTGGGAGTCTGCTATAGACCACCGGATCAGGGGGACGAGGTGGACAAGGCTTTCTTCCGGCAATTCACGGAAGTTACTAGATCGCAGGCCCTGGTTCTCATGGGAGACTTCAATCACCCTGATATCTGCTGGGAGAGCAATACAGCGGTGCACAGACAATCCAGGAAGTTTTTGGAAAGTGTAGGGGACAATTTTCTGGTGCAAGTGCTGGAGGAACCAACTAGGGCAGAGCTCTTCTTGACCTGCTTCTCACAAACTGGGAAGAATTAGTAGGGAAAGCAAAAGTGGATGGAAACCTGGGAGGCAGTGACCATGAGATGGTCGAGTTCAGGATCCTGACACAGGGAAGAAAGGAGAGCAGCAGAATATGGACCCTGGACTTCAGAAAAGTAGATTTTGACAATCTCAGGGAAGTGATGGGCAGGATCCCATGGGAGAACAACATGAGGGGGAAAGGAGTCCAGGAGAGCTGGCTGTATTTTAAAGAATCCTTATTGAGGTTACAGGGACAAACCATCCTGATGTGTAGAAAGAATAGTAAATATGGCAGGCGACCAGCTTGGCTTAACAGTGAAATCCTTGCTGATCTTAAACACAAAAAAGACGCTTACAAGAAGTGGAAGAGTGGACAAAGTATAAAAATATTGTTCGGGCATGCAGGAATGAAATCAGGAAGGCCAAATCAAACCTGGAGGTGCAGCTAGCAAGAGATGTTAAGAGTAACAAGAAGGGTTTCTTCAGGTATGTTAGCAAGAAGAAGAAAGTCAAGGAAAGTGTGGGCCCCTTACTGAATGAGGGAGACACCTAGTGACGAGGATGTGGAAAAAGCTAATGTACTCAATGCTTTTTTTGCTTATGTCTTCATGAACAAGGTCAGCTCCCAGACTGCTGCACTGGGCAGCACAGCATGGGGAGGAGGTGACCAGCCCACTGTGAAGAAAGAAGTGGTTCAGGACTATTTAGAAAAGCTGGACGAGCACAAGTCCATGGGGCCGGATGCGCTGCATCCGAGAGTGCTAAAGGAGTTGGCGGATGTGATTGCAGAGCCATCGGCCATTATCTTTGAAAACTCATGGCGATCGGGGGAGGTCCCGGACAACTGGAAAAAGGCTAATGTAGTGCCCATCTTTAAAAAAGGGAAGAAGGAGGATCTGGGGAACTACAGGCCAGTCAGCCTCACCTCAGTCCCTGGAAAAATCATGGAGCTAGTCCTCAAGAAATCAATTCTAAGCACTTAGAGGAGAGAAAAGTGATCAGGAACAATCAGCATGGATTCACCAAGGGCAATTTATTATATAATATAAATGACTAATTAATTGCCTTCTATGACGAGACAACTGGCTCTGTGGATGAGGGGAATGCAGTGGATGTGTTGTTCTTTGACTTTAGCAAAGCTTTTGACACGGTCTCCCACAGTATTCTTGCCAGTAAGTTAAAGTAGTATGGGCTGGATGAATGGACGATAAGATGGATAGAAAGCTGGCTTGATTGTCGGGCTCAATGAGTAGTGATCAATGGCTCCATGTCTAGTTGGCAGCCGGTATCAAGTGGAGTGCCCCAAGGGTCGGTCCTCAGGCCAGTTTTGTTCAATATCTTCATTAATGATCTGGAGGATGGTGTGGATTGCACCCTCAGCAAGTTTGCAGATGACACTAAACTGGGAGGAGAGGTAGATACGCCGGAGGGTAGGGATAGGATACAGAGGGACCTAGACAAATTAGAGGATTGGGCCAAAAGAAATCTGAGGGGGTTCAACAAGGACAAGTGCAGAGTCCTGCACTTAGGATGGAAGAATCCCATGCACCGCTACAGACTAGGGATCGAATGGCTTGGCAGCAGTTCTGCAGAAAAGGACCTAGGGGTTACAGTGGACGAGAAGCTGGATATGAGTCAACAGTGTGCTCTTGTTGCCAAGAAGGCCAATGGCATTTTGAGATGTATAAGTAGGGGCATTGCTAGCAGATCGAGGGACGTGATCGTTCCCCTCTATTCGACATTGGTGAGGCCTCATCTGGAGTACTGTGTCCAGTTTTGGGCCTCACACTACAAGAAGGATGTGGAAAAATTGGAAAACGTCCAGCGGAGGGCAACAAAAATGATTAGGGGGCTGGAACACATGACTTATGAGGAGAGGCCGAGGGAACTGAAAATTGTTTAATCTGCAGAAGAGAAGAATGAGGGGGGATTTGATAGCCGCTTTCAACTACCTGAAAGGGGATTCCAAAGAGGATGGATCTAGACTGTTCTCAGTGGTAGCGGATGACAGAACAAGGAGTAATGGTCTCAAGTTGCAGTGGGGGACGTTTAAGTTGGATATTAGGAAAAACTTTTTCACTAGGAGGGTGGTGAAACTCTGGAATGCATTTCCTAGGAAGGTGGTGGAATCTCCTTCCTTAGAAGTTTTTAAGGTCAGGCTTGACAAAGCCCTGGCTGGGATGATTTAGTTGGGGATTGGTCCTGCTTTGAGCAGGGGCTTGGACTAGATGACCTGCTGAGGTCCCTTCCAACCCTGATATTCTATGATTCTATGATGTCCTCTCTGCTTCTACGTGGCCTCTTACTAATTCTTTGGAGTCTTTCGGCCAGTGATAACACAGATGGCGGAGATCTCAAGGTTGCATCTGTAAAGGCAAAATTCAACACTTAACAGAGGCAGCATTGTTCACACCAGACAGAGCAATAATTCGTCCATACTTAAAGACGAGCACAGTCTAAACAATAACAGAATTTGCCCATCCCAAAGCGAGCGCACATAACCCACAGGAGCCCCAAAATGATGAGTAAGCATAGGGTCAAGGAGGACTGATTGTTTCACTGCCGTACTGTCTTCTGGGGTTCTGTGCCTTGGGGAGAGCCAACAGCTGCAGGGGGCCCCATACTGAACACTGTCCCCACATTTTCCACAGGATTTCATCCTAGAAGATCTCGCTGCTGAGGGTGACCTGGGGAACAAGGGAGGGTCTTATACTACAATGGTCCCCCCGCCCCTCACGGCACAGTGGCGCGGACATGTTAGCCTCACTGGGACAAGGAGCATAGTAGCTCTCCCAAGTAACCTGCGCAAGTGTATTGCCCAGCTTCTGCATGAGACCTTTGAAGATATCACTGAGGCCGATTACCACAATGTGAGAGAGCACATCATTGCCCTATTTCTGCGTCTAGGCAGGCATGCAGCCCTAACCCTCCTCACCCCAAGAGCCCGCACCGAACAACTTCCTTCCCAAAATAAAAGCCGCTTATCGGGCACCTCCTCAGGTGTTTGTCCTTCCCCAAGCACTGGCCGCTATGACTGGCTACCTTCCTCTTGGCTTGAGAGCAGGTCCTGGCTGCATGCATCTAGGGATGCCTGGGTGTCTCCCTTCTCCTCAGCACCCTCGCTCCCACTTTCCTCCTCCTCCTCGTGCCTTGTTGAACTGGGCTCTGAAGTGTCCATGGTGGGCCTCGGAGTGGAGGTGGGGTTGGTCCTAAGTATTGCGTCCAGCTCTTTGTAGAAACGGCAGGTCGCGGGGACAGCACCGGAGCAGCAGTTTGCATTGTGGGCTTTGCAGTAGGCATTCCGCAGCTCCTTCACTTTAACCCTGCACTGCTGTGTGTCCCAGTCATGGCCCCTTTCCATCATGTCCCTTGATATCTGCCTGAAGGTATCGTAATTCCTACGGCTGGAGCGCAGCTGAGACTGGACAGCTTTCTCCCCACAAACACTGATGAGGACCAGCACCTCGGCATTGCTCCATACTGGGGATAGCCTGGCGTGTGGAGGCATGGTCCTGCAAAGATTCGCTGAGAACACTCCACGCCTTGCTGAGCAAACAGGAAGGGGATTTTCAAAATTCCGAGGGAATTTAAAGGGCAGGTCGGACTGTTGGTCATCTGATGGCAGGGCAGTAGAGTTCAAAGTGATAACCAGAGTGGCTAGAACAGGCATTGTGGGACACTTCTGGAAGCCAGAGCGCATTAACAGACCAGGGCATCCACACTGGTGCTGCGGCGCTCCAGCTGGGGCGCAGCAAACGTTATGCCTCTCGTCGAGGTGGATTACCAGAAGCGCTCGAGCCACGGAGTCCGGGCGCTCTATGTGCCTTGCCAGCGTGGACACGTCATGAGTTTGAGTGCATTAAAGCAGCCCCAGGCACCCTAACTCACACGCTTAGCCAACCCCTAAATCTGGTGCAGAACTTACTGTTCAATCAAGAAAAACAGAAACTTTTTCAGTTAAAGATTTCCACAGCCTTCCCACTCTTGGCATGTATATTGATCCAAATGTTCACCTGAACCAGTTTGAAATTGGTTCAAACTGTTTTTCCATTCCCCTTTTGTAAGCAAGATTTCAATTACTTTGCTTCTATTTCCCTTTCTTCCCCCATCTCAGAGATGATTAATGTTTGCAAAGCACTTTGATATTGAAAGCTAATATCAAAGTGGTAGTAACTTTTTCTCAGAAGAATGCTTAGTAACTTGTCCACCTTGTCTCTCCTCTATCTTGGGACCAACATGGCTACAACACTGCGAACAGAGCCCATGCACAAATAAATACGGAGAACTGGTGGCAAGCTGCATACTGAGTTATTTCAGCTATGTCGTCATATATTCATCCCTAGGATCCCAGGTCATGGTCTAATCAAAACAAGCAAGGGAAAGGAGGTGGAAGCAGAAAAGACTATGAAGAAGTCAAAGGAAATCAGTGCTTGTTCTGACAAGACTCTAGTGAAGTGAAACAAGTCTGCTGCAATATGAAGTACTGTATTTGGTTTTACATCACACTTTATTTAAAATATGCCTACACCTTCCTAAGTACATTTCCTCTTTAATAGAAACATAAGTGTTACTTTCAAACGGATATGAGTAATGAGAGCAAATGGGTTACTCTAAATCCCTGGCTGCATTGCATTTAATTCTTTTAGAGGGTGTCTCCCTTTTGTGGGGTTCTGTTCCACATTGTGGACCACTTTACAAACAGTGACTGCAAAGGAAAACAGCAGTCTGACAAATGCAGCAACCCAGGCTCATTGCATCTTGAGTGCCCGACAGTCACTGCCCCTACAAGTCTCAGGAAAAGCAGGTATTTTGTGAATACTAGGATGCAAAGTCTGCTGAGGGAGGGGAAGAAGCCTAGGGAAGAAGCAGATGTGGTGGTTTGTTAAAGGTTAGTTTTGTTTGACAGAATTTGGTATGGTGCTTCAAATGCTGTATGCAAAAGATGCTGAATCTTGACTTCTATAGACAGAAGATTGATCTTTCAGTAGCAATCCCTCTGCCACATGCACAAGGGCAGTTTACAGTCAGCTGTCAGTTACACACTATATTTAGAAGATAATTAAATATTTAAAATTTTGTTGCGCTGTCACTCTTTTTAAAAAAAAAAAAGAGTATTTTGCACAGAGACAAATATACTACATCTTGAAGAACTGAATTCAGCCAGAAGATTGATGGAGAATGCTTACTTAAAAATAAGGAGCAAATAAGAGTTCTGGGGAATGAGGGTCTTCTGAGATTTTAACCCTATTTCCCTGTCAGTCAAAAGACTTGGATCACAACAACTCTCCATTTAAGGACAGAAACAATTCTCTCTCCAATCAGTCAATGAAGACTGGAGTGTTGGTCATGCAAGTTATGAGAAAAAAAGACAGTCCTCTCCCCCCATGGGTTGATTATGCCCCATTTTCTTCTGGGTTTTGAATGCATCAGACCACACCAAATTCAAGAGAGACTTCTCTTATGCTCAAATAAATGTGTTAGTCTCTAAGGCGCCACAAGTACTCCTTTTCTTTTTGCGAATACAGACTAACACAGCTGCTACTCTGAAATACTGCTATGAACAGCATTTCCCATTCTTTTCTCCTTGAAATCTGTTTGCGTTTGCAGTGTTGCAAGAGTAATAGCAATTTCTACCAATTTAAGAATTGCTAAGCAACCTAGAGCAGCTAACAGCAGCAGCATGCATGTGCAGCTGGGATATTTTAGGAAGAGGTAGTCCCTTTTTTTTTAAAACTTAACAGCCTTCTGTTAAACCATTGTGCCAGCTGTGATCAGCCAGCCAAAGAAGAGGTAATCTTGGAGCAGAGTGGCTTTAAGTGGATCAGGCTTGAAATGAATGAAACAGAAGGAAAAGACAGTCATGTTGTGCCTAGAGGCATCAGTGCCTCCAGGTCATCACAACTCAGCAGAATAATCCAGGAGAAGGGAAATCTGAAGCAAATGGCAGCATCAGCAATATGTTAAATTGAGATACTGCTAAATAAAATCTCGTGTGTGCTCTGCTTATTATCCACAAATATCAGTGGCTAATCATAGTAAATGTAGTGGCCTATGGTTGCTCAGCTGCTACACTACTAAGTTCTGAAATGTCTGTGTCCCCTTCCCCATTAAATTTTTTTTTTAAACTTACATTGATAATTAATTGGCTAATGGTTGCCAAAGCCACAAAGGAGCAAGAAACTGGTGAAGCTGAAGGCTGCTGGAGCAGAGAGAAGGGTAGACTGAGCCACAGAGTCTAAAATGTTTTGGAAAGATTATACAAAATTCCAAAAGCAACTGCCATTGAATATCTGATCACTTAGATATCTCTAAGTACAGAGTCTTGTGCCAGATTGTTCAGGACTTCAGATAGTCATAGTTAAGTAAAACATAGGAAACAGTTATAAAACAAATATCATGTGTGCACTCTAAGGAAGCACAGGCTTGCTCAGACACCACTGGAATCCCAGCCACAGAAGAACATGTTATTTACACAAAAACACAGGGCATGAGGCTATTACAGGAATTTAACCCTGATCAGATTTTCTCCTCAATTTCAAAAATAAGAGACAGAAAAGTAAGGAAAACCTCTTTGGTTAAGAAAGTTGGAATGGGAAGCAACACTTCTGTTCCCACTTGCCTTCCCAATGTAGTACTTTACACAAATGTCTCCAGTGGAGAGTTTTTCTAAAGACATACTATACAATCTTTCAGAGCTAACTGTCCCAGTTCCTGACTACTTCTTGGTAAAAAATACCCTCCCTTGCTCGGAAGCTGTTTGAAGACAGCTATATGCATATTCATTTGAGTGAAACCAAGTCCTGGTTTCCAAGATTTCCGTTAGCCCTGAAACACTATTTAATGATCTGAAGGAGAAAGCAATTAAATAGTCAAATTGTCTCCAAGAAAATCCCCCAATGGGACTTTTTGTGTCTGACAATAAATTCCGAATTTCAAACTCAGACACAGCATCCCTTAAACCAGTGGTCACCAACTGGTCGATCGCAATCAACTGGTCGATCCTAGAGGATCTCCCAGTTGATCGCGATCTCCAGCAGAGCAACGGGGGTGCTGCTAAGACAGGGTCCCTGCCTGTCCCGGCCCCAAGCCACTCCTGGGGGGGCAGGGGTATGCCTCCAAGCACCGCCCCCACAGCTCCCATTGGCCAGGAACGGGGAGCTGTGGCCAATGGGAGCTGTGGGGGCAGTGCTTGCAGAGAGGGGCAGCGCACATTACCATGTGCCGCCCCCCCACCAAGGGCCACAGGGGCACGTTGGCCCCTTCTGGGAGAGGTGTGGGGCCGGGGTAGGCAGGCAGGCAGGCAGCCTGCCTTAGTGGCAGCCATGCTGCACCATCAACCGGGAGCTGCCCGAGGTAAGTGCTGCCCAGCAGGAGGCCATACCCCAATCCCCAGCCCAGAGCCCCCGCCCGGAGCCTGCACCCCAAATCCCAGCCCTGACCCCCCCACCCCTCCAGAGTCAATACCCCTCACCCCCTACTGCAGGGGTGGCCACCCTGTGGCTCCAGAGCCACACGCAGCTCTTCAGAAGTTAATATGTGGTTCCTTGTATAGGCACCAACTCCAGGGCTGGAGCTACAGGTGCCAACTTTCCAATGTGCCGGGGGATGCTCACCTCTCAACCCCTGGCTCTACCACAGGCCCTGCCCCCACTCCACCCCTTTCCTCCCCCTCCCCTGAGCCCACCATGCCCTTGATCCTCCCCTCAGCCCAGAACCTCCTGAATGCCATAAAACAGCAGATTGGGAGGTATGGGGAGAGAGGGGGAGGTGCCAATCAGCAGGGTTGCTGGTGGGGGGGAGGTGCTGGGAGCGGGAGAGTTGATGCAGGGGCTGCTGACATATTACTGTGTCTCTTTGGCAATGTACATTGGTAAATTCTGGCTCCTTCTCAGGCTCAGGTGGCCACCCCTGCCCCAGGCTCAGCCCAGAGCCCCCTCCCACACTGCAAACCCCTCGGCCCCAGCCCAGAGCCCACATTCCCTCCTACACTCCACCCCAGCCCGGTGAAACTGAGTGAGGGTGGGGGAGAGAGAGTGACAGAGAGGGGGGGGATGGAGTGAGTGGGGCAAGCCTTTGGGGAAGGGGCAGGGTAGATCCTGGGTTGCCCTTAAACTCAAAAAGTGATCTTGAGCGTTAAAAGGTTGGAGACCACTGACTTAAAGAAATCAGATACAAGACTATCGTAGAGGGATTAGATAATGTTAATTTGCTAGCTCACCCACTTCTTTCAATATGCCTCCTTCCATTTCCCTCCATACTAGCCACACTAAGTCAATGTCAATCCATGGCTTGCCCAGTCAGAGGTTCTTCAGAAGTGAAGCAATTCTTAGTCTTCCTTTTATCTTTGATATGAAGGAAGTTACCTCCACAAGGGTCTCCAAAATGATATGTAAGGAAAGTATCCAGTATACTTCCATTTACATTGCAAGCAGGCAACACCTGGAGGCAGGACTATTTTTTCCAGTAAATTTAGGTCCTGGCAGATTGGCCTGAAGACTGACACCATAGCTGTCTATACTATAGCACAGGCAGCAGTAGTGCAAGCTTCTCTCAAACTCCGCATCTCGACAGCATGCATCAGCTCTGACCTTGGGGAACTCACCTTAAGGTAAATGAGTTCAGCCTCTGCTGTAGAGAATGCCCATGACATGATCCATTAATTAGCACAATTTTTTTATTATTATTATATGTAAATATAAAATTCAGACACTGGTCCTCTGGGAACTGGACTGTGATCAACTCATTTCATAAAAGCAAATGAACCATTTTCAGTTACTATCAACCATAGGCTGGACTAGACCAGTGACTCCAAGGTGAAGGGTTGTGTTTATCCCATCCCCGATTCCTTGAGTCACCATCCTCCAGGCCTTCATTTAAAAAACAAACAAACAAAAAAAACATTCTTGCAACACATGCAAACAGAAAACAGAAAAGTTGATAAGGAACAGATGGGTGTGGTGCCACGACTGCATCCTGCCCCAATTACCTTAAAGAGTAGGGGACAGGCCATCTTTGAAGATCACCTGAAATCTTTTCACTGTTGCCTTGAGCAAATCTGCCAATATAAGATCCAAAACAAAACATGTTGGGGCCAGCAAGGAAATAGCAAGAAATCTTATCAGACTAAAAGGTCTGAACAGCTGTTTGTTAGGGCTTAGAAGGAGAAGGAGCAAGAATGAGCATGTCTGCGTAATTACATCGAAAACAGCATCATCTATACAATGGCTGATAAATCCATGTAGATAAAGACAATTCCCCCATTAGCCTTAAAAAACCCACTCTCATCCAGGACCATATTTCTAATGCTCTATAGAAATTTTCCTCAAAAAAATTCACATTCATTTTACTCAGTCCAGCAGTGATAAAGGTTTAAACAAAAGCTCACAAAAATAATTGTCAAATGACCATTTATTTCTTGAATACATGAATAGCAGGTTCAGAAATATAGACCAGAATCCCAAATATTTTCAAATACATTTCATAATCTAATGCTTATAAGAGGCATTCTGTGGCTTTTCAACTCTTCGAACATTGAAACAGAAGCCTGGGTGGACATAAAAACAAAGGACTGTGGTATCAGAAATGTCACTTGTCACAGTTTTAGGAAACTCATGGTGTGGTATTTACTAAACTAATCCTGCTCAAAAACATGAAAATAACTTCCTTTTCCCATCAAAGTCTGTACTTAAGCCCTGCAGTGGGTGTGAGGGGAAGAATTCCTTCCAATTTCAAAAGCAGCAATCTATTAAACCTTGAATTGGTAAAAGTCACCAAATGAGCATCTAATCCCATTTATACCCAGCGCAAATATTGTTTGTGTACAATTTACTGCCCACTTTGTGCAATATTCCTTTAAAGGTTTCAGCCATAGTATAAAATAATTTTCTCTGGCATTCTAGAGCAATCACTACCATCCAAGAGCAGAGCAAAGGGCCAGTTTTATTTCAGTCACATAGGCTGATGAAGTTTATCCACCAGTTCAAAAGCCAATAGAGAGCTATTAATACAAGACCTTTACTGTGGAAAGCAGAGAATTTGGAGGAATACTAATTTACAGGTACTGAAGAGGTATAGTCCCTGAAGTTTTTTTAAATCAGACTAACCCATCTGTGTGGTCAAGATCAGAGACTGCCAGAAGTTTTCTAGGTCCATTCTCCCTCTCTAATCATGAGAATCTCACACGCTCTGAATCCCCAGGAGTTACACCAATCTGAGTTTAACTTCCCTACCTTCCCCCTAGTGGTCCCCAATTTGGAATCCCAGTTTCTTCAATACGGTTTTCAGCTCTCTGAATACTAACATGACATCCATTTCAATATCAAGGCCAGAATATACCAAATTATCCAAGATCTTTTACTCCTTTTATTTCCATTGTGACACCTGCCTACATCAACCTATGGAGTTCCAGCTACTGCAACTATCTAGGCAGTTTTATCTGCAGCAATGATCCTGGTATGCTTTAGAACAGTGGTGGGCAAACTGCAGCCCATATGGGTAATCCACTGATGGGCCGCGAGACAGTTTGTTTACATTGACCATCCACAGGCACAGCCACCTGCAGCTCCCAGTGGCCACAGTTCGCCGTTCCTGGCGAATGGGAGCTGCAGGAAGCTGCACAGGCCGCAGGGACATGCAGGCTGCCGCTTCCTGCGGCTCCCATTGGCTGGGAACAGCAAACCGCGGCCACTGGGAGTTGTAGGCGTCCGTGCCTGCGGATGGTCAATGTAAAAAAAAACTGTCTTGCAGGCTGCCAGCAGATTACCCTAACGGGCATCCCGAGGACTGCCCACCACTGTTTTAGAACATTTTAACATTCTACCCAAGATGATTGGTTGTTAGCCAAAGGTATTAAGGACTCAATAGGCAGGGAAATTTATTCTTCTCAACTCTAAACGTGGCCCTATCACTTGAGGCCTAAGGCACATTGGTGGAGAATAAATGGGTAATAAATAATGTGGGAGAAGTTTGCATTGGTGTTGCCCATACTTTACCAGTTCTGCGGTAAAGAATTCAGCCTCCACTACAGTCAAATAGGCTGGCTCTTTTTCTCCCTCCAAAAAAGGAGTAATACTGAACCAGAACATTGGAGAAATCTAAAACAAGCCTTAAGCCTGGCTTTACAGCCTTCCCGTCAGTGCTACTAGAAATGAACTAATGATTTTCTGTCTCTTTGGACTCCACTATAGTAAACTTTTACCAAGTTAGTAACCAGGCTGTAACAGATACAGATGACTACATTTAGCCTATGGCCAAAAATGATTGTTTAACACATGGCTCCTGATCCTGAGGCCTACCCTGCATCACCCCTTCTTTTGGGCAGGTTTATATCACAAGTGCCAGGCCATAATTGAATTCTAATATGGCAATTCTTCTGTGCAGACAGAATCACCAGGTTGTGTATAACTGAGTGAGCCAGCCTACCTACCATAAAGGCGTTCAGATACAAGCATGGTATAAGAATTTATATAGAACAGTCTCAGTACAGGAAAACATCCCATATGAACATACTGTATTTAACACACTTCTCTGTACCGAGACCAGCAGCTGAGATAGTATGTGTAGAAACAAGGTTGTTTGGACAAAACAATACAAACTGGGCTCTTCTGCAAGGTACAATAACTTTCTTATGACTAACTTTCCTAGAAAAAATGGATGCTCTTGACATGTATGTCAATATTGACACTTGACATGGTACTAGTATAGCTGTGTCCTATGTTTTTTATCTCTTCTCTATCTATATCGTCAGATCTCATGTCTATATGGATTTCAAAAATTCCATCTTCAGTGGAGAAGGGCAATGACAGCGACCATCACGGATAGTGCCAACAAATCAATGGTAAATTTAAAGATATAGTACAAAAGAGCAAATTGCTTTGAAAACAAAGGTATAAGACTGGAGAGGGCAGAGGGGAAATATGTTTATACATACCTTGCTTACAGTTTCCACAAACACACACAGTTTGGTTCCATGCCAGCAGCAACCTCTGATCACTGAAAAGGGAAAAAACGAACACAAATTCACGGCTCTTCATACACAAAACAGCCGACATTCTGTTTTAGCATGAGACAGAGTTCCTCCCAAAGGTAGTGATAAAAAACCTTCTATGTATTTTGGTACACACATTGACAAAAGTAGGATTGAAACAGGTAAATATCACCTACCATTTTGGCAGTTGCACCCTTAGCACTGCCAAAGTATCACTTCTAGTTCAGTTTTGTTGATCTTTCTGTTCCAAGGACCACACTGTCTTGAGACCTTGAGTGCCAACAATATTTAGTACACAAGCTGCCTCTCCCCCAACCAGTCAAGCCTTGAACATAGAATGAGGAATCTGGGAGAACATTATGACTAATTTCTTCATGTTACCCATCCAAACAGAAGAGAAGACAAGAAAAGGCAGCATACATGCCATGACTTTGCTAAGATTGCAACAGAAATCTTACATTTCTGCAGACTTTTTCTTGAAATCTTATGTGAGATGTTGAGTTAAGCATGTGAGCGTTAAAAACCCCTATTTTTGCTTGGTGCCATAGACTGAACATGAACATACGGCAGAAACACTAACTAAGGCGGACCAGAAACTAAGGTTAGTCATTATTTCAGATCCTCCTTAAAGCCTGCAATTTTAATGAGAAGACAGTAAGGATGGAAACAGGTTTCCAACCACTAACTGTGGACTCTCCTCACTCACATCCATCTTCCATACATATAACTTTCATAATAAAATGATGAGTATCCCTACAAAGGACTCAGCCTACATCTACACTCCAAGATCGATCCACTGGCAGTCGATTTAGCGGGTCTAATGAAGACCCACCAAATCGACAGCAAATCACTCTCCAGTCAACCCATGTACTCTACCCCCAACGAGAAGAGTAAGGTAAGTCGACGGGAGACTTACTTTATTCACATTGCTGGAGTTGCATAGCGTAGGTCGACTTACTGCGGTAGTGTAGACATAGCCTCAGATACAAAACTTTATTCTGCTTTCTACTCCAAAATACATTTCTGTTTATAGTAAGGGCTACAAAAACATCATCAGCACCACACTAAAGAGGTGGAGGAAATGACTGCAGTCAGTGGCAGATCATCACATCATCTCTGGAAAAAAAACAGCCTCTGCTTCTCACTGTACAGGCTTCAGACCTGACAGTCCTGGAGCCATTATGAAGTAACAAAGCAAGGCTGAAAAATGTAGGGAATGTGCAACAGAAAATATTATGAGAAACAGAAGGAATAGGGTCAAGAGGACGGAACAAACACGTGACCCACACTTAGGTGCTTGGACAGTTACAAGACAGGCCCAAACTTAAAAAAAATTCACTCCACCACATAAAAGCTGAGAAGAGAAAGACATGTCCAAGGCAACTGCAAAAATATAAATTTGTTAGAAAGAATTCCACTTCTACCTGGCCAACTATTGTCCTGGAGGCAGCACACTGCAAGGTGGTTAAACTATTACCACACTAATCTAAACTGACACAAATATTAAACTTGAAGATCTTGCCATTTTAAGATCTTCTGACAGAATTTGAACTGTCATTGTGAAAAACATTTCTATCCTTCATATGAACTCAGTATGCTGTAGCACTGTCCAGCCTTGCCAGCCTCCAGCCAAATCAGCCAAGATGGCCCCCACTCCTTACTACATTCACCTCAATGAGTTATTAAACTTCTAGACCTACTTCTGACCATTTAAATGTCAACACAAATTGCCTGCTTACAAAAAATGGACACGTAGCAGAAGTCAAAACATCTTTTTAGAAAGATTTTGCCAAATTCACGGGATTGTACTTACAACCCAAAAGGCGGGAGTGGGGGGGAATATATATGCTTGTCTCACATCCACACTGTACCTCCACCATTGCTAGCACTGGTGAGGCTACACTGACAAACAGATCCTAATTTTCCTAGGCTAGGCAAGGCTAAAAATATTATTCCTGAAGACTCAAAACACCTTGGAAAGTCTCCTAAACACAAAGGTAGAGAATGATACAAGACAAAAGTTTAGTCTCTCACTTTGTTGCATAAAAAGCCTTGTTATCTACTGATTTGCTAAGATGATTCTGCTAGACTTCCTTATATTATTTATGGAGATTGTGCCCTAAAAATTGGGTAATGGAAAGCTTTGAAGAACATTCATGCATGTGCATTTCCTGAGATTTGTTTATTTCCAACATATTTTACTGATAACTCTTATTTACAACTCCCTACTCCATTTGCAATCTCCCTTTTTCTTTTACCAGTAGACTGTAAGTCACCTCTAGAGCAATTCCATTTACATGAAAATTGAGAGGAGCTGGTGAGGCCTTTCAGCTAAACTCCTGCTGGCCTGTCAATTTTTGGTCACTGGGTTACACTTATGTCCTTTTTTGATTTTAAGAGCCTAAAGAGAAGAAGCAATGGAAAAAGATTTTCAGTGTCTCAGTCACAGAGCAAAGATTAATCTGATAACTGTTAATTATTGATGGAAAATATTTTAATTACTTTGCCTTTATTGCCTGTCTCTACCAGGACATCAAAAAGTATGTACTTTTCCACTCCTTTTTGCCTTTAACTATAAGAAACCACTGCAGTCAAAATCCTACCACTTAAGTTTTTCTGAAGAAAAAAGTAGCATCATCATCTTTAAGAAATGCAGAAGTCTCATCTTGCTAATAAACTTCTCCATCCAATGGAAATGTTTATACACCACTGTTTACATGTTCAGGCCAAACTGCTGCTATTCCAGTGATTACAATAGGTTATTTGCCTTTGCTGGTGACTTGGAACTTGGGAGTGGCTGAACAGCATGGAAATTTACCAATTGGCACAAGCCTCTGATCTGAATGTGGCAACTGAGGTTCTATTCTAAAAAAGGGATAGAGAATAAGACGGAGAATATCTTATTGCCCTTATATAAATCCATGATACGCCCACATCTTGAATACTGCATTCAGATGTGGTCTCATCTCAAAAAAGATATACTGGCATTAGAAAAGGTTCAGAGAAGGGCAACTAAAATGATTAGGGGTTTGGAATGGGTCCCATATGAGGACAGATTAAAGAGGCTAGGATTTTTCATTTTGGAAAAGAGGAGACTAAGGGGGGATATGATAGAGGTATATAAAATCATGAGCGATGTGGAGAAAGTGAATAAGAAAAAATTATTTACTTGTTCCAATAATATAAGAACTAGGGGCCACCAAATTAAATTAATGGGCAGCAGGTTTAAAGCAAATCACTTGATCATTACCTGTTAGGTTCACTCCCTCTGGGGCACCTGGCATTGGCCACTATTGGATACTGGGCTGGATGGACCTTTGGTCGGACATAGTATGGCCATTCTTATGTACCCAATTGTTCCTGCAGCCAAACTGCCTTTCAGATTGAACCCATATCTTTTAAAAGCCTTTACATGAATTGTTCTGGTGATCAGTACCAGATGGACAGTCATAGAAACAGTAGAAAAGGTAGAGCACAAAGACTCAGTACATACTCCTCCTCCACTTCCAGGCACAAAAGTGCAGGAACCCCAATTTAGGTATGTTTTCACTGCAGAGTTAACCTGAGTTATCTAAACTCAAGTTATTCTCACTTGAGCTGGGCTAATTCAAGAGGAGCAGACACCTCAAAATAACACTCAAGCTGCTGTGCTCAGACTGGCACTGATGTGTGCGGAACAGACTTCTGGGGGCATAGCCCAGGGTTCCATTTACTTACAGTAAGCTTAGCCACTTTATAAATTCTTTCCCACTGAATTGTGGGAGAATTTGCCAATCTTTTCTGAGCACATGGTGGGGGGAACTGTGGAAAGGCACTGTAAGATTAGTGCCACTTGAGTGGAGCTAGCTTGCATCCACATTTCAGAGCCCTCATGTTAGCAACTGACCGGTTCTGCTAATTTGAGTTTTAGCCTATACCCCCCCCCCCCATGGGTCAGCCAACTGGAGTTGAAAGCACAACTACACTCAGGCTAAGGGTTGGGTGTGGATGGGACTCAAGTTAGGGACTCAGGTCAACTTTGCAGTAAAGACTTAAAAGGACAAGCACAGAATTCATTCTTCATCTATCAGTTCTTGGTCACTCAGACCGTCACATTCAACTCCTTCCTTAGATTGTGGGGAAACGGAGTTCTTTGCATCTCTCCACACCAATCTTTACTAGCAACTGATACTTCAGTTGCATAGCTGCCCCTCCTCACAGCTGCTGTCTTCCCTGCAGCTGTGCAATCCTTACTTTATGAGCAGCCCCAGGCTTGCTGCCCAATTGAACTGTATCTGAGCCCACTAACACTGTAAATTATTGCAGCTCAATTCATAAGAAAGATAAATTCCCAGCTAATAAACTAGTAAAATCAGCCACAGAGGGTGTGATACAGAGATCCTTTGGTACCAGTTGGGAATGGGTTCACTATTCTATATCACCAATTCCTATCTGGTCTGAAACTCACTAGACAACAAAACACTGCTTTCTCAGTAATTACCCAAAAAGTGTTTTATAAGATATTAAACGAAAGTCAATGACACACTGGCCATTAATATCATTGTGAAATGTACCTACTGACACTATATAAAGAAGTGTGTGTATATATACATACATACACACACACACACACACACACACACACACACACACAGAAATTATGTTTTAAAGTCTGTAACAAGGCAGAGTGAACAAAAAGGTCTTCTGCCAGATAGAAGCATAGCTATTCACCTATCCCTGTCTTTGATGTAAATTAAGCATGGTATAGCCAACACAATGGAAGTCCAATTTGCACAGGAAGGCAACGGGAAAAATGATTGACGGGAATATGTGAAACCAACAGGGGGAAGCACATTGAACAAGCAACATGGGAGAAGAGTCTTATCTGGGGGTGCACTTCAAAAGGGACATTTCAACAGTTTACTGGACCATATGAGGAAAGGGAAATGACCCCTTTCTTATCTTTCAATGAGGAAGTCAAAAGGACAGTGCTTTTCGCATTCATGAAAGTTCGATCCTGGTCACGTGGGCAAGTGACACTGGGAGACTGCTTTTGGTGAGAAATTGCTTTAGACAAAAATTTAGCCTGTCAGAATTAAGTTTAAACTCTAAGAAACATGTTATTCCTTTTGTTTCACTTGTAATCTGTTGTTCTTGCTCACTATCTCTTAAAAATCTTAATCTTTATAAATAAACATAAGTGTTTTCACTACAAGTAGATTCCAATGCAGTGTTATCATAAAGGATATGGTCCTGAGTTGTGCCAGTCAAACTGTGTGTCTACACTGTCTCTTTGGAGACAGCTTCCCTGGTTATTTCTGTGAGTTTCTAGTATCTGGCTGGATACTACAGAGGGGGATGGCTTTCAGAGGAGCATAGAGGTCTGCAGAGATCTGGAAGTCAATGCTTATCTGTGGCCAGAAGCTGTTGGTTTCAAGGTGCTGAGACACAGCAGGTAAAATAGCTTTGCGTTAAGAACAGATGGTGGTGGTGGTGAAGGTGAAGTACTTCAAAACCTTAAGTACCTGTGGGGAACATCACAGAGAGCAGAGCGTCACTCCCTAACATTCTCTCATATTTTATGGGTTAAAACAATTCTGGGAACTTCTGAATCCTTGTATATTATTTGTCACCCTACACTTGCATGCTGTCCCCCACATATTTCCCATTGTTCAGTTTTTGAGAACATGGGCTCTCAGATGCAAATCTAATCCTTACTTGATGCTTTTATAAACTAAATTAGAAAACAGAGCTGCTGGAGATTGCAAGATTTTAAAAGCTGTGCTACTGAAGAGATTACAATCTGTTCCACATCTGCATAGAAATGAGATTTTATCCCAACATTTGTAAAGAAAACAAACCCTCCTGCTTAGCATTTATATAAGGTGGGTTAGAAAAATTAAGGCTATCAGTCCCAAGCAAGTCAGCAAATGGTGCAACTAAACCAACCTGAATTCTGGCAGACTGCTAGAATTAGAGTCTTCACCCTCTTATACAGCTACTATTCTTGGTCATATTCTAATATACAGTTATACACAGACTATCTTTGGGCCAAGGCACTTACAGGGCACAAAGCAAATAGTTCATTATACTCACTCTCACACTAGCTCCTGCTGTGGAAATTCTCTCCACTAATACTACATCCCTGAAATTTATTTATTCTTAACAGATTAGGAACTGTTCCTAATATATGACAGAAAATTGGCTCCCCTTTGGACTGTGCACAGCAGAGGAAGAAAATGTGGGAGACCAAGTGTGATGACAGAAAAGGAACTCTTTTTGTCAATTAGAAAGAGAGAACTGTTTATTCTATGGCCAAAACCATACTAGTATTAGGCCTCAGTCCATAATAATAAAATATTAATACTTTCATAGTGATTTTCATCTTTGATGCACTTTAGAAGTATTAATCTTTACCAGACAATAGGAGAGAAAGAATTCTCCATTTAAGGAAACTGAGAATTAGAGGTTAAATAATTTGTCCAATTCCATAAAGGCTGTCAGTGACAGAGCCAGGACCAGAAGTTTGGAGCACCTGGCTCCCAGTCCTATGTTCAATTCACACCTATATTCAATTTATCAAAAATTCACCACATTGGTGGTTTACTTAAGTGTGGTTTGCCAACAGAGGTCACTTTGGGGCTACCAAGTACATGCTACATATCCAGATTACAAAGCGATGCATTCCTTATCCTGCTCTTTGACTGCCCAAGAAAAGAAGTCAAATGCGTGTGACTTCTATATGCAGTTCAAAACAATCTCCTCACGTTTCATTTCCTCAGTCTGATTAAATTAATTGTGCACCTGAGATCTCCGGCTAAAAGGGTTTTCATGGCCCACAATTATTTGAACGCTATGGAAGAGGAATCTACATGCCTTTCCTATTACGAAGGGAGGACCAAACTGAAAGAGAAGGCTTGCCTATGAACAAGACTAAATGAAACAGGACTAGAATTCCACCTGAGAGGCAGGACATAACAGTACTTTACAAACACACCAAAAGGAAATCCCCAATTATCAACTCATAATTCAGTTTCTAAGCTTTAAAAAGTGTATGTTAATTTTTAAAAGATTTATATAAAAATTCAACTAACTAATCTGACAATGCCTGAAACTACAGGAGGTAGTGTAATGATAGTATGAAGCACAGAAGAAAAGAGCATTATACAGATTATATCCATTACTTTTGATTTCTTAAATGTAAAACTGAACCTAGGATACAAAATAGAAGATAACATTTCCAAAGACAAATTAAGTGACCAAAAAATAAGTTTGTCTCAAAACAGAAATTGATATGGATCAATAATGGGGCTGAAGAGGATAAACTACTGTTACTGCCATCGTTTCTCACTGCCAAAAACATGACATCATGGCAGAAGGAAGGCTCCCATATAAAGAATACATGTCATTTCTTTCCTTCAAGGACACACTGCTGATCCAACCTGCACTTAAAAATCTTAAGAGAAGCAACAAACCAGCACCTCAGACAGGAGGCTGAAAATTAAAACTGTTCTCATCCCACTCCTATTCATTTCCCCTAAAGGAGCTGCACTCCAAAGTGGATGGGGGAGGGGAAGGGCAATGTACATATGTAATTAACCATATGTTCTCTTCCTGAAGTGCAGAATGGTACTAGCTGAATGTAGCCAGAAAAGAAAATTCACCAAAGTGGCTGGCTGAGCAGATAATCATCCATTCATATGCCAGTTTTAGTTTTCAGTTTCAGATCAGATACACTCATCAATGCACCTCAGCAGTGAGTTCAGCATAAAACAATTACATTTCACTTGCCTGGAGGAAGGATTTGGTAGTTCCAGACTGATGAACAAATTAATTTTCCTAGCATATAACAATACCTCCTCCTCTTCAGTCTCCAAGAAGATCTGACCATCACCCCAACTTTGCTAAAAAAAATCCTTAAAGGAAGAATACTGTGTAATACATAGGACTTATTGAACATTAGATCTAGTTACAAATAAATCACCAGTATTTTTCAAAAGGCATCTTACACGGAATAGTGAATTATTAAGAATGGAGCAGCTATTGAGACAGTCTGATGACAGCATGAGAGGCTGAAGACTCAAAGTTGCTATACCTTGTATTTGAGTATATTTGGGTAGAAAGCATATAGGAAACCACTTCACACACATCAGATTCACTTAAATAAACTAGAGATACATTTTTAACAGGTATAATGAAACTTTCTTATAGTGAAGCAATTAATCCCCTTCTCTTCCTCACCCCAGAATTTCAATTTAAGCAGCATGGAATTCCTCTCCAGAAAGAGATGGGGCAGCAGAGTGGAAATCCAGGCTATGTGCTGCCTCTCACTCTGGTCCCGCTGGCCAGGAGAGAGTGAGTGCTGGCCCATAAGTTACAGGGCTTTGTTGATGCTTAAAGCTAGTCCCAGCGAAGGGTCACTGCAACTTGTATAATTTTTCAAAACACTGAACAATGTGGAAATTTTGTTTTCCTATATTCATATATTTTAAGGCCAGAAAGGACTATTATGATTGTCTACTCTGACATCTCGCACAATACAGGCCCCAGAATTTCAACCAGTTTTGCGTCACTATAGATTTACTAGATACAATTTAGTTTTAAGCAGGTTCCACTCTATTTCTAAAAACATTTTAGGTATTTAATATAATGAAACTTGTCTGAATCAACCACTCAAGGGACTGACAAATCCTTAACTTATTGGAAGTAATTTTCTATTACAGGTGCAGCAGAGTCGTACTCAGGGTATCAGTGAATATTCTGGGGGTAGTCTCTTGACTGAATATTCTCATAAAGGTGGTCTCTTGTATAGGTGTCACTACAGAACAATTCTCAAATATATTCATAGTGTGGACCATTTATTAAGAGAGCACCCCTCTGTTGCACACCTCCTCTCCCAGCCACCCAATTCCAAACTTCCCTGTAAAAGTTAGAGACTGATGTAATGAAAACAATGTTAGTATAGTATTAATGAAACAGGATGGAAAAAATCCCTTTATGAATGGGAACAGTTGCTGAGTTACATTTCCCATCCCCCATTCTATATTTGGGCTGCTTATTTTCTCTATCTGGATGTAGGACTTCACTTTTATTGGGGCCAGTCACCTTTTGTTGCTTACAGCTCCCATGACTCTAAACTCCATAACTGTCTGTAGTCTGCTTTGGTTTTCCTGTACATCTATTATCCCTGCAATGGAGAGTAATCTGCAATATGATCAGAGATCAGTGCTAAGAGAAATCAAGAAGTCACATTTCCCTTGAAAAGCAAGGATGACTATCTGGTGGAAGATGCAACATTCCTGTTAGGATTTAGGGATACAGGGGTCTGTGCAAAATACAGATTTTTATGGACTGAACACAAGCAAAATGCACTAAGAGCCAAAGCATCCCCCTGCTTTACAATCAAAAGCAAGTACCAATCTTTGAATCTAAGGTTAGTTCATATTTAAGGGGAGAAGCTGCCCTGCCCTATCACTGTCATCATGACACTTTCAGACACCACACCCCCCCCCCCCCCACACACAATTCTTGAATACCATTTCTTTCTGTGTGTCGTATTTGACAAACTGTTTGTCTCTAAAAAAAGGTGTTGCCAACTTTCCCAGATGATAAAAAAAAGTGATCGGTCCAAGCTGAACTGATATTAACGCAACTACTGATTCAACCCACTAGAGCAGAGGCAGATTATCTACATATATTTTATTTGCTGCAGGAAAACTGTTGCAAAGGCAGCAATAATTAGCAATTAAAATATCCTTTTTTTTCCCGACAATTCAGATGCCACAAATATCATGAAAGGGAATGAAAGGAGGTGGATGGGGCCTTTTCTCAGCAAGTTACTAACGGCGGACAGAGATACCAAGTTTTCCTTTTTCTCCCAAGATTATGTGGCATTTATTTTCATGTGTGATCAGGCTTTTCCTCCTCCTTTCAGCAGGAGTGTGTAAAGAACAGAAACAGGAGTTTAAGTCAACATGCAGTTACACTGCTATTTTCTATCTTCTCTTTGGTGTCCTAGCCTAGGCCACAACTGCTAGCTAATATAATTCCAGACAGTATGAATAGGTCGGACTCCCTTAAACTATTCCTTAATCAGCAGGAATGAGATACTATTACAATGGATTCTATTCTGCCACTCCCTCAAGTGCACTGCACCTGAAGCACTCCTACAACGTGAATAATGGAAAAGCAGCATCATTTGCCCCATAACCTCAGCCAGGCAGAACACAATGCCATCCACAGCCTCAGAAATAACTCTGACATCATAATCAAAAAGGCTGACAAAGGAGGTGCTGTCGTCATCATGAATAGGTCGGAATATGAACAGGAGGCTGCTAGGCAGCTCTCCAGCACCACTTTCTACAAGCCATTATCCTCTGATCCCACTGAGGGTTACCAAAAGAAACTACACCATTCGCTCAAGAAACTCCCTGAAAAAGCACAAGAACAAATCCGCACAGACACACCCCTGAAACCCGACCAAGGGTATTCTATCTGCTACTCAAGATCCATAAACCTGGAAATCCTGGACGCCCCATCATCTCAGGCATTGGCACCCTGACAGCAGGATTGTCTGGCTATGTAGACTCCCTCCTCAGGCCCTATGCTACCAGCACTCCCAGCTATCTTCGAGACACCACTGACTTCCTGAGGAAACTACAATCCATCGGTGATCTTCCTAAAAACACCATCCTATCCACTATGGATGTAGAAGCCCTCTACACCAACATTCCACACAAAGATGGACTACAAGCCATCAGGAACGCTATCCCCGATAATGTCACGGCAAACCTGATGGCTGAACTTTGTGACTTTGTTCTCACCCATAACTATTTCACATTTGGGGACAATGTATACCTTCAAATCAGCAGTACTGCTGTGGGTACCCGCATGGCCCCACAGTATGCTAACATTTTTATGGTGGACTTAGAACAACGCTTCCTCAGCCTTCGTACCCTAATGCTCCTACTCTACTTGTGCTACATTGATGACATCTTCATCATCTGGACCCATGGAAAAGAAGCCCTTCAGGAATTCCACCATGATTTCAACAATTTCCATCCCACCATCAACCTCAGCCTGGACCAGTCCACACAAGAGATCCACTTCCTGGACACTACGGTGCTAATAAGCGATGGTCACATAAACACCACCCTATATCGGAAACCTACCGACCGCTATTCCTACCTACATGCCTCCAGCTTTAATCCAGACCACACCACACGATCCATTGTCTACAGCCAAGCTCTACGATATAACCGCATTTGCTCCAATGCCTCAGACAGAGACAAACACCTACAAGATCTCTATCATGCATTCTTACAACTACAATACCCACCTGCTGAAGTGAAGAAACAGATTGACAGAGCCAGAAGAGTACCCAGAAGTTACCTACTACAGGACAGGCCCAACAAAGAAAATAACAGAATGCCACTAGCCATCACCTTCAGCCCCCAACTAAAACCTCTCCAACGCATCATCAAGAATCTACAACCTATCCTGAAGGACGACCCATCACTCTCACAGATCTTGGGAGACAGGCCATTCCTTGCTTACAGACAGCCCCCCAACCTAAAGCAAATACTCACCAGCAACCACACACCACACAACAGAACCACTAACCCAGGAACCTATCCTTGCAACGAAGTCCGTTGCCAACTCTGTCCACATATCTATTCAGGAGACACCATCATAGGGCCTAATCACATCAGCCACACTATCAGAGGCTCGTTCACCTGCGCATCTACCAATGTGATCTATGCCATCATGTGCCAGCAATGCCTCTCTGCCATGTACATTCATCAAACTGGACAGTCTCTACGTAAAAGAATAAATGGACACAAATCAGACGTCAAGAATTATAACATTCAAAAACCAGTTGGAGAACACTTCAATCTCTTTGGTCACTCGATTACAGACCTAAAATTGGCAATTCTTCAACAAAAAAAACTTCATAAACCAGACTCCAAGGAGAGACTGCTGAATTGGAATTAATTTGCAAACTAACAGTTAACTTGGGCTTGAATGGGAGTGGATGGGTCATTACACAAAATAAAACTATTTCTCCATGTTTATTTCCCCCCCGCCCCGCTGTTCCTCAGGCGTTCTTGTCAACTGCTGGAAATGGCCCACCTTGTTTATCACTACAAAAGGAACCCCACCCCCCCACCCACGCTCTCCTGCTGGTAATAGCTCACCTTATCTGATCACTCTCCTTACAGTGTGTATGATAACAACCATTGTTTCATGTTCTCTGTGTATATAAATCTCCCCACTGTATTTTCCACTAAATGCATTTGACGAAGTGAGCTGTAGCTCACAAAAGCTTATGTTCAAATAAATTTGTTAGTCTCTAAGGTGCCACAAGTCCTCCTTTTCTTTTTATGAATTATAACAATGCTTAAACAAATGGTCCATTTCCCTTATCAATGCTTTAGATACAAGAAACAAGGTACACTTTGGAACTGATGCTACAGAGTTCACTTATACATATTTCTGAAGGTCAACACACCTTTCAGAATTACTCAGTTAGGAAACTGCAGTTTTGAGAAGTTAAAAGATAGAATAGCAAGGTAAGCTTATTATAAAGGTGAAATACAAGGGTACAATAAAGGTTGAATTTATCTCATGTGTATTAAATCCTGCCAAAAGCCATGCAGGGGGTGGGGAGGAACTAGCCAAAAATATTTAATTTAACATTTTTAAGTTCTTTTCTCAGCATCCTCTAATCCTGTCACTTTTTTGTTCACTGAAGACAGTTCTGAAAGCATCATTCTATGACATCACAGGTACCAGAAATCTTATTGCAATGATGCATTCAAGGACATTTTCACAAACCAAAAGTGAGGTTTCAGAGTAGCAGCCATGTTAGTCTGTATCCGCAAAAAGAACAGGAGGACTTGTGGCCCCTTAGAGACAACCAAATTTATTTGAGCATAAGCTTTCATGGGCTACAGCCCACTTCAGACATGCACATTTCAAAGTGAAAACAATTAAGGCTTAGCTAAAATTTATTTCTTAATGTCCCTTTCAGCATGCTTGGTGGAGGTAGTAAGTACAGATGTTTGTGCTTAGGTAGCTTTGTAATTTAAATTTTGTGTTATAGTCCTTAGCAAAGTACACAGTAGAAGTCCCCCATGTTCTGCAGCAACTTTCTCATCAACATCTTATGGTGCACTCAATATCTGTTGGCTCACCTAAAGACAAAATGCTCTGTAAAAGATCTATAAAATAGTTTTAAACGTAAGTACTTTGCAACCCTTCACAACACATTTCTTGTTTAGCACAGGTTGAGATGCAATTGCAAATGCCCTGCTACTTAAGCTATACAAGCATGATGAAAGAAAGGAAAGGCTGTAAACACGGGCAAATCCAAAACTATTCACCCAGCCCACTCCAGGTTTAGCATGGGTAGAACAAAAACATGACAAGACCATGTCAGCTAAACGTTTACACGATGCAGTAGAGAACACACACACAGATGTCATGCACAAAGGTCTTTGCTATATGTTTTGCTCACAAACATGATTTGCAATACTTGTTGCACCACCAGTACACACTAATGCAAAAAATCAGTTTTCACATATGATCACTCTGCCTACATCAAAACATAGAAGTATTTCTCATGCAAGGTTCTAGGGTTACACAGGTGAAAAATGACAGGTTTCAGAGTAGCAGCCGTGTTAGTCTGTATTCACAAAAAGAAAAGTATTACTTGTGGCACCTTAGAGACTAACAAAAAGTTATTAGAGCATAAGCTTTCGTGAGCTACAGCTCACTTCATCGGATGCATCCGATGAAGTGAGCTGTAGCTCACGAAAGCTTATGCTCTAATAAATTTGTTAGTCTCTAAGGTGCCACAAGTACTCCTTTTCTTTTTACAGGTGAAAAACTGGGAGTCTTCTAGGTAGCTCCTGATCCACCAGTTCTTTTAAATATGCATTACCCACACAGCGAAAACCCAAGGCCTCAGCTAGAGATAGGGTACACATCACTGAGGAAACTTACCCAATGCAGGCGCAGACAGCATGGGGGACTTGCTGCTGCACACACCGTAATATAAACACAACCTCCAGGATTGTAAATAACACGAGGAAACAGTTGCTAAACATTAAGTGGGGAGGAGAGAGGAGGAAAGGGAAAGATACAGCAGGAGGGGCTATGAGCAGTGGGGGGAGGGGGGCTTCAGCACTTCAGGTGTCTCAGGGAGGGAATTCTGCCGCGCGCCGGAAGGCGGCTCGTGGGGGGGTGACGTATTTCACGGGCAGACAGAGAGGGAGGAGGCGTTTCAAGACAGCAGAGAGGGAGGAGCGGGAGGAAACGAGGCGTCTCCACTGGGAGGGGGGCTCACGAGGATGAGGTAATGAGAGGTTACTGGGGGGGGGGAGCGGGAGAGGTTTCTCACAGTGAAGTGTCTCTCGGGGGGCGGGGGGCTCAGAAGGGAACGAGGAATCTCACTGGGGCCCGGACTGAGGAGGGGAGAACGAGGGGTCTCAACCGGGGCGGGCTGGCAACAAAGCATCTCACTGGGGGTGGGGGGGGGGCTCGTGGAGGGGCCTCTCCAAGGTCGGGGGAGGGGTGTCTCCCCGCGCTGCGGGATACGGGGTGTCTCCCCGGGGCAGTGAGTGCGGAGGGAAAGGCGCCGCCGGCAGCGAGCAGGGGCCCGGTCTCGGGGCGGGAGGGGGATGTCGGGGGCGCAGAACCATCCGCGGCGCTAACAGGCGGGGAGCGGGCCCCAGGGTCTCCGAGGAGGGGCGGATCCCTGCCCCCCTACACGGAGGGACCCTGCAGCGAAGGGGGGGGAGGGGGTCTCGGTTCTCTCCGAGGCCTGAGCCGCACACGCACCTGGTCACGGCTCCATCCCGGCTTCGGCATCGCCTCGTCCCCTTCCGGAGCCGCCCCCCGAGAATAAACTTCCCCGAACTGGTGGTAACCCTGCCTCGCCGCCGCCGGCTCCTCAGCCACGGAAACTGTCCCGCCCCCACCCGCTCCTTGCTAGATGATTGACGGCTCCTGTTGCCAATCGGCATACTCGGAGCTAGTTGAGTGTCACGAACGCCAACCAGTGGCTGTCGAGCGGCCTGGGAAGCTAACGGACATGAATGGGCAGGGCGAGAGGAGATGGGGCGGAACTACTTGTGACTGTCTTGTAAAGCAGCCAATTAGAAGATAGAAATCGTGTCCTCGGCAGTAGGCGAGGTTAGAGTGTTTAGTCCCCTGGGGAACGGAGGAGACGTCTGGACTCTTAAAGGGACAGTACCCATGGGGGCCTCACACTTCCCTCCAACTCCCTCCGTGTGCCCGGGCCGCCGGGCACCTGCCATGGGCGGCCCTTACCCAAGGGAGGGCGGCACGATAGGTGCGGCAATGGAAATCGCATTTCACCGACCCTGTGCCCCACCCCCACACTGCAGGCCCAGAAAAGAGACATCCCAAAATCCCGGGTCAGCAACTTCGTATAAATCTGTGCCGGGAGCCCAGCACGAGGACAGCAGGGCAGCTGCCGGGCAGGAGCGAGGATCCATCTTTCCTCCACCCTGTAGAAAGCATTTTTTCACCTGTCAAGTACCATCTTTAGACGTGGCAAAATTCAAATTCTTTTTAATCATTTCTATTTAAAATATCAATTTGATTTTAAGTTTTTTTTATTTTTATCCATTTAAACTTCCACAGTTGCAGGAATTTACGTGAGGGAGTCAGACAATAATTGTTCAATTACAGTAGAAATTGAGATTCAAAAAGCTAAAGCTTTATAACCTAACACACAAGTTGTCAACATCATGTCAAAATTTACAAAATAAATAGCCTTAAAACAAACTCTTCTAAGTTCACAAGCGGTGTTTTTTGTTCTATGCCTAGCTGTACATTTCAATCATCATCTGTGGAAATACTGCAAAAAGAAAAGGAGGACTTGTGGCACCTTAAAGACTAACAAATTTATTTGAGCATAAGCTTTCGTGAGCTACAGCTCACTTCATCGGATGCAGCTCACGAAAGCTTATGCTCAAATAAATTTGTTAGTCTCTAAGGTGCCACAAGTCCTCCTTTTCTTTTTGTGGAAATGCTGTTTCATTATTTGTTGTGTGTTTGCTAAAATCAACATTTACCAGTAAAAATGGAATCTTTCCAAACCTAACAATATTGAATTAGAGACAGTCTATGACTTCTAGTAGTTAAACCCCTCATCACAGCCCTCCTCCCTCCCTGGGGTAGAAAGCTATACTCACTGTTGGAGGTCAGAGGGACTCCAGGTTCAGAGCTGTTGCAGATATTCAGTTCAAGAGGCAGCAGATCCATGGTTACATCTCACTCTTCCCCAGCTGATCACTCCTGTGGTCTCATGCAGGTTACTGCAGCCTCAGTGCTAGCAGTTTCTTGTAACAGCCTCTCTGATTCCAAGGGAGGGTCTCTCTCCCAGCCTTGCTGCTTCACTGCTTACATTTGGTACACACCACTTTCTCTCCCTCCTTCTCCATCAGTTCCCACGGACATCACCTAGATACAGTAATATGCAGAAGGAGATATAAATTAACCTTTTCCCTGCCTGTCAGATATACCAACACTGCAACTTCCATTTGCTAATATTGCTACATCTGTGGAGATGCTGGTCAGCCAGAGAAGCTAACCTTCACCTGCCTACCTTCATTTTCATAGAAAGGTTCACCAGGTGTTTGGGACTTAGTCTCTTTAGCTGAACAGTTTCTGACAACAGCTTTTTTACTCACTGCAACACTGGGTTCTACAAAGGAAAAGTATTTACTTACTAATTTTTAGAGTGTGCATTGCCATAGCAGCGTGGGGTTGCAACCACAAAGAATAAAACAAAAAATGGATTGAAAAACCAAAACATAGTCAGCCAAGTGCTAAAGACAATAAATGTCTCTCAGGCTGCTCGACTCAGGCTCTGTCAGACTGCTAACGGGAGGGGATTCAAAGATGGGCTCCCTCAATTGAGAGAACTCTGCCCCTAAACATGGAGGGCTAGAATCGGCTCTGTCATTCTGGTGTAAATGGGAATTGTTCCCCTGACAATAGATTTACACCAATGTAAACTGAGAGCAGAATCTAGGCTGAAGTGTTCAGTTGCAGCTTCACCAACAATTTTAACTGCCATAAAGGGTGTAAGCTCTAAAGTTAATAACCATCAACGTGAACTGCAGTAGGAAATATATAGGAGGTCAGTGCAGTATGATCGCTGTCAATGATCTTGGCAAACTGGAGAATTGGCCTGAAATCAATAAGGTTAACTTGAATAAAAACAAGCATAAAATAAGCACTTAGGATGAAAAAATTAAATGCACAAATAAAAAAAAGGGGGGGGGGGGAGTAACTAGCTGGCAGCTCCGGTCAGCACTGCTGACCAGGCCATTAAAAATCCGGTCGACGCAGGGCTGGCAGGATCCCTATCCGGCTCTACGCAGCTCCCAGGAAGTGGCCAGCCTGTCCCTTCAGCTCTTGGGTGTAGGGGCAGCCACGGGGGCTCCGTGTGCTGCCCCCCTGCCTCATCCCGAGCGCCGGCTCTGCAGCTCCCATTGGCCAGGAACCGGGGTCAACAGGAGCTGTGGAGGTGGTGCCTGCGGGCAGAAGCAATGCTCAGAGCTGCTTGGCCATGCCTCCACCTAGGAGCTGAGGGACATGCTGCTGCTTGCAGGAAGCTGCCCGAGGCGAGTATCGCCCGGAGCCCACCCTCTTCACTTCCTCCTGCACCATAACCCCCTTCCCCAGCCCTGAGCCCCCTCCCGCACCCAGACTCCCTCCTGGAGCCCACACCCCATCCCACGCCTATGTTTACCAGTTTTGTCTGCATGGTTTGATGGGCAGAAGATGCTGAAAGAGAAGGGGAGGAGTCCTTCCCTTTTGCTCTCTTAAGCCTGCAAAATGTAACTCCTCGTTTTTAACAGCACATAGGAGTTCCAGAAATCCAGCAAGAATCGTAACAGCTCAGCACATTATTATTTATTTAGTTATATGTATTAGCATAGCGCCTGGGAGCCAGAGCGGGACCCCATTGTGCTAAGCACTGTACAAACACAGAACAAAAAGAGATCTCAAAGCATCTTACTACGGAAGATAAGTATTCTTATATCTCTTTTAGATGCAGAAACTTGCCACACTATGGTAAGTGGCAGAGAGAAGGCTAGAACTTAGCTTTCAAGTCCTAGTCTAGTGCCCTATCCACTGGAACCATACTACTGTGTTGCAAGATATAGTGGCAACCAAGGGTTAGATTTAACATATGTAAATCAAGGTGGGTGATCTTTATATCATCTGAAAAACTTCTCCTCAAGCTGTGCATGGGACGTCAGTACGAGAATGGGACAGTCCCCTTACCCTCCCTATTGCCATTGGATAGAAAGTGCAGAAAAAGGAGCCAGGAGACAACATTAGGGTATTGGACTAATGGGAAGGAAATATTTCCTGAAAGCCAGATGATACTTATTACAGCAAAAGAAAAACCCTCTCTCTGCTTTCCTCAGTCTAGAATTCATTAGGCCTTTGTTCAGACATCAAGAAGCAACTGGAATATATGAGCTTGGCTCCATCTAGGGGCAGGAGTAAAAAATTCACTAACCACAGTATTTCTTAAATTAATAGCTCATATGTTTACTGGTAGTAAAAACTGTAGTTAGTAAGCCTTCGCTGTACTTTCCAGATGAACCACGCTTTTTCAGCACTCATAACTTTCTAAAACAAATTCCCCAGGCGTGGTCTCTGCCCAAAGGTGATTTTTTTGAAGGTTTGAGCTGAATTGATTTGAGCTGCTTGAGTTATGTCAACGTTAAAAGCAAGTGAACAAAACAACCCATTTTTCCTGTTTGCATTGTAGTAGCACCCAGAAGCCTCAAGCTCAGGACCCTACTATGCTGTCCCCTGTTCAAACACACAGGAAAACATGGTGCCTGCCCAGAAGACCTTACATTAACTGAAACATTGGTATTCGTCTAACAGCTGAAGCCAGAAACTCCAAACTTGGCTTCAGCTCTAAAGTCCACAGTGAGCAAGGAAAACCGGTTGCACCTTATGCTTGGAACACTTCCCTTCGAACTAGTCCATTAGGCCACTACCCTCTCCTCCTCAAGACATACTTCTGCTTTGACTACAGGAAATCAGCCAGCTAATGATGGCTAGGTCAGAGGAAAAACACTTTTAACATAATTTGGGACTAAGATGTGTACATACTAGCATCTGTAAATGCATTAACCACCTCTCTTATCTCCTATTGTTTAGCCATACTCATGCGTCATATCTCCTCGTAAATTAGACTATACATTCATATATATGCACACGCACCCCCCCAACATATGATTTGTATGCATCATCCCTTCCTCACTCCTTTGTTTGTATCACACCTAATAAAGACTGTAAGCTCCTCAGGGCAGGCACTTTTCCTTGTATATCTGTCAAGTGCCATGTATATCTCTGGAGGTGTAGAAATTATAATGATTGTTAACAACATCAGCAGTGTGGTCAAATTAAAATTGCATCAGACACCTTAACTTTTGAATATCCTGACTCTTGTCTTTATTTCTCAGGCTTAATGTTACTTTCACATCAGTTTTTGCATTTCATTTTTATTAATAGTGAAATAATGTATACTGTTATTCACTGAGCAGCCCCAATGTGCTTGATACTGTCTGAACATGTAAGAAAACACAGTCCCTGACAACAGTATCGTATAGTCTAAATCAGACACAAATAATCCAGTACAGATACAAATGGTATACCCTGGTGACAGGTCTAATCTTTGGATCAGCGGTGCAGATATCTTTGTTTTGTTTTTTTATTTTTTGCATATCATATATACAAATACAGTTTTGGAGGGGCAACCAGACCTGTCCAGATGACTGTTTTTAATTAGTCGGAGGGTATGTCTAGCAAGCATTTTGGAGCAAGCTTCTTAGCTGGGGATGAAAAACTCCTGCTAGTGCTCTAAAAATAGCCATATAGACACCTTCTTGAAGTTGAAGAAGAAAAGGAATACTTGTGGCACCTTAGAGACTAACAAATTTATTTGAACATAAGCTTTTGTGAGCTACAGCTCGCTTCGTCGGATGCATTTAGTGGAAAATACAGTGGGGAGATTTATATACACAGAGAACATGAAACAATGGGTGTTATCATACACACTGTAAGGAGAGTGATCAGATAAGGTGAGCTATTACAAACAGGAGAGCGTGGGTGGGGGGGGTGGGGTTCCTTTTGTAGTGATAATCAAGGTGGGCCATTTCCAGCAGTTGACAAGAACGCCTGAGGAACAGTGAGGGGTGGGGGGAAGGGGGAGAAATAGTTTTACTTTGTGTAGTGACCCATCCGCTCCCAGTCTCTATTCAAGCTTAAGTTAATTGTATCCAGTTTGCAAATTAATTCCAATTCAGCAGTCTTTCGTTGGAGTCTGTTTTTGAAGTTTTTTTGTTGAAGAATTGCAACTTTTAGGTCTGTAATCGAGTGACCAAAGAGATTGAAGTGTTCTCCGACTGGTTTTTGAATGTTATAATTCTTGACGTCTGATTTGTGTGCATTTATTCTTTTACGTAGAGACTGTCCAGTTTGACCAAGGTACATGGCAGAGGGGCATTGCTGGCACATGATGGCATAGATCACATTGGTAGATGCGCAGGTGAACGAGCCTCTGATAGTGTGGCTGATGTGATTAGGCCCTATGATGGTGTCCCCTGAATAGATATGTGGACAGAATTGGCAACGGGCTTTGTTGCAAGGATAGGTTCCTGGGTTAGTGGTTCTGTTGTGTGGTGTGTGGTTGCTGGTGAGTATTTGCTTCAGGTTGGGGTATTTGCTTCAGGTAAGCAAGGACAGGCCTGTCTCCCAAGATCTGTGAGAGTGATGGGTCGTCCTTCAGGATAGGTTGTAGATCCTTGATGATGCGTTGGAGAGGTTTTAGTTGGGGGTTGAAGGTGATGGCTAGTGGCGTTGTTATTTTCTTTGTTGGGCCTGTCCTGTAGTAGGTGACTTCTGGGTACTCCTCTGGCTCTGTCAATCTGTTTCTTCACTTCAGCAGGTGGGTATTGTAGTTGTAAGAATGCTTGATAGAGATCTTGTAGATGTTTGTCTTTGTCTGAGGGGCTGGAGCAAATGCGGTTATATCGTAGAGCTTGGCTGTAGACAATGGATCGTGTGGTGTGATCTGGGTGAAAGCTGGAGGCATGTAGGTAGGAATAGCGGTCAGTAGGTTTCCGGTATAGGGTGGTGTTTATGTGACCATCGCTTATTAGCACCGTAGTGTCCAGGAAGTGGATCTCTTGTGAGGACTGGTCCAGGCTGAGGTTGATGGTGGGATGGAAATTGTTGAAATCATGGTGGAATTCCTCAAGGGCTTCTTTTCCATGGGTCCAGAAGATGAAGATGTCATCAATGTAGCGTCAAGAATTATAACATTAAAAAACCAGTCGGAGAACACTTCAATCTCTCTGGTCACTCAATTACAGATCTAAGAGTGGCTATTCTTCAACAAAAAAACTTCAAAAACACACTCCAACGAGACACTGCTGAATTGGAGTTAATTTGCAAACTGGATACAATTAACTTAGGCGTGAATAGAGACTGGGAGTGGATGGGTCATTTCATTTCCCCATGTTATTCCCCCCCCCCCCGCCCACCCCCTACTGTTCCTCAGACGTTCTTGTCAACTGCTGGAAATGGCCCACCTTGATTATCACTACAAAAGGTTTTCCTTCTCCCGCGCCGCCCCCCCCCCCCGGCTCCTGCTGGTAATAACTCATCTTAAGTGATCACTCTCCTTACAGTGTGTATGATAACTCCCATTGTTTCATGTTCTCTGTGTATATAAATCTCCCCACTGTATTTTCCACTGAATGCATCCGATGAAGCGAGCTGTAGCTCACGAAAGCTTATGGTCAAATAAATTTGTTAGTCTCTAAGGTGCCACAAGTACTCCTTTTTTTTTTTGCGAATACAGACTAACACGGCTGCTACTCTGAAACCTGAAAAAGAAAATATTCGCTTGGCACCACCAAAAGAGGCTACTGCTCTCAAAAGCTGATATAGCAATTCAACAACTGGTTCCAGGTGCCTAGCCAGTAAGTTCTTTAAAACTTTGCAGCAAACGTGTACTGCATAGTATTATTTTCTGTATTTAAATTAAATTATTTTAATAGATAAACAGCATAGGTATTTAAATATAAAAGTTGAAAACCTATGTAATTTTAAATATATTTTTAAAATAAACCTGTATTTTAATTTAAACCCAAAAAATGCAAATTTTTTCTTTAATCAATTTAATAAAGTATTCCTTTTCTTTTGCGAATACTAACTAACACGGCGGCTACTCTGAAACTTGTTGAAGTTGCGGCTTGCCTAGCTCCAGCCCTTGCTGTAATATCAATGTACTGTCTATACAACTATTTTTAGAGCACTACCACAAGCCCTGCTAGTCAAAGTCTGTCATCCTGGGCTGGGAGGCTTGCTGCAAAATGATGTCTAGACATATCCGGTAAGGTTTCAATAGGAGGTAAGCACCTTGATACTTTCACGGATCTGGGTCTAATGTATTTCTCCTCTGACCGGATGGACTCCAATCTGCCTTAAGCATTCTGAATTATTTGGTCTCGGCCTTCACCCTGGTGGTCACTGCTCCAGATCACAAAAACATATAGGGCCAGATCATCCTCCCACAGATCAACACTTGGAGGAGTTCTTCATATGGGGCTCTATCCTCCTCCACATGGAAGCGGGACTTGGGTGCCTGGGTCTGCCTATAGGGAAGGAGTAGAGTCATGGTAGACCAGGGCAAGGAGGACATACATCTTGCCCTCCTTCAGACCAGTGGAACTTCACTAGAAAAGTTAAGTCAGTTCCAGAGATTAACAACTCTTTTTGAGGACCTGTCCCCTAAGGTCTGCCAAAGGAGCAGAGCCTCAGTTGGCGAAGTACAGAGACTCTGAGGGGATGGCTTTGACTTCCTGCTGTACATCTGTAATTCACCAGTTTTGGAGCCTGTCCTCGTGATGGAATGATGCAGGTATATCCCAGTGCGGGAATCCTCATAGATATCCTCCATTAAAAAGTCTTGTGCTTCCACAGCTTTTACAAGAAAGGGGGATGATCTGGGCCACAATGGGTCACAGTCTACTGGTGTAAGGGCCTTCTCTTACTGTGACAGTCTGAGGCCCTGTTCTTATGCTAAGATCTTTGGCTAAGCAGCAGAGGCAGCTATAAGCTGGGAAGCGAACGGTCACATCCTCACATCCCAAACTAGTCACATTGAAAGAAGGTGCTGTTGGGCTGTTAGGAACACAATCCTGTCCTGATAATGCCTATCACCTCCAGAGAAAGGGAAGTGCCTAGAAAATGTAAAAGGAAGCTTAGTTTGATAGCATCCTGTCTGGCAAGAACTCACTTATCAATAGCTGGGATGTGCATAATTTTACTGGGCAGAGATGGCTAATTATATCTCATTGTGGCCCAGATCATCCCCCTTTCTTGTAAAAGCTGTGGAAGCACAAGACTTTTTAATGGAGGATATCTATGAGGATTCCTGCACTGGGATATACCTGCATCATTCCATCAGGAGGACAGGCTCCAAAACTGGTGAATTACAGATGTACAGCAGGAAGTCAAAGCCATCCCCTCAGAGTCTCTGTACTTCGCCAACTGAGGCTCTGCTCCTTTGGCAGACCTTAGGGGACAGGTCCTCAAAAAGAGTTGTTAATCTCTGGAACTGACTTAACTTTTCTAGTGAAGTTCCACTGGTCTGAAGGAGGGCAAGATGTATGTCCTCCTTGCCCTGGTCTACCATGACTCTACTCCTTCCCTATAGGCAGACCCAGGCACCCAAGTCCCGCTTCCATGTGGAGGAGGATAGAGCCCCATATGAAGAACTCCTCCAAGTGTTGATCTGTGGGAGGATGATCTGGCCCTATATGTTTTTGTGATCTGGAGCAGTGACCACCAGGGTGAAGGCCGAGACCAAATAATTCAGAATGCTTAAGGCAGATTGGAGTCCATCCGGTCAGAGGAGAAATACATTAGACCCAGATCCGTGAAAGTATCAAGGTGCTTACCTCCTATTGAAACCTTACCGGATATGTCTAGACATCATTTTGCAGCAAGCCTCCCAGCCCAGGATGACAGACTTTGACTAGCAGGGCTTGTGGTAGTGCTCTAAAAATAGTTGTATAGACAGTACATTGATATTACAGCAAGGGCTGGAGCTAGGCAAGCCGCAACTTCAACAAGTTTCAGAGTAGCCGCCGTGTTAGTTAGTATTCGCAAAAGAAAAGGAATACTTTATTAAATTGATTAAAGAAAAAATTTGCATTTTTTGGGTTTAAATTAAAATACAGGTTTATTTTAAAAATATATTTAAAATTACATAGGTTTTCAACTTTTATATTTAAATACCTATGCTGTTTATCTATTAAAATAATTTAATTTAAATACAGAAAATAATACTATGCAGTACACGTTTGCTGCAAAGTTTTAAAGAACTTACTGGCTAGGCACCTGGAACCAGTTGTTGAATTGCTATATCAGCTTTTGAGAGCAGTAGCCTCTTTTGGTGGTGCCAAGCGAATATTTTCTTTTTCAGGTTTCAGAGTAGCAGCCGTGTTAGTCTGTATTCGCAAAAAAAAAAAGGAGTACTTGTGGCACCTTAGAGACTAACAAATTTATTTGAGCATAAGCTTTCGTGAGCTACAGCTCGCTTCATCGGATGCATTCAGTGGAAAATACAGTGGGGAGATTTATATACACAGAGAACATGAAACAATGGGAGTTATCATACACACTGTAAGGAGAGTGATCACTTAAGATGAGTTATTACCAGCAGGAGCCGGGGGGGGGGGCGGCGCGGGAGAAGGAAAACCTTTTGTAGTGATAATCAAGGTGGGCCATTTCCAGCAGTTGACAAGAACGTCTGAGGAACAGTAGGGGGTGGGCGGGGGGGGGGGAATAACATGGGGAAATGAAATGACCCATCCACTCCCAGTCTCTATTCACGCCTAAGTTAATTGTATCCAGTTTGCAAATTAACTCCAATTCAGCAGTGTCTCGTTGGAGTGTGTTTTTGAAGTTTTTTTGTTGAAGAATAGCCACTCTTAGATCTGTAATTGAGTGACCAGAGAGATTGAAGTGTTCTCCGACTGGTTTTTTAATGTTATAATTCTTGACGCTACATTGATGACATCTTCATCTTCTGGACCCATGGAAAAGAAGCCCTTGAGGAATTCCACCATGATTTCAACAATTTCCATCCCACCATCAACCTCAGCCTGGACCAGTCCTCACAAGAGATCCACTTCCTGGACACTACGGTGCTAATAAGCGATGGTCACATAAACACCACCCTATACCGGAAACCTACTGACCGCTATTCCTACCTACATGCCTCCAGCTTTCACCCAGATCACACCACACGATCCATTGTCTACAGCCAAGCTCTACGATATAACCGCATTTGCTCCAGCCCCTCAGACAAAGACAAACATCTACAAGATCTCTATCAAGCATTCTTACAACTACAATACCCACCTGCTGAAGTGAAGAAACAGATTGACAGAGCCAGAGGAGTACCCAGAAGTCACCTACTACAGGACAGGCCCAACAAAGAAAATAACAACGCCACTAGCCATCACCTTCAACCCCCAACTAAAACCTCTCCAACGCATCATCAAGGATCTACAACCTATCCTGAAGGACGACCCATCACTCTCACAGATCTTGGGAGACAGGCCTGTCCTTACTTACCTGAAGCAAATACCCCAACCTGAAGCAAATACTCACCAGCAACCACACACCACACAACAGAACCACTAACCCAGGAACCTATCCTTGCAACAAAGCCCGTTGCCAATTCTGTCCACATATCTATTCAGGGGACACCATCATAGGGCCTAATCACATCAGCCACACTATCAGAGGCTCGTTCACCTGCGCATCTACCAATGTGATCTATGCCATCATGTGCCAGCAATGCCCCTCTGCCATGTACCTTGGTCAAACTGGACAGTCTCTACGTAAAAGAATAAATGCACACAAATCAGACGTCAAGAATTATAACATTCAAAAACCAGTCGGAGAACACTTCAATCTCTTTGGTCACTCGATTACAGACCTAAAAGTTGCAATTCTTCAACAAAAAAACTTCAAAAACAGACTCCAACGAAAGACTGCTGAATTGGAATTAATTTGCAAACTGGATACAATTAACTTAAGCTTGAATAGAGACTGGGAGCGGATGGGTCACTACACAAAGTAAAACTATTTCTCCCCCTTCCCCCCACCCCTCACTGTTCCTCAGGCGTTCTTGTCAACTGCTGGAAATGGCCCACCTTGATTATCACTACAAAAGGAACCCCACCCCCCCCCACCCACGCTCTCCTGTTTGTAATAGCTCACCTTATCTGATCACTCTCCTTACAGTGTGTATGATAACACCCATTGTTTCATGTTCTCTGTGTATATAAATCTCCCCACTGTATTTTCCACTAAATGCATCCGACGAAGCGAGCTGTAGCTCACAAAAGCTTATGTTCAAATAAATTTGTTAGTCTCTAAGGTGCCACAAGTATTCCTTTTCTTCTTCAACTTCAAGAAGGTGTCTATATGGCTATTTTTAGAGCACTAGCAGGAGTTTTTCATCCCCAGCTAAGAAGCTTGCTCCAAAATGCTTGCTAGACATACCCTCCGACTAATTAAAAACAGTCATCTGGACAGGTCTGGTTGCCCCTCCAAAACTGTATTTGTATATATGATATGCAAAAAATAAAAAAACAAAACAAAGATATCTGCACCGCTGATCCAAAGATTAGACCTGTCACCAGGGTATACCATTTGTATCTGTACTGGATTATTTGTGTCTGATTTAGACTATACGATACTGTTGTCAGGGACTGTGTTTTCTTACATGTTCAGACAGTATCAAGCACATTGGGGCTGCTCAGTGAATAACAGTATACATTATTTCACTATTAATAAAAATGAAATGCAAAAACTGATGTGAAAGTAACATTAAGCCTGAGAAATAAAGACAAGAGTCAGGATATTCAAAAGTTAAGGTGTCTGATGCAATTTTAATTTGACCACACTGCTGATGTTGTTAACAATCATTATAATTTCTACACCTCCAGAGATATACATGGCACTTGACAGATATACAAGGAAAAGTGCCTGCCCTGAGGAGCTTACAGTCTTTATTAGGTGTGATACAAACAAAGGAGTGAGGAAGGGATGATGCATACAAATCATATGTTGGGGGGGTGCGTGTGCATATATATGAATGTATAGTCTAATTTACGAGGAGATATGACGCATGAGTATGGCTAAACAATAGGAGATAAGAGAGGTGGTTAATGCATTTACAGATGCTAGTATGTACACATCTTAGTCCCAAATTATGTTAAAAGTGTTTTTCCTCTGACCTAGCCATCATTAGCTGGCTGATTTCCTGTAGTCAAAGCAGAAGTATGTCTTGAGGAGGAGAGGGTAGTGGCCTAATGGACTAGTTCGAAGGGAAGTGTTCCAAGCATAAGGTGCAACCGGTTTTCCTTGCTCACTGTGGACTTTAGAGCTGAAGCCAAGTTTGGAGTTTCTGGCTTCAGCTGTTAGACGAATACCAATGTTTCAGTTAATGTAAGGTCTTCTGGGCAGGCACCATGTTTTCCTGTGTGTTTGAACAGGGGACAGCATAGTAGGGTCCTGAGCTTGAGGCTTCTGGGTGCTACTACAATGCAAACAGGAAAAATGGGTTGTTTTGTTCACTTGCTTTTAACGTTGACATAACTCAAGCAGCTCAAATCAATTCAGCTCAAACCTTCAAAAAAATCACCTTTGGGCAGAGACCACGCCTGGGGAATTTGTTTTAGAAAGTTATGAGTGCTGAAAAAGCGTGGTTCATCTGGAAAGTACAGCGAAGGCTTACTAACTACAGTTTTTACTACCAGTAAACATATGAGCTATTAATTTAAGAAATACTGTGGTTAGTGAATTTTTTACTCCTGCCCCTAGATGGAGCCAAGCTCATATATTCCAGTTGCTTCTTGATGTCTGAACAAAGGCCTAATGAATTCTAGACTGAGGAAAGCAGAGAGAGGGTTTTTCTTTTGCTGTAATAAGTATCATCTGGCTTTCAGGAAATATTTCCTTCCCATTAGTCCAATACCCTAATGTTGTCTCCTGGCTCCTTTTTCTGCACTTTCTATCCAATGGCAATAGGGAGGGTAAGGGGACTGTCCCATTCTCGTACTGACGTCCCATGCACAGCTTGAGGAGAAGTTTTTCAGATGATATAAAGATCACCCACCTTGATTTACATATGTTAAATCTAACCCTTGGTTGCCACTATATCTTGCAACACAGTAGTATGGTTCCAGTGGATAGGGCACTAGACTAGGACTTGAAAGCTAAGTTCTAGCCTTCTCTCTGCCACTTACCATAGTGTGGCAAGTTTCTGCATCTAAAAGAGATATAAGAATACTTATCTTCCGTAGTAAGATGCTTTGAGATCTCTTTTTGTTCTGTGTTTGTACAGTGCTTAGCACAATGGGGTCCCGCTCTGGCTCCCAGGCGCTATGCTAATACATATAACTAAATAAATAATAATGTGCTGAGCTGTTACGATTCTTGCTGGATTTCTGGAACTCCTATGTGCTGTTAAAAACGAGGAGTTACATTTTGCAGGCTTAAGAGAGCAAAAGGGAAGGACTCCTCCCCTTCTCTTTCAGCATCTTCTGCCCATCAAACCATGCAGACAAAACTGGTAAACATAGGCGTGGGATGGGGTGTGGGCTCCAGGAGGGAGTCTGGGTGCGGGAGGGGGCTCAGGGCTGGGGAAGGGGGTTATGGTGCAGGAGGAAGTGAAGAGGGTGGGCTCCGGGCGATACTCGCCTCGGGCAGCTTCCTGCAAGCAGCAGCATGTCCCTCAGCTCCTAGGTGGAGGCATGGCCAAGCAGCTCTGAGCATTGCTTCTGCCCGCAGGCACCACCTCCACAGCTCCTGTTGACCCCGGTTCCTGGCCAATGGGAGCTGCAGAGCCGGCGCTCGGGATGAGGCAGGGGGGCAGCACACGGAGCCCCCGTGGCTGCCCCTACACCCAAGAGCTGAAGGGACAGGCTGGCCACTTCCTGGGAGCTGCGTAGAGCCGGATAGGGATCCTGCCAGCCCTGCGTCGACCGGATTTTTAATGGCCTGGTCAGCAGTGCTGACCGGAGCTGCCAGCTAGTTACTCCCCCCCCCCCTTTTTTTTTATTTGTGCATTTAATTTTTTCATCCTAAGTGCTTATTTTATGCTTGTTTTTATTCAAGTTAACCTTATTGATTTCAGGCCAATTCTCCAGTTTGCCAAGATCATTGACAGCGATCATACTGCACTGACCTCCTATATATTTCCTACTGCAGTTCACGTTGATGGTTATTAACTTTAGAGCTTACACCCTTTATGGCAGTTAAAATTGTTGGTGAAGCTGCAACTGAACACTTCAGCCTAGATTCTGCTCTCAGTTTACATTGGTGTAAATCTATTGTCAGGGGAACAATTCCCATTTACACCAGAATGACAGAGCCGATTCTAGCCCTCCATGTTTAGGGGCAGAGTTCTCTCAATTGAGGGAGCCCATCTTTGAATCCCCTCCCGTTAGCAGTCTGACAGAGCCTGAGTCGAGCAGCCTGAGAGACATTTATTGTCTTTAGCACTTGGCTGACTATGTTTTGGTTTTTCAATCCATTTTTTGTTTTATTCTTTGTGGTTGCAACCCCACGCTGCTATGGCAATGCACACTCTAAAAATTAGTAAGTAAATACTTTTCCTTTGTAGAACCCAGTGTTGCAGTGAGTAAAAAAGCTGTTGTCAGAAACTGTTCAGCTAAAGAGACTAAGTCCCAAACACCTGGTGAACCTTTCTATGAAAATGAAGGTAGGCAGGTGAAGGTTAGCTTCTCTGGCTGACCAGCATCTCCACAGATGTAGCAATATTAGCAAATGGAAGTTGCAGTGTTGGTATATCTGACAGGCAGGGAAAAGGTTAATTTATATCTCCTTCTGCATATTACTGTATCTAGGTGATGTCCGTGGGAACTGATGGAGAAGGAGGGAGAGAAAGTGGTGTGTACCAAATGTAAGCAGTGAAGCAGCAAGGCTGGGAGAGAGACCCTCCCTTGGAATCAGAGAGGCTGTTACAAGAAACTGCTAGCACTGAGGCTGCAGTAACCTGCATGAGACCACAGGAGTGATCAGCTGGGGAAGAGTGAGATGTAACCATGGATCTGCTGCCTCTTGAACTGAATATCTGCAACAGCTCTGAACCTGGAGTCCCTCTGACCTCCAACAGTGAGTATAGCTTTCTACCCCAGGGAGGGAGGAGGGCTGTGGTGGCAGTTTCAATGGGTGATATAAGTAATTCACCTTCTAACCAAACTCCTTGCAAAACCTGAAGGAAAGCTCTGTGTAAGCTCTAAAGCTTGTCTCTCTGACCAACAAAAGTTGGTCCAATAAAAGATATTACCTCTCCCACCTTGTCTCTGTAACTAGAGGTATAGAAGCCAAATTAACTGAAACCTGCCAGTAACCAGCTCAAGGGAGGATGAGGGGTAAAATGGGATGCATATTAGGGAAAGAGTGTTTTGAAGCAATAAATAGATATTAGAAATCTGGGGAACAAAAATCTGAGGCTATAGAAGGTGCACAACTGCCCACAATGCCACCTAGTGGTCAGACAGGTCATCTCCCCATTGAAAACACCTGCCCTTCAGCACTCCCACCCCAAGGGTGTCCAGCCTTCCCCTTCAGTACAGGGATTTGGGGGTCTGGGCCCTTGAGCACTAAAGGTCTTTTTCAGCAGGCCTCTTACCTTAGGTGAAAGGCTCTGGTGTTATAATATCCTCTGGGCCTGGCCTATCCGCCAAGCTCCAGTCCAGGACCCAATGGTGGACAGCTACACTTGACACTTAGGGCTCTAAGTCACTGTCCTCCAGACCACCTCCTACCCTTCTCCTTTAGCTTCACAGAATAACGCTATGGCTACATTAGGGTTGCCAACCATCTAATCGCACAAACCCAAGTACCCTTGCCCTGCCTCCTGCCCTACCCATTCCCCAAGGTCACACCCCTGCCCTGCCCCTTCTTACTCCATCCCCGCTCCCTCCATCACTCGCTCTCCCACACCCTCACTCACTTTCACTGGGCTGGGGCAGGAAGTTGGGGTGTGGGCTCTGGGCTGGGGCCAAGGGTTTCAAAGTGTGGGAGGGGGCTCTGGGCTGAGTCTGGGGCAGGAGGTTGGGGTGCGAGCTCTGCAAAGGAGTTTGGGTGCGGAAGGGGGCTCACGGCTGGGTCCAGAGGTTGAGGTGCAGGAAGGGGCACAGGCTCCGGCCAGTCTATGCTTACCTCATTTGGCTCCCGGAAGCAGCCGGCATGTCCCTGCGGCTCCTAGGCTCAGAGGCAGCCAGGCAGTTCTGTGCACTTTTCTGTTGCTGTAGGAATACCACCTCTCCAAGCAATGCTAGCTAGGAGGTAGGTTGGGTATAACTGTGCCACTCAGGATGTGGATTTTCACACCTCTGATCACAGTAACTATGTCACTCTAAATCTTAACTATATCACCCCCAGCCTCGACCACTGGGGCAGGCACCAGGCTGACCAGCAGCTGTCCCTGGTCTTGCTCTTGTGTTCAAGTGGCACACACGCCCCCAGACAGAAGACACAGACAGCTGCATGGAAGGGACAGGGGCGGGGCTGGAGGTGGTACAGCCGTGCCAGAGGGGCTGCCGGCATGGGCCACTGGCTCCTGGGAGCAGCAGCCCCATGTTCTGCTCCTTTTGCTGCTGCTGTTCCCAGTAGAGCCCTGCCGTTCCACAGATACCAATTTATATCCATGGCTATCCACGCAGGGCTCTACTTGCCTGTCTCCAGGCTGATTCAGGAGAGACATTGCCTGCCACAGCCAGTCATTGGCTCCATGGGTGGCTCAGCTCCCTGGGAAGGACATCTGGCTCTTTCCCTGGTCTCCCCTCAACTAAGCAGCAGGTTCCTGCCCTTATATTTCCTGCCCCATCCCTACACTTCCTGCCAGGGGGAAGGGGCAGGGTTAGCTGAGCCCAACAGGATTAGTTAATCCCCTGTGTGCCAGAATGAAGTTGTTCCACCTCATTACAATTGGGTTCAGTCTGGTCACTGAATCTCAAAAAAGATACTGCAGAAATAGAGAGGGTCCAGAGATGGGTTGTAAAAATGATAAAGACATGGAGACATTTCCATGTTGAAACTGAAAAGACTAGACCTGTTTCAGAGAAGAGATTAATTAAAGGGAAAATAATAGAGGTATAGAAAATTATACTGAGTCCAGAGAAGGTACATTGGATGCTTATTACTCCCTCTTCAACACAACAACAAAAGGGGCATTTACTCAACTAAAAGGAGATACGTTTTTATACAATACACTGTTAACTTGTGAAACTCACTGCCACAAGATATCATTGAGGCCAAGAGCTTATTGTGATTTCAAATATGATTAGATTTTGTTCAAAACAGATAAGGAGAACATCTGCAGTTACATTAACTAGGATAATAAAGTATAAGGGATAAAATCCCACACGCTTCAGGGTATAAGTTAATCATGAAATGTCTGGATTCAGAAAGAAACGTTCTCAAAGGGTAAATTATTCCATAATTGTACATTATGGGCCTTCTTTAATCTTCCCTTGAAGAATCTCTTATTGCTCTCTATTAGAGACAGGATACTAGACTCCAGGGGCTACTGGTTTGATCTGGTTTGGCAATTCCTGTGTTCCTGTTGAGGTGTATTGGTAGAGCGGTGTGGCCCAGAACTGGAATAACAAAGGCTGCTGCATTGGCAGAGTTTGTGTGGAACAGCAGACAGTGTGATAGGGCTAGTCTGGAGGTACATTGGCAGAGTCATTTTTCCAGCTCCAAATTCTGTCACAAACATAAATGACAAAAGTCCACCTGTTATAAATATGTTTCCTTTGTTTTCAGAGTGGCCACGACTGCAGAGCTTTTCTTATACCAGCATTATCCTGCCCTCTGTGTTTAGCATCATCTGTCTCTTTGGCATTGCTGGCAACTCTATGGTCATCTTTACAATAGTGAAGAAATCCAAGTTCCGTTGGTGCCATAATGTCCCAGACATCTTCATCATCAATCTCTTGGTGGTGGACCTCCTTTTCCTCTTGGGCATGCCATTCATGATCCACCAACTCATGGGGAATGGGATCTGGCACTTTGGTGAAATCATGTGCACACTCATCACTGCCATGGATGCCAACAGCCAATTCACCAGCACTTATATTCTTACTGCTATGTCCATAGACCGATATTTGGCCACGGTTCACCCCATTTCCCCTTCAAGATTCAGGAAGCCCTTTGTCGCTACCTTGATCATCTGCCTCCTCTGGGCACTCTCATTCATCAGCATTACTCCAGTATGGCTCTATGCCAGGCTCATCCCATTTTCTGGTGGTACTGTGGCTGTGGCATCCACCTCCCCAATCCAGAGACTGACCTGTACTGGTTCACCTTGTACCAGTTCTTCCTGGCCTTCGCTCTTCCCTTTGTAGTTATTGTTGCCGCATATACACAGATACTTCGACACATGAAGTCCTCTGTAGTCCCAGCTAGCCAACGCAGTGTCCGGCTGAGGTGGAGAAGAGTGACATGGATCGCCATTGCTATATGCCTTGTCTTCTTTATCTGTTGGTCACCATATCACTTACTACAGTTGATACAGCTGTCTATCAGTCACCCCACCCTTATCTTCTATTACACATATAATGCAGCCATCAGCCTGCGCTATGCGAATAGTTTCCTCAATCCCTTTATGTACATTGTGCTGTGTGAAACTTTTCGCAAACACCTGGTTCTCTCTGTCAAGCCAATGGCACAGGAGTAGCACAAGTTCATTCTGCCATTACCAGATAGCTGATACCAGGCCAAAGATTAAGAACACTTGACCTAAAAGGGACAGAGAGTATGGTGACTGGCACCTCAAGTTCAGAAAGACTTTGAATAGCTAGAGAATATTCCAAGAACAACAACAAGAAAAAGATCAAGAGCTTGACACACAAGAAAAAATTAAAATAATTAAATATATAACTTGACTTAACAACAACTACAGAGGGGAAGAGGATGATTACCTAGAAAACTTGAAGGATGTAAACACCATGGAAGAAGGATTGATTGAAATGGTATTAGGGATATAACTAGGAGTAACTGAGTGAATCTGAGTAAAGGAAAATTTTAGCTGGATACAGGAAACAAATATTACTTTAATCCCTCCCCTCAACCATTCCCCCCAAACCCTGTAACACATCAAACTGAAAAAAGGGTAAATGAATTCCATACCCCAACTAAAATTTTTGCCCCAAAAAGGGAGAAGTGGCAGCTACTCCATTAAGTCCAGTAGGGACTTCACTATTGCTATCAATTTTATTTGAAAGATACTCAGATACCACTGCGATGGGTGGTGGTATTACATTTAAAATAGATCTCCTGCCAGTGATCTCCATTTGACTGGAATAATCTCCCTAGGGGACTGTGATGGGGCATAGGTGCCAACTCTGTGGGTGCTTTTAATGGAAAAAAACTAGTGGGTGCTTAGCACCCACTGGCAGCCAGCTCCTCCCCTCCCCCCGCAGTGCCTCCCATCTGCCAGTGGCCCTGCTGATCAGCGCCTCCCCCTTCTTCCCTGTGCCTCCCACCTACTGCGATCGGTTGTTTTTCAGTGTGAAGGAGGCTCTGGGGGGGCAATGGGGAGAAGAAGGGACAGGGCGTACCTGGGGGAGGGAGTGGAACTGGGTAGGAAGAGGTGGGGCACAGCAGGGGTGGGAAGGGTGAGGGTGGGAGCTTGGGGGGAGCAGGGGTGGGGGCGGGGAGAAGCGGGGGGGAGATGCGAGGCAGAGTGGGGGCTTGGGGAAGTGGGTGGTTGGGGGCAGAGCGGGGGGCTGAGTACCTCTGGGGACCGGAGGAAACCAGCATCTGTGCAGTGGGGAATACAACTGCACACTTACCAGGAATGAGCTGCTGTGGTCTCAATCAGCCCCGCCGCAGCATACCTGCGGTGGCAGGTTTAGAGGGAGAGGTTAAAAGGGGAGAGCACAGTTCAGTTGAGGCCTGACTCACAAGGAAAGCAGACCTTCAGCTCTCACTATGTGAGACAGATCTGGCTGGCTGGCAGGGAGGGAGGGGCTGCTTAAGAGACGAGTGCCTGTCACCATAGTATGCCTGAGGGAAAGCAAGCCTGATGCAGGACTATAGTTGTGATGTCCTATCTGTGATGTGCTTGAGGGTCTACAGCCAGTCAGAGCGTCCCTGAAGGGAAGGTAGGCCTGACGTGTGAATGTCGTTCAACCTTGCTACCAATGACTTCCCTGTGGCTGCAAAGGCAGGCAGTGATAGATGGTGTCCTGCGTAATGGGGTGATAGTCAAATAAAACCGCTCTGGTTCCTTTACTCTTGAATGGTGATATGGTAGTGATTTGTCCTGAGCCCAGGAGTGACTTGAGTCAGTGTGCAATAGAAGCCCCACATGAACTAAATAACACGCTGGGGTATATACTGTATTGAGTAATCTTTCACTGATCAGCATGCATGGAGGATGAACTACATTATATTTTTTTCATTTCTAATTTCTGTTATTATGTAACAGGTACTTCTGCCAATTCTGGAGATAATTAATTTGGCACCAGTGAATTGTTTTCTCCTGCTCCAGAATTGATTTGCCCCTTCTCTCCTCCTTCCAGAGAGGAACATGGCTTGAGGAGACAACTGTCAGCCCCTTTATTCACAGATAAAAAGCTGGCAGGACAGTGTGATGGGTTGAGTCACAGAAACCCCCTTGGGACTGCCACCTGATGTGCTGAGACTACCTCTGAGACCATTTTCCCTGGCAGCTTGGGACTTCAGTATCCTGTCTTGTTGAACCAGACATGCTAGCCTGCTGCAATCACAGACCCAGGTCTGAACCATGTCCCACAAAAGCTTCAGGCTTAACTGAAAACCGCTTAAGAAGTGCTCCTGTCTCCAACACCGAGATACCTAGTTCCCAATGGGGTCCAAACACCAAATAAATCCGTTTTACGCTGTATAAAGCTTATACAGGGTAAACTCATAAATTGTTCACCCTCTATAACACTGATAGAGAGATATGCACAGCTGTTTGCTCCCCCAGGAATTAATTACTAGCTCTGGGTTAATTAATAAGTAAAAGGTGATTTTATTAAATATAAAAAGTAGGATTTAAGTGGTTCCAAGTAATAGACAGAACAAAGTAAATTACCAAGCAAAATAAAACAAAAACACACAAGTCTAAGCCTGATACAGTAAGAAACTAAATGCAGGTAAATCTCACCCTCAGAGATGTTCCAGTAAGCTTTTTTGACAGACAAGACTCCTTCCTAGTCTGGGTCCAGCAATCACTCACACCCCCATAGTTACTGTCCTTTGTTCCAATTTCTTTCAGGCATCTCTTTGGGGTGGAGAGGCTTTCTTTTGAGCCAGCTGAAGACAAAATGGAGGGTTTCCAGGGCCTTATATAGTCTCTCTCTTGTTGGTGGAAACCCCTTTGTTCTCCTGTGTAAAATTCCCTCAACAAGACAGAGTTTGCAGTCACCTGGGCAAGTCACATGTCTATGAATGATTCAGCTTTTTGCAGGCCAACACCATTGTTTACATGTTAGTTTGAACATTCCCAGGAAAGCTCAGATGTGGATTGGTGTCTCCCAAAGTCCATTGTCAGTTAAGGGTTTCTTGATTGGGCACTTACTGAGAATAGTCCTTTCTCAAGAAGCTCACCAAATGCTTCAGTGAGGCTACTTAGAATTAAACAAATACATAGCCAATATTCATAACTTCAACTACAAAAATGATACACACATACAGATGGCATAATCATAACCAGCAAACTACAACCTTCCCATAGACACCCCACTTGACCTCCTCTGTACAAGACCTGGTGCCACCATAGGACCTTGGTTGCAACAATGATCTATATGGTCACAGTTTATGTCAATAACGTCACAGACAGTAAGTCATGGAAGAAAAGTCTGAACTGCAGACTACAGTAGTAGTTTCTTAACAAGCAATTGCCTCCTACTCAGAAGTTGGGTATACTTTCTCCACTGGGATGTGTGATGGCATTCCCAGGGTGCAGCCTGGGATTGTGGGACCGCTGTGCCCCCTGAACTCTCTCCAGCCTGGGCTGTCTCTCACAATGCCTTGCTAGTAACCAGCAGCAAACCCCTTCAGGTGCTGTTATCACTCAGCACAACTGCATGTGGAACCCCATACCTAGCTAGATTGCATGAATGCTCCCAGAGCCACTCATGAATCACACAGAGAAAGGCACCAGAGCCAAATCCCCCAGATCCCAGCCCCATACCATCTTGCACTGCTCAAGATGAGCAATGCAGATTTATTAATTGGTTCACCACTTCATCAGTGGAAAGTGGATATACACCAACCTTTGCAAAACCTGAGCAGATCTGCCACACACTTCATACAAACTCACTGATAAAGATAAATATTAAAACAGATGTATTGATTACAAAAGATAGATTTTAAATGATATTAAGTGATAGGCAAAAAGTAAAAATTAGTTACCGAAACAAACAAAATATAAGCACACAGTCTAAACTCTCAACCCTATTAGACTGGGCAACATCTAGATTAAGCAGTTTTTCTCACCCCACTGGCTATTGCAGTTCACAGTACACAGATTTCATCCTTGAAATCTGGGCCAGTCCCCTCGGTTCAAGTCTTCAGAATATCTTTGTTGCTTGCACCATACATGGGTGAAGGAGAAAGGCCAAGCAGGTGGCCACTGTGTTCTGTTTTATACCCTCAGTCCCATGTGCTTGGGGAGCACAAGTCCAGGAATGTCTGGGGGCATTGCTGAGTCTCCAGGAAAGGTTGAGCAATTCCTCTGGTGTGGCCTCATGCAGATGAGTCATTGAATTGTAGCTCTCTTGCTGGACAATGGTTGTTGACAGGTTGTTTGACACCCCACTTGGGAGTTGGTTACTTTCCTTTTTATTGCCTCTGGGGAGCTAATATCTGGCTGATTCATCAACTTATAGAATGTTTTAGTGACAAGCATACAACACAATTCTCAGAACTTCATATGCATTAATGATATACATCTATGGATAGAGAAATGACTTTCAGCAGATCATAACCTTTCTCCGATACCTTACAAAACATGCTTTATATATAAGATCATGATTATATAAAGTTGAAGATTCAATTAAGAGTGGACATAGATATTAGTTAATGCATTATTATAGAAAGCTGTAGTTATGACAAAAGCAAAATGTTTGAACACCTGGAAATTCAAATTAAGGTTAGTGGTGACAAATATTTGAAAATCAAAGTTATGTTTCCACAAATAGCCTCTACTCTTTTTGTATATCCTCAACATAAGATGCTGTAGTATTTGAGTGGAGGCTGAAAATATGTGGGGTAATTCCACTCAGTGTATTTTGGAGGATAGATGTAGTACACTAGGCTCTGAGTGGGGGGCCTATATGTTTGAATCAGTGGCTCATATGTGTCTTGCAGTGTGAGGGAATGTTGAGCTGTGTTTATGGTATGCTAATCTGTGTTTTCTCTAAGCTGTGCAGCCACATGGCTGCCCAATAATCAATCAAGTGCCACAAACTTGATTAGCAGAGCCCTGCACATCCAGCAACATGTGTTCAGGTGCCCCTCCCTGCCCCTTCTCGGCAGCCACGTTGCTCTTACCTTCTTCCTTAGAGCCCCTGGCCAGCTGCTCCTGGAACCTGCCTGCTTGCTATGCAGAGTGGAGGCAGGTGTGGGGCAGCTGATGTCAGGGTGTCCCCCTCCCCTTGCCTCCTTTCCACCATTGTACCCCATCTTCACAGAGAAGGGGAGGGAGGACAGGGCTCAGGAGCAGGACAGAGCTGCTAGAAGCAGCTGCTGTCTGAATGAGCCTTCTGATGAGTTCCACTGTGCTTAAAAAGACAGCACACAGTCTCTCATAGACTTCCCCAGCAGCCAGCACACACACACATTCACTGTCTCTGAGTTCCCTCTGATTTTTCCCACCCATGTGTGTAATAAATTTTGTTATGTGCACCAATATGGAGGTGATATTGCTGCACATAACGGAACTCATGTGGCAGGGGTGGGGCCGAGGAGTTCAGAATGTGGGAGGGGGCTCAGGGCTGGGGCAGAGTGTTGGAGTGCGGGGAGTGGGGTGAGAGCTCCGGCTGGGGGTGCGGGCTCTGGGGTGGGGTCAGCTGTGGGAAATGCTGAGTATCAGATGTTTTAGAAATGTGTGCCAAGTAATGGAAAATTACAGTACAAGAGATAAAGGACAAGGCCAGAAGATTTTGGCTGGACTGAGGACTAAACTTTGGCTGAACTAGGGACTAATGATATAAGCAGCACCTGAGAGTCTTTACTACCACAAGATAATGGAACCCAAAGATAAGAATGATGAGAACATTGGGTGATAAACAACAGAAAAGGAATAAACAAGTGCTGTATATGTATTGCTGTGGGAAGGGAAATAAAGTGCTTTTTACCAGCAACTGTGTCAGTTGTCCTGTAAGCCAGCCTGCTAGCAGCAACAAATGGTGACCCCGACGTGATAGAATTCTGTGAATTTGATACCACGGACAGAGGAAGAAATAGCAGGGACCGCCGCTGCCGGTGTCCTCCGTTCGGGTGAGGAACCAGGACGCCCAAGAGGCGGGGGAGCTCCCACTGAAAGGTGAGCGGCGGGGAATATCTCTCATAATGGGAGCGGCAGCATCAGCAGATGAGCAGGCCATGTTTAAGGTCTTAAGCAATCTGCTTAATAACCAGGGAGAAAAATTTTCCCCAGAAACTCTTCAAAAATTGCTTCGGTGGGGAAAGCGACGGGGTGTCCTGGTTAATGCAAAGAATGTGTTTGACTCCTCGGTGTGGAAAACAGTGGGGGAAGACCTGTGAAACTTTGTGGGGGTCAAAAATAAAGAAGCTGCTGCCTTGAGCCCTATCTGGCGGACTGTTCATCGAGCCGTTACCACCGCAGCGGCTCAGGCAGGGGCGCGTATTGCATTACGCGAGGCATTAGAATCATCAGCGAAAGGGGCCTTCACGGTAGGAGCGAAAGACTTTTTTGGTAAGACAACGCCTATGATTCCTTTGGCGCCGTTGGACCCCAGTGAGGTACCGTTGCCCTTGAAGGATGACGACTCAGATCGGGGCGAACCGACGGCCGTGGATCAGCCTGTGTCGGGGGAATTGTCATCGGGCAATCCAGAGAACCCGTTACAAGGGGGGTCAGGATTGCCGCCCGCGGTTGTGCCACCAGCCCCTCCCGGACACGTTCGGATTACTGACTTGCCTAAAACTGGAGAGTTTGATAACTTGACGCAGGACCAGATAATTCGGTGGTTATATAAGGAAGGTATTGCAGCTCAACAGATGATGGATGAGCTGGATAGAAAGGAAAACAGACCGCAAGGATCGTCACGATCGCATCTGCTACAACAGCTTCAAGAGCACGGCATACCTGACCCCTCACGTTTGCCCCATATTTGTAGGTTGTGTGGGTATTATGGTTGTACGGAGCACCTCACTCCCGAGGGAGAGTTGCGACCGACAGCAGAGGAAGAATATCGCAAAATTTATGCCCCCACTACGCAACCGGTTCAACCAAAAGTGAAACCTCCGCCACCTACGTGTTCTTCAATTGGACGAGGGCAAGAAGAACGGGGGACGGGGGTGATTTGGAGGGATGGGGGGGGGAGTGGGATCTGCTGACCCAATTAAGTGCTGGCATGGATTGATAAAGGATGCTATAATTGAAGGGGAATTTTTGGATGCCATGCCGGCTACTTTCCCGGTATCGGTATCAAGGGAGGGGGTTAAATCTTGGGTGCCGTTAGACTGGAAATTGATGAGGGAGGCTCAGAAAGCTATTGTGGCGTATGGCTTGAAAATCCATATGTACAAGCGTTATTAGAACAAATATTCTCGGGGCAAGCGATGTGTCCCTTTGACGCCCAGAAATTTGCAGACATGTTGTTAACACCCACACAGAGATTATTATGGAAGGATTCATTGAGAAAAAAGGCTGAGCATGCGGCAGTGCTTAACTTAGATAGACCCCGGGACGACCCTCTCCAGGTAGCATCAATAGACATGTTGTTGGGACAGGGGCGATTTGAAGAGCCTCAGCTACAGGCGCGATTGGTACCTCAAATATTACAACAGTCTCAGCTTCTAGCATTGGAGGCATTCAAAGAGCTCCCTGATTTGGGCACCCCTTCACCTCCCTATTTAAAAGTCACGCAGGGAGTGGACGAATCTTTTGCCCTCTTTTTGGACCGCCTAAGGACGGCATTGGATAGGGCCCCTAATTTAACACCAGACGCCAGATCGGCATTGGGGGTAGATTTAGCCCTTCAAAATGCTAACCCCACGTGTAAGAAGATTTTGGTGACCTTACCAAAATCGGCCTCCCTAGTCGACATGATTGAAGCCTGCACTCGTGCTCCTTTGGTGGAGGAGGAGGATAAGGCAAAGATTCATGCACGCGCCTTGGCGGTAGCCTTGAATACCTCCAAGTCGAATTGGCGTAGAGGAAGGGAGGGGGCGTGTTATTAGTGTGGAAAGATGGGTCATTTAAAACGGGATTGCCCCAAGAAAAGAGGTTCAGACTAAAGCCCCTTTTTTGTATTTGGAACTTCGGATTACTGACTGCACCGTACGCCCCCAGCAGTTGAAAATCTCTCCTCATGTGCACACACTGTATGATGCACAGAAACTGCTAGGTGAACGGCAATGGCTTCGCCCCCTTTGTGGCATCACAAATCAGGATATAACTCCTCTTCTTCCTTTATTAGAAGGGGGGAGAGCCCCTGGAGATAAACGACAACTGTCGGTACTACAGAAGCAAGCATTACAACAAATAGGACAGAAGGTGGGGGAGGGTTATTCCGGGAGATATCGGGAAAACTTACCCTTCGTGGTAGCAGTCTTTAGCCTAGATGCAGTATTGGAAGCGCTATTATTTCAGTGGGATACAAGGGATAAAGACCCCCTAGTCGGTTTGGAATGGATATTTCCACCGTGTAAAAATGTGCGTACGGTAACTTCCAGAATTGAAGCAATAGCCATGCTAATAGTGCAAGCGCGGAAAAGAGTAACCGTAATGACAGGAATTGATCCGCATCAGAGGAGGTTGTGCTTGTGGCCATATCCTGTTTATTTCCAGAATGAGGATGTGGGTTATCGATATTGTTATAGTGGTATTGCTTGGGTTACAGGGGGGACTCCTTGTACCCCTACGCGTGCGAATGACGTATAACCTATGGGAACGTCTAGCATTGATAGCCAATGTCACACACTTTTGTTTGTCTGATTCTGTGGCAGCTGGGGAACTACTGGGCACTTGTCTTGTGCCCATATGTCATCATCCCGAAGAAATTGGCAGTCACACCATGCTTGCAGCTTATGCCAATTTGTCTTCACAGTATTCGAATATGGCAAATTGGGGCCCCGCCAATTACTCCTTGCCCCCTGGGGCCCTATCTTTACATACCCCGTACCCAGCCGGGGCAGATAATGTAACGTGTGCGCGAGTGGTTAATTGCACAAAGGTACCCATGGGCTGCCAAACCGTAAGTGCCCCCCTTTTGAATTGTACTAATGCGGTTAATGTTTCTTTTAATTATGGACATATTATTTCGCCGTCTGGTTGATTTTTTACCTGCGGCAAACAAACCTTTAGTTATATTCCTGCCAATCTAAGTCATAATACCTTGTGCTGTCTTAGCCGAATGACCCTTTTGTTGCCCGGAAAGAATCAGCAGCGAAATTGGCGAAGCACGGCCCTGCAAAATACGTGTTCCGCCGACGTTACCTTATATAGTCACTCAGAATATTTGGCTTTGCTGAATGCTGTTGCAGGCATTCCTGGCTTTGCAACTTATTACACGGTGCAAACTTTAAATGCATTAGCTTGTTTTGCTGTTAAGGCGCTTAATGCTATATTACAGGCAATTGCTCTTTTAAGTATGGAACAACAGGAATTAAGAGATGCCATTTTAGATAATCGAGCTGCGATTGATTTTCTATTGCTTAAGCATCCCTGGTGTTGCTATTATGAAAAATGCTTTTAATTTAGAGAAATTAGTGTGTTGGAGTATTAAACAGTTTAATCTAATTTTTGAAATATTAACTAAGTTATTAATCGATGTAGATAGCATTTGCCATGCAGTTTTATATAATAGTGCTGCAATTGAATTTTTATTATTAGCACATGGACACGGATGTGAAGATTTTGAGGGTATGTGTTGTGTTAATTTGTCAGATCATTCTCACTCTGTTCATGAGTTACTTGCAAAATTAGAACAAAATATGAATAACATCATTATAGCACACTCTTTTATTAATTGGTATCTGTATTGGTATAATTTGTTTGTGTGGTCCATATATAGTTCAATGTATGCGTTGGGGAATGTCACGGATGATTCAAGCTGCTTTTTAACAAAAAGGGGGAGATGTGGGAAATGCTGAGTATCAGATGTTTTAGAAATGTGTGCCAAGTAATGGAAAATAACAGTACAAGAGATAAAGGACAAGGCCAGAAGATTTTGGCTGGACTGAGGACTAAACTTTGGCTGAACTAGGGACTAATGATATAAGCAGCACCTGAGAGTCTTTACTACCACAAGATAATGGAACCCAAAGATAAGAATGATGAGAACATTGGGTGATAAACAACAGAAAAGGAATAAACAAGTGCTGTATATATATTGCTGTGGGAAGGGAAATAAAGTGCTTTTTGCCAGCAACTGTGTCAGTTGTCCTGTAAGCCAGCCTGCTAGCAGCAACAGCCAGGGATGAGGGCTTTGGGGTCCAGGCTGCCTCGGGTCTACGGTGGGGAGAGAGGACTCCCCCAGCTCTCTCTCCCCACAGCAGTACCTGGGCTGGTGTGGGGAGAGATGCCTCTCCCCACCATGGCATCTCCGGGGCTAGGGCCATAGGATAGGTGCTTTTCCCCCATTCATGGCTGGTCCAGGCCAGGCTGGGTTGGGGTCAAGAGAGGGGTACATCTCCCCTGGCCGCAGCAGGGCTGGAAGAGGGGCACCTCTCTCGTGGCCTTGACAGGTCCAGGATTGGGGGAGAGGCATCTCTCCCCGCCGCAGCCCTGAGTGCCTGTGCGGTGCTTTATAGGCTGCTGTACGGCTGTGTAGCTTAGAGGGAACTTAGCTGTGTGTGTGTGTGTGTGTGTGTGTCTCTCTCTCTCTCTCACACACACACACACACACACACACACACACACACACACACACACAGTCTCTTTCACACTCACCTCCCAACATATACTTGTTGGTACTTCCTGCAATGTATGTATTTTTCTCTGTAATTTTAGTCTTTCAAAGTGCTGTTATTTTAGTTTTTTCACTGGTCTATGCATTTCATAATTTTATTTCTCTTATGCTTAAAATTAATTCTTTGAATAGTGAGTTCTAAAATGCCTAACCTATGCTGCCTGGAGTAATTATCCCTATGGTAACTTTTAAAAATATATATATCTAGGTTTTTTGTTTCTACTGGTGACACACATCTGCACATTACCTTGATACTGGTGCAAAGAACAAAATTTATTCCGCACATGGATGGAAGAAATTAGAGAGAACATTGATGTTAATTGCCAGTATTTTCAGTATGTACCAGAACTAAAATCAAATAGCTCTGCTTCTTATATTTCCTTTGCCAAACACAAATTATTGGGCTCAATACAGGCGTAATTGAGTGAAATTTAATCTCCTGTATTATATAGGTCAGACTAGATAATCATGATGTCCCTTCTGGCCTTAATGTGTAAATGGCTGCACTTTATTTACACTATGGTAGCTAGGGGTTTATGATCCATAGTAGAAAAATTTTCAAGCTATCATACATCAACCATATGGTTGTTGTAGGTAAGGATTTGTTGGTAGATAGGTAGGTAGAGGCGGGAGCTACTCATGCATCATAGTTAAGACCCTTTGTGGAACCTGACATTTGAATTTTCAGGATTTCTAACATTTGTTTATAACTACAACATTTGTGTAATATTTTCATTTACAAATGTAACTGAATGTTAACATTGTTTTTGCATGGTGTGTATTTTCACACTTGCTTGCATTAGAAAGTATTGACAGACATGGTTACATGAAAATTGATTTTACAGATACAGAAAAAGGCTAGATCATCACCACCCAACATGGAGCAGCAAAGGGGGCACAGAGCTGTTCTAATAATGCAGCTTGACGACTTTGCTGCTTAGAAGAATTGCTGGCTTGCATAGATCTAGTGTATATAACTCAGGACTACCTGCTCTGAATCCTCCAGCATAACGGCCCTGACTGAAGTGTTTTGTGTTCTGCTGATCCCTGGATAGCAGAACAGACTCTAGGATGAGATTACTGCTGGAATAAATCAGAGTAGCCCAGAGAATGCTCTATATCCAGCCCCTTGGACTGGCTGCTTGCACTTAGATGCCATCTGTTGTCTTATGATATTACTGTAGCTTAACTGTACTGGTTCTTGCCTATGTAGACAGAAACATGTTAGGCTTTGTCTATGATAGGCAAACATTTCTTACCTTTGCTAACACCAGCACAGTTCTACTGGTGATATCAATGGATACGTGCTAGTGTCAGCAAGGGTCCTATGTGTTTAGATCTATTTATGTCATCCAAACTCACTCTGAGCAGGACTGGATGATACAGTGGTAAAAATACCAGGCCACTGTCTACACTGGAACTCCCAATGCTGGTGTGACTGCAGCTGTGGGAAATTTTAAGAAAAGCTCAATGTAGGTAAGCCTGAGAGGAATAAGCAGGGCCATCCCTAGCTTTCGTTGAATATCAGGGTTGGAAGGGACCTCAGGAGATCATCTAGTCCAACCCCCTGCTTAAAGCAGGACCAGACCAAGTACCATCCCTTATTTTTGCCCCAGATCCCTAAATGGCCCCCTCAAAGATTGAGCTCACAACCCTGGGTTTAGCAGGCCAATACTCAAACCACTAAGCTATCCCGCTGCCATTTTGGTGCCCTATGCAGCTCCTTCATGGGGAGGCTGTATGGGGCCCCAGGCCTCCATGGGGAGGGGGGAGGGATGGAGTTGGTCCCAGGCCTCCACGGGGGGGGCAGGAACAGGCTTGGGGTCAGTGGAGAAACCGCCCCCAGCACAAGCCGGCAGAGTGGAGCAGGTTGGAGCCGGGTCGTTCCACTTCCTGCTGTCCAGTGAGTGCAGGGCAGGCCCAACCCTGCACTCACTGGGCGGTGGGAAGTGGAGTGACCCGGCTCCAGCCCGCTCCACTCTGCTCCCCTGGCTCCCAAGCTTGGGGGGCAGGGGGAACTGCCCTCTCCAGCACTCACCAGCTGCGTGGCTGGGAGCCAGGGGAGCAGAGCAGGCTGGGGCTGGGTCGCTTTACTTACCACTGCCTGTGAATGCAGGCCCATCCCCTGCTGCAGTCCTCAGGGGAAGTGGGGGTGAGGCTGGGGCAGAGCATAGGCGGGAAGAGGAGGGTCGGGGGCGAAGCAGGGGCGGGGGCTTAGGGCTAGGGGTGGAGTGGAGTGGAGTGGGGGCAGGGCTGGGGCGGAGCAGGGGTAGGAAGAGGCGGAGTGGGGTGGGCATGGGGAAGAGGTAAAGTAGGGGCTGGAGCAGCATGCAGCTGCTTAGGGCACCAGGAAATTTGGGGCACCAAATTTCCTGGTGTCCTACGCATCTGTGTACTTTGCGTATGGGTTGGGATGGCCCTGGAAATAAGGGCACATACATAAGCCATGTTTAAGGTGAGCAGTAGTTCAACTGATTGTGACTGGTGGCTTATATTGTCTGTAGTTAGATGACAAAGAAACCCTGAATGTTATCAGACTTCCTAGAAAATAGTACTAAAAAATAAATCCTGTTCCTCTGCTTGATGGTGTTTATTTTTGTGTCTACACAGAAGTTCTCTGCACATGTAGGAGGCATCTGAGAGGTTCGTGCAAGCAGTAACTTGCTTAGCTCTGCCTGGGGGTGTTTTCATGTGACCTGCGTCGGGAAAAAAAAAAAAAAAAGGACTTTTTGCCCATTTTTGCTTCTTGATGATAAATAAAAATGACCTGGAAAGGGTCCTTTTCCTCCTATGAGATTTTTTTTTTTTCCTGTATGTGCTTTTACAGCAGAAATTCAGGCCTTGTCAATTTTGTTTTTCTTGGAAGATTCTTCAGACAAATGGAGAAATAGTAGGCTCACAAATAGCTACAAGATTCAGATCACTTGAAACTCTTCTAATTTGTTTACTTTGATACAACTGTTTAAATCAAAACATTAGCAACATTTGGGGGAAACAAACTGGTGGTTTAAAAAAGTTTCTTGAAGGAAGAAATTTATTGTATGAGATTTTACTAGTAGGCCCAATTTGTTCTCTAATACGGAAATTTCTAAAAATTGATGTTAGCCTTATTATGAGCTAAACGAAGGGATTCTTTTAACTGAAAGTCATAGCTCCCTGTGCTAATTACAGCCCTACCAATTTTACAGAGCTTCCATACTTCCCATCACATGCTTACTTGACCACTAATTTTGATTTCCCTGCAGTTTAAACTTTACTTGGTCATTCAGAGAGCTGGATTGATTGTATGTGTTTAAAAAGAAGCTTATATCCTGTGTGTGCTGCTTAAACAAGAGCACTTCACTGGCTGCCTATTGTTAGTAAATATTAATTTTTGTGTATGTTAAATTTATAATTATTTTACATGCTAACCAAAATCCTTTTTATGTTATGTATCCATATATTTAGTGCCCTATATCTATGGAAACTAAAATGTTCTTTGTCCATCAATTGAACCTAATGGATGAAAGGAAAATGAACTCAATGGAATGTGTGTAATCTTTTACTCCTGTCTTTTACCTTGATTTTACTAATGTAGTCCAGGTGTCCAGGGAAGAGATCTCTCAGACCAATGAAAAATGTCTGCACAAGTATGTTATAAACAAAACTGGGTGATGGATAAGTGATACTTGTTGTAGATAGGGTCTGTAATAGATGAAATAATGACCCACTAAAAGATGTTTTTAACTCATTAAGAATGGTCAGTTGTCACAGCTGTTAGTAATAATGACTGGATTGGAGATTCCCATTTGCTTGTCAATCAGGTAAATTGAAGACCATAAGAGATTCCATTAGTAATTATGAAAACAGAACGCATGCTAAAACTAATCATGGGAAAGTATTTTCTCTTCAAAAAGGAGTTTTCTTTGTTTCATACCTAGAAAATGATAGAGGGTTTGAAAGAGACAAGGTGGGGTGAGGTAATATCTTTTTTTGAGACCAACTTCTGTTGGTGAGACAGACAAGCTTTCAAGCCACACACAGCTCTTCTTCAGGACTGGGCAAGGTACTCCTAGCATTACAGCTAAATGCAAGATGAACCAGATTGTTTAGCATAAGTAGTTAGCATGTTGGTGTTGTTCATCTGTGGAGTTTGAAGAAGGCCATATCATCACTGGTTGGTTTGGTTTCTGTGAACATGTGAGTGGCTGATCAGGCCAATTTGAGCTTTGAACAGTCTGTGGCACACTGAACAAGAGATGCCACTATGGGTTACTTGATTAACAGCAGACATGTTGCTGTTGTGAGATTTATGCTGCTGGTGCTCTGCGCTGCCTCAGCAGTTCTCCTCTGCTCATAGACTGAAGCTCCAGTATGGATAAGGCTTTGCCAGGTAGAATGATCATGAGCGAGATCTTCTCAAAACTCTGGGTCAGTGTTGAAATGCCACAAGTATAACTTGAGGGAATCCTTGAAATGTTTCTTCTGGCCTCCCTGAGAGTGTCTTCCCACCGTTAGCTCGCAGTAAAAGATTTTTGGCAGTTGCTCATCTGAGATTCTGGTGACATGGCCTGCCCATCTCACTATGAATTCATCAACAGAGTATGGATGCTTGGAATACCTGCCCGTATGGGAACCTCAGTACCTGGAACCTTGTCTTGCCATCTTATCCTCACCAGTTTCCTCAGACAGTCTCTATGAAAGTGATTCCACTTCTCAGCATGGTGTCTGTACACCATTCAGGTTTCATGTGCATATATCAAGAGTTGGCAACACGATGGCTTTGTAGACCTTCAGTTTTGTTTGTTAACTAATGCCTCTACCCACCCACACATTTCCACAAAGTCTGCCAAAGGCCATACTTGCTTTAGCAATTCTGGCTTTGGTTCATCCATGCAAGATGGAACAGATTGTTTAGCATAAGTAGTTAACACATATTGTAAGGGACCATTCAAAGTAGACAGGTTTCAGAGGGGTAGCCATGTTAGTCTGTATCAGTCCTAAGCCCTGGTCTACACTAGGCGTTGAGGTCGAATTTAGCAGCATTAAATCGATTTAACCCTACACCTGTCCACATAACAAAGCCCTTTTTTTCGACTTAACGGGCTCTTAAAATCGATTTCCTTACTCCACCCCCAACAAGGGGATTAGCCCTGAAATCGGTTTTGCTGGGTCGAATTTGGGGTACTGTGGACGCAATTAGATGGTATTGGCCTCCGGGAGCTATCCCAGAGTGCTCCATTGTGACCACTCTGGACAGCACTCTCAACTCAGATGCACGGACCAGGTAGACAGGAAAAGGCCCGTGAACTTTTTAATTACAATTTCCTGTTTGGTCAGTGTGGCAAGCTGCAGGTGACCAGGCAGAACTCATCAGCAGAGATGACCATGCAGAGCTCATCAGCAGAGGTGACCATGATGGAGTCCCAGAATCGCAAAAGAGCTCCAGCATGGACCGAACAGGAGGTACGGGATCTGATCGCTGTATGGGGAGAGGAATCTGTGCTATCAGAACTACATTCCAGTTTTCGAAATGCCAAAACATTTGTGAAAATCTCCCAGAGCATGAAGGACAGAGGCCATAACAGGGATCCGAAGCAGTGTCGCGTGAAACTTAAGGAGCTGAGGCAAGCCTACCAGAAAACCAGAGAGGCGATCGGCTGCTCCGGGTCAGAGCCCCAAACATGCCACTTCTATGATGAGCTGCATGCCATTTTAGGGGGTTTAGCCACCACTACCCCAGCCGTGTTATTTGACTCCTTCAATGGAGATGGAGGCAACATGGAAGCAGGTTTTGGGGACGAGGAAGATGATGATTAGGAGGTTGTAGATAGCTCACAGCAAACAAGCAGAGAAACCGGTTTTCCCGACAGCCAGAAACTGTTTCTCACCCTGGACCTGGAGCCAGTACCCCCCGAACCCACCCAAGGCTGCCTCCTGGACCCGCCAGGCAGAGAAGGGACCTCAGGTGAGTGTACCTTTTTAAAATACTATACAAGGTTTAAAAGCCAGCATGTTTAATGATTAATTTGCCCTGGCATTCGTGGCTCTCCTGGATGTACTTCCAAAGCCTTTGCAAAAGGTTTCTGGGGAGGGCAGCCTTATTCCATCCACCATGGTAGGACACTTTACCACTCCAGGCCAGTAGCATATACTCAGGAATCATTGTAGAACAAAGCATTGCAGTGTATGTTTGCTGGCGTTCAAACAACATCCGTTCTTTATCTCTCTGTGTTATCCTCAGGACAGTGATATCATTCATGGTCACCTGGTTGAAATAGGGGACATTCAGAAGTGCCCGTTCCTGCTGGGCTGTTTGCCTATGACTGAACAGAAATGTTCCCCGCTGTTAGCCACGCGGTGGGGGGAGGCAAAATGCGACCTTGTAACGAAAGCACATGTGCTATGTATGTAATGTTAACAGCAAGGTTAACCGTGAAAGAGTGTACCCATTGTTCTATAAAATGTGTCTTTTTAAATACCACTGTCCCTTTTTTTTAACTCCACCAGCTGCATGTGTTTTAAGGATCACAGGATCTTCTCCTTCCCAGAGGCTAGCGAAGATTGGAAGGCGAAAAAAACGCACTCGCGATGAAATGTTCTCTGAGCTCATGCTGTCCTCCCACACTGACAGAGCACAGACGAATGCATGGAGGCAGAGAATGTCAGAGTTCAGGAAAGCACAAAATGACCGGGAGAAGAGGTGGTGGGTTGAAGAGAGTAAGTGGCAGGCTGAAGAGAGGGCTGAAGCTGAAATGTAGTGGCAGCGTGATGAGAGGAGGCAAGATTCAATGCTGAGGCTGCTGGAGGATCAAACTAATATGCTCCAGCATATGGTTGAGCTGCAGGAAAGGCAGCTGGAGCACAGACCACCACTACAGCCCCTGTGTAACCAACCGCCCTCCTCCCCAAATTCCATAGCCTCCTCACCCAGATGCCCAAGAACGCGGTGGGGGACCCTCCAGCCACCCAGCCACTCCACCCCAGAGGATTGCCCAAGTAACAGAAGGCTGGCATTCAATAAGTTTTAAACTTTTAAAGTGCTGTGTGGCCTTGTCCTTCCCTCCTCCACCATCCCTCCTGGGCTACCCTGGTAATTATCCCCCTATTTGTGTGATGAATTAATAAAGAATGCATGAATGTGAAGCAACAATGACTTTATTGCCTCTGCAAGCGGTGATCGAAGGGAGGTGGGGAGGGTGGTTAGCTTACAGGGAAGTAGAGTGAACCAAGGGGCGGGGGGTTTCATCAAGGAGAAACAAACAGAACTTTCACACCGTAGCCTGGCCAGTCATGAAACTTGTTTTCAAAGCTTCTCTGATGCGCAGTGCACCCTCCTGTGCTCTTCTAACCACCCTGGTCTCTGGCTGTGCGTAATCAGCAGCCAGGCAATTTGCCTCAACCTCCCATCCTGCCATAAATGTCTCCCCCTTACTCTCACAGATATTGTGGAGTGCACAGCAAGCAGTAATAACAGTGGGAATATTGATTTCACTGAGGTCTAACCGAGTCAGTAAACTGCACCAGCGCGCTTTTAAACATCCAAATGCACATTCTACCACCATTCTGCGCTTGCTCAGCCTGTAGTTGAACAACTCCTGACTACTCTCCAGGCTGCCTATGTATGGCTTCATGAGCCATGGCATTAAGGGGTAGGCTGGGTCCCCAAGGATAACTATAGGCATTTCAACATCCCCAACGGTTATTTTCTGGTTTGGGAAGAAAGTCCCTTCCTGCAGCTTTTGAAACAGGCTAGAGTTCCTGAAAATGCGAGTGTCATGTACCTTTCCCAGCCATTCCACGTTGATGTTGGTGAAATGTGCCTTGTGATCCACCAGTGCTTGCAGCACTATTGAGAAGTACCCCTTGCAGTTTATGTACTCACTGGCTTGGTGCTCCTGTGCCAAGATAGGGATATGGGTTCCGTCTATGGCCCCACCACAGTTAGGGAATCCCATTGCAGCAAAGCCATCCACTATGACCTGAACATTTCCCAGGGTCCTTTCCCTACCCTTTTCCCTACCCACATTTCCCTACCCTTGATATCAGCAGATCTTTGATTGCGTTGGCTACTTGCATCACAGCAGCCCCCACAGTAGATTTGCCCACTCCAAATTGATTCCCGACTGACCAGTAGCTGTCTGGCATTGCAAGCTTCCACAGAGCTATTGCCACTCACTTGTGAACTGTGAGGGCTGCTCTCATCTTGGTATTCTTGTGCCTCAGGGCAGGGGAAAGCAAGTCACAAAGTTCCATGAAAGTGCCCTTACGCATGCGAAAGTTTCGCAGCCACTGTGAATCGTCCCAAACCTGCAACACTATGCGGTCCCACCAGTCTGTGCTTGTTTCCCGGGCCCAGAATCGGCATTCCACCACATGAGCCTGCCCCATTAGCACCATGATGCCCACATTGCCAGGGCCCGTGCTTTGAGAGAAGTCTGTGTCCATGTCCTCATCACTCTTGTAACCGCGCTGACGTCACCTACTCACCCAGTTTCGCTTTGCCAGGTTCTGGTGCTGCATATACTGCTGGATAATGCGTGTGGTGTTTAATGTGTTCCTAATTTCCAAAGTGATCAGAGCGGGCTCCATGCTTGCCGTGGTATGGCGTCTGCATAGAAAAAAGGCATGGAACAATTGTCTGCTGTTGCCCTGACGGAGGGAGGGGTGACTGACGATATGGCTTACGTGTTTGGCTTACAGGGAATTAAAATCAACAAAGGGGGTGGCTTTGCGAGAAACTGAATGGCTGCCTCAAGGATAGAACTCAAAACCTCAAGGATAGAATTCAAAACTGGGTTTAGCAGGCCGTTGATTTCACAGAGGGAGGGAGGAGAAAATGAATACAAAACAAATCTGGTCTATTTCTTGTTTTGAGCCACTTCATCTATCTTTATACATCTTGCTGGCAGCAGACTGTGCAGTACGACCGCAAACCGTCGTCACCTCCTGGGTGCTCGGCAGAAGACGGTGCAGTATGACGGTTGGCCATCATCTTCTGCTGGCTGCAGATTAAAAGACAGTGCACTGCCGGTAGGACTCAATTGCCATGAGACGAAACAAGGGAAATGACCTGGCTGAGTCACTCCCATGTTTGCCCAGGCGCCCGGTTAAAAGAGCACCCAGGACTATGTCAACAACGGCTACCAGTCATACTGCACTGTCTGCTGCCAAAAGGCAATAAACTGCTGCTGTTTAGCAATGCAGTACCACGTCTGCCAGCACCCAGGAGACATACGGTGACGGTTAGCTTAGCGGGCTCCATGCTTGCCATGGTATGGCGTCTGCACAGGTAACTCACGAAAAAAGGCACAAAATGATTGTCTGCCCTTGTTTTTACGGAGGGAGGGAACGGGGGCCAGAACCACCCGCGACAATGTTTTAGCCCCATCAGGCACTCGGATTTCTACCCAGAATTCAAATGGGCGGTGGAGACTGCTGGAACTGTGGGATAGCTACCCACAGTGCAAAGCTCTGGAAGTCGATGGTTGCCTCGATACTGTGGACACACTCCGCCGACTACATGCACTTAGAGCATTTGTGTGGGGACACACACACTCGACTGTATAAAAACGCTTTCTACAAAACCGACTTCTATAAATTCGATCTAATTTCATAGTGTAGACATACCCTATGGTGCCACAAGGACTCCTCCTTGTTTTTATTCAAAGTAGAGTGGCCCATTAACTCCTATGCAGTCACTGGACAAAAAGAGGGGGTTAGTGGGTTACAGATTGTTGTAATAAACCCAGTGTTTAGAAGTTATTGTGGGGAGTGCAGGCTGAGAGAGGTCATCTCTTTACCTTACATTAAGACCTTTGATGTATCTATTCTTTTGTATTCTATATAGTGCTGTAATAATCTTTGCCAAGTAACAGGCTCAAATGGAATTATTTAATCTCAAATAGTTATTAAATTCAAACACACAACAGTATGCACAAACATTTGCTGAATACCATGCAAAATTGATGCTAAATATCAAACAATAGGGAAAACTCCTACAATAGAAATGGAAGTAAGTGGCACAGTAGAAACAAACGTACAAACTTCCGTGATGGAAAGGAACAGTAAATTGAGCCTTAAGCACAATATGTTCCTCTAAAGTTAATTTAGTACTCAAGAAAAATGCTGTTTTGACAACCCCTGGAGGCTGTCGCTTTTTATCCACAGAATACAACATCTGCAGCAGTGCCTTTAGTTCACCCCCTGCATACATGCTTTGTTTTGTGTGGGACTATCCCTATGGGGTACAAATGGAGTTCAGTCTCCATTACACTAACAATCTTTGGCTTCTCTATCAAGATTGCCAACTTGGGTGTCAAGTACTGCCAAGTGTGGGGTGGCTTTTATTATGTGGACACTTGTCTCTTAGGAAATGAAACGCAGTACCTTTCCTCTCCCCTACAACTAATTTCACATCGGGCTACCAAACAGCCTTCAAATTGTAATGACTCGGTCTCTCCTGACCTGGGATTACATTTGAGTTTCTGCATTTTTAACTAGATCAGGAAAGTTCTGAAAAAAACATTTGCTAGCTGGTGGACTTTTTGATGCAATAACTTTCTAATGTGGGATCCAATCAATTCCATAATCTCAGGGAATGTTTTAGGCATCAGTGGCCAAAACCTTATTGATTATTGGGAACATTTGGAACATTGAAAGGGGAAAGGGGGAACACATGCTGCCATCTGTTCAATGGTACTCATTAACATCTTGCAACATAACAATAGCCCAGCACATCCTCCCAACAGAGTTCAACATGAGAAATAATTGCTCTCTCCTGGGAGGTAGATACAGAGCCAGCAGAGGCGATACGTTGGGGGAGCATGCAGGGTCAAGTGCCCCCCTATGCCTATTAGAGGGAGTAATCAGAGGAAGAGGGGAGAGAAGGAGGTTTAATTCATCCCTTCCTAATATCCTACTTCCTCAAAGCCTGCTCCAGGTGAGGGAGGGAGTTCAAGGAGGCATTGCCAGAAGATGGGTGAGTGTAGCATTGGTTCTGGCCAGATATGGGGAGGAAAGAGAGAAGCCATATTTGAGGAGCATAGGGAATGCATGGGCTAGTGAACAGAAAGAGATGAAATTAGGAATGGAGGCAAGTAGAGTAACATGTCATGATGCTGACATTGTCTCCTCATGAGTCACAAAACACCGACTCAGCCCCTCTTTTTGGGAGATCCTTTCACTTTCTCTCTCATGCATACACACGCTGTTTAGTTTCTGATTTAACATGAATTTGCCAACCCAAGGAAAGTTAAACAATATATTTATCTCTGAAATAGTGTGGGGGAAGGGAGGGAGGACCTCCAAAAAAATCTCCTGCTAGGACTAAAGGGAGGGAAGAAAGACAACATAAAACACCATCACCAGCCATGGGAAATGCAGTTGCTATGCCAACCAGCTGCCTTCTGAATTATCTTGTTGAAATGGTTTCAAATTGTATTCCATGAAATGTCAAAGCAGCATGACCCCCTCCAGTTCATCTTTAGGGGGGCAATAAAGGATCTGAAAGGCTGTCAGATCCTCTGTATCTGAATCTCCCTCTGTCCAAGGAAACAAAGAGGGAAGATTTCAGAGAGAATCTGTTATTAAGCACCACAAGTGGAGCCTGCAGATGATACCAACACTAGGTTTACAGGGGCAATCACTTTTATGGACAGGGTACTGGTAATGTCTCAACCCACAGAGAGGTTCATTTATCATAGTGATCTCATATTTGTATAGTGCGGGCCTTGTGACACAGTGGGTTACTATGTTCACCTTTGATCTCCTGCCACACAAGTTACCCAGCACATACATGGAAAGGAGTAAGAATTGGATGGAGAAATAGTCTCTCAGTTCAGTCTCCCATTTGCACACTTCACAGAATCAATATACAATTGCCAATCTCTGTTCAGCTTAGTCCCAGGACTGAAATAGTAGCAACAGAATTGGATGAGTTTGAATTAGTTGATTGTTGTGAAAACAGTGTGCATTTGAGTGACAGTACTATTTGTACAGCCTCATGGTTTCTGGTCATTTTGGCCAATATTGTCATCATCATCACATATTGTCACTCTAAAACTGCAGCCAAGACTTGTTGTTTTCACACATAGTTCCTCAGAAGCACAAGATGTTTACAGGTCAGGGGGCATTGCATCAGGCAGTGTTCAAGTGTTTGCCTACACTCTCCACATACATGTGGGGTCATTCCTCAGCTTCCACTTGGTCATATTGTCACCAGTCTTTGCCATCCCAGCTCTTGCTCGATTTAGAGTATGCCAATGTTTGTCCACTACACCCATGTGTAGTGAAGTGCAAAAAGTAGACTAAACAGGCCACAACCAGAAATTAGGAGGATTATTTGTACTGCTGGGACAATTACACCAGTGATCTCGACCAGTGGAGACCTGGAAACGGAGACTTCTCAGTAGATAGCCTGGCTTGAAACAAGTGTAATCCAAATGACGGCTGCAACATCTGTGCACCATTGGGAACACTTGTATGAGGACAAATGGTATATTATAGGTGTGCTAGGGGGATCCCACAGTGATTAAAGTCCCCCCCCCTTTTTTTTAACCCTAGACAAGCCTGGATCAGCTTCATCCTGTCAAAGAAGATAGACAAGAAAACTTTCTTGAAACAGAAACTTGTACTTGAATACAAACAGCCCATTAGCAGCTTTACAAGCCACCCTTAGGGAAGCTATGAAAGCTTAAAGAAAAGGAGTACTTGTGGCACCTTAGAGACTAACAAATTTATTTGAGTATAAGCTTTCATGAGCTACAGCTCACTTCATCGGATGCATTTGGTGGAAAATACAGAGGGGAGATTGATATACACACACAGAGAACATGAAACAATGGGTTTTATCATACACACTGTAAGGAGAGTGATCACTTAAGATAAGCCATCACCAGCAGCAGTGGGGGGAAAGGAGGAAAACCTTTTATGGTGACAAGCAAGGTAGGCTATTTCCAGCAGTTAACAAGAACATCTGAGGAACAGTGGTGGGTGGGGGGGAGAAATAACATGGGGAAATAGTTTTACTTTGTGTAATGACTCATCCATTCCTAGTCTCTATTCAAGCCTAAGTTAATTGTATCCAGTTTGCAAATTAATTCCAATTCAGCAGTCTCTCGTTGGAGTCTGTTTCTGAAGTTTTTTTGTTGAAGGATAGCCACCCTCAGGTCTGTAATTGAGTGACCGGAGAGATTGAAGTGTTCTCCGACTGGTTTTTGAATGTTATAATTCTTGACGTCTGATTTGTGTCCATTTATTCTTTTATGTAGAGACTGTCCAGTTTGGCCAATGTACATGGCAGAGGGGCATTGCTGGCACATGATGGCATATATCACATTGGTAGATGCGCAGGTGAACGAGCCTCTGATAGTGTGGCTGATGTGATTAGGCCCTATCATGGTGTCCCCGAATAGATATTCAGGGGACACCATCATATTCAGATTGACAGAGCCAGAAGAGTACCCAGAAGTCACCTACTACAGGACAGGCCCAACAAAGAAAATAACAGAACGCCACTAGCCATCACCTTCAGCCCGCAACTAAAACCTCTCCAACGCATCATCAAGGATCTAAAACCTATCCTGAAGGACGACCCATCACTCTCACAGATCTTGAGAGACAGGCCAGTCCTTGCTTACAGACAGCCCCCCAATCTGAAGCAAATACCAGCAACCACACACCACACAACAGAACCACTAACCCAGGAACCTATCCTTGCAACAAAGCCCGTTGCCAACTCTGTCCACATATCTATTTCTGTAGCTCACGAAAGCTGATGCTCAAATAAATTTGTTAGTCTCTAAGGTGCCCCAAGTACTCCTTTTCTTTTTGCGAATACAGACTAACACAGCTGCTACTCTGAAACCTATGAAAGCTTGTTTCAGGGGAAGAAAAGCAGCATTTACAGCTAATGAAACAAAAAAAACCTCAACCCCAGCAACTTATTTTGACAGATTTCCCAATTAAATGGAAAGAATTAAATAGTTGTCCCCATTCTTGGAAAGCTTGTGAAACTAGATATTAAGTATATTGCCCAGGCTGAATTAACTGCATTTAGGCTTCAGCAATCCTATTAAGCATCCAAGGAGAGGCAAAGAAACTTGTAACACATTGACTTAACAGAAAACTAGGGGAGCCATAAGTGCTGCAGTCCAAGAATCCTATGACACATTTTACACTTCACAACAAGGATAAGAACCCAGGGCCAGATCCTCAACTGGTATAAACTGTCACAGCACCACTGAAGTCAATGGACCTAGGCCAGGTTATGTGAGATAAGGATCTGGCCCTCAGCAGAATTTTGTATGGCATTATACACAATTGATCCATTCCCCTCAAATGAGGACCTTGATAATGTTGTGGATATACTACCAGGCTGTAAGTTAGCCCAAGACTAAATGGATTTCTCTGAAGCCCTCACTGAACTGTAGGAAATAAAGAGGGCTTCTATTTTTCACGGTTTATTTTTTTAGCAATTTTTGAGTTTTATGAAGAGGTCTAAAAATCGGAAGGTTTGGGGGCGCTCTTTATACATTCTGTAATGAGTAATACATATTCTACACATCGCTCATTACAGTAGTATGTACTCTGATGAGTAATCTCTTTGTAATGTTCACTTGCACACTTTAATGTACTACTATTTCAAACAGCACTATGGTAAAGTGCACTAGAGCAGAGGTTCTCAAACTGTGGTCCGTGAACCACCAGTGGTCTGCGAGCTCCATTCAGGTGGTCCGTGGACAGTTCCCTCTAAGATGCGCGCTTGGGTGGCTGCACACAAGAGAATGAAGGGCCACCTACCGAATTAGTGGAGCCGCACAGGCATGGCTCCACTAATTATGTGCCTGAACCCTGGAGAAGACACACATGTAAGATGAGGTGGTGGCCTTGGGGGAGAATAGGGAGTAGGTGGGAGGCGGAAGTGGGGTGAGAAGAGGGGGTGGGGGGAATTTGGGACATGCAGGGCTGCAGTGGCCAGAGAAAGAGGCGACTTTCCCCAGCTCCAGGGCTAGAGCTGCTGGGGAGAGACCCCCCACCTCCTTCCCAGCCCCAGTTCGGGGGCTGCTGCAGCGGGGAGAGAGGGCACATCCATCACATTAGAAAGGTAAGACTATTGATATTAAAATATGAGTTGTGTGCTTTTATTTGTAGAACAAAAAAAATGTTCATTATAATAAAGTTTTTTATATAGCACTTTTATCCAAAGCGCTTTACAATAGTTAGCTAACGGTACAAACAACATTTGGAAAGATCATTAAGTGGTCTGCAAAGACCCTCAGCAATTTTCAAGTGGTTTGGGAAAATAAAAGTTTGAGAACCACTGCACTAGAGAATCTTTAGTGCACACCAGCAGGGTCTACACAGACCAATTAATGCACAACATGTTAGTGTGCTTTAGAAGTGACATCCCTGTAGTCCGCATTACTGCTCTGTGTTGACTTTGATATAAGTAACCATTTCCAGTGCTTATTGGATAAACACTGATTTATTTATTGTTGTATTGCATGTATTTTATTGGTTAAAACCAAAAATCAGAAGCTCTAGGAAAAAAGGATGCCATTAAAAAATATGGAGGCAGGGAAGGCCCTGAGATCTGATAGTTCTCTTACAGAATTTTATTAGTCTTTTTAAAATCAGCTAGACATGATGATTCTTGACATACCAATTAGGCCAAAGCTACAGGAATGCCCCCTACTCTACAGCCAGCTCTCAGATCAGTCCTTTTCAAACTCAACAAGCCTATGGATAACTCTGCCTGTAACACTCCCATAGCATTGATTAATTCAAACTGCAAAATTTTGCCTAAGTCATTAAAAGGTTGGAAGGTTTCAGAGTAGCAGCCGTGTTAGTCTGTATTCGCAAAAAGAAAAGGAGTACTTGTGGCACCTTAGAGACTAACAAATTTATTAGAGCATAATCTTTCATGAGCTACAGCTCACTTCATCGGATGCATTTGGTGGAAAAAACAGAGGAGAGATTTATATTCACACACAGAGAACATGAAACAATGGGTTTATCATACACACTGTAAGGAGAGTGATCACTTAAGATAAGCCATCACCAGCAGCAGGGGGGGGGAAAGGAGGAAAACCTTTCATGGTGACAAGCAAGGTAGGCTAATTCCAGCAGTTAACAAGAATATCAGAGGAACAGTGGGGGGTGGGGTGGGGGGGAGAAATACCATGGGGAAATAGTTTTACTTTGTGTAATGACTCATCCATTCCCAGACTCTATTCAAGCCTAAGTTAATTGTATCCAGTTTGCAAATTAATTCCAATTCAGCAGTCTCTCATTGGAGTCTGTTTTTGAAGCTTTTTTGTTGAAGGATAGCCACTCTTAGGTCTGTGATCGAGTGACCAGAGAGATTGAAGTGTTCTCCAACCGGTTTTTGAATGTTATAATTCTTGACGTCTGATTTGTGTGCATTTATTCTTTTACGTAGAGACTGTCCAGTTTGGCCAATGTACATGGCAGAGGGGCATTGCTGGCACATGATGGCATATATCACATTGGTAGATGCGCAGGTGAACGAGCCTCTGATAGTGTGGCTGATGTGATTAGGCCCTATGATGGTGTCCCCTGAATAGATATGTGGACAGATTTGGCAACAGGCTTTGTTGCAAGGATAGGTTCCTGGATTAGTGGTTCTGTTGTGTGGTGTGTGGTTGCTGGTGAGTATTTGCTTCAGATTGGGGGGCTGTCTGTAAGCAAGGACTGGCCTGTCTCCCAAGATCTGTGAGAGTGATGGGTCGTCCTTCAGGATAGGTTGTAGATCCTTGATGATGTGTTGGAGAGGTTTTAGTTGGGGGCTGAAGGTGATGGCTAGTGGCATTCTGTTATTTTCTTTGTTGGGCCTGTCCTGTAGTAGGTGACTTCTGGGTACTCTTCTGGCTCTGTCAATCTGGAAAAAAGGTTGGAAGTTATTCTACACTATATCATCCATCCTCATCAAGTAAGCTTTATTGGGAGAAGGTATGAGGTGGGTGATCTGTGTCAGTTTATTGCTATTCTGGCATTAACAACACAGGTTGTTGACCTCTGTGCTATCATTTTTCTCCATACTGAAAAGGCATCTGATAGGGCAGGCATGGCTTCTTTGCCCCTCCCCCTTCCCTTGTTCCCACCAATACTTTAGAAAAAAATTGGATTTGGTTTTAGATGCTGAATAAAATGACTATAGAAGGGTGCTGTGACTTCAATTAGTGTAGTGTGTTCAATTAGTGTTGCACTGCTCTGTGCATCGATGCAAGCACAGCTAGTGAGGACACACTCCACTGACACAATGAGCATAGACACACATGACCGACTCAATTACTGCGGCAGCTGGATGTCAACTTAACTTCATAGTGTAGACATGCCCTCAGTTCGGCCCCCTTCCATGGGTGTAACAGTTCCAGATACTGCCCCTTTCTTGGGCTTGTTTAAACTCCTTTTCTCATGGCCTAGCTACTTCCACAATGGCTTTTGGGGAGCGAGAGTCAGGCCCACCCACTACTCTGAGTCTCAACCCAGGGACCATCTAAGTAGCAGCCATGTTCCACGTCCCTTTAACTAACTACATTGCCCTGAACCACTTCCCCACGGTCCGCCCTTATCTTCTTTGAGGCCCAAGAGCCAGCCAGGACTCAGAGCACCTTCATTGCTCCCCCAATCCCAGCCAGCAGACTGAACTCACTCTGGCCCTGCAGCTCCTTTTATACAAGCCTGATGGGCCCTGACTCTCCCCTCTAGGCAGCTTGGAGGACCCATCTCCACTGTTCTTTTTGGGATGGGGAGTGGTAGGATTGTGAGGCCTCCAGCAGGAGGCCTCTGGGACTCATACACCCCATCACAAGGCCCTTCTTACTCTACTTTTCAGTTTTATAATGTAGTTGGTAAATGTCATCCAGTGAAGAGACAGAACAGACATTTAAAGGAGCAAGACTAGCTTTGATAGCTAGAATTCAATCATTCATTTTGTATAAATATCCTGGTTTGGGGACAATATGTTATAGACCTTTACAAAAATTAAGTTGAATACTATTTAGAAATCTGTACATGTACTTAATATTGGCCATAGGGCATTTTAAGTAGGGATATTTTGGCTAAAAGTAAAGGGAAATTTTATGGGAAAATAAATCTGAATATTATTGTTTAGGTAAAAAGTGTTAATCTGATGAATGGTGCCTTGGTTCAGAAACTGGTATTATTAAAGAAACCCAACCATCTATGCTGCTGCCTAACTGCTGAGCCACATCTGCCACTCTTTGCAGTGTTTGACAATGGAAGAGATCACCACAAGAAAGAAAAGCCAGTTTATCCTGGCAGTTGGTATATGGGAAAGGAATGATAAAAAAAAGTGTCCAGGATTAAGGAATGAACCCAGAGAGAAGGCACATAGCTACCATTAAAGGAGAATGATTTCTGGCTACCCTGAGAGACAATGCTTAGCACATCAAACAATGATATTGGAATCTTCCTTTTCCTATCTTTCTATTCTAAGTGTGAACTGGTGCCCTGCCAAAGAATGACTATTAATTTCTGTGAGTTGGGTGTGTAGCACCACCAAAATTTCAATCTCTTTATTTGGGGAATATCACCCCAAATATCCAAAACACTGTTCTGATTTAAAACCCCCAACCCTCAAAAGTCCCATAAGTAAAGAGTAGGTGATTCTCACACACCTCTCACAAGCTGGCTACAGAGAGTAGAGGGCTTGTTGAAGACAGAACTCCACAATCAACAAAGGATGCCCTCAGGACACACCTTGTAAACCATCTTCAGAGAAATACATGGTTTCTTAACATCCACTGTAAAAAATGCCAAAGGGAGACAGGGATTTTGGTGTTTTTTGAACAAATGTTCACTTCCCTTAGGTTACAGTCATTTCAAAATCAATGCACATTCAAAATACTTCAAAGGCAGATTGCAACAAAGTTTGCAATTCAAGTGCCAACATTTTTAAAGACAACCTCACATGATTCTAAACTCATGGTACATGAGGAGGGTGAGTGAGAGAAATGTGGAGTCTTACTGTTAGTTCTACATCCACCTCTTGATCAAAGTATTTCTTGCTTGAGATCTATGCTTTATTACAGGAGGAATTAAACTTGGCAGGGGGTGGGGCATCCATTGCTCTCCTCCAATATCAGCAAAGTGTCAGCAGCTTTATCTGCTTTAATACATCTGTGACCGGGATACTAGTGGGGAGCCAGCTATGGTCACTCAATTAGGGTGAACTGCAGAGAATGGGGGCAGACAATCCCCAAAAAGCTGGTGGATATTCCATTACTTAGATTTACCAAGCCCGCATAAAATAGCTTCTTTATTACCTTCCTGGTTACTCAGAAGTCCAAACACAGTTCCCTTAAAGTAATCCAGCCTCAGGCCTCCGTCCAGGTACCTAAGTCAAATATGATGATTTCTGAAAATCTTATTTCATCATAAAAAAGAAAAGGTTCTACCAATCCCAAAGGATCGAACACACTACCTACCAGGTGATTGAATATTCCAGATCTTACCCAAATACATGCTACAGCCAACTCTTATTAACTAAACTAAAATTTATTAAAAAATCAAGAGAGAGAGTATGGTTAAAAGATCAATATACGTACAGACATGAGTTCAATTCATTTAGGAGCAGATTCATAGCAGAGATGGTGAGCTTTGTAGTTGCAAAGAGTTCTTTTAGAAATAGTTCATAGGTTACAATCCAATGTCCAAATATCATATTCAGGGCATACCAGCATAACTAGGACCTCAGACTTGCGACTCAGACTTCCCCTGATGAAGCCTAAGCCAGGGATCTTTTATACAATTCATGTCTTTTGACAAGTTGGGAGTTCAAAAGGTAATTAGCATGATTTCGAAGGAGGTCCATCACTGGTACTTAGGTATAGAATTAACATAAGACAATTTGCTTATCCTCCACCATTCACAGATTATTTGCTATATATTTCAAAGAGAGATGGATAGACAGCTATCCCATGTTTACAATTCATTTCAATGGTAGGATGTTCTTCTCACTTTTGAATTATCAGAATATAGCATAGACAGGGACCATGATTACATTGTCGACCCTACTCATATATATGTAAATACACAAAAACACAAACATTATCGCCCTATGTCTTTTGAGGGTTATTTATTCTGCAGGATGTTTAACCCTTTCTAGCCATGCGTCACAACATCAGTTGCACTGGATGATGCAGTCTCAAAGTATATTTGGTGTGATTGTGTTTATACTCTACCTTTCTGCCTTGTGCCTGAATAGAGGCTATCTTTGGGGAACCCCAAATTGAGAGCACTGCACAGGGTGCCATCCATCCACATCATATCCCATAACCTCCTTCCCCACTCTGTATGGCATCAGGCATGAAACAAAGTTGCTTGATGCCAGTGCTGTGACAGTACCTTACCAAATTAGTAGCAGCCAGGGAAAGGTGGTAGAAATGTGGCAACAGTCAGTATGAAGTGGGGACAGGGAGAAACTGACAGAACAAGGGCCAATAGCTGCAAAAAACATTATTAGGGAAAGAGTAAAAGTGAAGGGACCTGCGGTAGGAAAAACTTCCCTCACATCAAGCTGAAATGGGCAAGCCGAAAGGTTATTCTGAGAATGAAGGTGTCTGCCTAACTCCAAGGTGCAAAAAACAAGATGCATGAACAGAACTTACCACACCCCTGCACCTCTAGTCTCATCCTCCAGGCAGCATTCATTATATCCTGCACTTCAGTAGAGGAAGCTGTCTCTATCTACCTCATTCTCCACTAATAGATGACCTATCTAAAACTTTGGTTCATGGAGACAGAAAACTCTGTGCCCTGTGCACCTTACAATTATGTGTTGGAGTGGGATGTCAGGAACTTCTTGCTTAAAAGATGATAAAAATTGGAGTGATTTCCCTGCTGCTTATTGATAGGGCCCTACCAAATTGACAGCCATGAAAAACATGTCATGGATCATGAAATCAGATCTTCTCTATGAAATCTAGCTATTGGAGGGGAGGGAAGGGGCAGGGCTGGGGGCACCCCAGCTGGAGCTCCTACTGTGCTCACAGCTCCAGCTGCTAGTCCCCTCCAGGCTGGGGAGGGATGGGACTTGCTCTTCCCCTGTACACCTTCTCTCAGGGAGAGCAGACCCATCTCCAGGTACCTCCCCTAGCTGCAGGAAGCTCCAGGGCTGGGCAGCAGCCACCAGAGGTGGAGGTGGGTCTGATCTCCCGCGTGCTGCTGGAAGTGCCCTGCAGCCGGGGGAGGTACCCATAGGTAGGTCTGATCTCCCCCCAAGAATGGCTGTGCAGGGGAAGACCAAGTCCTGTGTTCCTCAGCCCGGCTGGGACTAACAGCTAGGAGCCCCCAGCTGGGGCACTTCCAGCAGCATGGCAGAGATCAGATCCATCTTCACCTCCAGGAAGCTCTGGGGCTGCTGCCTTCAGATCCCTGCTCTAAAGGCAGCACAGAAGTGATGGTGGCAATCCTGCAACCTCCCTACAGCTATTTTGTGCCCCCCTCATGACCCCTTTTTTGGGTCAGGACCCTCACAATTACAGCACAGTGAAATTTCAAATGTAAACATGAAAGTGACTAATTTTCAAATCCTATGGCTGTGAAATTGACCAGAATGGACCATGAATTTGGCAGGGGCCTACTTATCGAGCTTACCCTCTCTCTGGATACTGCCATCTTCTCTGCCATTAATTCTATCCCTGGGGCTGATAGAAATAACTTTGAAGAGTGTATTGTTAAAAGTATCTGGTATTTTCAGCATTTCCCAGGGAAGGATACTCAAGGGCAGCACACTGTATGAGATCTCTATCATGCTCTCTACCCACGCCTAAAATAAACACAAGTTAAACATTGTGTTGCACTATCAGTATTTATTGTTCAGGTGCAAAGTATAAGCATTCCCAGCAAGAGCACTTACTACACATTTTCCCCCTTCCATTCTTGCCTCCCTTCTTGGTTCTGGTTATGAGAGAGCTTTTTAACCGGTAAAACAAATGAAGAGTTTGATGTGATGAACAAATGAATAGATTAGTCTCTCACTCCTTGTCTACAACACTCAGATCCATAATACATGTTTTTTCTCACAGGCTAAGGAGGAAATGTTTGACGGATCCTTGTTAAAATATTAGCAGCGTGTTACTAACATCACAGCATGTAACTTTAGTTTCCTACGGGGCAATATTTCTTATGAGAATTGACACTAATTTCTCCTCACCAGGCTTTTATTCTCACACTGGTAAATCTCTGTATCCAACTGTACCTAGTGCTTTAGTTATGTTGTATGTCATGGCATCTCCATTTTAGGAACTTGAGTGTAACGTGTACATACAGGAGGCACTTACTCAGTCAGTGTGCACAAAGAAATTTCAAATTGCTACCTACATCCCTGTCCCAGATGGGCTCTATCAAATACCTTGAATTGTAACTATCAATTTCTCAAAGCCAACAATTTCCTTTTTTTCAGAAAGTGACCAACACTGCCCACAGCATCCAAAAGCTTTCATGGTGGCATATTTTTAATCTTATTTCAGTTATTCACTAAATCCTGGGAATTAATAAGTGAGCAAAATAATTGTCTTTCACCAAGCCTCAGATGTTCGCTTTGCCCCTCCTTTAGAGGTTGAGAGCTGCTCTTATTTTCTAAAACATTGGGGATTGCTGAAGATCTTTCCTGAAAATTTCTCACTTTAGAACTTTTAAATTTCATTAAATAATACTAGATTCTGGGCAGTTGAAAAGGTACTGATGAACAATTGAGAAAGTCTGGGGTCTTAATGACAAGAATAGTAACATGCCAACATTGTATTTCAATACAGGACTGTTTTCTTAGCACCCCTATGGAGGAGGAGTATGCTGTATTACGGGGCCAGGGATGGGGTGCCCAGTACCACAGTGGGTGGAGGGTACTAATTATGGGGCAGTTGAGGAAACCTTCCGCTCCCTGCGGCAGTCTTGGCTGCTGGGACCCAGCTCTGGAAGTGAACAGGGCAGCACTGCAGGGCCAGGGTTGGGAGGGGAGTGGAAAGATGTACCTGTGAGTATTGGCCCCCTGCTGGACAGGGCCCCCTGCTGACTCCAGCTCTTTAGCATGGCCCCATCGTCTTTCCCTGTGTAGGCGCCACCTGGCAGGGCAAGTGGATGGGGCCGTGTGCCCTGGAACTGCACTGAAGGGCCAGGGCCAGGAAGGGGCTCTGTCTGGCATGGGGGTCAGCACTCCTGGAGTATAGCCTTCCATTCCCTGCTCACAGAGTCTCTGCCAATATCTCCAGCAGAGGAGCATAACTGCTGGTTGGTGGCAGCTGAGACCACCTGCACAGAGCCCTGTCCACTTCCCCTGCTGGACAGAGCCCTCTCCTGACTCCAGCCTTTCAGCATGTCCCCAGTCAGGTCTTTGTGCCCCTCCGATAACCTTATCACATGCCCCCTGCCCCGCCGGGGCCACACCCCATAGTTTGGGAACTTCTGCGCTACAGGTACATTGGTTCAGTAAATCATGGGACCAATTCTCTGATTTTACAAACTATATAATTGAAAAGTGAGGTAATAATAAAACTGGCTTTACATAATGAGAATATGTGTAATATGTTGAAATACAGGATAAAAGGCGTCCCGTACCGTTTTAGTACGGGGCAGGTAATTTTCTTTTTAAATAAGGGACGTCCCTTGTAATATGGAACTGTTGACAACCCCAGATAAAAAGTATCTTGTGTTGCTGACTGCAATTAGTGTATCAATTAATCCTACCAAAGAGAAAAAGAAAATATATACAGAAAAGAAATTCAGCATGTGTTTTTGTCAGGAATATTCGCAAAAAGAAAAGGAGTACTTGTGGCACCTTAGAGACTAACAAATTTATTAGAGCATAAGCTTTCGTGAGCTACAGCTCACTTCATCGGATGCATTTGGTGACTAGAATATTGGTGTCAGGAATATTGGATCCCTCCACAGCTGCTAAGCTGATCACTTTAAGGAAGGGCTGAATAGGCACTGAATTAAACTGGAGAATGAATGAGAGAGGAAGAGTGAGAGCGTATATCAAAAGGCTGTATAGACATCATCCAGAGCCCAATCAAAACAGGACAGATCTATTCGTTCATCACATACACTCATGCATACATTCAAAAGTAGAAATAATATAAAAACACTTCATAAAAAAATTAAACATTCCTCCTTCCTTTCCTTCACTTTAAACTTCAGCTAAATTAAATTTCTAAAACAAAAATTGCAATGATAAACCAAACCTCTGTAGCTTACAACAATATTACTGTAATTGACGTAAAGATATAAGAACACCTGCATGTTGAACACTAAGGACAAGACAGGGAGCTACTCCTCTTTCAGAACCTGGCAATGTTGCTTCTCAATCAATCCAGGTCACCGGAGCAAGACAAGAGATGTTCTCTTTCTTCTTTCAATCTAAGCATGGTTTCAGCACCCTGTAAGGCGCTGAAGTTTTGGAGCCAGATCTAGAGCCTATTGAAGTCAATGACAGTCCTTGGCTCAGGCGCATAGAAAGGGGAAACCAGGACCAGACCTGGTAAAATGTACATTTAAAAGATGACTCAGTTGCTTTGAAATTCATAGATTCACATTTTGTGTTTTGTCATATTTGTGTTTGATAATTGTATAATCTTACCAAGATAAATCAGCCATGCTGGAAGCAGATATCAAATTGTTTGAATCAGCCTCCTTGTCCCCCTGTCTTACATCTGCCAACATTTAATAATGTAGACAGACTTTAACAATCAGGATGTCTAACATCTATTTAATAAGATAGTATTGGCCTTTTCTTTAAGTGTACTATTTTTGCCATTTTAATAACCTGAAGGAATAGTTAGGGAAGTGAGTCAGCTGACTGCCCAAGAGAGACAAAACAAACCAAACAAAGGAGTAAAATTGGTGGAAGTAAGATACAGACGAAAGGGAGAGGGAAAGAAAAAGAAAAGAGAGGTGTATAAATGTCAAATAGAAGGAGCAGTGAGTAAGTTAATATAACTCTGGTGGTTATGTGGGGGGTCGGGGGATGGAAAGAGAAAGGAGTGGTTACTCACCTTATGCAGTGACTGGACTTTGAGATGTGTGTCCCCGTACGGGTGCTCCACGTCAGGTGTGCTCGCACCCTTTGTGCTATTAATTGGAGATTTTTGGTAGTAGTGCTTGTTTGGCCCATGCATGCACTCTATACTTCCTTGTGCCCCTTTCCAAGGCTATATAGGGCTGCGCGCATGAACTGCCCTCAGTTCCTTCTCTACCATAAAGTCCCCAGAGGAAACTCTAAAGCAGTGGGGAAGGAGGGTGGTAGTGGAACACACATGGACACACGTCTCACAGAACGCCAGTCACTGCATAAGGTGAGTAACCGCTCCTTCTTTCTTCAAGCAGTGTCCCTCTGAGTGATTCACTTCAGGTGACTACCAGGCAGTACACCCAGCTGGAGTAGAGGGCTTATTCAGAATACTGCACCACTGCATAATGCTTGGAAAAGGTATGTATGGAGGTCCAAATGACAGCCTTACAAATGTCCAGAATAGGAACATTCTTAACTAGTGCAATAGATGTGGACAGAGATCTTGTGGAATGGGCCAATATCCTAGAAGGAGGCTGTCTGCAGATTCATAGCACAATATAATACTATTAGACATCCACCTGGAGAGTATCTGGGTGGAAATCACTGAACCCTTTAAACCTATGCACAATAGTCACAAACAGTCTGTGTGATTTCAGAAAAGACTTAGTTCTATCCAAATAAAAGGTAATGCCCTCCTTTAACAGGGTCTGCTACTCAGCTGTCAGTGGCGCCTCGGCATGGCTCATCTGGGGAATTAGCTTGCCATTGTCCCCGTCCCATCCAGTGGTTGCTCAGCCCATCATCTCAGGGTTTGTCTATGTTACCCGCTGGATCAACGGGCAGCAATCAATCCAATGGGGGGGTCGATTTATCGCTTCTAGTCTACACCCAATAAATCAACCACCGAGCGCTCTCCCGTCGACTCCGGTACTCCACTGGAGGGGAGGCGCAGACAGAGTCAACAGGGGAGCGTCACCTGTTGACTTACCACAGTGAAGACACAGCGGTAAGTAGATCTAAGTATGTCGACTTCAGTTACGTTATTCACGTAGCTGAAGTTGTGTAACTTAGATCAATCCCCTCCCCCCAGTGTAGACCAGGCCTACAGCACTCACTCTGTGGCCCCTCTCTCACTAGTCAGGAGCTGCAGCGCCTCTCCTTCATGGCTTAGCCAACTTGCCAAGTCACACTCCTCCTCCTATTCCGGGTCCCATGAGAGACCAAGTCTCAGGCAGTCTCCATATCCACTGCACTGATTGCACCACTCTCGCCGTGGCTAGTAGAGGAACTTGGGCCTGCCCTCTTCTCTGGGTTCCAGTCCAAGGACCCTTGAACGAGTAGTGCATGTTCTATACTTTCTGACTTTATTGCTCCTTCCTTGGACCACTTCTGACACTGCCTTTTTCAGGCTCCTACTTCCCCCCTTGTATCAGGGAGTCTGACTACAGGCTCACCTCATTGCAGCACCATCTATACTCAGCTCCTAGGCTTTATAGAGGCCCTGCCTGTTTCTGCCCAGGTGAGGTTTCATTCCCAATTAAGCCTTATTGTGTCCTATGCTCCCCTCCAGGTGTAGCCTATAGCTAACTGCCACTGGCCTCTCTTGCCTACATTAATTCCTCCAGGGCTAGTGCCGGATTAATGTCTCATCACACCGCCTAACATCCAAAGTGTATAAAATGGCTTTCTCTCTGTACTGATGTGGCTTGGGGGAAAAAACCTGGAAGATGGATAAGCAGGTTGATGTGAAACTCAGATGACATCTTGGGCAAAGATTTAGGGTGTGGGTATAACACTTCGTCCTTGAAAAATATTATAAATGGAGGGTCTGCTTTTAGAGCCCTTATTTCCCCAACCCTTCGAGCAGAGGTGATAGCCACCAAAAAAACTGTCTTCCAAGATAAATTAATGAGAGAAGAGATGGCCTCTTCCCATTGGCTCAAAGGGGGGCCATAAGGCATCTAAATTCTAAATTCAAGTCCCAGATAGGAATGAGTTCCTTAGTTGAGGGAAAAGGTTCCCCAATCCGCTGAGAAACCTTACAATTGTACGATAAGCGAAGACTGAGAATCCCTCAACCAGGGGAATGAAGGGCTGTTATAGCTGCCAGGTGAACCCTGACAGAGCTCATGGATAATTTTGTCTAGTTTTTAGCTTTAAGAGGTAATCAAGGATGGCAGAGAGAGAAGAGTAAGCAGGTGGAACACTTCTCTTGACACACTCAAGGCTGAACCTTTTCCACTTGTGGGGGTAAGTGTATCTTGCAGATACGTGTTGTACTTTCTTAGAACAATTAGACTCTAGTCCCATGAACCATCGAGGAGCCAAGCTTTGAGACAAAGAATGTTCAGGTTGGCGTGAAGAGTCCGACTGGCATCTTGGAAAAGAAAATGAGGAATGGATGGAAGGCTGATTGCCTGCCAAATAGCTAGGTGATTCAGGCAAGGATACCATATTTGTCTGGCCCACGTTGGGACTGTTAATATGATCCTGTCTTAGTCATGCTTGATCTTGTTTATCACTTTCAGAAACGGGCATTGGGGGAAAATACAGGCATCTCCCAAAGAGAGAGGACCCAAACCCTCCTTGAGCAAAAATGTTTCCGTCTCCAATTCCCACTCATAGTTCTGGGAGATGTCTCTGCTGATGTCATCTGCTCACCTGTTTTGTATCCCTGGAAGGTAAGTTGCTAAAATAAGGATGCAATTGGCTATGCACCAATTTCAGAACTTTACCTCTTTGTCACAAAGAGAAGGGAATCTGGCCCCTCCTCATCGGTTCGTATAGAATATGCAAGCTATATTGTCTGTCAGGATTTTTAGGGACCTGTTTTTGATTAAAGGCAGAAAGTGGATACAGTCATTCCTGACTGCCCTCAGTTCAAGGATGTTGACATGTAGCTATGTCTCATGGGCAGACTATTTGCCCTGAGAAATGTGAGTCCCCAAGTGCACCCCCTAGACCATCATGGATGCATCTGTCATGGTGATAGAGGGAGGAAGCTGAACACACGGAATCCTCACATATTGTCTGGATCCTTCCACCAATTGAGAGAGTCTCATACCTGATGAGGAACCGACACCATGGGCGGTGGGTATAATAGGTCAGATGCAGCACACCTCCCTCTGGAGGCACGCCGCTGGCCTGTTGCCTTTGGAATGCCACTGCCAAAAGGATGCCCAGAATGAGGCCCAATATCCTGCTCTTTCTCCCATGGCCCTGCCCATGCTGCTCCTCTTTCCACTGTAACTCTACCTCTCCCCTGGAACTTGGGGTGGCTCTGACTGGCTGGCAGGCCATGGCAGTTAGTGGCCAAGGACTCAGAGGCTTGGCTGGTGCTCCTCTGGGCCTGGTGGAGGGCTCGGAACTCCTCTGGCTCCAGCGGGTGAAAAGGGGTGGAAAGGGCAGGGTATGGGCAGGGCCTTGAGCGGAAGAGGTCAGGCAGGGGGCTAGCCTGCCTGAATGGGGGGTTCTTGTGCCACCCATGACTTCTAGGCCAACTGGTTGAGTAGAATTTAATCACCCTTTCTAGTTCTAGGACAACAGGCCCAGGTCCTGGGTTCAGGGCCTAGGTCCTGGCCCTCTTGTCTGATGCCTTGCTTTGGGATGTTGGACGTTACCATCCAGCCGCCCTAGACTCTAAAGCCAGTGTTTCCTGAGCCCCCCTGTTGCTTACACATGCTCCCTCAGAGTTCTACCTAGGCTGTGACAGTCTTGGCTTCTAATGTAATGCCTTCAGAGACTAGGTGGCAAGAAAACAAGGAATACAGGCTTAGCAGAGAAATTTCTTAACATTAACTTTATTCTTAAAGCTCTTGACAACTCTTTGAAAATAACAGAAGACTTTAGATGCACCCTCCCTTAGTTAGAGGTCACCGATTCTTGTGAGTTTGTGGTTCATCAGCATTTCAGACTGGGTAGAGGCTCTCCTGCAAGTCTTTCTTACATATGACAATGGTCGGCTGCCCCCTGTGCTTATATAGGATCCCTGCTTTGTATCATGTACCCAACCCATAGGCTATGGCTACACTAGAGAGATTACAGCAGTGCAGCTGCACCACTGTAAACTTTCTAGAGTAGCCACTCTAAGCTGATGGTAGAGAGCTCTCCAATCAACTTAATTAATCCACCCTCAATGAGTGGTGATAGCTATGTCGGAGGGACATAGTGCTGTCCACAGTGATATTTAGGTCATTGTAACTTATGTTCCTCAGGGCAGGGTGTCACCGGGCCAGTACACCCCATCACCCTGGGGGTGGGGCAAGGGTGTGTTATTCCTTCCCCCCACCCATGTTAAAGCCAATGAGGCTGCACGCAGCCTCAGGGTCGCTTAGTCCAATGGCCAGAGTCAATACAACCACCCTTGGATGCAGGGTAGTGCAGCCTCGCAGCCGGAGTCAATATAATCACCTTCCATTGCAGCGTAGTGTGGCTTAGTGGTCAGCAGCTGGGGGGCCTCACCATGGGGATGGTGGCCCCGGTAAGAGGATCCGGATCCACCTGACTCCATGAGGCCCTGACCCAGGGCCCTAATAGTGGCAGAGTGGTCCGCCACTGGGTCAGCGGGGAGTCCCACCAAAACACGCTGACCTCATGAGGGTGGGAAGTACCATTCATCCATCCTCCCTGGATGGCTTCCTACCTGCTTGCCTGTAGCAATGGTCCATAGGGCCCTCCAGGCTCCTTGGCACAGTATGCTCCCTGGGGTTCCGCTGGCCACAGGCCTCTGGTCTGGGTCTTGGGCTCTTCAGCTCCCGTAGGCAAGGGCTGTAACAGCTCCTGGGCTGGACGCCCTACCAAGTGTCCTTCCTCCTTAGCAGTCAGCCCAGACTGAGCTAGGCTTCACCCTTTTATACTGCAGCAGCAGTCGGAGCATGCCCAACAGAGTCGAGGGGGGGGCATGGCTTCTGCTGCTAAGAGCGCTGACTTAACCCCTTCCGCTCCAGTGCAGGGACAGTACACCCCGTCACAGTGGGGTTTATTCACACCCCTAAGTGGTAGTGTAGACACAGGCTCAGTTTAAAGTCATACTTGCCCCACATCCTTGCAGGACCATGTGAATTGAAAGTGCACCACTTTATGGAGGGCAAATAACCTTAACACACCAAAGAATTCAGACCGTTAGGTTTATCCTGTATTATCAATAAATAGTTACATCTTACATCATGAGAAAGTACTCTGAAGTATTTTTGCACTAGCCATTGGGTGCATTAAATAACATGTGATTAACTCATAAACCTTGATAGTTCCTTTTCTCATAACCATATTGCTCCACATGGAACCTTTAGCAGAAAAGGGAAAGTGATGTAGTAGCTTGTAACAATTCTGGGAGTTAGGTTAGGTTCAAAATAGAACTCCCCTTGCTGTGCTGACCACTTGTTCAGAGTATACCCTATTTCAATAAAAATGTTTGTGAATGATCGTACAGTAACTCCTCACTTAACGTCCTAGTTATGTTCTTGAAAAATGCAACTTTAAGCGAAAGGATGTTAAGTGAATCCAATTTTCCCATAAGAATTAATGTAAATGGGGGGTTAGGTTCCAGGGAAATTTTTTTTGCCAGACAAAAGACATTAGATACATATACAATATAAGTTTTAAATAATTTTAAAACAAACAATTTAATACTGTACTCACCAATGATGATTGTGAAGCTTGGTTGAGGCAGGGGTATAGTGGAGTAGGGGCATTGGGTTCGCCCCATTCCGCCCACCCAAGGCTCCTGCTGAGGAGTGGGGTCAAAGTGCAGGGGGCTTACCCCGTTCTGCCTGCCTGGGGCTCCTGTCCCTCTCTGCCCACCTGGCATTCCACCCAAGGAGCAGGGTCCGGGTGCCAGGCGGGTGGAACAAGGCAAGCCCCTGCACCCCGACCCAGTCCCTGGTAGAAGCATCACGTGGCAGGAGCCAAACAACATTATAAGGGAACATTTTAGGACTTTAAAGGAGTATGTTCTCTAATAGGTCAGCGACCTAATAGCGAAACAACGTTAACTCAGAGGATATTAAGCGAGGAGTTACTGTAAAATAAAAATTAAGAAGAGAGGAACTCACAAGATGTGTAAGTAACATAAGCATCTCTCAGGGAATGTCTGCACTGCAGAACGAGTCCCATGACAGTGAGTCTCAGAGCCAGGGTTAACTGACCCAGGCTCATATGGCTCATGCTACAGGGGCTAAAAATAGCAGTGTAGATGTTTGGGCTTGGGCTGGAACCCAAGCTCAGAAACCCAGGAAGAGGGGTGGATCTCAGAGTCCAGGCTCCAGCCTGAGCCTGAAGATCTACACTGCTATTTTTAGCATTTATCTGCGGAAGCATGTTTTGGGGTGAATATACAATGAAAAAGGTTCATCTGGTTTACTATAAATGGATCAGAGATACTAGCCTTTACTACAGGAATCAGTAAGGAAGTAGAGTGGGATCAGCAACTGACTCCAGTTTCCTTCACAAGGGAGAAATGAGACATGCCACTGTGCTGGCATCCCTCAAAAGGAGCAAGCCATATTGCTATTGGGCAGGCTGAAGTACACCTTGCTCCTTTTCCCTTGCAGTATGTGCACCAGATTGAAGAGCTTGGTTTGTTTATTTGATTTAGCTGTTAGGAAAATGAAAGCAGCATCCTGTTCTTGTTAGGTATGTGTAAGAAGGAGTTATTGACTGGAGAGCACTATCTGGTTTTAATTTTATTACCTGGCCTACACTGCAGCTTTCAGCTAAGTGAATTCCAAAGCACTATACAAACTCCCTGCTATACAAATACTGAATATATGAATGTCTCTGTATACCACTAAAGTACAGCCAGTTCTGGGATGTGCCACAACAACAGTTTAGCAATGCACAGCAATATTACTCCATCATTTAATGCAGGAAGTGAAGATAGCAGTTCTCAAACTCTAACCTGTGGATCACTAGTGATCCGTTAAACACTAACAGGTGGTCTACAGCGAGTAACAGATCACACGGTGCTGGTTCTTCTCCTTGATTCCAGCAACTAAATTGCATTAAAAGAAGCTTAAAATATTAAATATCTCACTGATATCACCTGCCTATGTAAGCAATTGCTGTAATTATCAGAGGGATGTACTATAAATGCAAATTGGAGTGGAAGTGGTCCCTGCAATCACGAATGGAAGGAGAGGTAGTTCATGAGACAATCTTTATTAAGATGTTGTCCCACTGAAAAATTATCTACTTATAATTGAAGGGGGAATTTAACTAGGCAGATAGAATTATCCATGTCAGAATTTGGGCTGGATTTACTCTACTACTCTCACAAAGAGTGCTAGGCAGTCAAGGTCTTAATTTTCACTCTCATCCATAAGATGGTAGATCAGCATTCCCCAACACTACAGGGATGGAATCAATAATGCCTCAAAAGAGTGCCATTTACTAAATGCTACTTCCTGCAGTACCTGACTTTTCCCCAGAGGTCTTTGCTATTCAACTACGGACCCAGCATGATTTTACCTGGATTATGAGATCACATGTTAAAATGGTATTGCTGCAAGCATAGCAAAGGCTATAATGGGACTTAACAAAATTTCATGATCTAAGACTATACAACAATAAAAATAAGTAAGAAGAGCACGTGCAGTTACGCTAGCTGGGACAACAGTTACCTCATCTCATGCTTCATGGCACAAACTGACCACCTCCAGAGGCCAGGAAGAAAAACAACATTTATAATTAATTGTGATATAGGAGGGACTTACTCTCCTCTCTGAGGTACCTGGCATTGGTCCCTGTTTGAGGCAGAGTACTGGATTAAATGAACCAACAATTAGTTTCAGGAGGGAAGGAGCTGGAGTACCAGACTAGACAGAATACATGCCTGCTGCAGTATGGAAATCCCTATATTCAGTTACTGGCCAATCTAGTGGCTTGAGAAAGCCAGGTGCATTGCCATTCATACAGAATCAGTGTTTGGGTTCCAAGTTCACTGGGAGGGGGGGTTGGTTCCGAGGGACAGCACACTCAGCCCTTGGAAATGAGCATGCTAGTTTCTCACAAGTTTCATCTTCTGACAGATATTTGGAATAACATCCAGTCATGCTCCACCAGAAAAAAATATCAGAAATTAAATGGAAACTATGCCAGAAACCCGGTTCTGCATGAATTATTTTAATGAACCAAATACCAGGTGAGATGTATACCTGACAGGGAGCTGCTGATAGCCAGTACAGGGAGGAGAATGGCTGAGGGCAAGTTGAAAAAAAGGCAAATTAAATGCATTAAAATATTCCCTCCTCCTAAAAGAGCCAACCAAACCACTCCAGTAATTAACAAATCTTAATTTCAGGTGCTAAAATAATCTTTTCCATTTAATTTCTTAATACAATTGGGTCGCAAAATGTCAATACAGTGAACAAGCCACCACAAAGAGAGCTGGCAGCAAATCCTATGGACTTCACTCTAAACTTCTCTTCACGCAGCTTCTGAGACAGAGACAATAAGAATGGAAAGTAACGGAGAAGGAGGTGACCTTAGAGAGAGAATTCTTTGCTACCCAGCCTTTCCTCAGATATTGGACCTCCCTCTCCAGACCCCCAGTTTATTTCCATGCTCATTGTGCTGCACAGATCACTTTCTCAGTGCTTCTGTGAATGCTTTAATCCCATGACTGTGAAGGTAGCAGCAGTCAGTTTTTCATAGACTAGGAACATGAGTGCAGCAGTGAGGACGGTCTGCAGGAGCTTTGCTTCAAGGCCTTTGTAGAGTCCCACCAATCCAAAACGCCTAAGAAGAAACAGGTTTGACAAATGTGAAGTTTTCTCTAAGCAAATTACAGCACTAATGAGAAATGCTGCCTGCATTGATAGTTCTGCATGCTGAAGCTCTTCCTCTATCCCTAGAAAAGGGACAAAGCATGGGAAACTGAACAAGCTTCTCACACACTCTACCCCACCAGAATACTTCATATTTTGTTGAGGAAAGTAAGTCAGTTTCCATGGCATAGTCAACTTTTGGCCTCTATGCAGAGATTGTCAGCAAAGAAGCCAGTTACGATGCAGACACTTGCCTGTCAGACTTATCGGCCAACTAACTAACAGCCTTAGAGCAGCACTGACCTACAGTAGCTACTCACCTATTACTAATTAAAGTTAGAAGTTAAATTACAGACACAGAATTAGGATTACTTATCCTATTCCCAGTCTCCTCAGCTACTTAGATTTGAAACATATGGGCTCAATAGAGAAGGGTAAACATTCTATGCAGGAAACTTAACTCTTTTCTAGAGGAGAGGCTGACTAAGTTGCTATCTATAGAATCACCTCACTCTGAACAACATGCAGATATTTAATTTGAAAGTTGTTACTTGCTCTCCCATCCCTGTTTTGCAATAGTCAACAAGTGGAATTGGGTTACTAGTTCAAGTGGGTGAAAATAAATAATGGTCAGGCCCAGCAATATTAACTGCCAATATGTTAAAAGCCCATTCTTTTGTGGGAGGATATGCGTCATTAAGACAGGAACTAGAAAGCTCACCTTACTCTCTGTCGAAGAAGATAGAGAACATTCTTAAGACTGCCTAGTGTCCGGTTTTCAGGGTTCAATCTGTGCCGTCCAAACTGAAAGGGAAAGGAAAGAAACAGTGTTAACAATTTATTGGGATTATTTCCTCCTAACCATAACCCTCACTGACAGACCAAGAACCCTAATGAACAGGTAAAATGCAGAGAGGCTACTAAATTCTAAGGTAATTTCTAGGATTGATTATCCTACATCTATTTTCATGTCTTCCAGCGTGTGCTGTCAAAAGGTTGCAATCAGTGCAGAAGAGTGTGGCCAAAGCTTTTACTGACCTAGTTTATTTGATATCATACTTCCAGCATTAAAACATTGTTTGCTACAGGTGAAATCTTATTGATTTTAAACTCCAGTTCCACTCCAATCATAAAAAGAAAAGGAGTACTTGTGGCACCTTAGAGACTAACAAATTTATTTGAGCATAAGCTTTCGTGAGCTACAGCTAAGTGAGCTGTAGCTCATGAAAGCTTATGCTCAAATAAATTTGTTAGTCTCTAAGGTGCCACAAGTACTCCTTTTCTTTTGCGAATACAGACTAACATGGCTGCTACTCTGAAACTCCAATCATAAACACAGAACTACACAATGCTATTATGTTTCATTGACTCCCTGTAAAACAATTCTCATTTTCAAGATTATTTTTCTAATTACCAATCCTGCAAAAATCAATCTGGGATCCGAAATTCAAGCCGAGTTCTTTCTGGCTTGTGCATCACTGAGTTAAAGGTTCACCAGGACAGATTACGCCCTCCCATCTATGCAAAGCCATTAACTTCAGTGCAATTACACAGGTGTAAGCAAGGGCAGAACTTAGTGCTAGAACTGGAACTTCATTTACAACTGTACTGATGATTAAGGCTAAGATTTAATCATGGGTATTATTAGTAAAAGTCTTGGACAGGTCACGGCCCGTAACCTGTCCATGATTTATACCATAAATACCTCTGATTGAATCTTTCTTTTGGGGGGCGGGGGCGCTGTGGGTGGATGGGAGCCCGGAACACCAGCTGCAGGGGGAGAGCCCCAGGGGACTCCATGGCACCAGCTGAGGGGGTGGGGCTTACTGCTACTCTGGCCACGGCCGGGGGGTAGGGAGGGAGGGAAAAGAGGAGCCCCGCTGCTCCGGCCGCCCCAGAATCGCAATGGCTACTCCCGCTGCCCTGGGACTGCTGTTCGGGCGGTCCTCAGGGCCAGCTGCATCGGCCGCTGCTCGGGTGGTCCCTGAGGCCAGCTGCCCAGGCCATCGGTTGGTACCACTGGCTGTGAGGCTGCCCGAGAGGCTGGCTGCAAAACCACTCCAGCAGTGGCTAGTGTAGCTGTCCCAAGGGCCGCCCGAGCAGCTGGCTCCAGGTCCAGCTGCTCGGGCGGTCCTAGAGTCAGCCACACCGGCTGCTGCAGAAGTCACAGAGGTCACAGGAAGTCACAGAATCCGTGACTTCCATTACGTCCGTGACAAATACAGAGCGTTATTGATGATCCATGCTCCATGCAAACATCCAACTAATTCTACCACACTTGGCTCTACAGTGCTAAATACTTAGTATTAAAGTAAGCAGATATGACTTTGAATAGTTACTACAAATTTTATCTCTATTATATTACTACACCAATGTCAACATGTATAGCTACCCAAGCTAAAATAAAGGTATTCATATTACATGCTGCAGGATGTACTGACTGCTTCCAAAGATCAGGACTGAGCGATTCCCTCACCACTCCAATTAGTGTACAGCACTGGGCAATTGGCTAGGTCAGGGGTGGCCGACCTGTGGCTCCAGAGCCACATGCAGCTCTTCAGAAGTTAATATGCGGCTCCTTGTATAGGCACTGACTCCGGGGCTGGAGTTACAGGCACCAACTTTCCAATGTGCCAGGGGGAGCTTACTGCTCAACCCCTGGCTCTGCCACAGGCCCTGCCCCCACTCCACCCCTTCCCACTCCCTCCCCTAAGCCTGCTATGCCCTCGCTCCTCTCTCTCTGAGCCTCCTGCATGTCACGAAACAGCTTATCAGGAGGTGCGGGAAGGAGAGGGAGGCACTGATCGGCGGGTCTGCCGGTGGGTGGGAGGCGCTGGGTGCGGGGGGGCTGCTGATGTATTACTGTGGCTCTTTGGCAATGTTCATTGGTAAATTCTGGCTCCTTCTCAGGCTCAGGTTGGTCACTCTTGAGCTAGGTGCATTATTTATGAGTTCACTTTCCTCTGATGTGTCAAATATTGGCCACCGCTGAAAGCAAGTAGTGGTTTGACTAAGTAAAGCAAACCTTATGTATATTATTTGCTTTTTTAGTTTACCTTCCATCACTTGGTCTTTAGTATTTAGTTTTTAAATTTTATTTTCTGTGGTAATGGAACCTATTTTCTATTTATATTCAGAATCCACATTTTATGCAGTCTTTAAATCCACATTTTATGCAGCCTTTAAATTTTAAGGTGCCTCAACAGTTTTGTGAAAGACACTACATAAATGTGCTATATTGTAATTACTATTACCTGCTTATGAGACTGCCCTATCCCTACTGAAGTTCCGGCAGGCTCCACTGGCAAGGCAACACAAAAGCCCAAGTCTAGGCTCTTACAAATGGTAAGACCTGCCAATGACCTTCAACATAATCAGCAAGATAAGAGAAGTCCGTCTAGCAAAGACTCTTGAATAGAGAGGTCTTGGGTTGTTCAGTAGTGGCCTCCAGAGGCAGAGCTGCCTTCGCCTGGAGTTAGATGGACCTATTTTCAGTATAACTAATACTCACCCGTAAAATTGATTGTACTGTCTGCATGGGGTAGGTGATGGTGGTGGCAACTGCCTTAGCTACTGCACCAATGACGAATGCATCCAAAGAGGTAAGCTGTTCAACAGTGTAAGGAAAATATTACTTGCATGAAGAAACAGATCAGATGTTACAGTTTTATACCTATCACCATAACGTCTGAGTGCTTTCCACATAAAATCAATAGCAAAATCCCTAGTGGACTTCATGAATATCTGACACTTCTCCCGTTTCAGGGTCAAAACTATAAATAAATCTGCACAGTTAGAGAGAGGATTTACAACAACCTCTTGCATATCTCCTTTTTCCTTTCATATAATTGCTATTACTGAAACCCAGTGGGAGGAGCCACATGACTAGAATGTTTTAAAGACACTGGATACACCCTATTTAGCAAAAAGAGTGGGTAGAAGGGGAGGGGGATGGCACTCTACCATTACGAGCTTTAAAGTTATGCACAACTGAGACGAACAGGATCTGAACTGCTTATGGTTCAATGGTCTGATAAATCACAAGATGAGGTACTGGTGGAGGTCTGTTACAGGCCATTAAAACAGATAAGGGAATAGGATGAGCAGATCCATAAACATCTATCTGTAATCCTCGAATATTAGGATTGGAAGAGACCTCAGGAGGTCATCTAGTCCAACCTCCTGCTCAAAGCAGGAACCAGCACCAACTAAACTGTCCCAGCCAGAGCTTTGTCAAGCCAGGTCTTAAAGTCTAGAAACACTGAGTTATCAAGGGTTATTTCCATCATGGAAACATATGTTAGAGGTCTCATGCTGCCATTAGTAAAGCATCCTTGAGATCTAAAAATTATAGATGGTAACTTTCTAGCACAAAAAAAACCCAGTGCGTCAAACATATAGAATTACCCCAAGTTGGTTGCACTATTAGACTTCAGTCTAACCAATAAAGATGAACTGATCATTGAACTAAAAACTGATGGTTGCTCAGATGGAAGTGATCAAACACTAATTTCATTCGTTGTGTGCCAACAGAATGTAGTCCTGACCCGTAATATATACGCTCTTGGTGCTTTAAAAATGAACAAATTCTCAGTGCCAAAAACAAACATGAGAAAAATTGAGTGGGAGGAAACATTTAAACATAAAAATAAAAGTGATAATGGAGAGTTATTTAAGAATGCTTTTTTAAATGCCCAGGAAACCCACAAATCTCTAATCACACTGTGACAGTCTATACTTTGCTGGAGCGTCCTGTAACCCCCATATTCCTCGTTTATATATAATTGTGATCTTGCATATAAAGCATGCCATGTATGGTATCGGGGAAAGGTTATGATCTGCTGGAAGCCATTGTTCTATCTAAATATATATATATCATCAATGCATACGAAATTATAAGAATTGTGTTATATGGTTTTCACTAAAATATGCTGTGGTTTGGGAAGCACCCAGATACTTGCTCAAAGGAGACAATGATAAGAGAAGAGGTAACCAACAGATGCTGAACAGATATCACCAGCCATTTTCCAGCGGAGGAGTTACAATTCAATGACTCACTCACAGGAGACACACCAGGGTATTGCTTCACCTTGTGACTCAGCAATGCTCTCCAGACATGCCTGGACTTGTATTCTACAAGTACATGGACTAAGGATATAAAACAGAACATAGTGGCCACATGCTTTGCCTTTCTCCTGCCCCCATCTATGCTGCAAGCAACAAAGAGACTCAGAAGACTGGACACTCCAACAGAGGAGACTGGCCCAGGTTTAAGGGACAAACCAGTATACTAAGGACTGCAGTATCCAGCGGGGTCAGAAAAACTATTTAATCTAGATGTTGCCCAGTCTAATAGGGTTGAGAGTTTAGACTACGAGCTTAAATTTTCTTTTCTTTTGGTAACTAACTCTAACTTTTTGCCTATCATTTAAAATCTATCTTTTGCAGTCAATAAATTGGTTTAACTGTTTTATCTTTACTAGTGAGTTTGCCTGAAGTATGTGGTAAATCTGCTCAGGTTTGCAAAGGCTACTGTATATCCACTTTCCATTGATGAAGTGGGGAACAATTAATAAATTTGCACTGCTCATCGTGAATAGTGCAAGACGGTATGTTCCTGAAGTACAAAGCTGGGAGCTGGGGGGCTTTGGCTGGTGCCTTTCTTTGGGTGATTCATGAGTGGCTCTGGGAGCACTCATGCAATCTAGCTGGGTGTGGGGCTGCATATGCGGTTGTGCTGAGTAATAATGGTGCCTGAAGGCACTAGCAAAGCATTGCAAGAAACAGCACAGGCTGGAGAGTTAAGGGGGCACAGCGGTCCCACAGTCCCAGACTGCACCCTGGGGATCCCGTGACACACATAAAAAGGCTTCTTGTGTGAAAAGAAATCCTAGTAAAAAGAGTAAATGAAAGTATCAATTAAAATAAAAAAGAATACCTATAACAAATGGAAAAATGGGGAAGTGGATAGCAATGAGTATAAATCAGCAGTTAGGAAATGCAGACAGTTGACAAGGGAAAATGAAGTTAAAAAAAAAATTATGGTCAGTAGGATTAAGGACAATAAGGAATTCTTTAAATTTTTCAGGAACAAATAAAATCCTAACAATGGTATAGATCCAATAGTGCAGGGGTTCTCAAACTGGGGGTGGGGACCCCTCGGGGGTCACGAGGTTATTACATGGGGGGTTGTGAGCTGTCAGCCTCTACCCCAAATCCCGCTTTGCTCCCGCATTTATAATGGTGTTAAATATATTATAAGGGGGGGTCACACTCAGAGGCTTCTGTGTGAAAGGGGTCACCAGTACAAAAGATTGAGAACCACTGCAATAATAGATAAGGATGGTAAAATTGTTAATAGTAATGCAGAAAAGGCAGAAGTAGTCAATAAATATTTCTGTTCTGTATTTGGAATGAAGCAGGCTGATGTATTCATATCTTACAGAGATAAGGAAATACTTTCTATTCCATCAATACCTATGGAAAATTTTAAAGCGCAACTATTAAAGTTAAGCATTTTAAAACTGGAAGGACCAGATAATTTGTATCTAAGGGTATTAAAAGAATTGGACAAAGGACCACTGATGTTGGATCTGAACCACTGATGTTGATCTTTAACAAATCTTGGAATACTGAGGAAGCTCCAGAGAATTGGGAAAAAAGGAAATGTTCTGCCAATATTTAAAAAAGAGTAAATGTAATGACCCAGGTATAGGCTGGATAGTCTGACATCACTCCCAGGCAAAATGTGGGAAGGTTGATATGGGATACGATCTGTAGATAATTTTAAAAAGGAAGCATAGTGAATGCCAATCAACAGGGTTTTATGGAAAATAGGTCTTGTCAAACAAACTTGGTACTGTTTTTTGATGAGCTTACAAGTTTGGTTGATAAAAGATAATTTTGTTGACATAATATACTTGGACTTCTGTGAGGCACTGATTTAGTCCTGGATGACATTCTGATAAAAAATTAGCTCTATACAAAAATCAATGTAGCCTATATTAAATGAATTAAATAGGTCATAAAAATTGCAAATGGGGAATCATCCTCCTCGGGGGATTTCTAGTGGGGCCTTGGGGGAATCTGTTCTTGGTTCAATGCTATTCAGTATCTCTGTCAATAATCTGGAAGGAAATATAAAATCAATGCTGGTAAAATTTGCAGATGACACAAAATTGGTGGAGTAGTAAATAATGATGGAAATAGGTGAGTCATGCAGTTGAGTCTGGATTGCTTAGCAAGATAGGCTCATTTGAACAAACATGCATTTGGCTATATTAAAATGCAAGGCTGCAGTGTTGGTCCCAAAATATGAAATAGACAAGGTTGATGAGATATTATCTTTTATTGGACCAACCTCTGGTGGTGAAACAGACAAGTTTTTGGGCTTCACATTTGATGAACCAGCAACAACTATGTTGGTGAAACCATATAATCACTATGCTGTTGAATGAACTCACATAAAAAAATGATGATAGCCAAAAAAACCCTATCACCTATGGGCGAACATTTTTCACAGAGTGATCACTTGGTATCTAACCTATCAGTCCTTGTCCTCAAAGGAAACATGCACAACACCTTCAAAAGACAAGCAAAGGAATTTAAATTCATAACTCTGCTAGACAGTAAAACTCATGGTTTCAGCAGAGTCTAATTTTATGGTTCATTACAACAATTTGTAATCTACAACAATTTGTAATCTACTAACTCTCCTCTGTTCTATGACTGCAGAAGTGTTAATTGCCCACTTCATTTTAAGTGGTTTCTTGCAACATGTGTTAACCTCTTACACTTCATCTGTCCCATCTTGTATTATCTATGACACAGTTATCTTTTCCAGACCTGAAGAAGAGCTCTGGAAAGTTTAAACATTTGTCTCTTTCACCAACAGAACTTAATCCAATAAAAAATATTATCCCACCCACCTTGTCGGTCCTAAAATGCAAGGACAGATATCTAAGAACAACAAATGTAGGTTGCACTTACAAGATGCGAGACAGTATCCTAGAATGCAGTGACAGTGAAAAGGGCTTAGATGTAATTGTAGATAACCAAATGAACATGAGCTCCCAGTCCAATGTTGCCACTAAGAGGGCAAATACAATTATTGGATGCATAAGTAGGGGAATAGCAAGTAGGAGTAGAAAGGTAGCATCATATACAACATTGGTGAGACCATTCCTGGAATACTCTGTCCACTTCTGGTGTCCACACTTCAAAAACGATTTTAAAAAATTGAAAAGCGTTCAGAAAAAACCAAAAGAATGATTTGAAGTCTAGAATATATGCCTCATAGTAAGATTTAAGAAGCTCGATATATTTAATTCATCCAAGAGAAGGGTATGACAGATATGGCAATTTCCAGTGATATCCTGGACAAACCAGGAAAAAAGTTAAGCCTTATTAAATTAAGTTTAAATATCTTATGAGTTCATTGTATTAAAAATACAAATGTTTATGTAATGTTGTGGAATTAGTATTAACATCTCTAAAGGGAGAGACATGACTAATGTAAACGTTAGAAATTGTTATGAGCTTCAAAAGTCTCTTTTACACAAGTGTCAGATAAGTGAACTTTTAAAGTTAAGTGGGCTTCCCAGGAAATTTCTGGGAAAGGTGAATACATAAGAACATAAGAATGACCACAATAAGTCAGACTAATGATCCATCTACCCCAGTATCCTCTCTCAGTCGACAGTGCCAGATGCTTCTGGCAAGTTGGAGGTTTAGAGACACCTGGAGCATGGGGTATTATCCTTGATCATCTTGGCTAATAGCCATTGATGGAGCTAATCCTTTTTTGAACCCAATTATATTTTTGGTGTTCAAAACATCCCATGGCAAGCAATTCCACAGATAGATTGTGCTTTGTGTGAAAAAGTACAGCACTTCCTTATGTTTGTTTTAAACCTGCTGCCTATTAATTTAATTGGGTGACCCCCTAAGTTCTTGTGTCATGTGAAGAGGTAGATAACACTTCCCTACTCACTTTCTCCACACCCTTCATGATTTTATAGACCTCTATCATGTCCTCTCTTAGTCATCTCTTTTCCAAGCTGAAAAGTCACATTCTTTAATCTCTCCTCATATGGAAGCTGTTCCATACCCTTGATCATTTTTGTTGCCTGTTTCTATACTTTTTCCAATTCTAATATACCTTTTTGAGATGGGATGAAAACTGCACACAGTATTCAAAGTGTGGGTGTACCATGGATTTATACAGTGGCATTATGATATTTTCTGTTTTATTATCTATCCCTTTCCTAATAGTTCCTAACATTGTTAGCTTTTTTTTACCACTGCTGCGTATTGAGCGGATGTTTCCAAAGAACTATCCACAATGACACTGAGATCTCTTTCAGGAGTGATAACAGCTAATATAGACCCCATCATTTTGTAGGTATAGTTGGGAGTATGTTTTCCAATGTGCATTACTTTGCATTTAACACTGAATTTCATCTGCCATTTTGTTATTTAGTCAAGTGAGATCCCTTTGTAAGTCATCACAGTCAGTTTTGGACTTAAGTACCTTGAGTAATTTCATAGTTTGCAAATTTTGCCACTTCACTGTTTACCCCTTTTTCCAGATCATTTATGGATGTTTAACAGCAAAGGTCTCAGTACAGATCCTTTGGGGACTGTAGTCCGTTGGGGGGAATGGCCCCTCCCCATTCGGGTCTGTGGATGGCCACTCCACCTCACTATGTCTCTGGGAGGTCGCCTGGAGTGGGGATCAGCAGGGCGATGGGAGACCTGAGTGCGGGTCCGTGATCAGGGCTGAATGACAAACATGGTTACAGAGCCCAGTTCCTGGTCAGGGCGGGGCAACAAAGAGTCTGTGAGCTCAGGTCTGCACTCAGGCTGAGCCGCAAAACAGTCGGGCCTCCTAACTCTAGCGGAGGGCAAACAAGCGCAAGCTTCTTGTCTAAGAGAGGGGGAGACTGCCACCCACGGATTGGGGTGGCAGGGGGGACACAGGCCCACCCACTCCACTGCATTCCGGCCCAGGGCCCTAGCAGTGGCAGAGCAGTCTGCCACTGGGTCAGCAGAGATCCTGACCGCAATACGCTGACTCACTCACTGGCAGCGTTGCAGCCAGACCGGAGTCGACTACCCCGGGCCACTTCCTAACTCCCTCTCAGGGCCACCTGGCTCTGTAGAGGGTCATCCAGGAAGAGGGCCTCTGTCAGGGCTTGGAGCTCCTCTCTGTTCAGGTCTGTAATGGTCCTGACTAGTCCTCAGATTCCTCGGGGACTGTGGCAGCCTCCCAGCTCGGGAGCTCACAGGAGGCATCTGGCTCCTCCAGCAGCTGGGCCCCAACTGAGTTCTCTGGCCTGTCTTTTGTACTTCCTGTCCTGCCCTCTGAACTTCCGGCGGGAGGGTTGAGCATGGCATGGCTCCGCCCACCAGGTTTCAAAGTGAGGGGCCCGTCCCACTCCGGGACTGAGGGCAGTCAATCCCCCTCACTACAGGGACCCTTTCTTTTGTAAAAACTGAGCATTTCTTCCTACCCTTTGTTTCCTGTCTTTTAACCAGTACTTAACCATGAGAGGACCTTCCCTCTTAGCCCATGACTGCTTATTTTGCTTAAGAGCCTTTGGCGTGGGATTCTGTCAAAGACTTCTGAAGTACACTATATCAACTGGATCACCTTTGTCCACATGCTTGCTGACTCCCTCAAAGAATTCTCACAGATTGGTGAGACATGATTTTTCCCTTTACAAAAGCCATGCTGACTATTTCGCAACATATCATGTTCATATATGTGTCTTGACAATTCTGTTTTTTACTGTAGTTTCAACCAATTTGCTAGATACTGAAGTTAGTCTTACTGGCCTGTATTTGCCAGAATAATTTCGAGCCTTTTTTAAAAAATAGGCACTACATTACCTACCCTCCAGTCATCTGGTACACAAGCTGATTTAAGCAATAGGTTACATACAAGAGCTCGTAGTTCTGAAATTTCATATTTGAGTTCTTTCAGAACTTTTAGGTGAATATCATCTGGTCTTGGTGGCTTATTACTATTTATTAATTTGTTCTGAAACCACCTTTACTGACACCTCAATATGGGACAGTTTCCTCAAATCTGTCACCTAAAATGAATGGCTCAGGTGTGTGGATCTCCCCCACATCCTCTGTAGTGAAGGCCTATTCAAAGATTCATTTAGTTTCTCCATAATGGCCTTCTCTTCCTTGAGTGCTCCTTTAGCACGTCATCTGAAAGTCCCCAACTATGAGACGGTTTCCCTCCGCTCTAGCCTGAAGCTATCCTTATCTGAGACTTTCATCCTTCATCATCCAGCACAGAGGCTGGCAAACTGGGGTGAGACCGCTCTACTGTGTCCCTGAAAGTCTCCACTATGTACCTCTCTGTCTCCCTTAGCTCCTCAAGTACAGTCACTTCGGCCTTAAGAGTCTGATTATATATATATATATGTATAGTGTGTGTGTGTGTATGTATATATATACACACACAATTTGTTTGCCTATATATACACACACACAAGGATCATGCAAGAACTCATCCTTTTGAAGTTTCACCATGAGGAAGAACCATTATCTGCTGATTACCTGTTACTTGAGGACAATATCAGAAGTCCAAACTGTATAAAGGAATGATTCACAGATTCATGGGGATTCTTGTTCTGAACTAACAGCTGTTACGAATACGTCACCACAGAAAACTCCTTGGTGAGATATGAAGGACTGATCACTTGCCAGAGCCCTTGCTGGAATTGAGGTTCTCTCTGGTAAGCTTATTAGCATATGTATGTTCTTCTGTTGTTTTTAATTTGTTTTCTCTATAATACTTTCACCTTAAGAATAAATGTGCTTGCTTAGGACAAGCTGTGTGGTACACTATGACTATGGGCAATTCTGCTGCTTATAGCCTCTGGCGAGAAAGCAAAGCAGGCCTGCTTAGGCAGTCTGACTTGCTGGGAAACTCAAACTGTAGGTAGGGAATTGTGCGGCCTGGAAAATCCCTGGTCAGGAGGGAGAGAGACATGGGTCTCCACCGAAAAGAGGTGATGGCTGGGGAACCGGGATCCTAATAGAGGGTGCCCTTCATGGCCCACAGAGGAATACAGGTGCAGTTGCCCTGAACTGTGACACAAAGTAAGACCTGACTTGATTATGGTCTACAAGTACCCACATAGGGAAAAGATTTCTGATAACAGACAGAATTTAAATCTAGCAGAGGAAGGCATACTAAGATCAATAGTTAGAAGCTAAAGCAAGACAAATTCAGACAAAAAATAAGAAATAATTTAATTTTTTTTTTAAACTGAGGGAAATGAATCACTGGAACAACTTCCTTAGGGATGCAGTTGATTCTCCATCATTTGAAATCAGGAATGAAGCTCTCTCTAAAAGATAAACTATAACTCAAACAGAAGTTATAGGCTTCATTAAGAAGCTAGCAGTTGAGGTTGTATGGTCTGTGCTATGCAGGAGGTCACACTAGATCAGGGTTTCTCAAACTTCATTGCACCCTGACCCCCTTCTGATAACAAAAATTTCTACTCGACCCCGGGAAGGGGTACTGAAGCCCAAGCCCCACCACCCCAGGCGGGGGGACCAAAGCGAAAGCCCACGCCCTGCCATCCTGGGGGGCACTGAAGCTTGAAGGCTTCAGCCCTTGGGGATGGGGCTCAGATTTTGGCTTTAGCCCGGAGCCCCAGCAAGTCTAACGCCAGCACTGGCAACCCCATTAAAACAGGGTCACGACCCACTCTGGGATCCCAACTCACAGTTGGAGAATCACTGCACTAGATAATCATAACAGTTTCTTCTGATCTCAAAAATCTATTATTCGCACCTGTAGTCGTGTCTTCAAAAGCTTTCGTTTAAATCCTTCATAGAACATGAACTGTATGGCAGGATTGAAGACCAGCAGCAAGGAGGGGAAAGTACCATTCCACAAAGCCAAGATTCCTTCATCCCGTATTATCTGATGAAAGGCATCTGATGTGGAAAGTGGAGAGAAGCAACAGGAATTCTTAACATAAAGAGTGACATTTTGATTGCAAAGGGTATTGTTAATTCTACATTTTTAATATCATCCTCCATTGTGTATGGGTCATCTCAGCAGCCTGGTCCCACTGCTCCCTGTGATACACTTCTTCTTTTGCCTTTTAAACTAATGAGCAAATTCAGGAACTATGATGGATAGAGTGGGGGCAGAGATGTTTCTTGGTCAAACTGACACTAGTCATACAGCTTATATTTACCTCCTTGTGTAGAAGTTCCCCTTTTACAGAGGCCCAATGTCACCATGAGATTCTTCTAGCTAAAATGGCTCTCTTCAGAGCTTTATTTGGTTATGTTTCATTTTAGCAACAGGCAGAATAGTTGATCATAAAGTTAACCTCCCTCTGCCTCTGTTCCATTTAACTGGAAGCTGTCTTAGAATGTCATCTCCCAGTCACCCCCTGCTAACACTAAAATCAAGAGGCTGAACTGGAACTTGAGCATGTTTGGTTTTCTTTTTAAACATGAGACATTTTTCACTTACAAAAACAAGGTACACAGCACCAAAATTAATTCCCTATGTTTCAAATGGTTCAAGTTTGAAATTTCTGTAATAAAGAATTGTGTTTAGAGAAGCTGGCTACCACAAAGTTTAAATATTTGACTTCTTCCCCCACTCAAAAGCATGGATCAGGGCAATAAAATAAATATACAAGATCTTCATGGAGAGGCTATTGCTAGTCAGTCAGCAGCAGCAGGTCATAAGGTCACTCTCTGGAGTTCTCAGGCAGCAAGAAGAAAAAAACAGGAATCATGGGATGTATATCCTACCTCCACCAACAGAATATTTACTATACAGGAGCTATACAGGAATAGAGCACTGAGGCATATTTCAAAAAATGGAGACAGTTTGGAGGACTGGATAGTTCAGGAGATTAATGGTGGTAAATAAAGTCTTATATTTCTAGACTGACAGTTCAAACTTTAGTCCAGTTCAGTGATGACTGGAAGCAACAGTTACCTCATTGGCTATTCAATAGCCTACATGAAATCAGTTTGTGGGCCTAGCAGAATAAGTGTCCACACCCCTAACAGCTACAACAAGAACTGGCAAAAGTTGGCTCCCTTGTCAGTTTCTACAAAAAAGTTCAAGAACTGAATGGGTCTGGAAGACTGAACAACCCTCCTCCCTTAAGTGGGCCCTTTTTCAGGATCAAAGATGGGCACTGTGAACACATATAGGAAGGGTGGGAGACTTGTGCTACCGTGGATAAGGGACTTTGGTCTTCAAAACCATCAATCCAATATCTTTCACAAACATGAAATTCACTGAGAAAAATGACTGCAGCAGGTGCTTACCCACAATGCCTTTGTAGTTGGTTGGTACAATATCTTCATTTCTAAACTTTGCTCCCTGCAGTTTCAGTCGTGTGTTCACAACCCAGAGCGGAGTGGTCAAGAGTACGTTCACGACACCTAATACAAAAGCACCCCACAAGGAGAAGAAAATAAATCTTAACATAAGTAAAACACAAAAAATGGGTGTTTTTCTACATGTTTTCCTTCTTTAATTTCAATGTACAAAATAACTCAGTAGTAATTCACATATTATAGAAAACTACATAGCAGGGATTTAAAAAAAGCCCAACACACAGCAAAGATAACTACACAACTTCTAACTAAAATTATTTCTGTAGTTTCTCCAGTGAGGCCACAGAAGCCAAAACAATGGGTTTTTCAACAACTAATTAAAGGTTTCTTTGTCTTGGAATTTGCTTGACCTGTCTTTAATGGAGTTACTTCAGGGATTAATTTGGCCCAACATGTTGAAAAGCATATCTATTAGTCACCATCCAGCTAGACTCAGTTATAAGAGAAGTCACGTTGTTTACAGCTTTGGGAATTTTTAGAAACCAGACAAGTTTTGTTAAAACTCTTCCAATCTAGTTTTGTTGCCTGCAAAGGAAGGCGGGATGGGTGGGAAACAGACCTCTCCCCCGTTAGATATCTGCTGGAAGTTCTACTCCACATGATTCAATGATGGTGGTAAAAGCTACTGATTCAACACCTAGTTAAAGAAGATTTAGTCATTCAAAATATTGCAAAGTTGCAAAAACCTTTAACAAAGAAGCCTAATATCAGTAGGAAATCTATTCCCACTTTGATCTGTCCTAGAAGATAATGGCATCTAGATAATGGGTACATTACACAGAGAAAATGGCTCAATATCAGATACTTTTTTTGTCCGAGCGTTCAACAGAAATCATTTTATAAGTGTGTGTGTACATATACACCCAAACCCCCAGAGAATGTGGGGTGGTAGAAGATCTAGAGTAAATATGCATGACAAAAAAAGAGAGCCATAATATGAAGCGGTTCTCTGTAAGATACAAAATACAAAACACCCAGCCAGCATGACCTCCAAACGGCTTCATAAAGTAAGGAGGTCATTATGTAATTCGGTTAAAAATCTGAGTTTCACAGAATCTCATGTTATGACATACTATGTCATCATGCCTTATAGGTTCCATTACCTGCAACAAACCCCAGGACCAAATCTTTTCCTGTGGTTGAATGTTGACCTTTGACCCAGAGAGCTCTGAGACTGTTAAACGTATAAAAATAGACAAAATTGGAGCAGCAGAGGCTGGAGATAACAGGGAACCACCCTCGATACGGTGCCAGGCTGAGGAGAAAAAACAGCAGGCAAAGTAAGAGTCAGAAAACTACCATTATAAATTGAAAGCATCTGGGATCTGACTCAAAGCCCACTGAAGTCAATGTGAATTTTTCCATTGGTTTCAACAGACTTTAGATCAGGCCTCCAAAGAGAAAAAAAAGCACTGGAAGCCATTGGTTAAACAGATACACAGAGAACAGAGTTGTGGACCCAAGAAGGAGTTATACACTGTCTTTCATCCACAAGGATCCCAAAGTGTTTTGTAGATCCATCAATGTAGGAATTTTTTTATATGCTACTGAAATACTGTACCTTTGGGATAGAAAACAACATCTACTCTTTGCCAGGGACAGCACACAGTTTTTAAAAATTGCATTTATTTAATTTTCTTTTGTGTGTGTGTGGGGGGGGGAGGAGATTCACACAGCTGGCACTACATATATTACCATTATATTGAGACAATTTCCAACCAGTAACAATCACACTGACTCAATATAATTCTTAACTCTATTACTGGTTAAAATAAAGCACTCAATTCTTTGCTTATACTGGTAACACTCATGAGTAACTCCACTGAAATAAGTGGAGTTACAAATGCCGGTATAAGTTAAAAGAGAAACAGACTAAGAAAATCTATAGTCGGTGTATCTTCAAATTGTACATATCAACATTCCCATTTTCATTGGGAAAGTACGAAGAGTTAGGTTTCTAAAGTTACAGGCTTCCATGATTAACTGTCAGTAGTACAGTTACTGGTGGGGAGAAAGAGAAGATGGAGAAGGAAAAACCAACTCTTGCATGTTTCTGGTCCCTTCTATCTCAGGAAAAATATATATACACCTTATATGAACCATACACTCTATTTAAATATAAAATAAATCTGCAAAGTGGTCATAAAAATCAGAGATACTTTCGATGATCTGATTACAAATATTTTTTCAGAAGAAACCTCCTGAAGTGCAAAACAGCAAACATCGAAGATAAGAAAAATCAGTTTATTTTAGTCGCTCAAGTACCAGTACCCTCAATCCAAACCTGTCCTGGTGATAAGAGTAAATCCAAGTTACTGTCCTGAATTTTATCCAGGTGTTGAACCTGTCTCATCTAGTTCACAACAGCAAGATGAACTAGACCACAGCAGCAGAAAACTGTTTTCAACATCACTTGAGAAAGGTGGGAATGAGAGGAAACAGATAAAGCAGTTTTTGACAAGTTAAGAACAGTGTTGTCCTGGTGCAGACAAGGGCCTAAGAAGAAAACCTGTGTTAGCAAAACCGGTTTAAAAAAAAAACAAATTCCACTACCACAAATATTTGCATAGCGTGAAAGGAGCCTTTACCAACTGAAACCCACACTATGCTTGGGATCTTGCACCTTTTATTGTTTTTCCAGTTGTCCCACCCATTTCTCCAAAACTAGGTTAGCTTTATCTAGAGCTCTTAAGTGTCTTGAGGGAAATTAGTAAGTTTCCCATTGCCAGGAAAAAAACCGGTTATGTACCTGTTTGGTAACTGTTGTTCTTCAATATGTGGGAGATATTTTCCATTAGGGCAGTGTACGTGCCCTCCATATGCTTGTGGTGCCAGCTAAAGGTATAATGGGTGGACCCACCGCAAGTTCCTTCACACCAGCAGCCTCTATTTTTGACTCTGATGAAGGGGGAAAGGAGGGTGGGTCATGGAATGGACACATGCAACCTAACTCGAAGAACAAGTTATATACAAACAGGTATATCATTTTTTTTCTTCAAGTGTTTGAACATGTCCATTCCAGGTGACTGACAAACAGTATGAGATCAAGGAGGGTATTGGAGTCTAGCTGAACAAAGACTGCAACACAACTCTCACAAATCTAGCATTGTCTTTTGAGGCTTGGGAGACAGCATAATGACTGGTGAAGATATGAACAGATGACCTAGTTGCAGCCTTGCAAAATGTCATTGATGGCTAAGAAAGCAGCTGATGCTGCTTGCAGTGTGCTGAAACACTCTCAGGTGTTCAAACCTTAGTGATATCATAGCACAGTAGAATGCAGGAAGAAATCCAGGAGGAAATTCTCAGAGGAGAAATGAGTTGACCCTTCGTCTGTCAGCAAAGGAGATGAATAACTGACTGGACAATCTAAACTGCTTAGTCCTGTCCAGATAACAAGCTAATGCCCTGTGGATGTCCAAAGTATGGAATTTTTCCTCATCTTTATGAGAGTGAGGCTTTGGAAAAAAGGTTGGTAAGTACATAGACTGATTTGGATGAAAATCTGACACCACTTTAGTTAGAAATGTAGATATAAGCAGACCTTATCTTCATAGAACACCATATGGGAGATGAAGGATCAGCAACTAAAGCCTAAAATTCTGTTATGCTACTAACCAAAGTAATAGCCACCAGGAACACTACCTTCATTGAGAGATGAGAAAAAGAGCAACTAGTCATAGGCTTAAAGGGGAGTGGGTCCTATTAAAGCTGACAAAACCAATTTTAGATCCTATGATGGTGTGGGATCTCTTACAATTGGGAAGAGCCTGTGCAACCTTTCAAGAATCTAACAGTACTAAGGTTAGAAAAAACAGATCTTCCTTCTATAGGAGAATGGAATATAGAAACAGCCACCAAGTGAATTCTCAGGGAACTGACAGAGTTCTTTCCTGTTAGGTGAAGCAGATAATCCAGAAGAAAATATATGGAAGCCTGCAAGGGAGGGGTACCCTTCCACTGGGACCACATAGAGAATCTTCTCTATTTCATGACCAGGGGCCTGTGAAAATTCCAATTTCATGAACTGTGCAGAAAATGCTAAATTAATCCAATATCACTATTTTTCCAACAGCAGAGAGGTAAAAGTAGGCATTCATGCAAGCCAGTCTTGTAATTGGTATGGCTTGTAGTATGTTCTGGGTAGCAGCGGCATTGGCTACTGTATGTCACATAAACCAGCTCCTGAGTCCCTCCCACAAATGCTGCTGCATGCTAGGAGCCACACAGAGCACAAGACTGGTGCACATGGATGCTCATTTCCAACTCCCTGCTGTTGGAAAAATCACAGCAGTTTGGCAGTCATGCATATTCCACAAAATTCTATATTTTACCATTACATTGCCATGAATTTTTTTTAAAAAGCCATGATTTTCTCAGGGCCTTATTCATGAAGTAAATGCATTTGGTGGATGGCTTTCTACCATTTAAAAGCATGTTTTGAACTTCAAAGGAACAGTCCATTTCCTGGGGAGTTAACCAAGGAGCATCCTCATACATCTAATAATTGTCAGGAACCAGGGAGGACAATTCAAAGACAGTGGCTTCATCACGAGAAGTGAGGAAGTGTTCAGTGACGACATCACAGTATCAACCTGTTCTGATGCCTGCTGAACCTCCTTACCACATGGGCCAGACACTGGAGATTTAAGTTCCACCACTTACTGTGTAGTGGGATTGGCACTAGATAGAGTGACTGGACAGAGACTTAGTAGTAGCAGGTGCAGGAGATGAGGACCTAATGTCTGGAGGGACACCCTGAAGATTCCAAAAAAGCCATTACTGGATCTGATCTGGTTTCAGAGACCAACCCCAAAGCATCCTATCCCTGGACCTAGTCCAGTGAGAATGCCAGCGCCAAGACCTCAACCAGCAGAAAGGGAAATCTGAGACCTCTTGTAATGAGTGTGTATGATCCCACCTCCAACTCCAGGGAGGAGTAAGTATAATCAGAAAGCCAAGGTGGTGCAGTACCAGGCGGTGCAGCAGGACATTGGGACCCGGAAGGACAAGAAGTAGATAGTAACAGGGGAAGCATTAGCAGCTTTCTTGCTGATGGTACTGTTTGTCTTCCCTGCTAAACAGCACAGCTTTTGGCTACCATCAGTGTCGTCGATTGGAAGGCAGAAGCTTGCTGTGAATTGGGGAGCAGAGAGGGATAGGAGGGGAAGCAAGGGGAGTTACTAAGACTGAGAGGGAGGGAGTAGCCAGCTCCAGGATGGGAAGGGGCATCCTAGCAATTCCTACTTCAATTCCTATGCCAGTTCCTCAGTGGCTGGCACACACACACCTGCCCTCACTGAACTGGGTATCTCTATCAGCAATGGCTGGTCGGACTGGGCTGGACTAGGGACTCACATGAGTGACCATCGCTTCCAGCCAGCCCTGTGTGGTCCCTGAACACTAACCCCAGCCAATGTAAAAGAAGAGGAGAGGAGAGTTGTTGCTACCTGCTCCCTGGAGGCAAACCTGATCCCATGCACCAACACAACCACTCAATACCCTCCTCCAGGTCCTACTCCGGCCTCTACAAGATAATATGGGGGCAGAAAACACTGTGGGGCCAGAAACATACATCAACCTTTGTACTTTTTCCATTATATAGGTGCTAGCCCTCACCACCTCCTAGTTCCACCACAATGGTACCAAAAACTGTGTAGCCCCTCATGGTGCCAAGGATGAAACAGGTACCAAAGCTTGCATTGCATGAATGGGCAATGCCGGTACCTCAGTGTCTTGCAGCAAATGTGAGTCTGGAACCAAGAAGCAAAGGAGGTCCCTCAGGTGTCATCTGTACCGAGAGGGAGAGATGTCCCAAAGCATTCACTGAAAATTAAGTCAATGCTGAAGAAGATCCTAACAATGCAGCCAGTCTTCATGGTACCAAAGGTGGTGCCGGACACAACAACTCTACATTGCTAGTCAGGTATGTGATACCAGGGAGTTGCTTAGCTGGGCCTGGAGCTCTAACCTCAGTGCCCACCTTTTTCCTGTGTGATGTTGTTGCGGTCCTAGCCCTCATGAACAAAGAGGGCTTTTCTGGCTAGAAGAACGTGAACTGTCTGCTTTCTTCAGCCATTTGTGCAGTACCAGAGAAGGAGAGTGGCATCTTTTCTCTGACTCCCTCTGGCAAGGGGATACCGCCAAATCTAGTAGTGCAATCCTGGGTGGATTAAGTATGAACTACTGTGTACCGGGTGGTTGGGTTCCAAGTGGAGGCATAAAGCAGTTTCCATGAAGAGATGTCAAAGTCTTACTTCCCTAGACTTAAACCCCTACAGATAGGGCTCCTATATCTAATATGTCCTCCCCATAAACCCTAAACAATGGAAGTGAGGATTGCTGACTAGCATAGACTTATTACAGCCAGAAAAGCACTTAAACCCTGGGGACTTAGGCATGCCCAGGACAGACCTTGAAAAGCTCCAACAAAAACAAGCAAAAATTTGCCAAAAGCAAGTACACTAACTAAAACTATATACAATAATAATTTTAAGAAAACATTATTTCATAAGAGAAAGGGAAAGGTCTGATGAGCACACACATTCCAACTATCATGGTGAAAAGGAACTGAGGAGGATTGAGGCAGCTCTGCCCTTTGTACTTTAGGCTAACAGCGAAGCTTTGCTGAGAGCACATTCACCACCCTGACAGATATCAATATGGGGAAAAAATTTACTGCCTTGGGTGCACTGGCATGCACACACACACACACACACACTTGAAGTGAAATGGACATGTGCAACCATTTGAAGAACTTGGATTTTCAATTTTGCTGTAAGTGTACAAAATCTCATTTTTACAGTCTTTCAAATCCAACTATTACATCCTCAAATCTCTCTCTTATTATGGATTCCTTGATTTCTGTAGCTGTTTACACCTTCTATAAATTCCTCAGAGTAGATAATGGAAATACAGAACTGTGAGCCAAAGACGGTATCAACTGGTTTACAAGTGTTTTTTTCTCCCCATGCTCACTCTTACTTTTTGGCATTTGCTTTCCCAGAGCCTTACACACATTTTATTGTTGATCCTGCATGATTCTCAGGTCACAAAAATCATGCCATCCATATCTGTGGATTCCTCTTTCACTCCTTTTCTATTTTTAGGGGGTAGGGAAAGTGTTTAACCTAGGCCTGGTCTACACTGGAAAAATAAGTATGTCAGGAATGTGAAAAATTCACACCCATAAGCGGTGTAGACAGCGCTAGGTCGACAGAATTCTTCAGTCAACCTAAATACTGCCTCTTGGGGAGGTAGATTACCTATGCCAATGGGAGTTTTAACTGTAGACAAACTCCTAGTTTCACCAATTGTAACTGCATGAGTAAAGTCTGAAAAAGGCAAAATGTTATTAGGCAAACTGGAACCTGGTTAGGATGCTAGAATTGACAACTCTACTCTAGTGTAAAATACCAGGAATTCTTGCAGTTAGAGCTCCAAGGGAGGTTTACATACACACCTACTTGTCAGTCAGTACTTTTCAACAAGGTTCTGTAGGCAGGCATGCAACTCCTACAGCACAGCTCTGTGCAAGGTCATGAAGGTTAACTTCTGCTAAACAGGATCCTAATTCTCTATCCTGGGTCCAAAAAGCCATTTGTGGGATTCTCCAGGTGGTGGGGGAGAAGAAAGAATGAACCTTTGACTGGAAAGCATATCCCAAAACAGCCTATTATTTATGGTGGCTAGGTTATCTAAAAGGAGACTGCACCTGTATGATTAGAAACTCATATCTCAGAGAATCCAAACAAATGAAGAGACTGATATATGGAGGCTCACTGGATGCACATACACAGCATTTCTGAAGGTTTACTTTTATCAAGATAATTGTGAACATCTGTACTTACAGGCCTTCTTCTTTGATTATCTCCAGTAGCACTGTGTGTGTTGTCTTGGATTTGCGTTTCTCATCAACTGGAAGACAAAAGACAGATCTAATTTTTAGCACTTTAAAAGTTGAAAGTAATCATCATCAACTCCTTATTCCTCTACTCTAAATCTGCCAATTTCACCTTCTCCATAAATGACTCAGTTTTCTCCCAGCTCCCTAGCCACCCCTGAAAGCATCTCTCTCTTTCCACTTGATATTTAAGGTTTCCTGCCTCCTTATTTGTTCCCTCCCCAACAACACTAAGGGCAGGTCTATACTATGGGGCTCAGTCGATCTAAGTTATGCAACTCCAGTTACATGAATAACGCAGCTTAGGTCGACCTTTTGCGGTGTCTACACCGCACTGGGTCGATGGGAGAAACTCTCCTGTCAACTTAGCTTATGCTTCTCATTCCGGGGGAATACCAGAGTTGACAGGAGAGCAATCGGCAGTCGATTTAGCGGGTCTTCACTAGACTCGCTAAATCAACCCCTGGATCAACTGCCACGCGTTGATCCCCTGGTAAGTGGAGAAAAGCCCTGAGATGTGCCCCTGGGCAGCTGCCCCTTAACTTTTGTTAATTCCTGATCTGATAATTGGACCATGAATCAGAGGTGGGGCTCCCTTCTCTGTTTCACTGTCAAAAACATTCCCTGACCCCCAGATCCGAATAAACTTGCCTCTTACAGTCAGTTTACAGGTGACCATGCATTGGGAAAAAGCATCGTTTTCTAAGAGCTGAGGACTGCTGTACAGTATTATGGGGCTAATTCAAGCATACATTTCTGAATATTTGTCAAATGATCTCATCCCACTTCTTAATAAAGCTTTAGCTTAATATCAGATGTCTTCTGGTTCTGTAGCTTATAAGTAGGAAATACTCAGGCTTGACTACCATGGGCTGTTCAGGAGTTAAAGTTTAATTTTGGGAAACATGGGATATTTGTACTCCCAATTTCGCTCTCACTCTGTGCTTTTAAATTCCCCTGTGGCACAATGCCTTAGGCAAGAATGTGCTTGTTTTTCTCCTGCACAAAGTGTTGTTCTCATGGGCTGGAAAGACCAGCCGCATGAAACTAATGCAATCCTGGGCAGTTTCACTCTTAACTCTCAGTTTTCATCACCTCTTCTAAATCTGAGAATATTCCTAGAGAGATGTACTTAGAGCAAGTCTGCACTTAAAACGCTGCATCAGCGCAGCTGCTATAGCACTTTAATGAAGATGCTCTAAGCTGACGAGAGAGACTGTTTTCCCATTGGTGTAGTTAATCCACTTCCCTGAGAAGCGATAGTTATGTCAGTGGGAGAAGCAGTGCTGGCTACACGGCGGGTTAGGTCAATATAACTACTTCAGGTTTCAGAGCAACAGCCGTGTTAGTCTGTATTCGCAAAAAGAAAAGGAGTACTAATGGCACCTTAGAGACTAACACATTTATTTGAGCTCAAATAAATGCTCAAATAAATTTGTTAGTCTCTAAGGTGCCATAAGTACTTCACTCATTTTTCACACCCCTGAGCGACGAAGTTATTCCAGGATAGGTCTGTAGTGTAGACCAGACTTTAGACATTCAAATCTGAGCCATAAGTCACACAGCAATAACTTTTCAGCTAATTAAAGAGTCAGTTAGTGCTGTTCCTAAAGGGATAGCAGCGTCAACTAGAAGAACGTTGCAGGTGATGAGGAAGGAACAAAACGAAATATCCTTGTTTACACAGAGGGGATCCCTATGATGGGGGTGTGCCAGGCCTCACAGTCCTAACACACTCCGCCTCAGGAAAGGAGCAGTGAAAGTGGGTCCCCCAAGGCTGCCTAGAAAGGCTGCAGGGAAGCAGCCATTCAGAGTGTAGCAGGCTCAGCTAAAAGGAGCTGCTGAGCCTGAGCAGGTCAGTTGCTAGCTGGGACCAGAAGGGTGAGGAAGGACTGGAAGACAAAGAGACTCTCTAGGAAGGAGGCCTGGGAAAGACACTGCTCAAGCAGGGATAAGACAGAGAGAACCCAAAAACTATAACCCTAAGGTAATGGGACTCAGTGGGAAGCAACCCAGGGAATACAGCAGCAGCAACTATTAATGGAAGCAGTACAAGGCTGTTGTTTATAGGGTCCCTGACTTGGGACCTGGAGTAGTGGGAGGGCCTGGTTCCCTGGGGAAGTGGCCTAAGCCCTGAGAAGGGTTCAGAGAAGCTGGGAATGGGTGACAGGGAATGGATCACTTGACAATTATCGGTTCTGTTCATTCTCTATGGGGCACATGGCATTGGCCACTATCGGAAGACAGGATACTAGGCTAGATGGACCTTTGGTCTGACCCAGTATGGCCGTTCTTATGAGATTGGGCTAAAGACCCTGGAGAGAGCCAACCATTAGTGGGACTTTGTTACTCCAGAAGGGGACTGAACTTAAGAGATGATGTGGCTGGACAGCTGGGGCAGCAAGAACACAAAGTCAAAGACTTGAGGGCGAAAGCCCTGGGGGCAGTGCTCTACAACAGGGCAGAAATGAACTTAAAGCCTGCCAGAAAGGGGATGAGATCTCAGCAAAGAGGCAGGGCTAAAGACACTAACAAGAGCACTGTGATATGCCCTGTTGGATGCTTGATACCCCAGAAGGTGTTCATCCATTTTAGACAGTGATGTGAATGGAGGGCTGAGCCACTGAAGACCTGCCCAGCAACAGCTGACAGGGCAGCAGGAGCAGAAAAAGGGTGCAGGATGATACCCAGGTGACAGGAGGCACTCACAAGAGGTGAGTGCACCCTATCACAATCCCCATGCAACTACTCCCAGAAGTGCGGAAGCTAAAAGGAAATGGAAACAAAGACAGGAGCCACAAAGACACAGGTGTTTAGACACTTACCCTGAAGTCTAAGTCTAGCTGTATCCAAAGGAAAAAATACTGTCATTGCAGTCACACTGCCCTGAAAAATGATAAAACAGTTAATTAGCAATTTTTTGTGTATCTGTCTGTAATGAGTTAAATACACAATCATTACAAGTTTCTCAGCAAAACTACTCCACATAAACAATAACTAAACTATATTCTTTGTTAAAAACTGCTTAACAATGACCTTTTGTTTACCCCTGTAAATTCTGTTCCCACCCAAAATCAAAATTTGCTGAATAAAGGTAAAGAGTAATATGCATATCAAAATTTAACAGAAAAAGAAAATGAACCCTATAGATTCCAATGACAACTGGAAACTTTTCGTCACAGGGTTAGAGAAAAGGTTTTCAAATGTGATTAAACAAGTTGTAAATAAATTGAAATGATTGCAAAGCTCTCCTTTAGCATACGTTTTTAGAAGTCTGATGTCAGTAAGCAGATAAAAGAGCACTAGTTTGTTTCTCCATTCGCACTTCTGCCCCACCTATACAAGTCTGATAAAAGGTTATACTGGAAGGAGGAATGTTAAAATTACATGCCATTCATCACTCTAAATTAGGATCAAAACAGTGCCTTAGAGCACAATACAAGGGACCATTGTGTTATGGGAGGTGCTGCCTTCTAAATGAGACAAAATAGCGGTTCTCATGCTCATTAAAAATTCAGATGCAGTTTTTGCAAATCAATCCCAGTGCTTAGCCAAATTCCAATTTAGGAAATCAGAGTCTGCTTTCATAAAACTCACCCTGTAGTTTTAATTAGATATAGAGGGTGAAATCTTGGCCAATATTCTCTATATACAGCCATTGGATTCTGTAAACACAGGCGCTGGCTTCTAATTTTCCCCGGGGGTGCTAAACCCCGGCTCAGCCCAGGCCTCACCCCCACTCCACCTCTGCCCCCACCCCCGCCCTGGGAGGAAGGGAGAGGAGTTGATCGGCACAGGGGCAGCCAATGGGCAGCAGGAGGGGGGCTTGGCTGCCGCTACGGGCTAAGCACCTGCTAATTTTTCTCTGTAGGTGCTCCAGTCCTGGAGCACCCACAGAGTCAGCATCCATGCTTGTAAATATGACAGTATGGCTCCTCCCTCCACAACTTCCACTATTTGCCTCACCACCCTGTTTAACGGTTTCAGAGTGGTAGCCATGTTAGTATGTATCAGCAAAAACAACAAGGAGTCCTTGTGGCACTTTAGAGACCAACAAATTTATTTGGGCATAATTTATGCCCAAATAAATTTGTTGGTCTCTAAAGTGCCACAAGGACTCCTTGTTGTTTTTGCCCTGTTGAATCTTATTTTTAAGACTGTAAGCTCTTTAGAATGGAGCAGTTTTTTACCGTACAGCGCCTGGCACAATGGGGCCCCAACCTGGTTGAGCCTCCAGGCACTACTGTAATACTAAGACTCATAAAGTGGCCTGTAAGTATCTTCTCGCGCTTCAGCCTTATCGCTCATAGATGATCTGTAAACAATGAAGCAACAAGGAAGAAAGCAGAAATTCCCACTTGAATCCAAGTGATAGCAACAGTGTTTTTTTTTATTATTATTATTATTATTATTATCATTATTTTATTTCTATAATGTGGCTCTGAGGTAACCCAAGACTTTTTTTTTGCCTTGTGCGAAAGAGAGTTGGCATGTCTGGGTTATTTTGTGCACTCAATTTTGTATTATATGCTGAACTTCCTTGATTATCCACATCATCAGCATGATTGGTGGATCTGCAGCTTTCCAGGGGATGTCTACACTATAGGTGCTACAGCAGCACACCTGCAGTGCTACTACTATGCTGTGGTAATGTAGACAATACAGCAACAGAGAGTTTTTCTGTTGCAGTAGTAAATTCACCCCCTCAAGACGCAGTGGCTATGTCAATGGAAGAATTCTTCTGTCAACCTAGCTGCGTCTACAGTGGGAGTTACGTAAACCTAACTATGTTACACAGGGCATGAAATATTTCACAGCCCTGAGCAACGAAGCTAGGTTGACTTACATTTTAGGTGTAGGCCAGGCCTTATTCTGGACACAATGGCAAAAATAGACAGGGACTGTATTTTAAGGGTGTTCCTTCTCTGAGCAGGAGGGTGTCACTTGTAAGCTGGAGGTGCAGAGGGGGAGAGAGAAGGAGGGACTCTGCCCAGCCTGAACACTAGAGGACCTCACTTCTCGAAAGGGTGAGATCAGACTAGGATGGGGGTGAATCTCAGGACTTTTCTTATATTGTAAATTTCTGTAACTCTGCACTTTCTTAAGAGTAAAATGACTATAGTTAAGAGATTACTTTACCAAAAGTCTATGTTCCTTGCTTTCATATCACATTGTCCAAAAAGGGGTTAAACAAAAAGCTAGGGTTGCCCACAGCTGGGTGGAACTCTGTCTGTGTGTATATGCAATTAGGAGGTCTGGGACATTGATTTGGGGATTTAGAGTAGCTAGACTGCAGGTCCCAAGTAAGTATTCAGACAAGAGGCCTGATCCTGGGAGTGCATCCTAGAAACCCAAAGCTAGACTCCATGACTAGACTCTACCCAGACTCAGTTGGCTTAAAAGCACAAGGAACCCAGCAGCTGGGTCCACTTACAATAGACTGGTGACTGTACAGAGGAGGCACTGGGCCAGCCGCAACACCTTCCTTCACAGCAATTGCAAAATCTTGACTAGCAAGTCTGTTTCTATAGATGGAGAGCTTGGTCAATCTGAGTTGCTTCCAGTCAGTTCCTGCGTAGAGAGCCTCCTGGTATGAGGAAGTTTTTTTCTGATTTGTGCCAACAAAATTGAGCAAATTCAATTGGAATTGTCTAATTCTATGGAACAGAGCAGGTTATTAAAGGGGAGACATGCCCTATCTTCTCTGCTCAAATTCCAGCTAATGTAGCTCATTGAAAGCATAAGAGCACTGGGCTTGAGTCTTTTGTTGGCAGAGATTGTTTAACACCCTCTTGGGGAAGGGCAAGTGACCAGGACATGTGCGGTCAGACCTAGTGGTCAGAGCAGGAGTCAGTCCGAGTCCGGTACTGAGAAGTCAGAGTCTGTGAAAGGCCAGAAGGCAAAGAGTCAAGTATCAGAAGGCAGGCAGGGTCAGAAGCCAGAGTACAGTGTCTCTTGCGAGCAGGGTCTGGAGCAGAGGCAGGCAGTCTATGTTATTGCTCACACAGCTCCCCTTCAGGGCTTCCTGTTTTATATTTTGGTATTGGCCAATCAAGGAGTTGTCTGAGGCCGCCACTCTGGTCCTGCTGGGTGGTACTTCCTGCCAAGCTGAGCCCGATAGGGTCCTCAAGTAGGAGCACAGCCTAAGCCTCTTGTGGTGATTGGGGAGGCATCAGTAGCCCTGAACCCCACAGATACCAGCCTTGCAGGTTGTAACATCATCCCCACCTACAGGCTCCCCTTCAAGGTGGTGTCAGTCCAGGCTTGTCAGGGCTAGTTTTGTGGAATTTTTCCACCAGGTCAGGGACATGGACATGGAAGGTAGGCTCCCAAGCACATTCTTCAGGGTTGTAGCCTTCCCAAACCAATGGATTGCACAGGCAGCCACATATCTGTCGGGAACTGAGGATGCCGTGCACTTCGTATTCATCGTGACCCTGGATTTCGAGTGGTTGAGGCAGCAGTGTGGTTTGGCTGGGCGGGGGAGGGGCTCTCATTATAGAGCTTCAGAAAGGAGACATGGAAAACTGGGTGTATTTTGAGAGACTGGGGAAGCTGGAGTTTGAAGATAAATTGGTTAATCTGATGGTATATCGGGAAAGGTCCCAGAAACTGGTGGTCCAATTTGAAGGAGGATTGCCTGGTCTGGAGGTGTTTGATGGCAAGCCACATCTTTTGGTCTACCATAAATACTGGAGATTCTTGTCATCAACAATCTGCATGCTGCTTGTAGACCTCCTTCGCCCCTTCAAGGTGGTTCTTGAGCTTTTCCTGAATGAGATGGATCTGTTGGAACCCATCAGTGGCAGTGGGATTCGGAGAGATTGCTGGTAACACCAGGTGGAAATGGGGATGAAATCTGTATTTAGCGAAGAAGGAGCTCCGACCCTTAAAGGCACAGTCAGCGTTGTTTTAAGAAAACTGCATATGGCAGGAGCAAGGACTTGGTTCACCCATTTAGTTTGTCTATCTGTTTGGGAGTGATATGCAGGAAAAGTAGATACGCAGACCTCCAGTAATCTGAAAACTTCACACAAGAAGCAAGAGGTGTACTATAAGCCTCAATTGAAAACTATGTGGTCTGGGAGTCCATGGAGCTGGACCACATTGTGCAGTAGCCTCAGCAGAGGGTAGCTGGTTGCAAGGGATGAAATGGGCTATTTTGGTCAGGCAGTCCACAACCATTAGGACTACAATGTGGTCATCAGACAGTCTGAGTTCTGTGGACCAAAGCCTAGCCGGAGTCTCCAGGAATACTACAGTGCCAAGAGGTCTGGTTTGGGGTGTCTTCGTATGTGCACAGCACTCTCAGGAGTCCACATATGCCTGGACCTTCACCTGCATGTGGGTCCTCCAGGAAAAAGTGGGTGACCATGCAGGAGATCTTCTGGTAGCCAAAGTGACTCACCTTTGGAACGTCATGGCACAACTGTAGCACCTCCAGTCAGTCACCCCAGGGGCACATACATGTGCTTGTAGAAGTACATTACGCCATCCAACACAGAATGGTGCAACTTAGCCCCTAATGGCATGGGCTATGTCCCTTGGGCAACTAGGTCTTCTTTCTAGGTGGATCAGATAAGAGACCAGGTCTTGCTGAATTGTGGCATTAGCAAAATTATCATTTTTCTTCCCTGTTGTAATCCCTGTTTCCATAGAGCAGCAGTTCTCCACCAGCAGGCCTCATGCGGCCCAATTAGCATACTGCTGCAGCCCACAATGATAAATTAGTTGAGAACCACTGCCATAGAGCATCAGCCTTCCCATTTCACTTTCCTGGGAAGTAGGTAATAGTAAACTCAAACAGAGAAGAACAAGGCCCACCTTAACTGTTCCTGGTTTAACACTCAGGCCTTGCGGAGGTACCTGAAGCTGTTATGGTCAGTGAAGACCTACAGTGCATGCCAAGCTCCCTTGAGATGGTGATGGCATTCTTCAAATGCAGTTTTTATGGCAAGCAGCTCTTTGTCCAGAATTTAATAGTTCACCTCAGCATGGGTAAGATCCCGAGAATAGAATGCAAAAGGGTGCAGAACTGACTGGGGTCCAAGTCACTGCAAGAATACAGCCCCTAGGGTCATGTTTGACACATCTGCTTCTACTATACATGGACAGGTCAGGTCATGGTGTGCCAGGATTGGGGCCATGGTGAAGGCAGTCTTTAGCTGGTCAAAAGCAAGCTGGGCTTTGGGCGACCAAGCAAATTTAACACCTTTGTGAAGGAGTGAAGTCAAGGGAGTTATTACTTCAGAGAGGCTGGCAATGAGTCCTATAAAAATTCACAAAACCCAGGAAGCACTGAAGCTCATGGAGGGCTTGGGTGAGGTCCAGCTTATGGCTTCCAACTTTTGCAGATCCATTTGGTTTCCCTCCAGAGAGATGATATACTCCAAAAATTCAATGGTGGCCTTGTGAAAGATGCATGTTTCCAATTTGGAACCTATGCTTCTGTAGGCTCTCCAGGACAGACCAGACATGATGGTAGTGACGCTCTGGGTTCTCTGAGAATACCAGCATATTCCAAGATAGATAATCACATAACAATCCAAACACATTGTTCATAAAATGCTGAAGTGTTACAGGGGCAGTGGTTAAGCCAAGCAACATCACCAAGTATTCAAAGTCCCCATATTGGGTACAAAAAGCAGTCTTCTAGTCATCCCCAGGACTTATGCACACTAGATTGTATGGCCCTGGAAGATCTAATTTTATGAAGATCCTGGCAGTTCTCAAGCATTCCAGCAATTCCAGAAAGAGGGATGGGGGTACCGGTTATGAATAGTTACTTGGTTCAGTGCGTGATAGTCTATGCAGAGACCTAGTGACTCATCCTCCTTCAGGAAGTGGACTGGTGTCCCCCGCTGGAAAGGTAGATTGCCAAATGAAGCCCTTTGTAAGATCTTCCTGGATATATCCACAGAGCACCTTCAGTTCTGGTTCAGGCATGGAATATATCTGTCCATAGGGCACCTTTGCCACAGGCTGTAGGTCTATCAGATGGTCATAGTCTCTGTATGGGGGTAGCAAGTCTGCATTTTTCTTTTCAAACACACCCAGAAAGTTTGAATGGAGGTTGTTCATAACTCTGAAATGTTTGTAATTCTGAACAAAAAGTTATGGTTCTTTCAAAAGTTTACAACTGAATATTGACTTAATACAGCTTTGAAACTTTACTATGCAGAAGAAAAATGCTGCTTTCTTTTTTTTTTAGTGGTTTAAATTTAATACAGTACTGTACTTGCTTTTTTTTTTTTTGTCTCTGCTGCTGCCTGATTGAGTACTTCCAGTTCCAAATGAGATGCCTGGTTGACTGATCAGTTCGTAACTCTGGTGTTTGTAACTCTGAGGTTCTACTGTATTGTCAAGGAGGCTGAGGTTCTTGCCTGGGGCCATTCCTGTCTGGCTAGGCCCCACTGTCAAGAGTTCTGCTTCCAAGGGTCTCCTTCCATCCTGGGGCCCCAGGTGCAGGTCAGCTGGGGGTTGGTTGCTTTGTTGGAGGCACACTTTCTGAAAGTATTCAGGGAAGCTAATTTTCCTCTGCCACCAGGAGATACATGGGTCATGCCACTCCAACCAAGGAATGCCAAAGAATGGGGACCAGATCACATTGAGGCATACTGTTTCTCAGTGCTTCTCTACTATGGCCTCTAGTGGGACAGTCTCTTGGATTACTGGCCCTGATGATAGGGGCAACCCAACAATCATCTCCAAAAGGTCCAGTGTGGGTTTCAGCCGCAAGCGGATCTGGAGGGTTTGAACTTCTTCAGCATCTATAAAGTTGGCAGTGGCCCCAGTCTATCATTGCTAACTGTGGGGAGATCTGCTGTGCCTGCTCCAAAACCTGCAACTGCAGTAGCAACTGGAAGTGCAGGGAGGCACCATAGTTCCCAGGTCGGGTTCTATTTGAGAGCAGGGAAAGGGGATGGTGGTGGTTATGGAGCATGGAGCTCTGGTGATACCCCGGCTGTGCTCCCTTACTGGGCCTGGGCTGGTCCGTTTCCCAACTTCTTCTATGCTGGGCAGGAGGCAAGGGCATGTACTGATCCCCTGCACTAAAAACAGAGGTTCAGTTGTCATTGACTCTCTCTCTCTTCAGGGACAGACGTTGGCAACCCAGGTTGATCTGCTTGGGTTCAGGACTCTATTCTACAAGCCTTGGCATGGAGGGCAGGTGGGGGGGACTGTTAGGCCACCTCTCCTTTCCTCTTTCCATTCATGCAGCCAAGAGTCAATGTGCAGGGCAAGATCTACAAAGGTGCCTAGGTAGGTGGGGTTTTCAATGCAGGTTAATTCATCTTTTACCTTGTCATTGAGCCCCCAGCAGAATTGGTAAAGTTGGGCTGCCTCATTCCATTCAACATCAGCCACAAGTAATCAGAAATGGGTAGGCTAGGAGGTGGCTGGCCATTGCCCTTGCAAAGTTTCCGGAGCACAGCCCCTGCTGCACAGATGTGAAGCAGGTCTTCGAAGATGGTCACAAACACTTGCAGGAAGGCATCCCAGTCAGAGAGCACAGGGCTGTTCTGCTCCAACACTGGGGAGGCCCAGTTAAGTGCTTTATTGTTGACTAGGCTGACTACTATCCCCACCTTAGTCCAGTCTATGGGGTACACTTGGAGGCAAAGCAGGATGAGCAGCTGGCACTGGTTCAGGAAACCCCAGAATTTCCAATGATCCTCACTGAACCATTCAGGCAGTGGCACTGCGGGAGCTGGTTCAGGGAATGCATGTTCTGTTTGGGCACATAGGGTCATTGCTTCTTCCTGTGAGCATGTGAGCTGCTTGGTTAGGGGTTGTGCTCTGGCAGTGAGCTGCGCCACCTAAGCCTGTGGCTGGACTGGTTGCTCATGCAGGACCTATGCTTTGAGCGCACACTGTGTAGCATGGGTCTGTAGTGCAAGGTTCTCCACCTGCAGATAGGCAACTGGGCCCTCAGGGACCCATGGTTGGACAGCTTGCCCTTTCTATCATCTTTGGAGGAGATAGATGCATTTGCGGTGGGGGGCAAAGAGCGTCTGAGCAAACTGTCATGATCAGGATGTGGGTGGTTAGAGCAGGAGTCAGGCATCAGGAGGTCACAGTCCAGGATAGACAAGAGGGGAAACCAAGAATCAGGTGTCAAAAGGCAGGCAGGGTCAGGTTACCGGGAAGTCAAAATCCATGACAGGTCAGAGGGCAAACCAAGATTCAGGTATCAGGAGGCAGGCAGGGTCACGGGTAGGGTCTGGAGCAGAGACAGGCAGACAGTCTGTGGCTCACATAGCTCCCCTTCATGGCTTCCTGGTTTACATACTGGTTTTGGCCAATCAGGGAACTGTCTGAGGCCACCACTCCAGTCGTGCTGGGAGGTTCTTCCTGCCAAGCCCAGTCACACAGGGTCCTTCTGTGGGAGCCCATCTCTTCCTGTGATGCAAGGGCATCAGTGGCCCCAAAATCCCACAGTCCCAGGTTCCAGTCCTGCAGGTACTAACAGCCTGATTCAAAAAAAGCTTGTGTATGACTTGTGCTCAAGAAACTATTTAATGCAAAAAAAGTCAATGCAAAGTTAAAATCACCCTGTGGTCACTTTTAGTCTTCCAGAACATCAAGTTTGGCAAAACTCAAACTTCTGAAAACCAGGAAATAGAGTTAAGGAAACACCCATGCGACCCATACTCTGCCACTCTGGAGTTGGCAAGAGAGACTGGGAATTATCTGCATGTATTCCAGTTGCTTTCAGTGGTTTTGTTATAACTAACTGTACTGAAGATTATCAAATTTATTTGAGCATAAGCTTTTGTGAGCTACAGCTCACAAATGCATCCGATGAAGTGAGCTGTAGCTCATGAAAGCTTATGCTCAAATTTGTTAGTCTCTAAGGTGCCACAAGTACTCCTTTTCTTTTTTGCGAATACAGACTAACACGGCTGCTACTCTGAAATCTGTACTGAAGATTGGAAGCAGTAAGTGGGAAAGGTTAGCAGAAGCATGTTTGTGATATGAGCAGATCTGGGGATTAATTCTGAGGAACTGTTAGAGCTGCTATGATCTGAGGTGATCTGGGTCTGAGACCCCACATGCGTGTGATCAAAGGAGAGAGATGCATATGTATCTTGAGAATTATGTAGGTTGTGTCAGTTGCAGGACACTGGGGTGGTCTTGCCATGTGCACTGTCAGTAGTGAGACGGTACATGAGAGCAGTCTGTAGATTTAACAATAGGCTTAAAGGGTATTCTGTGAGCGTGAATGGGTTGTAAAGGAGTATGAAGTGGTTGTTAAATTTTAGAAGTGTGATACTCTATAGAGAAAGTAGGCTTAATGTTTGAGCATAGGGCAAGTGCAAGTAGCACCTGTCAATTACAGCGAAGAGTGGGAATGTGTGTACTTGGGCATTGCTCAAAGAGGGCAGAGTTAAGATTGTGGGCATTTACCTTAACTCTGTAATTCTTGGTGTTACACCCTGACACCCCAATATTCACCACTGTCATGTAATTAGGATATGTCTTATACAAAGTATGCCTTGTGAGGTGTCATTCTAAAAGTCTTGATCGGCCGGACAGTAATATCTTGTTGGCTTGTATGTGCTATCATCGTGTGTGAAGTTATGAAGTTTGGCTATGTATGTGTTGCTGAAACATGTCCTGAGGTTGAAAACACACACAAGCAGCCTTTCAGAAAGACAGTAAAAAGGCCAAACAATGTTAATGGCTTAATGAGGAAATGCACACAAGCAAAAGGATTACGCCGGGAACTGTGTACAACAGAATCCCCTCAGACAGCACTACACAATGGGAACCAGGTCACAACAAAAGACCTTTCCAGCAAGTGGGGAAGAGGATATAAAAGGGGGGAAATGATATGATGGGGGGGATAACCTCACTCTCCCTATAATACACCTGGAAGCACCTGAGGAACTGTGGGAAGTGATGGTCCCAGGCTAGAAGGATTTTTAGCCTATGTATGAAAACCTAGGAAAGCCAAGGCAACTTGTGCCTTAAGAATCTGCCAGCCTGTTTATTACACAGAGTGAGAATTTGCTAATTTATATCTTATCTATCTAGTGTGTTAAGCTTAGTTTGCAGTTTTTGTTTATTTACTAAGGTAATCTACTTTAATCTGTTTGCTATCACTTATAATCACTTACAATTTACCTTTTGTAGTTAATAAACTTATTTCTTGTTTATAACAACCCAGTTTGTGTAATTCATATCTGGGGGGGCAAGAAGCTGTGCACATCTCTCTCCACATTGAGGGAGAAAGCGAATTTTTATGACCTTGCGCTGGGCAGATCTTCCTATACAGTGAAAAACAATAGTTTGGGTTTATCTCCCAAAAGGCGTGTGCATGTGAGTCCTCTCCCGAAGAGCTGACTTCAATCTGTGTCTGCAGCTGGGTGTGGCCCTACCTGTATATATGTGTGTATGTGCTGCAAGAGGCCTGAGAGCCTAATTCAGCAAAACAGGGAGAGGGAATCCAGGATGGTAGAGCAGGCAAGGAGCAGCGAAACCTCAGTATATCAGGTGGCATCCTGGACTGGGGGGTCCAACCCGTTACACTTGGTTTTTAGAATTTTGAGTTTTGCTGAACTGGATCTTCTGAAAGAGCACAAGTTACCACTTTAACTTTGCATGAATGAAGTTTTTTTTGCCAGTTAATTTCCTAGTTTTTTAAAGAGAAAAATGTGTGTTGGTAGGTGCTAGGGGTCATTCAGGTAGTTGTAGTTCTCACCAAAGTTTGCAGTTGATATGCTGCAGTGGCTAGGTAATAATGAAAAGACATAGTTTTTTATATAGTGCTTTTCATCAGTAGGTCTAAAAGTACTTTACATCATTATTACCATTTTACAGATGGGAAATTGAGACACAGAGGTGAAGTGACTTGCCCAAGGACACTGTGTTACCCTGGATTAGAGGGGTATGTGTACCCCAGATTTTGATCAAGCTAACGGCAACTATGTTATGTGCCATGAATTAATAAAATAGACCGCCACCTAGTTGAGGATTAATTTGAACAAGCAGAACTTCTGGAGGCAACGTCAAATATTTGCAGGCTTGCAGTTTCTGTTAATCAGAATGGGAGGAGGGGAGAACGAAAGAAAACAAGTGGATGGGAACCTTGAGTTTTGGGCACCTTTGATATAGAAGCTTAATCATAATAACATTGTTAGGAATATTTGTCAATAAGATTATTGAAGTTAGGAGAGGTAATGACCCAGTAGGGGTGACTATGAGCAGTGTGTTTTGTAAAAGTTAGTTATAAAAGACTGGATAATAGTGTATTTTGGAACAGTCCTCTGATGCTCTCCTGAGAGAGTTTTTTACTCCTGATAGCTTATTCCCCGGTGGGGAAGTGACTGGCCATCACAGAACTGCTGAAAATTACTCAATACCCTCCCAGATTCAAAGTAATGATTTGGGATGTTCTAAACCAGGGGTCAGCAACCTTTCAGAAGTGGTGTGCCGAGTCTTCATTTATTCACTTTAATTTAAGGTTTCGCATGCCAGTAACACATTTTAACGTTTTTTTCAAAGGTCTCGCTGTCTATAACTAAATTGTCATATATAAAGTAAACAAGGTTTTCAAAATGTTTAAGAAGCTTCATTTAAAATTAAATTAAAATGCTGATCTTATGCCGCCGGCCCGCTCAGCCCGCTATCAGCCTGGGGTTCCATTCACCTAGGCTGAGTGGGGCTTGCGGCTGGGACCCTGGCTGGCAAGGGGCCGGCAGCCAGAACCCCAGGCCGGCAGCGGGCTGAGTAGGACCGGCAGCCAGAACCCCAGGCCGGCAGCGGGCTGAGTGGGACCGGCAGCCAGAACCCCAGGCCGGCAGTGGGCTGAGCGGGCTGGTGGCCGGGACCCCAGACCGGCAGTGGGCTGAGCGGGCTGGTGGCCGGGACCCCAGACCAGCAGTGGGCTGAGCGGCTCAGCCTGCTGCCGGTCTGGGGTTCCGTCTGCCAGCTCCTACCAGCCAGGGTCCTGGCTGCCAGCCCCGCTCAGCCTGCTGCCAGTCTGGGATCCTGGCCCTGCCCACATAGAGTGGGTACCTACCTTCTCCCTGGTTCTAGCCATTCTCTTCCTCTCTCTCTCTGCACTGAGCTGAGGGTGGGAGTGCACTGAGCACACGGCTGGGGATGAAGGATCAGGTTGGGGTTTGGAGTGTAGGGTCTAGCCAGGAACTAGAATGAGGGAGAAAGCTCAGGGTTGGGGCAGGAGGTTTGGGTGTGGAGTGCTTACAAGGACAGCTCCCATTTGGTGCAGGTGGGAATGTGGGGGGGGGAGTGGTGCAGGTGCTCCCATTTTGTGCTCAGGGTGGGGGTGAGAATGTAGAGGATGCAGGAGTCAGGGCAGGGGGCTGCAAGTGTGTGAGGAGGGTGCAGGAGTCAGGTCATGGGATGTGGGAGGGGCTGGAGTCAGGGCTGGGGTTGTGCAGGGGTATAAGGGTCAGGACAGGAGGCTGGGGTGTGAGGTGCAGGGATCAGGGCAGAGGGCTAGATGTGTGAAGGGGGTGCACAGAGCAGGGCAGGGGGCTGTGTGTGTGGGGGGGGTACTGGAGTCAGGGCTGGGGTCATGGGGAGGGTGCAGGGGTCAGGGCAGAGGGCTAAGGGTGCGGGCTAGGGTCATGGGGGTGCTCCCAGCCCCCTGCCCAGAGCGGCTGGAGGGGATATGCCCTGATTCCACCCCCCCTTCCCCAAGGCCCTGTCCTCACATCTTCTCAGTGTCCTCCCTGGAGCAGCATGCGCACTGCAGCTACACTTCTACCCCTCCTTGCAAGGGCCATCAGCTGATTGGCAGCAGGGAGGGAGAGGAGGAGGGGCAGGAACCCAGCATGCTGGGGGAAGAGGCGGAGGAGGGGGACCTTGCCTACCCTGCAGCAGCAGCTGACAGGACCAAGTTTCTTCACCCTGCCCCCATGGGGGGCAGAGAAGAGCGGGCCAGGGCGGGCAGGATTTTTAATGGCATGCTGCTGCCTGCTGGGGTCCCAGCCACAGGCCCGCTGCTGGCCTGGGTTTGGCAGCGGGCTAAGTGGGGCTGGCGGCAGCATGCCATTAAAAATCTGCTCGCGTGCCATCTTTGGCATGCATGCCATAGGTTGCCGACCCCTGTTCTAAACCTATTGCTTATGTCCATGTGTGCATAAATCTGATAAATTGTAGTTTTAGATAAAAGCATGCTTACTTGTATTAATCTTTCATCAGACAGAATTGCTGTTTTCTCATTGATTTATTCCTTACACTGCCTGGAGTGAAATAGTTAAGTTACCACTGCTCTGGGCTCTGAAAACCCTGAGTAACAACTGAGCAGGCCAGTAGCAGAGCTAAGCATAATCCCAGTCCAGTGGTCTTTCCACTAGGCCATACACAAGTCCTCAGTGCTCTTCCCTCCCACAGCCCACTGCAAATTTTGTTATAGTGGAAAGGGGATAATGGCTGTGCTTTGAAAAGTTTGCAAGTTGCTAACAGGGCCAGTGAGAAATCTCATCCATGGTCGATGTCCCGAAATCATGAGAGTTTTAATATATGGCTGTTAAAGTAACTTTAAGCATATGAGAAAAGACTAGTGTGTCTCTCTCCTTCTCCACACCCTGCCCCACCCCCATTTCCCACATGTAGTCTCTATCCCCCACCATTTCCAGCTCCCCCTCCCACCCCATTAAGCCATTAGTTGGCATGGTAGAAGTCATTAACATGTAAGAAGTTGCTCTTTGCTGTCTCCTGACTTATGCAGCTGCATACACATTATCACAGCCAGCAGCTTACCAAAGGGCGACATGCTACCCTGGTTTATATTGCCCTCACTCCCACTACCTACCTCCAGGAGGGACACCTATCCCTGCTTCAGCCAGGCATCTATAGCCAAATTCCAGGTCCACCCAGACACCTCTGCTCCAAATCAGGCTGTTCCTCCACACACTCTGGTCAGCCCCTCCACAAGAGTGATGTGCATCTTAACTATTCATTTTCTGGCTTACAGATGTTTCAATTTATTACCTTCTAACATAGAAGCCCTTGGCAAAATCATCTTTCTTTGTAAACAGCTCTCACATCAGACCTGTCAACCTCATTACATCAAACACACACAGCAGGTACTGAGAGGGGTTCAGACCCCTGCAGAAAGGTAGGGCTCCCCTATATACCAGCACACAGATGAAAAGAGAAAATTCAGGACTATGTCCCCCCAGCCCTAAACCCCCTCTGCTACCCCTCATTCTCTAACCTCCCCCATGTTATCCCCTTCTGGTCCCCCTAATCCCCTTCCCTGAACCCCCACAAACCCTCTTCCCTACCACCCATTCCTAATTATCGCCCAGGCCACTCCCCATAAGATTCCCCACCCTTCTGCTCCTTTTACCACCTCATCTCACACCCCTAATCACACTAGGTAGGAATGAGGAAAGGGATGGCAGAAAGAGAAAGGAATGTCTCATGATCAAGGCAGTTGAATGCTACCCTGGAGACGTGGACAATATCCATGCCTCTGGGATGCTGGACAAATCACAAACTATACATTTCACACATGGCCACTAATTGTGTGTTGTTCGTTTTCTGGATGCCTGACTTGAGATTCCAGGCTTGGCTTTGCAGAAGTGCTGAGCAGTCACAGCTGCAGTCAATAGAAGCCCTGATTTGAACATGCAACATGCTATATAAAGCTGTGAAAAATCAGGTCCTAGACATCTCATACTGGGCACCAGGGTCAATTTGATTTAAACCACTAGTCAGGAAGACTCAGTTTAATCATGGATTCAACAGGCTAATCATTAATATTTGGAGGATTTTCTTGCGATGCCGTATTAGGAGAACATTAGAAGAGACATTTAAATTATTTTATTGAACTAAAACAATGTTACATATGTATTTCTTCAACAGCAAACATAATATTTTAACAAAACAAGCATATGAATTTTTGAATTTAGGTAAACATTCAAGTTTTTTTAAAACCAGGTTTGTTTTTGTTAAAATTGTTAACTAAAATAGTTAGTGAAATATTTAAAAAAAAAACAACCAAAAATTAAATAGACCGTCAGCTAAGTCAACATGAGAAACTTAAACTGGCTTCCGCAGCTAACTCAGTCGTCTTCACCTTCATTTTCCTGTTTGTTCATAATCTGGAAAAAAGACAAAACAAGCTTTCCTGCTTTTTCAGGTCCCAAACGATTTCTCAGTTTGGAATGAATTAGTCCAAAGGAAGAAAACATTCTTTCTATGCTGGCAGAAGAAGCTACTGCTGTTAAAAGTCTCTGAATCCAAGTGCTTAAGTGACTTACACCAGTGAACTGGTATGACTTTCTTTAAAACATCATTAGCTCTGAAGTTTAATTATGGAGGGATGATTGTTGAGTGTCCATGTCATAGACAACTCCTCTTCTTCAGCAGAGAAGGTTTGATCCTGGTATTGAGAATATCTGCAAGAATATGAGCTGGAGAGAGAGTTAAATTACAAGCATTAACAAAAAAGAATGGGACAAGCACTGTCATTGCATATTTCTCTTTTTAAGATCTCACTCAGTTCCTTCCAAATTTCAACAGCATCAGCAATAAGCCAGCTATTTCCCTGCATTTTGTTCAAGGCTACAAAAATAGGCTTCAGGGTATTCAGCATGTGTTCAACATTTCTCTTAAGTCCAATGTTGAGAACTCTGGTTGTGACAGTGCCATCTATTTTTTCCACTATTTTGTTCACAAACTCATCAGATTAGGCCAGTTCTTGATATAGTGCTCAAAACAGTCCATTACTGAGTTCCATCGCATGTCTTATGGGAGTGTTAGCTTGGTTTCCCCCCACTTTTTTCAGAGCAACTGCTGCAAAGTGGTTGTTATGGAAGTATTTTGCAATTTCAACATTAGCCTTTATTTGTGGAACACTGAAGTCTTTGGCTAGGAGGTGCATCAAATGAGCACTGCAACCGTATGTTATTGGCTTGGGACTCTCTTCACTCTCTTCTAAATAATTTCTCCTCATCTTGGATACATTTGCAGCATTGTCTGTGACTGAGCTACATACTAGACATTTGAATTTTTTTCCCCACTGTTTGTTATAGCTTTTACTGCTACTTCTTGCAAGTACTCTGCTGTGTGCATAGTTCCTGATGTATCAATTGTTTCTGTAAGGAAGACATTCCCTTCTTCTGTTGTCACACAAGCACATACAACAGGATCATTGTGGACCTTGTTCCACCCATCAAGACTTAGGTTAACAATTTCATCACAGAATATCAGGGTTGGAAGGGACCTCAGGAGGTCATCTAGTCCAACTCCCTGCTCAAAGCAGGACCAATCCCCAACTAAATCATCCCAGCCAGGGCTTTGTCAAGCCTGACCTTAAACCTCAAAGGAAGGAGATTCCACCACCTCCCTAGGTAACTCATTCCAGTGCTTCACCACCCTCCTAGTCAAATTTTTTTTTCCTAATATCCAACCTAAACCTCCCCCACTGCAACTTGAGACCATTACTCCTCATTTTGTCATCTGCTTCCACTGAGAACAGTCTAGATTCATCCTCTTTGGAACCCCCTTTCAGGTAGCTGAAAGCAGCTATCAAATCCCCCCTCATTCTTCTCTTCTGCAGAATGAATAATCCCAGTTCCCTCAGCCTCTCCTCATAAATCATGCGCTCCAGCCCCTTAATCATTTTTGTTGCCCTCTGCTGGACTCTTTCCACATCCTTCTTGTACTGTGGGGCCCAAAACTGGACACAGTACTCCAGATGAGGCCTCACCAATGCTGAATAGAGGGGAATGATCACGTCCCTCTGTCTGCTGGCAATGCCCCTACTTATACAGCCCCAAATGCCATTAGCTTTCTTGGCAACAAGGGCACACTGGTGACTCATATCCAGCTTTTCGTCCACTGTAACCTCTAGGTCCTTTTCTGCAGAACTGCTGCCTAGCCATTCGGTCCCTAGTCTGTAGCAGTGCATGGGATTCTTCCGTCCTAAGTGCAGGACTCTGCACTAGTTCTTGTCGAACCTCAGATTTCTTTTGGTCCAGTCCTCCAATTTGTCTTGGTCCCTCTGTATCCTATCCCTACCCTCCAGCGTATCTACCACTCCTCCCAGTTTAGTGTCATCTGCAAACTTGTTGAGGGTGCAGTCCACGCCATCCTCCAGATCATTAATGAAGATATTGAACAAAACTGGCCCCAGGACTGACCCTTGGGGCACTCTGCTTGATACAGGCTGCCAACTAGACATGGAGCCATTGATCACTAAGACATCCTCTAGACCTTTTGCACACTGCTCATTTTCTCTTTCATGCACTTTATCCAGCAATTTGCCTGCGACATCTGCTCTGTTGGGTGGACTGTCTTAATGCTGGTCTTAATGCCTGAATCATGTTAATGAAGTGTGGGTTCTCAATCATACAGAAAGGCGAGTGTTGCATAACAAACCGGGCAATTTTTTCATCAATTACCTCTTTTTGTATTCTGCTGGTTCTGATCACAAACTTATCTACGATTGTTTCTGGATGATTTTTTTCCTCTTTTGGCTATGTGACATACATGATGTGACTGAAACACTATCATTGGCAGATAACTCAAACTATAGAAAATGATGGTGATCTTGAAGGTGGATAGTCTTCAGAATCCTGTATGTTGAGGATGGATTCTCCTAAACAAAATAAGTCAATGCAGTTATTTAATTAATATTACCATACTGCTCATTTAGCATTACTCACTGCATTCACGGACACTCAGTACTACTTTAAAGATGAAATTTGCAAAAGGAAGATCTGCCTATTTCAGCTACTTATTTTTTATAGTACCATAGAGTAACACTAATTTTTCCTGAAACATGAGAATTCAAGAATAGTCCAGGAGGAGGACAGGCAGCCCTTAAGAAAGAAGTATGAAATAAAGTTTACCAACCTGAAAATCCTGCATGTTCAGACATGTTCCTTTTATCATCTTCAATGCAGCTTCCTCCTGAGAAGGAACACTTCTCATGATGTTTCAATTGGGCAACCAGGCCTTGCATTTCTTTGTTGCACTGTTTGCATTTTGCACGCATACCTGTCTCATCCACAGGTAGAGGAACTTCATTAAAATATTCTCAAATTGGGTCTCTTTTACAGTCTTCTTCTGCTGCCATTATAGGTTTTCCCTTCTAGTGAGAGAAGAGTATGGTAGATCTCAAATCAGTGAAGCTACACTCAGAAAGACCTCAAGACTTCTGGAATATGCTGCTCAGTTTCACTTTTGTTTCTAGTGCTTGTCCCTCCCTTCTCACATTTATCTCTATACTTCTCCTTGTCCAGATCTATTCCACCCCCCCAATCTTCTATTCATTGAACTCTTTGAATTTTGCACTTTTAGAAAGTGGTAAGGGATTGACTGTGTACACAAATTTGAAGAGGGACAACAGGGTTGAGGTCTGTTATTTCTCACCTCTATGTTTTATTTATTTAAAACATTTTTGCTGTTAACAAGCATATTATCTCTGGAGACACAAATCCACAGTTTGAGAACTGCAAAACTAAGCATCTCTGGTAGTATCTTCTAGACTGAGCACTGAGTCCCAGTAGGCAGATAGAAAGATTAACCTAAATAATCTACACAGAAGCCCCTGGAACCCCATAAGATTGGGTTCCTAATCCATGAACTATTGGAACTCATTTATGAAAATTTTCTTAAACATTACATGAATGAATTGTCTCATGCTATAGAATTAGAATTTATAATCCCTATTCCATGACGAGATATCTTTGAGTTATGTTATACCTTAATTAAAAGCATCTTTGAATAGGTTTTCCTCAAAGCATTTTTTTTAATCATTGATTTTTATCCACCCTGTTGGGTACCCAAAATTAGTCAACACTTTTGACCTTCTCTCTCTATGCCTCAGTTTCCCATCTCTAAAATGGTTAGAATACCACCTCACCAGTGTGTTCTGAAAATAAATCCATTAAATGTCTGTGAAGAACTCATACTATAGTGATGAGTATCACAGAAAAACAAACTAAGTAGCTGATAATTCTGTACTGAAAGCAGGGTTTAAACAGCATGCAGTAAAGACCTAAAACCACACACTGATCAGTGAGGAGGGAAAAAAAAAAAAAAAAAAAAAAAAAAAATATATGAACAGCTGCTTACTCGAGCCATCTTGTGCACCAAATGAAGTAGGGGCCTGTGGATTAAAGATCATAATGCATATGCACAATGTAGTGGAGGGTTGCATACACCACCGTTATGCCTTAATAGTCTTAACATAGGGTTGTGTGTATAACTTTATATTTATGTTGCTACCAGAGTAGTGCTCTTCCATGGTCAATTGTTGAGTCCATCACATAAAATTTATTTGTAAGCAACTAGTCAAAGATGCTAAGAGCCAAGAAAGTATGTTCTCTCTTCCTCCCTCTCCACCATTAGTATAAATATCAACTAAATAATGAGAGACAGTCACACTATTTTAGCTAGCAGTGTTTCAGCTGGTTTCATGTACAAAGATCCTATGTCTGCTGAGGAAGCAGCAGGATATGCTGAGAGAAATGCATCCATATCCCTCATGACTAGTGAAAGCCAGGAGCAATGTCTCAGGTCATTATTAATGGAGACCTTTAATGAACAGGCCCTTCCTTAAGAGGAAAACACACTTGATGATTTTATTAATTGATACCTGATCTTGAACTTGAGGCTTTAAGGGTATGTCTTCCCTGCAGAATTAACTTACATGGCTGGTACTTGTGTGAAACCACTAGAGTTGGCCTGGCCCATACAAGAGCTGCCACATTGCCAACCCTAATTCCAGGTCTGTGTCCACACTGGTGCCCTCACCCAGATGTAGCACTGCAATTTCTCTGAGTGCATCCCATGGATCTTATGCAGCACTGAAGCTAAGCCTCTCCAAGTTCTCTGACACAACTTGTCAGTCCTTCTGGCATACCTACACAGAAGCGGCCTTAACTCACAAACTTAGTACGTAAAGCACTTGCAGTCTGACACAACTAGCTTTTGATCTATGACCTTCATTCAAACAAGCAGCAAGGCATGGATTCAACTGAGAATTATGATCTATTCCAACTGTTGGCATTAATACAACTCTTATTTCAGGAAGAGGAAGCAGATTCAGGGCAGGAGATGCAGTGGTGGGTGATTAATCATCAGCTTTTTGCCAGAAGGCAAGGGCAGGTTGTTGCTGGGAGAATGCAACAGAAGACTATATGCAAATATAGCAGAGCAAAGACAGGTGATACAGGCTTTGGTCATGTAACTTTGATCTTGTAACTTATGTGAAGATGACAAACTACCTTGTCTTCACTACAATTTTACCTTAACTCAAGTTAACATTTTTTCCCCCCTAGCAGACAAAGCCTTATTCATCTATTCTGTTGAACTATTGCAATGCACTCTACTGAAGGGGAATGCTAACTCTGAAGGCACTTCAAAATGGAGGTATATTGGGATAAGCACATTAAACTTGAATTACTTGAACTGCAAAGGGCTTTTGTCAGTTGCTTCTGCATTAAATTTAAGATATTAGTTCTAATCTATAAAAATCCGCTCATTTTTTCCCCAAATACTAAAACCTCTATGCAAAAGATAAAACACTTTCTTAAAATGACTAGATAGTACTTTAATCCTGTATAAATGAGGTTATTCCCACATGATAAATCATATTCATGCCAACAACCCCTAGTGCCTATAGCACATGTCCTCATTTTCCAGTGACAGTACCCTAGCAAACTGAACAGGTATACATCAAAGTTTATGATTTTTCAATTTACAAAAATTTCAGCTAAGGAAGTTAAGAAAACTACCAATTATAGCTACAATGAGACATTCAGATATACATTAACATTGTAGGCATAAGTAAAAGCCTACAATTTAACTTCCTCATGCTAAGTATGTCTTGCTTCCTCTGGGCCTTCATTCTGCAAACTGCTAGAACTCAAGCAGAACCCTTGTGGTACAGTAGTGTGCAATAGCAGTTCTGCTTTGGGAGACTTCAGGCAAATAGGGCAGTTCCATAAATCAGACAGAGCACACAAATTTTCAAAGTGGTAACTATACTCCAGCAGGAGAGAGGTATTCCTGTAAAAGGAGGAATACAGAATTCAGTGCCATCCCACCCTCCCCCTCTTTGCTTTCATTAAGCCAACTCCTTCTATCAGGGGAAGGAAGATAGTCTCGCTGGAGCTCATCAAGGTTGCCTAGTAAAATAAGAGTGCAAAAATAGCCTTAAATTTCATTGTGCTGGTCCAACATTGAAACTCAAAACTTCGTTTACTCTGAGTCTCAAAACAAATACTTCTATTACTGTAGCCTGAGATAGCTTGGAATCTCAATTATACAAACCAAGCAGTTAATTCCCAAAGCCTCAAATGTATATCAGGGAATACATTAACATATACACAACAAGTTCTTAGCCTTACAGGGTCTTATCAATGTTAGTTAACACATGTAATGAGTTTGGACTACACTATTCTGTACATGAACTAAGTGGGAGAAGCCCCACTGCTTAAGGCAGTGACTCTCAACCTACTTACTATTGTGGGACACACACATGCAGCTCCATGTGCACGCAATATATATACACACTACCTGTATGGCCCTGAGGGTGTTACATGGGCCGCAGCTGCGTGCTGATTGAGCCACAAGTGGCCTGCAGGTTGAGAACCAGTGGCTTAAGGTGCTGTGAACTCAGCAAACCCTTTAATATTGAAAGATAACTCTCTCATATTTGTCAGGGACGATTAAGTTGAACAAGATGACTTTAAAAGTCTATTCCACATATAGTTTCTGTGGCAGATGATTTGGAACTGTGTCATTTAATAAGCATCAGTGTCTCAGCTGTAAGACAAGACTGAGGAAGGAGCTTATAGTCTAAATAGACAGACTACACAAAAGTCAGATATATTTGGGGAGCCAGGAGGAGACTCAAGCTATGTTTTTATTTGGAGTACTATACTGGTATACTATACTGGCAAAGTACTCCTAGTGTAGATGCACATCTATGCTGCCAAAACTGTGCTTTCTACCAGTATATTAAAGTGAAGTTTTGCTAGTGTAACTGTCTACATTAGGGGCTTCTGCCAGTACAGTGTGTCAGTCAAGGATTATACTACTTCACACCCCGTCCAACATAGCTGTGCTAGCAGAAGACTGTAGTGTAGAGTGCCTTAGCCTTGTCCAAAACCCACATGCAGTTATACTAAAAAGTGCTGATACCAATATAGCTTATTCTAGTTTGGGGAAGCAAAATAAGCTATACTGCTATAAAGTGTCTTATACAGATAATTGCATCTACACTAGCACTTTTACTGGCATAACTAGGTAAGGGGGCGGGAAATATCAGACCTCTTACTGACAGTTATTGTTAGTAACACTTTAAGTGTAGACAAGGTCTCAAAGTGCTCTTTAAATAGCATATATGGATGACAACTTTTTCTAAAGAGTGATTAAATGTTTGTTGAAGTAATTATCTTTAAGGAGAGATGTAAATGGAAAGGGTCAGCACAGGGGTAGGCAAACTACAGCATGCAGGATTGCCACCCCCATGGCACCACAGGCCCCATGCCATTCCCAGAAGCAGCCGGCACATGCCTGCAGCCCCCCCCGGGGGGCGAGGGGGAGGAGAAGAGGCAAAGGGCTTCGCACACTACCCTTGCCTGTGGATTCCACACCCGAAGCTCCCCACAGCAAATGGGAGCTTTGGGTATGGAACCCAGTGAGGGCAGCACGCAGAGCCCTCTCCCCCCCCCCCCCCCGGCCACAGGGATGTGGTGCTGGCTGCTTCCAGGAGTGGTGCAGGGAGTCTGCCTTAGTGGTGTGGCACCGCTGTCACCCTGGAGCTGCTCCAGGTATGTGGCATGCACCCCAAACCCCTCCTGCATCCTGCACCCCAAACCCTTGCCCTGAGCCCTCTCCCGCATTCTACACCCCCTCGCTCTGAGCCCCTTCCTGCACACCTCACTCCCTAACCCCCTGCCCCAGCCCTACATTCATCGCCCTGCATGCAATTTCCCTACACAGATGTGGCCCTTGGGCCAAAAAGTTTGCCCACCCCTGGATTAGCACCTAGTATATTCCAAATACACAAATACCATTACCATTACCAAATAAGTTCCTGTCTACACTAAATGTGAGAACTATTATTATAAAAATTTTTTAAAAAAAAGTCATGATGAGTGCATTCGAGGAGTCCTTGTGGCACTTTAGAGACTAACACATTTATTTGGGCATAAGCTTTCGTGGGCTAAAGCCCATCTTGCTTATGCCCAAATAAATGTTACTCTCTAAAGTGCCACAAGGACTCCTCGTTGTTTTTGCTGATACAGACTACATGGCTACCACTCTGAAGCCTGATGAATGCATTAGTCATCTACGGACACATTAATTAGACCAGAAAGTTTTGCCAGAATGTAAGAACAGTATAGGTTACTAACACTGGCTACTGCATGTTTGAGTCTGTTTTTGTTCTTGAGGACTGGCAGGCAACTCCCACACCTTGAGCAACCTCACAGGGAAATCTAAGGGGAATATCTCTTTGCTTGAAATTCAGAAAGGCCCTCTACCCAACAAGGGAGGGTTAATTGATAAGATGCTGCGACAAGATGCTGTTGCTTAAGCTACAAAGAGCCCTGTGGCACCTTATGGACTAACAGACGTATTGGAGCATAAGCTTTCACGGGTGAATACCCACTTTGTCCGACGAAGTGGGTATTCACCCGTGAAAGCTTATGCTCCAATACGTCTGTTAGTCCATAAGGTGTCACAGGGCTCTTTACTGCTTTTACAGATCCAAACTAACACAGCTATCCTTGTGGTACTTTATAAAAGCTAGTTCTCTTCCACCCAGGGCAGGCTCTACCAACAGTCCAAGGAACTTACACAAATTTGGCATTACCTCCAACAAGTTTATATCAATTTTCTTCCAAACCTCATTTAGCTATAGTGCACTTGTTTGTTATATTTTCTGATCATTCATTCAAATATATAGTGGCTTTCCTCTTTACAAATATGAGAAGGCTACTTCTCAACATGTAACTTGGAGGTAAGTATTCTGATCCCCATTTACAGAATCTAAAATGCATCTTAGCTTAAGGCCCAAATTTTCAGAAATTTCTTCTAATTTTGGGTGCTCAAATCACAACATGTAGGGTACACTGCAAAAGAAGCCTAAGCTCATGCCCAAATCTGTAGACATTAAAACTTTTACAGGTGCTGAGTTAGCCCTCACAGGCTCTGATGGGAGCTTCAGGTGCTCAGCCTGGAAATTATCCCCGGGGTGTCTCAAGTTGATCACTCTAAAAGAGAGGCAAGCAAAATTAGTGGTTTCAGAGTAGCAGCCGTGTTAGTCTGTATTCGCAAAAAGAAAAGGAGTACTTGTGGCACCTTAGAGACTAACAAATTTATTAGAGCATAAGCTTTCGTGAGCTACAGCTCACTTCATCGGATGCATTTTGCTCACGAAAGCTTATGCTCTAATAAATTTGTTAGTCTCTAAGGTGCCACAAGTACTCCTTTTCTTTTTGCAAAATTAGTGGGCATTTTGAAAATTCAGCCCAGAGTGATTTGCCCAAAGGAATGAGTGACAGAATTGAGACTTTTTTTTTTTCCACCAAATGCATCCGATGAAGTGAGCTGTAGCTCACGAAAGCTTATGCTCTAATAAATTTGTTAGTCTCTACGGTGCCACAAGTCCTCCTTTTCTTTTTGCGAATACAGACTAACACAGCTGCTACTCGGAAACCTGAGAATTGAGACTGGAGTTCCTGGCTTCAAGACCTGTGCTCAGACCACAACGATGCTTATGTCCATATTCCAGGTGCTATCTTTATAACCAGCCAGCTCTCACCAAATTCAGAGTAGGTAAAGCTCAATCTGACATCACAACGTGCAGCCATAGTGGCGTTACTGTCCTTACACACAGGTGAAAAAGGAGGGCAGCAGAGAGGAGACACCGTGTGTTACCCTCCTCCACGTTTTGCTGTTCCAATCGGGCAGGAAGGGAAAGAAAACGCAAGGCGCATCCCAAGCACAGGCGGTGCATCAGCCGGGGGAAAACGCAGCCCTGACTGCTCCTTATACGAGATACCAAAGCAGTGGCGGCCCGCAGGGCAGTGAGGGCATCTGACACTTGCCCCCCCAGCGAGGCGAGCAGGAGCCAGAGACGTGGGGCCCACTCCTAGGCCTTCAGGCCCTCAGGAGCGGGCCCACAGAGCAACTTCTACTGGCCCTGGGAAGCAGGAGCCGCTCTCCACAGCCCTGTCCTGCCGGGCTGCCCGTTCCCCACCCTCCGCCGCGTCCTCTCCCGCCCCCCGGCGAGCCACCGCGCAGCTAGGGGCGGCGGCGCGAGATAGGGGTAGCTTGGCGGGCCCCCCGCCCAGGACCCCGGACTCAGACGCCGCTTCCCTGCCCACTCCGGGTGCCTCGCCCCGCACTCACCACAGCCCCGGCCACGGCATGGACCAAGCTCTCGTAGGAGGAGACCGCCGCCATGGCTGCGGCTCCGGCGGGGTCAGCCGCAAACTTCGCCGGCGACCGAGAAGCGGCGGGCGGGAAGGGGAACCCCGCTACCGCCGCCCTATTCTCCCGCTCCATGGCTTCCCCCGGCCACGTGATCTCGGACCCTCCCCCTCCAGGGGACGGGGCCCGCTGCCCCCAAGCCCCGCCCACTCCGTTCGCCGCGCCCGGCGAGTCGTCCCGCGCGCCCCCCCCGCGCTTTGCTCTCTGGTCCGGCCTCGGCCTGGGCTCCCGCGCGACTGAGCGCGAGGCGCCGCTGCAGCGTCCTCCTCTGCCCCTGCTGCTCTTGGGCTCTCCGGTGGTCACGCGGGCTTTCAAACAGGGTTGCAACCGTTGGGCTCAACGGCCAGGGGATGCGCAGGGGAAGCCGGTTGGAGGGGGCGGGAGCGGTGCAGCGGAGTTCCCCATGGGCCTGGCTCCACAGAGCCATCACGGACCTGCTCCCACCGCGGGGCTCCGCAGCTACAATACCCCCTGGGGTAAGGGGAGGGACACATCGCCCCGCCTCTCACTGCGATACGCCCAGCAGGGGAGAGCAGCAGCCATTTTTGGGACGAGCTGGCCCACAATTGCTATAAATCGCTTGTGCTCAGCTCCTGACTGCCCACAGAGCAAGGCTCCCCCCACTTAACTCACTCTCTGGCAGGGCTGCCCTCAGCAGCCAGCTACACCAACTATGCTCAAAACAAGCGTTTGTACCTTCAGAGCCATGCTGCCCCAAGTAAGGGTGCAACCAGCCCCAGAATTGCACCCCCAAAATGTTACCAACTCAATTTTATGATCTGTCCCAATATTAAGTGCTTCTTAAAAGCCCTGCACTTGGAGGCTTATAGTTAGGTGGTATCTTAAGCTTTCATTTTCATGGTGGCCGAGAAGAGCTTGAAAACGTGATCCAGGTGTGCCTTACTAGCTCAAAAAACAGAAGGCAAATAACCCAACATTTTTTATTTAATAATCATAGGGGGACAGGGGAGGGTAAAGCCTATTCATTTGGGAGAAGGGGTAGACTAATGATTTTTAAGCATTTGGGTTTAGCAATGCTGAAAAACCCTCCTCCCTGCAAGAACTAGAATTAGCTTGACCAGATTACAATGTCAAAGAACAGGCCACTTGTTGGAGAGACAGGGAGGAGCAACAGTTTGTGGGTCCCTGTATAGGAGAGAGTGGTGGTATCAGTAAATGGGGAAGAAAGGGGAGGAAAGGATGCCAACTCCAGGTGTTCAAGAGTGATGAGTCAGGCCCAAAACACAAGATTAAAAAACAAGTAGATGTAGGGTGTCTTATTTTGCTTTCTGTTTTTTAAACGTTTAGGATGTATATGATTCAGATTTTCTAGCTTTTCTCTGCAATCATGAGGACTAGTTTTTTGTTGTTGTTGTTTTTTTTTTTTTTTTTTAAAATGAAAGCTGAGGTTTCATCTAATCACAAACCTCCAGGAGCTGGAGCTTTAAGAGAAGCAACAACAAATGAGTTGGTATCACCAACTGGGTGCCTATTCCTCCTTACTTTCAAGCCAGCCAATATTCCTTTTTGCTCCTTTAGAACAAGTTAAGTAAAGGATGTGGTGAGAGAAAATGGCATTTATGCCTCTGTATTCACTTTTGTGCTTTATCCTAGTCCCAACACCTTTTCCATATTTTCTAGGCTGTATTTGCAAGCCTTTTTTTGTTTTTAAATTAAATAATTTAGGACTTGAACCAGGAAATACTTGTTTATTTCTTACTCTTCTAGTTTTGGCTCTCTCCTCTTGTTGCCTTCCTCCTTTATCTGCACTGTCTAGTCTTATGTTCCTCTTTATATCTTTCACACTTTCTCTTTTGTCTGTTCCTCCCCCCTTCCCTTCTACTCCCTTTCCCATTCCCTCCTTATCTTGCTCACTCTTGCTGTTGTTTTTCCATCCTGGAGCAATCTCCTTTTTGTCCTCCTTACCCTGCCATTATCCAATACTCACCTTGGCAAGAAAAACAGAGAAGCTTAGCCACCGGCCCAGGCTGCATCAACAGACACAAATTACAAATAGAGCCATCTGTAGACTTACCATTTGCAACAACAGCTAGAGACAGAACAAATAATACTTCAAATACCTGACTATATTTATTTGGTGAGAGTCAGTTTGCTTGAGGACTTGTGCAGTGCAGGGTTCACAGGGAGGGCTTGGAGGAGACATGGCAGCAGGACTGCACTATTGAACAGGCCATATAGGAGGTAGTTCTTGAGCCTTTCATGTCTTTATCTGTTCCACTAGCTAGCAACTTCCTCAGGTAAACAGATCCTGTAAGACGGGAGGAGAGGGAACAAAACAAAACACAACAACAAAATATTTTTTGTAGAATTAGCTAAATTGCTTGCACATTTCTATTATCTCATGACCACTACGCTCCTCCAGGTTACATGGTCACTCACTATTCTGCAATTGACCTGAAATTTCTTCCTGACAATCCATCTTTCCTCTCTTCTGCCAAGGAAATGTCATTAAGGAACTTTAATAAAAGTTAATTACCTTACTTTTGTATGGCATTGCTTCTACTTTTATTTCCCCATTTCTTTTTAGTTCATATTTACTCTTCCCATCTCCCACTTTCATTCTCTCATGTGAATAACTCTCTTCCACACCCACTCAATTTTCTTTCCATTTTTATAGTTCTTAGCACTTTAAGCAAACCTCCAAAATTCCCCTGGCTTGAGGGCTCATCAGAACACTGCTGCTACTCCACTTAGAACTGGGTCCTGGGTCATCCTTTAAACAAGAATAGAAAAGAAAACCAAAACACATTCACAAAACAACAACTTCCTGCACCACCCACCTCTCCAGGCTGTATATCCAAAAATAATCTTTAAATTGCCTTCTGACAAGGTGGTTTAATCAAACAGTCAACCAAGATTTCCCCTGTTGGTAGGGTGACACCATAATCCCAACCCTCCTTTGTCTGGAGGAATAAAGAGAAAGATCCAATCTGTCCACAACCTATGATCATTCCTGACTGGAAAGAAGCTCTACTCTTTCCAAGTCCACTGCACTCCTAAACATTTTTTAACCTCTCTGCTCATGAGGTACAGCTGTTGGATGCAGCATCTAGCCATCTAATAGACCACAGGTGTTAGCTCCAATCTGTAAGTCTGACTTCTCAGGCAGTCCCAATAAGGAGGGCTTTTCTTAGCCCAGTAAAGGGGTTTAAATCCTCTTAGGGTTAAGTTATAGAAAGAATGGGTTTCACAAAAGGACTTGGACACCATGATACTCAGCATTACAACACCTAACTTTTAGGAACCTAGAAAAATCACAGGAACAACACTGTGATCCACAAAACTGAGTTAGGAGCCTAAGCTTCCTATGTGAAAGGGGAGAGATAGGTGCCTAAGAATATGATACACAAAAACAAGCACTTGTGGCAGGGAGATGCCAAAGAGAGGGGTATGTGCTAAACCCCACACTCTCTCAAAGATAGGCACCTGAGTCCAGGCTGCAGAGAGGAAACATAGCTCTGCTTAGCATTCCACCAAGTGCCCATCTTAACACTTTTATCCTAGTGGTTAGAGTACTTGCCTGGGATGTGGGAGACTGAGGTTCAATTCCCCTTTCTCTGCAGACCTGTCAAAATGATATAAACAGGGCTCACCTACCTCTCAGCAGGGTGCTTTAACCACTTAGGCTTTGTCTACATGACAAAGTTTTGTCAGCAAAAGCTGCCTTTTGCCGACAAAACAGGGAAGGGGTACAAACTACAAAGCTACTTTTGGCAGCAAAACTCTGCTGTTTTGCTGACAGAATAAAACCACTTCAACGAGAGGCATAAAGCTTTTTGTGGCAAAGTTAAAGTGACAAAGCATCAGTGTAGACACTGCTGTTTGTTTTGTCGACCTAACTGGCTTCCACCAGTATCCCACAATGCCTGTCCTGACCACTATGCTCACTGTTTTGATCTCTGCTGCCCTGTAGGCTTTCACCCTTCCCCTTTCAAAGCTCTGAGACGTACAAGACAGCTCAGAGTGCTGCTCTGCTCCAGGAACAAAGAGCAAATCATTAACGTGGAATGCTCCTTTTCTACCCTGTTCTAGGAACACAGTGGCCTGCTGGGGCGGGACGACAAGACTGCTGGGCTGCTTTGACATTCCTCAGCACGGAGAGCTCACGGAGCTGCTCGGGATGCTGCTCCCCGAACTCGGAAGGAATTGCAGTACCGCAGGCAGAGCAGGCTGCTTGGGAGAGACTGCTGTGCTGAGCAGAGCTGGGGGCTGACATGGGGAGGGGACGTCCCCCTCCCTCTGCTTCAAGATAGGTCGGTCAGCCTACCGTCTCCCCCGCGCCAGACACACCACTCGCCTCTTCCTTCCCCCACCCACATACCTCGGTTGAAAAAGCAGCTGACAATCTACTAGGATGCCCCTGGAATGATGGATTGAGAAACCTGCATCATGTGAGGCTGTACCTGCCCCTTGTGGAATTGCAAACCCTTCCCAAAGCACCCTGTGGCCAATTGCACAGTGAGGCAGCTACCCACAGTGGACTGCTCTGTGTTGATGCAAGAGTTGCTAGTGTGGATGCACTCTGCTGACATAAGGAGCTAATGTGGACATGCAACAGCGATTTTAATTAAAGTGCTTTTATTAAAGTGGCATAACTTTTGCTGACAAAACTTTGTAGTGTAGACAAGGCCTGATTTAAGGGATATTCTGATGTAGGACTCCCTCAATCTCTCCTGTTGAAGCTTATCCACAGTTAGGGTTGCCAGGTATCCGGTTTTCAACCGGAACACCTGGTTGAAAGGGGACCCTGGCAACTCCGGTCAGCACTGCTGACTGGATTGTTAAAAGTTCAGATGGCAGCACAGTGGGGCTAAGGCAGGTTGGCTAAGACTAGGAATCACAGACAATGTGAGCTCTGGGGGTGGTGCCTAAGGGTGGGGGCAGTGCATGGAGCCTCCTGGCCGCTCCTCCACCTAGGAGCCGGAGAGACATGTCACCACTTCCTGGGAGCTGCCTGTCAGCACCGCCCAGAGCCTGCACCCCTCACCTCCTCCTGCACCCCAACCCCCTGCCCCAGCCCTGAGTTCCCTCCCGCACCCAAACTCCCTCCCAGAGCCTGCACCCCAATCCCTTGCCTCGGGTGACCATATTTCCCAAAGGGAAAATGGGTCACCCTGTGGGACTAGCCCTCGCCTCCGTCACCTTCCCCCCATGCGGGGCTGGTCAGAGACGCTTGTCTGTGCTCTCCGTCCCCTCACCCTGCGAGGCTGGGGTTACTGCTTGCCCAAGCCCTGCATACCCCCCCACGTGCAAGATGGGCTGGCATCACTGCTCATTCGAGTTCTGCCTGCCCCGCACCCAAGCCCTGCCTTTGCTTCCTGAATGGGGCTGGCATTGCTGCTCACCCCTCGCACCTGATTTTTTTTGACAAAAGGGGGCATTTGTCCCGTTTGTTCTTGCTAACTGATCAAGTAAGCAAAAGCAACCAGGACAAATGCCCACTTTTGCCAAAAAAGTCCAGAGGGCCAGAACACTTCTTAAAAAAGGGACTGTCCTTGCCAAAACAGGACATATGGTCACCCTACCCCTGCCCCAGCCTAGAGCCCTCTCCACACCCCAAACCCTTCATTTCTGGCCCCACCCTGGAGCCTGCACCCCCAGCTCAGAGCCCATAGCCCTTCCCATGCCCCAACTCTCTGCCCCAGGTTGGAACCTCTTCCCGCATACAAACTCCCTCCCAGAGCTCACACCCTGCACCTCCTCCCACACTTCAAGCCCCTTGGTCCCAGCCTGGAGCCTCTTCCTGCACCCCAAGCCCCTCATCCGTGGCCTCACCTCAGAGCCTACAGCCCCAGCTGGAGCCCTCCCCCTCCTGCACTCCAACTGCCCCAGCCCAGTGAAAGTAAGCAAGTGAGGGTGGGTAAAGGACAGCAAGGGATGAAGGGAGGGGGGATGGAGTGAGAGGGGGCAGGGTTTTGGAGAAAGGGCAGGGTGGGGCCTCAGGAAAGGGGTGGGGCAAGGGTGTTCAGTTTTCTGCAATTAGAAAGTTGGCAACCCTACATGAGACCTTTCCTCTACTGACACACCTGGCAGACTGTTTGGAGCTCCTATACCATGAGAAGTTTTCTTGCATCATAACCCAGGAGTGGAGTAAAATTCAGGCTGGTATAAGCAGGATGCTGAACTAGAATGCAGCAGTGTAGCACCTCTCCAGATGTGTCTTTGCAACCCAAATCCCTTCCCCCCCCCGGTAGTTGGACCTGTATTTCCAGGAGACTTTATAGATACGCTCAGGACTAAATATCACCACAGGCCATGCAGTGGACTTGTTTCCTAAACCAGTCTAAGTGTTGACTGCCTCTAAAAATGCTATCTTGCTTGAGAAAAAGCATGGTTATATGTGACTCCACAACTATGCTTGTCCCATTCCTGCAAGCTCTTGGTTTGAAGTACTGTAATAATCCCTGTTTTGTACACATGCAGCACTATACACCACTATAAGTCACTGCTTGCATGTTTAGAACATTTTCTCCCCTGCTTGGAATCTGTCTTGGACAGCATGTGCATGAGGGGAAGAGCAGAACAGGGCAATTCTTTTGCCCTCAAGTGAAGCAACAATATGCATTGCTTAAAAAGCCCAGTCTTCAGCACGCAACATGTCTCACTCCAGCAAGAGATTGGTCCCACAAAGGTAAGGACAGCCCCCTTTTCTCATATTCCCTCACTCATAACACTGATGGGTCACTTCTTTACTCAATTGAGTTGATGCTGATTCCTCTGCTGTATCCTCCCCCATATGTTCTTCTACCTCCTCCCTGAAGAGGGCCGGGGAGGTCTGGGTAAGGTTAGACAGGCTATACCTAGAAGTGGTGAGCATCTGCTCCACCCTCAGCTGAGATTGGCCACAGTTCCTCTGATTTGGCCCTTGATCACCCATGTACATTGCCCAGGACCCTTGAGATATCAAGGGGTATTCGGGAGCTCTATGCTTGAGGTACTGTTAATCTCCTGGTCCAGCTCCTCATAGAACAGTGATGCTCTAGGGGAGTTATCAGAGCAAGAGTTGTAGTCCTTTGCCCAGTAGTACAGGCTCTTCAGAGGTTTTATCTTTCCCTGGCAGAGGTCTAATGTGGTGGATCCCTTTGTCAGCTAGCTTCCTAGAGATAGCACTTATTTCCAGCCCCAGACCCAAAATCTTAGGTCTTGGTGGTCTCACTCTACAGGCTCACAAAAACATTGATATCAGCCTCAGGCCAGCTAGTCACGCAGTGGGACTATGTTCTCCCAGAATACCAGGGTAGATTATTTTAATCAAGGCCATTTAAAACACTGATTTTAATCATTTTATTTAAATCAGCAAACAGGAACCTTGATTTAAATATTTGATTTTAATCTTGTTTTGCATTTGTACTTATTTCCCTTAAGAAAAGTTGATTCTCATTGGGTGGTATCCATTAAAATATGTTGTTTGCAATTAAATATAGCCTTCACACTAACTTTGGTATTTCTTTTGACTGACCTACACATACAGTGCATATATCTATACATATTTAAGCAGTTATATAGTTTAACATGCATTTTTCTGGATTTTTAATTTATATTTAGTATGTTAGAAAATGGTGAATGATGCATTTCTTATTTACTAGATTATTTTTTCACTCATGATTTGCATTAAGCTGCATCTGGATGGAAACAAATTAAATTAATTCACAAAGACAGCATTTTAAAATTGTATTATTTAAAAACTTATTAAATAAAAGGAAGCAACTGTGATTAGCTAGTTCAATTAATTGTTTCTGGTCATTCTATCCTTCAAGATTTTAGAACTAGTAGATCTCATCCTCCTCTATTTTTATTCACAAATTGAGAGAAGAAAACAAGCTTTCCTGGTTTTTCAACTCCGAACTAGTTTCTTAACTTGGAATGAGTTAGTCACTGACCTAAACTAACTGAATAAAATGAAACGAAGAAAATATTCTGTGTCTGCAGAAGAGGCTACTGCTGTCCAACGTTGTTTTAGCACTTCAACAAGTTCTGGTCCCAGGTGCTTAGCACAGTGACTTCCACTAGTGCAGTAGCTTGACTTTCAAGAAAGATCAGAAGCTATGTGTACTCTTAATATTAACTTAAATATAATAAATTCAGGCTCTAACATAGGTTGTCATAATTTCAATTTAAAGAGGTTTATCTTAAAAACAAAAGAATACAATTTAAATCAATCAGGTTTAAATAAAAAAGTGTAAGTGAATTTTTATCCACACTGCCAAATGTACTGGTTCAGATCAGAGTTTATTGCAGGAGTGGTGCGTGAGATTCGGTGGCCTGCATTGTGTAGGTCAGACTAGATGATCATAATGGTCCCTTCTGACCTTAATATCTATGAGTCTATGAGAAGGCCATAAAAGTACTATATAAATATTACTAGTACAGAAAATTGCATGCTGAGGTGGGGTCTGAACACCAAAGCAGGCTATTTATACTGACTGGAAGAAACTTCTAGTCCAAAACCAGGAAGTAGGTAGGTAGACAAAGGCCCCGGGGACTTTTGAGAAAATAGCTCTGGGGGAGCGGGGCGGGGAGGGAGGGAGACTTTACTTAAGTGACAGGTTTCAGAGTAGCAGCGGTGTTAGTCTGTATCCACAAAAAGAAGAAAAGGAGTACTTGTGCACCTTAGAGACTAACAAATTTATTAGAGCATAAGCTTCGTGAGCTACAGCTCACTTCATCAGATGCATGCAGTGGAAAATAGTCATTTTCCACTGCATGAATCCGATGAAGTGAGCTGTAGCTCACAAAAGCTTATGCTCAGATAAATTTGTTAGTCTCTAAGGTGCCACAAGTACTCCTATTTTTTGTACTTAAGTGGACTCTATATGCATTCACACAGCATAGTAGGTTGAGCATCAGCAGCACCCGAGGTTCAACCTATACTCCCTAGCTTGACTGATTTAAAGACACCATCACTCAAGCCAGAAATTTTTGTATATGGACAGGAGCTGGTTAGGGGCAACACTCGAGCTATAATTTGAGTGAACTTGCAGGGAAGACAAGCTCTTAGTCAAGCATTTAGTCCAGGCTGTATGCAGTTTAATCATGAACTGTGTGCTTACATTAGGGTTTCCACTTAATGAACAAGTTTTCAGTTACAAAGCCAAACCAAGAAACTTAATTTTTCAAAACCATACTTATTTTTTTTTTTAAAAGGCAACTAGAAGTATTTCAGAACTATATTTCTTAAGCAAAAAAGAATTCACATCTTTCCATTTTGCAAGGTTATTAGTATGAGAAATAAAAATGTGTGGTGTGTGTGTGTGTGATTTTTGCATCTGCCAAGTTCCTAAACAGTCAGATTTAATTAAAAACAGTGACATCCATTATGGCTTAAGACACAGAATTACAAGATCACTGGACAGAAAGGCTTTCAGAAGACCCAAAAGTGACCAAAAGCTAGTTCTGATAAACTTCCAACATGAGCAGGAGGCAATGTTTAGTAAAGACAAAAAAACAGATGGAAGCAGCAAGAACATACCAGCAAAGACACACTGTTCGAAGAATACCCATGCTGTAAATTCACAAAGTGTTAAAAAGTATGTCGCCATCTGTGCCAACTAATCCACCTTCTCATATTGATCCCAAATCCCAAGAACCATGAATTGAACTGAAGTGTTGACCACTGGGACAGCATCATATTAAAAAAGAAAGTTAAAGATGGAAGACTGAGGTGTGCGATAGTAGGAAAGGACTCGACTGCTCTGACTGAACTGACAAGAGAACAGAGACAAAAGTTGAAGACTTTGACCACAAGATTTCATCTGTAAGCATATTAGGACTCAGACTCCCTCAGAACCCAGAGTTGCTCTATTGTGGGATTTATTCTGCCTTTAACTGATAGTAATAGCTTTTTATACCCAATGTTCAGGATAGCTTGCCCACTTAAGGGGACAGAGATGGTGGTAGGGACAAGTTTCCTTCCTTCTAATTTTCAAATGGATGAAGCCTGGCAAGAGTTGCCTCATCAGAAAGAGTACAACTAGTTAAAGACCAGCCAATTAGGGAAGATGCACTCCCTTATCCACCTGGACAGAGATAATACAACAGTATTACATAATATGTTGGACAAGATATAGCAAGTAACCTACCTATCCTCAGTGGTGTTTGCAATAAAATGTGTTTCATGCCAGAATGAGCAAAGGATAGCCACAGAGCAGGGGACAATCCTAAGCTTTAAACAGTGTTGGCAGTACTGCCAGAAGTTCCAGTGTATAAGTAGTTAGAATATTGGTGATCTTATTGGTTTTGCTCTAACCACCATCTAAAGTCAGCCACATGTCAAACTGTAAAGCAATAAAAGGGTGTGTAACAGAACCTGCGGACACCTCCTTCATCCAGTTAATACTTTAAAATAATTGTCCTCACCCCCTCCTACAATTAGGCCAATTTTCCTGTCCAGATGGATAACACAGGACCCTGGTGTTACAATTCCTGCTTCTTTACTTGCTGGGAAGTGAAAGCCAGGATGACAGTTTGATTTAAAACAGCTTTTTGTTAAATCAGACTACCTATTGAAAGATTACAATCTATTATAAACCTTAATTCAAAGGAAACAGCATTTAATACTTGTAACAAATTGTTGCAACTCTTGGATAGAGAGGGAGGATTGAAAGTATATGTTATTGAGTATAATTTGGAGTAACTAAATCAATCTTTGCCAAAGTTTGATGCATGGGGGTAAGAAGCGGACTCTCTTTAGAGCACCCCAGTTCTTCTTCATGAGAAGATGAGAGGTACAATGGTTTGTGTTATTGCAACACCTGCATTTGTTAAGTAATCAATTCTTTTTTCCATACACTTGTGATTTTATTAAAAGGGAATTTATGGTTGACTTCCAATTTGGCTGACAGTTTGCTGATAAGGTTCATGACCTTGGGGTTGTTCTGGTACTTGGACATGTTTGCTGGGTTCTGGGCAACATCTTGGAATGCGACCATAACTTCGGGATCCTGCAACAGCAGAGGAAAGATGTTATTGTAGCTTTACTCTAATACAAAAAGCCGTAAAACATTTCAAGTAAATATAGCACTAGACTGACTGCTCTGGAGATAAGGAGTCACACCACCTTTGGCTTTAAAGTCTATCTAGTTGGGTTTTGGATGAGAGACCTCTAAAGCAAAATCCAGGTGATACAGGATGTGAAGCTGGCAATTCATTAGGTAGCATGTGAGTCAGTACTAAGCTAATCTCACAACAAGGTGCAAGAGGTACCATATTTGGATGAGATGAAACTGAGTCTGACTTGAAGATATTACAGACACCATGTCACTTGTAAGGATGTCAAGTTGGACAGTATTTGAATTTTGGTGACTATGTTCTGACTGAATGTTCCCCCTGCAGTTTTATTTAGGTATACAGAACTCTCACTTTCTTTGCTGAAAAGTTCTTTAAGTATGCTATTAGACAAAATAAACTCTTAGAAGTGGGAAAAGCAAAAAAACTCTTCCATGCAATTAAGATTACAAATGCCATGCTCGAGCTTACGTAAACTGTGTACTTTATAAAGGCACAGGTGCAGTACAAGAATCACTCTGGAGGCCTCAATTAAATCAGCATAGGAGCAGATTTTGGACTTTAACCTTGACTAGGAGTGAAGCCATCTATTTTAATGACCTAAAGACTCAGGTACTCTGGGGTGTAAACCAGAGCACAAGAAGTTTGAAATAAATGTGCAATCTAATGTCTTCATATTCCAAGGAGTTTGGGGTTAAGACCCCATAGGAAGATGGCAAAGTTGGACAAAGTCTATCTTCTTTCTCAGCCTATTCAAGAGGGGTGCAGACTTTCCCAGGGCACATTCCCCCATCTCTCCCCCAACTTCCACCTGGTAGGGCATCAGTGTGGAAGTGTGATTTAAATCATATGGGAAGTTTCATACTGCATGATTCAAAATGGAACTTTCATATGCTAAATAGATTTTAGACCAATCAGTTCTATTCTCAGGGCTATTGCATGCTCAGTTTGACATTTCAAATAGTCTGCCTCATATTTTTCCTCTTACAGCTATAGGGATTTCCCTCAAATTTTCACCTTTGGGCTGAGATTGAGCACCGATTGTTTCAGCCCAAGAACAATGAGAAAGTTATGAAAAAAAAACGAGGGAATTTTATTAGAAGGTACTTTGCTATTTTAACTAGTGTGTTTACTGCTGAAAAACAAGATTTATATCTACACTAATTTTAGCTTCACAGCTTAGCATGGAGTCATAACTAAGATATGTACATTTTTCTGTACTGAGTACAACACCTTTGACATTTGCACTATTGGTCTAAGTGGCTCTTTTCACATTTAACTCTACGTTGTGCTTCTGAATGATCTTATTGAGCATCTGCGCATGCACACATTACAGTCTATGTGGCCATCAATGCTATGGTTGGAAAGACATTTCCATGATAAACTTCTTACACTTCAGCCATATCTGAACTAGACAACTGAACTGTTCTTAATTCAAATAGTGAGAACACCAGCTTAAATTCAAAAGCAGGAACTGACAATGCCCAGATAAAGACAGTGAAATACAAGAAAATAAAAATGTGACAGCCACTCAAATGTAGCTTCAGAAAACAAACATAGGCAAGCCATTTCCTCAACACCGTTCTCAGCTGATTCTTTCAGAGACTAAAAGCTCAACAGATGTTGGCTAAATAAGTTTATTAGAAATCATTTCAACAGGTTGAACAGTAGATAAAAGGAAGGCTAACACAGGCCTTCAAAAGATGAACACAGTAACAAGTTTGTGGTTTTGATTGTGTGTGTGGTGTAAGGCTAATATCACTCATTACAAAAGTCAGAAGAGGACAACTTCAATGGAGACCACCCTAAATCGGACTGGACTTTAGGGGGCAATTAAAGTTTATGACTTAACAGGAAACAGCTTCTATAAACATAGAAGACTAAACTCCTATCTAGGTGTCAATATTAAGTATTACCATTTGCTACATGTATGCAGAACCAGTCATTCCAGCTACTTTGCAAGTCACCTATACATTAGAGAAAGGCAGCCAAAGGCCTGCCATGTGTAGTATTCAAAAGCCTAGGAATCTTTTCCCATTAACTTGCAGAGAATCAGCATGTGAAAGAAGCCATCACCAGTACTAAGGACATCAGGGCAAAGCTCTGACCTAAAAATTTCTTCCATATTATTCATGCATGTCCTGGAAGCCATTACTGCAGATCACACCAGTTCAGGTAAAGATTTGCTCCCAGGTATTGCTATCATTAAAATTAAAGACGTCTGCATGGGCCATGTACACGTTTCCAAGCTCAGACATTCCAAACATGATTTCTTGCTATGCTTTTGCTTAGCATAGAAGGCTTCAAAAAAGCTATGGAAAAGCTGTTTCAGTAGGTCAGTGTGCCCAGGGTACTAAGTATTTCACATCTGAAAGCCATCCGGGACTAATACCCAATTACTTGTTTAAATAAAAATATCAATAAGACACCTTTATACCTGCCCATGTCAATTTGTCAAAGTGTCTCAGTTTTGTTTCAGCCCCACCCATAATTTTTCTTCAACAACTGCCAACAGATTTACCCCTAGGCCAGCTAGTGGGATGCTTCTCTGAACTCCAACACCATAACTAGTTTAACGGGTATGGAATGTTCTTAGCATGGGAAAAATGGGCTTTCATATATGGCAATATGGAATTTGCCAGATCCGTTCATCCAGCCCAGCGTTCTGCCTTTCAAGAAGATTTATCATACACATTCAAGAGACAACAAGCCTTCTCATTCACAGCTGGGTCAGATCTCGTAGAAGTAGTGTAATGAGAGTCCCACAAAACCATGCAAAAGAGAGGGAGAAAATAGCTCCAAAAGCTAGAGTGCATGCTGTATTGTACAATTCTAGTTTTGTCTAGAATATCTTGTGCAATGAAAGGTCAGGAGTATTAATTAGCCACAACCAGCTAGGACAAATAGCCTATATATTCATCCCAGAGTGATGCCACCCATGCTGTTAGAGTTTCACTAACTGCTCGTCATTTGTCTTAAGGGGGAAAAAAAAAAAAAGCTCCCAACCTTGGGTAAGATAGATTTTTCCTCTCCCTGTAAGTGAGAAGAGAACATATGTTGTGTCCTCATTTTGCATGTTTATGTTTATCACTGCAAGTCCTCACCTGCATGGCTGCAAGAACCTCTGGGTCGCTGAGAATTTCATTGAGACAGGCATCCCTGCCATGCCTGGCATACCTCCAGGCATACCTCCCGGAAACCCACCTGCAAATAGAAAAGACAAAAATACAGAAGGAAAAAAGTTCAGTCATCTATATACGAGCACATGCACATAGCCCAGGACAGCCCATCTTTTACCAGTCCCGCCAGGAAGGTGAACAAACAGGTCTTCCACAAGGCTACTGTTGTTCCACCAACTAGAAAATAGGGGGTTCATCACTTTCTCTTCCTGTGAATATATGCATCTCATTTCATCCACATTTTTGGAATCTAAGGCAATAAGAGGCTCATAACAATGGCTGCAGTTATTTCGGGTTAACTCACCAAACCAGGTAAAGCCTATCAGCTCAAATCCAGTAGCATAAAAAGGATTTAGTATCTGAGGCAGAAGTAACATGGGGCAGGAAGTCAGCAGTGAGACACCTCATGAACAAAGCACACTCAGCAGAAATCTTATGCTGAATGCTTAGTCATGTATTAACAAAATAAGCAAAGTGCCATAAGAGATGCCAATTTTGGACACTAAACCAGAATACATCATGTGTGTTGTGCTGAGCATGGAGTGGAGTCCCTGCCCATTCATCAATTTCCTAGCAGAACTGATTTGAAGCCAGAGTGTACCCCACCTCCAGGAAAGTCTTCTCATGTACTGACAACAGAAGTCCCAATTTCTCCCCAATACTTATTGCAAACAAAATATAGTGCCAAGAGCATGCAACTATTGCAGCTTATTATATCCCAATGTTGAGAAAGAGATGAGTTCTCTCTGAATAGTACCAGAAATTGTGTCTTATTAAATGAATTCTACTACTCAATGAACCACAGGTCTCTCCCAGCACATATTTCCCAATATTCAGTCTTGAATTTCCCTTCACCCAGTCTCCTCATATTACTCTTCAAGAGAGCCTCCAGGCCACCCTGGACAACTCCTTTCCTTCCTAAAAGTATTTACAGAGTTCTATTCCTCACTTCTAGCTGGCTAAGCAATACATTATTTTTATATTCTTGTCATACACAACTTTCTTCATCCCAATGATCTTCAACTGTTGAGCTCTGAATCTTTCACATTTATTTACTACACACCATGAGTCTCACTCAGTAGTTGGTAGAAAGACTACCTCTCCCCTTCATCCCTCCAAAAACTAAAGCCTTCTCAAGTTCCCGATCTCACAACCTTGTCCTTTCACTGAAGGGCATTGAGAATAATGAAGCTTTGGCCCTGCCTCACATGAAGACGACAACATCCTTCTGTGCCTGATTAGGATTCCCAAAAAATGAGGTACCTGGAAAGCCACCAAACTGAGCTCCTCCTGCCTGTCGCCGGGCTTCTTCTCTCCTGCAAATGACAGCACATCATTCCAGAAAGAACAATGAAATGGCAGACAACCTTCCTACTACCTAAATGGCCTTTTGGGAAAAAATTGTCAGCTAAATTTGAGTCACTTAAGAGCTGGGGTAGTCAACAGGCAGACCGCAGGCCAAATCCATACTGCCAGATGCTTTTAACTAGACCACAACATCTTTTATTTACTCTTATTGTAGGGGTTTGTTTTTTAATTATTTAAACTTTTCTCTGGAGTCTGGACCCTGACTATACCTGACCAAGAAATTCTGACCTAGCCAAAAAATAATTGACTATCTCTGTTTAAGAGGACTAGTGATAAGGGCCCACTATAGTGCCTACATACAACAGAACTGAGAGGAAAACAGATGGCAAGGTGGGAGGACAGTACGTGAGAAACTAGGGGGGGGAAAGGGGGGGGGGTTAAAAATAAGAATCACGTTCAGCACAAAACCTTTGTGCCAAGATCCCTACTTACTGCAGCTCAGTTGAGAACTATGGCAACTTATAGCTTCAGTTACTTTTAAAAGTTGAATTTTTAAGAAACCTTTGCCCTGGTGCAGGCCAAAAAGGAAGTGAAAAGTTACATTGGTGGTAGAACCTGGTAACTGAATATTCCAGATTCAACAGAATCCGAGGAGGCAGCAGAATCCACCTCTGATTTCACTGTCTCAGCTAGTCAAGTACCAAGACACACAGCACCTAGCACAATTGGGTCCTGGTCCATGATTAAGACTCCTAGGCGTTATCGTATACAAATACTAAAATCCATTTTTTAAAAAAATATATATTGAAGGGGTTGCTACAACAGAATTCTCTACCAAAAAAGGTTAACCTTGCACCACTCCCAAGATTATGCAACACTTACAAACTTTTTTTTTTTTTTTTTTAAATCAAAGCTCACCCTCTGTGCTCTCTCATGTTCCTCTCGGGCCTTCTTTACTCTATCCAGCTTTCCTGGATTTCTTTTTCTTCACGCTTTCGCTCATACTTCCTGCGATGTCAGCAATCTTCTGAGCCTGAGGCAGGAAGAAACAGTGAGGTATTCTTGTGCATTTCCAAGATGAACCATCATAATACGGACGTTTTCCTTTGAGATACAGCATAAATTTAGCCACTGAACTAGTTTCAGTGAGTTTTTAAAACAAGTGTTGACGACTTCATCACATAGCATTAATTGACTTTAGAGATTACATTTATCACATAGATCTTACAAATACCATCAGCAGTATTGGGGCCTAACAACATGGCTAGACTAGTCAAAATATGCATTTTTTTCCCCAATAGAGCTCCCCAACCCAATACCCTTTGGCCAGCAAGAACAGGCAGAGAAAAGCCTGGCCTCCTCCACAGAGAGTCAATACCAGTTGTTTGCCATACAAACAGGGAACTTCCACAAGAACAATACGAAGAACATTTTTGCTGCTTCCAAAAACACCACCACTGTGCATGCAAAATTTGATCATTAGAGCAAAAGGTCACTTCCTGATTCTAGTTCTGTAAAACATTGGGCTTTTTGTCTTCTAGAGAGTGTTTTTATATGTAAAACGCTTACATGCAAGTTCCTTATTAAATCAGAGCTTCCCTGAACTCAAGCAGGGAAGGAGAGGTGGAAAAGAAATTGCTTCTCACAAGTGGCTCGTTCTCCACATATATTGCCTCTACAGAATCCCACTGCAGAAGACTAGCTAGCAGTGATCTCTTAATATGAAGGGAGACAAGTGAGGAAAATATAGTGGAAAAGTAATTGAAGCACTGTCCTCCTGAAACCAGGTTCTGCTTTTCGAGAGTGTTGGAAAAATGGTTTCTGTCTTAAGTCACTGAACTCCACATAACAACCCTGAAGATTTCAGATAATGGCATGCATCGCTATAATTTGCCTGAAGGCTTGTCCTTCCTCTGCGCCCCAAAAGCTTCACACCCTGTGAGCTCAAGGCCAAGAACACTACCTAGTACATACCTGACTGGTATACTTCTTATCCTTTCTCCTTTCATAGAGAGACTTTGAATTGAGATTTTTTTTTTGGGGCCTTGACCCTTGTATCTCATCTCTACGAGGCCACAATGGTCAGCCTTTTCTACACAGCTTCCGTCTCTGTAGTAACATTCCTCAGATCCAGAGTACACAGCCTTATCTCTCCAGGGGTTTTCTGGGGCTTTGACAAATATAGAGGCAGTAATATACTGGATGTGGAATATGAGAAAGCCAGTGTTTTTTCTGGTTGAGGTCTGCCACACTCCGAGATTCTCCTGCCATAGTAATGACCATGAAAACCAAGGGGTAAGTTTTCAGCAGAACCTAAGCCTCTTTTCAAAAATGACAGACACTTAACCTGGTCTACCACTCCGACGGTTAACGTCAAATTTAGCAGCCTAAGATTGATTAACCCTGCCACCTGTCCACATGACAAAGCCATTTTTGTTGACTGTAAAGGGCTCTTAAAAATCGATTTCTGTACTCCTCCCGACGAGGGGAATTAGCATGAAATCGACATCGCTGGGTCGAATTTGGGGTAGTGTGGACACAATTCGACAGTATTGGCCTCCGGGAGCTTCCAGAGTGCTCCATTGGGACTGCTCTGGACAGCACTTTCAAATCAGATGCCACTAGCCAGGAACACAGGAAAAGCATCAGGAACTTTTGAATTTCATTTCCTGTTACGCCAGCATGGCGAGGTGCTCAGCACAGGTGACCATGCAGTCCCAGAATCACAAAAGAGCTCCAGCATGGACCGAGCGGAAGGTACTGGATCTGATCGCTGTATGGGGAGACGAATCCGTGCTATCAGAACTCCATTCCAAAAGACGAAATGCCAAAATATTTGAAAAAAGTCTCCAAGGGCATGAAGGACAGAGGCTATACAGGGACCCATAGCAGTGTTGCATGAAAATTAAGGCGCTCAGGCAAGCCTACCAAAAATCCAAAGAGGCAAACGGCTGCTCCGGGTCAGACCCCCGGACATGCCACTTCTATGATGAGCTGCATGCAATTCTAGGTGGTGCCCCTACTACTACCCCACCCTGTACGGGGACTCCTGCAAGGGGGATGGGGGTCGTCTCGCGCAACAGGCATGGGGACGAGGAAGATGATGAGGAGAAGGATGAAACAGTTCTCCCCGACAGCCAGGAATGTTTATCACTCTGGAGCCAATACCTTCCCAAGGAGTGTTCCTGGACTTGAAGATGGTAGAAGGCACCGCTGGTGAGTGCCCTTTGTAAATATAATACCTGGTTTAAAAGCAAGCATGTTTAATGATTAATTTGCCCTGAGGACTTGGGATGCATTCGTGGCCAGTACAGCTACTGGAAAAGTCTGTTACCGTGTGTCTAGGGATTGGAGCAGAAATCCTCCAGCAACATCTCAGTGAAGCTCTCCTGGAGGTACCTCCCAAAGCCTTTGCAAAAGGGTTTCTGGAGAAGGCAGCCTCATTGCGTCCTCCATTGTAGGACACTTTACCACACCAGGCCAGTGCCGTAGTCTGAAATCCTTGCATAAGAAAGCATGGCAGCGTATGGTCCAGGAGTTTGCTGGCATTCAAGCAACATCCATTCTTTACCTCTGTAGTATCTCCTCAGAGCGAGTGATATCTTCATGGTCAGCTGGTTGAATGAAATAGGGGAATTTATTAAGGGGACATTCAGAGGTGGCCATTCCCGCTGGGCTGTTTGTCTGTGCCTGAAAAGAAATCATCCCCGGTGTTAGCCATGCGGTGCAGGGAGGGGTGAAGCGATCATCCCAGAGAATTGGTGTGTGTGTGGCAACTGGGGGACCTTGTACTGAAAGCACACGTGCTATGTAATGTTAACAGCTTGGTTCACCGTGAAAGAGTCTACCCATTGTTCTCTAAAATGTGTCTTTTTAAATACTACTCTCCCTTTTTTCCCCACTCCCACAGCTGCAAACGTTTCAACGCTCCCCCTACCATCTCCGGTCCAGAGGCTAGTGCAGATAAGGCAGCGAAAAAAAACGCACTTGTGATGAAATGTTCTGAGCTCATGCAGTCCTTCTGCACTGAAAGAGCTCAGCAGAATGCGTGGAGCAAACAATGTCAGAGTCCAGGAAAGCAAAATGAATGCGAGGACAGGACGGATATCCGAGAGGAGAGGGGGCGGGATCAAGATAATAGTGGTGGCGGCACGCATGGTGAGAGGAAAGCAGGATGCAATGCTGAGGCTACTGTAAGGATCAAACCGATATGCTCCGGCGTATGGCGAGCTGCAAGAAAGGCAGCAGGAGCACAGACTGCCGCGGCAGCCCTGTGTACCAACCCAGCCTCCTCCCCCAAGTTTCATGGCCTCTCACCCAACCACTCCACCCAGAGGGCTGCCCAAGCAACAGAAGGTTGGTATTCAATAAGATTGAAGTGCAATGTGGCCTTGTCCTTCCCTCCTCCACCACCACCCTCCCGGGCTACCTTGGCAGTTATCCCCCCTATTTGCGTGACGAATTAATAAAAAATGCAATGAATTTGAAACAACAACGCCTTCTTTTGCCTCTGCAAGCGGTGATCGAAGGCCGGGAGGTCCGTTGGCTTACGGGGAAGTAGACTAAACCAAGGAGGCGGGTTTTCATCACGGAGAACAAAGAATTGTTTCACACCCATAGCCTGGCCAGTCATGAAAACTGGTTTCAAAGCTTCTCTGCGCACAGCGTGCCCTGTTGTGCTCTTCTACAGCCTGGTGTCTGGCTGCATGTAATCCGCGTCCGGCAATTTGCCTCAGCCTCCCACCCCTGCCATAAACGTCTCCCCTACTCACAGAGATTGTGGAGCACACAGCAAGCAGTAATAACAATGGAAATATTGGTTCGCTACGGGTCTTAACGGAGTCAGTAACTGCGCCAGCGTGCTTTTAAAACATCCAAATGCACATTCTACCACCATTCTGCACTTGCTTAGTCCTATAGTTGAAACAGCCCCTGACTACTGTCCAGGCTGCCGGTGTATGGCTTCATGAGCCATGGCATTAAGTGGTAGGCTGGGTCCCCAAGGATAACTCTAGGCCATTTCAACATCCCAACAGTTATTTTCTGGTCTGGAAAGTACATCCCTTCCTGAGCTGTTCAAACAGACCAGAGTTCCTGAAGATGCGAGCGTCTTGTACCTGTTCCGGCCATCCCACTTTGATGTCTGTCAAACGTCCTTATGATCCACCAGTGCTTGCAGCGCCATTGAAAGTACCCCTTCGGTTCATGTACTGGCTGCCAGGTGGTCCGGGTCCCAAGATAGGGATGCGCGTCCATCTATAGCCCCACCACAGTTAGGGATCCCATTGCAGCAAAGCCATCCACTATGACCTGCACATTTCCCAGAGTCACTACCCTTGATAGCAGCAGTTCATGATTGTGTTGGCTACTTGGATCCCAGCCCCCCACAGTAGATTTGTCCACTCCAAATGATCTCCTGACTGACTGGTAGCTGTCTGACAATGCAAGCTTCCCGGAGAGGCTAAGCCACTCACTTGTGAACTGTGAGGGCTCGCTCTCATCTTGGTATTCCCTGCGCTTCAGGGCAGGGAAAGCAAGTCACTAAGTTCCATGAAAGTACCCTTATTCATGTGAAAGTTTCGGAGCCCACTGGGAATCATCCCTGACCTGCAAACACTATGCAGTCCCACCAGTATGTGCTTGTTTCCTGGATCCAGAATTGGCGTTACCATGCCATGAGCCTGTCCCATTGCCCACCAGGATGTCCAAATTGCTGAGGCCCCGTGCTTGAAGAGAGAGACGCCTGTGTCATGTCCTCATCACTCTCGTCCACTGTGCTGCTGTCGCCTCCTCGCCGCTGATTTTCCAGGTTCTGGTTCTGATCCTGATCATACTACAGGATAATGTGCGAGGTGTTTACAATGCTCCGTCGCTGCCGCGGGTGATACGAGTAGGCTCCATGCTTGCCATGGTATGGAGTCTGCAGGACAGCAGAGTTGCAGCTGAAGCTGTGGCTGATGATGATGCCACGAGATAGATATTTATAGGGACGAGAGGACCTGCGAGGTGGATTCAGAAGAGCAGAGTTGCAGCGGAAGAGGGAGCCCATGACAGCCAACATGGAGAATTTTGCTACTGAGTACGGATAGCAGCACAGCAGAGTTGCAGCGGAAGTGGTGGGATGACGCGGTTAGCACCACGCATGTTTACCGAGGAAGAACACATGTACCCAGGAGCCTATGACAGACAACATGGAGAAATTCGCTATCTAGACAAGAGCAGGAGAGCAGAGTTGCAAGGGAAGCGGTGGTTCAATGACGACGGTTAGCAGTCCTACTGCACGATCTGCTGAAAGCAGTATGGCGCCCAAACAGAAAAAAGGCGTGAAACGATTGTCTGCCATTGCTTTCACGGAGGAAGGGATGACTGACATGTACCTGCAACAATGTTTTTGCCTCATCAGGCATTGGGAGCTTAACTCAGAATTCCAATGGGCAGCGGAGACTGGGAACTGTGGGATAGCTACCCATGGTACATGCAGTCTGCCAACTTAATGTGCTTAGCATGGACACACAAACGACTGAATAAAATTGCTTCCTTAAAAAAAAAAAAACAAAAACAAAATGCACGATCTAATTTCGTAGTGTAGACATGCCCTTAGAGCCTAAATCTCGCACCTTCAGCTGGAAGTATTACTGAATGCAAGAATCCATGGCTCAAAAGTGCCTTTTCATGAATCTAGCAAATACCAAATTAGAGTCTGGAAGATCAATAGGCTTCTAGAGGAGAAAGTATACATTTGTAAAATGTTTTGAAGTCTCAGGATTGACAGATGTTGTGATCTCTTTCACAGAGACATGTTAAGCAGATCACCAGCCATGCTGCTGAGTAAAGGAATCTGAGGTCCAGAAGCATAACCCTGTTTCTTTGCTGGGCGAAGGAACACTTGACTCATGAGAAGAATGAATTGACAGGCTGGAAGCTTTGAGAAATAAGTTTGCCATGTCCTAAATGACTCTCTCTCTCTCAATATGGTAAATGAGAAAAGGCACAAAGCAGCTTTCCCTTAACTCCCAGTGTAAAAAAGACATTCATTAAGCACTGTGGATCCTTGCCTGCTCGAGCAAAACTTCAGGCACTTATTGTACTGATTCGTAGCAAAGAAATCCATATCTGGATGAGCCCACAAGGCAGAAAACAAGATGAGCCACCAAGAGTTTGAGTCGCCACTGGTTAATGATCAGCATCAGATGTACGCATTAAAATGCAGCCTCTAACTAATAGGGTAGAGCAGACAGGTTCACTTCATTTTGGATTCTCACTTCTTACAGAAAGGAAATGCCTGCCTCCTCATGGAGGCACGACTTCCACTTTCTCTAAGTAATATATCATAAGTAAGGCTGCAAGTCTTTCATGGAGGTCACAGATTCTGTGGATCTTTTCGGTACTTTCTGCAGTAGCCAGTGTGGCTGACCCTAGGGCTGCCTGAGCAGTTGCGGCAGCCCCAGACATCTGGTCCCAGGGGCCGCCAGAGCAACAGCAGTCCCAGGTTCTGCGTGGACCAGCAGCAGCAAGGCCCCAGGCTGCTGATATCCCCACTCATGGATTAGTAGTGGCAGGACCCTGCCCCTCCCCCGCAAGCACAGCAGCACCCCAAAGCCCCCTAGATTTAGTCAGGGGTATTTATAGTACAAGTCATGGAACAGGTCACAGACGTGATTTGTTGTTTATTGCCCGTGACCTATCCATGACTTGTATTAAAAATACCGTGATTAAATTGTAGCCTTAATCATAAGCATGTTATCTGTAGGATCTACTTTAGTTACCCTTCAATCTGTGGGTAGACAGATTTATGATAGAGTCTGATGGCTCCCAATTCGAGGAAGAGCATGTGGAGTTTCATTCCTGAGGCTTCCACACACCATGTTAAGTTTGAAGAGTGCTTTTAGGATCTCTACTGAGACGAGTCAACCACGAGTATTATCGGATTAATCATCCAATTAAACCCTTGAAGATTGCTGTGGGCAAATACTGCCAAGAGTGAGTACTGGACTTTCTGAAGTGGAAAAACTCACATCCAGCTGTGATTGTTTGGTTTTTACACCAGATTCAGCCACCCTTGCAAAGTTTGTGCACCTGAAGCCTTGCAAAGTTGGAGACAAAAGTGCAGTAGACATCAGGCTCACTCAGATAATTTCACTGGGCCTTCTAATCTAGATTTTGCTACTCCATTCTCTGGATGAATTCTTGGCCATTTCCCTAGGCAGTCAAGCTAGAGTTCTGCAGAATCTAAGGGGACCTTCTGTGAAGACTAGCCCTTGAGCTGTAGCCAGCATATTCAGTTTACTGTATAGTATAGCAGCAGCAGCAAGGCATCAGCATTGGTAACTCTTGCCTTGCAGGAAAGACTGATCTTTTAGCAGGACAGTCCTCCAGGTATGGCTACACCTAAGGCCCCCATACAGATTAACTGTGAACATTGACAAGCATTTGGTGACTACCTTTAGGGGTGCTGCCAGTCCAAAGAGAAGAACCTTACCTTAGTTGTTGCCGAAGATACTTCTGTGCTATTGCCTTATCAAGATGTGGAAGGAGAAGTCTTCAGAGGTAGGGTTCCATACCAGTCTTTAAGATTGAGGAGGATATGCTCCCCAGAAGAGACAGGTAGAATTTTGTTTCCTAGGTAATTTCTTCAATTTGCAGAATGTCTAGGAACAGAGCCTTCCCAGTATGGTTGCCAAGACCTCCTTTTGCAGCAGTTTCTGAGAAGAATGCTTGAAAAAAAATTAACGGAGTTGAGATATGGATGGCTGTAATGGAAGGAATACCAGTTTATGGGATCTAGGACCCACTGATCCTCTTGCATACGCAGATTCTGAAGCAGAGATTTCAGGAACTTTTTGGATAAAGCCTTGTAGATATTCCAGCATTTGGCAGTGTCCCTCTCGGAGGCATTTCATGTCTATCTGAAGCAAGAACAGTATGTGCCAAGTCAGAGGCACCTACCCTACAGGCTTCCTAAGTGGCTCCATGGACTTAAGTAAGATCCAAGGCAACTAAAATGTAACACTTGATCCCGGTCCATACCTATTAAAACAGCACAAACTATTACCACTATGTAAAAATAACAAAGAAGAAAGGGATAGAGTGGTCACGAACCACCTAACCGGTGAATGAAAAGAAACAGAGGAACCATTAGACAAGATATTTATGTCATCAATTTATGCAATGTCTAACTTGGAGAAATATTACACACCTTCCAACTGTTAACTACTGCTCAGAAATGGCTCACTGATCACATGACTCAGCATGGGATGTCTGCAGTGGTATTCTGCAGAGGCAAATTCATAAAGGAGAATGATAGCTGCCTTTAAGGAAAGCATATGCTGCCCCCCAGTGGTAGCGTAGTGGAAGAAATTTACTATAGAAATCATGGGTTGAGAGAACATTGCTGCTGAATATTCACACTAGTGAGAGCAGTTCACAGTGTCTGAGCCTTAGGAACCTTCTGGAAAGCAGCTATTTGAGTGTCCTCCTCAATTCTGAATACTCAGAACTAGGGTTACGAAGGGATGCATGACTCCAGCTGTCTCAGCTCCTTCTGCTAAACTCGGATAAAAACTCCAAAGAACAAGAGGAAAAGGGGCAGGTAATTATGAATATGAAGAAGCACCACACTCAAAGATCCAGTTACCCACAAATGGAAATGGGAAAGAAAAATCAAGGCAGTTTAAACCACAGAGTTGTTTTATAACCTCATCTCTGAAATGTTTGATACTGCAAGAGCACTTATGTAGCCCCAAAGGAAAAATGTTTTGCAAGCCTTCAGAAGTCTCTCTAACAAGCAGAATAGGCAGAAGCCGCCATGAAGAAGCCAATGTATTCCATTATCCCACCCCACTTACTCTTGGCTGCACCTCCTTCAGCATGGCACTAGCCTCATCATTCATAATCCAGTTTACATGCCAATGCAAGGTCATGTGCCGTCCTCTCCAGTGACCGAGGAGTCTGGAATTGAAGATACCATATGGGGTTAGTAGTGCTCTCTCTTCTCATCCTTCAATTCGCAACGGACAAGGTGGTAGTCAATGTCCCTTACATGGATCCACATGAACCTTGTAAAGTGGACACACAAATGAGCACCTGAATGGTCACAGACTTGGTGATAATTACTATACGTCATGGAAACAGAGCCCCAGGAGCATGAAACACTTAGGGGATATTTCCATGCTGCTTTATACTCCTACAACACAACTGCCACTTTTGCTTCAAGAGAAGCCAAATGGGTGATGTGAAGCCCATTAGTGTCATTCCTCTGACGGCGCAAAGAGGTTGCTGTTGTGGAAAAACAAGGTACTCCCTACCCAAAGTGGCAGGTATTGTATAGTCAATTAAAATTTGAAGTAGTAAATATAGTATCTATTGTCAAAGAGTTTGGTTGCTTCCACAGGCTGAGCTGTACACCCAGTTAGGCCCTTGTCTGCCCACTCAGGTCAGAACACCTTGTTGATTTTGGTGAAAGTCAGAAATCCAGAAAAGCTTGCTTTTCTAGTTTTTCACCAAAATCAATATGATTCTGATCAAAGTGGGGAGGGCGCTAACGGGCCTAGCTTGAGGGGCTTTCAGCAGCCTGATTTCCACTAAAATCAGGGCCCACAAAGCGTCCATTGATGGTGCAGGCAGAAGCAGCTCCCTAGCACCCTAACCACTATTTTCTAACTCTGAGGTCACTGCCTCTCACTATCTATGAGTAACCAAATGGTGATTTTAGTAGAAGTCCGGCTTTTGCAATTTTCCCCCAAATCAATACAGTTCTGCGCACTGATACACAGAATTTCCTACAATTTTGGAATTGTTCAGAAGCAGTTTTTCAAAAGTTTATCACATTACATACTGACAAAGAAAGTCGGAGAAATGTCATCAGTTTGAGTTCAGAGCCTTGCTTCACTTGGTCAATGAGCCCTTGAGCTCGTTTTGATTGGCCAATTATATTAAGGATAACACACCCTGACTCTTACACAGCACTTTTTGCTTTATAGATCTTAACGTGCTACACAAAGATGGCAAATATCCCCATTTTATGGATAGTGAAAATGGAACTGAGGTGCAATGACTTAACCAGCAGGCTAGTGGCACAGCCAGGAACCGAATCAAAGCACGGAAATTCCCCCACCCATCAGGCCTCTAACACTACTTCAGGGTGTATTCGAGTCACCCACATTCAAGGAAAGTCTTACTATCATTCTGATGTGTTAAGGTGAGAGCCTCCATGGTCTCGTAAGTAGTCTCACGATTAAAACATTGCAGATTGTGATCTTGACCAGATGTCATAATTTAGACATGATGCTCTTGTACTTAACCAGCCCCCAACATGATTCAAGGGAAACAGTGGAATCATGACGTTGCTAAAGGTGCAATTTTTAGGATGATGACAAAACTCTGGTCCTGATGACAGAAATCCCTTAAGGAGTCTATAATACACTTTCCAAAGAGCAGAGTTCCTGAATATTCATTTAAATGAAAATACAAATTAGGACATTTTCGAAGTCCTTTAGAAACACTTTGCTAATGTTTCATTACCAGTTCTGCAAATAGGATTTTATCCTATGATGGTCTGCTATCTTAAGCAGATACCATCCACCATGGACCCCTGTTACGAGATGTATGTAGAACAATAGCTTGCCCCAAAAGAAACAGCAAAAATTGAGTTTCACTGTTGTTTAAGTAGCTTTTTTAGTTAACAGTTAGTTTGTTCTCCTTAACCGTTATACATCTCCACAAAAGTTTTAAAAAACTTTAGAAGATCATCATTCTTGAGATGTGTGGATGCAGAGAGAATAAGACAGTTAACCAAGACAACACCACAGAAAGTAATTAGAGAATTTACTAAACTTTGCTTAACAAGGCCAATTCTCAACTTTAATAGCAAAAACTCATTCTTTATTCTATTTTTTAAAAAGGCTGTCATAAAACCCACCCATTTAATTGTAATTCCTTATTACATTTAATACTTGTATTACAAAAAGTAAATTAATTTACAAAATTATAGTATTTCATTACAGGTTTTTGGACATTTTAGAGAGGAGCCTTCATTACTAGTCCTAAACAATTTACTTTTACTAGTATAAAGTATGTTAGGATTCTTTGGCATGAAAGACTAGCAAAATTCAAGTTATACAAGTTCACGATTCCAAATCACACAGATAAAAATCATATCCCTACAGTTAAGAACGTTCAATGACCTAACAGAAGATTTGGCGTGGCTAATAAAAGGACATTTAGTACCAGAAACATTTACATTCCCATTAAATCTCTTCCTCCCCACAAAACAGACAGATAATCCATTCCAGGATTGTGAATTGTTTATGTTAGAAAAAACAAAATGCCTCCCTCACTAATGAACGGAGAGGTGAAACATGGCTTGACAATTCTTTACCTGTGAGCTTTCCCTCGCCACTTGTAGGTCTGTGCTGAATCTGGGTTTATTTGAATGGCTCTGTCACAGTCTCTACTGGCAGCATTTGGCTTCTGTAGTTTCACAAAGACACTGACAAAAAGGACAATATTTACTATACATATTTAAAAAACAAACTCTCACAGGCAAGAAAACTAAATGAATATATTTAAAGAATTCTAAAGACAAAAGATTTTCACTGGTGAGAGTTCTGTCTTAGTTACTGAAGTTTGCCATGTAGCTCCTGGACAGGTAAATCATGAGAAAGGGTAGCGCAAGCTTTCATCAGTGTGCCTCAGTCTTGATCAGCCAGAATCACTTGAGGGTGGAAGGAAAATAAGGAAATACAAGGATGCAGAGTTAAAGTTCTATGTCCTGTGTTAAAAGGTTTTCTAGTCCTAAACACACAACTCAGATGCACTGTAAAGTTGCAAAAGAAAGGAGTACTTGTGGCACCTTAGAGACTAACAAATTTATTAGAGCATAAGCTTTTGTGAGCTACAGCTCACTTCATCGGATGCATGCCTAAATTTTTTTTCATGAAGTTGACAGATTTCCCCTCTATACGGCTAAATTCCGTGCCTTGCATAATCACAGGTTTCAGAGTAGCAGCCGTGTTAGTCTGTATTCGCCAAAAGAAAAGGAGTACTTGTGGCACCTTAGAGACTAACAAATTTATTAGAGCATAAGCTTTCGTGAGCTACAGCTCACTTCATCGGATGCATGCATCCGATGAAGTGAGCTGTAGCTCACGAAAGCTTATGCTCTAATAAATTTGTTAGTCTCTAAGGTGCCACAAGTACTCCTTTTCTTTTTGCGAATACAGACTAACACGGCTGCTACTCTGAAACTGTTAAAGTTGGATCAGCAAGGGAAAGAAATTCTCAATTGATGGTAGGAACCAGACAGAGCTGGTGCGAAGGCCAATTCATAAAACAGTGAATTGAGAAGGTTAACAGGGATGCTGGGTTTGAGGGTAGACTACATGGAGCATTGACCAATGACCCAGACTGGACAGAAAGCTGTGCTTGGACCCAGACTGGACAGAAAGCTGTGCTTGGATGAATGACTTATGGTAAGTCAGTGTCCTTAAGCTACTGATGTTTTTCTATGTGGTTTTTTATTCAGAGAGTAATTTCAGTATTCAAAAACCAATCTGGATTTTTTTCACTCTGATTTTTCTTCTAAAGGAACCAGACCAAAAAGCTTTTGGCAGGCCTATCCCAAATAGGCAGAAACCATTAGTGACAGAAACAGTGGGTATTTAAGGAATAAAGGCCTAATCCAGGTTGGGTACAAGAAATTAAGGCTTTCAAATTGGTTTAGTATTACGGTCTAGTTTCAGAACACGATAATAACTTATAGCTTGTCACATCACTTATAACTAGATAGCTGCAGACAAATTAAGGACCTTATGACCAGTACTGTATGTGAAAAGATGTTTTTGGCTAAATGGACATACGATGGGACCAAACAGAAACCTTGAAGAACATGTAACATTTTGGGACTCCAACATGGAAACCTGGGACAGAAACTTTAGGCCAGAGGTGGGCGAACTATGGCCCACGGGCCTCTCCTGCCCGGCCCCTGAGCTCCTGGCCCGGGAGGCTAGCCCCAGCTCCTCCCCTGCTTTTTCTCCTCCCCTGCAGCCTCAGATCACTGGGAGGCGGGGCTCTGGCTGCGTGGTGCATGGCTGGCTCCAGCCAGGCAGCACAGCTGCCTATCCTGGTGCTCTGCACGGTGCAGGTGTTGAGCCGCCAGTGCTCCAGGCAGTGCAGTAAGGGACAGGGGGGTTGGATAGAGAGCAGGGGAGTTCAGGGGGTATGGAACAAGGGGTTGAATGGGGGCAGGGGTCCTGGAGCGGTCAGGGGGACAGGGAGAAGGGGTTGTTGGATGGGGCAGGAGTCCCGGGGGGCTGGGCCACACCTGGCTGTTGCCTCCCCAAACCAGCCCTCCATACAATTTCAGAAACCGATGTGGCTCTCAGGCCCAAAAGTTTGCCCGTCCCTGCTTTAGTCTATAAGTACACAAGATATTTTCAGCTATACCCCATAAGTAACATTTCGGTATTCTATAAACTTTAGCTTTGGACTGCTTAGCAAAGCTTTTTCTAATATTCATCTAGGGAGAGCATGTTTTATTTCACGATTTCTTCTGTTTCAGTAGTTGCAATTTTGTCCTGGACACTGCTGCATAAGGACTATAACTGGAAGGTACCTGGCCTAAAACGACCTTGGGGAAGGCAGAATCAAGAACATGCCAATGGCTACAAAATCCTTTCGTAGTATCATAAGGAGGCTGTCAAGAACCAGTGCAGGAAGAGGGAGAGCCAACCATGAAAAGTAAGAAGTTCTAAACTGCAGTTGTTTACAGAAAAATATTTTCAAAAGCAGCAGCTTCTCCCTGTAGTCCCATACATCATATAAAGCTTTAACCTTTATACTGCAGCCAGCACCCTATCCTCCTCATAATCCACCATCAAGAAATTCACCAATTCCTGCTAGTCTACTGCTACACCATGTAAATAACCACGCATTTTATAAAGTTTAAGTTTTGTTATCAAATTAATCAGTGATTAATTAGCAAGGAAATAAGTTATGTGGTGTGACAGGGTCAGGCGAGAATGTTACAGGAGAGTAGTAGAAGGTAGATATATTAGCCCCAGATTAAGCAGGTCCCTTCCCCCCCCCCCCCCCGAGTAAGATAATGGATTGTTCCAGAACAATCAGGAAGTTGCTGGAACCAATTAAGGCAGGCTAATCAGGGCACCTGGTTTTAAAAAGTTAGTTAGTGAGACAGGTGCGAGGAGCTGGAAGCAAGAAGCTGAGAGTGAGTAGGCGTACTGCTGGAGGACTGAGAAGTACAAGTGTTATTGGACATCAGGAGGAAGGTCTGGTGGTTAGGACAAAGAAGGTGTTGGGAGGAGGCCATAGGGAAGTAGCCCAGGGAGTTGTAGCTCTCACGCAGCTGTTACAGGAGACACCATAGACAGCTGCATCCACAGGGCCCTGAGCTGGAACCCGGAAGTAGAGGGCAGGTCTGGGTTCCCCCCATCCCCTTATTTGATACAAGAGGAGCTGATCTGGATTGTGAGTCCCACCAGAGGGGAAGGTCTCTGGCCTGTCCCCCAACCCATTAGGTGGGGCAGCAGAAGACCGTGAGGGATTGTTCTCCTTTTCCCCATGTTGGCCAGCGATGAGGTTAGCCAAGCGAACAGCAGGTTTGTGCCACTAACAAAAGGAGCCAAACTGAGGACTGCTGTAAACATCTGAGGCGAACAAATCTGCCAGAAAGCACAGAACCCACCAAGGCAGAGGAGGAACTTTGTCACAGTACTTATGAGCCACTTAAGCATTTCCACCTCTCACACCATTTTATCAAACGTGTTGCAGGAAGATTTTAAAAGATGTTGAAGAATTAAGAGCGTGTTTGAAGCTATACAATTCTGTGTGATACTGTAAGAGTCCACATTTTCTTAAGCTAGGTCTGGAAATACAGTGCAAGCCAGATAGAAAAGGGGAGTTGCATTTGCATGATCAAGATCTGGTCTCAAGCAACAAATTATGGAGGTACCTGGTAACCACTCCAGCGTTAGAGACTATTCTTAAAACAGGGCATAAATCCCTTTATTTCTCCAGAAGTAGGCAACCAAGTGATGTTAAGTTTCATACAGTTTTTACGCCCTCTTTATATTTTCTGTGCAGTCTTTCTGTCTCATTTCTCTCCATAAATTTATAATATGAATCTGTGGTACTGGCTGAAATTTTCCTTGTTTCTTACTTTTCATTGTTGACCAAGCAGACAAAGCTTGATAGAGGTGGATCCTGAGGATATTTAATGCAGCCAGTAGCTTTAAAAAAAGCCCAAATGCTGAATTTGGGGACATCTTTAGCAGCTACTCATGTTATAACTGGAAGTTTGAGACACACACACACACACACTTGATTGATATAGAGGTGTACAAAAGTGATTTTCTGAGGTAGAGGCGACTGGGTGCACAGAAGCCTGACCAATAAGGCTATGTCTATCTAAAACCTTCTGTCAGGAGGTACACTTTCTCTGTCAGGTTTTACCTTACAGCAGAAGAGTTTCACATGCAACTTCTGACACAATGGTTAATACACAGCTTTTGACAGACAGTATTCTTCATCTACTACCCACCATAAGTCTTCCCCACACTTTGTAGAACCCCACCTACAACATTAAAAAAAAATATACAAACCTTCATTGAGTGGTTGATACATCCACCATACCAGACAAAACCACCAGGGTTTTGTGTTGTGTGGTCTATAACATATTAGAATGGCAAGACGTGCTTATTTATGGATAAATGGAGGGTATATATTAAGTTATTAATTTCTAATTTATTTGGGTTTGTATAGCAATCTCAATGATTCATGACGGGCTGCACACATGCACGTGGAACAATGCTCAATTGGCCAGAACAGAAAGTGAAGGTTAGCTGGACTGGATGACCCAGGAAGTAATTTTCATATCCAAGTGAGAAAAAAAAAAATCTAAACGAAGTTAATTGCAGATGGTCTTCTTGTTAACTATAACACAAGAATCTTTAGATTTTCCTTGTAAGTAGGGCCCTACCAAATTCACAGTTCTACTTGTCAATTTCACAGTCCTAGGATTTTAAAAATAGTAAATTTCATGATTTCAGCTATTTAAATCTGAAATTTCAGGGTGTTGTAATTGTAGGGATCATGGAGTGATCCCAAAAAGGAGTGAGGGGAGGCAGGGGGGAAGAATAGAAGGGATCACAAGGTTTTTGGGAAGGGGGGGTTGAGTTGCTGCCACCCTTACTTACTTCTACGTTGCTGCTGGGGGCAGTGTTGCCTTCAGAGCTGGGCAGCTGGAGAGTGGTGGCTGCTGGCAGGGAGCCCAGCTCTGAAGGCAGAGCCAATTGCCAGCAGCAGCACAGAAGTAAGGATGGCATGGTATAGTAATACCACCTTTACTTCGTGGCTGTTGCCTGCAGAACTGGCCCCTTAGTCAGCAAGCCGCCACTCAGCTCTGAAGGCAGCAGCGCAGAAGGAAGGGTGGAATGGTATGGTGTTCCACCCTTATTTCTGTGCTCCACTGGCAGGACGTACCTTCAGGGCTGGGTATCTGGCCAATAGCCACTGCTCTCCGGCGGCCCAGCTCTGAAGGCAGCACAGAAGTAAGGGTGGCAATACAGCAACCGCCCTAAAATAACCTTGTGATCCCCAGCAACTCTCTTTTGTGCCAGGACCCCCAATTTGAGAAACGCTCGTCTCCCCTGTAAATCCGTATAATATAGCCTAAAAGCACACAAAAAACCAGGATTTTCACAGATTTCCGTGATGAGTTACTTATTAGAGTTTGTTATCCTGCATCTTTCAAACTGGAAGTCCCAAAGAAGCATATATCATCGTCTTTCACAGAGCAGACAAGCCATTTCATCTATTTCAGAATCCTTCATATGGCTGCTCTGCAATTATAAATAATGCATTCCTCTTATGATTCATCCATAACCTTCCAACCACGCGAGGAATGGAAAAAATAGAGACTGAACAATGTAACAGGAGACAGTCTATCACATCTGGCTTGCAGTCCAATAACTCCCACGAATGATCTGAAACTAAAAGCTATTTGCTTTTTCGCCCCAATCTTTACACAGATTCATAATGTCCTTTCTCCTTAAATCTCCCCTCAAATTATAAACAAGCTGGAATCTCAGCTTTCCAGTCCATCATAGCCCCTTTAAAAAGATCAGGTTATGTATAGAAAAACAATCCTGGTCTATATATCACTCACCTGGCTCGCTTAGATACAGATGGCTAAATGAGGATTCAACTTTATTGCTTCAGTGAACAAGTCAATGGCTTTCTGAGTTCCACCTGAAGGCAAGTACCAGGAAGGTTCAATAACCTCACAGTGAGATAAAATCCAGATTCCATCATCTACTGGGTGTTGTGTACCATCAACATATGAAGAAAAAGTCACATCTGTCTTAAGTTTACAGTATTGCTGAAAACCAGCATGATCCAAATTACAATGAAATAGATTATCTCAGTGTACTTTGCACACCTGACTTTTTTTGACTAGTCATTTATTCAGTTTCCCCCTTTTATTATGTGGGTCTTCCACACAGCAACAGGGAAAGAAAAACACTTAAAACTTGGAAGTGCAATGGTAAAACAAAAACACGCATGGGAACTCATGGACAGATGTAATACCCAAAACCAACTTGAAATTTAGTCAATTTAAAAAATAAAGTTAAATATTTCCATTTGAACAATTCGCTATAGAAAATCTAATGTCAGATATTTTGGACAAAAATTAGTAATCCCTAGAAAGACAGCCCAAATTTACTTTTAACCACTATTAAAATGGAGGAATTTTAAATTTAGTGTGTATTTAGTAAGAAAGAAATACCTCCTTAAATACTCTTATCTTCAAAGGATCCCTTTAAATAAGACTATCTGCATGTAAGGCAACTGTGAGATTAGCAACAAAAATATTCCAAAACAGTGGAAGGCAGCAGAGAAAGGAATCGTGAAGACATCAAGATTTACAGCTAAAGCATATGGACTGCAAGGACACAACACATGTTGCTGTTAAAACAGACTTGGGCAAGATGGACACGTTTTTTAAAATGGACATTCCATAGATCCACATCAGGTTCCCCAACAGTACACAACCAGGCAGCAGAAATAGAGTACTCTCTTCATCAATTCGACTAGTAACAATTTTACCAGTATGGATTTAAGAGCTTTGTTCTCTGTTGGTTCCCCACCCCCATCCACCCTCTCTTCTTTTCCTGGGCTAATCCTTATTTGTTTGTTTATTTATTTAACTAAGGTGTTTCAGAATACAATTCTGAATATATAGAATCTTATATACAAAATGAAGTTGTGTTGTGCCAGGATACCAATGAGGGAGTGGAGGGTGTTAAACAATAAGTTCTGGCAGGCAAGAAGAGTGGTATCCACAGTCAAAAAGCAGGGTGTGCAGACCAGAGCTCCCCCATTGAACTTCAGTATTACCATGCTTCTAGGCATCTCGTTAAGACAACAAATTATATCTGGAACTCAATACAAGGATGAATTCCACCAGCAGAAGCTTTTAAACAATCCATGCCTAGCCCCACTCCTTCCTGCAAACTGGAAGGATTCCAGGATGCTTTAAGTCAGATTTTCCAGACTTGTTAGTGAAAGCAAGTGAGAACAGCAGATAACAGCTACCCCCTCCAAGGTATGTGCTAAGGTACAGAACCCCTCACCTTCACCTAGGGCATGAATGCCCTCCATCTTCTTCTCATTGGCCTCATCCATCATCTCTTCAGTTACTATGAAACAAAGTCAAGTCCAAAAGCAAGCAAACTCAGATGGGGGTCAGGAAAGGGAACTAATATTCTCTAACTCTAGGGTCTTCTTGCCTAATTTGGGCTAATGGACTCACAGTAAGCAAGCAGAGACTCCAAGTATATTTAATTCAATTTTAAAAAGGAAGGGAGGAGAGCAACACACTGTTCATACAGAATAGGGAGGACACTAAATATTATTTTTTATTTGTTAGTGTGGGATTTCTATCTTTAGTTTTCAATCAGACATTTTAAAATGTTTAGTGGCCCATTTTTATGTCCAGTAATGAGTCTCACCAAAGATAATGGGAGTTTTGCTAATGTCTCTGATGGAAGCAGGCTTTTAATTAGGAGAGACCTTAACTTTCAATGGATGATTTTTCTGATCAGGAGAAGGGAAGAGGGAGAACCGAAGGCATTAAAAGCAATGACTGTCTGTCTAACTAATGTATGTTTCCTTTGAGTTTGATTTTCACTCAACCTCCTCCCTCCCCCAAAAAACACAAAACTGAAAACCATATAGAAGCACAACTCCTTCAACGCAATGGAAGTTGAAGATGTTATGTTTACCTCCACATTTTCACTATCCCATTTCTTGGGGATCATCCTTGTCTGGTTCAATCACTCCCTCGTAATCAATTTCTGCAGAGAGAAAAATAGTGTTCAAATCCTTAAACGTGGAAAATTAAATTCTTCCACCTACAAATACAATAGATAGTGCTACATTCATGTTCAAATTGATGAATAGTTGCAGTAACCACAGTTACTTCCTCACCCAGTCACTCTCTTCACTCTCAGGCTCTGGTGGCTTAACTGGCTCCTCTGGCTGCTTCTCCGTTTTGTCCTAATAAAGGGAGGACAGAAATCTGTAAGTACATGTTATCTATGGTCAAGTACTCCTTTTCCAGACCAACAATCCCAAGGCATCAGAATAACTCCACTACAAAGTCTTCAGCAGTTAAAGGATATCCCATGTATGGCTAAGGAGTTTTATTTGTAGTTTTAAAAGTACAACATAAACCCTTCTCACTTTCCTGCACTAATGCCAACTTCTGACCCATAAACTGCTGTTTGTCAGACTTTCCTTCAGGGTTTATGTTTTAATAACTTTGAAGTAAGTTGGCCCACATAGTATCATCCACTCACTAGAGCCAACATTTCAATGAACACTAATTTGCCCCTTACTTACAATCAGAAGAACCAAGGTTTGAATGAACCACAAAAACTGGATTTCTCTTGCCCACAGATGTGCTGATTTGTGGTCAGAGAGCCTCTTTGCATAGTATCTAAAACAGCTTTTCCTATCCATCCGTACAGTAAAACTCAGCTTGTGTCTCAATTACTGCAGCATCCTTTTCTATGGCTTTGACAGTGTAATCATGCTCCACGCATATCCATTCAGAATGCTGATGCAGAGATCAGTTTCTTAGTCTGTTACTCAGGCCATAACACCTTTTTAGCATCCCTCCACTAGCTTCCCTCACTGCTTATGCATCAAACATAATGTTGCTTGGCTTCACTTTCAAGGCCCTTCATGGCCAAATTCTGCACCTTATCTTTTTGTACACTGTCCAGATGTTGATTCCAGGCTCCACTGAGTACTGGTTACATTTTCCAACAAGCACCTTTGTGCTTTCTCCCACACTGCCACTCATATTTGGGGAAAGCTCTCCATGAAATCTAAAGCTACCTCATCTTCATCCGCCAGCTCTCCTTTGTCATGATGCCTACAAAAAACTTGACGATAGGTAAGTCACTGGTGCACCGATACCACTGTCTATCAAGCTGACCAACACTGTCTCATTGTTTCCTTACATTCCTGTATGTATTCATCTGTTGCCTCTTCTCTTATACTTAGATTGTAAGTTCTTTCAAGGAGGGACCATCTTTTTGTTTGTACTGCAGCTAGCACACTGGGGTCCCTGGACCATGACTAGAACACCTAGGCACTATGGTAATACAAATAATAAATAAGGGATCAGGTACTTTAGACGATGGTGTGTGGCAAGTCTGCATGCACTTTTAACAAAAGGCTCATAATAGCACCCTTCAGTCTCTGAAATTGTCACAATCCAGCACCAAATATACAAATTCCTTGATGCAGTTACCTTCTTTGGAAGTTTAAACAAATCCACTTGTCCCATTCTTTGTGCAAATTCTGACAGCAAGGTTTTTTTTTTTTTTTTAGATTTTTGTTTTGGGGGGGGGGGGAAAGAAGAGCACTTAGTCCTTATGGTTTATCTCTTACCTTCATTGTTTCTGCGGGGGCATCGTCCCGGAGCAGGTGGTATCGTACCTCCCATGCTTTTAAAAAAAAAAGGGGGGGGGGACAAAAGTTATTGAAGTGCAGCCTTTCAGCAGGGTTTTAGTTAAAAAGAATGAGAAAGGACTGTCCCAAGAAAGCTGAAATGGAATCAACCCACCAGTTAACATCTGTCAAAGGGAAAGCACCAAACAGCAAAAAAATGCACACCAGCCCTTGTATCTAGCTTAATCAGCAATAGTTAGTTCTGACTCAGTTAACCCTTGCACTTTAAGCTCTCTATTTAAGACACTCATTTAAAAAAATAAATTCTGCTTTTTTAAAAGCAGAAATGGGTCATGCTGCTCTCTGACCTATAGATACATTTTGGAGAAATGTTGGATATAATTTGTTAGATCCTTTTTGATCTTTAGATAATGCAGCATTAAAAAAAATGCGAGCAGTTTTCACCCACTAAGAACACAGACTTTTGATGGAAGGAACCAGGAAATGAAAAACTAGCCATTTGAAATGGTACACTAAACCCATTCATGCTTTGCTATGTAAAAAAACCCCAACTAAACAAAACAAAATCGTATGTGAGATGTCCCACAAATAAAAGACTAACTACACAACAGAAATATTGAGTCGGCCATACACAAAATACTATCAAATGCAAATGAAACACTAGAAGATAGATATCTGCTAGAGTACTCAAGTGTTTCTTTAACACTAGATTAGTAGTATTTACGTAGCATAAACACGCTGCATTAAGACTTTGGATGAGCAACAGGAAGGAGAACCAGTGTTCGAATGGTCTAGCTCAGTGTTTCTCAACCTTTTGTGCTGGCAACCCCTTTGGACTTAAAAAAAATTGTGACCCCACCTTCCTGAAAAAACTGCAACCTCTACCTTAAGCTCAAGTTGAAGGGCTTCTGCCCCGCTCAGGGGTCCAGGCTTCAGCCAAGAGCAGGGCTGAAACATGTAAATTAGCTTTGCAGGTTCCTCTGTGTCATGGGGATCCAGATAATTGTCCTCCTTCCTACTCCCTAATGCTGGCCCCGTTTGTGACCCCCCCCCACCCTTGGGATCACAAACCCCCAGTTTGAGAAACACTGCTTTAGCTCAATAAATAGCAATTGGGCATGCAAGTTCATTATATAACAAACAGTACTGCATACAATATTGGGGACAGGTATTAGTGCCTGGTGGTATAGGCCCCCGGTGAGGGCCTGAAACCCAATTGCACCTTCTTCATAGGGAGGAGGGATAGCTCAGTGGTTTGAGCTTGGCCTGCTAAACGCAGGGTTGAGAGCTCAATCCCTGAGGGGGCCATTTAGGGATTGATCCTGCTTTGAGCAGGGGGTTGGACTAGATGACCTCCCGAGGTCCCTTCCAACCCTGATAGTCTATGATTCAGGGCCGGCTTTAGGGAAAATTGCACTGGGTGAACTTGCATTTTTGTGCTATTACCCCTGGCCCCCAGGGCTCCAGATGCTCCCTCCCTTCACTCCAAAGGCTTGCTCCCCTCCCTAACCCCCGCACTCCCTTCATTCCTCACTCTTGCATCCCCTCCTGCACCCACCATGGGGAACTGATCTAGATGCACAAAGTAGCTGGCATTGCTGCTTGCCCCCCTGAACTGCTACTCCTTTGCCCCACACACTCCTACAGCGCTCTGAGGGGGAGGAGGAACACCAGGGCTCCCTGCATCCAGGTCATTTTCCCTGCCTGGGCTGCGTAAGGAGAAGGCACAAGAGAAGCAGCTCCTGCACAATCCAGGTGGCGAAGGTGACCTGGATGCAGGGAGCGCGTGCGTGCGTGCGTATAAACAGCTAACAAAAGCCAAGCTGGCCAAAACACCAGTCATGTGCTGCTCCCACTAAAAGGGAAATATCACATTATTTCTCATATGAACTATTAGGGCTTGAATTAAATGTTTGTATGAAATTGGGGTGAATTTAAAAACTGTTTAAAATGTTTTGAAAATAAAAAATTTGAAAAACTTAAATGACACTGTAAATAAAATGTATTATTCATACTAGTCTTGCTAGTCCTTTCCCACCCCTGCAGGCCGAGAGGCACACAGACTAGGATCAGGGCCAGCTGTGCCCCCAAAAGACCACGCCGACCCTCCAAATCCCTCCCCAGACCAAACTGAACCAGACACGACCCACATCCCTCCCCAGACCAGGGGCACTGGTGGAAGGGAATGGGGCAGGGAGAACTGGGGGAGATCCAGACTCCCCCAGGGGAACTAGTGGGGGGATGGGACAGGGGGGCACTGGGTCTCCCCCAGGGGTGCTGGAGCGAAGGGACTCCAGTTGCTTTATGGGCCTGGGCCGAGGGGGCTCACCTGGAACAAGCAGCACCCACTGGTCAGGTTATCCTCCATTGGGTGCCAGTACTGCCTCCTGCCCAGCATGGTTTGGAACCCCCATACTCCCCAGCTTCCGCATTCAAATAATGGCAGGGATGGGACAGGTGCACAGGGCGGGGAGAGCTGCATCCACAGCACCTCCCACCAGTGCTGCCCCAGGGCTGGCAGGGGCCTGAGAGCCCAGGAAGGAAGCAGGAGCTGCGCCATTTGGGAAGCCCAGCTGTTTGCAGCGCACAGCAGCCAGAAACCCCCGGGGCCTGCCGCCGATCCCCTCCCCCCCCACCCCACCAAGTGGTACAAGCCTCTGGGGGAGAAGCTGGGGCTGGAGCAGGGCAGCAGTGGATAAGGGCTCCCCTTCCCTGGTCACTGGCAGAAGCCCTCGGCCCACCAGCTGAGAGGAGCAGGCGGGGAGGGGCTGGGCTGGGCGGGGCGGAGAGGAACCAGCACTGCAGCCACTTGGCAATGCGCAAGTAGAGCGCCAGGGTGGACCAGCACACAGCACCCTCTTTGGTGGGCCACCGCCCAACCCAAAGGCCAGCCCTGAGTGCATATACCCTTGGGTGCAACTACTTTGCTCATTTTGTTGCAGGTGGGAATGCAGTTCATATGGCAACAGTTCCTTCTAACCTTTTGCCCTTAACAGGCTTTCAGACTTCAGGTTCAATGTCTCTTCTAAGCATTTCTGTAAGCCAACCCAGAGAGATTTCACCATAACTCCCTTAACAATCAGCGGTTCAGCAAATGTGAGCAACACTAATGACTAGTTGAGGCTACACTGCATGTGCCTACAGCTCACAGGGACGCTTGCTTGCTCTTCTGCACTAGCCGTGAAACAAAGCCATTAGTTGAGTTCTAAATAACTTGAATAATTACAGCACCAACATGGACCATACCAAGAAATTAAGATCCCATGCATCCATCTAATGCTTTTAACAACATTTTAACGCCACTATAATGTTGAATGAAAAAAGGAAATGTGTTAGAAACATTTTCAAAGACTGATTCATTGGCTCAAAATATGGGGAAGAGGCAGGAAGGAGTGATTATGTTTGTTTTTGGTTTTTACTCACAAGGTTTTCAATTATTAACCCTAAGAAGCCAATAAATGCTGGGATAGAAACTTGCATTATTCTGAGATCTGCAACTAATACCCCTAAACAAGTACTAAATCAAAGTTGGTTTGAAGGATGAGTAAGTTTTAAGTTCTGATACTTTGAACCATCTCAACCTAAAAAAAATGCAATATACCATATTGTTGACTGTGTGTGGAATTTATTTCTAGCCCTTGTGACACACAAAGTTCTAGACCTTAAGGTACAGGTAAAATGTGATGTATCTGAATTCAAGAAAAAGCTATACAACTATCCAGACTTCAACACATTCTCACTACATAAATAGGGATCGGATATTCAACTCAAAAGATTCCTGTTCTCATGCACACAGTTGAAAGGGATATTTAACCTGAAGTCATCAATTTGAAAAAAAAAAAAAAAAAAAAGTTTTAGGGACTGCATCAACCCCAGGTCCCTGTCAGATTTCGTTGTCTTGTGACTTTGGGGGGGGGGGCTTTATTCCCCCCCCCCAATGTTTCCCTCCAATTTGAGACACCCAAATAGGGGAACTATGTGAAATGCTGTAAAATGTAAGTAGTATACTAAAAAAATGTCTTTCATTTAGTCTTCTACATGTTATCTTAGATGTTACCTGTAAAAATAGTGGGAAAAATAGTATCAGAAAAGAGTATGCTTTTAAAAACTGTGTCTTTTTTACTTACTGCCAGAATTATTGATTTGAAATCTTTCTTCCCTCTCTGAGGAAAATATCAGCAGTGACTTATTTTCTTCTTCCCAAGTTCTTCTGTAGCATCAAGAGGGAACTAGCTGCTTGAACCAAATGGGTGTGTTCCATAGATAGATTTCTTTATATGGCAAAAGTCACTAGACTTTGGTAGACCTTATATTTCTTGTCTTCTGTTTCCAAACAAACAATCAACACTTGTATTTTCACTGCGAGATGCACCTGTCTCAGATCCATTTTATTTCCAGACAGAGCTACAGTGCACACATACTGCAAGTGCCTTACTATGTGGAACCTGGATTGATGGTTGCAAAGGAATAAATCTACAGCTTGCACGGGGTACTGTGGGCACTTTATCTTGTAAGCCACCACACACACTTTTGGGACTGTAAAGTCAGATCACTTGGGCTTTCTGAACCAGGAAGCGGACCTGTTTGGATGGTGGAGGACAAGTAAAGTTCTGGCAGCAGGAACTGGTTTGAAGGAGTTTTAACACGTGCTATACGGTGGCTGCCCCTTGCTGCTAGTTACTCTTGTAGCTCTGAACTAGCCAGTTACATCGTGGGCAGATTTTTTGAGCCAGACGGACAATGGCTGCAGCTACGCGGGTCAAGACATGGGTCATCCCACGGCCCGGTTTAGACCCTAAGCCGAGCGCTCGGTGGCTGGAGGGAGCGGTGCCTCCCCTGCACAGCGCCGCACGCCAGGCCACGCCATGGGCTGGGCAGCGCCGGAGACCGGCTGCGGTTGTTGCCGCCGCGGGGGTGGGGGGTCCGGGTCCAGACGCAGCCAGGACAACGCGCTGGTCGCGCTCCCGCCCCGCCCCGTTCGAGCGCGGAAAGGGCCGCGCCCTGCCCCCCAGCCGGCCCCGCGACGCCGACTCACCTCTCCACCCACTCGCGCAGGAAGCGCAGCTCCTCGCTGTGCAGCAGGCCTGGGCTCTCCTTGCAGAGCCTCACGAAGGCCCGCAGCTCGCTCACCTTCCGCGGATCCATGGCCGGCCGGGCCCACTCACCGCCGCGCTGGAACTTCCCAGCCCCCGCTCAGCTCCGCCTCCCGGCTCCCGTCCCCCGCTGCGGCTGCGGCTGCGGCAGCGGCGGCCGCCCTACCCCGCGCGCAGGCCTGGCCGTGGCCTCCGTCCCGCCCCGCGGCTCCGCCTCCAGGGTCCGCAGCCCCCCGCCCCCGCTGAAGCCCCGCCTCTCGGCCCCGCGACGCGGTTGCCGGAACCTTCTAGAATGGGACGTGTGACTGTCCGTTACGCGCCCGTCCGACACCCCTCCTTCCCCTCTGTTACGTCATCAGCCGCCTCCTCGAGTCACCCAAGACCCTGCTCGGTGTTGGCCGGGTAGCCCCTAGGCATCGCCTGAGGCACCTCCTTCATAGACCGGCGGCGGTTTGTGTGGCCACCTAAGGCTTGGAACACGCCGGGGAATGGGCGCTTGCGGATGACGTAATCATCCGGGGTTGTCGGCTCAGAAGGCCCCGCAGTGTGTAAGCGGTCTATGCGAGGCGGCTGGGAGCGCGGCCATGCGTGGGGGTGGGGATGGCAGCCGCAGTAGAGCAGAGGATGTGGGGCGCTGGTTTCCGTGCAGAACCAGGCACCCTGCACTAGCTCGGTCCCTGCGCGGGGCGCAGCCATGCTGTGGCTCCCAGTTCAGAGGCTTATCCCGGCTGTGAAGGTCTTGTGCAGCTTCTCAGGTCAGAGACTTTAATTCCTTCTAATGGCCAATCTCTTCCCCCCCTGGGGACCTGGCACTCACTGCTGCGAGGTGCCCGCTTCCTCGCTCGATGGCCCGTGTCTGTCTTCCCACTGCCGCCACCTTTTTTCCTCCATGCATTTAGGGACCTAGAGACTATTTGGCCTTTCCACTGTATCTTTAATAACCCAGTTCAACTAATTAGATTATCATGATAAAGTGTAAAATAGACCGGGGGGGGGAATTAGAAATAATAATCACCAGATGTATTTACCAGATGTTCAAGATGTCTATAACGCACATGTTAATTCCCTTTTTGTGACAAATAATGTGAGTCAAATATTTGTTTTCTTTTTATTGGTAAAATTGACGTTAAGGAAAATACATGTACCTCACTCCTGCTTTCAAAGTTGAAAATTCCAAGGTTTGTAAAGCTAGGATATCCACTGCAATACAAAACAAAGTGTGGTTGAAAGCTGTTTAAAAATGTATTTTACTTCCCATTTTAGAAGACGGTTAAAACCAAGTATCAGTTTTTGTCATACTCCTGCAGTTGCACAGAGCTCCTTGAGGGATCCAGGCCTTACTTATACAGCACGCGCATAAAAGGGTCAAAGCACTTTCCAAGCACTAACAGGCTGCTGGCAGGGCAAGAATCATATTTTTGAAAAATGTATTTAGTAACATAGATAAGGAAAGAATCTTAAATTAGTAAAACTGAAAGATTTTAAAAGTCAAATTTTTGTGTTCCCCCCTTTATGCTTTATATTTATGTACATATAGGTCCAGATCCTCAAAGGTACTTAGGGGCCTAACTCCCATTGAAACCTTTGAGGATCTGGGCCTTTGTTCTTAGCTTGGAGAATGAAGAAAGACTAGTTAGCTTTGCTTCCTGTTACTCCCACTTGCACAATGAAGCAGTATTTAATTTCCAAAGACTGGAGGAATAAGTCCAATTGAAAAAACAAAAGCTTTTCTTCCAGGGTGCAGCACAGTGTCAGAACAGGTAGGGACTAGCCTGCCTTAGCCAGGCAGCACCACTGATGGGACTCTTAACGGCCCAGTTGGCGGTGCTGACCAGAGCTGCCGCAACCTGGCGCCTTACATTCTGCGACTCAGTACTGCTCTAGGGGGCTATTCCAGCATAGCTATGTTAAGGTAGAATTTGTAGTGTAGACGTAGACCACATCTGTGCGGTGGGGAGTATAGTGGTGTAGCTACAATGGCATAACCCCATGGTGTAGACACCGTCTACAGTGAGAGAAGGTGTTAATTCATTGTTGTAGGAAACACATGGGGTCCCGTCCCCCCCTGAGCAAGGCTAGCTAGGTTGATGGAAGCATTCTTCTGTTGACTTAGCTGCATCTACATGAGGGATTCGGTCAGCATAGCTATGGTGCTTGGGTCTGGATTTTTCAGACCCCTGAGCGTTGTAGTTTTGTGAACCTACATTTTAAGTGTAGACCAGGCCACAACCAGGTTCCTTTATACTACTCTGGCAATATAAAAGGACCTTATAATGGGCACTGCATGAGGACATGTCTACACTAGAAGCTTACATCCACCTATGCTAGGTTAACTTACAACCACCAGTCATTACTGCGGTGGTTCATGTCCACACTACCCTCCTTCTCTCAGTAGTGTGCATCCCCATCAGAAGCAATTCCCTGACTTAAGGGGGCAGTGTGGGGGGCTGAGAGCCTGGGCTCTCAGCTCCACAGGCAGCTCCCTGCTAGGAGCCTCCCCGCCCTAGCTCTCAGCTCCTGCTCCTGCTCACCCTGGGCCCTCAGCTCCCTGCTGCCAGGATTCTGGCTGCTCCTGGCGGGAAGCTCTGCACCTGGAGTCCAGGTGGTTCCCAGGCTCTCTACAGGGAGCCACTGGGTGGGCTGTCAGAAGCAGGGTGGATGCAATCTGGCTGCGAGTGGGGAGGCTGGGGGGCAATTGGCCTCTAGCTGGAGCTCCCACATGCCCCATGGTGACAGCCCAGCTTTCTTGTCAATTTCACTGTTCCATGGAGTGGTAAAATTGACAAGAATGACAGCCAGCAGTCGATATAAGTAATTGGCAGTGTCTGTGTAGACACTAACTAAGCCCTATGTCTCTCGTGGAGGTGGAGTTATGATGTCTGTGTAGTAGGGCACTTACGTCAGCAGGAGCAAGGCTGTAGTGTAGACACTGACATAATTAGGTTGACGTAAAATGCCTTACTTCGACTCTGTGGTGTAGCTCAAGCCTGAGTGATGTAAAGGAGAATTAAGGTCAGAGAGTCTAGTTGCTGGGTGCAGGAGGTGGCTGTGACTGGGGAGTTCAATTATTTAGTTAAGTCCCAACTAGCATTTGGCAGTCCTGTAGCCGGGCACCACAGTAGTTATCCAGTAGTGAAAGACTGTAGTATACAGACTTGCTAAAATAATAATTAAAAATCCAAATCTAGAAAGTTGTTTTGAGGATAAATAGATAAGGGATATTCAGTGATATTAAAGTTATCATGTTCTTATTTCTCTCTCTTCTTATGCAGTTCCCCAACCTCTCTGCACACAGCTAGTTCTTATTGTAGTTGTCTGTTTTGCCAGTGTGACTGGCTCTTGCGATTGGGATAGGCTATGGAGACTTTCACTTCTGAATGACTAGTTCCAATTCAGTTTAGGATGATAGTAAATAACTTAATTTAGTACTAAGAGGAGACTCTGAGGCAACCTACATATGAATACGTCTATCACAACAAATATCACAATGACACTCGCTGCCCTTTCGTTGGCAGTCTCCATACAAAGATTGATTGCAAAGGCCATAAAAACTAACTACCCTTTTCCTCCCATAAGGTGGACCTTGAGTACATGATCAAAGTATATTGGGAGGATGGTGGTGGTGGGGGAGGTTGGTTGACTGTGTTGGCGCTAGTGCAATTTTTTTTGTGGGTAAATTAAACATTTCATTTTCCCTACATGGCATCATGCACAGATAGAGGAGATTAATCACACACAAACCAGCACAACTCTCCTCTTTCAAGCATGCAGTCACTGGTTTGTCAATTCCAATGTACCTTAACTTTACGTAATTTATTCATCCTAGTCCATGGTTATAACTGCTATATTTATTTCATCTGTAAATCATTATTTGAGTTTGTATTTTAATAGTTTTATAGTCAACTATGCGAGCAACAAGTTGAAAAGTTAAGGAGAGTTATCATTGCAAGAAAAGTGGGATGAACAGAGCTAAGAGTCAGATCTTTAGAGGGTATGTAAATTTGCTGTATGATACTTGGAAAGGTCTTTCATCTTCATACTGTGCATTTCTTTTGCTTTAGGATGCAAGTCCTGTTTCTTTCGGAGATTATCCATCCAGCCTGCCCAGCAGAGGAAGATTCCAAACAGGTACCTGGGACAGCCCAGCTCCTTCACACATCCACACCTTCTCAAACCAGGTAAGGATCCTGAGCCGTTGGTAGTTAACCAGTGGCATTCTTCGTATGTTTCTCTGAGAAAGTACCTTAGTTGCCCGCATCATATAAAGGGGTCTGCAGCTTGGTACTATCATTTATATTTACTTTATTCCAGTAATTTTATTCCTTGTGGAATTCTCTATTCTGAGACCGCATCTGATTCCAGAGAGAGGCTAGGTTCCTATACCCTAATCCCTAGATTCACACATTACAGATTTATTTTCCTTGCTGATGCAGTCTTTCTCTTGCCACAGACACAAGAACTATAGACCGTTTCTGTCAGTGACACTTCCTTAGCTGGCTACCCTGCCAATATAATCTAATTCATTTTTAGAGTTCTTTGCGCACTCTGTATCACAAAAATGTTTCATAGACAATACTCTGTGAATCAAAGAGAAAAAGAAGGTTTTAAGAATTGAGATTTAAAGAGGGGATATGGCTCAGTAGAAGGGGTTGGGAAGCAGAATTCCAGATTAAATAGGACAGCACACATTTAAAGAGCACTTCCCTCCTCTCCCCCAATTATAGAGGGGTGTGTAGAAGGAAGACACAGGCATAGGTGACTCTAAAATTAGAGAGGTACAGTAGGGAACAGGAGAATAGATTAAGTTGGTGCACCATTGTGAGATCAGAAAGGTGGGCTGGAAATCAGTGAAAGTGAGTAAGTCAAAGAAATAAGGCATTAAGCAGATTTATAAGAGTAAAAATATATTTTTAATTTATTACATACAATCTAGAAAAGAGATTATGTATAAAGCTAAGAATTCTGTAATTGGTTAACAGTTCCCACATAATCAAGGCTGGTATTGGGGGAAAAATAAGTTTATCGACTAGTTAAGAATTCATAAAACTTATTAAAACAGCTAGGATTGTAAATGGGTATTGATTTATTTAAAATAATAATTGAACATTTGCAGTCATTCTGAAAGCCTAAAAATGAATAGTTAAGGCTAAAAGAGTTTACAAACTCTGTTGGCACAGCCATAATGCCAGTGGAACTCCCAAATTGCACCAGCCTCTACAAACAACTTTTAAATGTCACTAGACTTGCAGTGACATGTATGAAGCCCACTGGAATGAGATGGAGCATTCAGAATTTCAAAATTCCATAGTGGATAACTCCAGAATTCAGCATCTGACCATACAAGAAATAGATCTGTGCCCTTTGCCTCTTCTAGAGCTATAGAATCAAACTAAGTTTCTTAGACCAAACAGGTTTTAAGATATGTTTTTATTTTTTTTTAAGTTAGAATTTAATGAAAGTGAAACACTAATTTTTCAAAGTCCCTTTCCTCAGAAAAATAAATTCCCCCAAATTCTCCTCTGGTTAGAAACCACAAATGCAAATTTTTTTTTAGAAAGCAGTTGTTGAAGGAGGCTGAGGAGTGAGCTTATACCTCAAAATGAGTTGGAATTTTAATCATTGAGTCATTATAGTATAGATCAGTATAGTATAGCAATTAGAATATGAAAAATATATATATTTCAAAATAGGAAGGACATTAACCAAAATACCCTTTAAGACTTGAATAATGTTAGTTTAAATCAGGGGCGGGCAAACTTTTTGGCCTGAGGGCCGCATCGGGTTTCCAAAATTGTATGGAGGGCTGGTTAAGAGAGGCTGTGTCTCCCCAAACAGCCAGGCGTGGCCCAGCCCCCGCCTCCTATCTGACCCCCCCACTTCTCGCCCCCTGCAGGCTCCCCAGGGACTCCTGCCCCATCCACCCCTCTGCTCCATCTCCCCTGACCACCTCCGGACCCCCCACCCCTGACTGCCCCCTGCCGCCCCATCCTACCCCCCCTTCGACTGCCCTCCCCGGGATCCCTGCCCTATCCAACCCCCCAATTCCCCGCTCTCTGACTGCCCCGACCCCTATCCACACCCCTGCCCCCTTACCGCGCTGCCTGTAGTACCGATGGCTGGTGGCGTTACGGCTGCACCGCCCAGAGCACCGGGTCAGGCCGCAGCTCTGCAACTGTGCTGCCCAGCTGCCCAGAGCATTGCGCTGGCGGCGCAGCAAGCTGAGACTGCAGGGGAGAGGGAACAGCAGGGGAGGGGCCTGGGGTGAGCCTCCCAGGCCAGGAGCTCAGGGGCTGGGCAGGAGGGTCCCGTGGGCCAGATGTGGCCTGTGGGCTGTAGTTTACGCACCTTTGGTTTAAATCATAGTTAAACTAGTCTCCAGTATTTTTAAAATACTTAGGCTGTTCTTGTGTCCTCCCTCTGGTTTCGGGTTTCAGTGACAATCTCTTGTTCTCTGTACTTCTTATTCTTTGCTAGTGAAGGATGGTAAAATGTGAAGTCCCAAGAGACAATTTGTATCATTGGAAATGTAGCTCCTTTACATGTTCAAAAGATCCCACCTTATTAATCACTGGGAGAAATTAGGTCTTTTATGGAGGAGTTTTCTTTGCTCAGTCAAATAGTCTGACATCATCCTGGAAGGCTTGGCTTGTTTCTAAATTGAGCCCCTTGATTGGTTAAATATTCAAGGACAATCTCTCCGTCTCTGATCTCATGTGGTACCTATAAAACTGACTTTGCCTTTTACACTTTAGAAGTAACTAATATATGACTTGACATGGCACCAGAATGTCTGTCCAAATACAACCTTATCTGCTGAAATTAACACTAGACTTAGCACCACAGTCTTCTGTTCAATGTCCAGATGCCATAAAAGCTGATGGTTTCCAACAGGGTTAAAGTTTAGCTTGCTTTGCCACCGCTTCCTCCCCTCCCCCACCCAGTAGTTGTTGTCTGGCTTTAGTTTGCGCCCAGAATACTTTGGGTTTTTGTCTAAGGCTGCTTGATCAAAATCTTTGCCAGAAGTTTAAAGCAGAAAAGTTAATTGGTTTAAAAAAGAATCTTTTTCCCTGCACAGTGTAGGAACAGAGTGAACCAAGAATGTGGATATCTGAGGTCAAAGAGGCAGGATGGAGAGCAGAGGAAAGTGGATTCTGAGGTCAGAAAGATCAGGGGAGTGGGAGAGCCATGGAATGGGGGGGTATGAGGTTAGCGAGTTAGCATGGAGTTTTAAGGAGAGCCCTGAGTAGGATAGCGAGAAGGTGATTATGAGATCAGAATGTTACTTCATCCATTTTGTTTTTCATTCATAGGGGAGGTAACACCGGGATTGTCACAGGTGGAATATGCTCTACGCCGACACAAGCTGATGACTTTGATCAAGAAAGAGGCACAAGAGTGGGGTGGGGTGGACCACACAGTGATTCTGCTATCCAACCCCACCTACTACATGAGCAATGACATCCCATACACCTTCCACCAGGACACCAACTTCCTGTATCTGTGTGGGTTCCAGGAACCTGACAGCATCCTGGTGCTGCAGAGTTTGCCTGGCAAGGCACTGCCATCCCACAAGGCCATGCTCTTTGTACCACGGCGAGATCCAAGCCGAGAGCTGTGGGATGGGCCACGATCAGGCACTGATGGGGCAGTAGCTTTGACAGGAGTGGATGAAGCTTACCCCATAGAGGAGATTAGACACCTGGTAACTAAACTGAAAGGTAATGGAAACGAGATGAGATGGAACCCAGGTTAAAGGGACTGGATGACCCAAGATTGGGAAGCATTCTCTGTCACTGGTTCCAACCAGATCCCGTATTGGGAGGCACATAACACTGGGAATGGAAAGAGATTTTTCACGTCTAAGCTATGGGTTGTAATCTGTCCCCAGTTTGGTAGTGACAGAGAAAAACCTGTGTCTGTGGCTCTTTAATGGCTTGTGGATTAGTTGTCTGTATCCAGTACTACTGAACTGATATCACTGAACACACAAGTGGTACTAATTGGTCCTTTGTTGTCAGTGTCAAGAGAAGTTAAGTATTCACTGGGCCACAGAGACTGACCTTCCTCCTCTTCCTTAAATGTGGCCCTTCCATGTTGCCGGGGCAGTACGGTAGCACAGATATTGCCTGTGGGAAAGCTTGCACTGCTGCTGCCCATACTGTATTGATCTTTTACTAGAGGACTCCAATGTCTAATGGCTCTCAGCCCAGCATCTTCACCTGCATTAAATTCACTTTAAAAACCATATGTGGTGATACACAAACCTATCTTCACAATTCTTCATTTCCTGGATTGTGTGGTATATTTGCTGCATCATACAAGATTCTATTATACAGTGAAGCTTATAAAAGATCACTCTTGTTAGACAATCTCCTGTCTTAACCTCCCCAAAATGTGCCCAAATATATTAAGTACACTTTTGCTCCACCTTTGTTAGAGCACTGGTTTTCAACTGGGGTTCTGCGGCCCCCTGGCAGTCTGTGAGCCTTTTCAGGGGGACCATGGGGACCCATGGCTGAAACCCAGTGACCCCGATCCCTGCCCCTCTCCCCCCCGGGGCCTGAAGCCATGAATGGTGGGGCTGAAGCCGGGAGCCCCACCCTGGGGCTGAAACCCCAAGCTCCCCCCTCCCCACCCCAGCTGAAGCTGGGAGCAGCGGGGCTGAAGCCCTGTGTCCATGAGAAGAGTTGGGATGGCACAAGGTTGTTGTCCTCCCAAACCGCAATGCCTTACCCAGAGTGGGGCAGTCCTGGGAGCAGCTCCCCTCCCCCCACACACATCCTCTACCCCAGCCCTCCTCAGGTCCTGCCCTCTGACCAGGTAGTAGGCAGGAAGCCAGAGCCAGGCAGGGTGGGACAGCTACTTCTGTGGCTGGTGATGGTATGGAGTGGGCAGCTGTGGCATTTCCCCGTCTGCTGCTGGTGCCTGGGGTTGTAGCTTCTCCTCAGCTCCCAGCCCCCTTTGACTGCTCATGCAGCTGGTAAGAGCCGCCCAACTACCCCCTGCCTGCACTCTGAGCTACCTCCTGCCTGCACACAGTTCCTAGCTACTCCTCTCCCTGCAACCTGAGCTACCCCTGCCTGTACACAGCCCCGGCTGCCCCCTGCCTAGACTCTGAGCCTCCCCCTGCCTGCAAATAGCCCCTAGCTACCACCTGCCTGAACCCTGAGTGGTTTTCAGACTTTGAGCTGAGTTCCCCATTTGAGTTATATTTTTTTGGTTGCATCCCCTCTACATCCCAGACAGATGGGTGGCCTGGTGAGGCGAGTCAGGGAGTGGAGGTGGCACTTTCTCCCTGAACCCTGCTGTGCAGAGATGGCCCAAGCCCCACTGGCCCTTGTCCCTCCAAAACAAGTCAAATTATGCCTACACCCCAGGGTCCCACCCCTTGCCTGGAGCCCCAAGTCCTCCCTGCTGGGCCTTGGAGTTTTTATAGCATGTTGAGGGGGGCTGCAGAAAGAAAAAGGTTTGAAAACCCCTGTATTAGATGACTATTTCTCTTAAGCAAATGGTTTTTGTTAGTGTCTTCTGGGGTCTCTACAGAAATGTTCTGATGAAGGTAAGGGGTGTTCCACCCCATCTTAACCTCTCCTCTTTCTTTTTCTCTGTATATAACATTATGTTTAAAAAACCTGAAAAAAACAAAAGAAGAAAAATGGAACCCAGGAGTCAGCCTAGTTGTCCATCTGGTCCATTGACAGCGGCCAATACCAGATGCTGCAAAGGGAGGTGCAATATACCCCATAGTGGACTATCATAGAATAAACTGCCCAGAGGGAAAATTTGTTGTAGACCTCCCTTGTGCCCCAAAGCACAAGCGTTTATCTCCCTTGTATTTTTTTTATCCTGTCTAGTGTAACTGGATGGTTTCATTTTCCATAATTGCTAGCTCTATTAAGGATGAACTTTTAAAAACTATTTATTATTCTACATTATTTACAGAAAATATGCTTTAAAATGAAAAGTACTTTTTTGGAATTAATCAAGGGGGTTGCTGAATTGCTGGACATGCAGAGATGAAAATGTGAGGTCCTGACTTCTCATTGTCATTTAAAAAAATCCCATTTCAAGAATGGAGTGCTGCTGATCCCTATGTTCTAGGCAGATTTCAATGTGGATAATTACATTCTTCCTGAAGAACTTCACTTCAGTTGAAGGCCAGAGACAGGGCATTTCCAAACAATCCATCCCAAAACATAATTGCTATTGACCCCTGTCCCAGGTGGTCATGAACAAGAGTGGATTTGTCTTATGGGTTCTCCTTTGGGATCAAACAGGCCATCTAAGCTCTGGAATCTAAATTCTCATTATGCAATCTTGCAAGGTTATGTTTTTGTCATGAAACATTTTCCCCCACTTTACTTTATCCCACTAGTGCAGCTTTTGCTCTGAAGAGGAAATGTATGTGGGGAAAATAACTAATATTTATAGAAATGGATATTTACTTATTATGTGTATTCTTTTAATTTCATAAACTATTATTAAATTTACAAAACCCAGATAGACTTGTTTACTTGCATATTACTCACCCGCTAAGATATAAGGAGATCATTAATATCGTGTTACACTGAGGTCACATGTCAGGTCTGAGGCCATATTACAAATCTAGGGGAAATTACCTTTCAGATGACATGTCACATCTTCAACTTTTTCTTGTCTAGGAGGAGTTCACTCATACAGTGATCACAAAACGTCTTTAATCTTAATCTGTGTCTTTTGTTTTGTTTTGTGTGTCTCAGGTGAATCGAACATGGTTTGGTATGATTCTGCAAAGCCAGTGCACACACAGCTCCACTCTGACTACCTGCAGCCTCTGGCCGAGATCAAAGCTGGGAGCAAAAACTGCATCCGGTCTATTCATCATCTAGTGCAACAACTCCGGATGATCAAATCTCTTGCAGAGATCGAGAGGATGAAGGTTGCCGGAAGGGTGACATCAGAGGTATGGGATGTGAACCCATCAAGGAAACAAAGCGTGGGGTAGCATGGACTGGTACGCTCATGTAAAAGGAAACTGGGTCGAATTCAGCTAGGCTGGAGTGGTAACTTTAGTCTTGCCTGATTTCCCTTCATGGAGGCACAATTTCTTCACCTCTCTCCGTTAACCATACTCTACTTCCCTCCCCCATATCACAAGGAGTATGAGGCCTGCTGCTTGAACTGCTAGAGTGCTCAACCTTGACATAATTCCAGTCAAGACAACCAAGGAGTTGTTACATATCTGATGTCCTTTAAAAATGGTATCCACTCCAGAACAAGGATATTTTTTGGTGCTCCCACCCTCTCCCCTGCTTCCTCATGCTATTCTTTCCCCTTCTTTTGCTACTTTCCTCTGGTTCTTGTATTACAGACCAGGGTGAGAAGGAGGGACTGTCCAGTTTCCTTTACATCCTTCATAACCTTGAATATTTTTGTCAAGGAAAGTGAAGTCAAAGGAGACTCTTCCCTCAGCTTCAAATCCCATGCTAATGAAAGGTCTATATTGTTGTTTGACAGGCTTTTATAGAGACAATGTTTGCCAGCAAATCCCCAGTGGATGAAGCATTTCTGTATGCTAAGGTCAGTATCTTGTTGGGCTGTGGATGGTTCTGGGGAGGTACAGAGGGCTGTGTATTGTTTATTTCTCCAGGAAGAGTAAAAGGATCTGAGAGCTGCCTATGGCTGATAGGAGTGCAGAGCTGTGAGTGGAACCCAAGCCCCTTCTCACCCAACTTTTCTGGTTCCTTTGACACGCCTATGACATTCCCCAACAGCTGCAGCTCTGTCAAGCCTACGCTTTTGAATTATGGCAGCAGAACATTTTGAAGTGTACCATGGGCCATCAGCAGGCTTTCAACCCAGGACCTTTGGTACTAAAAGCTGGATTTTTTTTACCCATTGAGCTAAAGGAGTAACTCCCTAAGCTGATAGCTGTAGTAAACTCTTAACCTCTTATGTGGACTAACCACTAGACAGTAACTGACACTGCCAGTGTGGGTTATACATCTTTCTCAGAAGGCTCTCTGTGTCAGTACCTTTGCTTCAGAAGAGCAAGATGAATGGGGCTGCAGCTTCTGGAAGGCTTACTGCAAATTTAAAAGGTGCTTTAAAAAAATACTTGTGTTAGGAAGCGCCGCACATTCTATAAACTGCATCATGCATTTTTCAGAACCTCTCATATGTTTCATAAAAATTGTCATTGAAGCTACAGCAGCCTATCCCATTCCTTTAAAAGTGCAACAAGTATTGTAGCAGAGCAGAGAGTATTCCTGGGTGTGACTTTCCCACCTGGGGGGTTGGGATGAGATGCTAGTCAGCGTGGTAGTGAGGGAAGCAGCAATAAGGGGAGAAAAGGACAAAAAGATGCAATGAATAAAGAAATAGAAACAAATAAAGGAGACAGAGAGAAGAAAATAAAAAAGAAAATAAAAAATGGAGGCTGAATCCAGAGCCTGTGGTGTGTGCTGTAGAGAAGAGAACTCACAGTACATATGGGTATAGGTGAATTGGGAGTGTGCATGATGAGAATGTCATAATATACTTTATCTAAGTAATGTGAGACTGGACGAAAGTCAGCATAAGTGGAAAATTGTTGGAGTGATGAATAGGGAATTCTGTGATTGTGTCTGAGGCTTTAGTGAAGATCCACGGGCTCTTCCATTCTCCCTTTCTTGTGCAAGGTATGAAAAGCAAGTGATAGATCATGGCCATCTGACTTTTGTCAATTATGTGGAACTACTAATGGGGTTAGTACAGTATAGTATAGAGAGGAGGCATTAGTGTTCTTTAAGGTATTGTTAACTATTAATGTCAGATGTAGTCTGCATCCTAATGATTGTAATATAGGGTGTCACTAAGGGGGAAAGGTCAGAGAAGAGCCAGAAATGTGTAGGAGAAGGAGGGAGAGAGCAATCAGTGAGGAATAAGGCTTTCCCATTTAGGATTTCATTGCTCTCCACACTGATGTACTTCCTATTGTTGTTTTGGCTAAGAACTAAATTTCTATGCCTGTACAGCTATCTTTGCTTGTCTGGAGAGATTAATATTGGATGTATACTATCCAGCAGTGCCAAGATCCAACGTCCACAAACTTCTGCTTTTACACTAGATTCAGTCCTGAGGGATTCTGAATATTTACCTCCTCCCTACCCATTGCAAGATGTAGTGAATATCCAGTTTGTCCACTGGTAATGCCTTTTCTCTAGCATTTGAACCCAGAATACACCCAAATAACAAGTGATGTGATCTTAAATCTTTTTACAGTTTAGTTTATTAGCCCTCCCACATATGTACAAAATTCATCCCAAAATAATTACAATTACAAACTGCCTGCCAGAATTCTATGCAAAATTACAGTATCTTCTCTGAAATAATCCTCTAACATACATTCAAAAAAATTAGACCTTTCCCTGAAACAAATGCTTCCCAGAAGCATTTTCAGAAATACCTATAAAATACAAATTGAGGACTGAATCCTGCTTACTTTTCTCATCTAAATAGTTTTAGGAATTTTAGCAGGATTTCCTCTTTGAGCAAGACAAGCAGGATGTGGCCTTTGATGTCTGAGTTGAGTGGGGTCTGTCTGTGCTGATCAGTAGTGCAGACTTCTCCTAAAGAAGCTGATTTAATTTAAGATGCAATTTAAAAAACCACCCTCCACCCAGATCTGTACTATACAATTCACTACCCAAAGCATTTAGATTGTGGGACATTTTGTCCCACACAACTTGGCAAATTTTAAAAGCTGTTTGGTAATGGTACTTGTTTAGCTCTTATGTCTGAGGACATTAGCTAAATTCATCCTCACTCTATTATCTACTTCAGCATTGGAGGAAAGTGAGGAGCAGGGATTTCTTTCATCACTGTGGCACAAATAGTTGAGCATAACCTGTCTGAATCTGCTGACGTCTTCTGCTCTGACGTAAGATGGGGCACTCTCTTAATCAGGCAGTGAGACAGGGTCACAAAAATAGATATTGATCTAAAAATTAGTTGGTATTTTGGAATTAAAACACCTCCCAAAGCTAGATAAAGAAGAGCTTCAAAAATTTACTAAGTTGTATGGGAAGTGAGAACAATGCTTTAAAAATGCACAAATCCCCACAAAAAATGTATTAAAACATCATTAGTGTAGCATTTTGGAACTCGGACAGAGACAGATCTTCTATGAGACCAAACACTGGGTTCCAGACACTTCTGTGAAAAATGATCATTCTGCGTCATCTTCTGCTGTTCTGTGGAACTCTTGGGCTGTTTTCATTCAGAAAATGATGTTTTTGGTTTCATTTTCTTCTGGGTTACTGCCTTCTGCATAGACAGAGAGAATGGCAGTAGGGGCAGGAGCTATGGTTGCCCAGCACAGTTGCTTACTGTGCCAGAACTAATGGGCTTCTCTCTGAATTGATTGTTCCAGTTTGAATTTGAATGCCGGGCACGAGGGGCTGACATCTTGGCTTACCCACCTGTGGTCGCTGGTGGCAACAGGTCCAACACCTTGCACTATATAAAAAACAACCAGCTTATCAAGGTAAATCAAATGCTTTCCATGTTTTTAAACTCCAGTGTACTGATACTGTGTCCATTTACCAGCCCCTGACCACTGGTTACACCAGGCCCACCTGTACCCTCATTGTCTCTGTAGTGACGAATAGTGCTGAAACAAATGGGGTGGAATGAAAGAATATTTACACAGCAATGGGAGATGAGAACATAATACAGTTGTTGGCAGTAAGGCCAACTTCAAATCCATCCTTACCTTTTCACTGTCTATCTTTTAATGCACCCATTGCCATATTTTCTAAAGGATGCTGAGCTCATTTGTTCGTCTCTAAGGTGCCACAAGGACTTCTTGTTGTTTTTGCTGTTACAGACAAACATGGCTACCACTCTGAAATCTCTCATAGGATTGCAAATCTGCTCCTGTATCATGCATTTCTGTAGTGCACGTGCAGCAGTCTAGAATGCTGGATGGGCTTCTGACATTGTAAAAGTGAGAGAATAGCACCAGTCACACTGAAGACAAAGTTGTGGTAACAAGGATGCTAGGGCCCCTCCTCTCTCACCTGAATTCTTCAGTCTTGCTTTACTTTGGTGCACAGTAAGCTGCAGCAGCAAATTTATGCTCTTTTTATGACAGAAAAGTCCAATTAAATCCATTTAGCGTGGCTGAGAAGGGAGGGAAAAATGATTTGGGGTCTTTTTGACTTGCTATTGGTGAATCTGTCTGCCTTGTTTTCTGGACTTCGAACCATTGACTCCTTCTCCCGCAATTCTGACAAAATAGTCTTAGCTTCATGCAAGTCTCTGGAGGAGGTTACTACATTACTGTACTATAGCTAGGACTCACTTTTCAGTAGAACCTATTATCTTGCCTCCTCATTTATGTAGGAGTGAGCTTCCTTCCTGGCTTAATCTTTTGTTGAAGAGAGAGTGCTAGTTGGGTCCTTGAAATATTGTTCTCACACACATGCATCCATGATAAGACCAGTCACTGTGTTAAAAAAGGCTTCCATTGTTACACTGCTGGTCAAGGTCAGGCTTACGAGCATAACTCGGACGCTTGCTGATAAAGCCAGTTCAAAGCATTTTTATTAGTTTTATGAAGAACTGATTATCATGAGGATACAATCATTAGCAAGACATTTGCTTTTCTTTTCCTCTGAGATGTACCTTTTTGCCAACTGGCATGACATTGTGTCTAGTTTGGAAGACATCCCTGAGGAAAATCCTAACTCCTCATGACACTTCCTTCTTGAGGACTTGGCTTTCCTATGCGGAAATGTGATTGTCATTCTAGAATTAAATCCCCCATTTCATCTAAACTTTTGGAGAAGGTTCCCCCCTTACAATGGAGGAAGGAGGTGGCAGTGCCAGGTAGTACTGTTAACACCTTGTCAGCTACCCGTGCAAAGCATGCCATTCCCACCAATTCAGATGAACTCAAAAATTGCCACTGATAATGTTAAAGTGTGAGTGGCTGCTCCCAAGTTAGACTCCACAATGACCTCTTGTTCCAGAGAAACTTTCCTTCCCATAGAATGAAAATTGTGTCCATTAAAAGAGCCTAGCATCTCAGACTGTTAGGTTCTCTTCATAGTGGCTTGGTGTTACTTCACAGAATAATTAAGTAATGTCGTCACTGTCTCAGTCTGTAGAATACAGGAACAGGATGTTTACATAGTGAGATTGTCAGACGGTGGCCCTGCCTGGAGCATCCTCCGGCAGCCAAACAGGTGCAACTGTCTCAGTTTCCCCTCCTTCAGAATCCCCAATAACTCTGCCATGACACTCTCGCCTCATACTCCTCCTCCTTGGGGCTGGCTTATTACAAAAACAGTGCAAATAGTCCAAAAGTCCCAAGACCTCCATTTCTCACAGTATATCATCCTTCAAATCCCAAGCTCTTCAATCCTCTCCTGTCCTTTTGCCAGGACAGCCACCCACTCTTTCCAGTGGGAATCCCCACACCCTCTCTGCTAGGAGTTCATCCTCACCAGGGGAACATCCCTGACTCCCCCTAGTTCCAGCTGTTCAGTGTGGAGACATCTGTTGGTGAGCCCACCAGTGCTCCCAGCCTTCAGTTGTCTCTGGCTCTCTCCTTCTCTCCAGGTTAGACGTCATCAGACAACTCCCTCTGCTGCTTTCCAGCCTTCAGCCCTGTGACCCTGAATCTCTAGCTTGCGGAGGTCAGCCAGCAAACCCTTCTTGCTGCTCCCCTGCCTTCAGCCTTCCCCCAGGAGCCTCCTCCAGGGACCTCTTGATCTCTGGCTGTTCTCGCCTGCCAAGCTCTCACTCTCAGGAAGCTCTTGCCGGCCTTTTTTCCTGACTGACTCTTCCACCCTCTCAGTTTCTCCCTATTGATATGGCCAAGGTGCCTTCTCTTAATCCCAACTGGGAAGCAGCAGATGAGTTACAGGCGCACTGGCCTCTTCCTTCTTAAAGGGCCAGTGTCACCCTTTGATAGGGACATTTATAAGATAGTCAAACCCTGATCTTGAGTGTCTTCAGCAAACAAAAATTCTCCAGCATTTACTCAGTTTATTTTATTATTCCCAAGAAAACAATCGGGATCATCCCACATTGAACTAAAATAATTTAGCCAGTTTCTTACAAGAGGTTTAAAATGGAGTCCAAATGGAAAGTAAGACTAGCAGTGAGTCCAAACTACTAATGTAAATGTTCATAATATTTATCAACCTATACTGATAGATGTTCCTGGTGTTTAGCTGCTGAGATTCTGCTTCATGGATTTTCCCCTAGTGCACAGAGAACTACACCTTCCCATTGACTCTGAGATCAATGGTCAGGGGGCCAAGTTCTGTGCTGGCTGCCATGCTGTGGAATGCCAGTAAAGTCGCTGGGATGATACTTAGTGTAAGTCGATAGAAAATTTGGCCCCAAGTTTTTACAGAACTGATTGCACGGTTGGCAGCCTGTTTAAGGAAGGAGGGCACGGCAGTTTCTCCATGCTTGTATCCTGGGCTTGCATATGGTTGCTTTCTGTGGGAGACACAGAGCTATTTGATGGGCACTGGAACCATTTGGCTGAATTGGACTAAAGTGAATAGAAGGTAAAGTGGATGTGAATGTGTCCTAAAGTCTCGCCTTCCCATGACCTGATGCACCTCAGAATCTATCTCTGCACTGCTGTGGGCAGTTCCAGTCCCAGCAGAGAGCAGTGAAGATAACAGAAATTGTTTAAGGCTTCAGTCCCACAATGCTGCTCTGTCTGAGAGGGAATATGCCTGTTGAGTCTCCTGATATCTTGTAACAAGGTTCCCTGGGCTAGAGCTCTTCAACTGTCCCTTTTCCTCTCTGAAGCCCATGTACAAGAGGCACTGGACAAATCCTTTCTCATCTCCTTCTCTGTAAAACCCTTTCAATCCTGATTATCATCACAGAATTCCTGTTGAAAGAGATCTCGCTATTGGAGACTGACTGGTGTAAAGTGATGATCATGGACGCCAGCCTGTTTTAATAAAGATAGCTCCTTCGGGTGCAGAATAGTTCAGGGGAATGGAGCTCAGGCTTTCTAAGTATTGGCACCATTCAAGACCACCTGGCAGGGTAACTGAACAATTCAGCCATAGTTGCTTTTCTGAACATGGGGAACTGGAATGCTTTTCTGTGAGAGGAGTCCAGTCTCCACTCCATCTTTGCAGAAAAGAATCCCCTTGTCGCAGGAGTCAGCCTCTCACAGAGGAAGCCCCTTTCACAGAGGAAGATTAGCATCTGGCCTGAGCCATGGTATATTTCTTCTTCTCCAGGATGGAGAAATGGTCTTACTGGATGGTGGATGTGAGTCTTCCTGCTACGTAAGTGACATCACTCGTACCTGGCCCATCAATGGCAGGTAGGATGCCCGTATATGGAAATGTGCTATGCGTTACCTCTGAGACAGCATGAGGATTGTGGTTGAGTGTGGGCATAGATGCATTAATCTGTGATTAGCTATAAGTGTGTGTGTGTGCACGATGTCTGTCTACATAAGTATTTTAGTGCATGCATCACTATAGTATCTCAGAGTAACCAAAATTACATAAAACAAACATTCAGGGTGAGGACCTGTATGCCTCAGCCTTTCCTTATCAGTCACTATAAGAATGTACATGGTGAGTATTATTTTTTGATTTCCCCCTCTTAGTGTATCTACCAAGACAAATCTAAGATTACAGAGATGGGTCTTGCCTTTCCTTGTGCAGGGGTTGACTCTGGGCCTGTGAGTGAGATGTAAGGGAACTGGTGTTTAGTCCATGTGTGAGTGGCTGTCTGTCTCAGGTCAGGAAGGTTCCGTTAAGTGTGCCTGTGATGGTTGGGTTGGTTCCAGTGTCTCTTTGCTCACACCCGTCCCTTCAAACTGCAGCTTTGCCCTATTCAGCTTCATGCCAAGGATTCCAACCAAGGGTCCCCTCTCCGCAGCAGGGAAGGAGGTGACCTCATTAGTACCTTGTGTGTCCTTTCATAGGGACAGCCACTGTGTTCTCTTCTCAGTGCTTCAGCACTGAGCTGCGCCTGACTCGGAACTGCGCCTGACCTGGGAACTTCCCATTTGAGACGTGACCTCCTTCACTTTCCCCTGGCTTTCAGGTTTGCTGATCCCCAAGCAGAGCTGTACCAGGCTGTCCTGGAGATCCAGAAGTCCTGCCTGAGCCTCTGCTCTCCTGGTGTGAGCCTGGAGAACATCTACAGCCTCATGCTGAGCCTTATGGGACAGAAGCTGAAAGAGCTGGGGATCCTAAAGAAAAGCACCACTGAGAACCACCTCTTCAAGGTACTTTAATTCTCTTCACCCTGGCATCCCCAAACCAGATCTGGTCCTTATCTTCTTGCAGGAAAGACAATCTGAATGGCAATCCATGCACAAGCCTGGCGACCTGGGTTCAGGGCTCACTTCACTATATGGCTATCTCATGTTGTTACAGCCCTGACAGGAACATGTCCAATAAAAATGTGAAGCAAGGGGAGGCAATGCCTGTTTCTCTCAGCAGGTGGCAGCGCAGCCAGATCAGATTGCATCAGCAGTTCTCAAGAAATGTAAAGGGGATGGGGTGGGGAACAGGAGGTGGGATTAGATGTTTTCATTCCTTCTTCCAATGAGATCCTTAGGTGTGGGAGGAGTTTAGTGTGGTGCAGTGGTAGGGTGACCAGATGTCCTGTTTTTAAAGGGACACAGTCCCGTATTTAAGTCTTCCTGCAGGTGTCCCGACTTTTCCTTAAAAATGGGCAAATCGTCCCATATTTTCTGTCTCTCTTCCCCCCACCCCCCAGAGTACTGGTGGGTCCTGCTGCTGGCCAGATCTCTGCTCGCCAGCCGCCCGCCCATCAGCGGTGAGTGTGGGGTGATCTAGTGGCCGATGATGGGGGGTGGGTGTGCAAAGCTGGTGGCAAGGCGAAGATGCAGCATGTGGGGCAGGCCGCTCCCCCTGCTGGTCCATCAACGCAGCCACCACTGCATGCCACCTCTCAGCCAGCAGGGCCCTGGCCCGTTTCTAGCTGGCACTGGCTGCGCACTGCGGTGGCTGGTTTGTGCGGGCAGGTGCCAGGCGGCAGCCAGTTACACGTCACCTCTTCTGATCACCCATCAGCCCTTTAAGTGCTCCCCCTCTTGCTGTTCTCTCCCTGCTTCGCCCCTCTACCCACGCCCTCCCCCCCCCCCCCACAAGACCTGCTGCTCCTCCATATCTCCACTGGTGGGGCACATCCTGCTCCCAGTGCCGTGCAGACAACCAGCACCTGGTCAGAGTACTCAGCTCACCAACACCAGGCTCCTTCCTCTTCAGCCCAGGGCGCTGGCCAGGAGGAGCTGAGCCCTGCATTTGCCAAAGCCCTGCACAGTGTTGGCATGGGAAGTGCCTCTGCCCCTCATCTAAGCTCTGGAATGGGGGGGGCGGGGCAGAAGTGATTTCCAGCCTGTTCATGCCCTGAACCTGCAGGCTCCACAGCAGCCTCTTGGGCAGGGGCTTAGCACCCTCTTCACTTGCCTCCTCCCACACCGCCCTGGCTCCTGACCCCAGGGAGCATGGGCTGCTCCGTCCCCGCGGCACCCTCCTCTGCTGAGCCACCTCTCTGGCCAGGTTCCCAGGGCCTTGTCAAGTTCCCAGGGCCCTGGTGCACAAGGCATGCTTAGGGCTCAACCGCTTCCTGCCTGTGCTGTAGCCGGGGTGGGGAGGACAGGAGGCAGCTGGGTTATGTCGGTGCCGGTGGCCAGCAGCAGCCTGGAGGTGTTAACTTCCTTTCTGCACTGTGTGAGAAGGAAGGGACAAACTGCTTCCAGACACAAACAGGTGGGGGGAAGAGTTGAGCTCTGCAAAGGCACAGACCAGATCATCCTCTGCGGCTGGGATCAGCTCCTTTCCCTTCCCTCCCGTAGAGTGCCAAAAGGCTGCTGCTGGCCACATTCTTCTGTGAGCCTTGGCAGAAATCTGGGGAAGGGAGGGTACGTGACCCTGTGTGCCCCCTCACTTTTTGCCTCGGGAAGATGTGGTGCCAGGTATCAGGAGAGGCGGGTCAGTCCCAGGGGCTCAGCCAGGCATAGAGGGTGAAGAGCCCTGGGCAGAGAGGGTTGGGTTGGTCGGTCACACCCCACATGAGGAAGTTATATGGGAGTGTGTGGGGGGGGTGGGAGAGTGTCACCCCTTTCTGTGTGAACCCTAAAGCCTTAAAGATAAGGTAAATAAAAAGAATCCAATTACGCAGAGTTTTTTTTTTTTTTAACGGGGGCTCAGTCAGCTTGATGTTAATTTGAACATTTGTACTGCATAGTTCTGACTGATAGCCATTGAACTCGCTTGAATATGGGTAATTTTACCAGGTGTCCGGTATTCAGCATAGGTAAATATGGTCACCCAATGCAGTGGGGTAAACATTGTAGGGAGGGATGAAGTGAAACCTGTACAGCATTCTAAGCCTAGTTCTTGGAGAACATTTTATCCACATCACAAAATCACAGCACGGCTGGCTGCAAATTGCTGGCCCTGTTGATGAGAGTGGTCCAGGCCTGGAGTATTCAAGGGATGCAAGTCAGAGCGGAACTATATTGGCAGAGCTGTTTTGGGGAGCCTAAGACTGAAGTGTGTGGAGGCCAGGAGTGAAGAGATTTGGCTACTCTATTGAGTCGAGCCGGGAAGCTGCCTGCTGTAGGCTTGGCTTAAGCCAGCAATCATCATTTGTTTCCATGAGCACCCAGTTCCCCCGCAGGCTAACCTGAAATGGAGGAAAGTCCCCAGTGATCCTTTGGGCATGAGACTGATGAGCACAGTCTTATGACAAGCACAAGCCATCCTGTTCCTATACATCCCACCCTCCCTCTCTTTTCTTCATAATAACAGTCTTCAAGTATGTAAAAGGTTATTATAAAGAGGAGGGTGTTAAATTCTTCTTTAACCACTGAGGAGAGGACAGGACAGAAAGACCTTAAATTGAAGCAGGGGAGGTTCAGGTTAGACATAAGAAAACCTTCCTATCTGTAAGGATATCTAAGCACTGGAACAAATTACCAAAGGAGGTTGTGAAATCTCTGTCACTGGAGGTTTTTAAGAACAGGTTAGACCAGGGGTCGGCAACCTATGGCATGCATGCCAATTTTTAATGGCACACTGCTGTCTGCCAGACCCCAACCCCGAGCCCCCTCCCTCATTCTAGCTCCTGGCCAGACCCTACACCCCAACCCCCAGCCTGATCCTTCATCCCCAGCCCTGTTCTCGGTGCACTCCCACCCTCCTCTCAGTGCAGAGAGAGGAAGAGAATGGCTAGAACCCGGGAGAAGGTAGGTACCTACTCTATGTGGACAGGGCCAGGACCCCAGACCGGCAGCGGGCTGAGCGGGGCCAGCAGCTGGGACCCTGGCCGGCAGGAGCCAGCGGATGGAACCCCAGACCGACAGTGGGCTGAGTGGCAGCAGGCTGAGCCAGCTGGTCTGGTCTGGTGTCCCGGCCGCTGTCCCCGCTCAGCCCACTACCGGTCTGGGGTTCTGGCTGCCGGCCCCTTGTGAATGGAACCCCAGGCTGGCAGCAGGCTGAGCGGGCTGGCAGTATAAGATCAGCATTTTAATTTAATTTTTAAATGAAGCTTCTTAAACATTTTGAAAACCTTGTTTACATATGACAATAGTTTAGTTATATAATATATGGATTTATGGAGAGAGACCTTCTAAAAAACGTTAAAATGTATTACCTGCACGCGAAACCTTAAATTAAAGTGAATAAATGAAGACTCGGCACACCACTTCTAAAAGGTTGCCGACCCCTGGGTTAGACAAACATCTGTCAGGGATGGCCTATAATAGAAAATACTTAGTCCTGCCTCAGTGCAGGGGACTGGACTAGATGACCTATTGAGGTCCCTTCCAGTCCTACATTTCTATGATTCTGTGTTTGGATGGAGGATCAGGGGCTAGGTTCAGTGGCTGTACTAACAGTGTTTTCCTTCCTGCTAGGTTGTTCAGAAGTACTGCCCGCATCATGTGGGCCATTACCTGGGTATGGATGTTCATGACACACCAGACATGTCCCGATCACTCCCACTCCAGCCAGGCATGGTGATAACCATTGAGCCAGGTAAAAGGACACCCTTTCAACCCTGGTTCAGTAATAAGTCACATTGATGATGATATAATATAATTTTACATAGCTCCCTGCACATTCAAACAAAAATGCTGGAGGTGCTATACAATGGAGTTAAAAACACATACTGTACTAGGAAAGTACAGTGAATTATTGCCCTCCCAGCATATAATGAGAACTAGCTAGTTGCAAGGGTGAGCTGTCAAAGCATATTCCTTAATCTTTACAAAGTAAACATTCTACTGTGACGCTTTCCTTCAGATTGTTACAGTCGGGCTCGCAGCCCTCAAATAGAAACTGGTCTCTGACACTGACTTTCTTTTCTCTGCCCTTCTCCCCCATTGCCCAGAGCACTGTCAATGTCCCTTCTCATATAGGCAGCACTGACATCAAGAAATGCAGAAAGGCTGAATGGAAGCGTGAGGGTTTATATTCACATACAGGGGGTCTGTATGTAGCAGGGAAGTGCTGTCTTCCCTCCCCGTCCTCTAGAAGCTGCCCCAAACAGAGGTGAATGAGAGAAACTTTCCTTGACAAAACTTTCAGTTTGACCCCTCCAGTATCGCTTAGTGCACAGCCCTGCCCTCATCACCATGTGAGCCAGTGAAAGGGGGGAGCATTCTGTAGTATCTTCTCACCCTGCTCTTCTGAGGGGTTTTATTCCCTCCTTTCCCTCAGGCATCTACATCCCCCAGGATGACATGGCTGCCCCAGAGAGGTTACGTGGCCTCGGTGTGCGCATTGAGGATGACGTTGTGGTGACGGAGGACGTGCCCCTGATCCTGTCTGCAGACTGCCCCAAAGAAATCTATCATGTCGAGCAGATCTGTGGCCGCAGCCTGTGATCGCTCTCCTCTGCCTTATACACCCTCCATGGGTTCCTCAGGAAACGTTCTCCCCCATAGGCATGCAGTGATCTATATTTCTGTGAATGGACCTGGTTGTAGGGCAGCGAGGGTGGGAGGTTGGTATGGAAGTTGTTGCTGTGGGGATTCTGTAGTTAGGACAGGGAATTGGATTGTTAATGGCTCAGGTAACATGACTGTTAGAAAGCGAAGAACCATTTATTTACATAGTTAATGTCTGTTCTAGTTAGTGCTGATTTAAAGATCTAGAATGCAGGAGGCGGATCTCTCTACTCCTGTTCTCGTGCAGGACCGTAGCGCACCTTCCCCCCTCTGCCCCCCCTTCTTCCTTGCGGGTCCTTGAACAGGATGCAGTGGCTGAGGGCCAGGTGCCACACGTTGTCCTTTGCTGGCCATTTCACACCAGCCCACTCAGACATGGATTTGAAGTGAAAACGATCAAAAGTTTGTCTGGGAGAGGGGGCAAGTGGGTTGTTTTGGGCTTCTGTCGAGCAATGACAAGAGGGGTTTTGGGAGACTGGAAGATGGGGTCAGGTTGTGGGTATTTTGTATTGATGCAGAAGGGTTTTAGCATCTAGGGAAGAGAATATGTTAGGCTCTCTTTCTAGGAGGTTTGAGAGAGATTGGCAATAGGAAGGAGGGGTCATCTGAAGGCATACAGCAGGGTTTGGTAGTTGGGAGAGGGGACTGACTGGGTTCAGCGCATGTTTGGACTGCCCATTCATTCAGCCTTCTGGTCTCTACCCCTCCTTCCCCCCCCCAGATTCTCAGCTCCAGACTTCCACTCTACCTTCCCCACACCCTACCCCCAGTTCTTCTACCTGAGATCAACTTGATTGCACTGGTCTTCACTGATGAGCTGCCGTCTCTCTAGTTCAAATATGTGTACATTAGTGTACAACTGTGTCTGGGACCGTCAAAATCCCATCCAGTGCTTGAATGGCAGGTGCAGGCAACCACACCAATGCCCCTCAAGCAGCCCAGAATGTATTTTGTAACTTGTTAAGAGAGAGAAAAATAACCTCTGGTAGGGGGTTCCAGTAGTCTCCCCTTTGAAAGTTTTTTTTTTTTTTGAACATATAGGTCACCTGCCTTTTGGTGATTTCCAAGTTTGTTTGTTTGTTTTTAATTTTTTTAAAAAAAAGGTCTTTGACGATATCTATGACCCAGGTATAAATGTGACCCCTTGCCTTCAAGGGTAGATGAATGAATTTGCAGGTTCTAGAGAAGAGGATGAATCCTAATTCTCCATTTCCTTTCAACATTCAGTCCATTTCAAAAAGTGGTAAAAATGTATCTATAATACATATATACTGTGTTTGGTTATTTATTGGTCATATTTTGGCAATTAGCTTTCTATTTAATGCATTGTGAAAAATATCACTTACTACAATGCATATCCCTTGTTTTATTTATACATTCTTTTGCTTCACTCCAGTCTTTTTCCTCTTCTAAAGTAGATCTCCCTGTATTTTTCTCCTCTGTTGTTTCCAGTGTATGTTGTTACTTTTTTATTTAGTTCTCTCCTTTCCCTGTGCTTGCTTTCTATCTTTCTTTTTTCCAAAATTTAACTTCCTAATCCCCATGCTTCTCTTTTCTAATCGATCCCTCAGTCTCTCCACCAACTCAGCCACATGACTCTAGCAATTAACATATAGGACTGGGAGTCAGGACTCCTGAATTCTCTTTCTAGCTCTCTGCTGATTTTGTGTGACCTTTGGCAAAACCTTCTATACCTCTCTGTGCTTTGTTTTCCTCTTCTGCAAAATCTACTTACCTCTTTCAGGTGGGTGTTGCAAGACTTGCTTAATTAGGGCCAAATTGTGCACCCTAGTGGATGTGTGCATCTCCCATTGCCTTCAAGGGGAGATGGGTACATGCATCCAAGGGATTAATTTGACCCTTTAAAGGCTTCTAACTTAGCTGACCTGTTGTGTTTGTTTTGTTTTTTTTAAATAAGCAAGGGAAAAAAAGTGATGCTTTTAGTGAGTTTTACAGATCAATCTATACCTATTTAAAAGAATCTACTATATTTTGATTATAATAATTTTGTTAAATCACAGATACTTCAGTGACAAGTACAATATAAATTGTTAGAAAAAAGGCTCACTAAAGATATATGGAGATGCATTATATTGCTGCTAATGTGCTAACTGATAATCATTTAGCCTGTACTCTAAATCTGTTACACATAACATTATTCCAGACAAGCCTTTGGTGCTGTGCCAACCAATAGCTACAGGTAGTAACTTTGGACTTGGAATCTACATGACTAGCTGTGAATAACATTCACCTGTAAAGTTATATTTTCCCATGTATCTGTAACTGCAGAGTTGATGATTGTGTATCTATCTGTAAATAAAACTTTGTATTTCAAAGTTATTTTTGAAAAAAGGATAATTTGTATTAAGTCATTTCTCTGACCATAAAGTTACATAAGATCTAAGAACTTCAAGTAAGAACTTTCTTTTTCAGGGAGATATAAGCCACCTGTAAATTACTCCGAATGAATTAACATGTTGTTGTTTTTTCTTGGACCAGGACCCCATTGTGCTACTAGCTATACAAACACAGTACAAAAAGATGGCCCCTGCCCCAAGGATTTATAATCTAAGTGTAAGACAAGAGACAACAGATGGATACCGACAGACAAGGGAATACAAGTAAACAATAACACGGCATTGGTCAGCATGATAGGCAGTGGTCTTTTAGTGAATATATTTGAATGCAGGCACATAGTAAATAGTTATCCAAGAAAATGGTGTGTGATTTTTCCTTACAGAGGTGGTTCCTGGGAATGTTGGATCTTAAATTTGTGATTTAGTACAGAATCTAAATTGTTTGTTCATAGTTCTACTGAGTGAAGAGTAATGGATCTCCTAGAACAAGGGTGGGCAAACTTTTTGGCCCGAGGGCCACATCTGGATATGGACATTGTATGGCGGGCCATGAATGCTCACAAAATTGGGGGTTGGGGTGCGGGAGCAGGTGAGGACTCCAGCTGGGGGTGCAGGCTCTGGGGTAGGATTGGGGATGAGGGGTTTGGGGGGTACATGAAGGTATTCTGAGCTGGGACCGAGGGGTTTGGAGGGCAGGAGGGGGATCAGGGCTGGGGCAAGGGGTTGGGGCGCAGGAGGGGGTTGGGGTGCAGGCTCTTGGCAGCGCTTACCTCAAGCAGCTCCCAGAAGCAGCAGCATGTCTCCCCTCCAGCTCCTACATGTAGGCGCGGTCAGGAGGATCTGCTGCGCACTGCCCCATCCGCAGGCGCCGCCCCTGCAACTCCCATTGGCCGCGGTTCCCAGCCAATGGAAGCTGTGGGGGCTGTGATTGGGGTGGGAGCAGTGTGCAGAGCCCCCTGGCTGCCCCCATGTGTAGGAGCCGGACAGGGGACACATGCTGCTGCTTCTGAGAGCTACGCGGAGCGGGGCAAGCCCCCAACCCCACTCCCCAGTGGGAATTCGAGGGCCGGTGGGAATTTGAGGGCCAGACTAAAACGTCAGGAGGGCTGAATGTGGCCCGAGGGCTGTAGTTTGCACCCCTCCCTCCTGCCCCCGGTCCTAGGGCCTGTATGTCCTCAAGACAGTTGTAAAATTGTAAGATTCAAGTTGAGATTTGCTCCGGATTCTATATTTCTTCCATTTAGTTTAGCCATTTCTTCAGTATAGGAATTTCTTTAGGAGCCATAGCCCAGTAGTGCATTTGTATGTTGCTGCAATTAGTTTTTTGAATAAATGTTGCTCGTTGTTCTGAGTGATTAAGGAGGGTGTATCCCGCAGAACAGTGGTTCTCAACCAGGGGTATTTGTACCCCTGGGTGTACACAGAAGTCTTCCAGGGAGTATATCAACTCATCTAGATATTTGCCTACTTTTACAACCGGCTACATAAAAAGCACAAGCGAAATCAGTACAAACTAAAATTTCATACTGACAGTGACTTGTTTATACTGCTCTATATACCATACACGGAAATATAAGTACAAGATTTATATTCAAATTGATTTATTTTATAATTATAGGGTAAAAAGAGAAAGTAAGCAATTCTTTCAGTAATAGTGTGACACTTTTTGTATTCTTACGTCTGATTTTGTAAGCAAGTTGTTTTAAGTGAGGTGAAACTTGGGATACGCAAGCTGAATCAGACTCCTGCAAGGGGTACAGTAGTCTGGAAAGGTTGAGAGTCACTGCCATAGAATATAGTAAATTTGATTCTTATCAAACTGAATATTGAAGGCTTTTTCTAAGTTATTGTGTATGAATAACCAGAAAGCATGATCTGAGGCTTAAATATAATTGATGATAATGTCCTTTAAAATGGTGAGTCTTTAATGCATTTATTAAAGGCTCCTAGTCATCTGAGACGAGGCAGCGGCAGATTTAAAAACCCATTGTCATTTTAAATTGCTGTCATCCATGGAACATTACAGACTCCCACCTCCATTAGCATCATGACATGGCCAATGGTAGGTAAAAAGCATTTAATCAGCCGTCTTATACACCTGGGTTTACCATCTACGTGTGGTGTTGAAGACAGGGACCTGGCAATACATTTTGTGAACAGAAATAGGTTTGAGCTTCCATATAACTATTTTCCATAAGCCCTTGGAATCTCCAGTTAGCAAAGCAACATGGTGTCCACTTGCTTGGCAGCGTTAACTGGGGAGAGGTTACTTTTGCCAATTACTTTGTCCACTGCCCTGGCTTCCAGATGCAATTGAAGGTGTTGACTTTGATCTATAAAGCCCAATATTTTTTGTTTCAGTTTTCACCAGAAAGGTTAGCAGTGATTGGATGACTAGCATAGTGAACATCAGAGTAAATGGGGTAGGATCTGAGGCTATAGTCGAGAAAGAACAATTTAAGAATTACATAGACAAGTTCGATGTCTTCAGGTCTGCAGGGCCTGATGAAATACATCCTAGAATACTAAGGAACTGGCTGAAGAAATCTGAGCCATTAGTGATTATTTTTGAGAACGTGGAATGGACTGGAGAGATTCCAGAGGCCTGGGAAAAGGCAAATATAGTTGTACCCCGTGATAAAAACATGGAATTATAGTCCAGTCATCTTAATTTTTGTACCTGGAAAGATAATGGAGTAATTAATTACACAATCAATTTGCCCACCCTTGTTCTAGGTGCTTACAAACTTTTTGGCCCAAGAGGCACATCTGGGTATGGAAATAGTATGGCGGGCCATGAATGCTCACAAAATTGGGGTTGGGGTGTAGGAGGGGGGGAGAGCTCTGGTTGGGGCCAGAAATAAGAAGTTCAGGGTGTGGGAGGGGGCTCCAGGCAGGGGAGTGGGGTGCGGGGGAGGGGGAGGGGGAGGGCTCCAGCTGGGGGTGCAGGCTCTGGGGTGGGGATGAGGTGTTTGGGGTATAGAAGGGTGTTCCGGGCTGGGATCGAGAGGTTCAGAGGACAGGACGGGGATTGGGGTTGGGGAGAGGCTCATGAGTGCAAGCGGCTTCCAGAAGCCGCGGCATGTCCCTTCTCTGTTGGAGTGCTGGAGGGGGCCATTGGAGCGCGTAGGAACCAGAGGGGGGCTATGCCGCTGCTTCCAGGAGCCATGTGGAATGGCCCCTGACCCTGCTACCTGGCTAGAGTGGGGCCATGCAGCTGCTTCCGCGTGGAGCGACCCCCAACCCTGCTCCCCAGCTGGAGTGCCGAAGTGCTGGAGCAGGGTAAGCTCCAGACCCAGCTCCCCAGCGGGAGCTTGAGGGCCGGCTTAAAACGGCTAGTGGGCTGCAGTTTGCCCACCCCGACCTAGAAGATAATAAAGTGATAAGTAACAGTTAGCATGGATTTGTCAAAAACAAATCATGTCAAAACAACCCAATATATGTCTTTGACAAGGTAACGAGCCTTGTGGATAGGGGAGAAGCAATAAATGTGATATCTGAACTTTAATAAGCAAATTAAGGAAATACAGCCTAGATCAGGGGTCTCAAACACGCAGCCTGCTGGGCTATTTTCTGTGGCCCGCCAAGCTCCCCACGCCCCCCCGTCTTGCCTAGCTCCGGGCCAGGGTAAGCAAACTACAGTCTGCAGGCTGTGATTGCCCCCACCCCCGGTGCCACGAGCCCCGTGCTGCTCCCGGCACCACGTCCCTGGTGGGGGCAGGGCACAAAGGGCTCTGTAAATTGTTTCCAGGCACCGCCCTCCGTAGCTCCCATTGGCTGGGAACGGGAAACCGCAACCAATGGGAGCTTCAGGGGAGGTACCTGGAGGAGCGGCAAAAGCAGCCCAGAGTCCTGTGTCCCCACTCACCCAGAGGCAGAAGGGACGTGGTTCCGGCCGCTTCCCAGGGTGGAACAGAGCGGGGCCAGGGTAGACAGGCAGGGAGCATGCCCTGGCCCTGGTGTGCACCGCTGCCACCCTGGAGCCGCTCTAGGTAAGTGGCACTGGGCTGGAGCCTGCACCCCTCACCCCTCCTGCACCCCAACCCCCTGCCTCACCCCTCCTGCACCCCACACCCCATCTCCCTGCCCTGAGCCCCTGATGCATCCTGCATATCTCCTGCACCTCAACTCCCTGCCCTGAGCCCCTGCCACACCCCACACCTCTTCTGTACCCCCTGGGGGCAGGGAGGGGGCGGAGTTGGGGTGGGGACTTCGGGGAAGGGATTGGAATGGGGGAAGGGAGGGGCAGGGGCGGGGCCTCATGGAATGGGTGGAGTGGGGGCGGGGCCAGGGCAGCAAGGAGGGAGTGTCAGTGATGCAGCCCTCGGTCCAATGCACTAGTCCTCATGTGGCCCTTGTGGTCATTTGAGTTTGAGACCTCTGGCCTAGACTAACCTGCTATACAGTGGGTGCACAACTGATTGGAAAACCATACTCAGAGAGAGTAATTATCAATGGTTCACAGCCAAGTTGGAAAGGCATATTGAGTGGGGTCCCCCAGGGATCTGTCTTGGGTCTGGTTCCGTTCAATGTCTTTATCAATGATTTGAATAATGGCACAGAGAGCACACTTATAAAGTTTGTGGACAATACCAAGGTGGGAGGGGTTGCAAGTGCTTTGGAGGACAGGATTAGAATTCAAAATGATCTGGACAGACAAGAAATGATCTGAAGTAAATAGGATGAAATTCAATAAGGACAAGTGCGAAGTACTCCACTTCGGAAGCAATACTCCACTGCACAAATACAAAATGGAAAATGAGTGCCTAGGGAGGAATACTGCAGAAAAGGATCTGGGGTTATAGTGGATCACAAACTAAATAAAAGCCAACAATGTAATATCAAAAAAACCAAAACATCATTCTGGGATTTATTAGGAGGAGTGTTATAAGTAAGACATGAGAAGTAATTCTTCCACTCTACTCAGCACTGGAGTACTTTGTCCAGTCTAGGCACCACACTTTGGGAAAGATATGGACAAATTAGAGAAAGACTAGTGGAGAGCAACAAAAATGATTAAAAGATCTAGAGGAAATATAGGAAAAATTGGGTTTGTTTAGTCTGAAGAGGAGAAGACTGAGGGAGGACATAACAGACTTCAAGTACATAAAAGGTGGTTATAAAGAGGAAGGTGATAAAGTGTTCTCCTTATCCACTGAAGACAGGACAAGAAGTATTGGGCTTAAGTTGTAGCAAGGGAGATTTAGGTACATGAGGTAAAGCTTCTTAACTGTCAGGGTGGCTAAGCACTGGAACAAATTACCTAGGGAAGTTGTTGAATCGCCATCTATTGCAGGTTTTTAAGAACAGGTTAGACAAACACCTGTCCGTGATGATCTAGATCAGGGGTTCTCAGACTTTTGTACTGGTGACCCCTTTCAGCAAGCCTCTGAGTACGACCCCCCCCTTATACGTTAAAAACACTTTTTTGAAAAATTTAACACCATTATAAATGCTGGAGGCAAAGCAGGCTTTGGTATGGAGGCTGACAGCTCGCGACCTCTGATGTAATAACCTCGCAATCCCCTGAGGGGTCCCAACCCCCAATTTGAGAACCCCTGATTTAGATAATACTTACATGAGTATTAGTTCCATGAGTTCTTCCATGAGTTCAGGGGACTAGACTAGACTTTCCAGTTCTATATTTCTATGATTCTATTATTGGGGTTCTGGCTATATGAAAGATGCCTCTCACCAAGCATTACTGTAGCCAATGAGATCTGCTGAAGCATTCAAGCTAACAGTCCTGAAATGTAAACATCAGGGAATTCTGATGGTCCTCAGAGAGTCATTAACTGTAGAATTCACTTCTGTTGATCTCTAGGAGCCTGAGTTTGATGACCCCTAACTTTAAGGTATTTTTGCTCAGGATTTTGGTTGAGGGAGGACTAGGGAACAAGTGCAAGTGTATGTGGAAGAGAGTTTTTTGTTGAAATAATGGAACAAGTCTTTAAAGGAGCCAAGGTATAGATAAAGATTCTCAAACCCATGCAGACAATCACAGAGAAGCTTTCTGCATTCCATAGTCCTGAAGAAGGCTTATCTTCACATTCCCATTCTACCATCCCACAGAGCAGTTCTCTGATTGGCAAATGGATGGTAGCTATTTCAAATCTAATAGTTACCATACAGTCTGGCCTGTGCTCCCAGCCTCTTTTCCAGGATTGTGTTAGTATTATGGAGGCACAGTTCCATTGTTAAGGTTGAGGTGAATTTTGCACTTATCCATGAAAAATACAGCATATCCTCCCCAAAATTACTGCATGTATTTTGAGAAGAATGTAGGGGGTGCAAATTGGAGATACAAATTGAGGGAGAGGCAAATTGTGATCTGTGCATGCAAGGGAGAGCTGAGAACAGAAGAAGTGGAAATTGTGGTGTATTTGTGCAGGGGAAAGTGGAGGCCAGCTGTGTTCTCTGGCTGCTCTGTGCTGTTCTGGTGACACAAAGCATCTTATAACCTGGTCTAATTGGCCAATACACTCTGGCTTCTTTGTGTTGCTTCAGAGTGGCAGAAAGCAACAACAGTGTACCAGTGAATCTGGTCCTAAAAGCTAAAATTCAAAAAAATTATTTAAGGCTGATATTATTCATCTTCCAGTCATTAGTGATATCCTGGTACAGTTTTCTGTAGTTCTTGTTCAGTATGTTCATGTATGACATTTTTAATAATTAAAAAAAAAGTATATTCCCAGTATAACCTACATTAGGGTGGAAATAAGGTTGAGAGTATATATCGGTAATCTGGGTAAAATACATTTTAGGGATCATAGAAGTGTAGAATTGGAAGGGACCTCAATAGGTCATCTAGTCCAGTCCTCTACACTCAGGGAAGTACTAAATAATAACTTGACCATTTCTGACAGGTGTTTGTCTAACCTGTTCTTAAAAACCTCCAGTGATGGCAGTTCTACAACTTTCCTAATGTGGATGTTGTAATTATATCAAAAACTAGCATTATAAAGCTAGCAGATAAAAAGTGAACATTACACTTAGAAGAAATCCAAATATGTTAAAGTATAGAAATGTTATGTGTATAATATATATATAAAATACTCTGTCTGTCTGTCTGTCAATCTTACGTCCACAAACACTCAAATGCTTTAATTGTAATCTGATATTGCACAGTGTCACTACGGGTCAGAGTTAAGGTTGTTTGGCTGCTGTAACTGTCCATTTGCATATCTTAAAATATTTGGATTTATTTTAAACTGTGATTTTATTGTATTATGGTTATGTGTCTAGAACCTTATATAGGTATCTTATTGTTATGGACATCTAAATGAAATTAACTTGAGTTTATAATGTTTGTTTTTGAAATAATTACATCATCTATGTAATGTATTTTACCTAAGTTACTGATCTGACTTCCAGCCTTAACTCAGTCTTAATATTGTTTTGTTTGGGAATTAATAATAGCTTTCAGCAAGAAGGGAATTCATTCCTATCTGGATAATTCTGCTAACCAGAACTTTGTGCAGGGAGAAAGCTGAAGTAAGCAGGCACTAAGATACAGTTTTTGGACCTTCCCACATTCATGATAAAGACAGAAGAAAGCCATACAGAGCCAGGGAAGACAATCAGAGACCAGGGGTGTGTGTGGTGGGGTGTGACACTTCCTGGGGATATCTAGGATTGTGAAGCACCTCACTACCACCTGATCTTAGCATGAGGAAGCCTTGTCCGGCTGCCATGGGTTAGCTTCCCTACTCCACCAGCCAAGGGCAACACAAGCACTTCCCTTTGAGCCTGCGTAGGCTTCTTTGTCTCTCTACAGGTTAGTGAAAGGCACGTTCCAAACCCTGAGCTCTCTGAGAGTCCCACTGGAGTGTCCAGCCCCTGGTCCACTGGATATTCACAGATCTGCTGCTTCTAAAGAAACAATACAGCCCCAACTTACCAGTTACACCTCAGATCACTGCTCCCCTTAACACAGAGTGCTTAGATATGTTTATAGTGAAATCAGGAATAGGTTTAATAAAATATAGCAATTCAAAGTCATAGCAAGTAGAAGTATTGGAAATAAATGGTTATGTATAAAATTATAATACATTCTAGAGCCTAGACTTAATTAGCAAGAGACTCTCTTGTCTAATAAAGTAGTGCTCACCAAAGCTTTACAGCCAGGCTGGCAGTGACCCCTCTTTCATGAGGCATAACATGCTGTCAGCTTGCCTTTTCAGTAAGGGTACAGGGTGTTAATTGGCACCCCTAGATATATCAGAACAATCCTTTATCCTTATTCATAAACAGGACCTCACCCCCCCATTGATTGTTTCTTCCTGTGGCTTTCCTCTCTTGTGGATTTCTCAATCTCTCAAATGGCATCGGGGTCAGTATGCAGATAGGTGTACACTGTGAGGCGGACAAGGCACATATCAGACTGGGAGAGAAGCATCTGTTACGATCTGCCTGAAAAGAACATTCCTGAGGTATTTCCCCTCCTGGTGATCTGCCTTAATCCTAAGTCTTTAAGAACATACTTTTCAGTATAAATACATCACTTCTTAATAATTATCTGTACAGGCATTTCCCAATGATGATGACCAGACTGTTACTGGCTCATGGTGGAGTCCTTATATGCCACCCTTCGGTGAACTAATGTGCACCTCATGTGCTCTCCGCCAATAGGCTACAAGGGGCCCTGGGTCACATGGAGGTGATAAGGTTACTATCAGGTACAAAGTGTTCTTTTCACAGGAACATTAACAAAATATGAAGATTGCCATAAAAAGAACAAGAAGGTACCACAGAAATAAGATCCAGTCTCTATTGGAGCCTATTAGGAATGTTGATCTTACACACACATCTGCTCGAATGGACCATAGCTCATGGGACTTTGACTACTGCCAATCGTCTGTTCTGCAGGCCCTCCACATTGTTGAGAATCAGACTCATGCCTATGATAGCACGCTTGCTGCAGTTTGGATTAGTAAACCAGGGCAAATATGAACAACCCTACACCAGAGAGAGGCTTAGAGCAGAGCAAGGTTCCCTTTCTGTGTACTGCACATCAAGGAGAAGATGAACCCCAAAATTCACTGGTTTACAGGCAGAAGTTAGATTAAGCAGAGTAGACCCCAGCAAGTAAGTGCAGTGAGTTTGGGGAGGATATGCTGCATTCTTCATATATAACACAAAATGTCGAATCCCAGCTTTAAGTGCAAGGCTCAGTACCACCATATCTATTGAGCTATGACCAGCACCCCCTCCATAATTAGTAGGGTTACATCTTAATCTTGCGAACGTTACTGCATATGCTCAGAGAAACCATAACTGTAAACATCTGTGGACTCACAGGGGCAGGTTTTTGAGCCATGGTCAGCGTATGCCAGATTCAAGACTCAGTTTATAAAAACAGAGATTTTTGAAAAGCTGAACACTTTTTCATCTCTTCCTGACAAAGTCTGGCCATTTAGCAGCCTTGGTTTAATTCTCAGACTTAAGTCATTGATTTACTCTGTGCTACATAGTTACTCTGATGTGCTATCAGGCTCCTGGTTGACCTCGTTGCTGAATATTTATATATTGTTGCCCATGGGCTTGACAGCGGTTGAATGATTCTAGGGCCTTGCAAGAGGTGGAAAGAAACTAATGTAATGGAGTCAGTTCTGGCGTAACCTGTTTATTTATACCATATGCTTATTGACGCAATGCATGGGAGCCCTGTAACTTTTAATCTGAGAGAGACCCGCTACACATAGGCAGCTCCAGAATTCTCAGCTCAGTTACCCTGAGCTGCCACCAGAAACAGCTGCCTCCATCACTGACTCTTCAGGTCTCCAACCATCCTCCCAACTACCCCAGACCTTCCCCACACGGCTGCCCTGTAGCCTCCCAAGCAGGATCCAGAATAGCAGTAGCAGGTTCATCCTCGGCAGATTCATCACTGATCTATTCCTGGCTGGAAGATTCATTATAATATCAGTGAGGCTCCTATCGTGCTGATCTCTGGTATGTATATTGCTTTGTACTTTTTTTAAACTCAGGAGATGTCCTGGGTGTTTTGTATGTGGGTTGTTGTTTTTTGTGTGGGTGGGTGGGTGTTCATGGTTTGTATGAGTGTGACCATGAGGAGTATAGCCATGCAAAAGACATGTAATTACCATTGAGGTATTTTAAAGTTTGTGGGCCAACATTAGATTAAACTGATTTTTAAAGGCACTCCCCTACCCACCTCCTATGGTGTCACTACAGGGCCGAGTTAAGGTTTTTGCTAAGGATAAACTTTTAGTCATGAAGACTAAAAATGGGGAAATATATCATTAATCTTAAAAACTATGTATTCAAAGATTGCCTATGCAATGAGTTTCAATTATTAGGAAATTCTGAAGAGACTCTGACAGGGCAGAGTTAAGGTTGCTTGGGTGTCCTGTGTGCATTTTTATACCCTATCATCTTTGGATTTTTCTTAATTTTACCCTCAACTCTGAATTTCCTGGATTTATAATGCTTAGTTTTTGGATAATTACAACATCCCTGTATTTACCCTAAATTACTGCTAAGTATTCTCAACTTTAACTCCATCTTAAGGTAATTGTTCTCAAAGAATTTTACTAAATAATGCATGTACATTTTGAGGAGTCTGCTTGCTGTGATTTTTAACCAAAAGGGTGCCCCCAAAAAGGTGAGACATGCTGTCTGAAAAAATGTGATTTTTTTTTTAAAAATGCTGTAGTTTAAAAACTATGTAACTTTTGAACCCAAAAGTATTTTTGAAAATACAAGCATGCTAAGATTTATATTTCCAAATGTTTTTCAAAAATGATTGAAGACTGAACAGCTAGAAAAGATTACAAAAGTCCAATTAAAAGGAAAACTATGGGGCAACCTTAATTATGAACTTATACTGATGTCTCCAAAATAATCATAGCAGTGAGATACAATTACTAATTTTCTTCCAGTGTAACCTGTGCCCAAGATTTTAATGAGTTTTAATTACATGGTAACTTGGAAGACTGTTTGTTTTATTCCATCATTAATTTTAGGACAAGAAATGGCCTGGCACCAAATGCAAAATTTCTTAAAGCACCCATTTTGAATGAATGTGAACTCTTAAACCTAATAAAGAATTACTTGTAAATTCTCAGACAATTCATTCTATACTCTATTCATAGTTTTCATAGAGTGCAAGGCTGGAAGGGACCATTAGATCATATAGTCATTCAATCATATATCACAGGCCATTGAATTTCACCCAGTTACCCCAATATTGACCCCAATAGCTTGTGTTTGACTAAAGCATATTTTCCAAAAAGACATCCAGTCTTGAAAACATCAAGAGATTGAGAATCTACCACTGACCTTGGTAGTTGTTCCAATAGCTAATCACTCTGTTTCTTTATAGAGATATAGATATAGACAGATATAGATATAGATATAGATATAAAAAAAGAAATTATGCCTGATTTCTCTTTTGTTCTTAAATTCTAATTAAAGGAAACTTCTCTAATTTTGGGGAGGATACGTTGTATTCTTCCTACATAAGAAAGACATTGCCTTATGTGCAAAACTCATGACTGGCATCTCCATAAAAAAGTGTAATATACCGAATTTAATCTCTGGCCCCGGTCACTTATGTTACTCCAGGGTTGATACAATGTCACATGACAAGGCTAAATATGTTTAAAAAAATGCAAATAAAACATTTTCAAGCAAAACCAATAACTAATTAATCTAGCCAATTATTAAAATACACAAATTGAGATGTCTAGGATGGAGGGCCAGGGTAGATGACCTGAACCTGTTTGTCAGATGAGAGGATTATTTTGACTCTTATTGGACATTGGTCAGTAACTACTACCTCTGAACCTTGCTGACTTTTTGATCACACAGCTACTTCCTTTTCACAAAACAATTTTTAATGCAGAGGACTGTCCAGATGCTGAAGTGGGTGAGCCACCTTGAGCATTTGTGGTTTTTCATGATCAGTATCTGGGTGGGCACGACACCTAGTGTGATACCATCAATTGTGGTCACTGTGGCTGGCACAAAGGTCCTTAGTAGGCTATGCATGTTTGATGATGGTGAGCATGTGTTCCTTCTGTCAGTGTAAGAGCACTGTCTGTTGCACTCTGGATGCCACCAAGACAGAGGACTAGTATCCTCCTTTGTTCTGTTCCACCTATAGGACTGACCCTCACCTCAGGGTGGTTATAATGTAACTTTTCAAAGAGTCCACTGTTTCAAGATGATGCCTTACCTGAGTTTTCTCTGAACTTTGTGGATGGTGCCTAACTGAGAGTGGGGGTGGGGCCAGAAGAGGCTGTTGAACAGCCATTCTGAGAGATTATATCAGACTCAATCCAGGGGCCTGAGGGAATGGCACTATGTTGGCTGTTTCAGGACAGTAGCCCAGTATATGTGGAACTGAATGTATACGGGGTGCTGGAACTTGGGGTACTGGGAGTGCAGGAGCACTCCCTGATTTGAAGTAGTAATAACCAAATACTTGGTTTCTGCTTTCAGCACTGTCACTATAAAAATTGTTCCAGTACCCCTGATTGTATATGACTTTGTTTACATTCATATTGGTGGACATGAGATGCTATTTTCCCCTGAATGGTTTTTATTGCACATATGATAAGAATATGTATATAGCTAATGTTTTCCTTCTCTTTTCCTTCCAGTGATAAATCTGCGCAGAGGTGGTGATATAGCTGTATAATAATTTGCAATGGATACAGAACCATACAGTAGGGGTAAGTCTCTCGTGTTTATTTTGCTATAATCAACTGTAGTTTCCTGCTCCCTTTGAACTGGTTTGAGTTCTGTTTCAGAGTAGCAGCCATGTTAGTCTGTATTCGCAAAAAGAAAAGGAGTACTTGTGGCACCTTAGAGACTAACAAATTTATTTGAGCATAAGCTTTCGTGAGCTACAGCTCACTTCATCGGATGCATTCAGTGGAAAATACAGTGGGGAGATTTATATATACACACAGAGAACATGAAACAATGGGTATTACCATACACACTGTAAGGAGAGGTTTCAGAGTAGCAGCCGTGTTAGTCTGTATTTGCAAAAAGAAAAGGAGTACTTGTGGCACCCCAGAGACCAACAAATTCACTCGAGCACAAGCCTTCGTGAGCCACAGCTCAATTCAGTGAGCTGTAGCTCACGAAAGCTCACGCTCAAACAAACTTGCCAGTCTCCAAGGTGCCACAAGTACTCTCTTTCTTTTTACTGTAAGGAGAGTGATCACTTAAGATGAGCTATTACCAGCAGGTAGGGAGGGTGGGGGGAAGGAAGAAAACCTATTGTGGTGATAATCAAAGTGGGCCATTTCCAGCAGTTGACAAGAACGTCTGAGGAACAGTGGGGAAATAACATGGGGAAATAGTTTTGCTTTGTGTAATGACCCATCTACTCCCAGTCTCTGTTCAAGCCTAAATTAATTGTATCCAGTTTGCAAATTAATTCCAATTCAGCAGTCTCTCGTTGGAGTCTGTTTTTGAAGTTTTTTTGTTGAAGAATAGTCACTCTCAGGTCTGTAATCGAGTGACCAGAGAGATTGAAGTGTTCTCCGACACAGTGAGTTATCCCAACAACTTTATAACTAATGACAGGACCTTTACTTAATTAAACTCTGCTTTTTTATGCAAACAGTTCTGAAGTCCTCTATTAAACTAATCAATATTTGAAACATTTATTTTAAATATTAATGTTACATTCTAGTGACATGGAAAAGAAATCCTGGCACTCCTGCGCCCATCCCTTTCCTTTCCTCCCGGTGAACGTTTGATGTAGTAGTTGGTTGTATCAGGAAAATAGATCATATAAACTTCCTTATAGACAGGCAGACAACACCAAGTTATGCAGGAATTCTAGCCCATATGAAATTTCCGTTCTGTGCAAAGCAGAGTCTACAAATGTAAATCGTTAGGAATGTGTCAGGAACAGTCAGCACTAACAACAAAAGGAACAAGTCCTCAATTAATATTCTGTGTTATATTACTAAATAAGTGCATCTTATTTTACAGTTCCAGCGTCAAAGCAAACAAGTGCAATGGTTTGTCAGTTGAGTAAACATCATTTAATTCATGGTGCATCAGGCATCTTTCACACTATATTTGCAGTTGAGTCTGGTCCCAGAAAAACTAAATGATTTTTATTTGGCCTTTGGCTATTTCCCATGGAGACTTCTGTGCATGATAAAGAGGTAAACTGTAGGAAAACAAGATGCAATTTGTTCATTCCGTCAAAGTACTGGATTGCATCTTTTCAAATACCATTCGGAGAATGAAATGCCCAACCCCAGAAAAAACTATCTTCTGCTCTCTCTGTTCTTTTCCATGTCATTTGAATGTAGCATTAATATTTAAAATAAATTAATAAATAGTCATATATAATGATAGAAGTATTTACTTGCATACTTAGCCAGTCTAAGACAGATTCTTGTTCAAAAGAGAATTTGCAGAATGGGAGATGTGATGGAGAGTGTCATGTGGCATCATATTGCGAAAATATAAAGCTTTGGGTTTAGGAGTGGCATGTGCCAGCCATTTTAAAACAGTCTAATAGTCACAGGGACATGTCACTTGGGGTGACCCAAAAAAGATTTTGTCCTTTATAAATATAATCAAATCTCAGTTACTTATTCAAAGAAAGTGGTAATTTACACGTGTGGATAGGGGTCTTGCTTTCATCTCAGAAAGGCCTATCTTTAAAAACACTCATATTGCTATAAAATTCAATCTTATTTATTTTCATGAAATTTCTAAAAATTAAAATTTACATTTTTTTTTTATTGTGTACCTGTGAATAAGGAACTGGGAAACAGGAATGAATAACCAATTTCAGCCTCATAGATCTGGGTTTGCGTAAGTGTTTTATTTCTGGAAATACAGTATGTGTTTTATATAGCTTCCAACCACTGCTTTTGGTTAAATTTGATGTTTAAATCTTTATTCTGAAGGGTGATTCCAAAGTACCATTGCGATAGATTCATAGATACTAAGGTCAGAAGGGACCATTCTGATCATCTAGTCCGACCTCCTGCACAGCGCAGGCCATAGAATCTCACCCACCCACTCCTATGAAAAACCTCACCCATGTCTGAGCTATTGAAGTCCTTAAATCATGGTTTAAAGACTTCAAGGAGCAGAGAAGCCTCCCTCAAGTCAACCATGCCCCATGCTACAGAGGAAGGCGAAAAACCTCCAGGGACTCTCCAATCTGCCCTGGAGGAAAATTCCTTCCCGACCCCAAATATGGTGATCAGCTAAACCCTGAGCATATGGGCAAGATTCACCAGCCAGATACTACAGAAAATTCTTTCCTGGGTAACTCAGATCCCATCCATCTAATATCCCATCTCAGGGGATTTGGCCTATTTACCCTGAATATTTAAAGATCAATTACTTACCAAAATCACATTATCCCATCATACCATCTCCTCCATAAACTTATCAAGTAGAATCTTAAAACCAGATAGATCCTTTGCCCCCACTGCTTCCTTTGGAAGGCTATTCCAAAACTTCACTCCTCTGATGGTTAAAAACCTTCGTCTGATTTCAAGTCTAAACTTCCTGGTGGCCAGTTTATACCCATTTGTTCTTGTGTCCACATTGGTGCTGAGCTTAAATAATTCCTCTCCCTCTCCTGTATTTATCCCTCTGATATATTTATAGAGAGCAATCATATCTCCCCTCAACCTTCTTTTAGTTAGGCTAAACAAGCCAAGCTCCATAAGTCTCCTTTCATAAGACAAGTTTTCCATTCCTCGGATCATCCTAGTAGCCCTTCTCTGTACCTGTTCCAGTTTGAATTCATCCTTTTTAAACATGGGAGACCAGAACTGCACACAGTATTCTAGGTGAGGTCTCACCAGTGCCTTGTATAATGGTACTAAAACCTCCTTATCCCTACTGGAAATGCCTCTCCTGATGCATCCCAAAACCGCATTAGCTTTTTTCACAGCCATATCACATTGGCAGCTCATAGTCATCCTATGATCAACCAATACTCCAAGGTCCTTCTCCTCTTCCGTTACTTCTAATTGATGCGTCCCCAGCTTATAACTAAAATTCTTGTTATTAATCCCTAAATGCATAACCTTACACCTCTCACTATTAAATTTCATCCTATTACTATTACTCCAATTTACAAGGTCATCCAGATCCTCCTGTATAATATCCCGATCCTTCTCTGAATTGGCAATACCTCCCAGCTTTGTATCATCTGCAAATTTTATTAGCACACTCCCACTTTTTGTGCCAAGGTCAGTAATAAAAAAATTAAATAAGATCGGTCCCAAAACCGATCCCTGAGGAACTCCACTGGTAACCTCCCTCCAACCTGACAGTTCGCCTTTCAGTAGGACCCGTTGTAGTCTCCCCTTTAACCAATTCCTTATCCACCTTTTGATGTTCATATTGATCCCCATCTTCTCCAATTTAACTAATAATTCCCCATGTGGCACGGTATCAAATGCCTTACTGAAATCTAGGTAAATTAGATCCACCGCATTTCCTTTATCTAAAAAATCTGTTACCGTTTCAAAAAAGGAGATTAGGTTGGTTTGGCACGATCTACCTTTTGTAAAACCATGTTGTATTTTGTCCCATTTACCATTGACTTCAATGTCCTTAACTAATTTCTCTTTCAGAATTTTTTCCAGGACCTTGCATACTACAGATGTCAAACTAACTGGCCTGTAGTTACCCGGATCACTTTTTTTTCCTTTCTTAAAAATAGGAACTATATTAGCAATTCTCCAATCATTCGGTACTACTCCTGAGTGTTTACAGATTCATTAAACATTCTTGCTAATGGGCTTGCAATTTCAGGTGCCAATTCCTTTAATATTCTTGGATGAAGATTATCTGGGCCCCCCGATTTAGTCCCATTAAGCTGTTTCAGTTTCGCTTCTACCTCAGATATGGTAATATCTACCTCCATATCCTCATTCCCATTTGTCATGCTGCCATTATCCCTAAGATCCTCTTTAGCCTTATTAAAGACTGAGGCAAAGTATTTGTTTAGATATTGGGCCATGCCTAGATTATCTTTAACCTCCACTCCATCCTTAGTGTTAAGCGGCCCCACTTCTTCTTTCTTAGTTTTCTTCTTATTTATATGGCTATAGAACCTTTTACTATTGGTTTTAATTCCCTTTCCAAGGTCCAACTCTACTCGACTTTTAGCCTGTCTCACTTTATCCCTACATGTTCTGACCTCAATTAGGTAGCTTTCCTTGCTGATCCCTCCCATCTTCCACTCCCTGTATGCTTTCTGCTTCTTCTTAATCAGCTCTCTAAGATGCTTGCTCATCCAGCTTGGTCTACAACTCCTTCCTATGAATTTTTTCCCCTTTCCTGGGATACAGGCTTCCGATAGCTTCTGCAGATTTGATTTAAAGTAATCCCAGGCCTCCTCTACCTTTAGATCCATAAGTTCTTCAGTCCAGTCTTCTGGAGTATCAAAATCTTCCTTCAGCAATCCTGGGTAGTAGTCTTTCCTAACCAGGAGTCTCAGGCAGTCTTCCCAGTCGCTGCTGCATATTGCCACTCCCTCAGTGGCTGGCAGGGGAACCGGGGCCTGCACTCTACTCTGGGTTCCAGCTCAGGGACCGTCTAACCAACAGGCCAGACCTGTTACCCCTTGGAGCTTACTACCTTTCCCTGAGCCCTTTCCTCACCATCTGGCTCCCCTGCCCCGGTTTGCTAGCTTCATCACTCCCTCCTCCCCAGCCACTCCTTCCAGGGGAAGAGAAAATCCCATGGTCCCCAGCCCAGCTGGGACTAGCAGCTGAGCCCAGTGCAGGGTAGGAGCCACCAGCCAGGGCATCTCCAGCTCTGCCCCCCACTGCCAAGATTTACTTCTCTGGTAGCAACTCCAGGCACCAGAAACAACATGCCCGAACTTCTGGGGAGGAGTGCATGATCACTCTTGCAGCTTTCCATTTCTTCCCCATCAGAAGTCATTTTTCTGTGGGGAAGCAAAGAAATCTGTGGGGAACATGAATTCTGCACACATGCAGTGGTGCAGAATTCCCCCAGGAGTAACTGCAAAACAATGGGGTGTGGACCTAAGTCACAGTGGGACTCTGGCTCTGACCCACCCTCCTAAAAGGGTACTAGGACCCAAGTCCTGAGTGCTTGCTGACCCAAGTCAAAGTAACTTGTGTGTGGACAGGATCAGGGCTTGGGCTCAAACCTGAGTCAGAGCCCGAGTTTAGTGAGTAATGTAGATATACCCTCCGAGTATAGTGCTGAGAATAGTCTCTCTTCACTAATTTCCAACCCCTGTTCTCTCAATGTGAGACTGCTGGAGAAAGTGCTGTGTTCCAGACCAGCATATAGGAGTTGTAGGTATTAGAATATGTCTAAACAGTGTTTTAGTGTCTCCCACGCACCAGTCTGGAACGGCCTCCCCTTGTCTTACTGAACAGACATGGATTTCTGGAATCAGTAGGAGTTCATTGATTTTAGTATGCAGAAGCATTTGTGTTACTACTTTTGGTAGCTTCTACAATTTTTACAGTCAACCTATTCGCAGATTATCCATTGTCATTCAGGGACCAGAGTACAATACATGCTTTTTACTAATTTAACTGAATTTTTTTAACACTCTTCCTATTAACCTTCTTCTTTATGAGGGCCATGAAAATTTCTAAGCCTTATGGGAGACGCATGTTGGAAACTAGAGTCCTTGGCACCAAAATATTCCTTTAAATGTGATTCGTGATACTGTGTCTTAGTCCTATGATGTCACAAGACCCCTCATCATTCCATACTGGTGTATTGGAGATGCAGAAATACTATTTTCAGGTAAAAATTCTAACTTCCCAGATTTCTGTCTTCCTGTTATTCTCAACTCCAGACCCATTCTATCCAAACTAAAATTTCAGCCTGTCTCTCTGACATCTCTTGGATGTCTAGCTATCAGCTCAAGCTCAATATAGCTAAAACAAAGCTCATGATCTCCCTCCCAATGTCCTTTCTTGATCATAACACTACCTTCCTGTCTGTTGTTCAGGCCCATAACCTGGCACCATCTTCAACTCAGACCTCCTTCTCTGTCCTCAGATTCAGACTATATCTAAATATCACAGATTCTTTAAGAAAAACATTTTCCTATCCACCCAAGCAGCTAAAACTCTCATCCAGGCTCTCATCATCTCACTGCAATATCCTTCTCTCTGACCTTGACAAATGCATTCCAACCCTGCTTCTATCCATTCAGAATGCTGCTGCAAAGATCGTTCTCCTAGCCTGTCACTTTGACCAAGTCACCCTTCTCTTTGCATCCCTCCACTAGCTCCCCATTTTCTATTGCATCAAATGTAAGATACTTGTATTCACTTTCAAGGCCCCTCATGGCCTTTCCCCACCCTACCTGTCACTTCTCATTCACTACTGAGCTGTCAACTTCTGTCTCCGATCAGCTGCCTGTTACATTTTCTTCCATGCTGCCCCTCATACTTGAGGGGAGCTTCCTGTAAATAGCCACAGAACTAATGCACTATCCTCCTTCTAATACCTCTTTAAAACTCCTCTTTGCCATGATGACTACAAAAAAAATTGACAACATTTAAGTCACTTGTGCGCTGTCTGTCATATTGGTTAATATTGTCTCATTGTTTCCAGGTACTCCCAATCTAGCTGCCTGTGTCCGTTTGTTGTCTCTTGGCTTATATTCACTTGTAAGTGCTTTGCGGCAGGGACTTTTTCTTCTGTATCAGTACAGCACTTGGCACAATGGGATCTTGGTTCATGACTGGAGTTTCTAGGGTCTTATTGTAATAAAAAATAATAAATTATTACTGAGGGATATTTGTGTAATGACACAACCTCTTGTGCTCTGGCTGCTTATTTCCCTACATGATGTCACAAGTTACAGCTTGTGAGATGGTACGTGGTTGCTGTAGAGGTGTTTGTGATCTCTAAATGGAAGACTGAAGTATCATGACTTGGTATTCAAATTGGGCAGTCAAGGTTTAATGACCCTGGCAGACAATCAGACCACTGACTCCTCCACTCCTGAACACACATTAGATTGGCCCTGTGAGTAAAAAATGAAAGAGGAGGATTTGGAGAGCGGTACACAAAAGTACCTTCAGCCTGGTTAAAAGGGGCATGGAAAGACTGTCATCATGACCTTGCTGTAATGTACTGCTCTGTTGCACATTATGGGGCCTATGTTTGAATCCCACTGTGGTTTTCTTCTCTAGCACCATCCCTGAGACCTGTAATGGCAGAACGCCATAGCACTGGCATTCATGGTGGTCCAAATTATACAAGGGAAGGAAGGAGGAAATGTGCGCTTGCAGTATATTGACCCCCTATTAATTTGCGGAAGGGGTCTGAAATACTGGGACCATATTTGGGAGGTCTGGGTCCCCTCCTTGGCTAGGGGAGACTGGCAGAGCATGAAGAGGGTTTGATGGGAGTCGGCCTCCAACAGAAGCCAATAAGCAATGACAACACATCCTGGGGAAAAGTTACTTTAGACACAGTTTTACTTTTTACTTGCTGTCCCTATATGTGCGTGTGAGATTCTGTACACACACACACACATGTACACCCCCCCCCGCCACTATCTCACAAACATCATGCTGGAAAAGAGGTGGGGAGGAGAGAATTCCTGACCCTTCTGCTTTTGCTTATGGAGAAATGGTCTTATTGGATAGTGAAGATGAGCATGCTCATTTCTACTTAAGTGAAATCACCTGCATCTGGTCCAGCAGAGGCAGGCAGGATGCCCATAGTTAGTAATACACCACACATCAGCTTGCAGAGAAGGTGAGGAATGTGTACGTGTGTGTTCATTTCTGATCAAGCTGTGTGTGCACATGCAGACTTGCTGTCTAGGTAGTTTTAATGTATGTAGATAGACTTTAATGTATATAGATAGACTTTAAGGTTTCTTCGGTTATTGTTTTTTGATTTCTCCCTTTAGTGCAACTGTTGGGGGTAAATCTGAAGTTACAAAGATGGGTCAATTAATCAGAAGAGAGATCTTGGAGTCATGGATAGTTCTCTGAAGACATCCACGTACTGTGCAGCGGCAGTCAAAAAAGCAAACAGGATGTTAGGAATCATTAAAAAGGGGATAGAGAATAAAACGGAGAATATCTTATTGCCCTTATATAAATCCATGGTATGCCCACATCTTGAATACTGTGTACTGATGTGGTCCCCTCATCTCAAAAAAGATATACTGGCATTAGAAAAGGTTCAGAAAAGGACAACTAAAATGATTAGGGGTTTGGAACGGGTCCCATATGAGGAGAGATTAAAGAGGCTAGGACTTTTCAGCTTGGAAAAGAGGGGACTCGGGGGATATGATAAAGGTATATAAAATCATGAGTGGTGTGGAGAAAGTGAATAAGGAAAAGTTATTTACTTGTTCCCATAATATAAGAACTAGGGGTCACCAAATGAAATTAATGGGTAGCAGGTTTAAAACAAATAAAAGGAAGTTCTTCTTCACTCAGCGCATAGTCAACATGTGGAACTCCTTGCCTTAAGAGGTTGTGAAGGCTAGGACTATAATAGGGTTTAAAAGAGAACTGGATAAATTAATGGAGGTTAAGTCCATTAATGGCTATTAGCCAGGATGGGTAAGGAATGGTGTCCCTAGCCTCTGTTTGTCAGAGGGTGGAGATGGATGGCAGGAGAGAGATCACTAGATCATTACCTGTTAAGTTCACTCCCTCTGGGGTACCTGGCATTGGCCACTGTCAGTAGACAGGATACTGGGCTGGATGGACCTTTGGTCTGACCCAGTATAGCCATTCTTATGTTCTTATGTCTTGCTTTTCCTTGTGCAGGTGCTGACTCTGGGCATGGGTACCAGGTGTAGGGGAACAGGAGTTTCGTCCATGTGTGAGTGGCTGACAGTCTCAGGTCAGGAAGTTTCCAGTAAAGTGTCCCTGTGATGGTTGGGTTGGTTCCAGTGTCTCTTTGCTCACACCCTTCCCTTCAAACTGCAGCTTTGCCCTATTCGGCTTCAGGCCAAGGATTCCAACCAAGGGTCCCCTCTCCACAGCAGGGAAGGAGGTGACCTCATTAGTACCTTGTGTGTCCTTTCATATTGACAGCCACTGTGTTCTCTTCTCAGTGTTTCAGCACTGAGCTGCGCCTGACTCGGAACTGCGCCTGGGGAACTTCCCATTTGAGACGTGACCTCCTTCACTTTCCCCTGGCTTTCAGGTTTGCTGATCCCCAAGCAGAGCTGTACCAGGCTGTCCTGGAGATCCAGAAGTCCTGTCTGAGCCTCTGCTCTCCTGGTGTGAGCCTGGAGAACATCTACAGCCTCATGCTGAGTCTTATGGGACAGAAGCTGAAAGAGCTGGGGATCCTAAAGAAAAGCACCACTTAGAACCACCTCTTCAAGGTACTTTAATTCTCTTCACCCTGGCATCCCCAAACCAGATCTGGTCCTTATCTTCTTGCAGGAAAGACAATCTGAATGGCAATCCATGCACAAGCCTGGCGACCTGGGTTCAGGGCTCACTTCACTATATGGCTATCTCATGTTGTTACAGCCCTGACAGGAACATGTCCAATAAAAATGTGAAGCAAGGGGAGGCAATGCCTGTTTCTCTCAGCAGGTGGCAGCGCAGCCAGATCAGATTGCATCAGCAGTTCTCAAGAAATGTAAAGGGGATGGGGTGGGGAACAGGAGGTGGGATTAGATGTTTTCATTCCTTCTTACAATGAGATCTTTAGGTGGGGGAGGAGTTCAGGGTGGTGCAATGGGGTTAAGCACTGTAGTGAGGGATGAAGTGAAACCTGTACAGCATTCTAAGCCTAGTTCTTAGAAAACATTTTATCCACATCACAAAATCACAATCAGCAAGTTTGCTGCAATTTGGCAGGCCCTGTTGATGAGAATGGTCCAGGCCTGGAATATCCAAGGGATGCCAAAGGTCAGAGCAGAACTATATTGGCAGAGCTGTTGAGGGGGGGTGTCTAAGACTGAAGTATGTGGCGTGGGCAGGCCAGACATGAAGAGATTTGGCTACTCTATTGAGAACAGCAGGGAAGCTGCCTAGTTGCCCCACAATTTATCATGAAATGGAGGAAAGCTCCCAGTGATCCTTTAGGCATGAGACTGACAGTCACTCCTTTACAGACAGACATAACAATTAATGCTGGTGTAATATTGGCTCAAATCAGCAACAAGGCTGAGCAGCCTTACCTGGGACACTACAGAAGAGGGGTGACGATCAGTAATGATCCCTAGAATGGTGCAGCCTGCTCCCCTCTCTGTGTTCCCCCCTGTGCTTTTGTGGCTGGTGTGGTTAAGGGAAAAAAGGCCCCATCTCTTTCTTCACCTTTTTGTGATGGATTGCAATCCCAGCGGCATGAGGAGGAATAGCAAACATGCCCATCTGCTGCATACAATGCATGATGGGAAGAAGAAAGGATATTTGCAGAGACTGAGGTACAGTGTGGCCTATAACCTATTGAGGAACATAATCCGTAGAATCTACATCTACCTCTTTAGTCCTGTGGTTAGAACTCTGCCTTCCAATGCAAGAGACACTGAGTGTATGGCTCATTCCCTGGGGTGGTTTAAGCTGGGAGTGCTTCAGGCAAGCCCCTTTGGCTTATTGCTTAAAAACACAGCAGTTTTGTGGATGCAAATAACTGCTGACACAATTTTGATCCCATTATTATTTGTGGGTTTAATGTGCAGTGCTTCGGCATCGAAATAGCAGATTGTACCTGCAAATCAGGTACTAGTACTGTAACTCCTCACTTAAAGTTGTAGTTATGTTCCTGAAAAATGCAACTTTAAGTGAAGCAATGTTAAATCCAATTTTCCCATAAGATTTAATGTAAATGCGGGGGGTGAGGTTCCAAGGAAATTTTGGGGGGCAGACAAAAGACATTATATACTGTACTGTACTGTGGTTGGGAGGTGCCCCGGCTTACCCCACACAGGCACAGCCCACTGCAGGCAAGGACACCAGGGAGTATCTTGCACAACAGCAGCGGCAGCTTCCCCCCAGAAGAACAGGCACCAACTTTGCCAGGGGATGCTCCAGGCCCACCTCTTCCCGTCCTCACTCCATTCCAGGCCCACCTCTTCCCACCCCCACTCCACCTCCTCTCCAGAGCACGCTGTGTCCCTGCTCCTCCCCTGCCCTCCCAGAAAGCCCTAAGCACCGCAAAACAGCTGTTTGGCAGCTGGGGAAGCATTGGGAGGGAGAGGAGGCGGAGAAGAGGAGCTTGTGCAATGCTCCCTTGTAAAGTAGCTGCTCTTTCACAGAATCTTACAAGCAGTGGACAGAGCAGGCAGCCAAACAACGTTATAAGGGAGCACTGCACAACTTTAAACAAGCGCGTTCCCTAATGGAGCAGCGATGTAACTTTGAAACATTGTTAAGCGGGAGAACATTAAGTGAGGAGTTACTGTATCTTTAGCTGGCCTCAGCTGCACCAACAGATTATGTGTGCAATTTGGAGGGGAACCCTCAAAATGTTACACTTAATGTTTACAAATTAAACATGTTCCTTAAATGGTGACACTTTCCTTCTGATTGTTACTGCTGGGTTTGCACCCATCAAGTGAAAACTGGTCTCCAACACTGGCATCTTTCCAACTTTCACTCCCCAGAGCACCATCAAAGTCATTCCTCAAGCCCAGTCACCAGCAGCAAGACAGCCAGCTGGAATAGTGAGGGTTTATATACAGCAGGGAAGTACTCTCTTCCCTCCCCTTCCTTTATAAGCTGTCCCAAGCAGTGGGGAATAAGATAAACTTTCCTTGACAAAGCTCTTCCGGTTTGACCTCCTCCAGTATTACTCAGTGCACAGCCCTGCCCTCATCACCATGTGAGCCAGTGAAGGGGGAGAGCATTCTGTAGTGTCTTTTCATCCTGCTCTTCTGAGGAGCTTTATTCCCTCCTTTCCCTCAGGCATCATATCCCCCAGGATCAGATGCCATCCCAGAAAGGTTCTTCAGTCTCAGTGCATTGAGGATGATATGGTGGTGACGGAGGATGCATCACTGATCCTGTCTGCAGACTGCCCCAAAGAGATCTGTCATATTGAGCAGATCTGTGGCTGCAACCTCTGATTTCTCTCCTCTGCCTTATACACCCTCCTTGGGTTCCTCAGGAAACATGCTCCCCCATAGGCATGCAGTGATATATATTTCTGTGAATGGACCAGATTGTAGGGCAGCGAGGGTGGGGGGTTGGGATGGAAGTTGTGGCTGGTGTGGGGCCTCTGTAGTTAGGACAGGGAATTGGATAGTTACTGGCTCAGATAACGTGACTCTTAGAAAGCAAAGAAACCGTTTATTTACATAGTTGATGTCTGTTCTAGGTAGCGCTGATTTAAAGATCTAAAATCCGGGAAGTGGAGCCCTCCTGTCACACAGATCCCTCCACTTCTGTTCTCATGCCCACAGTGTAACGCTCTTGTTCAGTTCTGTCCTCAGGACATTAGCCTCCTACCTTGGTCTTCCTTGCGGGTCCTTGAACAGGATGCAGCAGCTGAAGGCCAGGTGCCACACGTTGCCCTTTGCTAACCAGCCTAGTCAGGTGCTCATTTTCAAAGTGAAAAAAATACATTTTTTCAAGGTAGTTGTGCAAAGGTGCAATCATTTTGCCAGCAGCAGAGGAGGGGGTCAGGCTGGAAGGAACTTATCTTTATCGGGTGTTGAGACGGTTTTAGCATTTGGGGCTAGTGTGTTGGGGTCTTGTTTTAGAAGGCATGGGAGGGTTCAGCAATTGCAGGGGAGGTCAACTTGTGTTGAGGCATGGCAGAGGTTAGCAATTGGGTGTGGGGACTAATTTGGTTCAGGGCACTTGCCATGGGGTTTGGATTGCTCAGTATTTTTGCGTCCCCATCTCCTCAACTTTGCAGTCTCCTTTCCTTTTCCTCCTCATTTCCCTGGTGATTTGAAAAATGATCCAATCTTAAAAGCATCAGTGGTACTTTCGACTAACAATGTTTTATTTCTTCTTGGACTGATGCTTCATGAAGCAACGGCCTGTCTACTTTGTGCAGCAGCCAGTGCCACCTTCCTCCCTCTTCTGATAAAATAATAAACAACCTTAAACAGGGGCCTGGACTTCTTCATAGAAGGAAGGAAATTAGATGGGGCATCAAAATGAACTGAAAGTAAAGTTGAATCATCTTTAAGTAGACCAAGACTGATCTACTGCTCTCTCAGCGTTTTACAAAGTGAAGGATGGTTAGAAAAAACCCACCAATTACACTTTGTCTGTAAAGCACTTTGGGATCTTTAAATGAAAGGTACTATCCTGGGTCTGTCTATGTATATATGTAGATATACAGATTATATATCACACATTCCATTCAGCACTGAGAGAAATGATGCACATCTCTAGTATCTCAATATTGCAATGCCTTTTAATAAAGAGAACTTTTTAAAAATTATCTTTTTAGTACAGCAGGATTCAGTTAAAGATTTTTATTGCCACATCTTTTCCTTCACTGCCAGACACTGGATCATAAACCCAGACATACAAGACTGCTGATTGCATGACTTTTATCCATCAGCGGCCACCTCCCTGTAATGACATCAGCTGAGAATGGAAGGTTATAGTTTTCCATGGTATTGGTAATTTTAAATGAATTTAAAAATTCCTCCAATGCGTGCACCCTAATGTATGTTTTCGTGTCTCAGCTATGCAGGAGTCTCATTTAATATACTGAGACTGAGGCTCGTTATTTTAAAGGGACATTTGTCAACTAGATTTAGGATTGAATTCAGGTTGAGTAAAACGAAGGGATTTGGCAAACTTAATATGATAGAGCTGTTTTCATGCATGGAAAATACATTTCTCAAAACTTTTCCCCCTTTTCTCTGAACGATTCCCTTGTGATGCCTAACACAGCACAGCATTAGGCTAGTGGTATGAGAACAAAGTGAAAGTGACTATCTAGTTTCACTGTTCACACTGAATGATGTGCACATAAATGAATAGCATCAATGTGGAAAAGCAAATTAGACAGTAAATATTTTCCATGTGGATAATCTGAGGTGTTAGTGTTAATAACACAGATGAGGCTTTTCACTTATTACAACTTTTTTCTTGACAGCCTTCTTGTAACTTGTAGACTTAGGCCCTGTTCCTGCAAACACTTATGCATGTGCCTAACTGTAGACATACAAGTCCTCTTGCTTTCCAACCTTTGTTCCATTGAAAGCAGTGGTAAAACTCCAATCTGTTCAATAGGACCATGATCTTGCCTTTAAATGGAAGTTTATATATACCTGACTAAACACTTCCAAACATCCTGTCCCAGCAAGCACTGAGTCTCAGTTAAAACCTGACATGAATGTAGGGAATGGGGGGAGGATATATTCTTAATTTTGGTTGTTCCACAGTCCTGGTCAGGAAATTTTGGAGGGGATATCTTCCAGGACACTACATGTGTGTATATGAGGAAAAGCTTCCTCTATTCTTGTGCACCCTCACCGTGCCCTACTACTTCCTGCATCCAGGCAGAAACCCACTGTAGAGTCCCTGAAGGGCTCTGGGCCTTTGGTGTCATGGTGGACATGAGATGGCAATGTCGCCTAGTTGGTAGAGCATTGGCCTGGGATTCCGAAGACCTGGGTTCTATGCTAAGCTCTATATCTGGGTCACCTATCTGCTGGGTGACCTTGGGCATGTCACATCACTGTTCTGTACCTCAGTTTCCCCAACTGTAAAATGTAGATAATGGCGCTGACCTTCTTGGTAAGATGCCTGGAGATCTATGGATGAAAAGTGTTACATAAGAGCGAGGTGTTGTCATTTTCAGTGCTGGCCTTTACGCTTGCCATTCTCATGTTTTTGACTGAAAAAGGGGCAAGAGTTTGTGCAATGCTGGCAACTTAAAATCAATGTTGGTTCTAACTATCTTTTTTACCTAACTGTTGTGTTAATATTATGATATTGTATACTCAAGACTAACACATTGTGAGGTCCTGTCCACTAATTAAATTATTACAATTAGAAGAAAGTTTTAACTGCCAATAAAAGATTACATTGCAACAATAATGTGTACAAGCCTGAGCCTGTCTGAAGGGAGGTGGGGGGGAGAGTGATGATAAGAGGTTATGATTAAGGAGTTAGATCCCAGTTCTGCCCTTGGATCTTCACAGGCAAACCTCAGCTGACTTCAGTGGGGCTCCACGCTGGCCTGAGGGTTCACCTGTTCAGAGCAACCTGCAGGATACGGGTCTAATTTGGTAGATTTCAGAGTAGCAGCTATATAAGTCTATATCCGCAAAAAGAAAAGGAGTACTTATGGCACCTTAGAGACTAATGAAGCTTATGCTCAAATAAATTTGTTAGTTTGTAAGGTGCCACAAGTATTCCTTTAATTTGGTAGAGATTCCATAGCTAAGGATCCTAACTTTCCAATAAAAACACAAGTTCCTTTGGCTCTGCTATTTCCTACATTTAGTCTCTGGGCAGAAGTGAACCTTATCTACAATTAAATGATTGATTAAAAAGAAGGAAATTCCTACAACAACGAAAAGTCCAAGATTAAGGCTGAGAATTTTAAACACAAAAAGGTCAGAACAGTCTCAGTTAATATTTCAACACTGCACTTAAGGCTGCCACTTTCTACAGCTGCCCACCTCTCCTGGCATGGACCAGTGCCCCCTCCACATAACATTGCCATCCAGCCTCCAGGTATAGACCAAGTATCCTTCATACCACCACTCACGCTTCACCTATAAGCTGAAGAATCCTACGTACTGCCATTCAGCCTGCATCTATAGGTCACAGCATCATTCCCATTGCCATCCACTGTATACCCGCTAAATATCCCATAATCCCCCTCTTCTCTTTAGATAACTTCCACCTCTTTCTCAATTCTTATAAATATTAATAAAATCCCATCTGCTCTCCCTCTATGAAGTGAGTGATTGAGTTTTCTTATGTAATAAAAACAGTAGCTATGCATAAATGTAAGACAACTAAGGCTTGTGTGGTAATAGTGTGTAGGATATGGTCTAGCCTTGGCCTATACACAGACTTAGGTTAAGGTTAGTAGCCTGATTTGGGAAGATGAGCCTCTGGTTCTTATTGGGAAAACAGGTTGCAAGAATTCAGGGGAGAGATGGGAGATAAGTCAAAATTGGCATTGAAATCTTAATGAATAATTTAGAAATTTTGTTTAAAATATTCAGCCTTTACTTTGTGGTAAGATTGGCTTTGCTCCTTTTCTGTATTTGCTACCACCCTAATTTTATTATTTATACACCATTTTCTTACCATAATAATGGGAGCTTCCTTCCCCTACAGTCAACAGCTGGAGGTAAGATAGATTGGTCATGGAATGGCTGCAGGATCTGAGTTCATGTTGGCAAATAACTGATGGCAAACAGTACACAGCACTAGGATTACCCTATCCAGAGGCAATTATTTAAATCACCAAGGGTGACCCTCTTTTTTGCATCCTACTCCCCTAACTCATCCTTCACTATCTCTTCCCACAAGACCAGTGTGACTGAAATCCATACACTTGCTACATAAGCATATCCCTCAGCTGTCAGCACAAGGAGAGGAAGGATGCTATGTTGCATTTATTCCCCTCCCTTTACCTGTATACATCCAAAGGCATTCTCTGCATTCCTGACATAGTCCTGATGTTTCCCCACTGCCAGGTACCACACCAGTCCCTGGTCTTCAGTTTGCCAGCCACTGCTGATTTATTATGGATCTGTGCCAGTAGCCTTAGTTTCTTAAAGGATCATCCAATTTATTTCAAGAGTCACAATGCTACAGCATATACGATTACGATATACTGGAACAGCAGGATAGGATTTGTGCTTTCAGATCGTAACAGCAAGCTGGGACACAGCACTGTGATGTGATTTTTGTCCTATAGGATAAATACAAACTACTGGCCGCTCTTTAGCTTCTATCTTCCCAGCTAAAGAGAAGTGATTGGGGTGTCATTCAAACACTGCTCCTTGATCAGTAGGAGAAGTCATTGCTGAGCTACATGAGGTGCAATGCATCGTTCCTGGTGGATTTAAACAGGTTGCCTCCCTCAGCATTCCCAGCACTCACTTAGCAAGGGAACAGGAACTGAACAGTTTTCCTGGCCCCAGGGGCAGTGGGCAGTAGCCTCAGGTCACCCATGGGGCATTTTCCTGTTGAAAAACATGCTTTGCAAATGCTTGTTATGGACAGAATGAGCCTTGGAGCGGGTCAACACTAACGGGTGGAGGCATCACAACTGAAAAGGAGTTGGACAAGACTCAATCTAGTCTCAGGCGTGGTAGCTCTGAGCGCCAGCCACCCCGCCTTGTCCCCTGCTGCCCTGACAACTAGCACCTTGAAAGTCCGGTGCATTTGCTTGGAAGGAGACACTTAAGTTTGAATTTCTGTACAGGGAGGCACAGGGCCAAGTCCTGCCTGTGGCGGCCCCACTGCAATGTCCTGTCGGTCCCTGGGGGCTACCGCCACGGAGCAGAGAGCAGCAAACAGCCTCGCGTATGCGGTCGGCCTGGCCCGGGCTTTGCCCGACCCTAGCGGCACCCGGCCGGAACGGGGCAGGCGCGCGGGGCTCGGCTCTGCCGCAGGAAGCCCAGGCCGGTTCCAGCCCGAGCCTCTGAGTCGAGCGAGGCCTGCAGCGCGCCCGGGCTTCGCGCACCTTAGGCCAAGGGTGCGGACAGGGGCCGCGCAGACCGGCGGGGCGGGGCTGGCCCCCAGCAGCACTCCGGCGCTCGAGAGGGAAGTCTTGCGTCTCCCTTTAAACGCTGCTGCTGCGGCTGCTGCCGGGCCCAACCCCCCATCGGGTTGCGCAACTCTGCCATCAGGGCGGGGGAGGCTGACTCTGGGCTCCGCCCTGCCCGGCGCCTTTAAGAGACCAGTGTCATGTGATGCTTCATTGCTCTCATCCCCCTTCCCCCGCCCACACCTGTTTGCGTGTGGGGAGGGGCGAGGGGAAGGGAAAAGGGAGGCTGTCGCGAGTCTTCGTCCCGTCCCGTCCCGTCCCGTCCCCTCCCCTGCGCATGCGCAAGAAGGGGACCTGGAATGCTGTATTCAAAATGGCGGCGGCGATGGATGTGGATACCCCGAGCGGCGCCAACAGTAGCGCCAGCAAGAAGCGCTTCGAAGTGAAGAAGGTGCGGTCTCTAGGGGGCGTCCCCCTAACAGCTGCAGGGGGAGACAGGGGCGAACGGGCAGGTCACTCCGGGACGAGGACGGGGCGGGCTTTGTTCTCCTCAGGGCTCGGGTCTCCGGTTCCGCGCTACTCAGGAGGGGGCGGGGCTCTGGGTTTCTGGCGGAGTTCGGGGCCAATAGCTGCGGCGGGGCGGCTGTACGTGGGGGATGGAGGGGCCAATCAGCCGCGCTGTTGTTGCCGGGTGACAGCGGCGTGCGGGGTGGGGCTGTGTCAGGGGGGCGCTCGCTCTCTTACAGGGGCCTGGGCGGTGGCAGGTGGGGATGGATGGGGGCGGGGTGACGCCTCGCCTCAGCCAACTCTCAGGACGATGCTGCGCGGCTTGGCTGGGGGGGGTGCGAGGTAACGCACCGTGGGGGACACGGCTGCCTGCTGGCTGCCTGGGGTCTCTAGGGTGGCCTTGCCCAACACGGAGCCACCCTTGATGGGGCCTCGCTGCCGCTTAATTTGGTGATGTCAGGACGTGGGAGCCTTCTTTGGTGGGGAGGGGTCTGCTGACTGGCTGAAGGCTCCTTCTTCCTGACCCCGATCTAGTCTTTGGGGTGGTGCAGGGGACCCCTGGACAGTGCTGCTGCACCTCTGCCAGTGGCTTTGGCTCCTTTTCCCCACCCTCTGGACTCTGCCTCAAAGCTGGCTGGGGCCCATCTAGGAGGAAGGATGTCTTGTCTCGTTTCCTCCTTTCATTCAAACCCCAAAACGAAGGGTCAGGGAACCAGGGGTGCGCTGGCAGCTCAGGAGCGGGCCCTGCATGATGAGGCTTCTCTTGTCAACCCAGCGAGAAGTTTGCCCAAGGAGACCTCTGCTAGGCAAAAGTGAAAAGGGTGCTCAGGACCTCTCATAACTGCCTCAGACAACTGAGTGACAGAAGTAGTGGCCATCCCACTCTAGGAGCGTGTGTGAATATGTGAGTTTGATTGTGGGTAGCACTGGCTCATGCTGAGTGAAGCTTGTCCTACATGACCTCCTCTGGCAACATATGATGTCAGAGATCTCGTGACTCCAGTCAGAGCTTCTAGTCACAGGCCAGTTGGTTACCCAGCCTTTCCCAGTGGGCATGAATACAACATCACCAGAAATGAAGACACTCTAACTGTAGCGTAGTTGATTGGATCATCTTCTTCCTTCCCCTGTAGCTATATTGGCTTTACTGATCTGACAGGAGTAAAATAAGCAATAAAATCCTGATTTTTATCTCTAAATTTAATAGCTGTGACTTGGATATATCAGGTCTCCTGAGTAAGAAGGTTTTTACAAGTTTACGTGGTTACTTCTCAGTTTAGAAAAACGCTTTAATGGTAGCAGTGGTCAGAAATCTGGGCCTGCAGTTTATGCAGCATGAAAACACTGAGAGGGGAGGGAAAGTAATTTGTACAAAGAGCTATAATGAGTAAGTAAGGAGAAATTTAGGACAAGTATCAGGAAACACTAATGGTGACATCTGTTGGTAGGATGGAAGACGTGATGGAAACATCACTTGATATGCTTGTATACAGGAAAATATATACTGTGGAGAACGGTGACTTACTGGAAAGGGAGTTAGACAATAATCTCTAATTTATATTGCTGTGACATAATCAGTCTAGAGTTAATTTGCCACCCACAATGTCAGGCAACCAAGTTCTGGTATTCTGTATAATTATGAAATGTCTTCTAATTGAATCTTTTTGTGGGGCAGAGAAGGGGATGGGGTGCACTGTCTGTTATAATTCTGTATCATTTGGCTAAGAGTTCCAATCCTGTGTTGATTTTTTTTTCTTTCAAATATTGTCCCTTTAAATGCATAGCAGAGCCTCTTCTTGTAGGCTTTTGTGATCATGGAAGTCAGAGTCCCTTTCTGGGGGGGACGACACCTCAGATCTCACCTTTTAAGGGATTTTTAGCTCCCCACCCCCAAAAAAACCAACAACCCATTTATTCAGTCACACATATTGGATCCTCAGATGTGCCCTGCAGTTCTTTGTGCTAGCTCCCATTGTGTTTGAAAAAAGGGACTTCAGTGCAGGGAGGCATATAAACTGTCTCAAGTAATTGGTTCCCATTGTTCTGCAGTGGTAACTTACTGGTAGGGCTGCTGCTAATGGTGGTAGTTTCTATTTTATCAAGGATATCTGGATTGGACTTCCAGTAAGGTGCACAGTTTCTGTCCATTCCATCAGTGCTAAGGATGTGGCTTGGGGAGCAAAAGACCCACCTGGATATGAGATTCAGATCTCTTGAATAAATATATGAACGGTTGCATTTGTTTTAGTAAAAATAAGGGACTTGTATTTAAGAGTGACTGGCTTATGTAAGTAAATGAGCCTCTTTCCTAACTAGGAGTCTGTTTTATATTTACATTTTCTTGTGTAATAAATAAATTTCTGCTGTTTCCTGAGTTGACAGGAAATGCTTGGGTCTTGGGGTGGATTCAGGAGTGTCTCATTACTCCCAAGCAACTCTACCTTTTCCAAAGAGGAGTAGTGGTAGGTTTTCAAGGAGATCTCCCCATCTGTGTTCTGAAGAGCTGGGATCTCAGGAATAGTGAAACGGGAGGTGGGGGAAGGAATCCTCTGACAGATATTGTAATTTTAATAGAAAATGTGTTCTTCTTTCTCTTTGTAGTGGAATGCAGTAGCTCTCTGGGCCTGGGACATTGTGGTTGATAACTGTGCCATTTGCAGGAACCATATCATGGATCTGTGTAAGTAAATGTAGTGGGGGGGAAACTGCAGGCACTGTGGCTATTCAGACATGGCAGTTCCCTCACAGATGTGATGTACAGCCAAAATCACTTCTAGAAGTGAGGTGTTTTTTTTTTTTTTTTCAAAGCCCAAAATTGCAAGCTTGTGTTTTGATTATGTCTAAAGGCCAGGATCTAATCTCTTCTCTTCTTCACCACCGCATTTCCCTTTTTTCCCCCCACTTTAAAAGATGGACAAATTGAAGAATTAAATTAGTATCACACTGCTACAAAGGAGCCAGTATTGGCTGGGCAGGGATTTGGAAAGAAGTGCCGGGAGGTAGAGTAATGATGAGGGGCCAAAGGTGAGGTGAGATTACTTAGGGGTGGGAATCGTGTATAAACTGAACTAATTAGAAAACCCAAATCGATTGACTGTTTCATTAAACCAGTGAAGATTATGACACACAATACTTATACAATTACTGACAGACCAAGAGTCCAGTCAGACCACTAACCTCAATTTTTATCATTCCACAGAAGATAGCATTAGCTACCTCATGCTGGGTATTATAATCTGGAATTGTGTGGTGGCTATCCAGAGGCATGTAGATTGTTTTGTTATAGAGTAGACAAACCAAACAATCAAAAAAAAAATGAACAATACAAACATTACCCTTAAATGTCTGTTCTGCTTTATCTGGGAACGCTGTACGATAAGCTTAATTTTACAAATAAACATCAAAACACTTACTCCATATTAAGAGTATTAAACTGGAGTTCAGTTTAAAAAATTTCTAACATGAAGTGTACATGCGCACACAGATCAGTCACTCGTATCAATTCTGCAAAGAGTTACAAAATGGGTACAAAAACAGATTCTCAGAATTATGTTACCAGAAGCACAAAATCTAACTGCCTACTCTTGCTTTAGTATAGATGGACAAAAAAATATTTGGCATACTCTAGGTGAACCCTGTGAGAACAGTTTTCCAAGGCTGGTCTTGCTTTGTTCATTATCTTTAGTCTTGTAAAGTAAAAAGTACACCTCCTCCCCCCAAGTTTAATAGGCAAGATTACCTTGGGTGAAAATGGGTGCTGAGGGCACAACACCCATGGTCTCTCTGCTTCACTTAGTTTTACTTATGTCATTGGGTCTAGTGGTAATAGATCTAGGAATAAATCTGTGTGAAGTTTCTGATGTCTCAACATGTCAAGGCCTCACATATCCTCTATCAAACAAGTTTACAATAATGTTTGGTAAAGAATATTCTACATTCTATTTAAAATTTACTTAATAGATTATATTCCAAAATGTACCTATTAACAAGTTCTTATAAAGAGGCCAAAAAGTCGAATGCACTGGATTGGGAGTTGAGTGAACTGGAGTTTCTTCCTGGCTCTGTCAGACTTGTTGTGTATTTTTGGCAAGTTGCTTACTGTGCGTGCCTCAATGTATCTTCATTTAAAAAAAAATAGGAATAACCCTGTGATGAAGTAAGTGAGGATTAATTCATATTTGTGAAGTGCTTTGAAGCCCTTGGATAGACTAGACTGTAGAAGCATATATTATATGTACTGTCCCAGAATCTGGGAATGGGTGACAGGGGATGGATCACTTGATGATTACCTGTTCTGTTCATTCCCTCTGGGGCATTGGCCACTGTCAGAAGACAGGATACTGGGCTAGGTGGACCTTTGGTCTGACCCAGTATGGCTGTTCCTATGTTCTTATCTTGAAGCTAAGTAGTCTAAGTAGAGTGAGGACATAAAGCAGTAACTAGAGAAATCCCTGACTGGGAGGAAGTTCTTTTCTTTAAGTTCACAGTTGTAATACATCCTGGTACTTCCTGGTCCTCCACAGTCACCAGAAACTCTATAGCCATTCCACATGACCTACTTCAAAATTCACGTTTGAGGCATGGGAGGACCCAATCCATAATCTCTTATTTTTAGATTTTATTCTCAGATTTTAGAAAGGACTCAACCTGCGGGGCATTTAAACATTTGAGGCCCTAGTTAGAATATAGACATGAGCAAATCTTGGTCTTCAAAGAATTGTATAGGTTAACATAATTTTTAATAATTCATGGAATAAATTCTGTTTATATAAACCAGTGGAATTTAGTGTGACTTAAGTCAACTGACCTACCCCCAAACTATTTATGGTCTTCCATACCAAGACATAACATGCAGTATTTGGTCAGGTCTGACATTTATTTTGAGAAATCATGGAGAACTGGGAAAGAGTGGAGAATTTTTTGTGGGGGAGGGAATGTAAAGAATGATCCTGGCTGTTACTATCTTGGTAAGTCTCATGTCAGCCTTAATAAAATAATGGACCAAATACTAAGAGGAAAAAATTGCATCTAGAAGATAAGCACCAAGCAGCAACAGGGTTAGAAAAACTCGCACCACAGTGGATTGCTTTTTTGGGGAGGCAGGTGAGGGGTTGTGCAAGTAGAATAACAGACAGTGGTTGAAGGGAACCTGACATAATTTGATTTTGGTGAAGCACTTAATTATGTTTGTTTAACAAATTTCTTACTTGCTAAATTAATTCATATTGGCTTGGATAGGGGCACTCTCACATGAAAATGGGCTGAGCTACAAACAAACAATGATACTTGACTTATACAAAGTTGGGGAAGTGTCTAACTGGGTGCTGTAAGGATTAGTGTTGGATCTGTACTTATTTAACATAATGATCTGGAAGAAAGTAAACAGCGTTTTAATTTTTCATATAGTAAACTGAGAGGTCAGAAATAATTCAGAAACTGAAATTAATATCTGCAGGACCACCAAAATGAGACTTTTTTAAAAAATACAAGGTAATACCCCAATCCCAAGTGTATGTGAAACAGATATTTAATGGCAAGGGAAAACCTGGAAAGCAGGAATGTTGAAAGAGAGCTATGAGTAATAGGAAGCAGAATATTAAAATATTATACACACAAACTACATTAAAAGAACATTTAGGTTGCAAAGTCAAGCACTAAAAAATTAGGAAATGCCAGAAGTCTATCCTATGCACTGAATGAGGCAGGAGTCCTATGGGGGGGGGGGGGGGAGAGTACATGATCATGTAATTAAAAGCTTTATCAGAGGGCTGAATTAAAGGTTGCACAGACAGGAAAAGCTAGAATGAAGGCTAACTTTTGAATGTTTAGCTCTGCAACCTTAGTGTGTTAACAATTTTGTGTGTCACTTTCTAAATGTTTTAGTATGACCAAAATGTATTTTTCTCTAGCCTTGTTCTCAAACAGCTGAACCATTTTTGCTGAAATTGGGGGGGCGGGGGAGAAAGTACCCTGAGGTAGACACCTGCCATGTAAAATTTCAGCTCAAATAGATAAGGTTTGGCAAAGTTTAGAGGCAACTTGAAATATAATAAGAAATGACCGGCAATGTGAATGATGTGCAGTATTACCAGCCTCCTCCTGTAATGAATTTGCAATGTAATATACTAACAAAAAAGACTAGTGCAGTCTTGGGCTGCATACATTGAGCTATTAAAGAAGCCTCTGTCTGTTCAACTCTGGTGACACTGCACCTGCAGTACTGTATTGGTTTTGGCCATCTCATAACCACAAAAATATATACAAACAGGATCAAGTCCAGAGAAGAGACACACAATGCTTAAGGGAATGAAGGGATTAATTTGAGAAGACTAAAAAGTAATTGTGAATAGCTTGACTATGTGATGACTAAGCCTGGAACATAACTGTCTACAAATATTTGGATGGTGTAAACATTAATGGAGGAAAGAAATATGGTATGGGGATTATATCTAGAAGTGATCATATGACATTGAGCTGAAGAATGAGGCTAAATATTGAGAAAATCCAATAGAAATTTATAAAGTACTGGAATAGTCTTCCAAAGAGCATAGTGGAATCCCCTCCTGTGCCAAATTTTAAAAACTGGACTGGGGAAGCCCTAGAAAACTTTGTAGGAAACAGATCTGCACTAGCAGTAAGGTGATGAGTTGACTTGATTGTTTCTTCCATCTCTGACTTCTGGTGCCGTACAGTACTTGAAGCCATGAATAATTCTAGAAGACAACTTTGCAAGGAGAAAGAGAACACCATGTAGTGTGTATTTTCACAATACAGTTGCTCAAAAAGGAGCCACTCTAAAATAATAAAAGGAAAAAAAGTCTCCTGGGTAGCCACTCCTTAACAAGTATTAATTTGGAGGCCCATTAATATAGCTGCAAATAAAGGAGAACCATGCCTTATTTTCTGTCAGCAATTATTGGAGAGAAAATTGAATCTTAGGTTGTTTCTCTTTCCATGTTAACATACTGAAGGCTGCCAGAATAGTGGAGGAAACAAAAAGGGGGCTCTTACTGGAGAAACGCTGAAATACATGTTTACTGTGGGATCCTGACCACTCCCCTAGTGCAAGACATTTGGGCTTCTTTCAAATACTACAAATAGCTCCTGCTTGTCCACAAGACTCCAAGTCTCTGCCACACCCCTTCTGCCTTCACTTCAGATTCTCTGCCACTAACAGAGAGAAGTAGTTAAGCACTCCAATGTTATCTACTACAATCTCTGCTTTTATAGTTTAATTTGGGGCAGCAGCCAGCAAATATCTCCCCTACTTTGGGGGGAGGGGAAGGGCAGAGGCAGAATTTTCAGGATTCGCTCCCTGAATGAGGCCACCAATGGAGCTCCTTCTCTCCCTTTGTTAACCCCTTGTCTGTCATGGCGGAACTGGATACGTGGAGAAGCAGAAGGTCAAGAGGTGATCCATCTGCAAGGATGCTGCCTTGGGACCTAAAGAATGGGAGTATGTCTGATTGCCTCCAGCCTGCCAAGACTTGCCCTATCAGAGAAGGAGTTCAGTCTGGATGGCTCGTTTGGGGGCCTTAGCATCCACCAACACCAGCCCAGGGCTCCCACAAAGATGTCTCTGCAAGCGGTCTGCCCTCTTAAGTGTTTGGGACTCTGCAGTATGGACCATACTTGGTGATAAACAGAATAAGTCCAAAACTCCTTTTTTACACACACACACACACACACGCTCCAGGGTCCTACTTCAGGTTTTTTTAAGTGAGTACTTTTATTTGTCAGGGAATCTGGTGTCCTGTGTGACCCATCTTATTCCAAAGAGGACACTTGGGGAAGCTTTCCCCTACACTTCCTCTCCAATTCTAATACTGAATGATGCAGACCACCAGAGCTCAAAACCTACACATCCTTACAGATTAACCTGAGCCAGAACACCAGCTGAGACACAATTTTGTAGATAACCATGAATGGCAAAAGTGTTCTAGATCCTAATCACCTTCCACAAGTTCTAACTTCTCCTCAGGAGCAAACAATCATAACCCCAAGCCAGAGAAGTAGGATAGATTCTTTCTTCCGTAAATATTTGGAATGGCAAAAAGGAAGGAAGAGGACATCAAGGTCAAGTGAGCAAAACAAGACAAACAGGCTAAAATCAAGGATAAATATCTCCTATTCAACGCTAAGGAGGAGTTTGCCACAAACTACAACAAATCAAATAAATGTTTATACTGTGTTCGTGTTGATGGAACCCTGGACTGGGGCAGGAGAGAGGGGCAGACATGGGGATGGACATAGAGCTATGACAGCTAATTTCATGGGCAGGTGTCAACTTTGGTTTAAGCCCTGGACAGTGGATTCAAAGTAAATCCTTTGTGCCTCAGAATTATCAGGTGGCATATGTTGAGAGAGAAGCTTGATGTGTTATACCCATTACTATGGACATACCAAAGCATTTTCTCCTTGCTTTTCAAAGTCTGGGAAGGAGCAGAAGTTCTTTTAATCCTTACCCATAGCAAAGGTAGCAGGGAAGGGATGACTCATGTTCTGGGTCTAGGTATTACCTCTGAAATGTCTGAGGGAAGCTAGTACAGACCAAACAGTAAGTACGCCTGGAGCCATCTTACCTCCATGCAGAAATAGGGTTAGGGCAAAATATCCTACTTCTCAGAGCATAGGTCCCAGTTGATTTTTGGAGAGAGGTATGGGTGATTGTGCTCTGTGGAGCATCAGGCTCTTCCACATACTGTCACTTAATTTTTCAGTCTCTAGAAGTCTGCATACAATCATCCTTTGAAGGTAATTTCTCACCACCTATAACTACGGGTGATTGAGCTCATTCTCTCGAGATGAAAGATGCTCAGAGACCTACTCAGTATCCATAGTAAGAGAAAGATCTTGTGGAATATCAGCCATCTTAGACCTTGAGAGACTAAACAGTTCCACTAAGAAGATAAAATTCAGGATGGATTCTGCTAGATTCCCTAACATAAGGAGGTCTTATGGAGACACTGCATCAACAGACTATCTGGAAAAGTCCCCAAGAAGTAGACTAGCTGATATCCAAGCAACTACATTATCCCTAGCTTGACTTATTAGTATCAAGCAGGAATGCAAAGACAAGGCTCTTCTGCACGAGGAAAGCAGGTCAAAGATTAATAGAAATGGACACTGGCTCATAGATGACTGAATAAAGTCTGTGGTTCCCCCTTCTGCTCCTAGGAAGAATGACTTTGATTACAATGTTGTGTTTTAAATTTGCCACCCCAAATTGGCCAAAGAAAAGTTGTTGCTGCTGTCTGTCCCTGTCCCAGGATGTGCTCTTGCTTCCCAATCCTAACTATGTAAGACTGAGTCTGGGCATTGAAATGATGAATTCCAAACCAATGGGTTAATTCTCTAAAGTAACAGAAGCTGTGTCAGCCTCCTGAATACCTTCCACCTTCTTGAGCTACTAAAGAATTTGGACACAGTTCCATTGGTGTCAAAATTGAAAGGTCATCAACAAGAAGCCAGGTGTTCAGCTCTTCTGAATTTCTTATGCGATGGCCTAGATTTTGAACCTAAGACTTTCGTGAAAAGATGAGACTCTGGAAAGTGTGTGACAAATGAAATCTTACCTAAATCTGTAGTAGATTACCTGATGGTATTGAAAATCCCTAGGCCTAACTTGGTATGGATAGTTGCTCACAACCAAGGTTAACTCACCTTTTCATACCTCATGAGAAAACTGTTCTTCTTCTTGTTTAATGCCTGAACACCTGAAAGAAAATGTATGATAAATCTGAGAAGAGCAATTAAAACAGACTTCAGTAGAATAGATCAATGCAGTAAAACTTCATCTTTTTTAGTTTCCACAATAAATGCCTAGGCTTGAAAGCATCCAAATCCTCCATGGCTTGGTGGGTCAAATTCTATATCCCTGAAGTGTATTCAGACACACACTAACTTCAGAAAGTACTGTAGCCCATTCAACTTCTTCCTTGGTAGGAAAAAGATCTGTCTCCTGGTTACCTATCAAAATTGTTAATAACAGTGTGGGCTTGACTTCTATTGCTTTGCAGAAGCATCCTTTGTCAGGGGGGTGCTTTAAGCATTGGCATCAAAACCATATAATATTGATTCTAGGGAAGGGGCAGTACTTTTATCTCGTCCTTATTGCTTATTTTATTTCAGATTACACTCTAATTGGAGAGGTCTAACTCCTAGAATGGAAAATCTGGGGCTGACTTTTTCCCCTCCCTTCTCCTTTCATGCCACCTGAGAAGTTCTTTGGGCATTTTTACGATGGTCTCTGCAGGTTCCCTCTCTATATAACACCTGAATAAGAGATTTAACATGCACTGTACCATGTAGCTTTGGAAGTGCTCATCTGGTACAAGGCTACAAAGATGTGGCCAAGGTCCATGCTACATGAATAAATTTGCACAAGCACTGATCGTTACAAACCAAATAACTTGAAAAAGGTGGAGAGGGCAGTCCCAGATAGAGAATCTTGTATAGCAAATCTTCCTCTTAACTAAATCTTTCCTCACAATTTTGATACAATAACCCATAACAACAATAATTAACTATAATAAAAACCCTTCAAAAGCAAAACAGACTTTTTGGTATGACCAAATTAGAAATATTTATCTTTACAATTTGGCAAGCAGACACATTTCAGTGACAGATGATATAGGTACTCCTACACAATTTCCCCCCTCCTACCCCCAAAATCTAAGAAAGTGAACAAAAAAGTCTTCATTAATAACTAATTAGTTCCTCCCTCCCCAGTTTGGAAAAAATCTTATTTAAACCGAGTGATTTCCAACACTGCTTGCTTGTAATAAGTCCAACAAAACAAAGAGCTCAGGTATTTTTCCTCATTTACTGTAGTAAAGAGGATTGTTTGATGTTACAAGTAGAAAGGATCCCACTTCTGAATGTGTTTAATCTTTCTCTACAGGTATAGAATGTCAAGCTAACCAGGCATCGGCTACCTCTGAAGAGTGTACTGTCGCATGGGGTGTCTGCAATGTAAGGCAAACTGCTTTCAGTAACCAGCTATTATGAAAAAATTAGGTTCCCTCTTTTCTGTTGCTCAAAATCAGAATAAAGTCAGCTAATCCATTAAGATGGTCTCATAGTAATTTACTAGGAAAGAATTTTCAAACCCTGGATGCTCACTGTGACGTAGAGAGATGAAGGGAAGAAGAAAATGGAAAAATGAGGGTTGGGAATGTGTACAAGAAGACAGAAAAGGAAGGGGTAAAGGATAGAAATACCTCTGTACCTTGTTGCTTGGCAATATTGTAGGAATTTAATTTTGAGATGTGAATATCTCTGAATATTCAAGGGACAGGCTCATAGCTGGGAGTTGTTCCATCCTCAGAAAACAAAGTGGTGTTGGATGCCAACACATCGATTTCTCTTGATGTGCAAGCCTATGTGAAGGGTCAATTTTTGTTGACCAGAGGGTTTGTTTCTGTATTTAAAAATTGTTTGATCCAGTTAATTTCCAATTTTCCCATTTTGCTGAGGCATCACTGATCTTCAGACAGGGTACCAGCCATGTCTCTAGACTCAAGCATGCAAATCAGCATTTCCCCACCACCTCGTGTCCTGGCAAGGGCATACTGTGTATGTATGTATGCAAGGCATGCATTGCATGCCCGAGGACTGGTTTTACCTGCAGAACGGTTCTGTGCAGCTTCTGAACACGCATGAAGGATGCATTTATTTTTTTTAGAACAAAATGGCATCCTGCACACAGTGTGATCACATGTACACTGTATGTGTGAGGTCACAACACATGCAGGATGCCATTTTGCCTGGAGGTTTGGCATTGTTTGCTTGACTAAGTGTCATGGCATGCCACTGTGTCCAGAGTAACAGTTAAAGGATTGCATGAAGAAACTACTCTTGCCAGACTTGGACCTGGCTACATTACAAAAACTATTATGTGGTGGAGCCGTGTTACAACAAAATAGTGCCTCAATAAGGCTAAAAACAAAGTTCTATCTGCCTACAGAAGCAAGATAAAATCATGGCTTTTAGTGTTGTTTTACTTAAGTGTTGGAACTGGGATTCCCAACATGAGCCTTTAATGGGACTGATCAGTGGGACCCTAATTTTTAAGGAGCTAAAGGAGGACAGCATCTGCAGCAAATATGTAATAGAGCTTTCTATCTGGCCTCCCCAAGTCACTTGTATTCAAACCTCATTTGGTTCAGAGTACTTGCAGAATGCTTCCTTCAGCCTGTACCTTCATCTCCATCATTCCTGCCCTTCAGGATGTTCTCTGGTTCTTCAAATATTTGTCCACTATGAAATTCCTCCTCTTGGCTCCATAGACATGTCTCTATCGCCCTCTACTCTGCTAGTACTAACAGCTGCTGAACCCTGCTCTCCCTCCTTTGTCAGAAATCAATGGTTTGCCTTAGCATCAGCTGTGAAACAGCCTCTTCGCTACTACTTCATTGATATTTCCCTTCCTTTTCTTAACCGATCAAAGCCATCCTCTTCCTTGCCATTTATCAGTGAGCTCAGTCAGCTCTCCACATCTCCTTGTTTACAAACACTCAGTGTACCCTTTTTTATAATGACACTTTCATTGCTTTAATTTCTCTGTATTAAGAGATTCATGAACAGCACCTTATGAAACTATGTAACTTGTACCTTCTCTTTCAGCATGCTTTCCACTTCCACTGCATCTCTCGTTGGCTTAAGACTCGCCAGGTGTGTCCATTGGACAACAGAGAATGGGAGTTCCAAAAGTAGGTATCCTGTGCCTTTCCCAACATGGAACATGCTATTGCCCATCCATTGGCTCTTGTGATGAGTGCTAGGCAATGTTAATCTCTGCTAGATCTTGCTGATAGAGCACCCAGGTATCTTTCTCATTTCTGGGTTTGGCCACATATTCTGTTCCTACTGGGAGGAGTTTTCTGTGTCATTGTACAGCAATCTTTGCTAACTGAGTGGATGGGCTCTGAAGGATGTCCAGATAGTCCTGGTGTAAGTGAGAGCAGTTATAAACTGGAGCTCTACATTGACATTTTCTCTAGAGAGCTTAGAGAAGTGAAATTCACTGATAGCAGAGCCCCACGAGTGACTTGGGTTCAGAAACTAACTTGGGTTAAATCCATTGCTCCAAAACCTGAGTGTTGTGTTTATGTCAAGATGCCAAAAATTGCATCAGGTCACTCTGACCTTGCATTGTTGAGATTTGTTTTAAAACCCTATCAAGGTTACAGATGAATAAAACTAACTTAGCTGTCTTGGCTTGTTAGATGTTTGCTTGCAGTGCAGAACCACCAAGCAAATGAGCCAGACTGATGGACTTGCCTAAAGACCCATCATTAGAATAGCTAGAGAAGCTGTTGATTAGTATTGGGGGGCACTGACCTATTTATATGGGGGTACAGATGTGTAATACTAGGGAGTATTGAAGGTTGGGTTTGAGATGCAGTTAACTGAAAATTGTATCAAGAAGCTTACCTAGCACCCGCCCCACTCTGTGCCTAGTTTAACTGAATCATTTATCCATTAACCACTTACTTTGCTAGGTACAGATTCACCCAGATTTTTTTTAAAAGCATTCTCTTTAAACTGTCCTGACTTCTAAAGCAGGAGTGTTAAAATTTCTCAGTCCCATATTTGGGCATTAATTGGCACTCAGTTGTGTAAATGGCTGCTTCTGTGACAACTTCAGCACCAAAGTGCAGGATTTGAATATCTTAAGGCAGCCATAATTGAAAACTGGACTCATGGGGCAGCTATTCTGTTTGGCTAGTGACCAAGATGCCTAGTTACCAGTATGAGACATGAACTGGGTTACATTTTACACATGCCTAGTAATGTATAAGGGGTAATAACATGCTCCAGCCTCTCTCTACCAAGGACAGACCTGAGAAGTGGAGTTCAGGCAAGAGATTAGGACGATAGGGTCACAAGTCCATGAAATGATGAGCTATTTAGTATCCCCCAATTAATCACTAATGTCTGGGAGAATTAAGGAAAAAGTTAAATAGGTACCTTTGCTTTTTGCTATTTCTACTGAGGTTGAAATATGTATTTGTATGTTGCATGTTAATTGGATTAAATATTATCATGCAAGTAAAGCTGGTGCCAAAAAATCAACATTGGTATTCAGTATAAAAATAACAAGCATGGTAACAACAAATATTTGTATTTTCAGGTATGGGCACTAAAGAAAGATGGTCGCCAAGTTTACCCGTCTGTCACCAACATACTTGGCTCCTCTTGTTAGTGGGTGTGTTTTAGGAATTATGTAAATCAGTTGTGTCTTGTTTTTTTGCTTTAATCTTAATGCTACCATATTGTATACTCTTAAATAAAATATTGTTGGAACAGCCCATTTAACTTTGTCTTGTATTCATGAATTAAATGATTGTGAACAGGGTGGTATCCTCTTCAAAGGGAATCCAACTGGGCTTTTATTAGTCAATTTAGTGTTAGTGACAGTTCTGGGGACTACCATCCTGTGTTTCACAAGACGGAACTTCCTATACAGCCTGCCTTGTCAATATGCCTGATTTCTCACCAAGTAATTTAAAATCACATCTTTGCACTTACTAAATTCTATGGGAGCAGGACTTGGCCCTTAATTCTGGGCCAGCAGAGGGTTTTTAGTTGTGCTGACAGTATTTTTGATATGGACGCTTTTCTGCTAGAAGGCAGACTGTGAGATCAGTTGATCATTTCATACAAATTCCCTATTGTCATCAGATGGAAATTACTTTCCATTGCTTCTGATATGAAACTCAAGTAGAACAGATTTACAAGGCAAAAACCTCGGTAACAATTACCAGTTCCTTGAACCCGTTAAGCTTGGGGGTGTTGAGCTGAGTGCAGGTTCTCAAATGTTGCTACTCATAAAACACTTCTAAATACAAGGTACAAATAAGATTCCTGCCTCAAGTAGTTCGCATTCAAAATTGTTTTCAAAGCCACAAATGGGGCAGTGAATGAGCAGATTAAAACTGGATGACCTTCACTTCTAGATCCCCAGTTCAAATCAAGCCTGGAGTTATATGACCCAAAGTCATTACCATCAATCACTACGTAGTGGTCTATATTAAACTTGGTCTGTCTAGTTCCCAGTTGACAACCATTCATATAATAAAACCATCATAATGTGGCATCTGTATTAACAGTCTCAGCAGAATGGTCATGAGAGTCCTTGGCCTTAGAGATAAAATCTTATCACAAAATATGGTCCTACCTCATTAGCGTTCAGGCATGTTGTGGTACTTTAGGAAAATTAACATTGCTGTTGCTTGCTATACTAGATCTATAAATGAATTACTTTGGTTTCCACGGCTGTCAGTTTCATACCTTTCCCAAAGTACTAAATTCCCACTAAATCTCTTATTTTAAATTGACGTTTTTTTAGTCTCTCAATGCTGCTTTTAAAAAAAAAAAAAAAAAAATCCAGTGCCGATCATTGGCTTCTCTCTGATTTCTCATTCTAGTGTAGTAAAATTAAACTATTGAGTCTCTGTTAACAAGTAGCTTTGGCATGAGGTGTTTAATCATTAGAAGTAACCATGTGCACAGTAGATCTATTCCAGTTGTGCTACCTTGGGATCTCTACACATGCTCTCTGGCCAGTTGTTGAGGGTGGTTAAGCTTGGTAAATAATGTGCTGCTGAGTGCTAAAGCAGTGGTTCTCAGCTAGGGGTATATCAACTCATCTAGATATTTGCCTAGTTTTACAACAGGCTACATAAAAAGAACTTGTGAAGTTCATACAAACTAAAATTTCATACAGACAATGACTTGTTTATACTGCTCTATAGAGTATACACTGAAATGCAAATACAATATTTATATTCCAATTGATTTATTTTATTATATGGTAAAAATGAGAGCAATTTTTCAGTAAGTGTGTTGACACTTTTGTATTTTTGTTTGATTTTATAAGCAAGTCGTTTTTAAGTGAGGTGAAACTTGGGGTATACAAGACAAATCAGACTCCTGAAAGGGGTACAGTAGTTTGGAAAGATTGAGAGCCACTGCACTAGAGCCCTGTAGTGCTAACGAGCAGAAGGTTGCAAATGCAGATCCTAGCAGTGACACGTTTTTTCAGTGTCCAAGGACTTTTTTTGAATCAGAGCTGAGTGCAGATGTGTAACAGAGTGGCGGAATTGTTTGTCAGCAGGTGATACCTTTCAAAGGAAGAGGTTACTTACTGCTGACCTACTGGGGCAGGTATGGCACACTAGATTGATTCAACTCTGGAGGAAAGGAAGAGAGCGGGAGTTAAGGTCTGACACAGAGGGTCCAAGAGAAGGAACCCTAAGAGAAGCCGCATTACAGAATTCAAAAAATACTGTTGGAAATATCTTTTTTTTTTTTCTGTTAATTGGATTGCAGTTTTTGACTTTGAGAGGGTAGATTTTTATTTGCTCCTGTGTAATGACTCATTTGAGAGCAGTTATTCTCATCAGCACCATACCCCACCCCCCAGATAGAGCAATGATCTAGGACCAGTTCAAACTACTAGCAACAGGGAGGTTTCACACCAGGGACATTGTGGTAGGATAGCAGAAATCGCATTATGGGCCCTACCCAAGTCTCCATGATCCCTGTGGATTAGTTCTCTGGTCCCTCTATTATACTGTTCTTCACTTGCATCTTGGGGAGTAAGAAGTTTCTTCCCTCGTCTCCCCTTCAAGGTTGATTAATTTTAACCTTGAAGAGAAGAGAATGAGTCTCTCATTTCAGTAGCTGAAAGAAGGCTAGCTATCATTGTTCTTGGATTAACAGATAATTGTTGTTGACCAACCCATATTGGGCAAGCCTGCCAATTCCAGCAGTTGCTGCTACAATAGCTGCATTTCCTTCTCCTAAAAAGGTGTGTTTTGCCACCTTGACTGTGTGTGTGTGTGTGTGTGTGTGTGTGTGTGTGTGTTAGTGCAGAATCCTTCACTGGTTGAGGTTGCTATGAGCCTCCTGCATTGAAATAATTAACAATTGCTTAATTATGTAATTGAACACATACATGGCTCTCTACCAACCATTAACTAACCAGTCTCTTCTCCCTGCACTACCCATGAGGCCCCATGTTGTTCATACATTACAGATGGTGAAATTGAGGCATCGTTGACTGTCAGAAGAATTGAGTTTGTGGGATTTCAAGAGTTGGATCTGTGAAGGATCCTGACCAGGTGGAGAAGCTCTGTTTTGTTTTAAAAGCCAGAGAATGGAAAACTTGAAAGCAATTTTACAGACAGATTGAAGTTAATAGACTTTAAAAAAACAAAAAAAAACCCTTTGAAGTACATAAGTTACAGTCAAAGCCCATTTGTGGAATAAATGACTTAAGTGAATACAAGGTGGGATTGGGGCTGGATGCTGGCATGAAGATAAAGGGAAAACAGGAAGGACCTTGGGAGCAGGAGAGGAACCAAATATATGAAGTACATGGCTGTTCTTAACAGGCCAGCTTATCAGAGGGCCAAGGCTCCCAATTACCTGGGAGCCTGGCTGAAAGGCATTCCTTAAGAGACAATGGTGAGTGTATCTAAGCTTCCTTGCTGGCACTGCACTAATTGGGGGAAGCATTTAGTGGTGGTCACTATCAAGGTCCTGACATGTAGACACTTGTATAGAAGACTACACAAGGTGAATGGAGTTTCCAGGGCGCCGAGTCACTAAGGTATTTAGACTCCTAACTTTGATTGAAATCAGCTAGGAACCTAAATACCTTTGTGGATCTGGGCCTAAGTGAATATCTCCTTTAATTCTTTGGACATAGTTTGAGCGCTTCAGCAGGGACCTTGGAAACTCTACATTCCACCCCATCGGCCTTAGTCACCAGCATTCTTCTGATCTAGGTGGAGCAGGTGGCTGTCCATCTCATGATTCTTGCTCCTATGTCCCCTTCCAGTATCTGCTGTTCTACCTGCCAGCCAGCTAGCCAGCCAATAGGAAGAAGGATTGCCTCAAACATCCATAAATCATGTTCTTCCATGGTGCTCCTACAAGAGACCAGCAAAGGATGATGACAGCACTGACAGGCTTGTCTGTAAGCATGTGGATCCTCCAGTAGCCTCCTTAGGACCTAAAAATCTCCCTGCAGCAATCTATACCAAGGGTGGTCCAGAATTGTTCTCCTATCAGGTTTCTCTCAATTCTGTTGTCTCTTGCAAGGTGATGGAGATGCGCCTCCACCTAGGTGAGGATGCTGATGCACCAAATCCCCTCTCCACTTTAGGCACATGGGAATAGGGTTGAAGAGACTTTGTTCAGGCAATTTACCAATACAAAGGTAGAATTATTAACATCCATGGAAACATTCAAGAGTCTATAGCTTCCCTGCAGGGAGACTAAACAAATCAAAGTAAACGTGAACCAATCAGTCAACTGAGCTATAAGGCACTTGTTGGCTTTGCTTCAGGAGGTTTCATCTTCCATGCTTACTTTGGTATTGGCTCCCATTTTGCAGATAGCTACCAACAGGAAATGTCATGCAATAGCCTCCTTATCCCCTTTCAGTCTTGATTCCACCATCCTGAGACTGAAGATCCAGAGATGCAAATGTATTCTATGGGTACTCTTGATCTACTTCCCCATGACACCCTTCTCTTCTTCCAAGAGCATCCTTTAAGCATCTCTGCCCTTGGCTCCTACTCTCTCCCTGATTTACCCACATGGCATATGCCATCCAGTTTATCTCTGGGAAACATGGGCAGTGTTGAAACCTCAAGTGGAATGTATACTTGCAGAAGATACAGCAAGTCCTCAGACAATGGCATTATTGTAGCATCTCATAAACAACAGCAAAAACATTTATTGTGAGCTCTTTTTCAGCCTTTACTCTTTCTCAGTTGTGTAGCTGATGATGTATTTTTGTGTTTGTATGTGTAACTGAGAGTGCGGTTGGCAGCCTTTTGTGTCCCTGGGGTTGGGCCCATTGGTTGATGACTCTTCTCCCCAAGGATGAAAACCACCTGCTGGGAACTTGAACACACTCCCTCTGTCTCTCCCCTCAGTAGCTCTATCTCCTTGTGCTGCTCTGAAAAATTGTAATGTGTTTGGTTGTCTTTTAATAAGTGTGTTATGGTGTCTTTCGGAGTGCTGCATCTTTGTGAGAGGTGTTAAGTTAGTTCTTCGTGAAGCACAGATAGAGCGGAAGTCCCTATTTGTGTGTGATCACTGTTAGAGCTTTTGAAAATGCCACATGAGCGCCCATGTGGGAGTGAGGAACAAAGAGGAAGGACAGAGGTGTGGGAAAGGGCATGGACACTCAGGGACCCTGGTGATCACTTTCTGAAAATGCTACATGTACCCAGAAGAGTCAACAATCCTTTTTATACACCCAAACAATCTCTTTTGTCTGCACAGTCTTTTGAAAATGTTATCCTTAGCTTCTGTCTCAGCTGTCTCATTTATACAAGGGGGAAAATAATACATACAATCTCATGGGGGTGCTGTTAGAATTAGCCAATATATTTATAGTGCTTTGAAGATGAAAAGTTCAATATAAATATTTATTTATGGGGTAAATATAAGTGCTTTTTGTAAGTTTTTCGTTTTTTTTAAAATCAGTGCCTAATGAAAATGGCTTAAGAAGATAAGACCGCTGAACTGTGAAATTCCTGTGGTGAGTCATAAAGAGATCAAACATAATCTTTCTATAACTTCCTGTTCTCCAGATTTCCATCCTGCCCAGCCACTTCCTGTCCCACTGACCTGATTCCAAGCCCTGTTTGGCAACATTCAGCATCTTTTGGGCAGATTGCATGTGATTTCACCTGCTCTCCAGAAGTCAGGAAGATTTTTTTTTAAACATATGTATTCATTTTTTTGGTGAATCATGCAATACAAGAGAGATTTATGCCGGATCTAAACTTTATGCTCTTCCTTGAACAATTTGTACCTTTTGAGATTTAAAATTAATCTCTACAAGAAAAACAAAATGCAAGTAGCCACCATGTCACATTTGCTGCCCTGTACTCTGTCTCATACAATGTTAGAAACAAATTGCAGGAATATTTGGCACCACAGAAAATAGCTAAAATATCTATGATCTATATAAATCAATGCTAGCGGCTACATGGTATAACTGGAATTTTGTTTAATGTTTTCTGGGATTATCCACTCATAGTAATTCTGCATAAAGATATTAGTGATGCAAAAATATTATGTGTATTGCTGTTCTGTTCATTCCATATTGGGCAGGTGTGTCTACCATTTGCAAAAATATTTTGTGGTCTCAATCCTCCATTGTTCTTGGATTCTTAGGCAGCAGTGGGATCCTGAAGTGTTTTCCATCTATGGTTGGCTTAAGAAATTGCAATCTTTCTTCCTTAGAGTTGGATTAAGGCATAGGCATTATAGGGCAGTGCCAAGGCCCCCAGCTCCTGAAAGCATCTAATGAATTCAGAATCTTAATTCTTTTTTTTTAAAGAAATTAAAATGTCAGTCCTTATGGTTGTGAAGAAAAGCTTGAAAACACAACCGAAGTGTAAGTAACGTAGAGATGTCTGCATGAGCCTACAGCTAGCCTGAAACAATAGCTAGGAGAGGTATGAGCTGTTCCATGCATCTCAAAGGAGACTGAATGTTAACTACAAAATCCACTGCTCTATGGGCCTCCTGCAAACATTGTGCCAGCAGAGGACCTCATGTGGCCGGAGAAGCTCAGTAAGGAAACCTGTCTTGCCCATCAAGCAGATAACGCCTAGCTGTTGGGGTAAGAACACAAGCAGATGTTCTTCTCCCCCTGTTCCTTCATACAGACCTTGACACAATTATCAAAATCTTTTTCATCTCCAGTCTGGTCTACTGCAAAGCATATTATGTAAGACTTCCCTTAAAGACCATCTGGAAGCTATAGCTGAATCCAGAATGCAACTCTCTGCCTGCTTAAGGGGGTAAGTCCCAGGAAGCATATAACAAAAGGGCTGGATTCTGAGTGCTAGTTCACGAGAACATAAATCTTGAGGTTGCCCCAAAAACTCATGAGAGGTGTCAGGTGGTTGTTTTTTTTTTTTTTTTAAATAACAAACTACAAAACATGAACTGATCTTCTAACTCCCCTCTGTTCCTCTGCCAATGTGTGTGTGTGGTAATTTCAGGGTGATAAGTCAATCTTTAATGCACACAAATGCACATCTCTCCCTGTCTGCTCAGGTGGAGACTCCAGTTATCCTCTCCTCACCCCTAAGACTGGGAAACTGCCATCCATTTCTTATTGCTCTCTGGGCCCAGAAGCAACTTTTCTCTTCCTGGGAGCCAGTGGCATCACTTCCCCAACTCCCTAGCTCTGGGCCTTCTCATCTGCCTGTGCCCCAGCAGCACCACTTCCCCGACTCCTTCCTCCCCTGCCTCCTGTTGCCCCAGGGCCCATTCACTCTAACAACTCCAACTTGCAGCTTCAGGTGCCTAAGTTCCTTTAAAAATATGGTCCTGGGTGTTCTCAGTAGAGGGCTCTTGCTGTGGAATTCACTTCCTCTAATTGGATGTCAGAGCCTGGGTTCTTCAGCTTTCAGGGCCCAGTGAAGGAGCAGTCATTCAAATGGCAATTACTATTGAAATGTGGGGTGCTCATTTTGACAGAACCATGTAATCAGAAAGCCATGGCTCTGTTGATTCATTGAGTTACCCAGGTGGGATCTGTCTGGTATTAATGTTCTGGCACCCAGGTGCTAGAATGGAAGGTGATTCAGATATTTCTCAAATGAACTAACCCATTTTGGACACCGCTTACATTTTCTTTGCTCCCTTTTCTTGCCTTTTTTTTGATCAAGTGAAAGTAATGAATATGCTGTGGTGAGATGTATTTTGCCTATCATTTCCTCGTGAGTGACACAGTGGAGTTGGATCGTGAGGCAGTTGGGGGCTGGACCACATGTGAATGTGACATGGTGCCCCACGCAGGGTTAGCTAGTTGAAGAATGAGGAGTGATAAACACAGTGAGCTAGATTCTGTGTTACAACTTTTAGGAAGCAATGCACAGAAGATGCAGCCGAGAAAGGGGATAAAGATGGCTTTAAACCTTCTATGTGCCTCCTGGATTCTGCCTGCCCTGGGAGTTGATGGACTCCTAGCGTAAGTTGGAACAGCCCTGGGGACTGCTGTAATTTATGGCATCCTCCCCACTACTGCATATGGGCTGATCTGCAACCTAAAATAGCTCTAGTGCAAAGTACTCTGGGTACTCTTCCTCCATGCCTGGGAGGCCCACTCTCACCCTTGGCAGGCCTTTATTCTGGGGGCAGCAGAGAAAGGGCTAACATAGGACCACCTTTTCCCTGGAGCTGCTGCAGCTCCTTTACAGCCCTTATATATGCTGGAGTAGGGGCCAGAATCTGACCCGGTGACTCCATCCGTCATAGAGTGGAAAATGAGACACTGCATGAGGTGACTGTACAGTAAGGGGTTTTTTAGACTACAGTGATTTACTAAATTACCCTTTTTAACATCTGCAAAACCTTGCAACAAGTTTGGTGACTTCTCAGTTTAGTTCAGGGATGGCCAAACCGTGGCACATGAGCCGCATGTGGTTCTTTTATAGTTAAAGTGCAATTCTTGGAGTCCTCCCCCAGCATTTTCTGCCTACCAGCCTGTTTCGGGGGGGCTCAGGGATTCTGTCCTGCAGTGGAGTGGTGGTACTAGAAGTTTCTGGCCAGCAGGCAGGGCCAAGGGGGTCTTGTGGCTTCAACTCCGCAGGAAGTGCCTGCCGGGCCTTGAAGCTTCAGCGGGAGATGGGCTGAAGCCTTGTGCCCTGGCAGGCATGCCCCGTGGGGCTGAAGCCCCTTGACCCCGCAGAGCAAAAGCCCGTGAGCCCTGGCAGGTTTGCCCCAAACTTCTGAAGATTGTGTGCAGCTTGGAGGGTCAGGAAGTTTCTCCCCATCCCCTCCCAGGGGGAATTAATGGTAAAAGTGTATCTACGTAACTAAACTACAGCATAATCTTGCATTTTTGGAAACTGTTGCTCTGAAAAGGCTCCAGCCTGGAACAGCATTATGTACTGAAGGCTGGGATTAAAGGGCCCAGACAGAATTGCATGGAGATACCCCTTACATTTCATTTTCAGGGGAACACTGCAGGGCTTGACGGAATTAACAACACAGAGCAACACTGTTTTTCCTCTAGTGCTGTTCAAACAGCAAACAGAATAGAATGTTTTGAGTTGTGTTCTTTTTAGGGGCAGGCATGGAATATTGGACTCAGAAGGTTTCATGGTAGCTGGAAGTGGGCAGTTCAGGGAGAGCAGAAGACGACTGAAGTGTAATGAGAACAGCAGGACCCCGTTCAGGAGGAGAGAGGCAGGGACCTCCAGGGAGAGCAAATTAGGAGGAAGATGGCTAAAATGTCTGAGAGAACAGCAGTCTAAGAGGAAGAAATGTGAAATGAATCACTTGTCTCTAGCCAGCCCTATTAGTCTCTCACTTTTGTGAGCATCCTGGTCATACACACATACTTTGGTCCTATCTACAACCACGAAAACTGCCATCTTGAATGGCTCGTTTACAATGTGCTTGTCTGTCAACATGGCTAAAAGGCCGCTCTGTAGTAGCGGAGATGAAGCATAACAACATTGAATTTGAGTCCTTAATGATATCAAAGGTTTTGATAATTGTGTCAAGGTCTGTATGAAGGAACAGGGGGAGTAGAACATCTGCTTGTGTTCTTAATATGTGACCATGTCTGGTTGGTTTTGTAGCGGCAGATGGGCTCTTTTTAACAAAGAAAAAGAAAACAATCAATTGTTCAGTAATTAATTTGGCCCTGGCACTAAGTGGTGCCCTTTCAATGCCTTAAATGGAAAATAAGTATCAACAAGTATTTCCAGACTCCCTCCCCCCCTTTTTTTTTTAACTGGTTCAACCATAGTAGTGAGGATGCTAGCAGTGCTGGCCACTATACACTCAGCTCTGTCACGCGATCAAGGAAAATTGAGATGATTAATAATTCCAACATAAAACGATGGATTGTAGAGCTGCTTGACCAAGAGATGTTATGACGTGCAGTGGCAAATTCACACACACTGTCTCTATACTTCAACTGCTTTAACAGTTTCAAAGGTGTCAAAAATCAATCTTTGTCACAATGAGAGATCTCTAGTCTTATTTGGATAAATGTCCCTTGCAAAACTTTTGTAAAAGTGGGCAGCTATGCACAGATTCCCAGTACTTCTGCAGCCAGGGGCTGGATTGGGGGTAGCCTGAAAAGCACCCAGATGCCCTTTGCTTAGGAATGTGATCATGGTGGAAAGCAGTCAGTTTTGCTGGGGATGCCCTGAGTGAATTTTTGTTGCTGAATGAAGCTGTCTTTTGGGAGGAACAGTCATTTAAGTTCTTTGTACCAAAAGCTGGGATTTCTCCTGATGCTAGTAACTTTGTCACTAATGCCTACAGTCAGCTGAAATGTGTGGAATAGGCTTTGCTTTTCAGTGACACCTGTGTCCGCCCCAAATGTTTCTGGGTAGTTTGTAAGTTTCAGGAACAGCTGCCTTGCCCCCAAGAAAATCAGGACTGTAGTACAAAAATTGGGGAGAGGTAATCCATCACTAGATGTCTGCATGTACAGTGCTGCAGGGGCACAGCTGTACTGATACAGCTGTGCCACCGCAGCATCTACTGAAGATGCCCTATGCTGACTGGAGAGCCATCTCCTGTCGGCATTAAAAAAACCACCCCTGCAAGCAACATAAGCTCTCCCACCAACATAGCGCTGTGCACATTTAGCACTTATCAGTGTAACTCATGTTGTTTAGAGGCGTGGAATGCTCACACACCTGAGCGACATAAGTTTTGCCGACATAGGTGGTAGTGTAGACATAGCCTTAGGGTTTTCTCATCAGGACAAGCCCAGTGGTACACAGAGGCCTCTGGAATCATCAGACCAAGAGAGATACTTTGCACTGTCTTTGAGAATGTGAAAACTACCCTCACTTGAAATGCTTTTTCCAGTGATGGCCCTTGAGACCTGGAGGACTTTTATAGTTAAAATTTCTCACAAATGTGCTGGGCCAATCCTGTCTCTGATAGGTGCCTAGTTAGTACTGTCACATTTATGTCTGTAACATCAAGTAACTTGCAGGCAGCGTTTTCTGTCACTTTAATGTAGCAATGAAGAAAATCTAGGGTATGTCATTTCAGGAACAATTTTTCTCAGGTAGTCACTGGCCTTAGTGTGAGGTGTGCTATAATCTCCCAGAAATGTTTGACAATTCCTTGTTTTATTGCTGAAATGTACAATCTCTTTTCCTGTCAAATTCCAAAGGCACATGAGGTGAAACAGATGCAATTTTGGTTTGTTACTATTTCCAGGTGAGTTTTCTTCTGTACATGCACAGACTAAAGGGCTAGCTTCCACTGAATATTTCTCCATTGGTATAAAGAACCAACAGCTTGTTTTATTAGAGGAGCAGGTCTTGGCAGCCACTAATATGCAATTAACCAGTTCCCTCTGAGAGTGTAATTGGAGCTTCAAGGAAAGAGCTGGATTGGCTGAGACTGAAATCACCAGTGAGCCAATTGTCTGGGAGTGAAATTGCTTGTAAATGGATTGGCAGTGATGAAAAGTGGTAAATTGCACTACCCTCTTGTTTCTTCCTGCCTTTCAGAAAAAGCCACTGGGAAACAGAAGCACATCTGCTTCCCCCTAATAATCCATGTAAGCATGATATGTCTCTCACTGCATACACATGCAGCACTGGGAGGGAAGTGTGTGAACAAGGTGAGTTTACCAGACTTTGCATAGAAAAAGAATGATGAAGGTTGACTGAACAGAGCTTTCTGATTCACTGGGTGTTGACTGCAACTTCCCGCATATACACACACCCTTCGTGATTACATAAAGAAAGGAGTGTCCATTTTCTTAAAGGAACACTCTCAAATAGCTTCCCTACATGTTGATTTTGCAAATAAAAGGAAAGGGTTTGACAAAGCCTGGTATTAATAGGTTTGTTTCTTCTAGGATGTACTTTTAAATGTTTATAGTTTTCTGTAAAAAATCCACTACACTTTAGAAGACCCAAATCCAGAGTACGGTGCTAGTGACTGTAAATGCAAATATTTAGAAACAGAAAATGAAACGAATTAGATGTAATTGTCAAAGTTCAGTGAAGCCCAAAAAATAAACACAGTGTAAATTAAGGGTAAAAAGTCAATTAGATTTTTTTAAAAAAAGAAAGGATTTTTTGTTTTTAATCTGCAGTGTTAATGTAGTTCAGGTTTCAGAGTAGCAGCCATGTTAGTCTGTATTCACAAAAAGAAAAGGAGTACTTGTGGCACCTTAAAGACTAACAAATTTGTTTGAGCATAAGCTTTCGTGAGCTACAGCTCACTTCATCGGCTACACACTGTAAGGAGAGTGATCACTTAAGATGAGCCATCACCAGCGGGGGTGGGGGGAAGAAGGAGGAAAACCTTTCATGGTGACAAGCAAGGTGGGCCATTTCCAGCAGTTAACAAGAACATCTGAGGAACAGTGGGGGGTGGGGTGGGGGGGAGAAATAACATGGGGAAATTAGTTTTACTTTGGAAAACCTTTAATGGTGACAAGCAAAGTGGGCCATTTCCAGCAGTTAACAAGCACGTCTGAGGACCAGTGGAGGGTGGGGGGGAGAAATAACACGGGGAAATAGTTTTACTTTGTGTAATGACTCATCCATTCCCAGTCTCTATTCAAGCCTAAGTTAATTGTATCCAGTTTGCAAATTAATTTCAATTCAGCAGTCTCTCACTGGAGTCTGTTTTTGAAGTTTTTTTGTTGAAGGATAGCCACTCTCGGGTCTGTAATCGAGTGACCAGAGAGATTGAAGTGTTCTCCGACTGGTTTTTGAATGTTATAATTCTTGATATCTGATTTGTGTCCATTTATTCTTTTACGTAGAGACTGTCCAGTTTGACCAATGTACATGGCAGAGGGGCATTGCTGTCACATGATGGCATATATCACATTGGTAGATGCACAGGTGAACGAGCTTCTGATAGTGTGGCTGATGTGATTAAGCCCTATGATGGTGTCCCCTGAATAGATATGTGGACAGAGTTGGCAACGGGCTTTGTTGCAAGGATAGGTTCCTGGGTTAGTGGTTCTGTTGTGTGGTGTGTGGTTGCTGGTGAGTATTTGTTTCAGGTTGGGGGGCTGTCTGTAAGCAAGGACAGGCCTGTCTCCCCAGATCTGTGAGAGTGATGGGTCGTCCTTCAGGATAGGTTGTAGATCCTTGATGATGCGTTGGAGAGGTTTTAGTTGCGGGCTGAAGGTGATGGCTAGTGCTGTTCTGTTATTTTCTTTGTTGGGCCTGTCCTGTAGTAGGTGACTTCTAGGTACTCTTCTGGCTCTGTCAATCTGTTTCTTCACTTCAGCAGGTGGGTATTGTAGTTGTAAGAATGCATGATAGAGATCTTGTAGGTGTTTGTCTCTGTCTGAGGGGCTGGAGCAAATGCAGTTATATCGTAGAGCTTGGCTGTAGATAATGGATTGTGTGGTGTGATCTGGATGAAAGCTAGAGGCATGTAGGTAGGAATAGTGATCATTAGGTTTCCGATATAGGGTGGTGTTTATGTGACCATTATTTATTAGCACCGTAGTGTCCAGGAAGTGGATCTCTTGTGTGGACTGGTCCAGGCTGGGTTGATGGTGGGATGGAAATTGTTGAAATCCTGGTGGAATTCCTCAAGGGCTTCTTTTCTATGGGTCCAGATGATGAAGATGTCATCAATGTAGTGCAAGTAGAGTAGGGGCATTAGGGGATATGTAGTTCAGGATATTTTTCACAAATCATTTTTTTCTTGATCACATCTCTTTACATGTTTGTTATAATTATGTGTTGCCATCTTTTATTATATTGCAAGCTTATATTGCTACACCATATGTTTTGTTAGTAGTTGCTATGTAAAAGAATTAATAACTTGGCCACAAAGACTTAACTCCTTGGTCTGACATGTTGCATTCAGGCCTCGCGTTCAACAGCCATTAACTATAATAACAATTATGTATAAAAAGCGTAGTTCTGCTCTGACATGAGACTTCTGGGGCTACATGTTTACTGTACCTCTGCTTTGGTCTCTCACATGTTCTGTTTACTACCTACTAGCCCTGCAAATGCATCCTGGGCTTTGAGGCGAGAACTTTCGATAGAGCTCAGTGCCCATAATCAGGCCAGATTTTCAAAAAGTTCAACAGACAAGGTGTATTTTTAGTGCTGAGAATGTTTGGAAAATGGCCCCCGGGAGTCAAACTGAGTTCTTTTCACCTCATCCAGTCTCCAGTAATAAGGGGACAATGTCACTTGTCACTCATTCTCTTCAGTGGGTTTGCATGGCTGTAACAGACTGGCAGATAGAGAGCAATTCTGTTGATGAACTAGACTCCAGCTCACTCTACCTAACTGTAGCGACGGTTAACAGAAGTAAAAAGCAATGAAATCTTAGGCCTTGTCTACACTACCAAGTTTTGTCACCAAAAACTGCCTTTTGTTGACCAAACAGTGCATGCATACACGCTACGATGCGACTTTTGTTGGGAAAGATGCCCGGATTTGGCAAATAAATACATCCACCCTGATGACAGACTTACGTCTTTTTCCTCTACATTTTTCTCAACAAAGTGCCAGTGTAGACCTAAGTTCCCTGTAAGCTGTGTGGCCCCGCAGCAGCCTATTAAGTGCCGCTCAGGGTGATGGCGGGGTGGGGAGAGGCGCCTCTTCTTGCCGGTCCCAACCCAGCCCGGCCAGTAGCAGGTTTATAATGGTGGTAGGCCCATGCTCAGTAGGGGCCCTGCCTGTTTGGTGCTTCACTTCACTGGCTTCACTCTTCTCCTCTCCGGCCCTTCCCCAGTGCTCCTGTAGGCCTTTGGGCCCAGGGGTTCTCCCCAAACCATCCCCCCACTCGCTCCTCTCAGCTCGCCAGCTGAGGGCTCCTCTCTCTACCCGCACCCTCTGTCACTGGCAGGCAGCAGCTGCCTGCCAGTGACGGGGGATGGGGAGCGTAAAGGAGCCCCCTGCCGCTCCTCCGGGCTGCCAGTGACGGATGATCCATCGCTTCAGGCTCCCCAGGGGAGCCCAAAGCTGCGGACCATCCCCAGTGGCCTGGACTGCGGAGGTAACTGCCACGGCTGGGGGAGAGGTGCCCCTCCCCTGGCCCGGACCTGCAGCAGCTCGGGGAGAGGTGCCTCGCTCCCCCAGCCCAGGTTCTGCTGGGAGGAGAGAGCAGGGGGGAGTTCTCTCTCTCCCTGCTGTAGCCCCAGGGCACCCTGCACCCCAAGCCCCTCATCCCCGGCCCCACCCCAGAGCCCACACCCCCAGCTGGAGCCCTCACCCCCTCCTGCACCCCAACCCTCTGCCCTGGACCTCAGCCCTCTCTTACACCCCAAACTGCTTGGCCCAACCCCGCCACATGAATTTTGTTATGTGCACCAATATGAAGGTGATGTGTCTCACACTCCATACTGGTGCACATAACAAAATTCATTCCACACATGCATGGGAAAAATTAGAAGGAACACTGCTGTAGACGCTACGTTTGATTTCATCGCTTTAATTGGCCTCCAGGAGGTAGGTGGTGTCCCACAATGCCCATCATGATCGCTCTGGTCAGTGGTTTGAACTCCACTGCCCTGCAGCCAGGTAAATGACCATCTGCCCCTCCCTCTTAGAAGCCCCAGGAATTTTTGAAATTCCATTTCCTGCTGGCTCGGCTTGGAGACCTCACATTGCATCTTCCCAGGTAATCATGGTGGCTTATTGCACCAAATGCTGCTACCGCAGAGCCCTGGGAACTTTAAATCACTGAGGAGCCCTGGGGACCTGGCTGCCACCGCTATCCTGGGGCTCTGGGCTCTGGCAGAGCTTTAAAGGGCCGGGGCTCCGCTGTGGTAGCAGCTGCCAGAGCCCCACTGCCGCTACCCCAGAGGTCAGGCAGCAGGGCTCAGGCAGAGATTTAAAGGGCTCGGGGCTCTGGCAGCCGCTAAGGCTCCAGCCCTTTAAATCCCCACCAGAGCCCCGCCGCCACTACCCTAGGGCTTTAAATTGCCATCTGGGAAAGCCAATCCCAGTATAGCGCATCGGCTCTTGCCGGTACAACGTACCTGGGCATACCAGCTTACTTTCACCTCTGACCTTGGCACCCTTCTACTGCAGCAGTGTCATCCAGGGAGTGCAGTCGGTCCCCTGCTTCTCGAAGCTCTACCTCGAGAGGAGCAGCCCCACCCTGGTGGTTCTACTCGGAGTGAGAGTCGGACTCATACCCCCACTCTGACCATAGCAGGAGCAGAAGATCCTCCTTGCGGCACTATAGGTTGTCCCGCCCGAAGCAGTGTGCCCTTCAATGGCAAAATCTGCTGCAGTGGCCCTTTTGGACTCCGTGGGCTTTTCATCAAGCCCAAGGATGGAGCCAAGACTCTCCATCAGTGGTGCAGCATCAGTGGTGTTTGCAATGTTCATTCCACCATGATTGGCACCAGAGCCAGTGCCTCAGTCATTAACACCAGCACCTGCACCAGCAGTGCCAATTTCGGCACCGGCACTGACTGTGGCACCAATATCGACTGTTTCAGCACCGGAGGCATCAACGGCCCCAATTGTGGTCAAGGTGCACGACGCACCCTCAACAACGACTATGCCGCCTACACCAGCACCGACACCACCTCCATCATTGGCCCTGGCTGTGACTGTGCCTACAGGAACCAGTATGGGGCATGATGTCGGCTCTGACACCCACACCTTTCACAGTACCAGGACCAGACCAACCTACCACAGTTCCCATGGAGTCAAGAGATCCCTCAGGTGGGGATGGTAGGGAGCAACTACCTCCCCTGGTGGTCTCCTCCTCCTCTTCCTCACCAGATGAGGTCCTAGCAGGCACTTCAGTAGCCCCAGCTGTGCAGCGGGTCACCCAGGGTCTGGGCATTAAGGTGGAGGAAGTTGTGGATGATGCGGACCCTATGGTGGACATCCTGTCTCCCTCCGGCCCTGCCCATATCGCCTTGCCACTGATAAAGGCAATCTTGGACATGACCAAGACCATAGCCTCATGCCACCTTCAGCCAAGTGCAATGAGCACCAGTACTTTGTGTCCTCCAAGGGCTATGAACTATTCCCACCCTCAGTCTGATTCCCTGGTGGTGGACACTGCTAACCAGCAGGAGAAGCAAGGATTCCAAGGCCCTTTACCCAAGAATAAGGATGCCAAAAAACTAGACCTTTTTGGGTGAAAGGTCTACTCCACAGGGGACTGCAGCTCTGAATATCCAACCAGCAGGCCATCAGCAGCAGGTACTTCTACAATACCCGCTCAGCAATGGCTAAATTTACAGATTTGCTCCCCTCAGACTCCCACACTGAATTTTCTGCTTTGGTTGAGGAAGGGAGACTGATCTCCAGAGCGTCCCTTCAGGTGGCATTTGATGGGGCAGATGCGGCAGCCAGAGTTATGGCTACTGGAGTGGCCATAAGGGACTCATGGCTCCAGGTTTCTGGCCTCCCCTCTGAGGTACAGCAAACCATCCAAGACCTTCCCTTTGAGGGCAAGACTCTCTTCTCAGAGAAAATGGACAAAAGGCTAAACAGCCTTAAAGATTCCAGCTCCATCCTCAGGTGCCTGGGCCTCTATACTTTCGTCCGCAGCGCCAGCAGTAGTTCAGTCAGCAGAACCACAAAGATGGGTCCAGAAGGAGGAATCGAAACAGCAGGAGAAGACTGCACCAACCCTCTGGCCAGGCTTTGGGACAGCCCAAGCTGTCTTCAGGGACCAAGCCGGCCTTTTGAAAGCACGGTTGTTGACCTGAATTTTATGGGTTAGTTGTTATGGCTCGCCACTGATCACATCCAACCAGAAGATTTATAGGTTCTTGTTCAATTCAGACCAGTGGCATATTAACGCCTAGGCTGACAAGGCCTAGGCCTATGGTGGCAAATTTGCAGGGGCGGCAAATTTATAATAGCAGCTAGAGGCTGCTTCCCCCGGTGCCAGTTCGCGCCTCCACCCCCAGCCCTGCCCCAACTCCACCCCTTCCTCACCCCCTCCCTGCCCCATTGGTCCCCTTCCCGAAATCCCCACCCTGGCCCTGCCTCCTCTCCTGAGCACGCTGCATTCCGCCCCTTCCCCTGTCCTTCGCAAAGCTGTTTTGCGCACAAGCGCTGGCAGGGAGCGGGGAGAAGCAGGACCCAGTGGCGCGCTCAGGGGAGGAGGTGGAGCGGAGGTGAGCTGGGATGGGCCGGGAGCTGCTGGAAGGGGGCGGCAATTATTTCTGGGCCTAGGGGTGGCAAAATCATTAATCCACCACTGATTCAGACTACAGGGTCTGAAAACTCAGAGAGTTCTATATCGGGAGAGGACTTTCGGGGCACTTGGCAAATACACTGAGGACAATAACAAATTGATAAAAACTTTTATTGAGATTAACAAAAGAATAATAAATGCTATGAAACTTATGACTGCAAAACAGTAAAAGAATTCCAAAACTCCTGGTGGTAGCATTCCTATTATAAATACCTTAACCTAACATACTCGCACCCTTCCTTGAGGAGCCAGTAATAGTGAAGGACCAGCCTTACTCCTGGCATGCCCGATAACATGATGGTTCTGGCTTCCCCAAGAGTTAGGAATGCTGAGTAGTTATACCATACTACACAAGCTGAGTTGATAGAATTATAGTCTATAGAGTATAGGAAAACAAAGAAAAGAAAAAAGCTCCCTAAGATATCCTTACATGATATTTTATAGGATCCTGATGCTATGTAATTCACGCTCAACCTACTATACCCAAATCTTATATCCATACCCTAAGAAATTTATGGGTACCCTTATCCTATAGATTAGTCCTTACTCTCTACATATTAATAAGATTGTCTCACTCCAAAAACTGCCAACCTAGACTCTCTTGGCGACTTCCAGGTTTGTGGTGTACCCTGTGGTTATCAGCCGCTTCCAGACACCGGATAAACCTGTTCAGTGTTGTGTGTAGTTCCTCCCTTCGGGTCCCCAAAATTCAGGGACCATTTCTATCTATGCCAAAGGTTGCCATCTTTTATGCTGATTTACTCTTAACTGATCAGATTTTAGCTAATCTTACCGGATACAGGCTGTAGGCTTCTTGCATGTCAGCAAAACTTATTCTATGTATAATTATTAGGAAACACATATGTGCCTCAACACATCCTAATTTAATAGGAATTAATACTGATAAAATATAAGAATCATATATGAAATGGATTAATTCAGAAAGAGAAACATATTATTTGATACGGCTGGCTGGATTAATAGAATATAATAGCTAGCAAAATAATCCTATGGGCTACACGGTCCTGTGTCAGGTGCCACAACTGACAATGGATCTACCCTGCCTTACCTTCTCATCCCAACTATCCTCTTTCTACCATGCATGGTCCCGTATCACCTCGGACTGATGGGTGCTCTGCATGGTAGAGAGGGGATACTCCATCCAATTCTGTGCCCTCCTGCCTTTCCACCCCCTGCCCCATCCTCTTCAGGGACCCTTCTCACAAGCAGCTCCTTATCCAGGAGGTGCAGTTACTCCTATCTTTAGGGGCAGTGGAGGAGATTCCTCAGGAGCACAGGGGCAAGGGCTTTTATTTATGGTATTTCCTAATACTGAAAGCCAAAGGTGGCCTCAGGCCCATCCTGGACCTGCAAGAACTCTACAAGTTTGTGAAGAACCTCAAGTTCCGCATGGTCTCTCTGGCCTCCGTCATCCCTTATTAGATTCAGCAGACCGGTATGCTGCCCTCCACTTGAAGAACGCGTACTTTCATATCATATCATAGAATCTCAGGGTTGGAAGGGACCTCAGGAGGTCATCTAGTCCAACTCCCTGCTCAAAGCAGGACCAATTCCCAATTTTTGCCCCAGATCCCTAAATGGTCCCCTCAAGGATTGAACTCACAACCCTGGGTTTAGCAGGCCAATGCTCAAACCACTGAGCTATCCCTCTCCCCCCATATCTCAATCACCACACAGGAAGTACCTCAGGTTCATGGTGAACAACACCCACTATCAATTTACAGGCCCTCCCGTTCAGCTTGTCAGCAGCACCTCATGTTTCCACCAAGTGCATGGCAGTCATTGCTGCATTTCTGCGCAGGCACCGGGTACAGGTGTTTCCTTAGCTCGATGACTGGCTGATCAAGGTCCGCTACAAGACCCAAGTGGAAGCTCAGGTCAGATTCATCAGAGCCATCTTCGATAACCTGGGTCTCCTTCTAAATGAAGTGAAATTGACTTTGTCCCTCATTCAGAGGATAGAATTTATAGAAGCAATATTGGACTCTACCTAGGCCAGGGCATAACTGCTGCAAGCGAGGTTTCAGGTGCTGACCAATATCATTCGAGGCCTCAGACAGTTTCCCACCACCACAGCAAGAAACTGCCTGAAGCTTCTTGGACACATGGCTGCCTGTACCTACATGGTGCAGCATGCCAGACTCAGGCTTCGACCTCTTCAGTCATGGCTTGCATCAGTGTACCGCCCGGCCAGGACAGCTTGAACAGGATAGTGACCCTGTCTTGCCTGGTCCTCGACTCCCTTCTGTGGTGGCTCGACCCTCAGGAGATATTCTCCGGGATCCCCTTTGCCAGTCTGCAGCTGTCTTTGTCACTAGTGATGGATGCATCAGCCTTAGGCTGGGGAGCACATCTAGGAGACCGCAGGACTCAAGGTCTCTGGTCTCAGGCAGATCTGGCTGTCCACATCAATGTCAGAGAGCTGAGACTGGTGCGCCTGGTGTCCAAGATCTTCTGGATAATACTTAATGGGACAATGTGTATCAGTCAGCACGGACAACACCACAGCAATATTCTATATCAACAAACAGGGGGCTCATGCTCCTCTCCCCTGTGCCAGAAAGCCCTCATACTATGGGATTTCTGTGTAGAACATTCAATACACCTACAAGCGTCGGACTGCCCCGGAGTACAGAACGAGCTGACAGACCACCTCAGCAGGTGATTTCATGGCCACGAGTGGTCCCTTCTCCCAAATGTCGCGATTTCCATTTTCCAGAAGCGGGGCTTTCCCCAGATAGACCTGTCCACCCCGCAACAGGAAGTGCCAGCAGTTCTGCTCCTTCCAAAATCACAGCCCGGGCTCCAGCGCAGATGCATTTCTCCTCCACTGGGGAAGTTGTCTCCTATACGCCTTTCCGCCCATACCGCTCATTCACAAGGTACTCCTCAAGAACCAGAGGGAACGAGCTCAGGTCATATTGATAGCTCCAGCCTGGCTCCATTAGCACTTGTACCCATCTCTCCTAGACATGTCCATGGAAGCTCTGATCACCCTGACACTCTTCCCGGACCTTCTGACACAAGATCACGGTCGTCTTCAACATCCGAACCTTGAGTGGAAGCTCTATGGTTGAACCTGATGGAGCTTTCCTGTTCAGACCAGGTTAGGTCCTCCTTGACACCAGAAAACCCTCTATGAGATCCACATACCTTGCCAAGTGCAAGAGATTTTCAATCTGGTCGGCGCAACACCAGTCGTCCCCGACACTAGCATCAGTGCCGCTTATTCTGGACTACCTCCTCCATCTGAAGCAGCAGGGGCTTTCGTTGTTGACAATAAGGGTGCACTTAGCCATCATCTCAGCCTTTCACCTGGGCGAGGAGGGCCGCTCTGTGTTTGCTAACCTGATGGTCAGCCGGTTTTTAAAAGGGCTCAACAGGCTATACCCTAACATCCGTCAGCCTGTCCCTGCCTAGGACCTCATCCTGGTCTTCTCTAGACTCTTTTGAGCCCTTGGCGACATGCTCCCTGCTCTACCTCTCTTACAAGGTGGCATTCCTGGTGGCAATAACCTCGGCCAGGAGAGTGTCTGAACTCAGGGCCCTATCCTCAGAGTCCCCTTATACCATGTTCTATAAGGACTAAGTGCACCTCAGACCTCATCCTGTTTTCCTCCTGATGGCTCTGTCGCAGTTTCACATCAACCAGGACATCTTCCTCCCAGTGTTCTACCCTAAGCCTCGTTCTAGTGGCAGGGAGCAGAGACTCCACTCACTGGATGTCTGCAGGATGCGGCCTTCTATATCGAGGGAACAAAGCTGTTCAGAAAATCGGTCCAGCTATTTGTGGTGGTGGTGGACAGAATGAAAGGCCTACCCTGCATAGGCGCCGACTTTGTGGGTGCTTCGGGGCTGGAGCCCCACAGGGAAAACTTAGTGGTGCTCTGCGCCCACCGGCAGCCAAGCTCCCCTCCCCCCACAGCCCACCTCCTCCTCCCCTGCTGAGCATGCCATGTCCCTGCTCCTCTGCCTACCTCCCAGTGTTTCCTGCCTGGCCGCTGCCAAACAGCTGTTTGGCAGCATTAGCACACTCCAGGAGCGGGGGGGAGGAGCGGGAATGTGGTGCGCTCAGGGAGGAGGCGGGGCCGGGGTGGGGATTTGGGGAAGGAATTGGAATATTGGCAGGGAGGGGGCAGAGTTGGGGTGGGGACTTTGGGGAAGGGGTTGGAATAGGGGTGGGAAAAAAGTGGGGCAGGGACAGGGCCTCATGGAAGGGGTGGAGTGGGGGTGGGGCAAGTGGCAGAGGGGGGGTCGAGCACCCACATGAAACAGGGGAAGTCGCCGCCTATGCTACCCGTGTCATCACAATGCATTTCTTCATGGATCATATCCTGCATCTGCAAATGCTACAACCTAGTGGGGATTCCCGCACCCCTGATCACTGCGCACTCCACCAGTGTGCAGGCTTCATCAACAGCATTCCTGGCGCAGATCCCTGCTCAGGAAATCTGTAGAGCAGCGACATGGTCTTCCATCCATGCTTTCACCACACACTGTGCGATTACTCAGCAGGCCAGAGACGACGCAGCCTTCGGATGAACTATGCTCCAGTCAATGGAAGGCTCTGACCCCCCGTCCTGAACTTGGGCTTGGGAGTCGCCTGAGTGGAATTGACATGAACAATCGCTCAAAGAAGAAAAAAAGTTATTCACCTTCTCGTAACTGTTGTTCTTCCAGATGTGGTGTTCACGTCCATTCCAATACCCACCCTTCTACTCCTCTGTCGGAGTAGCTGGCAAGAAGGAAATGAGGGGGTGGCGGGTTGGCAGGGCTCTATTTGGGGCTGGGTGCCATGAAGGCACAACTCCAGGGGGCATCCAGGCCGACCCTTCGGTTGCTGCTAGGGGAAAAATCTTCCCACTACTGTGCACGTGCGCACGCACATGCCTGATTGGAATGGACATGAACAACACGTCTCGAAGAACAACAGTTAGGAGAAGGTGAGTAACCATTTTATCTGATCAGTATATGGAGAGAGGAGGCTGTGCAGTCCCAGCTGCGCTTGAGCCATAGGAATTGGGAAACCTACTGGCACATTTCTCAAGGCTTGTGTGAGAAGGGCTGTGATTGGGGGACACTGCAGTGCAGAGCAAAAATAAAGGAGTTGAGGGAGGCATACCATAAGGCGAGGAAGGCAAACCGTCACTCCAGTGCTTCACCTAAGACCTGCTGGTTCTATAAGGAGCTGGACACTATCCTTGGTGGCGACCCCACTTCCACCTCCAAGAGCCCTGTGGCCACCTCAGAGGAAACGGAGGTGGTGGAAAGAGCACCTAATCCGAAGGATGAAGTTATTGATGAAGTGGTAGAGTTAGATGAGAATGTGCAGCTTCCAGCAGGGTCGCCCAGTGGGGCAGGCAGTCAGGAACTGTTCTCCATGCCAGAGGTGTCTAGCCAGTCTCGTCAGTCCGCTCTCCAAGGAGCAAGAAGCAGGAGATGAGATGCTGGGTAAGTGGCTGTGGTTTGTGTAGTGTGGAGATGGATTCAAGATATAGAAATGTGGGAGGCTGGCTGTGTTTCTGTGAGGTGGACATTTCCCCATGTAGCTAATTGGTACGGTGGAACAGGGTGTGGATGCCTGCCGAGATCTCATAGGAATCCTCCAAAGCGATCTCCAGGGAAGTTTCCTGGAGGTCCTTGGCAACCCTCTGCTAAAGGTTCCATGGCAGAGCAGCTTTGTTCCCTCCCCCATTGTAGGAAACTTTCCCACGCCATTTGGCAATCACTTGTACAGGGACTGAAGTGGCACATAGGTGAGCAGCATAGAGACCAAGACAGAAGCCACAAGCATGGAGTAGATATACCCTCGTTTCCCTGCTTACCCTCAGCAGTGAGATGTCTGCTAGAATGCCTCCTGCCTGTGGAAAAGTGTGGGAGAACTTTTTTTCCATAGAATGCTGCACCACAACCCTGGAAGAGAGCGTGTGCTCTTTTCCCCATGTGGAGCATCAAAACCCCACCACCACCACCACCAATATTCACCATGCTTTGGCTGTTCATGAAGATGTGTGCCTGGCTAGGGTCAGTGAGAAAGTGGTTGCAAAAGGTGTATTTATCTGAAATATTACAATGCTGTGCATGAATTTAATAATTCTGTTTCTGTGCATTGTCCTCTGTGCTTCACCAAGTGTGGCCTTCAGGAACACCCCATGCACCCTGGCTGAGCGTCTCCGCCAGATAAGAAAGTGCCCAAGACACAGCAAAGACGACATGTTCCGGGAGGTACTGCAGTGCTCCAATGCAGAAAAAAGGGAACGTAAGGAATGCTGGGAAGCATATGGCAGGACAGAAAAAAGAATCAAGTGTTTGTTAAGGACGCAACTGAAAGGATGATGAAAGTAATGGAGGCTCAAACGCAGATGCTGCAGTCCTTAGTAGTGCTGCAGGCTGAGTGGATCCGTGCCCGCCCTCCCTGCAGCACATTCAGAACTTTTTTCCATGCCCTCCGAAACTCTGTCCACACATTTCTTTCCACTTCCCATGACTTCTTGGTTTCCCCTTCGCTCCACCTCCTCAGACAACTTTCACAATGATAGCTGGACCTACACACAGTTATGAAAGTCTGTCCTTCCCTGGTTCCTCCTTTCTCAGCAGGCATCTGTGTGTTTGTGAGTGCTGTTTCTTGTTCAACAAAAGGAAAATTTTTTAATGGTGAATCATCTTTATTTTTTTTCTACAAATTGAGATTGCAGGCTCTACCACTAAGAATATAAGAACAGCCATACTGGGTCAGACCAAAGGTCCATCTAACCCAGTATCTTGTCTTCCAACGGTGGCCAATGCCAGATGCCCCAGAGGGAATGAACAGAACAGGTAATCATCAAGTGATCCATCCCCTGTTACCCATTCCCAGCTTCTGGCAAACAGAGGCTAGGGACACCATCTCTGTCCCTCCTGGCTAATAGCCATTGAAGGACCTATCCTCCATGAACTTATCTAGTTCTTTTCTGAATACATACACAGGCATTGTAATCATTGTCTTACAGGCATTTAAGGCCCAAAATGACACCATTGCATCCTAGGAAAACTAACACCAATGACAGAGATGTACATTTCTGGTAGTCATTGTCAAAGTGCTGCCTCAAAGCCTCCCTGATTCGAATTGCCCCCCTCTATGCTCCTCTGACAGCCCTGGTATCTGGCTGCTCAAAATCAGTGGCCAAGTGGTCTGCCTCCCCACTCCACCCCTGAGCAAACCTTTCACCTTTAGCTTCACAGAGATTATGCAATGTACAGCTCGTGGCTATGACTATTGGAATATTATCCTCATTAAGGTGTAGCTTACCATAAAGGCCGTGCCAGTGCACCTTTAATCTGCCAAATGCACATTCAACTGTCATCCAGCACCTATTCAGCCTGTTGTTGAACCGCACCTTAGTGCTGTCCAGGTGTCCCAAGTAAGGTTTCATGAGCCACATCTATAAGAGGTACTCAGGGTTCCCCAAGATCACTATGGGGATTTCAACATCCCCCACAGTAATCTTCTGGTTTGGAAAGAAAGTCCCCATTTGCAGCTTTCTGTACAAGCCAGTGTTCCTGAAGATGCATGTGTCATGCACCTTCCCGGAGCACCCTGCGTTGATGAAACGCCCTTGGTGATCCACAAGCGCCTGCAACACCATGGAGAAGTACCCCTTCCTATTGATGTACTCTGCTGCAAGGTGATCTGGTGCCAAAATGGGGATATGTTTGCCATCTATCATCCCACCACAGTTAGGGAACTCTATTTCTGCCATCCACTATTTCATGCACATTTCCTAGAGTCACAGTCCATCATAGCAGGATGCGATTTATTACCCTGCACACTTGCATTAATGCAGCCCCAATGGTCGACTTCCCCGCTCCAAATTGATTTGCAACCAACTGTAGCAGTCTGGAGTCAACAGCTTTCACACAGCAATTGCCACACGGTTCTCTACTGAGAGGGAAGCTTTCATTCTGGTGTCTTTGCGCTGCAGGTCTGGGGTGAGCTCTGCACACACTTCCAGGAAGGTGGCTATCTGCATCCAAAAGTTCTGTAGCCCTGCTCTTCATCCCACACCTGCATGACAATACAATCCCACCGTTCAGTACTTGTTTCCCAAGCCCAAAAGTGATGGTTTACCCTATGCAGCTGCTCTGCGAATGCCAAAAGCAATCTAAAGTTGCTCCTATCCATGTCACTCAGAATGTTGGTGCCTGCTAGTCTTCTTCAGTTAGGAACTTGATGATTAACTGCACTGCCATCTGCAATGTCTTCATGACAGTAAACAGAGCATAGGGGAGCAGTGCGGGATCCATATCTTCTCACAAATATGCCTGGATGAAAGCAGAGAATGGCTGTTGCAAAAATGCCATAAAAGAAAGCTGGAAGCCCATGGAGTGCTGGGACACAAAGCAATGCATCCTGGGACATTTAGCCACATCCCAAGATGCGCTGCGACCCACTCCGCCTTCCCACAACACCTCACGACAGAAGGAGTTGAGCTGGACAGTGGGATAGGTACCCATAGTGCAGTGCTCACACTGTCGATGATGGTACCCCCATCTGTCCCATGATCTGCCAACAGATGGAACAAGTATGAACATGAAATTCTGATTTTTATTATGTCGCCTTTTGGGTGTCAACATCACTTTTGTCAACAAAAATTGGTAGTGTAGATTTGGCCTTCAGGAGATAGTATGGTAAATACACACAGAGGAAACTAGTCTGTTTGGTCAAAAGATGTCACTTTTACATATGTATGCAGTGTTGGTCCCAGGGTGTTAGAGAGACAAGGTGGGTGAGGTAATATCTTTTATTGAACCATCTTCTGTTTGTGATGTTCTCACCAACAAAAAGAAAAGGAGTACTTGTGGCACCTTAGAGACTAACAAATTTATTAGAGCATAAGCTTTCGTGAGCTACAGCTCACTTCATCGGATGCATTTATGTATCTCACGAAAGCTTATGCTCTAATAAATTTGTTAGTCTCTAAGGTGCCACAAGTACTCCTTTTCTTTTTGCGAATACAGACTAACACGGCTGCTACTCTGAAACCTGTCACCAACAAAAGTTGGTCCAATAAAAGATATTACCTCACCCACCTTGTCTCTCTGTTGTCGGTTATCAGAGCAAAAACAATCCAAAGTGCGTTGAGCATGTAAAAGGTACTGGCCTATTTAACTTCTGTGGAGGCTGAGGGGTTCCACCATAGAAACACCAATGGCCAGCCTCCCTTTTGTGGGGACTGGGGGGGAGCACAAAGGAACTGAGGTTTATGAAAGCCTGGAGGCTAATCCTAAAGGCAGGGGTAGGGGTGGAGATTAACAAAATGGCACCAGTGTGGGACGCTGAGCAGAGAATCCCAAATGACACCCACTTCTCCGAGAAGGGATGCTTGGAGTCAGTGAAGATGAAAAGTGTCTGTCTGACAGCCCCAGAGACCAAAGTCTTCTGTTTATCCCCAGAAAAGGTAAAGCAAAGGCAACAGCAATGTAAATTACACACACCCTTTCTGCTGATATGCCTCTCCCCTTCCCAAAAGGTAACATCAGTAGTGCTGGGCAGTGAATTCAGTCTCCCTGGCCCAAGCAGAGAGGCCAGCTTTGATGGTTGGCTTTATATGACCACCTGTCCAGAAAGGACAGCCTTTTTTAAAAATATTTTTTTGTAAAATAAGTTTTGTGCTGGATGCCAACCTGGGAAGATGAAATCCTTGCTTTATCCACAGAGCAGGTAAAGCAGTGGTAGCCGCAAAACAACCTGCCCTCCACTCCTACCCAGTGCTGCAACCCTACTCTTGAAGAGATCATCACTATGGTGGGAGGGGGAGTGTGCGGGGGTTGTCTTTAGTGAATTATGTAAAGTTAGCTCCTGTTGTCAATCCACTTCCAAGTGTACAGGTGTGTGCATCTCCCTCCCAAAAACCAACCAACCAACCAAAAACAACAAAAGCCCATGGTTGGTACTGTCTAGCCCTAGCCCTCTTGCTGGCGTTCTCAGCAGAGAGGCCCAAAGATTGAATGAGTCATGAAGACTAAACATGCCTCTCAGCCTAAAAGTGATATCTCAAGGCCAGACCCATTGTTTCATGTTCTCTGTGTGTGTGTATATAAATCTCTCCTCTGTTTTTTCCACCAAATGCATCCGATGAAGTGAGCTGTAGCTCACGAAAGCTTATGCTCTAATAAATTTGTTAGTCTGTAAGGTGCCACCAGTACTCCTTTTCTTTTTGCGAATACAGACTAACACGGCTGCTACTCTGAAACATTGATCTGTGTGCATGTTGTACCTATCTTGTCAGGCTAAGTAAAGAATTCTCTTTCTAAGAGCTGTTGCTCTGGAACCTACATCAGCACAAATTCCATTCAGCTTTTTTTGTTTGTTTTTTTCAATAAAGTGGTGGAACATGCAGGTTTCTTCAAGTTATCTTTGTAGAGTATCAGTATTCTCCCCTGACACTCTAAAACACCTAATAAACTATGAGTTGAAATAACTACAAATGTAAAGCAGTCAGAATAATTTCTGACTGAAATAGGTGAACCACAAACAGACTGTCAAGCTACATCAGGTCGCCATAGCGACAAGACTTCCAAAGTGATGCAAGGAAGGCTCAGCATCAAAGAGCATTGCTGGAGTCCCTGACAAAATGAGAGGTGCAGCCAGACCGAAAGGAAGGTTGGGATTAGCTTCCTGGGGGAATAATCCCTGCACTGAGTGATTTTGCAATTTGCAGAAGGCAGGAGATTAGGCAATGAGATGCCACATTGCTGGTCTCACTACCTAAGAGAGTAAGTGGGCAGATCAGGGAGTTGTGGGTTTGCCTGGGGCCTCCAGAAACATGGGGCCCAAAGCAGTCAGATGGGTTGGCTGTGTTCAAAGCAGACGCTGGGGAGAGGGAATGACCTACATGCTGTCATCGGTCTTTTCCAGCTCTAATTTCTATTTGTGAGCAAGACCAGGAGAAGGTTAAAAAACATTGTGAAGCCAGCAAAAACAAATGCAACCCAATACAGGACTAGAGAATCTTTCCCATCATTCAGCTATGAGAAAGATCAGCTAAACATAATGGCTACAATCTGTCATGTGGGGATTCCTCTCCATTCCTCTCCTGGGGGAGAAAACTGCATAGGGGGTTTCTTTCTGAATGTGAGCTGAAACATTCATGTGTTGTGATCTGAGAAGGTGAGGTTGCAATAGTATGCTTTGCACTGGACTGGAAAGGTATGAGGTCTGTGATAGTTCTTGCAGAAGTAAGTTTTACTGTCTTGGGCCAGTGCCCAAAAAAGCTCTGTCTCCCTGTACGCACAAGCGGCTCTCTTGCAGTAGACCATTCCACTGTGCCAGAGCTGTCCAGAGCAGCTGAAACCCCAAAGGGTGAAGTTGTCCCTCATGAATCCTGGACCCAGACTGTTTCCAGTTAAGTACCAAGACCTGAGACTTGACAGAGTATTGAATGGGATTTAGTGGTGTGAGCAGAATATGGCATGATGGGTTTGCAGTAGCCTGTAGTTCTGATGTGTGCTGCTGCATTCTGTACCAGTTGTAGCTGTCTCAGGACTGATAATTTCAAACCCAGGTCAATTACATCACTATAACTCAAACAGGAGGTAAACAAAGGCATATATTACTGAGGCCAGAGCATCATCCACAAAACTGTGATGCAGTTCTCCTAGCCTCACCGAGATGATGGATCACATTTCTCCTGGATGTTGCTGTTTGCTAACTCAGTGAAGCATGTAGAAGATCCCGTGAACTATAGCTGGCTTGACAATTTTGTGGGAAAGCATTCTTGGCTGGAGAAGACCACACTGTGGGCCTGATCCAAAGCCCAGGAAAGTCAATGGCAGGGTTTCCATTGACTTCACTGCACCTTGGCTCAGGTTAGTGGGTGCAAGCTCTTTTAAACAACTTCCTCTGCCTACAGCTACAACTGCTGCCTTCCTCTAGGCTTTAATTTCCACTATCTCTTCCAAGGCTAGACACAAAGGGTATGTCTACACTAGAGCTGGAGGTGTAATTTCCAGCTTGGATAGACATACCTGCTCTAGTCCTGATGGAGTGAGCATGCTAAAAATAGTAATGGGGGGCAGCTGCCTGGGGGCAGGACAGGCTAGTTGCCCTGCACACACTCCTTTCTGAGATCCTTGGTGCACACTCAGGGTGGCTAGCTCACCTGCCTCCCACACGGCCATGGCTGCACTGCTATTTTTAGCTTGCTTGTTCGATCAGCACTAGTGCATGTACACTTACCCTAGTTGGAAATTACACCTCCAGCTCCCAGGTAGATGTAGCCTAGGACAGCTGGGTGACCGTGCTGCTGTAGTAGGTTGACAGTGACAGCGATAGTTGCACATCATCGGCACATCGTTGGCACCTGAGCCCAGTAGGTCTTACTATTTCTCCTAGTGGTTCTGTGTTAATATTGAACAGGCCATGGGAGAGAATTGAGCCAGGTGAGACGTCTTGAGGCAGAGGTGCAATTTCCCATCATTAACCTCTGAATGTGGCTCTCCAGGAAGGATTCCAAACATTTTAATGAATTTTCTTGGGTCCCCTACACCCCTTCTCTCAATTAGGATACCAGGAGCAGCATCTTGTGATCGACCATACTGAATGTTGTGGAGAGATCCAGAAGTATATTCGGCCATTATTCTGCAACATAGGATGAACAGACATCTACCTTACAGAATCATAGAAATGTAGGGCTGGAAGACACCTCAAGGAGTCATCAAGTCCCACCCCCTGTGTTGCAGCAGGACCAAGTAAACCTAGTCCAGTGGTTTTCAACTGGGGCGTGTACCCCAGGGGTATGCAGAGGTCTTCCAGGCGTATATCAACTCATCTAGATATTTTTAAAGTTTTACAAGAGATTACATAAAAAAGCACTAGCAAAGTCAGTACAAACTAAAATTTCATACAATGACTTGTTTATACTGCTCTATATATTATACACTGAAATGTAAGTACAATATTTATATTCCAGTTGATTTATTTTATAATTATATGGTAAAAATGAGAAAATCAGCAATTTGTCAATAATAGTGTGGCTGTGATACTTGTGCATTTTTATGTCTGATTTTGTAAGCACTGTTTTTAAGGGAGGTGAAACTCGGGGGGAACGCAAGACAAATCAGACTCCTGAAAGGTTGAGAGCCACTGACTTAGACCATCCCTGACAGGTGTTTGTCCAACCTGTTCTTAAAAACCTCCAATGATGGGGATTCCACAGCCTCCCTTGGAAGCCTGTTCTAGTGCTTAACCACCCTTATAGTTAGGCCATGTGTACACTATAAACTTTGGTTGATGCAAGTAATGGCAGCATAAAGGTACTGGAGATAGTATATCTCTTGAATGCATTCATACTTGGCTCCTTGTGCCGGCACTGCACGTACTCACCAGGAGTGCATGTGTCGATACACGGTGCAGTGCACCAGGGGTAGACATCTCAGTGTGCAACTTGCCATCTTCCGACATGCTGTCTTTGTGGGCAATGCATGGCTAGGCAGAAACGAGTCCCACTGGGGTCACTGGGAGCGAGGGGGTCACGTTTACATCATGCAACCTTCTCCAGGCCATAATGCCACCCTAACCCATAATTTTCTCACCTTTTTTAAAATCCCACAAATCTGGACAGTGCTTGCTGCTGGCCGCCATCTCTGACAAAAGCATGGAGCCTACATAGCTCTGCACCATTCTCCTGAGCATTGCAAACACAGGGGGCATAGTCCTCCAGTATTTGCAGAGCCACAGGAAGAACCACAGCTGTGGGGAACATGGTAGTTTCAGGGAGAACAGGCGGCTGTGGGACATAGTGACAACCAGTTCAGGTGTGTTGGTAGAATTCACGGAGCAGCTACAGATGGTGAAGCGCTGCTTCTGGGCCTGAGAAGTGAGCACTGACTGGTGGGACGGCATGGTAATGCAGGGTTGGAATGACAAACAGTGGCTGCAGAACTTTCCCAATGTGCATGGCCACATTCCCTGATCTGTGCGCTGAGCTCACCCCAGCCTTCCAGAGCCGGGATACCAAAGTGAGAGCCTGACAGTGGAGAAGTACGTGGTGATCGCACTGTGGAAGCTTGCAACACTGGCTTGCTACTGGTCAGTAGGAAATCATTTTGGAGTGGGAAAATCCACAGTGGGGGCCACTGTCAGCAAGTGTGTAGGGCCATTACTCATCTCCTGCTACACAGGACTGTGACTCTTGGGCATTGTGTAGAACAAAGTGGCTGGATTTGCAGCAATGGGGTTCCTGCTCTTCAGTGAAGCAATAGATGGCACTCATATCCCTATTGTGGGAAAAGATTACTTTTCTACAGTTATACAAGCATTGGAGGAACATCATGGATATTTCACTAACATCAGTGTTAGCTGTCAGGGAAGGTTCATGATGCTCACATCTTTAAGAACACAGGATGGTTCAGAAAGCTGCAAGCTGGGACACTTTCTTCACCAGTGGATTACCACTGGTGATGCTGAACTCCCAAGAGTGATCCTGGGGGGATCCAGCCTACCCCTTGCTACCCTCTCTCACAAAGCCATACACTGGCTATCTCAACAGCACCAAGGAAATATTCAACTACCAGCTCAGCAGGTGCAGAATGATGGTTGAATGTGCTTCTGGTAGATTGAAAGGATGTTGGTATTGTTTACTCACTAAATTAAATCTCAGTGAGAAAAATAGCCCCATGGTTATAGCTGCCTGTTGTGTCCTGCATAATATCTGTGAAGCTAAGAGGGGAAAGCTGCTGCCAGAGTGGAGGGCAGAGGTGGAGTATCTGTCTGCTGCATTTGAACAGCCTGACGCAAGGGCTATTAGCAAAGCTCAACACAGAAGGTCTTGAAAAAGCACTTTAATGGTCAGCCAAAGTAATATGGTATGGTGAACTGTGCTCTACCTGGCCCTGAAGTTTTGGAGCCTAGTAGGAATTATGTGGTGCTTGGAGTACACATATGAATCTAACAGACTGTTTGTGCACCTATTCATTTTGTGATGCTTGCAGTACATTATAATTATTACACTGTTTGTCACTGATCGTTTGAGTTCTGTTGCCCTGTACCATTACAAGAAGTGGGTGCTTTCAATACCGCTAGGCATTCTGCAGCCTGAATTGTGAACTAATAAAGATTAATTAGTTTAAAAAAAATAGAATTTTATTGAGTCACACAACCACAACAAAAAATATGTGCACTTTAAAAGCAAATACAATGGAAACTTTTGAAATAAACGAATGAAACACTACTTAACAAGGGGAAAGAACATTCCTGTCCATTTTGGTTCATTTTGGCTACACCCTACATCAACCATAGCTCTCACAGGTCAGTTCTCCTCACTGTCCCCCTGGTGGAGTGATAGGGTAGGGATGCAGCCCTGATGTCACATGGAATGTTGGGGTGGTAGGTGCAGGGAGGTGCTAAAATGAAGTTCTCCATTGACTGCAAAGGGTGGTGAGCCCATGCCTGTTGAACTTGTAGGTCCACAAGAGTCTGCCGCATCTGTTTGCTGCTGGAGAAGCCCCATTATGTCTTGGTGCAGCTCCCTCTCCTCTTCCTGCAGGACTCCTGGGCCTTTCCTGATATGCTCTTTTGTTCTTCATACAGTCTGAAGTATTCGCCCTTCAGGACTTCTGCTCACAGCCTAATGCAGCACTGCCTTGCAGGATTTCACTAAACACATCATCCTGAATCATCTTCTTTTTCCTCCTTACCTGGCTTAGGCATGCCGCGGATGTAGGGGGGGGAACCCGTCAACGCTGCAATGGCAGCAGATACAGATAAAACACATAGAGGTGTTATTGTCAGTATAGTCACAATGAAAAGTGAAAGTTAAGATTCAGAACTCCCTTCCCTTGCTTCCCTGAAATTTTAAACAAGACCTGCTTATTGACACTTCAACCTTGGAGTGCTTGTGCACAACACTGCTCTTCAGTCCCAGCCACAGTGTGTATGGCCCGCCAGAGCAAGCAGAGTGAGAAATGAGTAGAGAATTGTTCAATTGCATGAAATAACATGAGTATAGGGCCATTGCACTGAATACTGGCACTATTTTCCACAGGTGCTGGTGATTTTAGTTGATATCTAACCCTGTAGGGTAACAAAGGCAGAGAGAGCTCAGCAGCTACTGGTGTCCTGAAGCTGCCTGGGCTTGTATGCCGCGAGCTTGTTTACTGCAATGGTGCCAGCTGAATCCATCATGCAGTGGCATGGGAAAATGTTCTACTGTGGAGGGAGAAATTAAACCGCCATCCTAGAAACCTTCAGGAGAGGATTGCAGAGTGGCTCCATGAAAGGTTCATCGCAATCTCTCATGAGGATTCAAGGGACATCCCTGTGCACATAAACCAACTGCTCTGCATGCCCCCCTTCCATCTAACTTTACAGGGGAATGAAAAGCAAATAATAACTCTACCTCTGTTTGTTGTACCACTACCTCTTCTAGTATGAGTATGTTACTGAAAAGTCAATAGCTGTCCTGCTACTTTGGGGTTAGGCATCATTAGTACTTTTAACTATTTTAATGGGAAATGCATTCACACGCTTACCCAGGGTTCCTTCCCCTACATCAGGCTTGCCCATGTTCAACTGCCAGGACTGTGGTGGAGTCTCTGCCATGGAACAGCCTTGTGGTACAGCTGGACCCCACAGTTGCATATTTCCCATCCTCCTCCTCTTCCTCCTCCTTGCTGGTTACTCCAAGGACCTGTGACTTTTACTCCTTGGAGATACCCATAGTGGTATGTGGGGTGGTTGCAAGGTCTCCACCAGTATGCCATGCTGCTCATTGTAAAAGTAGCAAGTCCGCAGCTCGACACCAGATTGACTGTTGGCCTCCCTGATCTCCTGGTATGCCTGCTACAGTTTCTTGGCTTTCATGTGGCACTGCTGCTGGTCCCTGTCATAAGAAAAGAAGAATGGCTATACTGGGTCAGACCAAAGGCCCATCTAGCCAATGCCAGGTGCCCCAGAGGGAATGAACAGAACAGATAATCATCAAGTGATCCATCCTCTGTCACCCAGTCCCAGCTTCTGGCAAACAGAGGCTAGGGATACCATCCCTGCCCGTCCTGTTTACTAGCCATTGATGGACCTATCCTCCATAAATTTATCTAGATCTTTTTTGAACCCTGTTATAGTCTTGGCCTTCACAACATCCTCTGGCAAGGAGTTCCACAGGTTGACTGTGCGTTGTGTGAAAAAATACTTGCTTTTGTTTATTTTAAACCTGCTGCCTATTAATTTCATTTGGTGGCCCCTAGTTCTTGTGTTAAGAGAAGGAGTAAAAAACACTTCCTTATTTACTTTCTCCGCACCAGTCATGATTGTATAGACCTCTATCATATCCCCCCTTAGTCGTCTGTTTTCCAAGCTGAAAAGTCCCAGTCTTATTAATCTCTCCTTATACGGCAGCCGTTCATACGCCTAAATATTTTTGTTGCCCTTTTCTGAACCTTTTCCAATTCCAATATATCTTTTCTGTGATGGGGTGACCACACCTGCACGCCATATTCAAGATGTGGATGTACCAGGATTTATATAGAGGCAATATGGTATTTTCTGTCTTACTATCTTTCTTAATGATTTCCAACATTTTGTTCACATTTTTGACTGCTGCTGCATATTGAGTGGATGTTTTCAGACAACTATCCACAATGATTCCAAGATCTCTTTCTTGAGTGATAACAGCTAATTTAGACCCCATCATTTTATATGTATAGTTGGGATTATGTTTTCCAATTTGTATTACTTTGCATTTACTAACATTAAATTTCATCAGCCATTTTGTTGCCCAGTCATCCAGTTTTGAGAGATCCTTTTGTAGCTCTTCACAGTCTACCTGGGACGTAACTATCTTGAGTCATTTTGTATTATCTGCAAATTTTGCCACCTCACTGTTTACCCCTTTTTCCAGATCATTTATGAATATGTTGAATAGGACTGGTCCCAGTACAGACCCTTGGGGGACACCACTATTTACCTCTCTCCATTCTGAAAAATTTTATCAACACCAAATTTCATCTGTCATCCTGTTGTCCAATCACACAATATTGTGAGATCTCTCCCTTAACTACCTTGAGTAATTTTGTATTGTCTGCAACTTTACCATCTCATTAAATTACTCCCTTTCCAGATCATTTAGGAAGATGTTGAACAGCACTGGTCCCAGTACCGATCCTTGGGGTCCCTGCTCTATTTACCTCTCTCCATTGTAAAAACAGCATTTATTCCTACCCTTTGTTTCCTATCTTTTAACCAGTTATCAATCCATGAGAGGACCTTCCCTCTTATCCTATGACTGCTTACGAGCCTTTGGTGAGGAACCTTGTCAACCTTGCTTTCTGAAAATCTAAATACACTATATCCACTGGATCCCCCCTTGTCCACATGCTTGTTGAGACCCTCAAAGAATTCAAGTAGATAGGTGAGGCATGATTTCCCTTTACAAAAAACATATTGACTATTCCCCAACAAATTATGTTCATCTATGTGTCTGACAATTCTGTTTCTTTACTATAGTTTCAACCAGTTTGCCCAGTACTGAAGTCAGACTTACCGGACTGTAATTGCTGAGGTCACCTCTGGAGCCCTTTTAAAAAATTGGTGTCACATTAGCTATCTTCGGTCATTTGGTACAGAAGCTGATTTAAATGATAGGTTACAGACAACAGTTAGTAGTCCTGAAATTTCACATTTGAGTTCCTTCAGAACTCTTGGGTGAATACAATCTGGTCCTGGTGACTTATTATTGCTTAGTGTATCAATTTGTTCCAAAACCTCCTCTGACACCTCAATCTGGGACAGTTCCTCAGATATGTCCCCTAAAAAGAATGGCTCAGGTTTGGGAATCTCCCTCACATCCTCAACCATGAAGACTGATGCAAAGAATTCATTTAGCTTCTCTGCAATTGCCTTATCATCCTTGAGTGCTCCTCTATCAACCCAATCGTCCAGTGGCCCCACCGGTTGTTTAGCAGGCTTCCTGTTTCTGATGTACTTAAAAAAAATTGCTATTACTTTTTGAGTCTTTGGCTAGCTGTTCTTCCAATTATTTTTTGACCTTCATAATTATATTTTTACACTTCATTTGACACAGTTTAGGCTCCTTTGTATTTTCCCCATTAGGATTTAATTTCCACTTTTTAAAGAATGCGTTCTTGCCTCTCACTGCTTCTTTTATTTTGTTGTTTAGCCATAGTGGCTCTTTTTTGGTTCTTTTACTGTGTTTTTTAATTTGGGGTATACATTTAAGTTGAGCCTCTATTATGCTGTCTTTAAAAAGTTTCCATGACAGCTTGCAGGGATTTTTCTTTTGGTACTGTACCTTTTAATTTCTGTTTAACTAACCTCATTTTTGTGTCGTTCCCCTTTCTGAAATTAAATGCTATAGTGTTGGGCCACTGTGGTGTTTTCCCCACCACAGGGATGTTAAATTCAGTAATATTATGGTCACTATTACCAAGCGGTCCAGCTATATTCACCTCTTGGACCAGATCCTGTGATCCACTTAGGTCTAAATCAAGAACTGTCTCTCCTCTTGTGGGTTCCAGGACTAGCTGCTCCAAGAAGCACACATTTAAGGTATCAAGAAACTTTATCTCTGCATTCCTTCCTGAGGTATGTATCCAGTCAATATGGGGATAGTTGAAATCTCCCATTATTATTGAGTTTTTTATTTTAATGGCCTCTCTGACCTCCCTGAGCATTTCACAGTCACTATCACCATCCTGGTCAGGTGGTCTGTAATATATCCCTACTGCTATATTCTTATTATTGAAGCATGGAATTCTAGCATGGAATTGAAGCAAGCAATTCTATGGTACAGTTTGGCTCATTTAAGATTTTTACTTCATATGATTCTACACTTTCTTTCACATATAGTGCCACTCCCCCACCAGCACGACCTGTTCTGTCCTTCCGATATATTTTGTACCATGGTATTACTGTGTCCTATTGATTATCCTCATTTCACCAAGTTTCTGTGATGCCTATCAATATTCTCATTTAATACAAGGCACTCTAGTGTGCCCATCTCATTATTTAGACTTCTAGCGTTGGTATATAAGCATTTTAAAAACTTGTTACTTTTTAGCTTTATCTTCCATTACATGATGTAATTGAATGGGACTTTTTTTTCTTTTGACTGTTTCTCATCAGATCCTACCTGTATTTTATCATCTTCCAGCCTCTCCTCCTTATTAGGACATAGGGAAACTCCATTTATAGATCCTCCCCTAAGGGATGTCCGAATCATGTGCTCCTCCACACCTGTCAGCTTTCCCCCAGCCCTTAGTTTAAAAACTGCTCTACAACCTTTTTAATTTTAAGTACCAGCAACCTGTTTCCATTTTGGTTTAGGTGGAGTCCATCCTTCCTGTACAGGTTCCCCCTTTCCCAAAAGTTTCCCCAGTTCCTAATAAATCTAAACCCCTCCTCCCTACACCATCGTCTCATCCACACATTGAGACCCTGCCGGTCTGCCTCTGTAACTGGCCCTGCACGTAGAACTGGAAGCATTTCAGAGAATGCTACCATGGAGGTCTTGGACTTCAATCTCTTACCTAGCAGCCTAAATTTGGCCTCCAGGATCTCTATCCTATCCTTCCCTATGTCATTGGTACCTACATGTACCATGACCAGCGGCTCCTCCCCAGCATTACACATAAGCCTATCTAGATGTCTCGAAAGATCTGTGACCTGTGCACCAGATACGCAAGTCACCATGCAGTTCTCCCAGTCATCGCATACCCAACTATCTATATCATATCCCTTTGCCTGTATCGCTTGTGCAATCTGCTTATAGATGTCAATGTTTCTATGACTGCTTCGTAGCTGTGCTGGCAGAGCCTTTTCTCCCCGCAGGCCCAGGAGATCCACTATCTCCTGTCTACTCCAGGCAGGAGCACATCTGGAGTGTGTACCTGATGTGACTGATAGGGCAGTTGCACACAACAAGAAAAAGCTGCTAGGTGTGCTCACCAAGCTAGGCAATGAGGAAAAGGCACTTCAAAAAATTGTGCGGTTTTAAAGGGGGATGTGGGACTTCCGGACTCCATGACCTCAGGCAGCGGAGGTCACACTTGTGATCGAGTGGTCAGTGTTGGGCATTGTGGGACAGCTGCTGGAGGATTGAGAGTGTTGAAATAGGTCACACAGTGTCTACACTTGTGCTGCATCAACCTCCGACTGTTGACCATAGCTCAACACCATTTGGGGGGGATGGTTTTACTGTATCACTATAATGGGGCACTTTCATGGGCGGGAGAAAAAATTAAGTGTAGACACATACACAGCTGGTTTCACAGGAGGTGGCTTACATCAACCAAACTTTGCAGTGTAGACAAGGCCTTACAAAGTTTTTTGTAATATTTAACCTAAATCTCCCTTGCTGCAGATTAAGCCCCATTCCTTCTTGTTCTACCTTCATTGGACGTTGAGAACAACTGATCAACATCCTTTTTATAACAGCCCTCAACATAGTTGAAGACTGGGATCAGGTCCCCCCTCCGTCTTCTTTTCTCAAGACTAAACATGCCCAGTTTTTTAAATCTTTCCTCCTGTGTCAGATTTTCTAAACCTTTTATCATTTTTGTTGCTCTTCTCTGGACTCTCTCCAGTTTGTCCACATCTTTCCTAAAGTGTGGTGCCCAGAATGGACCCAGTACTCCAGTTGAGGCCTCATCAGTGCACAGTGGAGTGGGACAGTTATCTCCTGAGTCTTACATATGACACTTCTTAATACACCCCAGAATTACATTTGCCTTTTTTGCAACTGCATCACATTGTTGACTCAGTTAATTTGTGATCCACTGTAACCCCCCAGATCTTTTTCAGCAGTACTACCACTGTGTCAGTTATTATCCATTTCATATCTGTGTATTTGATTTTTCCTACCTAAGTGCTTTGCACTTATCTTTTGTGACAGGGTCAGGCCAGATGGCTACAGGAGAGTGTTAGAAGGCAGATGTATTAGTCCCAAATTAAGCAGGTTCATTTTCCCTGGATAAGGTATCAGGGGTGGTTCCAGAACAAGAAGGAACTTGCTGGAACAAATTCAGGCAGGCAGGCTAATTAGGATGCCTGGAGCCAATTAAGAAGCTGCTAGAATCAATTAGGGCAGGCTGGCTGATCAGTGCACCTGAGTTTAAAAAGGACCTCACTTCAATTTGTGGCCTCGGTGTGAGGAGTTGGGAGCAAGAAGCTGAGAATGAGAAGGTGTACTACTGGAGGACTGAGGAGTACAAGCATTATTAGACACCAGGAAGAAGATCCTGTGGTGAGGCTAAAGAAGGTGTTGGGAGGAGGCCATGGGGAAGTAGCCCAGGGAGTTGTAGCTGTTGTGCAGCTGTTCTAAGAGGCACTCTAGACAGTTGCAGTCCATAGGGCCCTAGGCTGGAACCCGGAGTAGAGGGCAGGACTGGGTTCCCCCCAAACCTCCCAACTCCTGATCAGACACAGGAGAAGTTGACCTGGACTGTGGGTTCCACCAGAGGGGAAGGTCTCTGGGCTTTTCCCTGACCCACATGGTGGATCAGCAGAGACTGCAGGGATTGTTCTCCTTCCTTTTTCCCATGCTGGCCAGTGATGAGGTTAGCTGTGTGAATGGCAGGTTTGAGCCACTAGCAAAAGTGGCCAAACTGAGGACTGCCGTGAATCTCTGAGGCAAGCAAATCCGCCAATAAGCACAGGACCCACCAAGGCAGAGGAGGAACTTTCACACTTTGTATACTTTACCTTATATAGTATAAACCTGTGCCTTCCCACCCCACACATGTTCCATCCTCTGTAAACTAAGACAAGCCTTTGCAAATATACATAATTGGAATTTTTTTAACTTCACCTAGTTGAAAATCCTTTTGAAAGTGTTTCAGATGTACATGCCAACTATGCTAAGCTGCAATAATACAGAATTTATATCTTTAGCAAAAAAGCATTTAGTTCCTGTACTATATGCTCAGTGCTAGGACTAGTCAGGATTTAAGATGTCAGAGGCTGCAAAGTGCAGATTTCAAGTTGTTAGAAAAATGTATCTGCCTCAGACATCATATGGACATAATAGTGGGGCAGAGTTGAAACTGTTTTATGACTTTAACTGTACATTTCCATACTCTTTGCCTTCCCCTCCCCACTTGAAGTTGGTGCTCAGATAGCAATGTGATTTGTGCCTTATAAAGTACCTTACGCTTCTCTCTAATCTAATACCCTTAACTTTGAATTGCTTGCTTTACTAACAGTTGTTTTAATCTATAATACTTACAAAGCATTCCCCCCAAAGTTACTTAATTTAGTTACATCTGAAAATACATGGAAGTATTTTATATTTGAATGTTTGTAGCTTTAAAAAAAAACTTGCCAAGAATTGCTGTCTGACAGGTGTCCATATGACTTCGATAGTGCCAACATTGGGCTATGTAGGTTTTAGACCTTTTGATCCTCTCCTCACATATATACCTCCCACTTTTCTGCTCCCCAGAACCCAAGTACGACCCACTCTACTGCCTGCTACATGTTTACACAGGCTAGATATTCTGCAGCAAAGCCCACACCTCCCAGCACTTCCCTGTGGCTCCTTGTTTCCCATTTCCCCCTTTCTCCCAGACTGGATCCACCAGGACACAGAGAGGCTGCTGTGAGTTAGGCTCCAAGGCCTATCAGAACATGCAGGGATTATAATAGAACCAGCTGGTGAAAGCCATCCCACCATTCCTGGGGAAGATCACTGTTGACTCTGCCATCCCAGGGACAGACAGCCGATTGTGACCCAACATCGTTGTGACAGATGCAGAAAAGAAGAAGGTCCTCATGGTAGATGTCACAGTGCTATTTGAAAACGGGTCACAGGCCTTTCATGAGGCCCGAGCATGGAAGGCCTTGACATACACCCCGCTGGCTGAAACCCTGAGAGCCCAGGGCTATGAGGTCCAGATCCAGGCCCTGGTTGTGGCAGCCCTGGGCGCATGGGACCCCCACAACAAATGGGTACTGAGAGCGTGTGGAGTTGGTTGATGCTATGCCTGGCTCATGAGACAGCTCAAGGTGTCTGATGCTATCAAGTGGTCCAGAGACATCTACATGGAACCTATCACAGTACACTGACAATACCAAGTCTAGTAACCAAGAACACCGACCAGGGAAATAACCATTTCCTTCCCTGATGAACTGAGGGACACACCCCACCCATGTACTTATTCTCTACACCAATACTGACTTGGACTCTTAATACATTCCATGGGTGGCATACTCAAGCCCTTTTATCCACTGATGCTTTAAAAACTCCCACACCCCAATCTGGATCTATGCTGGTTATGTGATATGTATGTACCTTGTAAACCTTGCAACTGATGCTTGCAATCCCCCATAACCCAAGCCTGACCCCAGATGTATAGCATCTTCCCTCTTAACTTGCGTAAATTTGATTTTAAACATTAACATTTTTAAATGTATTCTAGTGCTGTATGGGTCCCTTCTTTCAATCCAATGCTATCTACCTTTCTTAGCCTAGTACCTACTGAAGGCCTCTTCAGTATATTCTGTCCATCTATTTCTATCAGGCATGCTGCAGGACCAAGGTTCCTTCAGCATTGGCCCTGTCTATTGTATCATCCCAATAGTCTCAACTCCTTTGTGTGGCCTTATTGGTGCTTCTCCAGCCTATCATCCCTGTCCTTTGCTATCAGAGGCACTACTGGATGAAGGCTTTGTCACTGCTGATCCCATCTTCTCAGCTTCACTTCTGAACGGCTGCCTCTTCATTGCTGCTCCAGCATGTGATGATCCAACCATCTCAGCCCCAGCACCTGGCAGCAGTCTCTTTCAGGGCTGCTCCTGTCCATCCACATCCATCTGCCATTCTCCATCCGACTGGGAGATCCCTCTAGCTTGCTCCGTCTCAGCCAAAAGGGAAAGTAGAGGAGTTTCTAAATAAGGTTTGAATAAACATTGCAAATCAGCTGAGAAACTAGGTCAAGGTCCACTGATATTGCTCCCACGCATTATCCTTTTGCTGATTTCAGTCAATGGAAGAGAATTCTGTATGGGAAAATAAATAGCAGGTGTCCAGTACAACTTTTGGCTTTTTGTTGCTGGATTGGTGACTTTTAAAACAGTGTAACAATATCCTGTTTTCATCTCCTTTCCAAGAGCTGACTTCCTTTACTCTAGGACCCAAGGGGGCATTTAGTGGTTATCAGAACTCTATTATTGGATGCAGCCTACAAGGTGTCACACAACTACTTGAAATATGAGGGCCTACAGTTGGAGTGGGGAATGGTGCAAATTCATGGCCATTGAAACCTTGAGGCTAGCAAAGAAAGTTGAGTGAGAAGGAGACAAAAGGACAAAGGATAAAAAATAAGGGAGGTGAACTGATTAACCCTATTGTTTTAGGCAGAATCTTTGTGCAAGAGTCAATGGTCTTTTGGTAGAGGGGTTAATCATTGACTTTTATCTGTGTGCAGAAGGTAAGCAGCAATGAAGGCATCTCCCTCTCCTTATAGGGCAAAGAGCTCAAGAATGTAATCCTGTAGAGGGGGCGGGGGGAAGAGAGAGAACACCCAGTGTTGGGGGCACGCAGCGGAAGGAATCTTCTATTGTTAAAGGAAGATGGGGTTTCCAAACCAGCTCAGACCATGTTCATTAGTCTTATCACACCTCCAATAATGGAGATTAGCTATTTCTTCAGAAGAAGGCCAATCCCATCCAAAAACCTCAGTACATTCATCTACTTTATATGCAGAGAATTCTTTCCTGATCTCCTGGAGGGACTCACTTGGTGCCCTGAAGCATAAAGGGAAAAAAATTACCTTACCTTTGTTGTTCACATTTAATGGAAAATTTCAAACATATTACACTTCAGCATATACAAAAATATATTAGTCTGAATAAAACACCTTCTGGGATAAGAAACAAACTACAAATGAGAAGTACATAAGGGAAAATTTGGAATGCAAGGAAGGTAAAGGGGTATGAAGAGATTCAGAATGTTCTCTAGAAATCCTTAGCTTGTGAACAGTGTGTCAGAGGGTGGGGCTATTCCTGGTATAGGTCACTGGCATCCAACTCAGGCAACAAAGGAATATGGGAAGTTCTTTTGAATGTCTAGCAAGCTTCAAAAGACATTCCTTTTAACTGGCTCTGGTAAAATAAAATTCCATTATCTTTTCTGCATGAGTTATCAGAATCAATGATACAAGTTGAATGGGCATAGAATTTTTCCTCCCATTGCTAATAGAAACCTAATACTTGTAGCATAAGGTCCTCAGTAGGAGTTCAAACTACATGTTCATATAGGCAAGACTGAGGCCTATTGTGTAGTGATACAGTTTCCCCCTCCCCCCCAAAATCTATAGGACTATAAAACTGTTCATTTTAAATACAATCTTAAACCCATCACCAGCCAGCTCTTCCCACCTGGCCAGCACCTTCTACCTGCTGGCAGCCCCACCAATCACCTCCTCCCCCTCCCTCCCGTAAAGGTGCTTTGTCATTTGGTGTAAACGAGCAGGAAGACTAGTGGGTCTAAAGTCGTGTAGTATGGCTGAGAGAGAGTGACTGACTAAGGGGAGAATGCACCTGAAGCAGTGCTGGCCTTCTGAGTGGCAGCCTGTGAGATCTATCATCAAAAGAGCTTACCTCATCTCCATCTAAGGTGCTCCGTAGCCATGGTTCATCCAGATTCTGTATTTCCTCTTGCTGACAGTTATCTAGGTAGTAGGCAGTCCAGGATCAGATGCTGCAGTCATGCAGCCTGTCCATGTCTGGTAGTCCATTGTATAGTAACACTGTTGTTAGTCACCCATATTTGTAAGGGGTAATTGGGTCTGGGCTCAATGCCCACAGTTCCAAGTTCAACCATGGAATTATTTGTTGTATTAATCTTTCATTTAATAAATCTTTCAGTTTCATTTCCCCAGAGATTAGTCATCCTTCCAGTGATTCTAAAGCAGGAGGGTCTTACAGGTGATGGCTCAACCCAACTCAGTATCTATTACCATATGTGGCATATCTTTAATGTTGCAACTTCTAGCCATGCAACAGTTTGTGGCAACTGCAGCTGGACCCAATGTTAAGATCAGTATGCCATAGTTGTGACTACTGCTCGGATCTCTACCAGTCTCTGGCTTATGGCTGGTTTTTTTGTTTTCTTTACTCATGTGGTTTGAGCTGAGGTCCCTTGCGACCTGTGGGAAGTGAACATCACTCCCATCCTGGAGTGCATGTATTTTACTGTGAGTGGTGGCTGTCGATAGAGAATGGGGTCACATCCTAGGTCTCTTGGTTTCCCACACTGGGAGGCTGGGACTAGTGGCAGCCTAGCAAGGCCAGGTCCCTGGGTGCTCCCTTTCCATAAGCCAGGGGACAGGAGTGGGAGAGCTAAAGAATCAGAGTCCATGGTCCCATTTTAAAATCCCTGTTTGATGCCCAGAGATGGCTCATTTTAGGTGGAGAATGGCAGGGTATGGCCTGACTGGGCGAGACTGTTTGGGAACTGTGGATACGAGCCATGTGGCTGTTGGAATAAATGAACCTGACTGGGTAGAAGGTTAGTGAGGAGGTTTCAGTGTCTGAGGTGAGGATGCCTTGGAGGCAGCAACAGCAGTTGGCCTGACACCAGATGGTGGACACAGGCAGGCTTGGAAGTAGGGTGCTGTCCAGGGAGGGGAAACATTGGTTTCCCTGGGTGGGATCTGCAAAATCACAATAGTCCTGTGTGAGTTGGGTGAGGTTGTAGGACCCTCACTTGGAGTGCATGATTAGTAAGCCCCCCTCCCACAAAGTGTGTGGAGGAACACCTTGTTAAAAATACCTTGGGGGGGGGGTGTTTGACTTCTATATTGCTTTATTTGGGAAGAATGAAAACCCCTGGGCTGATCTGCTCAGTGGTGAGGATGCTATGGTTAAACTGTGTAGAACTTGGGAAAGGTTTGATACCTAGCCTTTTTACTGGGAGAAAGCTTAAGAAAAGAGCTTTGCTCTAGAGGTTGGGTATGATGGCAAAGGAGCTGGATCAGCAATGGAGACAAAAGTGCTTCTCAAGCTGTAAGCTTCTGAAAAGGAAGAGAAGGTAGAAAAGTTCAGCTGCCAGCAGGCTGCCACAACAGCCCAGATTGCTAACTTGACAATGCCGTTTAACCAGTTAGAATTCCCAAGTGCAGGAGTTGAATGGTAACCTCCTGGAGGGGAAAAAAAAAATGCTGTCAAAGTTAGGCTCTCAAGCTGCAACTAGAGAGTTAGAGGTAAAGACAGCAAGACAAGGAACATCTGTGAACCACAGGGTAGGTGATCAAAAGATAATGTTGAAGCAAAGGTTGCAGTGTAGGTAGGGTGTCATAAGTGCTATAAAAACTGACCTCTTAAGAGACTGAGTCTAGTACATCTGACTCAGATGGGAGTGGCACAGAAAAATGTTTCATTCCTAATATTCCCGCCCCCCCAGCACCAGAGGAACCCCATGAGTCTTGGGATCTAGGGGACTTCAAGCCACCCTCAGATTGCTCCAATAACCACTATGTTCATTATTGGAAATGGAGGTATGAAATCCATGCCCTGGGGCTGGAACAGGTGTGAGCTATGAGCAAGCACAAGGGGCCCCCTTTCTAAAGAAAATGCTTTGGATTGGCTGGCAAAGCTTAGCGTGACTGCCAATTTAAGTTTAGAAGACAGTTGCATTGGTAAAAGAAAGTATGAGCACAGATGAGTTGGGGCCTTACCTACAGTGGTTTAGAGGGGTAGTGTTCAGGAATCTGTAGAAATTTACCTTGCCATTATGAAGCTGTATTACCCATACAAAAATCTTAGGGGAAAGATGTACTCTGACAAAGGATCTCAGACCACAGAAATTCCTTGCCAGGAAACTATTACTATATTGGCTTTCAGGTCAGCTTCTGATAGTAAATGGAGTTGATATGTATGACACCCCTGAATTCTAGGAGATGTTTGTTCAGGATATGCTCCCTGTAACAAAATGGCCATGGGACCTGCCAATCCCAGAGTAACTAATTTCAAAGAATTGGAAACCAGAGCTCAAGAAGTGTATGATCTATATAGGGAAGCTTATCCTAGCAGCAATAACATCCCGGGACAAAAAGAAAGTGGCTGCCATAAAAGTTGGGAATGATGGGAAGGCTAGTTAGAGAAAGAATGGCAAAAAGAGATCCTGACTATGGGTTTAGATTAGCCTTGTGGAGACACTCCAAGTACGAGCCTGTAGAACAACTAGATCTGCCAACTCGAGTCTGCTGAAAAAGCTAGCACAGGATGAGAAAGAAGTAGCAGGGGAGGAAACAGTCCCCTGACAGGAAAGAGCACACCCCAAAGCTCCCTCTGATGCCACTGAGCTCTCCCATCCCCATTGCATGTGGCCACTATTGTAAATGATAGGTGGGGGAAGGCTGGCAAACAACATCTGTCTGAGGGGAATTTGATAGAGCAGAAAATGCTGCTGGACACTGGGGCCACAATATAATTTGCACAAAAGCTGTTCCTCCAATAAAACAGCTGCCAATTAGAGAAATGAAGATATTTGAAGGATAGCAAAGTAAAGTCTAGTGCCTTTTCAGAGCCCGTAACTTGGATAACTGAGGCACTGATCACTGAAGCTTCCTTTGGCTTCCAGAAGCTTGATAGACAGGGTATATTAGGGATGGATGGGTTAAGGCGCTTGGATGTCATAGTGGATCTTCCCAATCGGAGGATTGTTAAAGGCCAGAGTGAAGGAGTCGTCGTACCATCATTGCATTGAGTGAATGCTCTCAAGGTGCCTACCAAACTCAAGTTGCCAACATGGGAATCAGACATCTGGAAATCACTAAACAAATATCCGCAAGTATTTGCAAAGAACAAAGTCAGACTGGATGTATTGGTGTGGAGATTATGGTGGAGAGCCCTGATCCTGGGCCTCAGCACCAGTACAAATACTGGAGAGAGGCCCAATGAGGAACTGGAGCACCATTGATGCTTTTAGATCCCAAGGTGTTCTGGGAAAGACAAATAGTGTGTGCAATGCACTAATCTGGCCAGTGCTGAAGTCTGATCAATCAGCGTGGAGGCTCAGTTGGATTAGAGCTCTGAGTGACACCTGTCATGGCCATATTTCCAGAAATGTCTACCATTGCAGGTGGGACTAGATGGTTCTTGGTCATTGATATTGCAGATGTGGTGTTTTCTACACCACTGCATAAAAGTGCATGGTTTAAGTTTGCCTTCACATTTGGCTGTCAGCAGCTGATATTTACAAGAGGTAGCACAAGGTTATCACAATGTGCCCATGATATGTCATCAGCATGTTACCAAGATGGAGAAACCTAGTCTACAAGGACCAGGTGGTCAGCTATGTGGATGATGTATTGGTGGCTACAAAGACCAGGGAAGAGAACTTGCTTGTTTTGAGTAAGGTCCCGATCATCCAAAGAACCGGCTTCTTCATTAGCCCGCAAAAAGCAAGCTTGTACAGCAGAATGTCACTTACCTTGGAGTTGAAGGGTGATGTCCAGATGCTGATCGAATCAATCTGATCTGCAAATTACCAGCTCCCAGGGACATAACCTGGAGATCTTTCCTGGGATTGGTAGGCTTTTCTTTGGATTTTATATATGGCTATTCAGAGCTTGCCTGCCTTATTCATGTGCTGCTCCACAAGGGACAAGAATTGTCCTGGGGAGAAAAAAAACAAAACATTAAGCAGTGTTTAAGCTAATGCATGCTCCTGCATTGGCCTACCCTCAATTGGGCTAAGCTGTTCACATTACAGCTTGCTACCACTGGGAAAGGCATCAGTGTAGTTATTTATGCAGTTAAGTGGCACATGCACAAAGCTGTTTATGGTTCGAAACATCTGACCAAATTGGAACAGTGTTATACATGGTGTGAAAGAAGCTTTGGTCCTTGTATGGTCAAATCAAACACTGGGAATACATAATTGGAATGGCTCCAGTGGTGCTTTAAACATCTCACATGCCAGTCAGGTACTGTATATCTTACCTGGGAAGGCAAGTGATGGCTGGGTGTCCAATCCCCATCTTGCAGGCTGGGCTCCACTTAAGCCAGGAGGTGAGGGTGGATAAAGTACTGTCCATCTGCTGTACTGTTTGCTCTATTGTCAGAAGGTGAAGACCACCAGTGCCTGCTTCCATTGAAGGAGACTAATACAATCAAGTCTCCATTCCAGCTAGAGACCTCATATGAAGTAGCTAAAGCAGTGGGCTGTGACATATGGGTCATCAATGGGAGCTGTTTCCATCTAAAAGGCACCTCCCCATATAGGTTATGCTGTATTCCAGGTAGCAACAGACCGGGATTTGCAAGGCACTGTGTTTGTTGCCATAGTAGCTGCTTTGGATGCTGTGGACAGAGACTCTGGTAATGATTTGCTCAAATTCTGACTGGGTCCTGAGGGCCCTCATTGACTGGATGTGTGTGGATGGCTCGTGGCATGAACACCACAAACAAGCCAGTAACCCATGCCAAATATCTTATTCATGCATGGAAATCTGCTGAAGGCAGGAGACCGCCAACTTTCCTTTAAGGTACAGGCTCATCGGAAGAACATGACTGAGGTATCTATGCTTAATAGGCCTATTTAAAGAGGCAGCATTAATAGACCCAGACATGTTGTGGGTAAAATTGGACAAATGTTATGTGCTCACTGCAACCTGCAGCCACAACTTGATATTTTGCAGATACAAAAGGACAAAGATTCAGGATCTACTCTATCATAGGGGGTACCAAATATTTGAACATAAGTGGACTGGTAATGGCAAAAAATCAAGCAGAGGTAAAAGACGACCTTCCAATATTGGTAGTTCCTGGTTGCTGATGTAAGGAACTTATAACTTTAGCTCACCAACAAGGTTATTTTGGCATTAAGACAGTAAAGTCTCCTCACTGTTGGGTGGTGGCCAGACATCGCCATGGATGTAGAGTATCACATCTGGAATTGTTTGGCATGTGCCCAGAACAACCCAGACAATGAGTTAGGAAGGGACTAGTCCTCCCCCAACTCATTGAGGGTCCCTGGCATTGGATCCAGGTGGACTACATTGGCCCACTACCACGCACAGCATGGGGAAACTGTTATAGCCTTGTGGGAGTGGATCCATTTTCAAAGTGGGTGGAGGCCCTCCCTCCCCTTTCAAAAATACTGCAGCCCCCACTGCACATTTTCCTGGTATGGCCTTCTGGAGGTCATTGACTCTGACCAAGGGCCCCACTTTGTGGGTGACCCAGTTAAGAACATTTGCCTTGCACTTAGCATCAAACAGCATCTCTGTATTGCTGGACATCCCCAGAGCTTGGGGATTGCTAAACAGACTAATAGGATGATTAAAATAGCATTAAGGAAGATCATAAAGGCTGAGGGAAAGAATTGTGATAAGCTACCCTTTGTCCTAATGGCCATCAGGTCCACAATTGAAGCACATGGATTCTCACCCTTATGAGATCTTTACAGGTCAGCCAATGAGGACTCCTGAGATCAGGTAGTACCCCCCCCAGCCACAACATAAGTATCAGCCCCAGGTACAAACAGACCAGTACATAACCCAGCTGTTGGTTAAAATTAGTGATTCTCAAAAGGAGGGAACTACCCAATTAAAGCACATCATGTGTCGAATGTACTGAAGGCCAACTTTAAATTTCATGAATGGCAGGTTGGGGTTAAATTTTTATTTTGATTCTACTCACTCATCACCCTGACTCCCTGCTGAGTAGGTCCTGTAGTTATAACCAACAAGGTCAGTCCAAGAGTGCATCAGGTAGAGTTAAAATCTGGCAAGAGATGTTTTTTTAATGGTTCCATTTGTCCCAACTAAAGGAATGGAAGGGTGGTGTTGGGCCATATGTGTCACTAACCTAAATCTCTGCTCTGTCTATTCCAGGAAATTCATCCAGCCACCTGGATTGGAAAACATTGTTTGTAAATTAGAGCAAACACTGGTATTGTAAAGTGAATACAATGGCTGAGAGACGGGATACACTCAGTGATTTATGAATACAACTATCATCAGTTTCATTATACATTAAGGTGTAGTAAGTAATCTCAAGAGCAGAAGTATACCGACAAATGAAGCTCTGAGCTCAGTCTTGAAAGGGATTATACTAGTATGCCTATATGGATACAGGCTATTTTGTATGGGCAGAAGAAAGGGGTAACACTTTGATTAATGGCCTTCTCAGCAGATTAACAAAAGCATGAGCTCATATTAGATAAGGATGCACAAATTAAATCCATGGAAATGAGGGGCAATTGTTCATGGCTCTGATACACTTTCCTAGAGGGGTGCTCTAGGTTGATTGAGGCTTGGGAGCCATCCAAGTGTTTGTCAGTCATAAGTGACCTCCCTATACAGGTAAAACCTGGGGATTTAAGTGTAATGGTTTCAATAGGCATTGGTAATGTTAATCAAACCTTTATAAATGCCAATTTGTATTTGCCATCAGGTCTTTATCTAGCAACTCTGAAATGTAGCCATTGTATAGTATCAGGTGTTAAAAAATTACCATGCCAGTATCATGAATGGGTTCTGTCAAAATTTACAGAATGAAAAAGTTTCCCTGTTGTATGTATTGTGAATGCTCGTATTGGTGTCAAATGACACAGGTGACTGGGTTATCACAAGTCTGTGTAGAACTAAAGGTCAATGTAAAGGTATCTCTGGTACTTGGCCATACACAAGTTCCATTGGACCAGTGGTGGTAAAACAGCTTATTAGAGTACTGATGATAAATCCAGTATATTCCATCAAATGGTTAATAATGCCCATACAAATTTCAATACACAATGTTAAGCAAGGAGGGTTTGCATACACTGCACCTCTGACTGTGGGATGGAGTGCTTGGGTGCAAGGAGTGGTTCCATCATCCAACCCTAAGAAAACCTAGGGATACCTTAGCTAAAATATTAGGAGGGGTTGGAACTGGACTAGGCATGTCAAATACTATAGATGACCAGATCCTGGCCAATAAAAAAAAGTGGCTACATCATGGCCCAAAGCTCCTATATCACACCCTCTGACTAAATAGTATTTGAGCTTGAGTATCATAGCCAATACCTTACCTTCCTGAATGCAAATTCAGGAGACAGGTAACCTCAACATCATAGGGGCCTTAAGCATTCTTCAGTCTAACATCTCCCTTGCTTTAGCATGTGTGCAAGCACAGCAATGGATCCTAGATGTTGCTAAGTCCTTTGTGAGGGATGGCCTGAATGGGCTTATTCCAGTAGAGATAAGCATGTTGTAGAACCATCTCACTCCTTCTGAGCAAGAGCACCAGGGGTGCTGGAATTTAACTTCACTCACTTCCACCACAACTGTTCAATAATTGCTTATGTGTGGACCTTAAAATCAGAAAACAAGGAATGGGTTTACCCTTTCCGTGCCCATAGTCTTAAATGTGGGACAAACTGTACTTATTCCTATGGCTATCAGCAAATGTGTCCATCAGAAGGATGATGAATACCATACTGTGAACCTCCAGTCTTGCCTAGAAGAAAAGGGCCTAGGCTACACTTTAACATTGAAGTTTTGGAAGGATCCCATGCATGTTTAAATGCCCAAAAAGGAAGGTAATTATAAAATGCACTTTGGATTTTAATCACTCCTCCGTTGTGTTCACGAATGACCATTGTTTGTGTCTAAGGAGTTGGTGCAGTGAGTTTATTATAATTATAGAATTGCACATGACCCCTCCAACCTTTGTCCGAGCTCCATCTTTTCCATTAAGGGTTGTGATAGAGAGAGTCTGGCATATCACCACCAAGACTGTATATGTACAATATACTTTATATGACCACTTAGATCCAGTCATGCTTGGTGTAAATATAGCAGCCCTACACAACTCATGTTCCACCCAGAAGTGAAAGCCCATTTAAAGCAAATTGAGAAGGGAAAGATATTGCAGACTGTGCATTGTATCTCTAATCAGATTAAGTGGGTGTTAAAGTGAATCAAAGATGAGGCTCCTTCTAGTCAGTGGTGGAAGAATCTATTTGGGGGACTGGAAAACTTTGATGTATGGAATATTATGTTATCCTATTATTGTGGTCCTAATCATCCAATTTGTAATCATTGTGTACTTGATCTGCCTCACTGTGTGGCTCAAAAGCTGTACCTATAGCTTGTGCCTGGTATCATTGTTCAAGTTAAATAATGTCTATGGAATGTGATGGTTAAAGTTCTATGGATATCCCTTTACCATCAAGGAGGGGGAAGTGTAAGGTTTTGTCTTTTGGTGTAAAAGAGCAAGAAGACTGTCTAAAGTCATGTGGTATAGCAGAGAGAGACTGACTATATAAGGGGAGAACACACCTGAAGCAGTGCTGTCCTTCTGAGCAGCAACCTGTGAGATACACCAGTCAAGAGTAAACGTACCATCAGAAGAGCTTATTTGATCTCCATTCAAGGTGCTCTGTAGCTGTGGTTCATCCAGATTCAGTGTTCTTCTTGCTGATTATTATCTAGGTAGTTGGCAGTCTGGGAATCAGAAATTGCAGTCACGCAGCCTGTCCATGTCCAGAGGTCTATCTGCAAGTATAGTAACACTGTTAGTCACCTATATTTGTAAGGGGTAATTGAGTCCAGGCTCAATGCCCACAGTTCTAAGTTCAACCACTGAGTTTTGTTGTACTATTTTTTTTGTTTAAGAAACCTTTCTTCAGTTTCATTTCCCCAGAGATCAGTCATCCTTCCAGTGATTCAGAGGTGGGAGGGTCTTATAGGTGATAGATACTGAGTTGGATTGAGCCATTACCATATGTGGCATGGCTTTAACGTTGCAACTTCTAGCCGTGCAATGCTCCCAGTGCCTACTGCCCACTGCCATCAGCTGTTCTGTGGTGTGCAGGAGGGAGAGGAGCAGGGACAGGGTGTGTTTGGGGAGGGGGTGGAACTGGATGGGAAAAGGCAGGGGCAGAGCAGGGGGTTGAGCACCCTCAGGGCCTGGAGCAATCTGGTTCCTGATGTACCCCCTGGAACACAACTCATTTAGATATTTGCCTAGCTTTACAACAGGCTACATAAAAAGCACTAGTCAGTAAAGCTAAAATTTCATACAATTTGTTTATACTGCTGTATATAATTTCAGTGTATAATTATAAAATCAATTGGAATCTAATTGGGTAAAAATGTGAGTCAGGATTTTTTCATTAATAGTGTGCTGTGACATTGTCTTTTTAGGTCTGATTTTTTGTAAGCAAATATAAGTGAGGTGGATCTTGGGGGGTACACAAGACAAATCAGACTCAACCTTTCCAGACTACTGGACCCCTTTCAGGAGAGTCACCGCTCTAAAGTAGTGGGTTGAATTAATCTCTGGTGTAACTCCATTGATTTCAGTGGAGTTACAGCAGGCATGAATTTGGTCCTCTTGGTGACTATTCATAAAGTACAGGTTTGAGTAGCAGCTGTTAGTCTGTATCCGCAAAAAGAAAAAAGGAGTACTTGTGGCACCTTAGACTAACAAATTTGAGCATAAGCTTTCGTGAACTACAGCTCACTTCATCGGATGCATTCAGTGGAAAATATAGTGGCGGAGATTTATATACACAGAACAACAAACAATGGGTGTTACCATACACACTAATGAGAGTGATCAGGTAAGGTGAGCTATTACCTGTACGAAAGTGGGGGAGGAGGGGTGGGGGAGAAAAACCTTTAGTGATAATCAAGGTGGGCCATTTCCAGCAGTTGACAATGTCTGAGGAAGCTGGGGGCAGGGGGGAGATAAACAAGGGGAAATAGTTTTACTTTGTGTAATGACCCATCCACTCCCAGTCTTTATTCAACCCTAAGTTAATTGTATCCAGTTTGCAAATTAAATTGCAATTCGGCAGTCTCTCGTTGGAGTCTGTTTCTGAAGTGTGGTGTGTTTTTTGTTTTGTTTGTTGAATAGCCACTCAGGTCTGTAAGCGAGTGACTGGAGAGATTGAAGTGTTCTCAGACTGGTTTTTGAATGTTATAGTTCTTGATGTCTGTGTCCATTTATTCTTTTATGTAGAGACTGTCCAGTTTGGCCAATGTACATGGCAGAGGGGCATTGCTGGCACATGATGGCATATCACATTGGTAGATGTGCAGGTGAATGAGCTTCTGATAGTGTGGCTGATGTGATTAGGCCCTATGATGGTGTCCCCTGAATAGATGTGGACAGAGTTGGCAACGGGCTTTGTTGCAAGGATAGGTTCCTGGGTTAGTGGTTCTGGTGTGTGGTTGCTGGTGAGTATTTGCTTCAGGTTGGGGGGGCTGTCTGTAAGCAAGGACTGGCCTGTCTCCCAAGATCTGTGAGTGATGGGTCGTCCTTCAGGATAGGTTGCAGATCTTTGATGCGTTGGAGAGGTTTTAGTTGCGGGCTGAAGGTGATGGCTAGTGGCGTTCTGTTATTTTCTTTGTTGGGCCTGTCCTGTAGTAGGCGACTTCTGGGTACTCTTCTGGCTCTGTCAATCTGTTTCTTCACTTCAGCAGGTGGGTATTGTAGTTGTAGGAATGCATGATAGAGATCTTGTAGGTGTTTGTCTCTGAGGGGTTTGAGCAAATGCAGTTGTATTTTAGAGCTTGGCTGTAGACAATGGATCGTGTGGTGTGATCTGGATGAAAGCTGGAGGCATGTAGGTAGGCATAGCAGTCAGTAGGTTTCTGGCATAGGGTGGTGTTTATGTGACCATCGCGTATTAGCACTGGTCCAGGAAGTGGCTCTCTTGCGTGGACTGGTCCAGGCTGAGGTTGATGGTGGGATGGAAATTGTTGAAATCCTGGTGGAATTCCTCAAGGGCTTCTTTTCCATGGGTCCAGATGATGATGTCAATGCAGTGCGAGCCGAGGAAGCCTTGTTCTAAGTCAGCCATAAAAAATGTTGACATACTGTGGGGCCATGCGGGTACCTATAGCAGTGCCACTGATTTGAGGGTATCCATTGTCCCCAAATGTGAAAGTTATGGGTGAGGACAAAGTCACAACGTTCAGCCACCAGGCTTAGTCACATTATCGGGGATACTGTTCTTGACTGCTTGTAGTCCATCTTTGTGTGGAATGTTGGTGTAGAGGGCTTGTACATCCATAGTGGCTAGGATGGTGTTTTCAGGAAGATCACCAATGGATTGTAGTTTCCTCAAGAAATCAGTGGTGTCTTGAAGATAGCTGGGAATGCTGGTAGCGTAGGGCCTGAGGAGGGAGTCTACATAGCCAGACAATCCTGCTGTCAGGGTGCCAATGCCTGAGATGATGGGGCATCCAGGATTTCCAGATTTATGGATAGAATACCCCAGGTTGGGGATCCAGGGGTGTGTCTGTGCAGATTTGTTTTACTTTTTCCAGGGAGTTTCTTGAGCAACTGGTGTAGTTTCTTTTGGTAACCCTCAGTGGGATCAGATGATAATGGCTTGTAGAAAGTGGTGTTGGAGAGCTGCCTAGCAGCCTTGTGTTCATATTCTGACCTATTCATGACTGACAGCACCTCCTTTGTCAGCCTTTTTGATTATGATGTCAGAGTTGTTTGAGGCTGTGGATGGCATTGTGTTCTGCGTGGCTGAGGTTATGGGACAAGTGATGCTGATTTTTTACAATTTACAGACCTAAGTGGCAATTCTTCAACAAAAATTCAAAAACAGACTCCAACGAGAGACTGCCGAATTGCAATTTAATTTGCAAACTGGATACAATTAACTTAGTTTTACTTTGTGTAATGACCCATCCACTCCCAGTCTTTATTCAACCCTATTTCCCCATGTTTATTTCTCTTCCGCCCCATCCCCCCCAGACATTGTCAACTGAGGGAAATGGCCCACCTTGATTATCACTACAAAAGCTGTCCATCCCCCCCAACTGCACACTATGCTCTCCTACTGGTAATAGCTCACCTTACCTGATCACTCTCCTTACAGTAAGAAAAGGAGTACTTGTAGCACCTTAGGGACTAACAAATTTATTAGAGCATAAGCTTTCGTGAGCTACAGCTCACTTCATCGGATGCATCCGATGAAGTGAGCTGTAGCTCACGAAAGCTTATGCTCTAATAAATTTGTTAGTCTCTAAGGTGCTACAAGTACTCCTTTTCTTTTTGCGAATACAGACTAACACGGCTGCTACTCTGAAACCTCTCCTTACAGTGTGTATGGTAAAACCCATTGTTTCATGTTGTGTATATAAATCTCCCCTCTATTTTCCACTGAATGCATCCAATGAAGTGAGCTGTAGCTCACGAAAGCTGTGCTCTAATAAATTTTAGTTTAAGGTGCCACAAGTACTCCTTTTCTTTATTCATAAGTAGTAATAGAATACCAAGATTTGGCACTTTTCATTCATTGATCTCAAAGTGCTTTATGAAGGTGGGGAAGTGTCGTCTCCATTTTACAGGTGGAAAACTGAGCCACAGAGGTGAATTGATTTTCTAAGGTTATAAAGCAAGGCAGATGCAGAGCTGAGAAGAGAATGTAGGGCTGAGTAATGACTCTCAGTTCATACTTTAAATTGGTCTGGGAATTAAAACCTGGAAAAAAACCACAGGGAGAGGTACTGGAGCAGTATTTAAAGTCTAATTTGTTATATTCAGGATGTCTAAACTGACTGCATTTCCTATACACAACCTACCTCACTCCTTACTAAACAGAATGGCCGATTCCCTTTTGCTATTCACTTACCAGGCGCTAACGTGTGTTTTTGAGGATATAATGTTGCATTGATTTCATTAGCAAAGTGTTTTGAAGAACTCCCTTTAAAGCAAAAACATGTGTTCCAAGGAAGAAACACTTTTTCTGGTAAGCTGCTGAGCCCTACACATTTAGCAACAGAACTTGCTGTTTGTAGATATTGAAAATACTGTGACTAAGCAAGATTGTATTTCTGGGGCACAGCATTGAAGGTATTTTATTTGTTGCCAAAAACCCAAGCTTTTTTATATAAAAGCAACATAAATCTGGACTCGAGATTTTAGATGGTTATTTAAGTGTTTAATAGAACTTGACTCATATCAAAGTGCTACTGGGTTTTAACTTGGATAGTCCATTCAGCAGAGTTTTACTCCATGGTCTCTTGCCCTCCAGAAATAATGGACACTGGCATTACTGGCATCTCCTCTCCCCTCTGGGTGCAGTTCTTGGGGACCTTCCATGCGTGGATCTCTTCATTCTTATGTGGAAGGGGGTAATTTCTCCTCCAGACCTCATGGGTCAGAGGTATACATGGGAAAGTGGTGTAGAGTAGTGGGCTTGGAGCAGGAGGAACTGACTGAGGCAGAACATGCATCATACTCACTCCAGCCCCATGCAGATTCCCAGAAAAGATAATGCAGCTTGGGGCAGGAACAGTCCCAGTGGCATGGCATCAATGATTGCTTGCAAGGGAGCTGTGGGAGCTCAATGGGAGCCAGATCAGCTGAGGCAGCACGGAGCCTCCAGCTACATATCCCTAGACTTCCACAGGTCCCTCAGAATCCATGTTTTCTTGGGCACAGGTTTCTACCCTTTTCCATGGAGGCTAGCCTCCTCCTAAACTCTATACTCCAAGCTTTATCACTGGAGGGGAATGATCCTTGCCCTGAGGATTAAGGAGCTGTATTAAGTGATTACAGAATTGTGTCACAGATTCCCTGAGGTGGCATGTTGCCTTGGCTAACACTTCATGTCTGCCAATAGTGCTGGAAATATTTTTATTTTCCTTTCAAAGTGAATTTAGTTAATGAAAGATGCTGGCCTGACAGCTTCAGAGACACCCCCCCCACTCGCTCAAACAATGTCCATCTTTTTTGTATATATAAAAATAAAAGATGGATATTGTTATAGTGTCAGAGATAAAAGGATAGATATGAGAGAGAGTTTTAGCAGAAGCACCATAAAGCAAGTCACCAGAAGGCAGCAAATTAATTCTTTGTCCATTCAGTCCTTTGCCTTTCTTTGAGTCTGGAAACATGACTGATAATTAGTGCCGATTATAATGTAGACACTTTTTTAGTAGTAAGGGGATGTCATCATCTTAGTTTTCCACAGGCCACAGAATAGCTTGCACAGTAACAGTTAATTACTACCAATCTCAGGCCAAATTAAACCAGTGATATCAGTGCAAGGCTCCATACTCCTGTTACCATTTCATCATTTCCCTAAACAGATTCTCATGTTATAGCACCTTTCAGCCGATCTCACACATTACAATCAGAATTATAGTAATAAATTAATCACACCCTACAATACCAGTGTGTAGTAGTATACCCACTGTACAGTTAGAGAAACTGAGGCACAGTGGGATAGCTGGGTAAATAGATTTGATGATTTTTGTGAAAATGGGTACATGAATTGTATACTTTGCAAAAAGAAAAAGTACTTGTGGCACCTTAGAGACCAACACACTTATTTGAGCATAAGCTTTTGTGAGCTGGAGAGCTCACGAAAGCTTATGCTCGAATAAATGTGTTGGTCTCTAAGGTGCCACAAGTACTTTTTTCTTTTTGCAAATACAGACTAACATAGCTGCTACTCTGAAACATTGTATACTTTATTTCCTGATTGCTTTCTAATAGCATACCTGGTTGTTTTGGCATAAGGATAGAATATTTAGTGGGCCAGATTGGTGCCACATGTGTATTCTTAGATTAAATAAATAGGCATTTTTAACAATAGAGACCCCCAAATATGGTCTCTTTTGGTTGATCTTAACCCCATGTGTGGGGTTTTACCCGACTCCATAATCCTGTTCTTCTCCAGAAACCAATAGAGGTATCTCATTTTTCTTTTACTTCAGTGGCTTTCCCATGTAATTCACTCCATATGTTTGTTTCTCTGAGGGAAGTAGTTTGACCTGATTTACCCTAGATTCATAATTATGAAAAAATTTCACTGTAGAAACATTATAGGACATAGTTAAGATTGAGCTGTTTACAAGCATACTCCTGCTACCAAGTCTAATCTATGGATTTTATTATTAATTAATATATTAGATTGTGGTAGCTCCTAAAGCACGCTAAGCATTTTCCAGACATTTGAGAGGTCAGTCTCTCCCTGCCCCACAAAGCTTATGGTCTAAGGACAGACAGCGGTAGGGGATGGAAAGCAAATAGAGGCGCTTTGTTTTTTCTATAAATCAACCTGATATTTTACTTTATTGGTTTATCTTTTTGGAATGACATAACTCCACATGTGTTTGAGTCTTCTCTTCTAGGCCCCAATCCAGAAAACACATATGTATTTTACTACCACAGAGAGTCGCCTGAAATCAATGGATTACTTAAGGTAGTAAAGTGAAGCACACATGTACATGTTTGTAGGACCAGGGCCCTTGAGAACCAGAGCTCAGAATTTTTACTTCAAATACCATAACAACTTAGCTCTGTTTGAGTTGGTTGGGTAGTAAGGGCTGAATTTTTAAAAGGTATTTATGTGGCTAACTGTGCCTAAATACCTTTACAAATATGGCACTAGTTCCTTACCAGATGGGGTCAGGAACTGCAAACTGTGTTTCTATAGACTTAATGAAGCCACAAACTTTAAAGGGACACTATCAACTTAAAAAAAAAAGTTTAAATTAGTCTGTTATTGCAGGTGTCCCTGAGTACCACTGCCATTTTTGTGTGGCTTTACAAACATTCTATTTTTGCTGTTGCTGTGTGAAGGATCAACACAAGCAATAGGGGAAAGTGACTCTACCCAAAGTGCTGTCAAAAGCACAGAGAGTTAACAGTTTTTTATTCTCTAATATTTTAGTTATTGTAACCTTAGGAGTTATTTGTAGCAATAAGAGGCAATATAATGTGAGACTGAGGTGAGCTTTTTAAGGTGATGCCTTTTATCTCTGACACAACAATGTCCATCTTTTATGTGGACCACCATCTTCGGCCCACCTACCATATTGTAAAAAAAAAAAAAAAAGAGCTTGTGTGTGTTTGGGACTACAAATTCATCTACTACATTGTATATAGAATTTGTGAACTGGTCTCCAACAATCACATATGGACCACCAACAAAAACTCAAGCCCACTTCCACCTGTACATTGGCAAAAAGAAGCCCTGACATATCCTTGGTTATCCAACTCAGAGTCCAAAACCAACTTTGTCTCAGATTTCTAGGCTGGATCATAAAGAATAATCTACCTCATCCTCCCTCAAAAGTATACAGTAGCTGTATTTAGTCTCAATACCTCCTTTACTCAGTTTTTGGTAGGGCTCAGATGCTAGTCCATAAAGAAATTATGGACCTTTATCCTTGCCTGAAAATATGCAGAAACCACCTCATAAAGATATTGATCATATACTGAGACTGCAGGGTAAAGAATATACAATATGGCCTCTGAACTTACATTCTCAGCTAGCAGGTTGTTTGTAACACCAATTAATTTCAGACTTAATCTTTAAAAACAAAAATTTACTGTAACAGGGTACTCACCTCTCATGAACACCTCCTTCCCACTCTTAGCCAAGTGGGTGTGCCTGCATGCTCGCTCTCTCTCTCTGGGGTGTGTCTTTGCTGACTCAGCCCTCCAGCCAAGTCGCACAGTCTGTCTGCGTGAGGAAAGCAAAGCCCCTGATGGACTTGAACTCTGGAAGGGATTTCTCTCAGTGCCTCCTATAACATCTCTCACAAGTTGTCCAAGATACAGGATAGAGCAGTGCCCCAGGGCTCCCTCCCTAGTGACAAAGTCTTCACCCTCTTAAGGCCTTCCCACCCACTATCCCAGGTCCCAGCCCAGGGACCCTATTAATAGCAGCTGTCTGCTGTATCCCTTTATCTAAGTCACACTGCTGCTCTAATTCCTTGGGCCATTTCCACACAGTCCTGTGCCCTCTTCACCCTTACCTCAGGGCTTTGTCCTGATGGAGTCCCTGCAACCAGCTCATGGCTCCTGCTCCTGCTCCTTCTCCATCTCCATCTCCCTGGCTTCTGGCAGTACTTTGTTAACTGAGCTCCATCAGCCATCCACATTCCTCCAGCTCTAGCAAGGAACTGCTCTGTCTGCCCTTGCAGCTCTTCTTATACTAGCCTGCTGAGCCGATTGGTTGCTTCTCACACAGCTGCTCTAGGCAGTTTGGAGGACCTCTGCACTGGCCTTTTCTGGAGTAGGATGTGGCAGGGCTGCAAAGCTTCCAGCAAGGTGACTCAGGGCCTAGTCCACCCTGTCACATTTACTCTTAACTTTAAATTTCCTGGTTTAAAAAATATTTATTTTTCTATAACTTCAATGTTATAGGAGTCTTTATTCTTAGATAAACTATCTTTACAACCCTGCCTCTGTCTTAAAGATTTCTCTTTGAAACTAATATATACGCTATAGAAGCAACTTTGAAACAATTTGAGCAAAACTCCATTTGCATAGTCCCTTTCGGTGCTGGAGGAGACACCAACAAGCTGCCTTAAAACAAATGCTGAATGAGGGAAACTTGTTGAGGTCAGATGAGGGAAAGAATGGGAAGTTGTTAGGGGGCTATAAACTTGCATTCATTCTTTCTCTCATCTTTTTTCTGAAAATGACTCTCTTGCTTTTGAGTCTCCTCAAATATCAGGTGCAATTCTTATGTGCATCTTCAAGATTACTCCTGAGGGCATTCTGTGCCAAAAAGTTAAAAATTCTGTGCAAAATATTTTAAAATTCTGCAAATTTTATTTGTCAAATAAATGTGGAGGCTCTGGCATGGCATTGGGGAGCACAGGCCACTGGCTTCACAGATGTGGGAGATCACTGTGCAGCTCCTCCCCGGGACACGGACTTAGCGATGAGGCTGTACCCAACCCTGGCACTGCGGAAGGACATGGCATGCCCTAGAAACACCCCAGGACTCTGCCTTTCCATGCCAGGTGTACCAAGTGTGGGCAGGCAGGCTCAGCAAGGCAGGATCCAAGTGTGGAGGGACTTAGTGTGGAGGGATCCAAATGTGGGTTTAGAGGGTTGTGTGTGGGGAAATCTGAGTACGGGTGGATCAGTGGGGGATCCAAGTGTGGGGGGGATCTGGATGCACAGGGGCTTGTTGTGGGATCCTGGGTGCAATGGTAATGGGACTCTGCAGGGGGGTCCAGAAACCTGGGGATGGGTCTGACACGGCCCCAAATACTGTGCAGGGGAAGAGGAAGTTCTGTCCTCCTCAGCCCAGCCAGGAGTAGCAGCTGAGCCTGGGGCAGGTTAGGAGCCACCAGCTGAGTCTTCCCTAGTCCTGCCTCCTGCCCCACTGTGATTTACTTCTCTGTCGGCTGCCCTGGGCACCTGAAACATACTGATGGGGAGGGTTGCCTGACTGCTCTTGTGGCTTATCTTTGCTTCCCTGTCAGAAAGTCATTTTTCTGTGGGGAAGCAAAGAAATCTGCAGGGAACATAAATTCTGCACATATGCAGTGGCGCAAAATTCCCCCAGGAGTAATCTTCAGAGAATGCAGTTCTGGGTAGCTGAATGTGGATGGCGTGAGAGAAAAAACAGTTGAGAATCCTAGCTGGGATCCACAAATAGACTTCGGCATTGCCGTCTGGGCATCATGATGGCACCTAACTTTTAGGCACCTAGAAAATCACAGGAACAGTTCTGTGATCCACAAAGCCAAGCGAGGGGCCTGCGCTCCCTATTCAATGAATTGGGAGAGTGAGGTGCCTAAGAATGCCTTTCACAGAAGCCAGCATGCTAGTCAGGGAGCCACCTAAGCTTGCCAATGGGAGTTCCCAATTAGAGGCATGTGTGCTAAACCCCACCCCTCTCTTGGAGATAGGCGCTGAAATCCAGGCTGCATGGAGGTGCCCCTCTACATCATCTTTGTAACCCACGAATGGGAATCCACCACCCAGAGTCAGGTGGCTTTGCAGTCTAAGCTGGTTTTTGAAGGAATGAGTTAGGTGTCTGCCTTTCTCCACCCAAAATGGGGGTGATATGAAGTGGTGTCCACCTTGTAACCTCTAGCCTAGTGGTTTGAGCTTTCACCTGAGATGTGGAAGGCCCAGGTTCAATTCCTCCCTCTCTGCTAGAGGCAGGAAGAAAGGATTTGAAGAGGGATCTCTTACCTCTTAGGCAAGTGCTTTAACCGCTCAGCCAGGGGATATTCTGATGTGGGGTTCCCTCAATCTCTCCTGTTGAAGTTGCTGCACTCTGGATAACTAATGAAAGAGTTCTGGAGCAGCAGGACTGGACCCAGCGTCTCCCACCTCCAAGATGGGTGCCATAACCACTGGACTACAAGAGTCTCTCTCTCTTGCTAGCCTAATGATGGTTCCACTGTGAATAAATACTTAAACAATCATTGGGGAGCAGCAGTGTTCACGCCCAGAGGTAGGAACAGAGGAATTGAGGGAACTTTTACCTGAAAACCTTAGGCACCAAGTGAGTTTAGGTGCCTACAGGTTTCAGTGGGAATTTTGTGGATCTCAATGTGGCCAAAACTGGGACTTATGTGCCTAATCCCCAGAATTAGGTGCCTAAGTCTAGCATTTAGGAGCCTAAGTGCCTTCGTTCCCCCCCCCCCACACACACACCTTAGAGCTCCCACAACACTCGCATACTGAGGAAGCAGGAAAAGGGTATAAAACAACCCCCACAAACTCCTTCTAGAATTCATGTAAAGATGCTTGAAGAGTATAGAAACACTCATGAAAAATGTAGTATTGAAAAATGATTCATATGATTCATTGACAAGCTCATGTAAGAGATATTAATCTTCATAAATATCCCATGCAGACCAACTGAAACTACATTTTCTATTTAAAAATATGCAGGCCTATGCTTCATTTCCATTTTCAACTTACAAAAGCAAAGCAAATAAACACAAAACAAAATAACAAACCGCTCCCTCCTCTAAACCTTGCTGCAGGGTATTTCCTGAGTAATAATACCTGACTAGAGCTAAAGATTTTAGGAATTCTTGGCCAGTCAATAATCCCCATTAAACTGCAAAAAGGCTCTGTGACTGATGGTTATTAATTAAATATTGTGTAACTTAGCATATAACATAAGAGATCTGCTGTAGGTTCCTACCAAGCATAGAAGGGGGAATGCGTGTGTACATTTGAAATACACGGTATAATTTTATGTATATAAAATATCACCTTATATATGATAAACAGAATTATAATATTTTAAATATGTGGGCCAAATTCTGTTTTGTAATTTGGTGTAAATCTGCAGTAACTTCTATGCCCCTGAGCTAAACTATGCATTGTAGATGGGGGTAAGCAGTAGATGTGGTATATCTTAACTTTAGTAAGACTTCTGATACTATCTCGCATGACTGTCTCACAAACAAACTAGGGAAATACAACCTAGATGGAACTACTATAAGGTGGGTGCATAGTTGGTTGGAAAACCATTCCCAGAGAGTAGTTATCAGTGGTTCACAGTCATGCTGGAAGGGCATATCGAGTAGGGTCCCACAGGGGTGAGTTCTGGGTCCAATTCTGTTCAATATCTTCATTAATGATTTAGATGATGACATAGAGAATACACTTATAAAGTTTGCGGACAACAGGAAGCTGGGAGGGGTTGTCAGTGCTTTGGAGGATAGAATTAAAATTCAAAATGATCCAGACAAACTGGAGAAATGATTTGAAGCAAATAGGATGAAATTCAATAAGAACAAATGCAAAGTACTCCATTTAGGAAGGAACAATCAGTTGCACACATACAAAATGGGGAATGACTGCCTAGGAAAGAGTACTGTGGAAAGGGATCTGGGGGTCATAGTGGATCACAAGCTAAATATCAATTAATGGTGTAACACTTGCAAAAAAAGCAAACATAATTCTGGGATGTATTAGCAGGAGTACTGTAAGCAAGACACAAGAAGTAATTATTCTGCTCTACTCCATGCTGATTAGGCCTCAACTGGAGTATGGTGTCCAGTTCTGGGCACCACATTTCAGGAAAGATGTGGACAAACTGGAGAAAGTCCAGAGAACAGCAACAAAAATGATCAAAGATCTACAAAACATGACCTATGAGGGAAGGTTGAAAAAACTGAGTTTGTTTAGTCTGGAGAAGAGAAGACTGAGAAGGGATATGATAGCAGTTTTCAAGTACATAAAAGGTTGTTACAAAGAGGATGGAGAAAAATTGTTGTCCTTAACCTCTGAGGCTAGGACAAGAAGCAATGGGCTTAAATTCAGCAAAGGCAGTTTAGGTTGGACATTAGGAAAAACTTTCTAACTATCAGGGTAGTTAAGCACTGGAATAAATTGCCTAGGGAGGTTGTGGAATCTCCATCATTGGAGATTTTTAAGAGGAAGTTAGACAAACACCTGTCTGGGATGGTCTAGAAATATTTAGTCCTGCCATGAGTGCAAGGGACTGGACTAGATAATCTCTCGAGTTCCCTTCCCGTCCTACGATTCTATGATTTTCTTCTTTTCAATGCCTCTTGAAAAGCCACTTGTATCACAAAGCTTTCAAATACAAACCCACATGTGAATATACTACTCTCATCCTTCCAATTTTTTATTTCCTGTGACAGGGCAACCAACTCCCATTAGGCATGTCCCTAGCTGGGGAACATCCTGCAGAGACAGAACAGCTGCAATTTTCCAGTGAACAGTTGCAGAGCAACTGGTGGCATCTCTTAGCAGGGCATGGTGGGATAGCTGGTGGTGTCACTACCTCTATCAAATGCCACATAAACCCTATGATATGTATGTCAAAGCAAATAAACACCGCCTTAAAATAAGTTTTGCCAGGGCAGGTGGGGCTTGGTAGCCTCGACAGGGACCTAGGAGAAGGGAAAAACCCATTTCAAACCAAGGGTGCCAGCTTGGACAGAGGACCTGAAAAGCTTGCCCAATAGATATGCTCATGTGAACTGATGTCCATGTCACACGATGTCCATGTCAGATGGCTAGGGTGTTCCCTGCAAGAGACATACAACAGTCTTGTCTGACTATTGTAACTGGGCAATGGACACTAAAGTTAAAGAAGCAAATTGGTAAGTGGAGTGAGCTGAGATATGCATGTTGAAACGCAGGAACAGTGACTGGAAGAAAGTTGGAGGTATTAAAGAGGAGAATAGTAAAAGTGGCACATGTACAAAAGACTAAATGGAAAAGGTATAAAGCCAAGATATTAGTGGAGGGTCACAAAATCTACTATTCAGAGAGTTTAACCTCCTATAATGGTGTTGGAGTTATGCTGAATTATACCATGCAGGCATATGATAGAGGTTTCCAGAAGGTCAGACCAACTAATGAGTGTTAAATGGTGCTGGAGAGAGGTAAATAGCCATATAATAAGTGGGCATGCACCACAGCTAGGATAGAATCAAAACGTAAAAGAGGAGTTTTTAGATGAGTTATTGTGCCTTATTGGAAACATACCATCCAATGAGAGAGGAGCAGATCTAAATGCACATGTTAGAAATGTGAAGGATGGGTATGAAGCAGTCCACAGAGGGCATGCATTGGAATCAGAAACTTCAAGGGGGAAATGGTCTTACAGACTTTTCTGGCACTGGACTTGGTGATTGCAAACACACCCTTTCTGAAGAGGGAAAGCCACCTAATAACCTATGCCAGCAGTGTCAAATTGATTTATTTTTAACAACAAAAAGAAATAGATCATGAATAATGACTTGTAAGGTAATACCCAGCTATGACAGAGTTCTGGGAACCAACAGATGAGCCAGCACTCTGCTCACTTCAACACCAGTTAATCCGCCCTGCCTCTCCCAGGTAGATCTGACAGGGCCCAATTAGTGTATTAGAATGAGTTGTGGGAGGTCTAATGAGCAAATTGGCCCATTAACACAGGAGGTGTAAAAAGGCACAGGAAGAGAGTGCAGGAGAGAGACAGGCAAGCTAGCAGAGCCAGAACCAGGAAGGATCTCTGGGTAGAGGGATCTCTTCTCTTTTTTCTCCTTCGTGGAGAACTGAGGAGAAACCTGAAACTGTAATTAATTATGGTGTATGGATCAGTAATGTGCTGAGAAGAGCAAATGTAAATAGACTGCACTGGGGTGTTTAACAACTGAAGGTCTGCATAGAAAGAGCAGAAGACAGGAGCGGGACATCACCATGTCACACCAGTGAATGTACTGTGAACCAGCAGGACTTCTTCTTACAGACTTCAGAATGCAGAGTCCTCAAAACACCTGAACCCCTGAGCCCTGGAAAAGCCTAAATGGTGGAAACTGAACACTGGAAATAAAGAAAATCTTTAAACAAGAAGTAATAGTTAGACTTCCTGACTACACACAGGAATGTGTGGAGGATAATGAGCACAAACTAAAGTTAACATTGCTGGAAATGGCACATGAAGTCCTTGGAGTGGTGAACCCCAGTATCAAAACGGATTTAAAGGGAGAGTTAGAGGTAGAATCCTCAAGTTAAAGAATTCGTTGAGAAGAAAAAGGTAACCTTTAAAAAATGGCAGGCCAGTTGCTTGAACAATGATAAAATGACATACATGGAGGAAAATAAAAAGACCAAATAAGTGTTGTGACAGCTAAAAATTTGGCTTGTGGCAAGCTATATAACAGATTAGGAGGATATGAGAGAGAACAGACCATCTACAAACTCGCTTAGGCGAGAAAGAAAATGGTAAGGGATGTAAAAGAGTTTGCTTATATTAGAAATTAACACAGTTATTGAAAATGAATGGTGAACCAATCAACGAAGTCTGGAGTGATCATTTGGAAAGAGTGATCAATGAGGAGAATCCGAGGGAAAACTACGAATCTATAAGCCAACCTGTGGTATGATAGATTGCATACAGGAGGAAGAGGATGTATAGGCACTTATGAAAAAGAAAAAGGAGAAAGCACCTGGGACTGATGAAGTACAGGTGGATGCGCTGACATCACTGGGAAGGGAAAGTGTCAAGTATTTTACAAGTCAGTTCAATGATATTCTCAAGAAAAAGAAATTGTCGGATGAATGGTGTAAAGCTTTGTGGTGCCTGTTTTAAAACATAAAGGAGATATTACATTGTATGCTAATTATTGCCCAAATTAAGCCGATATCACATGCTATGAAAATGTGGGAGAAGATTACTGAAAAGCATTTGTGTGGCTCAATTGAAGTCTGGAAGGGTCAGTAGGGACTTATGTGTGGAAGGAGTACAATCTATGCCATAGTTCTATGAATCCTCCAGGAGAAGCTCAGAGAAAAAAGAGGTGGCAACAGGGTATTGTCTTTGTGGACTTGGAGAAGGCATATGATCATGTACCAAGATAATTAATTTGGTGGAATTTGCAACGGAAGTGTGTGCCAGAAGGATATGTCTGTTTTTATCTGGTCATGTATGATGGAATGACTACCACAGTCCAAACCATATGAGGCTACAGCAAGCATTTCCTGTAAATGGCCTGCATCAGGAGTCAGCATTGGAGCCTTTTTTTGGTTTGTGGATCATGGATCTGATAACTGAGAATATATGAAGGGAGTCATCTTGGAATATGGTGTTTTCTGATGACTTAGTGATATGTGCAGAAGATTGTGAGACACTGGAAACCAACTTTGAACAAGTGCAACACAGTTTTGAACAGGTGGGACTTACAGAGAACTTTGGTGAGACTGAAGCTTTGGCAACAGAGGGAGGAGGACCCACCACAAAGGATATTGTAGGCAGACAGCTTAGAAGAGTGAAATAATTTCAATACCTAGGAGCAATGGTTTCTGACAATGGTTCCCGCCTACATGATGCCTGGCATCATATCAAAGCTGCTTGGTACAAATGGTGGGAGCTGACCTCAGTTCTCTGTGATAAAAAGATACCAATAAAGTTAAAAGGTAGTGTGTAAAACTGTAGTTCAACCCATACTAATGTACAGAACAGAGTCTTGGCCAGCCACAAGAAAAAGAAATCAGTATGCTCTCCATTATGGAAATGAAGATGTTGAGATGGTGAGATGACTGGACATTCCTTGAGAGGAAATGAACTGAGGTTGTAAAGGGCCTACTGAGAGTTTTTCCAACTGAAGACAAGCTGATGGAGGCTATGCTACAGTGGTATGGACATGTCCAGCAAAGACCTGAGAGGTATATTGATAGAATGGCCCTTGAGCTGATCTTGGACGGAAGATGACCAAGGGCGAGGACAAAGATATGGTACATGAACCAGATATCAGCAAACCATCAAAATACTAATTTGTGTGACAGCCAGGTCATGAGTTTTGGAAGAAGGCAATAAAACTTGCTGACCCTGAACAGGGAAGTGGCAAGAAAGAAGACACTTAGGGTGACCATATGTCCCGATTTTATAGGAACAGTCCTGATTTCTGGGTCTTTTTTCTTATATAGGCTCCTATTACCCCCTCACCCCCGTCCCGATTTTTCACACTTGCTGGTCACTCTTGTTTTTATTTAACCAAACAACTCCCTTTTCTGAGTTATCACCAGATTTTGAATCCCTGTATACATTCTTGCCTGTCTTTTAGGCCTACCGCCTACAATTTGTTCTGCATGCCTGGAGCCCTCTGGGTGCGCGCAGAGCCCAAGTCACTAGGTCTGTGCACAGGTGTAGGGGTCTGCCCACATGGAACAAGATGCAGGATAGTGGCCATATATTGAAACTGCTGGATGGGGCAGTGTCTTTATACTTAGGGCAGAGCAAAGCCCAATGTTGATACATAGTAAATAACATTGTACAATAGTGTAGGTGAGATCAGAATTTGTGTGTTTGTGAGAAACCAACCTTGCAAAATTGTCACAAAAGCATATCAGTCCCAGTACAAAATCTATGCAGCTGTGCTTGCCGATGATGATTGATGATAATGGGGGAGAAAAAATAGTGTCCATGCCTGTATTTCAAATAAATAAAATTGCTTCTCCCAAGCAAGCAGGAAGGTGGAATTTTGCCAGGCTGGTTAGACACAGCTTTGCATCGCACGCCTGCACGATGATTTATCAACCATAAGTAGCACAATGATGTAATATACATATAGGTGCAGACAGCTCATCATACGTATACCCAGCTGTCTGTGTAGGAACCTACATAGAAAATGGGCCAAGCACTGCTCGGCTTCCACCTGAGAAACCTTCCCCTCCCAAATCCAGGGGCTTAGCTGTGGGGCCTTTGTCTACGCAGTGTATGCCGTGCAGGGAGAGCCGCACCGCGGGCTGTCGTGCCCCCGCCCCGCTGTGCAGCAGAGGAGCTGCCTGCTCCAGGTTGCGTCCTCCCCCCCCCCCCGCCTCAGCTGTAGGATTGCAACAGGCCTGTCCCAAGCAACCACCGCGCTGCATATTTCGGCCGACTAATAATACGCGGTGTGGGTGGGGAGGGAAGAGAAATGGTTTTCTCCCCTCGTCCTCCTTCCCCTTTAAGGGGCGGAGGTGAAGGAGTTTGCGGAAGGGAACGATGAGCAACGCACGCTAAGTGGTCGGCTTGGTCTCGTGACTTCCGATGGCCCCGCCCCCGATTCCCCCCCCACACCCCCCGCGTTCCATTGTGAGTGCGAGCTCCGCATGGCTCCGCCTCCTCCCCCAGCCCCGCCTCTTTTTTCTCTTGGCTCATTTCCGGCCGCTGCTCGCTTCCCTGTGAGGACTCGGGAGAGTGAAGAAACAACAGCCGCCATTTTGTTTGTGTGTGAGCGACTGAGGGAGGGCGAGAGAGACCGAGCCGGACGGGGCGAGCCAGGGGGCAGGCAGCGCAGAGAGACCCAGGGGCCCGGGCGGGGAACGGGGAGAGAAGAGAGAGTCCGAGACTCATCCCCCACATACATCACACCAGCCCCGCAGCCAGCCGCCGAGAGCCAGGGCAGGGGCAGTAGGGAGCCTGCGCGCTCGGCCTCCTCGCTCCAAGCCCCGTCCCGCCCCGCCCCGAGCAGAGCAGAGGAGACCAGACCCCCCCCCCGCGGTCTATTTTATCCATAAGGGGGAGATTTCCCCCTCTTGGGCCGGTATTTTGGGAGGCGTCTGGACCCCCGTTGGGGCCCCCGCCCCCTATGGCGGAGGCGAGAGGGCGTCCTAGCAGCGCCTGAGCGGTGGTGGGAGAGGCGGAGAGTGACCATCGCCGAGCGCAGGGGGTGGGGGGAAGAGAGGAGCCCAACACCCCCCGCCCTGCCCAAACCCAGCGCTAATAACCATCCTCAGCCACTCGGGAGGGGAAAGGTAGCGCGAGAGAAGGGGGGGGGGAGGGGCCGGCTGCTTCTTCCTCCTCCTCCTGCTTTGGGATCGGTCCCTCTGCTTGCTCTGGGGGGCACCCGGCTCCTCGGGCTGAGCGAGAGAGCGGAGGGGGCGCGGAAACCCGCCCCTGCACCCCCATCTCGAGATCGGCGTTGCCTCCATCAGGACAACAATCCCTTCTCCTTCCCCGCACAACAAGATGTGAAGCGGAGACTCCTGGGACTTATCCTCACCCTCCTCATCCTTCCAGCTCCCCTCTCTGCAGCCATTAGTGCCTGGCGAGGAAGAAGCAGGGGGAGCTGGGGACCCCGCACACGCGCTGTCTTCCTCCCCTCCAGCCCCTTCGCGGGCGGTGGGTGTTTTTTTTTTTATTTGCAGGGTGGTGGAAGGAGCTGCTAGAGGAGGGTGATTTTTTTTCTCTCTCTCCTTTTTCCTCCTCCTCTCCCCTCCTTCGCCCGCCTCCTTGTGGCGATGAGGAGGAGGAGAACGACGCCGAGGAGGAAGAAGCTGATGGCGGCGGTGAGGCGGCAGCAGGAGGAGGAGACCCCCCGGAGGATGAAGATGATGGTGGCAGAGATGAGGAAGCACCAGCAGCACAACAGCCGGGATTAATTTGACTAAAAACCCACCAGTCTCTTCTCTTTTTTTTTTTTTTTTTTCTGGCGGGGGCGCTTTCCGTGTTCTTCCCGTCCCCGTGGCCCGGGGGAAAAGGCCTCTTCCCCACCCTACTCCCCACCTTCCCCCCCGCTCAGCCGGTGCCACCCTACCGGAGACCGAACCCGAGGGGCAGAAAAAGGGGAACTTGGCCCCCCGCGTCCTCCAGATCCGTCGCTCGCTCTCCTTAGTCTTCAGCTGAGTCGGGGGCCCGAGAGGAAGGCGAAGATTTTGGGGATCCCCCGTCTCTCTGCTCGTTGTGTTTGTCTAAAAAGAATTAAAAATGGCCGAGAATGTGGTGGAGCCGGGCCCGCCTTCAGCCAAGCGGCCTAAACTCTCCTCACCGGCGCTCTCCGTGTCCGCAAGCGACGGCACAGGTCAGTCTCAGGGGCCCAGACCCCCCCATATCCCAGCTGTACACCTAGAACCCTTTCTCTCCCCTTCTTTTCCCCCTCTTTTTTTCTCCAGCTCTGCTTCTTCCCTCCCCTTTCCTGTCTTTCCATTTGCACCCCTTTTTCCTCTGCACCTATGTGTATTAATCTCCTCGGAGGGTATTTAATTGCTCTTGCCTTTTATTTGTTGGACGTGATTGAGAGGAAAGCTGTTTGGTTTCTTATGCATATGGCCATTTGCAGAAAGACTAACAATTCTACCATTTTTATTCTTTTCGTTGTAGTAATTATATCAAGTTCTTTAATCAGATTAAGATATATAGATATATAGGCATAAAATACTGCACACAAGCATTCTCTTCATCACTCTTAACTGTGTGCATGTGTGTGTATATACACACATCTGTCTCTTAATGTTTGTTGGCTTATATGTAAGGACTTTACATCAGTTTTTTTCAGAATAAGGTAACGAATTCTCTTCCATTCCTCATTTTATCCCTTGTTTGCATTCTGGTTATTCTGTTTATTTTTTTTTTACCTTTTCCCTTCACCGTTTCTCACTCGATCTTTCTCTGAGGAAGAATGGTTCTGTTTTTTGTTAGAAATTTAGCTTAGTCTTAGTTTTTAAAGACCTAGACTGCAGATTTTAGTGATTTGTAGGGCTTTTAAAGATTTTTTTATCTCCATGCAAACACATAGCGTTTCATCTTATTTGCATTAAGAATCAATATGGAGCGCAGTTCATTTTGCATCTCCCATTTCTTTGCTGTGAGGCCAAAATGTCTGAAATTCCCATGTATGTATGTTGGGTTGTGAAGATGAACGGGGCTTGTTCTTTGCAATCCTGCAAAGATTTTTAACAGTGGTTTTGTAGGGAGGAACAATCCATAGTTGCTTTGAAATCAAGCTAGAGGGTGTAAATTTTGGGTGTCCCAATCCCCAGCAAATGTAAACTGGTTGTACTGGAAATTAACAATAATAAGTTGTTCTTCTTTTCACTACCTCTTATTAAGAAGCAGGTAAGTATTTGGTATCATTTTGCTTTGAGAGTACTGAGCAGCCTGCCCCTAGTTGTTTCTCAAAACTTGCTTTTAGATCTTAGCCAAAGGAAAACTTTGGGGACTCCCCAACTCTGTCTCCTCCTGCCATACATTGGATAGTTAAGGTTGTTCCTTGTAGGCACCAGTTTTCTTGTTCATTGTAATTGTTTGACGTGCCAGAAAAATAAGTAAAAAATGGGTGGCCATCAGACAGCAAACAAGATGTTTAAATGTCTGGCTTTCAGTTGTGCACTGGTTAAACTGGAATCACCTTAATTAAAAAGTGTTTTTGCTGATCTTTTCTTTGCTCTGGAATAATGAAATTTTAATTGGTGTATAATTTAAAAAAGAAGTTTGCTGAGAACTTTTAGAGCACATTAAGGCATAGGCAGTGTTAAGGAGACTGTGAAAGAGGGGTGATACATTTCTGTCCCAAAATCAACAGGTCCAGTCTCTAATTGAAGAGGGAGATGGGGTGGAGGAAAAGGAACTTTTCTCCTGTCAGACCCAGTGGTTGATTTTTAGCATTACTTAGAAAGCAAGTACTGGAATTCAGTAGTCTTCACGTATTTCCTTTCCCCGTCAAGTTGATCATTCAACAGGGAATTGTTTTAGTTCAAAATCATATCATTCCCCCCCCCCCCTTCATTGTGTGGAAAGTTCCAAGTTTGACTTCAGGCTTTTTGTGTGTGTGTGTGGATCACAATGCTGTTTAGAATAGCTGGACAGGTGGAAACTTTTTATACATCTGATTGAAAGTATAAAAACATCAGTTGCGCCAGGCTACAAGGAGCTTTTCTATTTAACAAGTGCAGGTACTCAATATATTTAATGAAATGTAAGCATTTTAATCAGGAGCACTGAGTGATTTAATAGTTGAGGAATCGTTGTATAGGTATGGTCAAACACTTACTATGGATATTTTAACAATTTCTTAGGAATTCAGATGTGACATAATAGTGGAAAAAACAGAATGTACTTTCTTCATAAGACTTGTATAAACTCAAACTTCAACAGGTAATGCAAAGGCTTTGGATAGTGTCAATTTTTCATATGAAATTACACTCAATAGTTATTGATGAAGACTTCTTTACCCTGGGTTCTCATGTTAACTAACATATTAACATTGTGGGCTTTGAAGCACAGTACTATGTTTGTTACCTGGACATAATTATGCCTTCATCTCAGAAGCGCATGTATCTTGTAAAGTTGAATATTACAGTGTTTCTTTAAGTCAAAACCAGTCATTTGCGGGTTATATTCCTTCACTTCCATTGCTTGACTGTTTTTTGTCTCATGTCAATAACCTGTTTCCATAAACACCACAATTCCAGTTTTTACTAATCGTAAGGCTTTTTCCCTTTCTTTTCCCTAAGTAACTTTGAATTAGTGATGTGTTATGTAGTGTGGTGAGGTAGGTCACAGCTATAGAATGGGTTGTTGCCCCACTCCTAGGATAGTGGTTGCATCATGCTTTTGAACTTAGCGTAATTATTTACTAGAAACATTACATTTTTTTTTTTTGCAGTAATCTAAATTTTGGCTTGTGAACTTGATAGTGCTCATAAAGTGAGGCATCAGAAATTTCTAAATTGTTGGGGCCATTTCGCTTTGCTTGCAAGCATGAAGGGGATTCTTTTTGTATATTTCTCACTGTTGGCTTATTTGGTTCAGTGTTAATTTAAAATATGGATTTGGCAGATTGGAGACCTAAGAGCATTGGTGAGTCTAGTTGAGTTGCTAGAGCTGAAACTAGCAGATGTCAAATATTTTCATCATACAGAAGCCAAGACTTGGTCTATAATTCATCCCCAATTGTGTTTTTTTGTTATGTACCAAGACTATTTAGTTTGTTTTCAGAATGCACACAAAAAAGGAAGGTATTGGGATTCTGTTTCAGAACACAAAATGCATTGGGAGAATTCAAGAGGTGTTCACATAGGGTTGCACTAGTAAACCTCACTTCTCTGCTCATCCAGTAGCTTCTTGCCCACTGTGTCGCACTGCTGGATCTCTTTCTAAGAAGCCTTGGCTGTTGTTTCTCTCCTGTTTTGAAAGCAGTGTTTACTCTGAAGCCAAGGAATGTGGTATAACTTAAGAGCTTTTACAGTTTAAAAATGTTTTATATAAATGGAAAAATAAATTCTAATAAAGGCTAAATTCCTTGTCTGGGGGAAGAAGAAGCAGGAAGGGAATACTGTATTACAAGCCAGCTCAAGTGTTTAACTACAGGTTCGTATCATTTGCTAACACTAAAATACTGTTGTTCCTCCTGGATGCTGAGGAGTATAAAAAAAATCTTGATATTGTGAATGGTTTTTCTTCTAGTAAATTAATGGTTAAACTTTACATCTTGTTTTGTCATCCCTTGTAATTCTTAATGCATCCTTTAAAAACTCTTGACATTAGGAGCTGAACATCTTAGATTTTCTCAGTAGTTACAAAAGTACTGGTACCGCTTCATTGTGAACAGTTGACAAAAATTGGTGGGAAGGAGGACTGATACCTGTTTCTACATGCGAAGCCCTAAGTTGAGTTCTGCAAAGAATGCTGAATCTGAACACTTGGGCCAGGTCTATGCTAGAAACTTCTGCTATTATAAGCAATATCAGTTAAGGGTTTTTTTTATGACATTTATGTCCTGGCGAAAGCCTTCGTGTAGACATGATCATAAAAGTGCTTTTGCTGATGTAGCGTATTTTGTTTGGGGACCTGGTATAAGCTATATTAGCAGAAACATGGCTAAAAAAGGGTGGATGCAGCTTTCACTCAGATGCTGCTGGTATATGTATACCCAGCAAACCTTTCTCGGTGTAGTCTAGGCTTTGGAGTAAGTCTTCCATTTTCATTAATGCTGTAATGAAATGCTTGACAAGTGCTTTATGTAAATTTAGCATCCCAAATAGTCTTCAGAAATACCAAATATTTTTTTAAGTTCATTTTGGGCAAGATTTCCTTCCATTAATCAGGTGTGTTAAATGGTGTTGTATATTGGAGAGGATATCCTGAACTTTGTATTCCTTGATAAATGTTATAACATTGTAGTAGACTATACATATCTTTTGGTTGTTGGATACAAAAATATTGTTTGAAATGTAAGTTAGTTGTAAAATATTAAACTCCTCTATCATTTCCTAAGATAACTGTTAATATACAGATTTGTGGTAGCAGAGATCTGTACGTATATTTGTAGTATGGAATATAGTGTCCTTTGGCTAGGCATATCCATTCTATTCTATCCAGATTCTATTGATTAACAGCAGCCCTTAGAGCCAAATGTACACTCCCTTGATCTGCCTTCCACTTGGTATCCATTTTTTATAAATCTTAATTTGTTCTCATCTTGACCCTTAATTCTTCTGCAACCTCGTATCCAAGGTGTATACATTTCTCATATTGAAAACCTTCAGGACTTGCTCCTCTTATAAAAATGATTCATATTCTCATCTTCTGTCATCTAGATTACTGTAATTCTTTGTATAGAAGATTTAATTTTCATTGACTTTAAAATGTGGAAGGTTGTTTCTTCATTAGAAACACATCACCTCAAATTTTAACCTGGCTCTCTGTCTATTTCAGAAATCGATACAAAGTCTCTTCCCAGTTTTCAGGCTCCTTGGAGTTTCTCTCCATTTGTTTGATCTCACTTTTTTTTTTTCTAGCCTTCTCTCCTTTCAGGTCTGACTCCTGCCCCCTTTCTTGCACAGTAATCAGATCTTAATCCTGAGTTCCCCCTCCCATTCAATTTTACATGTGCTCTTTCTCTCTGAAACTTGGATGAGTCTATCGCAGTTCACCTTATTTCATTTGCTGCCTCTTTAATAGATAACTTACAAAGTTTTTGTATTATAGCAAATAAAACTATTTTTACTTGTATTACAGTTGTGCAACTGAGACTGTGCTAGACATTGTACAGACTTGTAGTAAGTTACAGTCCTTCAAAGAGCTTACAGTCTCAGTAGACAAGATATGCAAGGGGTAGAGAGAGGGAGCAGAGAAAGGTGAGGTGAAGTGACTTGTTCATGACCATGTAACAGGTAAGCGACAGAGCCAGGAATAGAACCTGGGTCTCTTGACTCATGTTCCTGTGCACTATCACAAAGTCACACATCTTCCACGCCCTTTACTATACAATACTGTCCATCAGCAACGAAGCTGTAGGCAGTTGTCAAGAATTCACTTGGAAATCTTTATTTTTATAACTTAAATATATTTTTCACTAAAACTGCTTGTTCTGGTACCTGAAAAATTAGAGAACTCATTTTAAAAAAAAACCCCCAAAAACTAAGACCTGAAATCGTTTTGTATATTTAAATTGTAGAAATTATTTAAAAACTAGATTTATTACCTTTTTGGGTGAGACCCAGTTCTAGTTTTTCTCTCTCCCCGTTTTTGATTTTTGAAGTGTTAATGGTGTCAATTGTTAAGAGAAACAGAACCCTTAATTTGGGGGTTGGACAGGTAGAAAATGTAATACATATTGTATTTTAATCAACAGTAAATAATTGAGGGAACTGAAATTTCTAGTTAAGTGGACTGTCAAGAACGTTGTGGTTAGAATAAGATTTTTGAGACTAACAGTAAGTTGATATTTCTATGGTGGTTGATTCAAAAATCAATGATCCTGCAGACTTCACAACCTTGCATTCCATTCCTAATCTTATGATACCTACAACTATTTATCTTTTTTTCCTACACACTGAATTGCGTATGTAAAATTGCAATGTTCTACAAATTTTTTAAATAAAAACTATATACTCCATAAGTTAAAGGTCTATGGAAATTGTGTGCATGTAATATATAAACTCAAGAGGTCCCTAGGCATATATATTATGCAAACTACAAGTAAAAATTGAGTCCTGGGCATGGTACAGTGTAGATAACTGAGATCAGAAGGGGGTGTGTACTACTTAAAAGTAAATGACAACTAACCTACGGATGTCTGAAATTTCAGGAGGAAACCTTGCTGCTGAATTCAGGAATTTTAGATGCTAGATTCCAACAAAACCTAGTTAATTTTAAGTAGATGTGGTTGAGATGGTCTCTTGTTAAATGATCTCTTTCAAAATGAATCTTTAACTCTACCTAAAAGGAGCCATCAATTCAGATCCTTAATCAATTCTTCATTAAAACCTGTGTAGAAATTTTTTTTCCCTACTAATGTGTGTGGGTTGGGTGCGGGGGGAAAGATTAAGTATATTATTGGAAGAATCCTTACTCTTTGCTATGGATTGCTGTGTCCAAAGCGTACAGCGGTTTTTCTCTGCCAATGGATTTAATGGGACTTGTAAGTATATCCATTGCAAGTCTCTTTTCTCCCCCCCCATTCTCCCTTCTGGTGGGTTGTCTCTAGTCTCTCCTCCATGACTTGCTTTCATTATTCAGTGGGATGATCTTCCAGTGCATGCTCTATTGATGTAATGATCGTACTTTAATCTTTCTCTGCACATTAACCAGTGCCCCTCTGTGGAGATTGAGCCCAAAGTCATTTAGATTTGTTATCTGACAAACTAAGTAATTTTGCTGATTTGTTTACCTGTCAGCTTAAACTACTTATATGGGTCTCCAAGGATTTGGCTTCTCAGGCTTTACCAAAACTGTAGCAGCAGGTTGAAGTAAAATACATCTGTCTCTGCATATGGTTGTATTCAGTGACATGCAAAACATCGTGATCCCACTGAATTTGGATACATGAATCCGACAAGCAAGACGTAAATCATAATTATTTTATACACGGGAACCTTCTTATTTGCTAAATGGTAAGCAACATGTCCATGGGCATGATCAGATATTTCTTCCTTAAACATGTTTCCTGATATTAGGTTGTTATATGAATCGCAGCACAAAATTACAAATGTCTCTGAATCTTTGTGTATTTTGAAGTCTTTACTTTGTCATATACAAAAAACTCTTCAGATATGCTTTTGTTGTAGGATTTTTTTTAAAGAAAATGTTGGCACTTTCATTTTTTCCAAGAATTCTGAACAGCTACCATTTTTAGATGGAGGAATTGTAGTGGGTAACTCAGCCAGTTGTGTAGTTATCTCAGCTACATTTGCATCAGCGGAGATGTGGAATTGATGTGGCACTAGTTAGATTCTCTCCACTTCTCCTGTTGTAAAATAGTATGTGCAGGAGCAGCAGTAGTACAGGGGATTCACCACTGCTTGTGTGAGGTAGAATGGCAAGGGAAGTTTTTCTCTTTTGTCCTCCTGTCCTTTTCCACAGCACCGGTGCAAAACTATACCTATATTACCTCTCTTCCTGCATTTAGGATTTTTCCAATAGGATGCTGGACATCAGGACCAGATTAATTACAAGTCTCAGTCGGTGTTGCTTGGGAAGCATGAACTAGAGTGAGCCATGGTGATTCTCCTATAGAAGAATTTCTAAAATGTATAGTGACTATAGATGGGGGTCGGAAACCTTCGGCACTCGGCCCATCAGGATAATCCGCTGACAGGCCGCGAGACTTGTTTGTGTTGACCATCTGGAGGCACAGCTCCCTGTGGCCGCGGTTCGCCGTTTCCGGCCAATGGGAGCTCTGGGAAACAGCAGCCAGCACATCCCTGCGGACTGCTTTTTTTTATTCTAGGTAGAAAATGCATCCTTTCTGGCATAATAGTTAATGGTTGCTTCATTGTGCTTTCTTCTGGTGGTCCACAATGTTAGCATGCTAAAATAGGCTCATTCACCTCTAATTTCAACTTGTACTAGGGCCCATAGTGCTCAGAAAATTGCCTCTTCGGTAATACTTATATATTTGAAAACTGCTATATTTCAAAGCCTGTTAAAACTGTACAAATGAAATTCCTGTCTGAAGCTTATATTTTCTTAGACTGAGTATTATTTTGAATCAGTCTAGTTTTACAAAGCCTATGCTATATATAGGTGGCACGTCCTTGACTGGGGAATGTACTAAGCAATAAGTTGATTAACAAAATGATTGAGTTGTTGTTAAGCTAGGCATTTAGTTTGGTATATTGGGGCCATTATTAACTATTAATGTCCAAGGCCCCTCATGTTGTTTATAACTTGGACCAGTAGTCACTAGGTAAAACTAATGTAGAGGATTTGCATTGTGTATTTTTAAATCTGGTAGATTTACTCAGATAATTAAAGGGGGAAGTTTAAAAAGTTATTGTTAGTCGCTTTCAGAATGGTGAATGAGCTGAAATGTCTCCCTAGCTCATGTTGGTGAAAAGCACTCTCAATCATTTGTAAACCTTTAACATTTTATTTCAAAATATTTTAGTGACCAATTAGTAACAAAACTTTAATATATCAATCAGTTTAATGTTAAAGCAGTAAAGTTCTCCAGATGTCAAATTCAGAATAAAAACAGGATAGAAACTGGGTTGCAACCTCTTTGAATCAGATGGCTTAGTAGCTTTAGTGCTCTTGATTGTGGCACTGATCCAAAGCCCATTTTGAAGTCAGAGTCTTTCTATTGACTTCAGTGGGCTTTGGATCAGGCCCTCAGTAAACTTTCAGATCACTGTTCTGAGGAAAATGGACGGCTTTCTTTTGAGGAAGAGCTGTGTGGTGCTTGGTATAGAATCTGCACTCTGATCAGGGAATGTGGGATATATCCAAATTAATACAGTGTAAGAATTTGCATGAAGAATGAGCACCCCAAGATGCATTCTTTTCAGATTGGGGCTATAGCAATAAATGGTCTTTTATAACATTTACTTGACATCTTGCCCCTTGCAAATTAATTATATCAAATATGTGACAATTCCTCCCCCCCCCCAAAAAAAAACCCTGGTAGATGAGGTGATGTGTACATCTACCACTGAGTTTTTGACATTTTCACCAACAAACTTTGGGTTGATGCTATGAGCTTTTGTCTGAAACGCTTGCTTTACTCTCCTGAAATGGCTTATACACTTCCATTTGCAGACTTTCAATGATTCTGATCACTCTGACATGAGGTATTGAAAAGTTGTTCTGGTTAGGCATAACTGTTGGGTAGGGTTTTGCTTGCAGTCCCAAACTTTGAATTCAGGTGTTTTATTTTCCCTTTTCAGACTAGCAGCCGTGTTAGTCTGTATTCGCAAAAAGAAAAGGAGTACTTGTGGCACCTTAGAGACTAACAAATTTATTTGAGCATAAGGTTTCGTGAGCTACAGCTCACTTCATCGGATGCAAGTACTCCTTTTCTATTTTCCCTTTGAGTTCCTTGAGGCAGAATGCACATGAATACTGCATTAAAGTGGGCTTTTCAGGGTGTGATGTGGTGGCAAGGGGAAGCAAAAAACACAATTTCTTACAGTGAGGAGAATTCAAATCCTAATGCCAGAGTCTCTTGGAGTTTCCAAAACACAAATAGTATATTAAAGCAAAAAGGTTATAGTTTCCTGAAACAGATGCAGGAAAAGAAAATTGCAGCTTTGGATCAAACTTTCGTATTTTAGGCACAAAGAAATGAAGTTACTTCTGGTTGTTTAGGGACCAGCATCCTAGGATGTTGTGTGGTTTGATGTGTAACTGAACTCCGTAGCTTTTGTGGCTCTGAATCTGAATCTTGTACTTTTTTAGGTCTTGTTTGAATTTCTGCCTGTATTTGATCTTAAATCAGATTGGATTCTGTTTAAATACAGCAGTGGTATAGTTAATCTTTGGTTGCCCTCTATTTAAAAATGGCTCCACAATTTTTTAAAAAAAGTAAGAAAAAACTATCAGACAAAGTCCTTGTACACTAAATTTCAGCTTGAAGGGGATTGTTGCTTCAGAGGGTTTTACAATGAAAATGCTACTGGACTCATTTATTTGCCTTTAATGGGGTTTATAACACTGATCATTTTTAAATACCATTTGGTAGAATCCTCACTCCTGAATGTTTCCTAGACAGAACAGGGTGGAACTCTGCAAATGTTAAAGGCTTTATTTTATCCCCAAAGAATAGCAGAGCATCTACTGGCGGTCACATTCCACCTGAACTTCTAATGGCTGCCACCTGATATTTCCAGTCCTTTCCTTGATCAGTCAGTGATGGAGCTTCCCACAAAAGCTTTGCTCCTTCAACCAAAGTAGTGACTCTTCACTGCAGTCCAGTTTCTTGTTGCTTCGGTTTTCTTCAGTCCCTCCCTGGCTGAGGATCTTTTTGTGTCACATCTCTCCTTGGCAGAGTCATTTTGTCTCCCCATAAGGAGACCTTTAGGCCCTAACATTGTAACTTCCAGAGCTTGTTGGTAGCACTTTATTTTACCTCTTCCTTGGGTTTTTTTGACATTTTATCTTTGTTTCAGGGTATTGAACTAAGTTGTTCAGGGCATCTAAGTATTTTTTGCTTTATGAGGATCCTTGGCTCACTGTCTTCTCAGCTTATCTTTTTGGAGGGTACTTCAGGTCATGAGCTTCCATTCTTGGATCTCCAGTGTAGTTGCTTAACTGTGAACCCAAATAGCTGGTTACACTTTGGTGCTTGGGTTGGTGTTTTCTTTCTTGCTTCTAGGCCTTCTCCTGGATAGCTTTCAGGTCTCTCTGCAGAGAATATCTTGATCTCAGCATTTCATGGCCATTGCTTCTGCCTGAAAGCACAAAAGAAATGCCATACGTTTCATATGCAGTAGCCTGCATTGTGTGGCACCCAGCAGTCAGTGTTGATGGTAAAGCTTTGAAGTGGACCTGTTTAATGCTTGCAGGGCTCTAGAATTGGTATCCTGATGGGGCATTCTGCATGGAATATTGAGCTCTTGTCGATAGTTTTGACTGATGTGGAAGACTGAGTGTGCCAAGTACAAGACAGTGCTGCTTGAAGTGTCTGTTGGACAAAGCAGAGAGAAGCGCTGGTATCAAGCCTTGTCCACTCATTAATTAATTTTTTATACTTCAGACAGAGTTATTTCATAGTCCAATTTATTGATGCATATCTGGACTGCTGATGGGTTGTTCAGAAGGATGATCATTCTTTAAAGTTCCACTTTGATTCATCTCTCTTCCCATTGCAGTGCTATAAAGGGGGATCTAGACTGGAGCCTCAAAGCCCTGTCTTACCTGCTATAAGAATCTGCCTCAAGGCTTACCTTGCATGTTCTGTCGTCTTATACAGCTTCTGTGCCAAGATCCTTCAGGCATTTCTGTGCACACAAAACACTGTCCTTTCAATTAAAGCTCCTATTCTTTGAAGATTGATTACTTTGAGGCCATTGATTCCCATCTGCAGAACACATTTAGGCTATGAGGTCAAAAATCTTCTCAGGTATCTGGAGGCCTCTGGTACAAGTTCCCAAAAAACTGGGTTTATTCCATCCTCTGTTGTTGGAAGCTAACCACTCAGAAACTTGGTAGAAAGGCCTATTAATATATTTTCAGAAACCAGTAAGACTAATCTTGATGAAGTGAGGAGAACTTCCTCCAATTTTCTAATCTGAATGAGATTCACCTGAGCCAGAAAACACGAGAGAGGGACTAACATAGAGTGCCTCAGCCCATTTGAAGGTTTGCTTCTCTATGTAATCGGTAAGGATATATTTTGCTTAGAATGTAAACTCCTTGTGATAGGGATCATTTTTGTTTTCTGTTTGTACGGTGCCTTTTTCAATGTGGTCCTGGTCCCTCACTGGCATTACTGCAATATAAATAATGTTAGAGATACTGTTCTCCACCTTAAATAGGACAACTTTGAGATGCTAGGGCACTGAGTTCCTAGTACATTAAAGGTCAGATTCACCTTCAGGATCTTGATTAGTAATCACAACTGGAAGGGACCTCGAGGTCATCTAGTCCAGTCCCCCTGCACTCAAGGCAGGACTAAGTATTATCTAGACCATCCCTGATAGATGTTTGTCCAACCTGCTCTTAAAAATCCCCAATGATGGAGATTCCACAACCTCCCTAGGCAATTTATTCCAGTGCTTAACCACCCTGACAGGAAGTTTTTCCTAATGTCCAACATAAACCGCCCTTGCTGCAATTTAAGCCCATTGCTGCTTGCACTATCCTCAGAGGTTAAGAAGAACAATTTTTTCTCCCTCCTCCTTGTAACAACCTTTTATGTACTTGAAAATTATGTCCCCTCTCAATATTCTCTTCTCCAGACTAAACAAACTCAATTTTTTAATCTTCCCTCATAGGTCATGTTTTCTAGACCTTAAATCATTTTTGTTGCTCTTCTCTGGACTTTCTCCAATTTGTCCATCTTTCCTGAAATGTGGAGCCCAGACACAGTACTCCAGCTGAGGCCTAATCAGTGCAGAGTAGAGTGGAAGAATTACAATACTCCTGCCAATACATCCCAGAATGATGTTAGCTTTTTTTGCAACAGTGTTACAGTAATGTCTGAATTTGAATGACTTAAGGCCACCTAGGGGTCAGGTGAGTCTCCAAGTGACTGGTAGGAGGAAAACTACTCCCAGGCTCAATGCCTGGATGTGCTGCAGGCTGGAAAACCCATAAAACCCATGCCAAATGATCTATGTTAACACAGGATAGCCAGGGTCCCCTGAAGAGATGGCTCACACACTATGAAAGTAAAAAAGCAACACATTCAGTGCATGACTGAGACCAGCTGATCTATACCTTGCTTAGTGCCAGCAGGGAATAACTATCATCCCATTGTAAGGTCAGAAGGTTTCATCTGACTTGAGTTGACACATGTGTATCCCCCTGGTGTGCAGATACTTCCAACAAGTTGAGATCTAAGGAAGTTTAAGGTGAACCGTAGCAGTGCAAGTTCTTGGTGGTGTCAGTGAACATCCAGATATTAATAATGGACCAAGATAGGAGAAGACTCTGTGCACTCAAGGTAGTGCAGGAAAGCTGTGGTTGCTGTAAAGAGAGGTGTGTTAGCATCTGGCAGCATCTGAGAGAGGTTAGGGCTGTTGTGTGTTCTTTTGTCTTATGGGATATGAGGGAATTGTGAATTGAGTAATGAGACAAATTGGCCATTGTTGGTTTATGAGGGTTATGGTTTTGACCATATTCTGTCTGTGAAAGACTGTGGGATTGAAGCAACTTATTCAGTCTGTATGTTGCTCACAGTGTGGTTCCTGATATGGTAACATTTCATGGAGTGTTTTTCTTTCACAGATGAGTTCTATGGTTACATGGGCAGTAGCTGACAAAGGGACCTTTGGGCATAGCAGAAGTATCTGCTGTTGGTGCAGCTCATAAGAGAACTGTTGCATATCTTCTTTGCACCTTGAGGCTACTCCACTCTAATGCTATTTTTGTGGGTAACCTTTTGGATATGGCCTAATTAAAAATAGGTCATATGTCTCAGTAATGCATTGTTGGACTCTCGGGGTGAAACATTCCCTCGTCTCTACATCTTCACTTTACCTGTGAACACAGGGTATTAATGGATCCCCAGATTAACCTAATGAAGGATCCTTCTGAACCACCCTAACACTGAAGGTCGCTTCCTGGGTATTGGTGACTTTTGTGCTTTGCTTCCGACCTTAAACCAGAGTGCCTGTTTCCATCAAGTAGTAACTCTTCTGTATTTGGGAGGGTGCCATGATTTCTCTAGAGATCACAAATCATTACATTGGTGGTGATCAAATGTGTGCATACTCCCCTACTTTGGTCAGATCTTCTTTGGTGCATTCTGGATGAAAGAGATGGTTAAGTTGCAGAAGACTCAGTGTGTCAGAAAGCTGACTCCACTTCCTTAGTTTTGACACCAGGTTCTTGAGTTGCTGGTCAGTGGCCAAGCCATGCCAGTGCTGATTTGGTCAGAGCCAAAGCGGCCTCTACAATCTGCAGACAATGTGCATCTTGGGGCAATTGAATATGAATATTAAATAAGCCGTGACTCGGTCATGTACGTAAGTACACACAAAGTAGTACTGCTGAACTCAATTTCCTGAGTCTGTTCATATTTTAATCCCTAAGTCCAGTGGGATCTGCCTGTAAAATGTGGGAACACAAACTCATTGCTGGTCTTCAGACTACTAATTTGGTTGACTTTGAAAGGAAAATCCTAAAGTTTGAACATTGTCTGGGGTTAGTTTACTATCATTTGGCTGTAAAAGATTTTGAAGATTTGGGTTTCAATTTGACTTTACCTGTCATTAAAAACTGCCATTATCCTTGCTCAAGTTCACCTCATATTTGTGGTTAATACTTACTGCTATTCTCCTGAGACAACCATTTTGTATTCTCCAGAAGTGAGAATCTTGGCAAATGATATATTTCAGGGTGGATTTGATTTATATCACTATTCAGGAGGACTCTATTTAATCATGGATTTCTACATAAAAGGGCATTCTTGTTGGTTGTTATAACTTTAATACATATTCTTCACAACTCAGATGTAGGTTTCATTTTTAGAAGGTATAGACTATAAATTTAAGTGATTTATTTTGAAAACTTTTCAGATTAGTTTTGCAGCTATATCAGAAAATGAATGATTGTTTGGTTATTTCATTTACCAAAGGTAATTGAAGCAGATAGTCAACCTTCCAATAACTTCATAAATATCTCCAATTCAACAGGTTAATTATTAATATTTGGAGGCTTTTCTTGCTATGCTGTATTAGGAAGAGAACATCACCAGACAGACATTTAAATTGTTTTATTTAACTAAAACAACAACGTTATGTATTCTGGATTTTTTTCTTCAACAGCAAATGTATATAATATTTTAACAAAACTAGCATATGAATTTTTGAATGTAGTTAAACATTCAAGTTTTTTAAAATCAGGTTAGTTTTTGTTAATTTTTAACTAAAATAGTTAAATGATATATTAAAAAAAAAATTAAATTGATAATGTCAGCCAGGTCAACATGAGAAACTTAAAATACTGGCTTCTGCAGCTAACTCAGTCATCTTCGCCTTCATTTTCCTGTTTGTTCATAATCTGGAAAAGACAAACAAGCTTTCCTGCTTTTTCAGGTCCCAAACGATTTCTCAATTTGGAATGAATTAGTCCAAAGGAAGAAACTATTCTTTCTACACCGGCAGAAAAAGCTACTGCTGTTAAGTGAGATTATCACTTCAACAGTCTCTGAATTAGTGCTTAAGTGACTCCCACCAGTTCACTGATGTGATTTTCTTTAAAACCTCAAAGCAAACATATTTCTTGAATGGTTCACCCTTAGCCCCGAAGTTTGTTATAGTTGGCATTATGGAGGGATGATTGCTTAATGTCCATGTCCTGGCCAACTCCTCTTCTTCAGCAGTTAAGGTTTGACCCCGGTACCAAGTATTGAGTATATTTGCAAGAAAATGAGCTGGAGATGGTGCTTGTCCCATTTGTTTTTTTCTTTTGATACCTGTAATTAAACTCTGTCATTGCATATTTCTCTTCTTAAGATCTCACTCAGTTCCTTTCAAATTTCAACAACATCAGCAATAAAACAGCTATTTCTCTGCATTTTGTTCAAGGCTACAGAAGTAGGCTTCAGGGTATTCAGCATGTGTTCAACATTTCTCTGAATCCCAATATTGAGAACTTTGGCTGTGACAGTGCCATCTATTTTTTTTCCACCATTTTGTTCACAAACTCTCATCAGATTAGGCCAGTTCTTGATCTAGTGCTCAGAACAGTCCCCTACTGAGTTTCATCGCACGTCTAATGGGAGAGTTAGCTTGGTTCCTCCCACTTTTTTCAGAGCAGCTGCTGCAAAGTGGTTGTTATGGAAGTATTTTACGATTTCAACAACATTGGCCTTTATTTGTGGAATACTGAAATCTTTGGCTAGGAGGTGCATCAGATGAGCACTGCATTTGTATGTTAGCTTGGGACTCTCTTCTAAATGATTTCTTCTCATCTTGGATACATTTGCAGCATTGTCTGTGACCAAGCTGTGTACTAGACATTTAATTTTTTTTTCAGTTTGTTATAGCTTTTACTGCTACTTCTTGTAAGTATTCTGCTGTGTGTGCATTTCCTGATGTATCAATTGTTTCTGTAAGGAAGACATTCCCTTCTTCTGTTGTCACACAAGCACATACAACAGGATTGTTGTGAACATTGCTCCACCTATCAAGACTCAGGTTAACAATTTACCCTCTAGACCTTTTGTACACAGCTCAATTTTTCTTTCTTACGTTTTATCCAGCAATTAGCCTGTGACATCTGTTCCTTTGGGTGGACTGTATCCTGGTCTTAATGACTGAATCATGTTAATGAAATGTGGGTTCTCAATCCCACAGAAAGGAGAGTTTGTTGCATAAACAAACTGGGCAATTTTTTCATCAATTACCTCTTTTTGTAATCTGCTGGTTCTTCTCACAAACTTATTGATTGTTTCTGGATTTTTTTTTTCTTTTTGCTACAGGTGATATACTGTGGCTCTGTGACAGACATGATGTGACTGAAACGCTATCATTGGCAGATAATTCTGAAACTGTATAGAAAATAATGATGATCTTGAAGGTGGATAGTCTTCAGAATCCTGAATGTTGAGGATGGAGTGTCCTAAACAAAATAAATCCAGTGCAGTTATTTGATATTACCATACTGCTCATCTAATATTACTCATTGCATTCACTGATACTCAGTATTACTTTAAAGGTGAAATTGTAAAAGGAAGATCTGCCTATTTCAGCTATTTATTTTTATCACAACTGCATCTAAAATGATAGTGCCATGGAGTAACAACTATATTTTTGGTTCAAACATGAGAATTCAAGAATAGTCCAGAAAGAAGACAGGCAGTCCTTAAGAAAGAAGTATGAAATAAAAAAGTTTACCAATCTGAAGATCCTGCATATTCAGACATGTTCCTTTCATCATCTTCAACGCAGCTTCCTCCTGAGAAGGAACACTTCTCATGATGATGTTTCATTCGAGCAAACAGGCCTTGCATTTCTTTTTTGCACTGTTTGCATTTTGCATGCATGCCTGTCTTGCCCACAGGTAGAGGAACTTCATTAAAATATTCCCAAACTGGATCTCTTTGACAGCCTGCTGCCATTATAGATTTTCCCTTCTAGTGAGAGAAGGGTATGGTAGTCAATGAAGGCTACACTAAGAAAGACCTCAAGACTTCTGGAATATGCTGCTCAAACAGCTTCACTTTTGTTTCTACTGCCTGTCGCCCCTTCTCACATTTCATAGATTCATAGATATTAAGGTCAGAAGGGACCATTCTGATAATCTAGTCCGACCTCCTGCACAACGCAGGCCACAGAATCTCACCCACCCACTCCTACGAAAAACCTCACCTATGTCTGAGCTATTGAAGTCCTCAAATCATGGTTTAAAGACTTCAAGGAGCAGAGAATCCTCCCTCAAGTGACCCGTGCCCCATGCTACAGAGGAAGGTGAAAAACCTCCAGGGCCTCTTCCAATCTGCCCTGGAGGAAAATTCCTTCCCGACCCCAAATATGGCGATCCGCTAAACCCTGAGCATATGGGCAAGATTCACCAGCCAGATACTACAGAAAATTCTTTCCTGGGTAACTCAGATCCCACCCATCTAATATCCCATCTCAGGGGATTAGGCCTATTTACCCTGAATATTTAAAGATCAATTAATTACCAAAATCACAATATCTCATCATACCATCTCCTCCATAAACTTATTGAGTAGAATCTTAAAGCCAGATAAATCTTTTGCCCCCACTGCTTCCCTTGGAAGGCTATTCCAAAACTTCACTCCTCGGATGGTTAGAAACCTTGGTCTAATTTCAAGTCTAAACTTCCTGGTGGCCAGTTTATACCCATTTGTTCTTGTGTCCGCATTGGTGCTGATCTTAAATAATTCCTCTCCCTCCGGTATTTATCCCTCTGATATATTTATAGAGAGCAATCATATCTCCCCTCAACCTTCTTTTAGTTAGGCTAAACAAGCCACGCTCCTTGAGTCTCCTTTCATAAGACAAGTTTTCCATTCCTCAGATCATCCTAGTAGCCCTTCTCTGTACCTGTTCCAGTTTGAATTCATCCTTTTTAAACATGGGAGACCAGAACTGTACACAGTATTCTAGGTGAGGTCTCACCAGTGCCTTGTATAATGGTACTAAAACCTCCTTATCCCTACTGGAAATGCCTCTCCTGATGCATCCCAAAACCGCATTAGCTTTTTTCACAGCCATATCACATTGGCAGTTCATAGTCATCCTATGGTTATATATCTACGTTTAAGGTAACAGATGAGAATATCCAGACATGCCAACCACAAATTTTAAACATCTTAGAAAAAGCTCCATAGGGCAATGGGAATTCAATTGTATGGGGAGAAGAGAAAGGAGGACACTAACTACAGATATTGAACTTTCTACCATGTGAAGTTTTTAAGCTTATTTATCTAATAGATCGCAATCCAAATGCAAGGTCTGAACTCGCTATGCTGTCTGCAATATTTAGACCAGTTATGTTTATATTCTGCTTTAAAGTTTTTATTTTCTTTTTTCTTACATGCCAAGTAAACTTTTACTTTCAAAATAAATTAAATTGGTGGAACAGATTGCTATGCTGGGAATAAACTCTGACTTCCAGGAAGGCAGTCAGCATTGACACGCAAGCCTAAGATGTGCAACTTCAGGGCTCACTTCAAAAAAGTGCTGAGAATATGCTGGCTACAGGCAGTTTAAGCTGAGGGAAAACTTCAAGGATATTAGGGCAACTGTTGGCAATACTGCAAAAACTGCCTAAAGCAGGAATGCCCTCAGCATACAGGAATCCTCAAGTGGCACAGCGATGCTGCAACAGCTCCTACATCAGCCCAAACCCTGCAGCTGATGTCAGGGCACAGAGTTGCCTCTGCTATATCCCAGTGATCTCGAGCAGCCAGAAATGTTCCCTTCATGCTGTGGGCAGCTGGTGCATAGCTTTTACGATGCCTTTGCGCCTCCCTGTTCTGCAACTGTATGAAGTCCTCTTTTACTGTAGCTGAGGCTCAGGGTCAAAATTCTCTAGATGTGAATGTATTTCATCAACATTTATCTCTAGACTACTTCTCCTTGTCCAGATCTATTTCACCCCCAACAATCTATTTATTGAACTTTTTGAAAGTTTGTACTTTTAGAGAGAGGTAAGTGATTGACTCCGTGTACACAAATTTGCAGAGGGACAATAAGGTTGAGGTCTGTTATTTCTTACCTCTATATTTATTTTAAAAACGTTGCTGTTAACAAGCATGTTATCTCTGGAGACACAAATCCACAGTTTGAGAACTGCAAAATTAAGCATCTGTGGTGGTATCTTCTAGACTGTGCAGTGAGTCCCATTGAGTAGATAATTTAGGTTAATCTTTCTATACAGAAGCCCCTGGAACCCCATAAGATTGGGTCTCCAATCCATGAACTATTGGAACTCATTTACCAAACTTAAACATTTCATGAATATATTGCCTCATACTATAGAATTTATAATCCCTATTCCATGATGAGATATCTTTGAGCTATAATGTATCTTTAGATTGGATTTTTTTTATAAACATTTTTGGGGAAAAACCTATTTAAATTAAAAAATCTGATGTTTTGATTTTTTAAAAAATTGATTTTTATCCTTTCTGATGAGAGAGAAAATATTTATAATTTTGAATCTGTTAGTTTAATGCCAAAAGGATAATCTCCCAGCCACCTTCCCACAACGTATTATGATTTTGTTCTTGGTTTTTTTTCTGCATGTACCTGTTAATTTCTTGCCTTTTGAGGAAATTTTTTTTGTTTGATTATTTTGTTGGTGCATTCTCCCTGCTGAAAGGCTCATTTGGCATGACGACCAATGAGGGGTAGGGGTTGGCTTACATTTGTGATTGCTAGAGTTGTTCTTGGAGACCAGAAACCTTTAAGGCTTAGAATTCTTCCCTCATGTACTTCTAAATGGAGACTAAGAGGGAGAATCCCATGGGATTTAGATCTTCAGAGAAATGCTGAGTGATCTTTTCCTTTCATGAGGAAAAGCAAATATGGCTTTAGAATCCTGAAAACAAGAATTTCATGCTAGTTTACAGGATTGGTGCATACCTTAAATACCTTACAAAGGACTTTCCATGGAAACGATGTCCCATCATATTTTGAAGAGGGAGTTGAGTTCTTCGTGTTCAGGAATTTCCTGATTCAGTGACTTTTTGGCTTTTGTTCTGTGACTCACTTAATAAGATGCACCATTCATGGACCATGTTCTCTTGCAAAATTTCACTGTTTTAATTCTCAGTTTTATTCCACTAACCACCAGGAATGGCTCTCCGGATCTTTGCCGGACCATGGACCTTAGCTTGTGAATCACATTTCCCTTGTTTCTGACCCTTCCTTAGTGATCCTCTTAGGCTGATGCTAGGTAACCTGAGTGTTTTCTGGCTGATAGTCTCTCAACATTTGACATTCTTTTTAATCTTTTCAGGGTACCACATGTCCCTTTTATTGCTTTCCCAATTCTCTTACCCTCTTGCTATTTTTAAGAGGCTTCTTCATTGTAATCCTTGCTGTTTCTTTTCACTCACTGATATTCTCAATAAGCAAGTGAAGTCCTTTCTGTTCCTTCTGATGTGAAATTATATGAAGTTTAGGCCTGCCTTCTGGGAACGGTATGCTTAGCAGAATTAAGGGCCCCTTTTCTCCTCCTAACTTCATCTGTAAAATAGTAACTAAATTACAAGACTGTCAAAAGGAAGGCGCTATTGAAAGATCCACTGTTGAAGTATAATGCAAGGCCTATCCTTTGCCCAAACTTCCCCCAAATAATGGAGGCTAAAGGATGGTCTATTTACACTTCACTGAGGCAAATGACTGCAGCAATTAATGAAGTAATAAGGGAGTGCTGTAAAATAGAAGCAAAATTCTTGCCCAAAAGGCCTATTGTTTTATCTGTGGTGCTTGGATACTGCAGTGATAGGGGCTTTACAATTTTAAAGAGAACTGAAACTGCTTCATCTTAGTCCACCCAAGTAACTCTACTCTGCTAATCTCCAGCAGCAAAACTTTCAGAAGGCTTTTTTTGGTGATTTACTTTTCATTTCTGAAGTAATGCTTACTTCCAAATACTGAGGTCTTGCAACTTGGTTACTGTATCATTGTGAACTCTATTGAGAAAGTATCTAATGGAATTCAGCCTTTCAGACTTAACCTGCTTCTTATTTCTGCTACTAATTCTTTATCTTCAATTTTAATATTTTAATGAGGACTGCTGTGGTCATATTCTTTGGCTTTCAGTAGAGTTGGCACTTCCCCTTTATCAGCGTTGCAATAGTGTGAAAATAGTGTATTGGCAACACTATCAGCTGTCTAACAAAGTCTTGAATAATTTCTCTTTGAAAGTAAAGTAAAATATCTGCTATAATAGAGCATTCATGAAATGAAATTTCTTTTAGGAAGGGTTAAAATTAAACTTGATCACTATTTTATGTAATAGTGTCCAACTGTAAACATTAGGCAGCATGTTCCTTAGATATTAAAATAGTATAAATTCATAATATAATAGGTGATCTTTTGTGTAAACACTTCTTGGTTTATATTTAACACTGTAATATACTGATTACTATGACTTAGTACAGATTAAGAGATGCATAGTACTTATGGCACATTTCTTAAGTATTTGTGATCTTCCTAGATAAGAAAAGTTGGGGCGGTTGTAGTGTATCTTGGCAATGACATTCCAAACATCTCCACATGCAAACTGTCTGAAACTATGCCAGTTTATTACCTTAGTGGTGACACTACATAGCCATGTGAGAGATGGGTTTGATTCCTGATCTGGCTGTCTTTCACTCTTACATATCCTTCCTGTATAGGGAAGGAATGGTTTACATTGCTTATAATTCTGCTCTTTGCAGCCAAATAGGCTCATAGTGGGCGTTACCCAGTGAAGATCTATTGAATTTTGTAACTTTGTTTTGGTTCTCAAAATTGGGATAATATTTTAAGGTGACCAGCAAAAGAAGGGAAAAGGACATCTCCTTTTAGTTACTCCATGATTTATAAAAGAAATCTTCTGTTTGCTTTTACACTAGAAATGCAGGTCGTGCCTATTCAAAAAATGCCTGACTTTGGCAACTGAACAACAAAACTTTTCTTTCAGAGGTGTTACCTCCCACCCTCGAAAGACAAAAGTTTGCCGACGAAAAGTGCTGGTGCGAACAGTGCTTTGTCAGCAGGAGCGCTCTCCTGCCGACAAAGCTACTGCCACTTGTTGGGGGTGGAAGTTTTTTGTCGGTGGGAGAGCTCTTTTCTGCCAACAAACAGCTACACTGTGCGCCTTATAGTGGCATTGCTGTGTTGCTACAAGGTGTGTAATATAGACAAAGCCTTAGTTAAGTGAAAGCTGAGAAATTGAGGGGAAGGGATTTTTAATGATTCAAAACTTTTCATTTATTGACTATTAAAACCTATTTAACTTCAGTGACCCACACTTTGGAAAAGGACATGATAGTTAAAAATCTAAAACTCCCACACTTACAGAGCGAGAGCTCACAAACATGCTCTGAGACATCCAATAGGTTCTCCAGCAAATTGGCTTATGTGGGGTTGGGAGTGAGGCATTTTTCATGCATCATAAAGAAATAAAGGTGTCATCTCATTAAAAGTTTTTGAAGTTTTAGAGGTGATCTGCAGGAAGGCGAGCTGGCAACTTCAAATGCTAGCAGATGCTCTAATATTGCTTTAATAGTCAATGTGAAGATGTGTTGTTCATCTGACATAGACCCGTGGTTATTTTGTTCTGGTTTATCTTCAGCTCTCATTAGTTGATCTGAATTTTTAAAAACTTGTTTTGTTTTGTTTTTTCTTCTAGATTTTGGATCCCTCTTTGATCTGGAGCATGATTTGCCAGATGAACTAATCAGCTCCACAGATTTGGGACTTACCAATGGTGGTGACATTAATCAGCTGCAAACCAGTCTTGGCATGGCTCAAGATGCTGCATCTAAACATAAGCAGCTGTCTGAACTGCTGCGGGCTGGTAGTTCCCCAAACCTCAATATGGGGGTTGGGGGACCAGGCCAAGGCATGGCAAGTCAAACCCAACAGAACAGTCCTGGAATGGGAATCTTAAACAGCATGGTTAAAAGCCCCATGGCACAGGCAGGGTTGACGTCTCCAAATATGGGGATGGGTACAAGTGGCCCAAATCAAGGTCCTTCAGCCCAGTCAACTGCAGGAATGATGCCTGCAGTAAATAGTCCAGTTAATCAGCCTGGCATGGGAATAAACACAGGGATGAATGCTGGCATGAATCCTGGGATGCTGGCTGCAGGCAATGGACAGGGGATGATGCAAGGGCAAGTCATGAACGGTTCAATTGGAGCAGGAAGAGGGCGACCCAACATGCCATATCCAAATCCAGGAATAGGTAATGCTGGTAACTTGTTGGCTGAGACGCTGCAGCAAGGTTCTCCCCAGATGGGAGGACAGACAGGACTGAGAGGGCCACAACCTGGAGCAATGAACAAGGTAAGAAAAGCTTGGTTACTTTACTTATTCCATGTGGTAATTTTGACATTTATGAGAACTAGGGTAGAAAACTCATTGTTGACTGTCTTCAAAACCCCTATTATAAGGGAACGCTTCCTTCTAGATAATTTGGTGCAAAAGAATTTTTGGCATTAGAGGCATTCAAAGGAGTTATATAAAGGTGAGAATTACAGATCTTATAAGAAGGTACATTCATTAGAGACATGTACCAATATTGCTGGATGAAGGTGTCTGTTACATTTTTTAAAATGTTAATTTTTTTCATTGTCATCACTACCACTCTAAATTAAACTAAAGATTCTCTGATGTATTTTGATCTGAGAATATAGATTTTATTCCTGTCCATAAATATGTTCCTTGGTGGAACAAGTGGGTTTGAGACCTTTTTTATTAAACATTGACTTAAATTTCTCTGGACCCATATTGGAATTCTTACTGGGTAAGTGTTAGACCTGTCCAGTTTGGTATAAAATTTGGACAACTCATTCCAAGGTGAGGGAATAAACTGGAAAGCAGAAAAAAAAATAGAAAACATTTTTGGGTAAATGGGGAGGAAATGAGTTTTTAATACTGAGATGAGGAAAAGAGTAAGAAGGAGTTGTATTGGGCCATTTTGACAATGGAAATGATATGGCGTGACAGAGTTGAAACTACAAATAGGCATTCCCCTTCTCCTCAGAAATATTCTGACCTGCAATATTTTTCCAAGCTTTGGGTTCAACTCTAAAATCAGAAGTCAGAACAATCAGTCAACCATTTATGCAATTTCCATCCAGAGTGAATTGTATCATGGCTTGGTCAAAGAGGGAAAGTTACTCTAAAAACCACTTTAAAGAGAGATTTATTCAGATGCTGTAATCAAAATGAAAATTTTGGAAGCTTATTGGGTTGAGATGCTTTTCTCCAGCCACCTTATTCCATAAAAAGCACCCTTAAACTTTAATAAAATAAAAATAATTAAAAATATGAAACCCTAAACAGACTTAGAATATTAGTCTGTAATGTGGACTAGATCTTAACTAGTATTAATAAAATAGTCTGAAATTGCCTTATGAATATACTAAGAAATAAACTTTACCCTGTGAGCTTCATGTAGTAGTAAATACGGTAGGTACCCAGTAGGTGGAAGCGCATCTAACAGTGAGCTGTCCTTTGACTGTTGGTTTTTAATATTAATCTGGTAGACTAAAATGACTTGGACTGTTTGGTAAACATGACCATTACAAAAGGGTGGGTTGCAATATATAGTTCAAATGGTGCTGTAAAAAGGAAATTAAACATAATTGTTCAATGTAACTGAAATTGCTCTGTGTGCAGAGTTAGAAGCATATCAAAACAACTATACAGAAAGGAATTTTGATGCATTGTTCTCTGTAATCCAATGTGGAATCTTATTTCAAGTTAAAAATTGACACTGACTAATTTCAAGATTAATACATTGCAGTTCAAGATGGATTTTAATTACTAGATTTAAGTATCAATAAAAGATCAAATTTCAAAACATCTGTTTAATTTGGAGAAAATCTTTCCTAAGATTGCAAGGTCAGTCTTTGAATTGATATAATTAACTTACACTGTCCCCAACCTATTTCGACCTAAGCCCTGAAGTGTGCTTTGTGAATCCGAATAAGGAAGGAAAGTGTTTCAGATTTGATCTAGTTGCTTGCTTTTTGGGATTTCAAATCAAATACATCAGTGCAGTATGTGGAGTGCTTTTAATTTGCTAGCTGAGTTGATAAACCCTATACAAATATATTTTCTAACATGGAGAGAGAAACCTTAGCTATAAAGATGCATGAAATTTGTTTGAGCCTGTTTCAATGTCGTATTTGATTGTAATATATGTTGCTCATAAAGTAGCTGAACTGCCTGATGAGAAGGAACAGTCTGAAATGGAGGCTGAAATTCCAGAATGTCTTCATTTGGTTTAGTTGTTGGCAGGGAGCCGATGTTTCACTACTTACAGTGGAGTTAGCAGAAGCTGATAACAGTAGTATCCCTCCACCCATCTGCCCTCATCATTCCTACCTCTAAATCTTCAAAAAATAGATGGAAAAGGAAATTAAACATAATAGTTAAATATAACTTTTTTTATTGGCTGTTTAAAAATAGTGGTAAATTACAGTGGTAGAGTTTTTCTAACCTGGGAACTTGGATTTACTAAAGTTTAGTGGCTCTTCAGTTTGGGTAGCAGAAATGGTTGTATTTTTGCTTTGAAGGCCTATTGTTGCTCTATGGAGTTAGTGAAACATTTCCTCTGTGATGTTTAACTGATGATGTAGTGGATCAGGGGTGTGCCTAAGAGGAGCCAGCAGAACTTGGGAAGTGGGAAGAGAGCTAGCACAGGGCGTGCTTTGCCTGAATGTGCCTGCTGCCAGCTGTGTTCGATTTAGGTGTAAGGTGGGAGTCGGAGTTCACCTATTATTCTTGCAACAGGAATTTGAAGACCATCTGTTCTGTTTACACCTGCTGAGACTGTTTCAAATATAAGCATTTTAAGGACATTTTCAAGCTAAAATTTTGATTTTGATGGATTGTGTTGATGTATGAAGGATTTTAAAAAATACAGGAAATAGGTAAAATTTCATTCATTTGTACTACACAAGTCCTGCAACTTAAGTTAGGTGCATAAATACAGAATTCTTCAGTTCAGCAAATACCCCACTTTGTAAAAGTTCATATGCTTGTTTTGCAAGGTAATATCTTCATGTCTGCATCAAACCTATTCCTAAATAAATACCCTGGTTTCATTATGAAGAGGAAACTTTTTTTTACCAAGGTTTCATGATATTGAATATGCAGGGTGCTGGCTTTGCAATTCTGTGGAAGAAAACCTGGCACACCCTTGAGGACAGACAAATTTGTTTTAAAAATTTTCCTGAGCTGAACTTAATTGCATGTTTATTACCAAGCTTGTTGGGATGCTTATTTGGCGATAGGATTATGTGCTTGGAACAGAATTGTTCTAAATTTACAGAGGATTATCCTTTTTGATAGCTACTTGGACTTTATCTTTATGATCAAAGGTTTGGTCTCACCTCCTGAATAAAGTTGTGTTTAGGAATAAGGTGGTTATTTGAGTCTTATTTGTCTTTAGGAGCCTAGATATACCAGCCTTGAATTGGACAAGTTTCCAATTGGTATTTTATAAATTCACAAGTCAAATAATATCTACACTATCCCAACTCCATCAGCCCTGAGCCAGTTAATCGTCAACAAAATACTTCTTTTTTTATTCTGCCTCTTTGGCTGTTCAGCAGCTTGCTGTTAGCACCTTCTGATTACTATCATGTTGCCTGGTCTACTCGTGATCTTATTCAGAGTGGGAAGGTGTTTCATAGGCAAATATGATGATTTGTGTATTTCTTTGGTGATGGTTGCACTCTGCTGTCCTGCGTGCCCCAAACCTGAAGGCCAAGTAATGTCAGCCGTTCGAAGTAAAATATTTTTTTCTGTTCAAATAAATTTTTCTCCTAGTATGAAAAGGAGATGAAAGGCTAGTCAGTTCTGGTACATCTTGGACACCGATTAGAACACTTCATTTGTGTGTAAAGCTTTATATCTGTTTGAAATATTTTTAAATAGTGGTGGTTGAGTAGTCCTCAAATCATCTGATTCAATACATAATTTTGGGAGTATACAAAGCTCAGAAGTTAGGCTGTTTAAAAACATGGGGCAAACTTGTACAGATCACTTTGTTAAAATCTAGATTTGGTTTATATTAGAGGATGGTAACTTGACTTGGTCCCTACCTTAGCAACAAACAAAACTTTTAAAAGGTAGAATTTAGTTGTAACTGAATGAAGTAAAGATGCTCTTAATTTTGTAGAAAGAACATTTTTTTTCCCTCACAACTTAAATGCATCCCAACTAAAATTATGCCAAAGCACTTTTATTAGAATCCTGCAGGTAATGTAATTTTAAAATGACTTGAGTCTTATGAATTGTGGTGTCCAAAGCTGGAAGAAGGGGAAAGATGAATTATTGTAGTAGATACTCAACTTCTGACGTTGGTGCAATTAAGGGCCATAATAGAAATGTTCTCATTGGCATCTTAAACCACACTTTTAAGGGTGATATTTTGGCCATAGTATTGCTGTGCCCTCTTAAATAGCTGCTGTTTTCTATCTCAAAATGTGGATACTTCAGTAGTGGGTGGATTGATGTGTGAAGTGCTTTTGGATGAAGGGTGCTTTTATGATTGTATGTTGATCCAATTAAAGAATTAAAATTCACTCTTAGCTGGGTGTGTAACCTCCCCCCCCCCCCCCGGGTAGGGGAGGAGAAAAATCTGGCTAATAGTCTGCTTTCCCAAGCAGGTTTCAGAGTTGTAGCCGTGTTAGTCTGTATTCGCAAAAAGAAAAGGAGTACTTGTGGCACCTTAGAGGCTAACAAATTTATTAGAGCATAAGCTTTCGTGAGCTACAGCTCACTTCATCGGATGCTGCAGGAAAATTCACAAGTCTTCACAGACCTGAAGTGTGTTTTTTGTTGTTGTGGGTTTTTTTTTTTTAAAGCTAAGAGCAACTAGAGGGTTTTTCTTTCTATTTGCCTGGAGACAAAGGTGTTAGATTTTTTTTTTTAAAAGGATTTTTCTGTAGGCTGACAATCACTATCGGAGAACATAGGTATCAGGTTACAGCACAACCTATTTTTTCTGACAAGCCAAATTCTTTGTTTTATTTCTAACTCTCGGGTGTAAAGTTAGTTAAAAACAGAGAGGCAAACATGACAGAGCCCAGGGCTGCCCACAGGAGAGCTGTGGAGGCAAAGGAAAAAGAAATGGAGAAGGAAAAAGAGGAAGCATGAACTGGAAAAAGAGGAAGCATGAACTGGAGTTGGAAAAGGTAAGGGCTGAGCGGAATCTACTGGATAACCCTAACAATCCTTCCCCAACAATCCACAAATGGGAGCAACTATGTCCACAGTATGATGAATCCAGTGATATTGCTGAATATTTTCTCACCTTTGAGAGACTCTGAACTCTCCATAAAATTTCTGAAGCTCACAAGATGACCACATTGGTCGCAAAATTGACTGGAAGAGCTCTGGACATATTCAATAAGATGCCTATTGATGAGGCTTCTGACTATAATAAGTTCAGGGATTTGGTTTTAAAGCAATTTCAAATTACTTCTGAAACATAGAGTAAAATTTCAAACTCTTAAGAGAGGGCCTGGACTAAGTAGAGTGGCTTATCTAAACAAGATGAAGGATCTTTTAGATAAATGGGTCCAAGGAAGGGGTGTCACTAGCTTTGATGGAATGTGTGATTTGATAGCTCAGGAGCAATTCCTGAATATGTTTTGAGGAAATAAAACAGTGTTTATGGGATAAGGAAATGGACTCAGCAGAAAGTCTTGCTTCTTATGCTGATCGATACGAGCAGTCCCAGACTGCCAGAGAGGCAGGACAAGCCGGAACAAAATGGGTGGAGGGAGGAGAGAGGAACAACCCTGGTCACAGTTATAGCAGATACCAGAAGGGACACCCTCAGAACACACCCTACTACCGGGAGCAGCCCAAGGCCCCAACTACACACCAAGGAATACTCCAGACACCTTATCGTCCTGCCACACTGTTCTCCAGCAACTCACCTCGCCCCAATGATCCGTCAGCTGGACGATGTTTTAAATGTAACGAGCCAGGGCAGGTAAAGGCCAACTGCCCCAAGAACCCCAAAAGATTACAGTTCATTGCACCGGAATCACACCAGAGGTCCTCGGGCCCAGATACCCTCAGAGCGGAGGGAAACGGTGAGTGTGGGCAGGAAGGTGGTCACCACGTGGAGGGACACCGGAGCACAAGTGTCGGCTATCCATGCTTCCTTAGTGGACCCCAATTTAATCAACCCAGAGATCCAAGTGACAATTTAACCCTTCAAGTCCAACTCTTTCAATTCTACAGTCAAGTTGCCTGTCCAGTACAAGGGATGGTGAGGAACATGGACTCTTGCAGTCTGATTATCCCATCCCCATGCTGCTGGGGGAAGACTTGGCCAATCATGTGAAGCTAACCGAGAGGGTGGGAATGGTCACCTGCAGCCAGGCTAAGTAAGCTGTCACGCCTAGCTTTGTTCTGGAAACTTCTACCAGTACCTGGTCAGGGGTGATGGAACCGGACCCCATGCCAATGTCTGCAACAGCAGTAGTGGATCCAATCCCAGAGACCCAGACAGAGCCAGCCCCAGAACCGGAACTGGTGGAACAACCAACACCTGAACCATTGCCAGCACTGAATCTAGTACTTGCAACCCCAACACCAGAGGGCCCCACCAAACCTGAACCGGCAGCAGCTGATAACCCTACACAAGAGGCTCAGCCGGAGCCTGAACCCCAACTTAGTGTACCAGCGGAGAGCAGTTCACAGTCAACGGAAACAGCGCCATCCCCTACATCGCTTCCAGAGGGACCAAGCCTAGGTCCACAGTCCAATGAGGAACTGATATATCCAGCATCAAGGGAACAGTTCCAGACCCAACAAGAAGCAGACGCTGCCACCGTCCAAGCTCTTGGAAGGCTTTCAAGCAACCCAGCGCCTCTCAGCTCTTCTAATTGATCCAGAGAATTAAAGGTTTGTCAGTTTATAGTCCAGGGAGGAGATGAGGCTGAGTGGCCTGAAGGTGTCTACTACGAAGGGAAAAGTGCTGGTGGCGTGGAAGAGGTGAACCTCTCCTTGACCCTTGGTCATATGCAGCAACAGCAGATCAAGGAGCTGTGCACTAGCTATGCGCTGACGTTCTCAGCCACCCCAGGACTGACTGAATGGGCATACAACTCCATTGACACAGGTAATGCTCACCCAATTAAAGTCCCACCTTACCGGGTGTCTCCTCAAGCTAAAACTGTGCTATAGAACAGGAGATCCAGGATATGCTACAGATGGGGGGGTAATCCGCCCCTCTGGCAGTGCTTGGGCATCTCCAGTGCTTCTAGTTCCCAAACCAGATGGAGAGATACGTTTCTGCGTGGACTATCGTAAGCTAAATGCTGGAACTCGCCCAGGCAGCTATCCAATGCCACGCACAGATGAACTATTAGAGAAACTGGGACGGACCCAGTTCATCTCTACCTTGGACTTAACCAAGGGGTACTGGCAGGTACCACTAGATGAATCCGCCAAGGAAAGGTCAGCCTTCACCACACGTCGGGCTGTATGAATTGAATGTACTCCTTTTCAGGCTGCGGAATGCACCCGCCACCTTCCAAAAACTTTGTAGATGGTCTCCTAGCGGGATTAGGAGAATATGCAGTTGCCTACTTTGACAATGTGGCCATATTTTCAGATTCCTGGGCAGAATACCTGGAATATCTACAAAAAGTCTTTGAGCACATAAAGGAGGCAAGACTAACTGTTAAGGCTAAGAAGTGTCAAATAGGCCTAAACAGAGTGACTTACCTTGGACACCAGGTGGGACAAGGAACTATCAACCCCATACAGGCCAAAGTGGATGCTATCCAAAAGTGGCCTGTGCCAAAGTCAGAGACGGGTCCAATCCTTCTTAAGCTTGGCCGGATATTATAGGCGATTTGTACCGCAATACAGCTAAATCGCTGCCCCACTGACAGACCTAACCAAAAAGAAACAGCCAAAGGCTCTTCAGTGGACTGAAGAGTGTCAGAAGGCCTTTAACCAGCTTAAAATAACATTCATGTCTGACCTTGTGCTAAGGGCCCCAGACTTTGACAAACCGTTCCTAGTAACCACAGATGCGTCCAAATGTGGTGTTGGAGCAGTTTTAATGCAGGAAGGACAGGATCAAGAATTCCACCCTGTAGTGTTTCTCAGCAAGAAGCTGTCTGAGAGGGAAAGCAACTGGTCAGTCGGTGAAAAAGAATGTTACACCATTGTCTAAGCTCTGGAAAAGCTACGCCTATACGTTTGGGGACGGTGTTTCTACCTCCAAACCAACCATGCTGTGCTACAGTGGCTTCATACCTCAGTGGGAAATAACAAAAAACTTATTCGGTGGAGTTTAGCTCTCCAAGACTTTTGATTTTGACATCCAACACATCTCAGGAGCGTCTAACAAAGTGGCTGATCCATTCTCCCGTGAAAGTTTCCAGAATCAGGTGGTTAAAATTGTCCTTGATGTGGAAAATATTGTTAGTCTTTATATACTTGGTAGTATATTTAGAGGTGCATGTGTCTTTTTAAATCTGTTTTCTCCTAGAGCTCCAGGAAGAAATCCCAGCCAGCGTTTCACCCTATCTGTGATTTGGGGGGCATGTCATAAATATAAAGGGAAGGGTAAACACCTTTAAAATCCCTCCTGGCCAGAGGAAAAGCCCTTTCATCTGTAAAGGGTTAAGAAGCTAAGAGATCCTTGCTGGCACCTGACCAAAATGACCAGTGAGGAGACAAGATACTTTCAAAGCTGGGGGGTTTGGGGGGGAGAAACAAAGGTTCTCTCTGTGTGATGCTTTTGCCCGGACCAGAGCAGGAATGCAGGTCAGAACTCCTGTAAAGAGTTAGAAAGCAATCTAGTTAAATATGTGTTAGATTCTGTTTTGTTTAAATGGCTGATGAAATACGTTGTGCTGAATGGAATGTGTATTCCGGTTTTTGTGTCTTTTTGTAACTTAAGGTTTTGCCTAGAGAGATTCTCTATGTTCTGAATCTGATTATCCTTTAAGGTATTTACCATCCTGATTTTACAGAGATGATTCTTTTACTTTTTCTTTAATTAATTAAAATTCTCTTTTTAAGAACCTGATTGCTTTTTCATTGTTAAGATCCAAGAGTTTGGGTCTGTGTTCACCTCTGCAAATTGGTGAGGATTTTTATCAAGCCTTTCCCAGGAAATGGAGTGTAGTGCTTGGGGGGGATACTTTGGAGGGGAGAGGTTTCCAAGTCAGCGCTTCCTCTGTTCTTTGTGTAACACTTTGGTGGTTGCAGCATTTAACCTAAGCTGGTAAGAATAAGCTTAGGGGGTCTTTCATGCAGATCCCCACATCTATACCCTAGAGTTCAGTGTGGGGAAGGAACCTTGACGGGCATCTACTACCAGAGGCTGATACGAAGCGCAAGACTAGTGTCCAAGGTCAGCAGCCCAGGATAAAGAGTAAGGCTAAACATCTCATCAGACTTTTGCCATTGATACTTGCTGATTGTGTCTACTCATTTTTTTTATTGGTCTTTCAGCATAACAGGTATTGGATAAACTTCTCAAACTTAGTTACCTGTTTTCTTTAAATATAAAAGTTGTTGTTCAGTATTTGTTTACAAAATTAGTTTTCCTTGGTATAATTCATCCCTTATTAATGATATAATTTTGTCATGGAGGTCATGGATTCAGTCATTTTAACAGACCTCTGTGACTTCTTTAGCTTCAACCCCTGCTGGAGTGGTGGCTGGTGGGGCTTGAGCAGTGGGCTGGTGGTCAGCCTCCAGGGCTTGGGACAAAACTTTACCTTACTCATGAATAAATGGCCACAGAAGTTCACCAATATGCGAGTATACTAGGGCATCTACTATAGCTACCACTGATGGAGGTGCTTTTGATGTTAGTACAGTGGTGGGAAATTAAGAAAAACGTGAGGCTAAAAACAGCTTCTTTCCTTGCTGGCTGGCTGATGTCTACATTTTCTGTGACTACAGCAGTGACAGCTGGTAGGAGATAGCTGTGGTAGTCCTCATTTTCAGCTAGGTTTGTAGATTATTTGAAGTGGTCCCTCACTCTCAAGTTGGGAGGGAGACGACTCCGCCTTGCTGTGTCAGGTAACAGTACTCGGGCTTGGGTCCTGCTGGCAGGGCTGAGCAGTAAGAATTCTATAACTCTGTAGCTGCTTAGCAGAGACAAACAACAAATAAAAGTTTGGTGCTCTAGTCCCCTTGGGTGGGGCAGAATAATGGGCAGTCTTTAGCCCACAGCCTCCTAGCTGGGGCTAGCAGTAACTAACAGTCTAAATCTCTGGCTCTTTGGGCGGGGCAGAGCAGGGGACAGGTGTTCGCCTAAGCCTCCTGGCTAAGGTAGCCAGCCCACACACAGTCTAAAGCACACTGTCTTCTGATGGGGGCAAGCCACAAGCCAAGCACAGGCCCTCTGGCCTATGGGTGCAAAGGCTGCCACCCCAGGGGTGGGGTTGGCAGTAAGGGGGGGTAGGAGGACCCCAGGTCATCAGATTACATCAGATCCCAGCCCAGGGCCAAAACAGTGGCGGAGTGTTCCGCCACTGGGTCAGCAGGGATTCAGGCTTCAACATCCTGACCCCTGCTCCAGCAACAAAACTGGACTAAAGTCTGGTTTTCCTGGTTACTTCCAACCAGTCTGGAGACAGGGTTATGTAGTCCAAGTGTCCTCTGTCTCCTTAGGGTCTATTGTGGATGGCAGTCCCGGCAACTCCGCTCCAGGGTCTGTCTCCTCTGGAGGTAGGGTGCTGCATTGCATGGGCTCGTCTGTGGCTCCTTTTGTGGCTTCTGCTCATCTGAGCTGCAGGTCCCTCCCTTTATACTTCCTGTCCTGCCTGTCTGGCAAGTTGGGGTGGGGGCATGTCTGGCTCTGCCCACCAAAGGGAGGGTAGTGGTCCCTCGCTTTCAAGTCTGGAGGGAGTCTACTCCACCTCACTAGTCTTCCATTGAAGAGCTTGGCTAACTAGAGAAGTAACTGGAAACAAGAACAATGCAGTGCTGTTTCTCGACTTATGGTAGTGCCTACTATGTGCAAATGTTTCAGAAGGCTGGTCCATATTCCAAGGAGTTTACAACCTAAGGAGCCTCTTAATCTCTAACCCTGCTTCTACTTAACTTTCATGAGCAGCCACACTACTGGTAACCACAGGGCACTGTCTGTAGTGCCTGCTGCACATGAAAAATTCCTAATTTAAGAGGCATCTGCTTCCCAGTGTGAAGTGGTAGTGTTGGAGCTCCCTGTCTGCTCCCAGCAGCTGCTGTCGCATCTGCCAAAGCAGCCTTTTTGCTGCTGTCTTTTCCTGAGAAGGAGAGGGAGATGCTTTTCCTGTGCCACTGCTACTTCCTGGCTGAGAAGAAAGGACTCCACAGTCTTCATCTCCTCTCCCAACCCTGGTGGCAGCTTGCTGCTGCTTGCATCTTGGGGCAGGGAGGGAAAGCAACTCTATTTCTCTCCCCCTTATCTGTTCCTCTTCAATGACGACCTGAGCTTAACTTTAAAACCTGTGACTTCATTTTCTCCCTATCCCTCTTTTACTATATCCGTTTCCCTCATTCAGTTTACTTCATTCACTTTCACATTTTTCTTGCTTCCTCATTCCGTAAATCAGTTATTATATCTTCTCCCCTTTCTTCGCTTTACCCCTTACTATGTCTCATTCTTCTCATCACATGGACCCTCTCCCCTGGTTTCCCTGTACATGTAACTTTTCTCACACAGTGTGTGAGATCAAGTGTGATTTACTCCTTCTCATAACACAAGAACTAGGGGTCACCAAATGGAATTAATGGGCAGCAGGTTTAAAACAAAAGCAAGTATTTCTTCACACAATGCACAGTCAACCTGTGGAACTCTTTGCCAGAGGCTGTTGTGAAGGCCAAGACTATAGCGGGTTCAAAAAAGAACTAGATAAATTCTTGGAGGATAGGTCCATCACTGGCTATTAGTCAGGATGAGCAGGGATGATATCCCTAGCCTCTGTTTGCCAGAAGCTGAGAATGGGCGACAGGGAATGGATCACTTGATGATTACCTGTTCATTACCTCTGGGGCACCTGGCATTGGCTGCTGTCGGAAGATAGGATACTGGGCTAGATGGACTTTGGTCTGATTCGATATTGCCGTTCTTATGAAATGGAAGAATGGGGGAGGAAAGTGAAAGGAGAGGAAAATATTAATGTGGGCTATGGCATGAATATGGAAAGAGTGGGAATGAGAGAATGAAGGTTAGTAGGAATTAGGAGAGGAATTGAGTGAGGGGGAGAGAATGTAAAACTGCCTTCATTGATTTTTAAACTTAATCTCAAACAGTTTAGTAAAAATTAGAGGAAATGTTGTCTACAGCCTCTCCAAAGGTCACTATCAACTGCTGTGTATAATTGCTAGAGAACTGCTGCTCTAAACGACTGCAGCTATCTTGAAGGTGAATTCCTTCTGCCTCTCAAATGAATAAGCAGTGGGGACCATGATGAAAACAGCTCCAATGCAAAGCCCCAGTTTCAGTCCAGTAATGCAGGAGAAACTGGAATATTTTTGGTGAGGTTTGTAGCTGATGTTCTGAAGGTGCCAGCCTGTGTGTGGTTGGTTTTTGTTTTCGTTTTTTAGGCTGCAATGATGGGGAAATTGTCTGTCTAATTCTGGTTAGGTAATTTTTTATAGATACTGGATGAATGCTAGATCACTCCAAAACTGCTTTAAGATAACACATGCTGGCTATGTATATACGGGAAGCTGTTGGCTCCCATGATCAATCCTTTTGTGTTTCCTATATCAAATCCACTGTTCTAATTTAAATGTAAAATACTAGAGATGTTCTGGATTGAAAGATTGCATGTGGCCTTCATGCAAGGATTGCTAATTCTTCATGGTTGTCCTGGGTGCCAGAGTGTACCTGTCTTGTGTTTTCTAGGGCTTCTTGAGACTGGCTTTCACAGCCATAGACAGTTGAGATCCAGTCTTTGATCTGAGGGAATCTTAACCTTTGGTTAAAAGCTTTTGTTTTGCCATTAAAGCACTGTGATGCAGTGTGAGTGCCTAAAGTTAGTTATCAAGGAGGTATGAACGCTGTTTGGAAGAGTCCTTTTTCTATGAACTTGATCTGAGGAATTACAAATTCAAGCTCATGGTCATCCTATTCAAGGATTCTTGGTTGATTAGGGATAAACTAGGTACTGTTCTGAAGGAGAATATTAACTTTTTGACTGCCTTAGGACTTGTCTTCCTTGCAATGTGCAACACAAATATTCTTTGTATGAGATGATTCACACGCTTGCTTCTCAGAGAACAAAGTCCAGATCAAGCAGGTAAGGGGATTATTTTCAGTTTCTCTTCCATTCACCAATAGATGGAAATGTTGAATTTCCTCCTACAATGGGGATCTGCTCCGTCAGTCTTGAAACTGGTCTTTTTTTCACTCTTTCCAAGTCTCAAAGATAGGTAAGTGGTTTCTCTCTTTCCAGTGCAGCTTGCCTGTCCATGCCTTCTAGAAGTGTGCTTAGTGAAATGTGGTGGTGATGGTATTCCTGCAAAATTTTGTCTTTGTGCTCTGAGGCAGAGATTTTCTGAGTTTTCTTCTTTAGGAGTTTTTCAGTCTTTTCCCTTTTCCAGCTTAGTCTTACAAAGGCAAACTTGTTTATGTACACTTCAATGGAATGAAACTGTTAAGCAAGTTCCTCCTGAAAGCTGTTAATTCCTCAAGTAAGAATTAAATTGTTCCCAGCCTTCCATTTTCGCCAGATACTTGGGAAACTTCAGGTGTATTTCCCTGTAACTGTCAGCTATACAAGAATTGTCAAACTCTTGTCTCTTTCAATTGATCGGGACCAAGAGATTCTTCTTATTTAAGTAGTGTCCCTATAGGTGCTCCACTGTAGGTATATCTTTGCCCCCGCGCCTCTCATCAGAGATTTTTGGTAGCAGTGTCCCTTTAGCTTGCACATGTGTTCTCCCTCCTTTGTTCTCTGCCTTGATGCTTTCTAGCCCTGTGTAGGTGAACCTCCCTCAGTTCCTTCTCAACTTCTCTTGGCCTGAGACAGAAAAAGTAGCAGTCCGGTTTTCTGATCTCCATGTTTCATTATAGTTGAAAGTTTTTTGTTTTATAGAGTTGGTTTATTTTTGTAGCATGGCGAGCTTCCATTTTTAATTTATTTTTTTCTCCCTATTCTCCACACCCTCCCCCCCACACCTTTTGGGGATCGTCCTGTGGAAGGGGCATGCTCCACTACCCCAGTTGTAAATGGTGCCTCTCCTGTTACAGACGGACACTTCTGCCTCCCATCCAGCAGAAGTACATCTTCTGTCAGCAGTTGAAGGCTAGATCCCGAAAAAATTGAGTTGAAATTCCTCCTCATGGAGCATATTCTTAAACCAATCCTGAATCCCCTCCGTGGCGAAGATCATCCCCAGATCCTTCAAATTCTAGCGAGGGAGAGCCGAGGAGAAAATCTTCTGATTCCCCTTGCAAAGCTTAAAAAAAAAAAAAAAAAAAAAGAGGGCTGCAAGTCCTCAAACTGATCTCCTGACCAGCCAGAGAGATCCTGGCATGATTGATCACTTTGGCACTGGTGGCTCTGAAACATGGTACCCAGAAGACACAGGGACCCTTGGGCTGAAGGGCACAGGCTCTGAAGTGGTGGCACTGCCTGCCAAAGATAAGAGCAAAGACCGTACCATCTTTGCAAAATTGGTACCAAAGAAATCCTTGGGCACCGACCGCCTCAAAGCAACCTTTGTTTGGACCACAATTCCCATAAAAGATCATCGGTACTGATGAATCAGCACCGATAACCCCTGATGATACTGATCCCAGCGATACCCTCATGATCATGGAGATGCCAGAGTTCCCGCTACTCGGTACTGGTATCAAGCATGTTCTGGTTCCTAGAATCACCCGAGGCACTGGTGCATTCACCTCCAGCTTCCCTATTAGCCCCACCCTATTCCAGCAGGGGTGACCAAGACAACAACCTCTCTCTGGCCTCTCACCATGCCTCATAATTACAACAATCGGGACCTTCCCAATGACACCCACGCACTGATCCCCAACTCTTCTGATACGGCCTCCTGTGGGTGCTGCCACCCATATCCTTTCCTCCTCCCCAGTGACCGTACTGAGATCCGTGGGCAGCCTACAGGCACCATGCTACTTGGGCATCCAGTGTCTCCTATAGAAAGTCTAGTAGGAGATCTCCTACAGTCTCTGTATCCAGAGCCCCAGAACGTCAGGAGGAAACTTTTGAGGAGCAGGAGGCCAGACTACAAGAGGAGACTATACTCCCAGCAAATATCTCCATCTCCTCCTCATTTGATGAGGTGGTGATGTCCATCTGCCATCACAGGCCAATGAGTTTAAGCTTTTTCAGGATCTCACTAAGAGGGTTGCTGATGCATTGAAAATCTCTCTTGAAGTGAAAGATACCCACCACAAATTCCTGGACATATTATACACCACCTCCTCTTCAAGAATTGTCCTCCCAGTCAACGAGCAGCCTTTAGATCCTGTCAAGGTCATCTGGCAGACAAGAGCCTCCATTGCACCAACGTGTAAAACAACCGAGAAGTACTGTGTCCCCCCCCAAAGAGGCACTCTCTTTTTATGCATCCTCAGTCTAACTTCATTGTCATGGATGATGTTAATTTGCAAGGAAAGCACCACTACACTAAATCAAACCCTTACGATAGAGACTGGAAAAGGCTGGACTTATTTGGAAGGAAAGCATACTTCTCAGCAACTCTGCAATTCAGGATTTCAAGCTATCAAGTCTAATGGTGAAGTACGAGCACATGAATTATGGAAAACTCAGCACCTTGATTGACCACTTGACAGAAACACAACTAGAACAGTTTCAAGCAGTCATGAGTGCCAGCTGGTAGTGAGAACAGAGTTGCAGACCACAGCCTGCTCAGTTTTGATGGCAGTGGTAATGAGGTGGGCTTCATGGTTACACCTCTCAGGGCTGCCTAAGGAAGTACTGATGACTATTGAGGACTTCCCTTTTGAGGGCTCCAGACTCTTCACTGACAAGACTGATGTACAGCTTCACCCTTTAAAGGATTCCAGAGCCACTCTGCACTCTCTAGAAATGTACTCATTAAGTTTACAACCATCTTGCAGAGTCCCCCCCCACCCGAGACTAAGAACCACAATAAAAGACCTAGAACGCAGAAGTGGAAACGGTCAGCCTCCCAATCTTCAACATCTCAGCCCTCAACCTCAAAGCATCAATTTTGAAGCCTTGCTCAAGACCCTGAGCAACCACTCCTTATAACAGCTGCAACACACAGTCCCTTCCACACCCCTTTGGCTATTGTCTAGCTTTCTTCCTCCAGAATTGGGAAAACATCACTTCTAACAAATGGGTCTTGGAGACCATTTCCAAGAGTTACTCAATCCACTTCTACCTACCTTCTCTCCCCATCCCTCCTCAGGTATCTTTATCACAAGAGACTGTTATACCAGGAAATAGCAGGTGATCTGTACCTAAGGGCCATAAAACCCCAGACCCTGTTCACCACCAAGACAGACTTTTATTCCAAATATTTCCTGATCCCCAAGAGAAAAGGAGGTTGGAGACCCATATTAGATCAAAGAGCACTAAACAGATATGTGAAGGCGCAAAGATTCAAGATGATCACACTAGCAGCAATTATTCCATCTCTAGAGCAGGGAGATTGGTTCTCTGCCCTTGACGTACAGTATACCTATTTCTACATCTCAATCCTACCGTCCCACAGAAGATTTCTTCAATTTACCTTTGGGCAGGACCACTACTAGTACAGAGTGCTTCCATTCAGTCTCTCACTGGCACCCAAAGTATTCTCCAAGGTCCTCCATTGTAGCAGCGCATCTATGAACACTGGATATTGTAAGCTACCCGTCTCTGGATGACTGCCTTCTCAAGGCTCGTTCCCTCAAAGATTCCCTATGAGCCGCCCAAAGGACATTTTTGCGCAACTGGGTCTACAACTCAAATTGGCCTTGACTCCAGTAAAGTGTTTGGAGTTTATAGGGGTTGAACTCGATGCAGCTTAAGCAAGAGCATTCCTACTGCTGCACAGATTCAACACCCTGACTAGTCTCCTAGACAGTTCAGGCCAGCCCACAAATGTCAGCCAGAAATTGTCTTCATTTTCTCAGGCACATGGTGTCATGCATATTTTTGACACCTCACGCCCGATTACTTATGAGGTATCTACAGACATGGCTCAGATATGTTTAGAATCCAAACAAGGACAGGCTAAACAAGCTGCTGTCAATACCCTCCAGGGTCAGAAATGGTGGAAAGACCCATCCAACGTAAGTACAGGGATCATATTCATGCAACCACAACTAGCACTGAATCTAACAGATGCCTCTCTGATAGGCTGGGGAGCCCACCTAAACAATCGCAGAGTTCAGGGCAAATGGTCTCCATGGAAGCTGTACTCTATATCAAACTTAGGCTTGTGAACACCTTCTCCCATTCATCAGGGATACTCACTTGAAAATCATGACAGACAAGATAGTAGGCATGTTTTATCTAAATTGCCAGGGGGATTCCAGATCACCCTCCCTTTGCACAGAAGTGCTAAAACTCTGGAATTGGTGCATCCACCACAGTGTATTCATATCAGCCACTTGCCTGCTAGGGGTACAAAATATAACAGCAGTAAGTCTTGGCGGTAATTTCTCACCCAACCATGAATGGGAAATGAACCCAAACAGTGCTCCACAATGTATTCAGTCATGGGGAACCCCAACAATACACCTGTTTGCTACTCACTAGAACAAGAAATGTCTCCGCTACTGCTTCAGAGCCAGATTTGGGAAATAGTCCCTAGGTTGATCACAAACCGGGAAGAATTAGTAGGGGAAGCAAAAGTGGATGGGAACCTGGGAGGCAGTGACCATGAGATGGTTGAGTTCAGGATCCTGACACAAGGAAGAAAGGAGAGCAGCAGAATATGGACCCTGGACTTCAGAAAAGCAGGCTTTAAACAACCTCAGGGAACTGATGGGCAGGATCCCTTGGGAGAATAATGTGAGGGGGAAAGGAGTCCAGGAGAGCTGGCTGTATTTTAAAGAATCCTTATTGAGGTTACAGGGACAAACCATCCTGATGTGTAGAAAGAATAGTAAATATGGCAGACTACCAACTTGGCTTAACAGTGAAATCCTTGCTGATCTTAAACAAAAAAGAAGCTTACAAGAAGTGGAAGATTGGACAAATGACCAGGGAAGAGTATAGAAATATTTCTCGGGCATGGAGTGAAATCAGGAAGGCCAAATCACACCTGGAGTTGCAGCTAGCAAGAGATGTTAAGAGTAACAAGAAGGGTTTCTTCAGGTATGTTAGCAACAAGAAGAAAGTCAAGGAAAGTGTGGGTCCCTTACTGAATGAGGGAGGCATCCTAGTGACAGAGGATGTGGAAAAAGCTAATGTACTCAATGCTTTTTTTTGTCTGTCTTCACGAACAAGGTCAGCTCCCAGACTACTGTACTGGGCAGCACAGCATGGGGAGGAGGTGACCAGCCCTCTGTGGAGAAAAGTGGTTCAGGACTATTTAGAAAAGCTGAACAAGCACAAGTCCATGGGGCCAGATGTGCTGCATCCGAGGGCGTTAAAGGAGTTGGCGGATGTGATTGCAGAGCTGTTGGCCGTTATCTTTGAAAATTCATGGCGATCGGGGGAGGTCCGGGATGACTGGAAAAAGGCTAATGTAGTGTCCATCTTTAAAAAAGGGAAGGAGGGGGATCCAGGGAACTACAGGCCAGTCAGCCTCACCTCAGTCCCTGGAAAAATCATGGAGCACGTCCTCAAGGAATCCATTCTGAAGCACTTAGAGGAGAGGAAAGTGATCAGGAATAGTCAGCATGGATTCACCAAGGGCAAGTGATGCCTGACTAATCTAATTGCCTTCTATGATGAGATAACTGGCTCTGTGGATGAGGGGAAAGCAGTGGATGTATTGTTCCTTGACTTCAGCAAAGCTTTTGACATGGTCTCCCACAGTATTCTTGCCAGCAAGTTAAAGTAGTATGGGCTGTATGAATGGACTATAAGGTGGATAGAAAGCTGGCTTGATTGTTGGGCTCAATGGGTAGTGATCAATGGCTTCATGTCTAGTTGACAGCTAGTATGAAGTGGAGTGCCCCAAGGGTCGGTCCTCGGGCCGGTTTTGTTCAATATCTTCATTAATGATCTGGAGGATGGTGTGGACTGCACCCTCAGCAAGTTTGCAGATGACACTAAACTGGGAGGAGAGGTAGATACGCTGGAGGGTAGGGATAGGATACAGAGGGCCCTAGGCAAATTAGAGGATTGGGCCAAAAGAAATCTGATGGGGTTCAATAAGGACAAGTGCAGAGTCCTGCACTTAGGATGGAAGAATCCCATGTACCGCTACAGACTAGGGACCTAATGGGTAGGCAGCAGTTCTGCAGAAAAGGACCTAGGGGTTACAGTGGACGAGAAGCTGGATATGAGTCAACAGTGTGCCGTTGTTGCCAAGAAGGCCAATGGCATTTTGGGATGTATAAGTCGGGGCATTGCCAGCAGATCAAGGGATGTGATTATTCCCCTCTATTCGACATTGGTGAAGCCTCATCTGGAGTACTGAGTCCAGTTTTGGGCCCCACACTACAAGAAGGATGTGTTAAAATCGGAAAGCGTTCAGTGGAGGACAACAAAAATGATTAGGGGACTGGAACACATGACTTATGAGGAGAGGCTGAGGGAACTGGGATTGTTTAGTCTGCAGAAGAGAAGAATGAGGGGGGATTTGATAGCTGCTTTCAACTACCTGAAAAGGGGTTCCGAAGAGGATGGATCTAGACTGTTCTCAGTTGTAGCAGATGACAGAACAAGGAGTAATGGTCTCGAGTTGCAGTGGGGGAGGTTTAGGTTGGATATTAGGAAAAACTTTTTCACTAGGAGGGTGAAACACTGGAATGCGTCACCAGGGAGGTGGTGGAATCTCCTTCCCTAGAAGTTTTTAAGGTCCGGCTTGACAAAGCCCTGGCTGGGATGATTTAGTTGGGGATTGGTCCTGCTTTGAGCAGGGGGTTGGACTAGATGACCTGCTGAGGTCCCTTCCAACCCTGATATTCTATGATGCATGCTTTCTTCAATGGGGCAAAGAACTGCTATACGCCTTTTCTTCATTCCCTCTGATATCGAAGGTCTTATTAAAATTAAGGTGGGGAAAAAGCAAGCATTATACTGATTGCACCAACTGACCGCGACAAGTGTTACCCATACCTCCTTGTCCTCCAAGTCCTTTTCAACTCGTTCCTCACCTACTCTCCCAAAATGACTGACGCATCCATCGCCCCAATTTACAGATCCTTTGGCTCCAGGCTTGGCTGCTTCATTGTTCCAACACACCAAGAGCTGCTGCTCTGAGTAGGTGAAAGAAGTGTTACTACTCAGTAGGAAATGGATGACTTGTCGCACTTAACTGCAAAAGTGGAAATTATTCTTAATTTGGTGCAATTCCAAACAAGTTGCTCAGACATCTTCCTCCCTCCCTTTGATCCTAGACTATCTACTAGATGTCAAAAGGAGCTGGTCTCTCCCTTAGCTCATTCAAAGTACATCTCATGGCCATGACAGCCTACCACCGGTGAGTGGATGGATATTCGATATTCACCTATCCAACAACACAAAGATTCCTCAAGGGCATGGGAAACCACCATCTCACACCAGATGCCCAGTTCCAACAAGGGACCCTAACTAGACCACCCTTTGAACCTTGTTCTCTTCTGTACCTGTCAATGAAGACAGCATTTCTAGTGGCCATCACCTCAGCATGACGAGTAGGGGAAATAAGTGTTGATGGTGCACCCGCTCTTCATGGTTGTCTTTAAAGACAAAATCACTCTGAGGCCTCATCCAAAGTTTCTCTCCAAGGTGGCCTTGTCCTTCCACATGAGCCTGCTCATTCATCTCCCCAACTTTTTCTCAGTCGCATTGTGACAACAGGGAGGCAATACTACGTATGCTTGATGTTGGGAGAGCTGTAACATTTTATTTGGACAGGTCAAGAGGGCTTTAGGGAGTCTTCTAAACTCTTCCTTTCACTTGCGGACAGATCCAAGTGCTCCACAGTATCAGCTCAAAGGCTCTCCAAATGGGTCTTGAACTGCATTAACTATTATCATGCCCATAACTTGCAACCTCCATCAGAAATTCATACACACTCCATGAGATCATTTTCCACCTCGGTTGCATTTATTAAAGATGTTTGCACCTCAGAACTCTGCAGGGTAGAAACTTGGGCTTCTGCTCATACTTGCCCAGAACACTGTGCAATTACTCGAGATTCAACTTTTGATGCCATCTTCAGCTCCACCGTATCATCAATTATAGATTGCACTCTGAAGCCTCAGCCCTGCATGGTGGGGGATGGAGGGGGGAATGCTGTGAAGTCACCTACTGTGCGGCACCCATAGGGACACTACACAAAGAGAAGGAAGTTATTTACCTTGTGCAGTAACTATGGTTCCTTGAGATGTGTACCCCTCAAGGGTTAGGGGTGCTCCACAACCCACCCTCCTCTCCTCCACTTCAGAGTTCTCAACCAGGGGCTCTGTGGTGGAGAAGGAACTGAGGGTGGTTTGCCCACATAGGGCTAAATTAGCCTCTAGGAAAAGCATGAAGGAGGGTGACCACATATGTGGGTCAAATGGACGCTGCTACCTAAAATCTCCCATCAGAGGCGCAGATACGTCTACAGTTGAGCACCCATAGAAAGAGACATCTCTCCAAGAAACATCGTTACTGCACAAAGTAAGTAACTACTTCTTCTCCAATACTAGCCAGAGAAGTTGTCCAGAAAGGATTCTTTGCAAGACAGTGAAGGTCTGCTGGCTTGGGCCTATCTTCACCTGGGAGAAAGGATTAAGAATTTCTTTTCAGTCTGGTCCGGTATCACTTCTAATAGATTTCAACTCCATTTTCCTGGGATAATAGAAATTCTGGACCTGTTGATCTGTAACCTCTCCATGTGCAAAACTGATTCCAGGATAGAGACCCGCTCATCTTCTAAACCAAAAACTAGCTCTGAGATTTATGTTCCATATATCTCAAGGAGCTTTATATTTCCAGTGTGTCCCAGCTAACAACTAATGTTTTGCATTCTGGAACAACAATACTTTTTTCAGGTGATGACCTTTGGTTTGGAATCCTCTCCTCTCATGTTCAGACAGTTTTTTTTATTTCAGGTAGGTATCCATAGACGAGGAGATTCAGATCTACCACTATCTCGACAATCCTGATGTTGAAGGTGCAGTCATACAAGGTCACGCTTTCCAGGCTATTCATTGTTTTTAAAGTGTGGGATTCGCAATGAACCATCAAAGCTGCCATATCCCATCTCAGTAACTCTAAACCTATGAGCTCTCTGCATAACCACTTTGAGCCTCTTAATATTTCCCAAGGAAAAGCTTTATCAAATCAAGTCCTCATCAGGCTGTTCCTCAAGCATTCTAGCATCCCAGCATTCAAGCATCAACAGACCAATGTCTTCAGCTGGTCAGCATGGTGGTGTTTTTTATGTAAACTGTTCTATGGACAGTGTTCATCTTCACCTCTTCAGAACTTCTGATTACACTGGGTCTCTACTACATAAGAATATCTACCACCACTTGACAATCCCTTCAGATGTTTGATTGGTCCTTCGTTAGTGGTGGTCACATCATCTCTTCCAGGGCAATCCTGTTGTGGTGACCTGGCTTATATGGGACTCTGTGGCTCAGGATGAGTGATAAAAAGATTTCTCCTCCACATTACATTTTGTCTACTATCAGTAAGTTAGTCCTTTACATAGCTATCTAAAATGATGGAAGAAAAAATATTCAGAAAGGAATATTAAAATAGCCAGACAGGGCAGTCTTCACAACTTACATGCGCGCACACACACTATCACTGCATCCTTGCAGTATGGGAACCTACTCCTGGATGAATGTAATACACAGAACAGGGTTCAAAGAAGGCAGTAGCAGCGGCCAAATCCCAAGACAGGCCTGTAATGGTCTCAAAGCACTAAATTCATAGCCAACATACATACTGACAGTGAACACCACACTTGTAATGAGCTAATTTAAGAAAAAAAGAACAAAAACCAGGACCACTCTGTATCTCTCTGCTCTTCTGACTGGAGAGGAACCACTTATTGATATATGCTCTTTGTTTCAAGGGGGACATATGCTTTTTGTACCAGAAGCAGACTGTCTCAAAAGATCACCAGAGTATAGCTTCCAATTAGATATTCTTGCCACTTGTCTATTTGCCTCTAAAATGAAGATTCGCTGCTACTTTGTCAGATAGAGACCTAGGGGCCAAGGTGGAGGCTCTTTCTAATGTGACTGCCCCTCTCCTCCCCTCCCCCCCCCGTATTCCTGCCACATAGTTTGTATTATGACAGGCATCAGTTCTGCACCCCAAACCAGACAAATGTCAGCTAGCTTCCAAGTATTTGGCAAGTATATAAAGAGAGCTACTTGGATGATACCATATTGCTAACGTCAATTTAAAAAGTTGTCAAATATGTTCTAAGACTTGAGTGAGGTTTAGATACTGGTGAAGAGACCATGAATTATTTATCGCTGTCAAAAGTGAATCGTGCCCTAGAATTCATTTGGAGAGCCGTAACTTGGGCATGTTAAGGCTGCTATGTTGTATGAGACAACATCTTCACTTCATCAGGTATTCTCTGTGCATCTGGCAAGAAGAATGTCTTTGCATCTGGGCTCTCTAATACTTCCTCTGCAAAAGACCATGACATAACCCTGGAATCTTACCTCCTACCTATTGCACTTGTGGTACACTTGATTGAAAGCTGGAGAGAGGTTTTGTACTTGCAGTCCATCCAGGTAGATTTCCTAGTGGTGGTGGTCACAACTGCCAGATAGGTGTCAGGCAGAAACCCCCTCTAATCTTGGTATTGGGTATATATGAAACAGAAGATGTTTCTGACTGAACCACTGTTTATCTCCCCAAATATCAAAAAAAAAAAAAAATCCTTGTGTCCCACCTTCACACTGAGCAAAATTTTTGGTGTATGCTGGACATATATGGGGCTACCAGAGTCTACATTGAACTAAACTAGAGCCTCTAAATCTATTAAAATTAAGATGGAGATCAGATGAAGAACTTCAGAGACTTAAAGGTAAAGACCTTTACTAATATGTTAAACCTTAGAATGTTTCTTTAATACTGTTGTAATGTCATGGGCAGAAGTCATATGCTTATGATCAAATGCATTATAGCCACATTCATCCATATTTCACCAAATTCTACAAAGTAAATATCCATTCTTCAGCTGATGGGATCTTTGGGTGAAAATTTTATCTGCTTACTTAGAAATGTCCTTCAGATAATATCACTATATCTAGACAGAGGATCTCTCCTGCTTAAAATGAATACCAGATTTTATTCCATTATTTTTAAAGATCCATCCCATGCACAGCAGTAGGTGAAACTTTTAACTAGTGTGAGGTTTTTGTTATAAGGCTGGCTTTTTTCAGCGTTGGGTGAACTTATCTTGCCTGGTAGAAGTTATCTCAAGTGGCAGTCTTTTCAGTAAGAGAGCCACTCCCCTTCTGCCAGTAATGGGCAAGTCTGGTTCTGACCTACAGATTGCATGCTGGCTGAAGAACCACTGTAATGGATCACTGAAAGCTATTACTTGAAAAAAGAAGCCTTTAGATAAGCACCGGTAATCTCAGGGCAGTAATTAAGTTGAGAAGCAGGTTGCTTTCACTCTGCAGCTTGAAAAAGCTCTGAACAGTAGAAGCAGCCTCTGCAGTTGTTCACTCTAGGAAGAGGACCCAAGAACAGCCTATCAGATGCCAATAAGCTCTCTTATTGAATGGGGAAACGGAACAGCCAAAGGAGATTGAATGAATGGCTTTAAATTGACTAAATACCTGCTAATCAGAGGCCAGTATATAAGATGGAGTTTCCAAATAGGTGTCCAGAATAATAGTATTCTGATACATATTTCAACATCCTATTTCAACATCCATATGTTATGGGATGGAAGGATGTTAACATCTCACCTGAATAGTGGTGAGAACTTTTTATGCTGACCTTTATTGTATTTAGTCTTCCTGCTGGACAATTTCCAGATTCTGTCTGAGGAAAAAAGTGAGATTTTACAAAATGAAAATGGTAAGATGGATTCTTGGAGTTACAAGGATGAACCATGTTAGAATGACCCAAGGTTAGAGGAAGTGTGAAGGCTGTACCAGTTATAGAAGAGCTGAGCAAATTCAGGCTTAAATTGTTTGTCCATGCAAAAAATCAAATAGATAGGAAATAGGGTGTGTTAAACTTTAAAAGTGGAGCTAGATGAATGTCCCTCAAAACTCTGCAGTTAACCAAATCCTTTTGTAGAGCAGACTGGATTGGAGGTCTCCAAGAGCTGAACCCATATAGGTGGGGCTGGGGCTAAGGCTAGAAGAAAAGAGAAGTATAAGAGATTTATGGGGTTAGGAGAAAACCAAAGGAGGAATGGAATATAGGGGAATTCACAGTATCAGGAAAGAGATTGGTGGGGGGGACACAATGTCCTCTATGCTTCATGGGAATGTTGACCTAAATTCTTAGGCAGGTGTCCTGGATACTAAGGCACACCCAGTGCAGCAGTTTGGAAATTCTCTTGCATCTTTCTGATGCACTAAAAACAGAGCATTTTACTGAATTAAATGTATAAATGAGTAATGCATCTGCTATAGTGATAGATATATAACAAGAGCATCCATGGTGATGGTAGAATAAGGACTTTAAAATCTAGAAAAACTGCTTTGAAAAGGGTACAAATTTTCAGCAGAGTAGGAGGAAACATCCTGTGGGTAGATTTCATAACTTCATACTGCCTGCAGGGTACCATGCTACACCTTCCTCTCAGGCTACTTTCATACAGGGTACTGAACTACCTGGATCACAGGTCTGATTCGGTATGGCATTTCCTGTGTGTGTGATGTATAGTGAATTTTTATATTGCATCTTGGTTTTTATATTGAAAGTACACAATCATATTGTAGAAGGAAAAGGAGTACTTGTGGCACCTTAGAGACTAACAAATTTATTTGAGCATAAGTTTTCATGAGCTACAGCTCACTTCATCGGCTCATGAAAGCTTATGCTCAAATAAATTTGTTAGTCTCTAAGGTGCCACAAGTACTCCTTTTCTTTTTGCGAATACAGACTAACACGGCTGCTACTCTGAAACCTGTCATATTGTAGAAGGTGTTTGGTGTGCAGGGGGTGGAAGTTTTAACAGATGGGTAGGAGTTTTTTGGGTTAAGCTCCACTGATGAAAATGGTGGTGGTGTCTCTAGCACTGGTGCTGCTATGCAGGTGGTTGACCACTGATTGCTGTAATTGGAGCAAACAAAGGGCTAGTCTACATGGAGACTTGGTGCATAGCAAGCCAGGGTGTAAAGCTACAGCATACTAGCTTGCCATGAACTAGCTGGCGGTGTGAACCCTGCTACCATGCACTAAAAGTTCCTTAGTGTACTTTGATATACTGATAGCAGTATGTCAAAGTGCATTACGGAGCTTCTAGTGTGTGGTGGTAGGGCTCACCCAGGAGGCTACTGTGGGAACCTATGCTTGCCACTCACTAAGTCTGTGTAGACAATCCTTCAATATAGATGAGATCTTAGTAAGTTTAAACTTTTGTCCTTCTCTTCAATGGGCTCACAACAGTGCTAGCTAGCTACAACTGGATATAACATGGTTATTGCTAGTAAGACTCTAGCAATGTTTCCAGGACAGATTTTCTTGTCCAAGAACACTGCTAGCCAACCCTGCTATATACTTGTGTGTGTATTTCATAACATGGCTTTGAGGGTGAGGAGAGAATATGGTCTGGAAAACAGTGATAGAATACGAACTGCTCTGTAAAAATGTGCCAGTGACTAGCTCAGTTACGTTAGAGTGGAGTGAGGCCGTGTTTGATTAACTTCTAACTGGGAACAGTGTTGTGGTTAAGACACTGTGCTGGAACTTGAGAGGTCTGGGTCTGTTCCTGGCTCTCGTACAGTCTATCTGTGTGACCATACACAAGTCACCTAAGCTCTCTGTCTAAATTCTCCATCTGTAAAATGGGGATGCTTTTTTACCACACATTGATGATGCAAGGATACAGTAGTCATTTGTGAAGTGCTCTACTACTATATAGTGATGAGCACCATAGTAAGGAATAATAAAAGGAAAGATAACTTTGAGTGATCAACTTGCTGGACTAAATGCTTTACAGTGAAAATATTGCAACAGTTCTAACTAGACTAGCATAGGTGTCAAATAGTTCTGTAGAACTCTTAAAGAAGACCGCCTAATCAGTGTTAGTCTTGCTGTGATAAGGGTATGGAGGTACATAAAGTGGTTTGGAGGAGGAACGGGCAGCGTGTGTTAGGGCCTCATGTAGCAGACTACTTTTGGTTCCTGGTTCTTCTTGTAGTATACCATATGAAATAGTAAGCTAAGTAAAATTAAATGGAAACGCATCTTGCTAACTAAACCTAGTATAACTTTTTAAATTTCTTCTTAATTCCTAGATGGGAATGATGAGCAATCCCAGTCCTTATGGCTCACCATACAGCCAGAACACTGGGCAGCAGATTGGAGCCAGTGGACTTGGTCCCCAGATGCAGAATAAGACTGGGCTACCAAACAGCTTACAACAGTTTCCAATGGACAAAAAGCCAGTTCCCGGGACAGGAATGCCTAACATGGTAGGTAGAATTATAGGTTCCACTTTCAAATGGTAGCAGCTTAAATATGGGTCTCTTGCAATATTCTGCTTGTGGTACTCTAGGATTTTATAGCTATCAAATACCATGTGCATTCTCTTTGTCCCCCTGTGTCATGGGTATACATGAAGGAGGGTCTCGCTCTTGCTGTGAAAGATAGAGCCGGGAAAGGAGGAAGAGAGTGAGTGGATCCCCCCTCCCTACTGGTGGCAAACTAAAGGGATGTTGGGAGGAGAGATGATAGTATGCAACTACGCAGAGGGAGTGAGCCCTCGCCCAGAATGAGCTTCATTACCTTCTGTCCAGCCCTGATTTTTTTTTCCTTCCCACCTCCTTCACTGGTGTTTCACTGTACTCCCTCAGGTCAGCTTTCTATCTGGAGAGCTGCTTTTCATCCGTCCACTACCAGATTTCCATGAGAGAAGGAACAAACCCTTCTGTTTTCCCCACTTGTAGTAATATCTATTTTGTGGTAGCACCTGGGAGCCCCAATCATGGACCCAGGGTCTCATTGTGGAAGACACTGTATAAACATATAACAGAAAGATGGTCCCAGCCCCAAAGAGCTTTGCTCGTATTTTAGAAGCGGCAGCTGCCCTGTTGCATCTATTTTCAGGCAGCTACTGTTGGTAGTGGCGCTGCCCCTTTCTGTTATTGAAGCAGAACTTTCAGAGGAAAAAAGGGGTTCTTGAGTGAAGTGGGTGGCCAAAAGGGCTAGAATTAAAATGAACACTTAATTTTTGAGACACGTCACTTATTCACAGGGTCGTCTTTTTTTCAGAAGAGAGAGCTGGTGGTTCCAACTGCCCTTTAATTTTGCATTTCATTATTAAAACTTTTAAAATTTAAATGCATTTGTGTCGGTCTCCAATGTTCATAGTAGAAAGTAGTGGAAAAGGGTATCAAAAAGGATAAACACTAGTGCTGTCAAGCAATTAAAAAAATTAATTGCGATGTTAATAGAATACCATTTAGTTAAATATTTTTGGATCTTTTGTACATTTTCAAATATTGATTTCAATTACAACACAGAATCTAAAGTGTACAGTGCTCACTTTATATTTTTGATTACAAATATTTGCACTTTAAAAAAAAAATGTTTCAGTTCACCTAATAAAAGTACTTTAGTGCAATCTCTTTATCATGAAAGTTGCAATTACAAATGTAGAATTATGTAAAACAAAAAACTGCATTCAAAAATAAAACAATATAAAACTTCAAAGCCTACAGGTCCACTCCATTCCTACTTCAGCCAATCGCACAGACAAACAAATTTGGGTACAATTTGCAGGAGCTAATGCTGCCCACTTCTTGTTTACAGTGTCTCCTGAAAATAAATACAGGAGTTCGTATTGCACTGTTGTAGTTGGCGTCGCAAGATAATTTACATGACAGATGTGCTAAAGATTCATATGTCCCTTCATGTTTCAACCACCATTCCAAAGAATGTGCATCCATGCTGATGATGGGTTCTGCTCAATAATGTCCAAAGCACAGCAGACTAACGCATGTTCATTTTCATCATCTGAGTCATATGCCACCAGCAGAAGGTTGATTTTTCTTTTTTGGTGGTTCGGGTTCTGTAGTTTCTGCATCGGAGTGTTGCTCTTTTAGGGTTCTGAAATCATGCTCCAAACCTTGTCCCTCTCTGATTTTAGATGACACTTCAGATTCTTAAACCTTGGGTCGTGTGCTATAGCTATTTTGAGAAATCTCATGTTGGTACCTTCTTTGCATTTTTGTCAAATCTGCTGTCAGTGTTCTTAAAATGAACATGTGGTGGGTCGTCATCAACGCCTTCTATAACATGAAATATATGGCAGAATATGGGTAAAACAGAGCAGGAGACAGAATTCTGCCCCAAAGAGTTCAGTCACAAATTTAATTAACGCGCTGTGTTTTTAACGAGCATCATCGGCATGGAAGCATGTCCTCTGGAATGGTGGCTGAAGCATGAAGGGGCATACAAATGTTTAGTGTATCTGGCACGTAAATACCTTGCAGTGTTGGCTACAAAAGTGCTGTGCGAACACCTGTTCTCACTTTCAGGTTGCATTGTAAATAAGCAGGCAGCAGTATCTCCTGTAAATGTAAACAAACTTGTTTGTCTTAGCGATTGGCTGAACAAGAAGTAGGAGTGAGTGGACTTTGTTTTGTTTTTGAGTGCAGTTATGTAAAAAAACAAATGTAGATTTTTTTAAGTTACTTTCACTATAAAGAGATTGCACTATAGTACTTGTATGAGGTGAATTGAAAAATACTATTTTATCATTTTACAGTGCAAATATTTGCATTAAAAATATAAAGTGAGCACTGTCTACTTTGTATTCTGTGTTGTAATAGAAATCAATATATTTGAAAATGTAGAAAAAATCCGAAATATTTAATAAATTTCCATTGGTATTCTATTGTTTAACAGTGCGATTAATTGCTGTTTTTAATCACGATTAATTTTTTGAGTTAACTGCGATTGACAGCCCTAATAAACACCTTTCTTATTATTATGAATATACTTGTTTCTAATAAGTTCATCCTTAAAAAGAAAAGATTTCTCCTTCCTCTTAAGCATCAGAAGCTAGACTTCCGTTTTAGCAGATGTTTGTGGCCCAAAAGCCACTTCGAACTAGCTTTCTAGAATTAAATTGGAGATATAAAAGCACTCTTAATTTAGTTTTCGCTGATCTTATTTATACAGTGCTCATGCAGAGGCCCTAGGGGTGCTACACAACAATTTAAATGCAATATAATCAAAAATCTTCTCATTAAAAAACAGGAAAGGGAGAATCCTGTACAGAGACTGAAGTTACTGAAAAAAGTTCTGGAAGCAGTGTCTGATTCTTTTGAAAAATGGGAAGGGAGAATGGCATGGATGGCTTAGTGATATAGTGCAGGGGTGGCCAACCTGAGGCTGAGAAGGAGCCAGAGTTTACCAGTGTACATTGCCAAAGAGCCACAGTAATACATCAGCAGCCCCACCCCTACCCTGTTTCCAGCGCCTCCCACCCACTGGCAACCCGGCTGATCAGCACCTCCCTGCACCTCCCAATCAGCTGTTTTGTGGTGTGCAGGAGGATTGGGGGGGGGAGGTGCGGGAGGGAGGCGAAAGGGTACTGCAGGTTCATGGGAGGGGGCAGAAAGAGGTGGAGTGGGGGTAGGGCCTGTGGCAGAGCCAGGGTGGAGCAGTGAGCACTCCCCGGCACATTGGAAAGTTTGGTGCCTGTAGCAGTTGGTGCCTATCCAGGGAGCTGCATATTAACTTCTGAAGAGCCACATATGGCTCCAGAGCCACAAGTTGGCCACCCCTGAATAGCATACCACAACAGCAAAAGCATAATGATGGAACTCTTGGTATGAGGTTGGTTACCTGTCAAAATAAGCAACAAGAAAAGGGTTCTTATGGTGTTCTGGTCCATGATTAGGGCTGCTTGGTACTACAGTAATATAAATAATATGAGGTCCTACAATCTTTCAGAACTCTAAAAACCAACAGGATTATCTTAATCAGTTTGTCATTAACAGGCAGCCAGTGCTTATTCCTAAAACAACAGTGTTGCTGCATTCTATAAGTGGTAAAGAGCCCTGCTAAAAGTCCTACTAGGAGAAAATTATAGTCACTAAACTTTTTGTCTTGGGAATACATTGCTGTTGCAAAACTTGTTACAGGATAAGTCAGTGTGGCTGGTACAAATTTAGTGGAAAAACACTTTTGTACTATATCTGATAGTTTTCCCTGGAAAGACTGTCCAAAATAATGCCAGAGTTCTAGCATCATTCTATTTAATGTATCCCCTCAGAAGATGGGGTGGAGAGCGGGAGGCACCAAAGAGTCCTTGTACTGACTACCACTACCTAGTATCAAACTTTAAGACTTCAGAGGTTGAGGAGGAGATAGCATTAATGGCTTTGGACATCAGTTTTGACCAAGCACATCTCCAAAGCAGATATTGATCAAACAGGATCCACGGGTCGAAATACATGTGTTTGTTTGGCATACTTGTACTCCACCTCATGTTTAGAGGCGATCTTGGTAGGAAGCGTTACATACATTGAGTATGGATGAAATAGGATAAAGTCCTGAATACTGCATTTCAGGCTATTTTGAAGAACAGTTCATGACTAAGTATTCCAGTCCTTTACTCGTACATCAAGAGGGTAGTTCCATACACAACTGTAGACATAGTTTCTGAAGCAACCTCCTGTACTTGCAGAATCCTTGGAAAGGTCCAGCATGACCACTATAGCCAGGTAGCCCAAATGTCAAAACATCAGGAGGGTTGTGGTAGTCAGGGTCATGAACAGTCTCCTCTTCAGAAAGCTTCAGTTCAGACTTAAACCTGCTTAAGATGACTTATGCATCCAGGAGCACCTAGAACCAAACAAACGCTACCTTCCCAAGTCTCCTGTCTAAAACAGAAAGGTTGCAAACAAGCCAGTAAATGGCAGCACTTGAGCATTAAGACTTAACGGTGCCCTTAACCTCGATCTCCTCCTTTTGCGGAAGGAGGATGTTGATGATGCTATTAAAAGCAACTAAAGAAACCAGGGGGACAAGATCACACAGATAGTGAATCTCAGAAGATCCCAGAAAAATCTTCAGTCCTCATCAGAGATTACATCAAATTAATTAGAAGTGGACAGTCCATCAGAAGCCTTAGGTTTTCACATTGAAAAGGCACAAAGAGGAGCCCCACAAAGAACTCATCCCAGGTCATTTGAAGGAAATACTGAATGGAACAACACAGTCTAGGCTAATTATACTGTGCACTACCTGGAAGTTGTGTGGCATCTCTGGTAGAGAATAGGTAAAACCTTTGGGTTCTGTATGCCTGCATGAAATCTTTGTGACTAGGCAACTTTCCAACCATCTCCTCTCCAATTCGACTCTTTTGCTTTCAAAGGTGGAGGACTTTTTTTGTTAGCACTTCTTTAAATAATTGTACAAGTGCTACAGGAGTTCTCTTAGATTTATCTTACATTTAAACAGCTGCACCCACAGCTCTTTCTGATGTTTTAAAAATGAAGTTTAGATCTAGTCATATTTAATGAGACTTTAAGTAGTGTGCCTCACAAGTCAATCTGAAAGTGTGTGTGAATTGAAGTGGCCTTAAGAAAATCATATAGATAAGGTAGAAAAAAAGGAAAAGGGGGTGGGGGAGGAGGAAAGAGGCTAAAAGTTCTGTTGTCGGCAACAAGTTTCAGTACCAGCTTGCAACAGTGTTAATAAATATTTAATTCTGGTAATCATTGGTTAAAGGTAGGTGGAAGGTATAGTTCTCAATGCAAAATTGTATTCATGATCCCTTTTTAGCAGATGTGATTGTGTATAATCTAGCTAATCAGCGAATTGACCCTTTTTAAAAAGGGACTTGATTTTAATTTGTGTGTCTCTATCACTTCCCTCAAGGGCCAGCAGCAGGCTACTCAAGTTCAGCAAGCTGGGATGGTGCCAGCTGCTCCCCAGGGAATGGGGTCAGGTGCACCTACAGCAGACCCAGAAAAACGCAAACTCATTCAACAGCAGCTCGTTCTCCTCTTACATGCTCACAAGTGCCAGCGGCGGGAACAGGCAAATGGTGAGGTGCGACAATGCAACCTCCCTCATTGCCGTACTATGAAGAATGTCCTCAACCACATGACACACTGCCAGGCTGGCAAATCCTGCCAGGGTAAGTAGAGAGTGAACATGTGAGTGTGCTTACAAGAATAAATATAGGATTGGACAGGACTCCATAAAGGAGACGGTGTAGAATTTTTCTCACTTAAAGACACTGGGGAATTTACCTTATAAAAGGGTTTTGACAGCAGGATGCTTCCATGGTCACATCTGCATCCTAAGAAAAGAAAGGGTTAAGCACCTTTTGTGATGTAGAGGCATAGCCATTCAAGTTTTGCCCCCATTCTTAAATACAATAAAACCTACCAAGAGTGATCACTTGTGAGTTAGCAAAAGTAGTTGCTTGTAGGAGGTCTCTTTTCAAAGACTTGCACACCAGAGAGCAGTGGTGTTCTATGGCCTCTGCAAGTAGCCTTGCAGTGACAGGTGGCCTCTCTTCAGAGATGGCCTCTAAGGCAGGTTTTACTGTAACTGTTAATGGCCCACAGCCATTTGACCTCTGGCCGTGATGTTGTCAGATCTCACATGGTAAAGGGTCAGCTTTGACAGTACTTGGTTTGGAAACTGCCAAAGGAGTGTTGCAGTAGCTGGTGTTGGGGGGTTCAGAGGGGAGAGTGCTATATTTTGAGCCGATAAGCGTCCAATGCCTCATATGCATGTTTGGAGACTGTGGTGCTGGAAATGTACCGTATTTAGGATGACTAATAAAAATTGAGGTCCTGACTGTCTTTTATTAAGACTTCCAGTGGTAGTTTCCTAGAGAGTAAAGGTAAACATAAGCCATCAAGGAATACACTTTTTTTATATGCCCTTTTTGGCAGTGAAGCATGTTGTCCTTCATGTTGTAGTTAATAATGGGTCAAAATGGAACCCATGTTTTGTGCATACCTTGTAGTCTTGTTTTAACTTACTTACAGTTCTACACAGTTCAGTTTAGGTTCTGCAGTAAGTCTTAGGTAAACACCCTTGAATTTTTTTCTCACTGAAAGTATAAAAGAATTAACACCTAGGAAAGTGGATGTTTTGGGATTGGTTTAATAACATTGAAGTCTCTGGTCTGTACTGGCCTGGGAGAAGAAGTTGAAACAGTGACAGTTGTTGCAGATTTCTGGCTATTCATTGGCTTTTGTACAATTTAGTTGATGGAAAAGAAACAGGATGAAACAGTTTGTAGTGGCTAGTGGGCAACTGCACACTCTTCTGATACTTGTACCTCATTTGGGGGTGTTGACAAGGACATCAAGCAAACATGAAAAATCCCCTCTGCCCCAAAACTGGTTCCTTCAGGTGAAGCATGAGGCAGTTTGGCTAAGAGCACTGGATATGGATGGGTGCGTGTGTGTGTCAGCATGCTTCGATTTCCAATTTTTATTCTGTAAACTCTCATGTGCACTAAATTCAAATTTGAAAGCACAAATGAGAAAGGAGAGCAGGATGGCGTATATAAACCTAATGGAAAAGACCTTAACTTTTGTTTAGCAACAAAACTGAACTGTAAGACCTCTGTATTTTCTGCAAAGAAAATACTCTAAATCCTGTCCTGGTAAGAGGTTAGACCAGAGGTGTTAATAAATCTCTGCCATCTCTGATTAAGATATTTTGTGCTGTTTTCCTTCATAGAGCCATGATTGGATGGTCCCGTGTGCGTGTGTGCGTGCGCATGTGAATGGGCATGAGAGAGAAGCATGTGGAGAAATGAAAATGTAGAATTATCTTTTGAAAATGTTTTTGTTCCTCTTCCCTTTCCTAGTGGCACACTGCGCATCTTCACGACAAATCATCTCGCACTGGAAGAATTGTACAAGACATGACTGTCCTGTGTGTTTGCCTCTCAAAAATGCTGGGGACAAAAGAAACCAACAGTGTAAGCCTCATGCAATTCAAGCCTTTGCATACTAGATTAACCATAAAAGGTCATGTTTAGTGTTAGATCTGTGTTGTTGTGAGCCCCTAAGAGTATGCATCAGAGTAGAGCTGCTGTGTCATCCAGGAACTAACGTGAGGATAAGGATTTTCATGTTGCTTTGGAAGAATATCCCCTCTTTCTCTAGCTAGTACCCAATATAATAGCTCAATTTAGCCCTTTTTAGTTGGAGAGAGGAGGCCAGCATGATGCTGGGTTGGCCCAAGGGCTGATAGTTCTGAGAGAAGAAATGTTGGGCATGTCCATTTTCATCCTTGTCAGAACTGTGAAAGTGAAGTTTGCACATTAAAGATTAAAAAGTGGTGTGTTCTAAGAACTTTTGCCTGCTCAGATCAATATGAAAGTATTAAATGATATTACAGTGTTATATTTATGCCAGGTTATATACTACTTGAATTCAAAGTCTAGTTTTAGAATTCTTAAAATTTCTGGTTTATAAATGCCCTGATAACAGAACACCATATGTGTAGTTAGAACAAAAGATTTGTAGGGTTTACCACATGCTCTTCTGACCTTCAGCTAAGGTTGAATGAAAGTAACTTCTGCTTCTCACCTGCCAGCCCCTATTCTTCCGTTCTAAGCGGACACTTTTCTGCCATGTGAAGAATATTCTACATAAACTCATCTTTTTTTTACCCTGGCGGCTTCTGCATTATGTCCCAGCATGCTCCCCCCATCCTTCTCCTAATGTTACTTGACCAAAATTTTTCTTGCTGGCTGACACTCCCTTGTTGTTCCTGTCTAAATATCCCAAAGCTTCTGTTTCCCAGTATTCCCTCCAGGAAAAAACCCCAAACCATTCTCCTAGCTACTTTGTGCTTTTCTCACAACTGGTCCTCCAGGCTGTTCTGTTACCTCTGTTCTGAAACTTTGTATCAAGAGAGAGAAAAATAAACAACTGCATGAGCAATCTGAAGAACTCTGCTCCTCAGGCCTTTAACATCTGATTATGTGCTGCTTGAGCTTTAAACTGGTTAAAGCAAACTGACATGTCCAGTACATTTAATAATAGTGTAAATTTACTGTTCCCAGTTCATAGTGAAAGTAGTACATTGTGGTAGGGTAACATTCCTCAAACTTCTCATTGTGGATTCTCTTGACCAGGGTGCTCATGTAACTGCTCTTGTAAGGGTATATTTTGGTCATACCAACAACTGAAATTTTGTGCACTTTTACCTTTTTCTTTGATTTCAATTTCTGACATTTTTGTTGATATGGTATCTGTCTTTTCCAGCATTACTAGGGGGAGCTGCCGCAGGACTTGCAAATACTGGCTCTGTAGGGGTAGGGCAACAGACTACGTCCTCTATAAACACTACCAGTCAGATTGACCCTAGCTCCATTGAGAGGGCCTACGCAGCCCTTGGACTGACCTATCAAGGGAACCAGATGCAGACGCAATCCCAGGCTCAAGTGAAGAATCAGCAGCAAGGGCAGTCACCCCAGGGTCTGCGCCCTATGAACCCCATGAGTAAGTTCACACTCAAGTATTAAAATATAAACTGTATGCAGCTATCTTCTGTGCTTTGTCTAATGCATGCTTCATGATATGAAAATGCTTCAAGATTTCCTTAAGGATTTTTGTTTCAGAACTGCTTTGTGTATATTCACACCTTGCACAATATTTGAATGCAGGTATGACTTCATGATCAGATGCAGATTGAAGCATTTTACAGCATTGTCATTTGTTTTGTAGTGTTTGCTTAAAAATTTGAAAGAGCTAAATAGGGAATTGCTGTCCTCAACTCATTGTTTAGATGCTTAGAATCATTCTCTATCCCTATGTTGCTTATTTTAGAACCACCAAAGAGTACTTAGAGATCTTACCTTGTATCTGAGCTACCCATGGAGTCTCCAGGGAACCGGAGAACCAGTTTGAACCAGACTTTTTACTTGAACCAGAACCAAACCTGAACCGTAATTTTGTCCTACCTCCTGAACCGAAACTGAACCGGAAAAAAAAATTGGGGTTACTGCTTAAAATAGTTTCATCAATTTTAAGCTCAGTATTTTAAAATACTACTGTAATCTTATTTTCATTATAAAACAAGACAAAATAACAAGTGCGTGATTGCTACCAGAAAGGCCTGCCCCAGTATAATAAAGGAATGGTAATAGGAAGAGACCAGCCCAGGAAAGGGGAAGCAGAGGGCTCCAGAGTGAGATGAGCTTTCTCCTGTGACTCCCCTCTGGGAAGAGAAGAGGTGGAATGTTCCCTTGTCCCAGAAGTTAACAGTAACTCTTCAAGCCCAGGGGAAAAGGTAATGGCTCCCCATCTCTTCTCCCTCTTAGGCCTCCTGCCACTCCTGTCCAATGCCTGGGGCTCCTCCCTCCAGTTGCCCCAAATTCAGAGTGCTTTCATTTACAACTTTAAAAAAATACATAGCTGTGTATCTTTAAAAACACTTCAGAATAAAACCTTTTAAATTGACACACTGAGATGAGATTCTCATGTGGTCCTGTTAACAGTCCATACACACTCATGCTTGCAGTAGGTGCAAGTGCACAAAAGTAAAATATTTGCTTCATACCACTCCAGTGTGACTCTTCTTGGCAAATAAAGATGGTGCATTTGAGTAACCTCATTTAACCAAACAAAATGTAACGCAAATTAAGATAGTTAAATGGATGCTTTGAGATCAGCATAGCCATTCCTTGGTTGTCTTTACCCAGGTGAAAAGCCCAGAATAAGCAGAACTTTATTAATTGTTTTCTGTGAAGTAACCTATGTGGTGCATTTAAGGTTCAATTGATGGATATCAAGGTCTTCCCAACCCACTCTGATTGATCTGGCTTTCCTCGTATCTCTAGACTATTTTCTGGAGAAAATTTTCCTGTTCTTTAGTCATAGGAGAAATGTGTGCTAGAGCTAAACCCTATTTCCAAGGGTAGTTGCTCTCTGAAGTTTCTGGAGAGCCTGTTGAGATTCATGTTGTTCTTTATTATTATCATTGAATTAGTGGAGAGAAATTAGACTGCAATCCCTCAGGGTGTGGCTCCTTTTCTCCTCAGATTCTTTTCGTTTTAGCCAATCTGTGCTATTGTCATCTCTGAATACGAAGACTGTAGATAACTCCAAAGGACACAGTTCTTTCCTGAATTAGTGTTGATTTTTCTCAACCTTGGTCTGCTCTTATTCTCATGCTTGGCCTTGCTATTGATATACAATATAGCTTCATCAGAACAAACCTTTTTTTTTCTTTCTCATGCTTGTTTCTATAAATGCAAAATGCTGTTGTAGTTTGCAGATGGCTGATGGATACTTCACTTGACTTTGAAGGTAGCCTGCAAGATTGTGTCCCTCTTTTTCCTGTTTTGGCATTTTTGCTGGGAGAATCAAGCCTGAATGACTAGTCTCCTGTTATCCTAAAATAAACTGAAACCTGACCAGTTAAGAGAGGAAGAGATTTTTAGCCAGACGACAAAACTCATCATATTATAATACCTGTTTGACTCAGATTCCCATCAGACTTTTGGAAGGAAAGCTCCTTGTGAAAGTTTTGAGTACCACAACCCCTTTAGATGAGAGCTGTGATTTTCTTCAGTTCTCAGATTCTTTCTAAAAAGAAAAAAAAAAAAATCCTCCAACAAACCAAAATTTTTGAAGTAAAACAACCAACCATAAAATCTTAAACTTTCAAACCATTGTACATCATGAAGATGAAACTCCTCTCTTTCCCTCCTCCACTAGTATCTTTAATACTTGTGAATGATTGTTGCTGTTTAGATATTCTGCCATAGTCTGTAAAGAATAGCATTTATGAAGACTAGCCAGTTTGGAGCTGATCAAGAGAGGGGAGTAATTCTTGTCTAGATTGTGCTTGATGGATAAAATGGTAAACTTCTGAAAATCTCCTTTCTTGGTGGTGTCAAGAGGTACAATTTCAAAGGTCTTAAGAAATTGGCCAATTGAATCATCTTCAAACCAGTTGTCATTGATTTGTTCACCCGTGTCTCTCTCAAGCACACACAAATTTGTAGGAATACACCATTCACGGTAATAGCATCATTTTTAAAGAGCCAGCACTATGATGGGAGTCTGATTAGACTTGGGACTCCAACTTTATGTAGTCCTATTGTGAATGTCACCCTTCTTTAGATACTGATTAGCTTCTCAGATCAGGGATTGTCAGTTCCTGGTATTCTCTCCTCTCCCAGTCATAACTTATGAGCAGCCGATATCCATTCTGAATAGCTTTGCAAGTTAACATGGATTCTTTACTGACTTAGCCACTCATTGAGGTAAATACTGATGTTCATGCAGATTTGTCAGATAAGTTTGACCTCCTCTCAAATGCTGTGCTCAGTTTGGTCAGAGAAGTAGAATGGGTCTGTAAAAGGCTAACAAATTCAGGCCTTGGCATGAAGGATGGCAGATGAGGAATTGAGAAATTTAACAACTTGCTTTTTACTTGGGGAGGATAAGAAAAATGATGGCAGTAAATAAAAATAGACTACAGAAGACCCAGTAGGCTCTCCTGTTAACCAAATGTCTTTCTGTTCTGTTATGGGTAAAGGGTGAAGTTAAAGGCGGCAACAACAGTAAAACCAAGAGACATTTTCATTGTGTGAAGAGACTTCTGTGGGTCAAAGACATAGCACAGGAATAACTTTACAGTGGAAGATAAAGCTGTCAGGGCTGGGAATCTTTGAAACTTCCTTAAATCAGCAGGATCACTGATGATTCTCTTTTATTGCTGGCTTCCTCACTTCCTTGATTTTTCCCCACATAATCCCATACGTGGAACACACTATGCTATCTGTCTCAATGTTCTTCACTAGAAAGATTCAAAATAGCATTACACAAGTGATTAAGACTAGTATCTGCAACTAAACATTAGAAAAATTACAACTTTCAGGCTTCAGAGCTGATCACCACCCGAGGTTAGAAAGAAATGTCCTTCTTCCATGCTGTAATACTCCACTATTACAGAAACTTTTAACTGATCGGAAGAGGAGGAACCCTTCCTCTGACAGCACTGGCTCTTGTCAAACAGTGTACCAATGTAGATGGACCATGGCTTTCTTTGGTATGGCAGTTTGTATCTTGTAACTCTCTCCTGTCTTAGATCTACCATTATCACCAGGGTGAACGTCCATGGAATTGTAGCTTATCTGAATGGCAGAACTTAGTCCTGGGACTATGATACACAATACACTGTATAAATTAGTGGAGGGAGTGTGGCTAAAGTAGCAAACAAGATGGTGGCTAACTCCAGCTCTCTGCAATAAAGGAGAGGGGAAAAGAAGACAATTTAAGAAGATAAAAAGAACCAAGCCAGTCTGAATCAACAGATCTGTGCCCTAAATATGAATAATCATCCGTGGAGCTAGTTTTGGAAAGAGAAAAAGAAGGGTGAAGAGAACTGGCCAGATCCCAGTCCCAGAGAGCAGCTTCTGGGGGAGAAAATTCAGCAAAAGAATCCAGTGCCATCAGCCTGCAGAACTTATAAAAATAAATAAATAAAATTGTACTAGTGTGGCTGGGGGAGGAAGTGTGGCAGTGGCCATTTTGGAAAGGGGGAGTGTGGTGGCAACCATCTTGGGGGAGAGGCACAGTAGGCAAGGAGGAAGGATCTAGATGTCTTGGAAGGGAAAGGAATCTTCCAATACAAAGATTTGTCCCCCCAGAACGAAGACATGTGCATGAAAAAGAGTAACTCCACTTCGAGCAAACAGACTATGGAGGTGGGTAGCAAAGCCCCAGTCACAAAGGGTGACCTGAAGAACCTGCTATTAGAAATCAAAAGATGAATAAGGAGATGAGGGAAGAGTTCCATGCTTTCATTAAAGATATCAAAAAATGAAATTAATGGAAAAATATCAGATGTGGAAGCAGGATTAAATGAGCAATTGGACAGCACTATTAATCTCTGTGAAAGAATCAGAAATGAACAGAGAAAGAAATAGAATTAAAGCTAGAGGACATGGTAAGTAGAGAACACAGGAATAACAAGGATTTAAAGGTATTCTGGACACATTGGATGATATTTTCCATGACCTATTAAAACTGGGCAATAAGAACTACATTCATATTGAGAAGGCTCACAGATCCCTTTCCCCAGGCTTCCAGCAGGCTCCAGACCAAGAGATGCAATTGTCTGTCTACACTACTATCAAGACAAGGATACAATACTGAGAGCAATGAGGGAGGGAGCTGAACCACTGATGATTCTTAACCAGCCCATACAGATTTTCCCAGATCTGGCAATCTCAGCCCTTAGAAAGTAAAGAGAACTATACCATGCAACCACAATTCTTAGAAAGAACAATATAAGATACATGTGGGGATTCCATTTAGACTGTTCCTTAAATGGAAAGATAGATGTATGTATGTCTGTCTCAGATCAGGAAGCGGGGGAAGAGGTACTTGCGGACATGGGAATAGGCAAATCAGATCAAGAACAATTGGAATGGGATCAAAGGCATTAGATCCACAAGTCAACAAGAAATCACTAAAACAAGGAGTCCCCATCTTAAAGACTAACAGATTTATTTGGGCATAAGCTTTCGTGGGTAAAAACCCACTTCAGATGCATGTTGTGAAAATTACAGATGCGGGCATTATATACTGACACATGAAGAGAAGGGAGTTACCTCACAAATGGAGAACCAGTGTTGACAGGGCCAATTCGATCAGGGTAGAATAAATGAGCTGAAAGGTAAGGTTAACATATATAAACGCCTCCCTCCTATCCCAGCAGAGAACTAAAATGGCTACAGTGTCCAGGCAAATACGGGGGAATTCATAGGAAGGGAGGAGAGAGAGAAAAGAGGGATTAGAGAACAGAAACAGGTGTTTTTAATAGAAAAGATTATATTAAAAAGTTGGGTCTCAGAATTAAAAAAAAATTATGGTAAATCTGACTGTAGATATTATTCTGTTACTCATGGATCTTATTCCAGGATTAATAATTAATTTTGTTTCTAGGACTTGCTAATTTAGTAAAAAAAAAAAAAACAAAAAACCTAATCTGAGATTTATAACTTGGTCTAATTGTGCACCTAGCTGCATGTACTCGATTATGAGATTGGGACTCAGTGGAAAAATGAAAGGCCTAGATGTTAAATAGAGCTTTATTGTATGACCCTTCCCCCATCCCCATGGAATTCAAGACCTGGAAGAAAATTTTCAAGAATATACAGAATAAAAAAGGGATAATTGAAAATGTCATCTTGAGTGCTGGAAAGTCAGTAATGAGGGGGATCTTATAAATAAAGAATCCTACTTCAACAAGAGGAGAGCTCTTGAAGAGTTTGGTTAAAGAAGGTTGACCTAAATCTATAGGATCTAAAAGTGTGAAAATATAATTAAGGTAAGAGGGAAGATTAACCCGTTATAGACAGATAAGGCTGAGCAAACACTTAAATATATTAAATAAAAATATTATGAAACGGGCAATAAAGCTGATAGGAAAGTAAAAAAAAGAAACAGGATAAATCAGCCATCCCTCTGATTAGAAATAAAAAGGGAGACTTAGTAACAGGCATCAAATAGATCTCTGAAACATTTCTTAACTTTTCCATACTTCGTATGCTTCAGAACCTCCAAATCCTGAACTTTTAAACAGGCATTTGAGGAGTGTGAAGCTACCTTAGCTTTCAAAAAATATGGCCATTCTTGGTAAGCTAATTGCTGCAGAGGAGGTTGAAGTTTGTAATTAAGAATTCAAAATCCAATAAAGCTCCAGGTCTTGATGGGTTTCCTGTGGAGTATTAGAGCTCTAAAGCCTACTGTCACTGAATTGATTAATGGTACAGTAAAACCTCAAGAGTTACAAACACCTCAAGAATTGAGGTTGTTCATAACTCTGAACAAAACGTTAGTTATTCTTTCAAAAGTTTAGAACTGAACATTAACTTTATATAGCTTTGAAACTTTACTATGCAGAAGAAAAATGCTGCTTTCCCATTATTTTTTTAGTAGTTGAACACAGTTCTGTACTGTATTTGTGATTTTTGGGGGGGATGGGGTGTGTCTGATGCAGCCTGATTTTGTACTTCTGGTTCCAACTGAGGTGTGGTCAGTATGTAACTCTGGTGTTTGTAATGCTGAAGTTCTGCTGTATATTGCAGGGGAGCAAGACACCAGATTCATGGAAAGAGGCAAAAATTGTGGTCATTCCTAAAGAAGGAAAAGATCTTGCCAATTGTGCATCATGCATACCTATTTCTTAAATTTAATGTGGATGCTAAAATTTGCCCAGATGTGTTCATCCTGACTAGTCTGGTTTGTTGCTGGCAGGCATTTATATAAGCATTCTAAATTTGATTATGTTAATTCTAACAATTCCTCCTGGTGGTGCTTTCTTTGAATATTGTGAAAATCTTTGACTGGCTAGTGTGGGAGAACCTCAGACAGATTTTGGTAAGGTTTGGTTTTGGAAATCAGTTTTCCGTGGGCATGTTGGTCCTGTATGCTGATCCTCAAGCATCTGCTTTGATTAATGGTCATGAATTGTCTCCTTTTAGTTTGTCTAGATGTGCAAGATAGGGTTGCTTCATAATCCATCATGTTGCTCTGTCAATAAAGCTATTCACAATAAATCTGAGAAACAGCCCTTTGATAGAAGGCATCAAAACATCATCTGGATTAGAACACAAAATATCCTGACTCTCTTGTAAAGTTTGCAGGATCTAGAAGTGTCATTAAAAATTGTAGAACAATTGACTTCGGAATTTGGGCAGATATCTGGCTTCAAAATAAAATAACTCAGAAATTTTAGGAATTAATATACCTAAAAGGGTCAAAACAAACTGGTAGGCTACATAAATTTAAATGGGTGAATGAACCTTTACAATTTAAGAAAAAAATATTGTGGAAAAACAATCTTTTTAAGGCAAATTACTCTTCACCGTGGAATAAAGTAATTTTTGGAGGAATGGAACTAATAGGAAATTTCTTGGCTAGGTTGTGTAGTCTTAGTAAAGACAAATGTCCTCTCAAAGTTGTTGTTTTTGTTTCTGTGCATCCCTGTTGGTATTCCTGACATGACATTAAAGCATGGTAGCATGCACTATTAAAGTTCTATAGAAACAAAAGAAAAAGGCTGAGTTCTAAAGTTCTGGATAAGCCTACCAAGTGGGGTGGGCTAGCTTTCCCTAATTTGGCTTATTATGAATCATAATTAAAATATGATGAAGTGGGTTAACAATAGACCATCCAAACACTGTAAAACTTGAACAAGACTGGACCCCACTTACAATTATAGTAACTTTTATGTTAAAAAAAAGGTTACTAATCTTCTGTAATTGTTCTTTGCCACCCTCTCAGTTCCTTCTTGCTGGGTAACTCTGATAGCTGGGTAGGAGGGTAGGTTTTGTAATGGACATGAGCAATACATCTTGAAGAACAACAGTTATGGAAGATTAGTAACTGTTTTTTCTTCGAGTGCTTACTCCTATCCATTCCAATGTAGGTGACTCCCAAGCAAGTATAGGAACAGGGGTTCAGAGTTGATTGACAAGCAGACTGTAGCACTGCTCTGCCAAAGAAAGCATCATCTCTGGCCTGCTTAGTGATGGCATCGTGAGATGCAAAAGAGTGGACCGAAGACCACATTGCTGCTCTACAGAGGTCCTGAATAGGAACCTGTGCCACAAATGAAGCTGAAGATGCCTGTACCCTTGTGGAATGTGCCGTTAGGTCCAAAGCCAGGACTTTTGCCAGGTCATGTGCGGAGACAGGAGGTGATCCACAATAAAATTATCTGGGCGGAGACTGGGGAGCCTTTTATCCTGTCTGCAGTCGCCATGAGCAGTTGAGTAGTCTTCCTTTCTATGAATAAGATCAGTGCCTGGATTTCCAGGTTCTGAGATGCATCAAGAGCTCCTAAGGAGGGTGACTTATAATCCTCCTGCAGGGGTGCAACATCAGTCCCCATAACTTCCTTATCTAGGGAAAAGGAGGAGGATGCTTGGGCCGGCAACAAGCCCTACTCTTTGACCTCAGCACCAGCCGAATCCCATGGTGCCATCTCCCGACATACGGCACCGGCCTCTGTACTGGAGCCTGGATCGTGCTCTGGTGGTGGTGGCAGTCTGGGCTCTGAAGCCACTGAATATAATCTCCTGGAATGGGACCATTGTTGCACTGGAAATGCCCAGAGGTTCCAAAAAGGTCACTATACGGGGAACGGCCACTGTCCCGGCAGCACCCTTTGACTTGGGTCAGTGGCGGGATAGTGCCTAGACTGGAATTGCTGGCTCCTCCGTGAGACATACTCTTAAGCGGAGTCCTATCTCCGAGGATCACTCTGGAGACCAGGGTAGAGCAGTGCCAACCAGCGCTGGTGAACGGTGCTGGGAGGGACGGGCCTGGGTTGTGCCATCATGGCTAGTTTCCCCTTCAAAACTATCTGTGGCCTTGAGCCTGCAGAAGTCCTTCATGTCGGTGCCGCCATTGACAGTTCCCGTAGAGCCAGGAAAGTCGGTACTGACAGTGCAAGAAAGTCCCTTGCTGCTGTGAAGGCCTCTGGCATCGATGACACCAGCCGGGTTTTGGACCTCTGACCTGTCTCATGTTGGTGAGTATATCAGTGCCAGATTCAATGGCTCTCATTCTGGGACCAAAGTCAATGGCACAGCATGGGTAATCTGCATCCCAGGGTGGTCCAACCCAGGTCTCACCCTGGCAGTGTTCCCTTGTCCTGCCGATCTCTGTGTTGTAGAGGAGCCGGTCTCCATGTTGGAGATCAGCCCATCTGTCTTCCTTCCTTTGTTTCTTCATAGGCACTGGCAAGGGTGAACGGTGCCTAGTGTCGCCAGTGCATGCATCTTGGGCACTGGAGGTATTTGATAGTGCCATGGTTCCTTAGACACAGTTGTAGCGTCTTGCATTGGTGCTGGCGACTGGAAACTGCTGGGTGTCTCAAAGTGAGGCTGGGGCTCTTCTTACTGAGGCCGAAGTACTCGGTGCCAAGTCCCAGTAGCCTGGCTCTTATGGAGGTCAGAGCACTGCCTCTATGAGGCTATTGTGAAATCTAGCATCTCTATCCTTCTTAGTGCAGGCTTAAGTTCTCTACAGAGTTTAGAGAAAGTCCAGTGAGGAGTACTTGTAGAAGCAGGAATGAAATGACCGTTACAGGTGGTAAGAAGGAACTGAGGGGGTGGTGAGTTGGCAGAGCCGCATCAGAGCCGACCCAATAGATACCACTGAGGGAAAAACTTTTCTGGTGATAGTGCTCAGGGGCAAGCACACGCCTACATTGGAATGGACATGAACAAGCTCTCAAAGAATAACAAAATTTAGGTCACCAAAAATTAAAAAATCACCCTTTCATCCAAACTGCCTTAGCTTTGGATAATTTTTTTAAGCACCTGTTATCAAAGCTTTTTTCTTAGCTACTTTCACTAGTAATCATGAATTTATCCCTAGGAAATATCAAAGTGACTATTGGTTGTGGGTAAGAGCCGATTTTGGACAGCTGTTCCTGAGTCCTGATTTGAAATCATACCAAGAGATACGTAATAATGTAAATAATATGTAGATCCCATATTTCAGTATTTACAAATCAAACATTTTATTGTGAATCTGGATACAAGATTGCTCTATCTAGACCTTTTAACCACATTTGAGGAGCTGACCCAGGAGCAAGTGTGAACAAAAAGTTCAGTTTCTAAGATGTGTACAATTTTGATTGAAAAAAAATGTTGATAGGAAAACAACCCAGGTGAAAAGACAGGAGAGGGATTTGAGCAAAGAAATTGATCTAGGTGAGTGGATCTCCATATGGAAAAGGTGATGTACATCTTCAACTTGTGTAGCTCACAAAGAAAATTTTTATAAATTACTGTATAGATAACATTTGACTCCAGTTAAGATCCATCATATTTTTTGCTACCGGGAATATACTCTGTTGGAGGGATTGTCGGGAATGGGGAACATATTTCATATGTGGTGTTGTGTCCAGGAATTAGATGGTTTGGGGAGGAAATTATTTGTTTCATCTTATAACAAAATGCCTGCTTCTCTGAGATCCCCTAACCTGAATACTTTATATTCTAGTCAAGGATCTACACTTAAACAGAATGACAAATGAAATTTTTTGTTAGCAACAAGACTTTGTATTGCATATTGGAAAAATAGGACTTCTTTAGAGTTGTGGTGCAGAAAAGTCTGGACAGTCCTTGTAATGAAAAGCTTTCACATCAAGTATATACACAAGAGGAGATATCTATGTAGAAATTTGGTTACCCTTTTTTAGCATACACTGAGGAAGAGGCTCCGCAACCAACAAGCCGGAATCTTTAGCCAGGTTCTTTGACTATTAAACTGGTCCTGAAATACATATAATATGATGTAGTATGTTAACATTTTGTTGTAACTTTGCCTTAATAGGGTTTTTAAAAATAGAGTGGAAAAGGAGTGGAAAAGAATTTGTTATACAGATATCCTGAGGAAAGGAATTTCTCTCAATTAGTCTCCATTTTAAACTGCATATTCCCTTGAAAAGTCGCTCTTGACATGGTGAACTGACTGATACTTTCATGTCCTCTTGGACACACTGATTCACACTGAGAACATTTCCCCTTGGTATTTCAAAGGAACTGGGATAACACTTTTTGTCAACTAGCGATAAGAGTTTGTGACTTAGATTGCTGTTTGTTTGGAATAGAAACAAAGGATTGTATAAGACTTGGTTTTGGAAGCAGAGAGGTAGCTGACTTCTGCAGTAATAATAATAATTAGCACTTTATGCCAGGAAACTTTTGTACTCCTTTCCTGCTTGTGCATGCACCCCTTCCCTCACATGGAGGCCTGCTTTTAGGAGAGCCTTTCAAGTGATGATCAAAACTCCTCCTGTAAGGAATTACTTTGAGCTGAAGTATTACTGTTGTTTGACAGAAATTAGGATTCTTGGTTGCAGGAGGTAGCATCTAAAATTTACTGAAGCTGTTCCTATTAAAACTCCTGAAGGAGGTTAGATTTTTTTTGTTTAGAGTCCTGTACCAGTCTAAGGGATTGATTTCTGCCATGGATGTCAGTAATTATATCTCCTGTCTAAATGAACCATTTTCTATTGAATGGTGTAGCCTGACTTGCACAGCTGCTATTTAAGCCATAAGGCCGTAGGGTTTAGACAATGACATTTTACATGAAGAGGTTTAAATCGCTTTAAGTCTTGTCATTATTATTTCTGTAGGATGCTTTACAATGTGTAAAGCATACTAAACAAAATCCTGGCTTCACAGCTCGCTTTTTTAAGTGAGAGTTGGTATAAGTGTGGAAAAACATCTTTTCTAAGAGGTAGTGTATTTTGCAGAACAGGTAGATTTTTCAGAAGTTGTTAATGAAATGTTTTGGGGGTGAATTTTAAAAATTATAGCTAGAAAGTAATTTGTCACCTAATCCATCTTCTTGCTAGTAGTGATTGTATCCTATAATATATTTTCTAGTTCTTTGACTACTTTTAAACTGGAGAGGAAGGGGACTTGGTGTGTGTTACTGGGAAACCATCCCAAGAGTAGAATTGGTATAAATGGCATGAAGTGAAAGTAAAGACCAAAAAATCAGTGAAAACTAATGTAATGTAGGAGATGCGGTGTTATGAAACTTTCTGAAAGTAAGAAGCTTGAGCTACATGTAACAGCTACAAGAAAGGAGGAGATGATAATTCTTTGAGTAGTGTCCTTGTGGGTGCTCCACTTGAGGTGTGCTCCTTCAGTCAGAGATTTTTGGAAGTAGTGCCCATTTGGCTTGCGCATGTGTCCTATGCATACTTGTGTCCCTTACCGAGGCTATATTGGGCTCTGCCGGCAAACTGCCCTCAACAGCCTTGGCCTGACACAGAGCAGTTTGTAGTGCCTGCCTAAGTGTGGCTTCTATTTTGCTAGTCTATCTTTTAGATCTTTTCTTACATTATTACTTTTTAGTTTATTTCGTTCTTGTTTTGGTTTTTCCATTTTTCTATGGGTTGGGACTTTCCTCCTCCTCCACCCCCTTGTACGAGGGGTCCTTCCTCGGAAATCCTTTCTCTTCTGGGATATGCCTATATCGCAAGGTTTCAAATGTTCTCACTTGCCAGAAACCCTTCCCAGTGAGTGACAACCATTTGTGCTGCATTCACTGCTTTAGGGATACACATGTACCATCTAAGTGCAAGTTTTGCACTAGCTTCAAGAGGCACTCAAGGAAAGACAGATATAAAGCATTGACTCCTTTTGATGGAGCTCTGTCTTTGTCTCACTTCAGATCCAGGCTCAGAAACCAGGGGGACATCAGCCTCTGAGTGACCAGTGTTCCAACAACTTCTGTGGGTTGCTCACCCTCTAGGACTTTGAGGGACAGACCTTTGAGAGAATCTGGAAGACCTTCCTCCCAAGAGGAGTGTCGGGTCTCCTCACAAAGACCATTCTAAAAGATCTACCAGACTGGAGACTTTGCACCATGCAGTGGCTTCAAGTGGTCTTGGTACTGAGAAATCTGTCCTAAGTCATTGTCAGCTTCCAGAGTGCACAATTCACACCACTCGATACAGAAGCGATCGGTACCATTCAAAGTCGGGTGAGAGACTATCAATCCTAAGAACTCTAGTAAGAAAGCAGCACACTCTTCTTTTTCTACTGTCTTGCTCATACATAGAGCATCAGTACAGCGGGTATGGATACAGTTGTCAGACCCTGGATACCTCACACCTTTATGGCTGGGACTCACTATGTAACCACGCTGGCTCACCCGGTACTGCAGGAATCGAGATTCTCAGAGGACCCATTTATTTCTAAGAGCCAAAGTCTCCTTGGAGTTTGAGAATTCCAGTACCACAACTGGTATTCTCCTTTATATCCCACCTTTTGCAGAGACTGCCTATATCACCAGTACTGGCACTTTCTGAAAGATACCAGTTACTCTTTCCATAGCCTCTTCACTAGACAATAAAGAAGTGGTGAGTACTTTAGACTCTCAGATTCTGTGCAGGATTCTGCTGACTATCTGCTGATTGACTATCCAGAAGCTGACCTGTGGGGAGAGAGACTCCAGCTTCTGCCATCAAAGCCCACCAAACATCTCACCTGGTACGACCAACCCAGGATGTCCCCTCCATTCACATATACTATATATAGTCTTCCCAGTGGACATACTGGGATCCCTGGGCTGCCTACTGGCAAGAATGTTTTTTTTAAAGGATCCAGTGCTCACGTGGATTACTCTTCTACAGTTTTACAGCAGAAGCAGGATGCCTGTGAAACAATCAGTGGGACCACAGAAGGCTGGAGTGCTAATAGAGCACTCAAAAAAGGCAAGGCTGTTGCAGAGAAGCTAAATGAATTCTTTTCATTGGTCGTCACTGCAGAGGATGTGAGGGAGTTCCATACCTGAACCATTCTTTTTAGGTCAGAAATCTGGGGAATTGTCCAAGTGTCAGTAGAGGTGGTTTTGGAACAAATTGATGAAATAAACAGTAATAAGTCACCTGGACCAGGCCGATGGTACTTGCCCAAGAGTTCTGAAAGAACTTGTATATGAAACTGCAGAACTACTAACTATTATGTTACCTATTACTTAAATCAGCCTCTGTACCAGATGACTGGCAGATAGCTAATGTGATGCTGAGGTTGGCTTTTTTTAAGGCTCCAGTGGCAATCCTGACAATTACAGACTGGTAAGCCTAACTTGAGTACTGGGCACATTGGTGGTTACTGTAGTAAAGAATAGAATTATCAGTCACTTAAATGAACATGATACATTGCGGAAGAGTCGTCACGGCTTTTGTAAAGGGAAATTGTGTCTTACCAATGTATTAGAATTCTGAGTGTATCAACACCAATTTAGACATGGGTGATCCAGTTGATACAGTGTACTTGAACTTTCAGAATGCCTTTGTTAAGGTCACTCACCAAAGGCTCTTAAACAAAGTAGGCAGTCATGGGATGAGAGGGAAGGACCTCTCCAGTATCAGTAACTGGTTAAAAGATAGGAAACAAAGGGTAGGAATAAATGCTGTTTTTACAATGGAAAGAGATAAATAGAGCAGGGACCCAAAGGATCGGTACTGGGACCAGTGCTGTTCAACATATTCCTAAATGATCTGGAAAGGAGGTAATTTAATGAGGTGGTAAAGTTGCAGACAATACAAAATTACTCAAGGTAGTTAAGGGAGCAATCTCACAATATTGGGTGATTGAGCAACAGGATGACAGATGAAATTTGGTGTTGATAAATGCAAAGTAATGCACATAGGAAAATGTAATCCCAACTATACATAGAAAATGACAGGATCTACATTAGCTGTTACCACTCAAGAAAGATCTGAGGCATTGTTAATAGCTCTCTGAAAAAATCTGCTCAGTGTGCAGCAGCAGTTAAACAAGCAAATAATGTTAGAAACCATTAGGGAAGGGATAGATAAGAGAAAATATAATGACATTATATAGATCCGTTGTACACCCACCCCTTGAATTCTGGTCACCCGCTTTCAAAAAATGTATTAAATTGGATAAAGTACAGAGAAGGGCAATAAAAATGATTAGAGGTATGGAACAGCTTTCATTTGAGGAGGGTTTAAAAAGACTGGGACTGCTCATCATAGAGGTGAGAGAGAGAGAGGATATGATAGAAGTCTATAAAATCATGAATAGTGTGGAGACAGTGAATGAGGAAGTGTTTTGTTCCTTCACATAATGTACAAACCAGGGGTCACCCAATTAAATTAATAGGAAGCATGTGTAAAACTAACTTAAGGAAGTACTACTTCACACAATACATAGTCAACCTGTGGAACTTGTTACCAGGGGATGTTGTGAAAGTCAAAAGTGTAACTTAGTTTAAAAAAAAGAATTGAATAAGTTCATGGATGATACCTCTGTCAGTGGCTATTAGCCAAGATGGTCAGATGTGCAACCCTGTGGTCATGCTGTCCATAAACATCTGACTGCCAGAAGGTGGTACTGGATGACAGGGGATGGATCTCTCAATCAATTGCCCGTTCTGGTGGTTCCCTCTAAAGCATCTAGCACTGACTTCTGTCAGACAGGATGCTGGGCTAGATGGACTATTGATCTGAGTCAGTATGGCCATTATTGTGTTAGTTCTGAATTGCTAACTGTCAGGCCGTTGTAACAAAATAGTGATACTAATTATACCAAGTTTAGTTGGTTTTTTTAAATTGAACATATACCACAAAAGTGCAAAGAACAGCTTCAAGCCATCATTGCTAAAGGGCAGCTTTTGGCTATAGCAACCCTGCAGGCTTCTCATTCCATTGCTGTGGCAGTATCGTAGCTTCTGAACATCACAGGAAATCGTGACGACAGAGCACTATAGAGGGACCTCCTTTTCGATGGTCTAAAATTCAGTGACACCACAGACAGTTCGCTGCATACTTTGGAGGACTTCAGGAGAATCCTTCACGCTCTGGGTATATCTGGGAACAGTGGGGGCAAAAAACCTAATTGGCTTCAAGACTGAGCTTGGTAAGTTTATGGAGGGGATTGTATGATGAGACTGCCTACAATGGCATGTAGCTGATACGCAACTGCTAGCAGCAAATAACTCCAACAGCTGGTGATGGGACACTAGATGGGGAGGCCTCTGAGTCACTACTGAGAATGTTTTCCTAGGTGTCTGGCTGGTGGATCTTGCCCACATGCTCAGGGTCTAACTGATTGCCATATTTGGGGTCGGGAAGGAATTTTCGCCATGGCTAGATTGGCAGACATTTTTGTGGTTTTTCACCTGCCTCTCTGAAGCATGGGGAACGAGTCACTTGCTGGTTTAAATTAGTATAAATTGTGGATTCTCTGTAATGTGAAGTCTCTAAACCATGATTTGAGGACTTCAGTAACTCAGACGTTAGGGGTCTATTACAGGAATTGGTGGATGAGGTTCTGTGGCCTGCAATGTGCAGGAGGTCAGACTAGATGATCATGATAGACTCAGAAGGTCAGCAAGGATCATCTGCTACAGCAGCCTCAACTCAGCAGCCCAAAAATAGCCAAACATTCTTTTTCACTCGATTGAGGAACATGAACATGCCAATCCCGGCCTCTTGCTGCATCATGTTACGCTACCCAACTTTCCACCTTTTGGAGATCATCTCTTCCATTTTTCACACCTCATGGGAGCAAAATATCTCTGACAGATGAGTGTTGGAAGTTATAATAACTCTGGGTTACTCCATTCAGTTCCATTCCATTTTTCCTTTCCCTTCCCTTTTTGGAGGGACCCTTCTCATGAACCTCTTCTGAACCCACTTCTTAGTTTAGGAGCAGTGGAACCAGTTCCTACTCAATACAAGGAAAGATGGCTCTATTCCAAGGACTTCTGTTCCCAAATAGAAGGGTAGATGGTGACTGATTCTATATCTATGAACGCTGAATACTTTTATCAAAGTGACAGAAATTCACGATAACACTGGCAGCCATCATTCCATCTCTGGATCTGGGGGACTACTTCCCAATCCTCAACCTTCAGGATGTGTTTTCATATTGCAGTACACCCTTCTCAGGAAATTTCTATGCTTCATGGTGGGGAAGACCATTACCAATATCTCATCCTTCCTTTTTGGTTTAGCTACTGCTCCCAGACGTTCATGAAAGTCAAGGCAGCGGTAACTGCACAACTTTTGTCAATGGTGAGTAATCCTTTTTCCCCTACCTTGATGACTGGCTTCTCAAGGGATTATACCTACACAGATTGCCAGCATTCTTGGCCTTGTCTCTGTTCAGCAGTATTGGTCTTCAGCTCAACTTCAGGAAGTCCTTCCTCCTACCTTTACAAAGGATAGAGTTTATAGGGGCTATTTGAAAGGCCAATGCAACCAGAGATTATTTGCTAGGTTCCTTGCGCTGTCACATCTGATTGTGCAAATTCAGATCTGTTCTCAAGTCACTGCCAGATCATGCCTGCAGCATGTACCTTTTGTCAGACTTCATGCTCAACTGCATCTCTGTTGCTTCCAAGCCTGCTTCAGGTCTCTAATCCCCATCCTATTCTAGTTTCCCTTGAATGGTGGAGGAATCCAAAAAAGTATGTTCGTGGGTTCTGTTCAGCTACCTTTTCATGTGATAGTTTGACATGTCGGTCTTTGAATGGGGAACTCTTCTTAAAGATCATACTGTCCAAGAGTCCACTTACACCTCAGTGTTCTGGAACTCAGAGCTGTCAGGCATGCCTGTCTGCACTTTCTATTCATGATTCAAGGCCAATCAGTCCACTCAGAGAGCAGGACCAGTATTTACTATAATAGACAAGGGGGAGCAAGATTCTCTTTCCCTTTCCTCAGGAGCCGTGAAATTACAGAACTGGCGCATAGCTCACAATATTCTGATCTCAGCAGTCTGCCTACCCACTGGAAAACTGAAGGTAACAGTCTCAGCAGGTGCTTCACTTAGTGGGAACTAGACAGATCCGGACTCTGGTCTTGTCTGGGGATTTCCAAAAATGGATTTTTGCCCCCACAGCCAATCAAAAACTTGTGCAGTTCTGTTCAAGGGGAGGGTTGGGTCACCATTCTCTGGACAATGCCTTTCTCCTTTCCTGGGCAAAGAAACTCCTATATGTATTTCCTCTAATGCTGCTGATTCTCAGGGTCTTAAACAAAATCAAGCTGGACAAACCCATGGTCATCTTGTTTGCACCAACTTGGCTTAGATGACAGATTTGGTTTCCTTTTCCTCTTTTTTCCTGACCAGCTATCAATCTTCTGCTGATGCCTGGTCTTCTCACACAAGACTCAGGGAATGTCCTTCAAACCAAGCTGAACACTGCTGCTCAAGGCCTGATACCTAGATGGTTCTCGGAGCTAGTACTGTCTTACCGCCATAGGGGTTCAGGAGATTCTGCTGAACAGTAGGAAAGATTCCATCAGAAAGACTTAGCTTCAGAAATGGAAAAAGTTTTGTAATTGATGTGTTCACCATAATTTGTCTCCTATTGATTCTCCCACCTCTGAGGTATTAGAATACTTATTTACTTTTTGAAGAAAGGCTTCTTGGTATTTGTTCATCTTGCAGTGTCAAGATTTATGTAGGATCTGTCAATCCTCTTCTCTAATATTAGACACCTTACTCCCTCCTGGGAATTAAATTTAGTTTTCAGTGCTTTGATGAAATCACCCTTTGTAGTGTTAGTGATCTGCTTGCTTCTGAACCCCTCCGTAAAAGCAGCATTCCTAGTGGCTACTATCTCTCCCTAAAGCAGTGGAGAACTGGGAGCTTTAGTGGCTGACTTTCCATATTCCATTGTTTTCAAAGATAGTTTCTCTTTGACCGTTGCATGCTTCTTATCCAGTGTTAATTAAGATTTTTCCATTTCAATCAATCATTTCATCTCCCAGTATTCTACACAAGTCATCAGTCAAAACAGGAAGGTGTTCTTCATATCAGATGTCAGAAGAGTGTTGGCTTATTATCTGGGCAGGTCTAGACTTTTTTTCAGTCATCCCTGAGATTGTTTTTCTGTTGTGGACAGAGCTAGCTGAGACAACCCAGTGGGTTTCTGGTTGCGTACTCACCTGTTATGTGGCTGCTAACATTCCCTTCCCTTCTAAAGTAATTGTCAATTCTACAAGATCGTACTCCATGTCTGGGGCTCGACTAAAGGACATTATTTATTATGGAAATATGCAAGTTTGCTATGTGAGTTTCAATTCATGCTTTCCCTGGACACTATGCCTTGGTTGATGCTTCCTGCACAGAATGCTGCCTTTGGCTTTGCTGTCTGACAGGCAGCCTTAGGGGCTTTGGAACTCAATCTGTCTCCTTCAGTGCATACTGCTAGGAATTCTGGAGGTTGATGCCCACTGAGAGACTACTCGAAGAAGAAGTTACTTACCTCGTACAGTAATTGGAGCTCTTTGAGATGAGTCCCTATGGGTGCTCCAGTACCCTGCATACCTTCCCTCCCCTCTGCTTCAGAGTCTTATCTCTTTAGGGCTTTACGGTAGAGAAGGAACTGAGGGCAATTTGCCCATGCAACCCCATATATCCTTGGTACAAAGCAGGAGGATGTGTAAGGCACATGTATTAGCCTAAAAGGCACTGCTACAGAAAATCTCCAGTGAAAGCACATGGGGCACAGGCACACTTAAAGTGGAGCACCCATAAGGACACATCTTGAATTCCCAGTTAATGTAAAAGGTAAGTAACTTCTCTCCTCTGTTCCTCTCTCCTGCCTCTCCGGTCTTGGTGGCATTGTTGGAAAGGAAGGAGGAGGAGATAAGTTTATCCATGAAATTATCAGAGCTGATATACACGTTGGCCTCTGATGACCTAGAAATATACAAGTATGTAATATACACTGATTGCAAAGGGATCAGTATTTGCTTAGTGAAAAATGATTATTAAGTAGGGGAAGATATCTTGAAAGCCTCAAGTGAATATTTCATAACTATTCAGAGCTATCCATGTGTCTTTTTTTTTTTAACCAATGTTTTTCCCTCTCTTGAGGGAGGAGGATTGAGTACAGAGCTTGTGTGGTGGTGAGCCATTCATTTTAATATATTCTTCCTTTTGCTATCTAGATGCTAATCCTATGGGTGTGAATGGAGGTATGGGGGTTCAAGCCCCTAATCTGCTGCCTGAGTCGATGTTGCATTCAGCAATGAATTCCCAAAAGTAAGTTGAACATTTCACGTGGATTAAAAAATAGTCTGAAAACACTGAACAGGATTCACCTCAGAAAAATCTGAGGGGGAGAAATCCCTACTCCCATGTTGAGGGATTTGTCTGATCTTTGCAATTAAGACTGGGGAAAAAAGGGAGTATTTTTTTTTGATTTGATGGGATTTTTGGTATGGTTAAAAGAACATCATGGATTACCTCGATTAGGCTGAGTGAGTTTTTTGCTAGACCTCAAACATGCAGGTGTTACTGGATATGATGATATTTTGCAAATCTGTCATCCCTCTGCCATGGGGCTAAGAGGCACTCTGGTGCCTCATCTTTCAGATGAGATATAAAGAGGTAATTACAACTTCTGTCAAACTTTTTACAAGGGAAATGAAGTAAACCCCAGTGTCAGGGCCAAATTCCATTTAGGTAGTTGCTCTGTTTTCCATTGTATTTTTGGTAGTGTTCATGTCGGTCTCCTAAATAGTTGTGTAGTGCTGCTGCATACTACCAAACATCCATCTTGCCTCACTCCAGAGGTGGGTTTGCTTCTTTGATCAGTGAAGTGATTCCTATATAGTTCGTAAATCAAATAGTAAATAGTGGTTTGTCATCCTTAAGTATAAAATAGACTATTAATGTAAGACCATAAGTTTAGCATTTTTTCCTCCTCTAACATATTCTTATTCTATTTTGAAGTCCCATGATGAGTGAAAGCGCCAGTGTTACCAGTTTGGGAGCTATGCCAACAGCAGCACAACCATCCAACACCGGAATTCGAAAACAGTGGCATGAAGATATTACTCAGGACCTCCGAAATCATCTTGTTCATAAACTGTAGGTATCTGGTATCAAAACAAGGACTCCCTCTGCCAGGGAAGGTTGGAGGAACTAGAAAGGTTGTAGTATTTTCTAAGATTAGGAGGCTAAGGAGTCAGTTGAACTTGAAGTATAAGCATACAAACTTTTTAAAATGTTTTGCAGTTGCACCCCACTCTGCCCCACCCACAAATGGAGAGAAGCAGCTACTAGTGAGTAGCTTAGGCTTTAAAGTTGAGGAAGCCTGTTGCTTTGACCAAGATAGGACATGAATGTGGATTTTGGATGGGGTGATGGTCAGAAGAAATAATGGCAAAAATATGGGATTACTTGCTTTCCTTATGTTAAATTCTAAAATTATATCCGAAGCTACTTTAGGTCTGATCCCTGTTGTATCAAACATACCCCTCTGCTCCAAAATGGCAGTATTGGGGAAGAGATCGGGAAAGCAATGGAGTTATAGGGACTCCTAAAGCTGCTATGTATGATGATCTCTAACTTTCTTTAGATGCTTGAAATAAAGATTAAAGCCCTTTTGTGTTTGAACTTCATTTGGGGCTATTTTATTTAAATTCAAAAGATGCATATTTTTAATCTGTTTCATGGTTTTTTCCCTCTTCAGAGTCCAAGCCATATTTCCTACCCCTGACCCTGCAGCATTAAAAGACAGGCGCATGGAGAACCTGGTGGCATATGCTCGAAAGGTAGAAGGTGACATGTACGAATCTGCAAATAGCAGGGTGAGTTGCCATATTTTCCCACCAGAGCTGCAGAGAGCCTGCATGAGTCTGTCAATATAGTGGACAGAACTCACAACTGCTATGGAGACTAGGCAGCTTCTGGTATTCATGGGGTCAGTGTTGAAATACTGTCTCAATGTACCATTAAAAAATGAAGTGGTGTTTGTGGGGTGGGAGTGGAGGCCTAACTGACAAGTTGTCCCAAAAGTGGGGAAAAAAGTGCAGAGATTTATTTTTTTTAAAGGTGATGCTGGCATACGCAAGGGCAACAGCAAGCTCCAGTCTCTTCCTAGTTTCAGATCTTGCCTTTTTGCTTGACGCACGTTTGTGGTCTGAAAGCCTTTTATCCTAATGTGCCATGCTTGAGGTTTCTCATTTTCTCCAAAATACAATATAAACCCAGAGCTCACCCTTTACTGTGGCATGTGTCAAAGAAATGCACAATATGGGTAGAATAAATCTCCACTGTCAGTCAGTCTTCAGTTGCAGGAAAATGCTGTGGAATATGCTCACCTAATTGTATGGGAAAATCACTTCTCAGCACTCTAAAATACAGGGGAGAGAAGGAAGTCTTTCCCAGCACTAAACCTGGTCATCAGTTTTTAATCTGTAAGATTTACTTATTGTGTGTCTCCACTATTCTCTTGTCCCATCTATAACCCAACAGGCAGAGTACTACCACTTGTTAGCTGAGAAGATCTATAAGATTCAGAAGGAACTAGAGGAAAAGCGAAGGACTAGACTGCAGAAGCAGAACATGATACCAAATGCACCAGGCATGCCTCCAGCTCCCATGAATCAAGGACCCAGTATGGGGCAGCCACAACCGGGGATGTCTGCAAGTAAGAACAGTTGGGTTAGTTAATAAAAGGGAATACCTTGTGCAGGGAAATCATTATAATGGGCCAGAGAGGGAGTCTTTCTCCCCCATTTTACAGCTAATCTTACAAAATTATAATTGCCTAATGCTCTAGAAGAACTTGAAGTGGCTCAGTGTGTAATAGTATGTGGTACAGTGGTGAGAGCATTTTCCTGTAGTTGCAAAATCTCACACAGTGAATAGGCAAGAACTACTTGCAAAATCTCTGAGTTAACTTGCGCTTAATTGGTAGAGAAAATGGTGTTTGACAAGATAAGGCAAATGGGATCTTATGCACTAACTGAGCTTGCCTTTGTCTGTCTGTGGATACCAAATGCTTGTTTTGGAGAATGTAAGCAGAGCTGTCCTGTATTGTGTCCTAAAAGTGGCAAGACTTGGATTCTGACAGATCAACTGAGTGAATTCCAGAGCTGAGCCTATTTCTGAGAATACCCAACCACAGTGTGAATGAAGAATTCAGCTCTGGGGATTGAAGTCAACTGTAACTTGGTTAATGGCAGTTGTTATAGTGACTTTGGAAAGGTCTTTGAGATAGCTGGGTCATAAATCATTTACAACTTTAAAAAAAAAAAGAGAGAATTTGAATTGTAACCAGTTTAGAACATTGGTATGATGTGCACTTGACAGTCTGCCTTACCTGTAAAGTTGCCATATTCTGCACTTCTTGCAGCTTCCCGGTCACTATTTAAAGGTAATCCAAAGTGGAGAGCAAATTGCTGTAAGCTAGCCTGGAGCTGACATATGCCTAGAAGACACTGCAGAAGTTGTCAGTGGAGAGAAAAGGATGTATATTAATCTCTTGAACATTCAGAAGTAAAAAATATTTTTGCCCAGAAATGCATTTGGGAATTTAGAATTAGAATTCCAAAAAGACCCCAAAAATTGCATGTCACCTTGACAGATGGACAGATGCCCTCATCTGTGGGTGAAGTCAAAATCTCAGTGTATTTCTCATAATGCTTCTCCCTCCTTCACAATAATCACTTCCATGTTATCCAAACGGAGCCCCTAAATGCTATGGATGCAATGGATTTTATCTAGGTTTCTCCTTTGGCCAGGTGCTGGGATATCCAAGAAATAATATAGTTTGGTCTTGATGGAAGAAAAAGAAAAGGTAGAACTAGATATGATATTAGCGTGTTGATGTTGAAGTCTGTAGTATCATTCCAAAAGTCCCTCAGACATTGTAAATAAATGGGGTGACAAGACCAAATTTTACAGGACTGCCTGGGTATGTCTTTAAACCTCATCAGGCTCAGTGTGCTTCATCTGGGTAACGCTGAGCAATAAGTTAAGGGCTTGGATTGATGGATGGTTACATTTCCAATCATTTCTTGCTCAGATTCTCACGTTACACTTGCAATGTTATAACTCCCACCACCAATCCAACAAACAAACCTGCTCATGGCCAAGAAATATTAGACAATGGATGTAGAAATGTCAGCTGTGGTGATCAGTGTGATAGACCTGGGGGGTGAGATGGAATGGGACAGACACCATCCTATGTTCTAGCCTTCTTTCCCCTTCCAGTTGGTCTGTCTGTCTTTTATATGTTTCTGTAAATAAAACACTTTTTTACAGTAATAATTAAATGACAGATTACTTGTGCTAAAACGTACTTGTTTTTTAAGGTTAGTTTTGTGTTGGTGCAAGGTGCTGAACTGAAACTTATTTCACAGAGCTATTCCCTTTGCTCAGTATGGCCATTTCCCTGACAGGCCACCTACCTCTAAGAATGAGGGGATTTTTTTCTCTTGTGCTCATTCAGTTTTTGAGCTTCTATTAGAAGCATTTTCCAAATAGGAATTTAATTGAATATTGAATTTCATGCAGGCTGCTAAACAGCCATCATATTGTAATGAGTTTTGCTCACCAGACTGGGGTTAGATGGAATTAGTGATGTAGAGGCAAAAAGCTAAATGTTTTCCCCAATCTCCTGAGCCATCCATTCACCTCAGAATGTCACTCTACAATTTGGTTAGTCTGTTTTTTAAAAGTGAGGATGCATTTTGATAAAAAAAAGTTTGTGAACTTGATTTCAGTGTATGAGATACAGGTCCTTTCAAGTTTGGTACTCTAATTGAATTTGTCAGTCTGTTTAACCTATACAGAACAGTGTTAACACTACTTAATAGCTCATGAGACATTTTAAGCCTCTGGCATCTAGTCATTGTAGCTCCTTAATATGCTGCAAATCAGTCCTCAACTTCACAACGTTCAGACTTCTTAAACTATTTTTGGTTAAGAAATAGCACACGTGTTTGTATTTACAAGTTTTTCCATCTTTGTTCCATTGAGTCATCTTTTAGGGCCTAACATGGTCTCACTGTGTTTGGAGTTAATTTGAATATTTCCCAATAAAGTAATTGTTGTAAAAGTGGAGTTTGAGAGGATGGACTGTTGTCTTAACTTCCCAACCTCTGTTTCGCCAACTCTTTTTCAGATGGTCCCCTTCCTGACCCAACCATGATTCGTGCCAGTGTGCCAAATCAGATGATGAATCGCATGCAGACGCAGCCGGGTAAGTGTCCAAAGAAAGGAAGCCCATGTAATTCCAAATGAATGTGGATAAAATCTTGGATTCTGCCTTCCCCAATGGTTATATGACATCAAGCAGTCCTCACTGGAGTCTGCTAGAATGTAGTTTTCTCTGCTCTTCCATGCCATTTGTTTAAAATCACCTTCCTCCTGTGATATAGTGCTTCATGATCCTGGAAGAATGAGAGCTGTTTGTCTTGGATTTCAGTTGTTTGTTAAATTAAAAGGTTGTATTTGAGAGTGTGGATTGGATGAATGGTTCTGTTGGTTTTGGGGAAGAGTTTTCCAGATTCTAAAATTAGAGAGTATAGTCTCTTGAAAATCAACATTTTAAAATATTAGTAAAATCACCAAAACCTATACCTGAAAGCAGGGACATAGATACACATGTCTTTCAGGAAAGCCTAGTTTGTGTTCTGAAGGAATGTGAAGGAGTTTGGGTTGACATGTTAAACTTGATTTCAAACTCTGCCAAGCAACTGGTTAATGTAAAGACAGATTTTTTAGCATATTGGAGTTGTGTGTAAGATACTTTGTAAACAAAAAAAATCCTTTCTCCGAGGCAGGCTCAAAAACAATTCCTTTGACCCAGAAGCTTGTTACTAGGTTTACGTGCATTGCTTTTGAAAGGCTTAAAATAGCTAAATTAGAGCCTGAAATACGTTGTGGCATACTGAAAGATGTGTGTTGGTAGAAATAAAATTAGGAGAGCAGAGGCAATATTTGTTCCTGTTCAAACATTGAATGACTTCCAAATGAGAACTGAAACCTTTGTTTTAAAATCTTTTTGGGGTAAACACACAGGAATGAACCAGTTCGGCCAGATGAACATGCAACTGTCACCAATGGGTCCTCGGCAAACCCCTCCTCTTCAGCACCCTGGACAGCTAAGCCAGGCTGGGGCCATGAACCAGGTCAGGATGTTTTTCAGTCCAGTATGTTGAACTCTTTAGGTTTGGTGTTCCTGTTTAACTATGGTTATCCAAACAGTAATTCTTTGCTAGCTCTATGGTCCTGTTGTTTCTCCCTTTGCATCTCCACTGTGAGTAGCCAGTCTTTACAAATCAGTGAGGGAACTGCTAATATTGGCTTAGATTTAAATTGTGTGTGCAGTTACAGTTTTGAAACAGTGGAATTTATCAGAAACTAGCCCAAAAACTTGAGGCATGATCCCAGTCTGAATTCCAGAACTCCTATCATAAACTGCATTAGGAAATAACTGTAAAAATATCTTCCTGCTTTTGAGCAGAGTATTAACATATTTGCCATGCTGCATCACATAAGTGGCTGCCAGATCTGTCAGTTGCTCTGCCATGCAGTGGATATTACTTTGTAGAATTTTATTTTTAAGGGTGGGTGGGTATGTATCCACTGTGAAATAAACCTTTTCTTTTTTCCAGCAGATGGGATTTGCTTCACGTATGCAGCAGCCGGGGGTTGGCCAACCTTCCAGCCAAAGTCAGTTTCTGCAACAGAACCAGTTCCCTGCTTCCTCCCCAGGAATGAATGCAACAAACATGCCTATGACCCAGCCTGGCAATCAGACGCCAGTGTCTCAAGTATGTGAGCTGGTTTTATTATTCTTTTTCAATTGGGTAATTGGAGGAATAGGGAATGTTGTTCTTTAATGCTTATTTAAATATCAGTTAAAACTGGTTAATTGTATTTAAATTTTTCTTAGGAGTTGTGGGAAACCTAAACACTGCAGCATTGTGCATGTGAACAAAAATGTCAAATGGAACAATCCTGTTCATTTCACTAAAGTAAATGAAATGCAAAAAGTCAACAGTATTGCTAGTCATACTTTTAAACTGATAGGTGTTAGTAACTCGGGTAAAAAGTGGCCACTTGAAGGTAATCCCTTCCCTCCTCGCACTTGTTGTCTCAAGTCGTATAAATTTACTTGTTTTCCCACAGGCACAAATGACCAGCTCTTCCTGTCCTGTGAACTCCCCTGTAATGGCTCCAGGTTCTCAAGGGAGCCATATTCACTGCCCACCTCTTCCACAGCCTACCTTGCACCGAAACTCTCCCTCTCCAGTACCTAGCCGCACCCCAACACCTCACCACACTCCCCCAGGTCTGGGATCACAGCAGCAGCAGCCGCAGGCAACACAGGCAGCCACCACCACTGCCCCCACCCCTACGACAATGCCACCTGGACCGCAGTCACAAACTATGCACCCCCCTCAGAGGCAGACTCCAACGCCTCCACAGGCACAGCTGCCTCCACAAGTCCAACCTCCAGTTCCAGTCACCCCTTCGGCAGAGCAACAGCAGCAACCCCTGTCACAACAGAGCACGACTGCATCTGTGCCCACCCCAACAGCACCACTGCAGCCTCAGCACCCCACAACACCTGTAAGAAAATATTTTTATTTCTATGCTTTCCCCAGGGATACTCAGATGTGAGACTCTTTCAGACAGGATCTTTGTTTACTTGTCCTATGTCCAAGACAATGGTGAACAACCTGTTTAAGAGGCATCTGAACCAATATGGGTATGCATTACATTTGAGAAGTACATTTTTGTGTCTGAAGACCCAGGACCAGTAAACTGGACACTGGAACCCTGACACTTCCATGTTGGAAGGGTTTTAGAGAATTTTAGTGCACATTTAAGAGCCTACTTCAAAATATAGTAGATGTATCTCATAATGCATTTATTTCCATGCATGTGTACGGATGGAATTGTACAGAAGGCATATCAAATTGTTAAAATGCCATGCTGTCCAAAGCAGATTTCAATAGCCTGTTTCCTCAGACCAGAATTGTGCAACAGTCAGGTTTTTTTTTTCCAGGGAGGGGAATAAGTGAGGTGCAGTTAAATTTGGGGAAACATGATAGCAAATGAAAAGCACATCTTAAAGAAGTAAATTTTGTGGCATAATTGCTTGGTCCTTTTTACTCACTGTGAGTTTCCCTGCAGCTTTCACAGCCGGCTGTAAGCATTGATGGGCAGGTATCAAACCCACCATCCACCAGCAGCACAGAAGTGAACTCGCAACAGACTATCCCTGAGCAGCAGCAGCAGCAGCCACTCTTGCAGGAAGTGAAAATGGATATTAAAATGGAAGAAGAGGGGCCAGAACAAACAGAGCTCCAGATGGAGGAGAAACCAGAGGTGAGAGGATAGCTAAATTTTTCTGGCCTGAATTGGTTGGGCAAAGTCAGTACTTCGATGGGAGATTGGAGAGATGAGAGTGCTGTGATTCATAGATACTAAGGTGAGAAGGGACCATTATGATCATCTAGTCCGACCTCCTGCACAACGCAGGCCACAGAATCTCACCCACCCACTCCTGCAAAAAACCTCACCTATATCTGAGCTATTGAAGTCCTCAAATTGTGGTTTAAAGACTTCAAGGAGCAGAGAATCCTCCAGCAAGTGACCCGTGCCCCATGCTACAGAGGAAGGCGAAAGAAGAGGGTGTTCCCTCTAGGGCTCTGGTTAAGCTAGCTGTAGATCCCAGCTGCACCATTATTTTAGGCACTCTCTCCTAGACCTGTTTTTAATCGGGGGTAGATGACAGTGCTTAAAATGGTGGCAGCAGCCAGTAGGCTCTTGGCATCAAGGTCCTCAATTTTGCCAGCCTAGTGAGAGCTGAGCATGTGCCTGCAACTGTTGTTTTTCTGTAAAATGTTCCCTATTGTAAGCAGTCACTATAGGATTAATTCCCTAGAATAGTGAACTGTGCTGCTGTGGGTTATATCTTTGATCTGAAAAACTAGAGTCCTGATCACTTTTCATTAAAGGAACTTGTGGTCTTATGGGAAAGTAGCTTTACTATTTGTCTTGCAGGGATAGAAACTATAGTGTCCTCACATTAAAAGCCAAAAAGGAGACTAGATCCTAGTGATCAGGGAGGTGGGATTCCCCACCAATTGCATGGGATGGAGGAAAGGGTGGGGGTGGTCAGTCTTTGTGATTTAGTGTTAAATAAATTACCCATAGAACTATTTGAATCATGGCAGAGACCACATGGGGAGAAGTGAAGGAGCTTAAGTGAGAGCCAGGATGAGTGAGGAAGGGTCATTTTTTTTCCAAGCTGTAGCTAAGCCCAAAAGAGACACTGCCTTACTATATCCTCACAACAAGAGCAAATGAGGGGCTTATATTGAATTAAGTGAAGGGAATCTGATCTGCTTTTCAGATTAAAGTGGAACCAGTGCTGAAGGAATGTATAACAGCACCAATGGAGCAAGAAGAGAAGAAACCAGAAATGAAGTCAGAAATGAAGGAAGAGGAAGAAAGACCCAATACTCCAGCTACTCAGTCTTCTCCAGCACCAGGACAGTCTAAGAGGAAAAGTAAGCAAGAAAACTGTTGTGGTCTTAGGATTCAAATCTCTGGGGGGTGTTGACCTGAATATTATGGGTTAGTTATGGCTCGCCACTGATGGCATCCGACCAGAAGATTCATAGGTTCTTGTCCAATTCAGACTACAGGGTCCGAGTACTCAGAGTTCTATATCTGGAGAGGACTCTCGGGGTGCTTGGCAAAAACACGTGCACTGAGGACAATACCAAAGTGATAAAAGCTTTATTGAGATTAACAAAAGAATAATAAATGCTATGAAACTTATGACTGCAAAACAGTAAAAGAATTCCAAAACTCCTGGTGGTAACTTTCCTATTATAAGTACCTTAACCTAACATACTCACCATTCCTTGAGGACCCAGTAATAGGAGGTGAGGGACCAGCCTTACTCCTGGTATGCCCAATAACACAATGGTTCCCCAATAGTTAGGAATGTTGAGTAGTTATACTACACAAGCTGAGCTGATAGAAGATAGTCTATAGAATATAGGGGAACAAAGAAAAGAGAGATTCTTACATAGTATTTTATAGGATCCTGACGCTATGTAATTCAGGCCCAACGTACTATACCCAAATCTTATTTCCATACCCTAAGAAATTTATGGGTACTCTTATCCTATAGATTATGGATTATGACGCTTACTCTCTACATATTAATAAGGATTGACTTGTTCCAAAAACTGCCAACCTAGTCTCTCTTGGCAACTTCCAGGTTTGTGGTGTACCAACCGGTTGCAGACGCCAGATAAACCTGTTCAGTGTTGTGTGTAGTTCCTCCCTTTGATGCCTCAAAGTTCAGGGACCATTTTTATCTGTGCCAAAGGTTGCCAGCCTTTATGCTGATTTACTCTTAACTGATCAGATTTTAGCTGATCTTACTGGATACTACTGTTTGAACTCCTATAATGCAGGAAGACCCTGTTCTCCTTCAAGTGATTGTGAACATGTACATTTCACTGCAGCTCCAATGCACTCAAGTTGGAGACTTTTGCCAGCTGTATCACCAAGGCAGTCTGCATCACTGCTGCCTTCATGCTGGGAGCTGAGGGCATAAAAGGGGAATGGCCACCGCCTCCTTCTTAGTTCCTTCTTGGTGCCTGTGGTGAGAGTTAGCACTCCCTGTCATTGTTTAGCTTTGATTATCCAGCCTCTAGAGAAATACTTCTGTTACACATAATTAGAGTTATAGTTTAAGCTTAGTTTAATATGGAAAAAAATCCCCAGGATTCAAATAAACAGGGACATGATCGCTGTTATGGATAGGCACAAAAGCTGCCTAATTTGCCTGGGGAGGGGGATGGGCATGGGCGAGACAAATGTCTTACTGGTGCCTCTTTTCCAACATGGAGGAAGAAACGGAGGAATTTCTGCCTTAAAATCCATTTTATGGAAGAGACAATGCATTCCTCTTCAGAGCCTGAGGATAGACAACTAATCGCAAGAGGATGGACAACTTGTCCATGAGGAGTGTCCCTCCAGCTATCTCAGCTTCTGAGCCCAGATTTGTTGAGAAACACCACTCTCTCTTCTCTCGCATCCTCTTCAAAGCATTTTAACCATCTTTGTCTTCTGAGACTGATAGGGAGTTGAAGCCTCATTCTTTACCTCACAGGAAAATCTCAGAAGATTTCAAGTGCCAAGTCAAGGTCTAGTTGCACACTGATTCTCACCAGCACCATCTGAGGCAGCACCATCCACTCTGGTTCCAGCATCTCTACTGTTATCTAGAGCATTCTCATCCTCAGCATTTGGGTCCTATACATACCATAGGCAGTGAACAGAACATTTGCCTCTGATTTTGGTGCCACCAACACTGCAGGCCTTACTTGCAGCAAAGGATCTTTTGTATCTTCCCCTGCTGGACTCTCCTTTACTATATTGTCCAGCACCAATAGTAAGTCTCGACCAATACTGTTGGCCCTGACATTTACAGTCATGGCTCCATCATTTCCATTGGCTTCTTGAATACAGCCCTCGTTGACAGCATCAATCTATCCTTTTGCCTTCCTGTCCCGCTTCCATGATTGTTGGATACATCCTCCATGTCGGTACCTTTAGGACATGATCCCGATTTTGATGGTGCTGAGATGCTCACAAACGTCAATTGGAGCAGCTCCTCCTTTCACCTAGGGGAGTTCTGTCTCCTTCAGACTTTGACCATGGTAGACCCATATCTCCACCAAGGAGGTTCAGGTCATGCTCTAGAGGTGCCTGAATCAAGGGGCAAGATTGGCATTCTTACAAAGAGGCCCCTGTCTGGTGCATACCACCATGCATGGTTCAAAGATTGGAATGGAACACCAACACCTACCCCGTCCCCCAGCTTTATTAGGCATCTTGGACTGATCCAAGAGAGTCTAGACCTGTCAGTCTAAGGGGAGATTCCTTTCTCCCATACTAGGGACTTCTAGGGAAGATTCTCCTACAAACACTCAGCCCCTTCTTTTGTTGGAGCTGGCTGGGACTTTGTCCTGAAGTGGGGCATGCCCTACTGTCCCAGCTTCAAACCAAGCTCGACATGCAGCAGGCCAATGCATATCAGTGACCCCCCACAACAGCTGCTTGAAGTGTTTGGGGAAATCCCATAGAAAGGACAAATCAAATCTGTAAAAACTTTCGACCTAGAACCCAAAGGAGCAGGATATCTGCTTGAGGGCCCTCCTCATAGAGGCTGCGCTTCGTCCTGCATCAGAGCCCTCCCACTTGGACCCCACGCCGAGCACTTCGGCTTCGTTATGGAGCACACCACTGGCACCAGGCACCTCCTGGCACCATTTCCCCCTTGCCAGTGCCTAAGAAGCAGCAAAAGAAGAGCCCCCTAGCACTGAAATGAAACGGGGCTTTGGGCAAAGGACAGATGTCAGGCCAGGTGCCCCCCGGAGCTTCACCAGGGATTCAACTCCAGGGAGAGGCAGGGGACCCCCGTCCCTCCCAGGGCCCTCATTGCCCAAGGTGACCCCTGCAGCTAAAGAACAAGTAGGCCGACTGGCACCGCAGGTGCTACACCAGGCCGCAGACTCTGCTAAAACCCTGACGTCTAAGGGCAAGCTGATCATGGGACTGCCTCATAGGGCAGTGGTACACCCTCGGTCACCAGACCGCATGTGCAGATCTCCAAGGTCTCGGACCCCAGTACCATATCCTAGATCTCCAGCTTACAGTTCCAGGTCCTCAACATGCTCTCCACCTGCAAGACATGGGACACCGGAATCGAGACACCAGTCCCCATACCACCATACTGGCGAGCTTCTTGTCTGAAATCGCCGAGGCTCAGGTCACCTTCATCCAGACGGTTTACCGGATGTCGGTCCTCACCCAGGCTGGGCCGCTCCTTGTCAGGGCAGTGGTCCCCTTCCCTCCGGTACCGTTCATTAGGCAGGCGCCGTTTCTCACCCTCACCTCGCCGGTTGCAGACCAGAGTCAGTCCGCAGACTCAGGCCTTGACAGTTCCGCCCTGGTTGCCAGAAGGGCAGTGGTCAGAGTCGGACTGGGAGTTCAGCCCCTCGTCAAGAAGGGGTGATTTGTTGCTGACTTGTGAGACCGGCGCAGCACCCGCAGCAACAACCTGGCAGCAGGGACAGTAGCCCACTCGGTGGTATTGGAATCTGTGCGGTGTGCCAGTAATGCCGGTCACATGTTCCCACCAGCTCTCCCAGGCCACCTTGGACAAACTGGCCCTGCTGGCACAGGAGTCGGAACCCGGTTCCAAATCTGACGCAGGGGCAGCGCACCAAACCCCAGCACTTAAGGAGCTGTCCCCAGAGAGGGAGAGGAAACCTGCTCCTCCACAGGTGATGAAGTCGTCATCCCCTCTTCACGCACTCTCCAGCGGTGTCGCTGGTTGGGTCCACTGTGAATGAAAGGCACAGGTCTGGCTACGTTAGTGGCACACCAAAGAACAAATATGCCAAGAGACTTGTTTTATTTGGCAGAAATTTTATTGGATGGCTAGCCTACAGTTCAGGGTGTCTAACCACCAGGCCCTGTTAGATACAGTTTTAACCTGTGGGACTCCTTTAACAAGTTTGAAGAGGCCCTCCCATAGGCTTGAGCCCAGGAATTCACTGCTTTGGTAGACAACAGTAGAGGGGTGGCTTGGGGAGCCTTCCAAATGGCCTGGGATGCAACTGACTCAGCAGCTAGGGTGGTCGCCTCCGTGTTGGCCATGAGGTGCAGCTGCTGGTTGCAGTCCTCCAGATTGTCCCAAAAGATGCAGGCCGCGATTCAGGACCTCCCGTTTGAGGGGGTGGGGTTCTTCTCTGAGCTCACAAACTCAAGGCTCCACGGCCTTAAAGACTCCCGTGCCACCCTCCGCTCCTTGAGCCTTCACACTCAGCAGGGCAGGAAGCCGTTCCGTCCTCTGCCCCTGCAGTCTAGGTCCTGTGAAAATCCCCGATCGGTTTCCTAGAGGAGAAAGGACAGAGCCAAGGGGTCTAAGCAGCGACACTCAGTCTTCCCACCCATCTGCTCAGCCTGACCCTCCCAGAAACCAAGAAGGCCAGAAGCAGTCATTTTGAGGGTGCGCTCGAGGACGACACCCCAGTCATTTAGAGTCAGAGTCATAGAATATCAGGATTGGAAGGGACCTCAGGAGGTTCTCGTCCAATCCCCTGCTCAAAGCAGGACCAGTCCCCAACTAAATCATCCCAGCCAGGGCTTTGTCAAGCCTGACCTTAAAAACCTCAAAGGAAGGAGATTCCACCACCTCCCTAGGTAACACATTACAGGCTTTCACCACCTTCTAGTGAAAAAGTTTTCCTAATGTTCAACCTAAACCTTCCCAACTGCAACTTGAGACCATTACTCCTTGTTCTGTCATCTGCTACCACTGAGAACAGTCTAGATCCATCCTCTTTGGAACCCCCTTCCAGGTAGTTGAACGCAGCTATCAAATCCCCCCTCATTCTTCTTCCGCAGACTAAACAATCGCAGTTCCCTCAGCCTCTCCTCATAGGTCATATGTTCCAGTCCCCTAATCATTTTTGTTGCCCTCTGCTGGATGCTTTCCAATTTTTCCACATCCTTCTTGTAGTGTGGAGCCCAAAACTGGACACAGTACTCCAGATGAGGCCTCACCAACGTCGAATAGAGGGGAACGATTGGATCCATCCTCCCTCTTTTTCCTCGACTGCCTTCGCCTCTTCTGATCAGTCTGGTCTCGGGTAACCTGGAACTGTTGGGTGCTCAATACAATTTCTTCAGCCTATATCCTGCAATTCGTGGCCGACCCTCCTTCTCTCCCCCCATCCCCATCCCTCTTCAGGGACCCTTCTCACGAGCAACTGCTTGTCCAGGAGATCAAAAACCTCCTGTGCCGGGGGCAGTAGAGAAGGTCCCTCAGAACATGAAGGGAAAGGGGTTCTACTCTGCTACTTCCTAATCCCGAAAGCAAAAGGGGGCCTCGACCCATCTTGTACCTGCGTCGTCTCAAGTCTCTCAAGAACTTCAAGTTTCACATGGTCTCCCTAGCCTCTATCATCCCTTCCCTGGATCTGGGAGACTGGTACGCCACCCTCGACTTCAAGGACACATTTCCATTTTCCCAGGGTGCAGGCGCTTTCTTTTCTTATATTTTGCCAGCACTATTTTCAATTCACAGCAATGCCCTTTGTCAGCCCCAAGAGTGTTCACAAAGTACATAGTGGCAGTGGCTGCTTACCTCCGGCGTCAGGGCGTTCAACCCATACCTTGATGACTGGCTACTAAAGTGCTGGTCCCAGGATCAGGTGGGGTGGCATCTCAATCTTTTTTTCCACCTGTCATGACCTGGGACTGGTAATAAATGAGAGAAAGTCAACCTTAACTCCACTGCAGCGCATAGAATTCATTGGAGTGATGCTCAACTCTCCTTGGGCCAGACCCTTCCTTCCCGAGGCTCGGTTCCAAGCCATGGCGGACCTCATCTCATGCATGTAACCCACCCTCTCACCATCGGTCACATGTGCCTGCAGTTGTTGGGATACATGGCAGCCTGCACATATGTGGTCTGGCACGCATGGCTCCACCTCAGGCCCCGGCAGGCATGGCTAGCATCTGTCTACATCCTCAACACGCACAGCATGGTCAGGGTTCCAGACCATGTACTGTCCTCACACACCTGGTGGCAGAATCCTGCATCAGTGTTGAAAGAAATCCCTTTCTCTGCTTCATCCCCATTGGTGATCCTCATCTCTGATGCATCGGACCTGGGGTGGGGAGGCCACCTGGGCAATTTCGGCATGCAAGGTCATTTGTCCAGTCGCAATCACTCCCTACATTTCAACATCAGGGAGCTTAGAGTGGTTTGCCTGGCCTGCCAAACCACCTACCTCACATAGAAAGCAAGATGGTTCAGGTCCTAACAGACAGCCGAGCAACTATGTTCTATACCAACAAGCAAAGCGAGCCAGATCGTCTGTCTTTTGCCAGGAAGCCCTCAGGCTCTGGGACTTCTGTCTGCAGCATGACATCCGTCTCGTAGCTGCTCACCTCCCCGGGACCAAGAACGCTTTGGTAGATCACCTCAGCAGGATCTTCTCATCTCACCACGAATGGTCCCTCCATCTGGAAGTGGTCAGCTTCATCTTCCACAAGTGGGGAACTCCCCAGGTGGACCTGTTTGTGTCCAGACAAAACAGGAAATGCCATATTTTCTTCTCGATTCGGGGGATCAACAGAGGCTCCCTGTTGGACTCTTTTCTGCTCCTGTGCTCGGGGGCTCTGTTTTACACCTTCCCCCCATTATTGTTAATTCAGAGTCCTCATGAAGATCAAGCAGGACAGGGTGAAGGTGATCCTTATGGTGCCGGCTTGGCCGTGCCAGCACTAGTTCAGTACACTGCTGGATCTCTCGGTGGGTGCTCTGTTACAGCTACCGCTCCGGCTGCACCTGCTGTCCCAAAACCACGGCAGTCTTCTGCATCTGAACCTGGCAGCACTGCATCTACTGGCGTGGCTGCTGCATGGTTGAATGAGCAGGAGCAGCAGTGCTCAGCTGATGTCCAACAGATGCTGTTGGGCAGTAAAAAGCCCTCCACCAGAGCAACTTACCTAGCCAAATGGAAGTGATTTGCCTGTTGGACCTCGATAAGGGCGTTCAGCCTGAGCAAACCTTGCTACAGTTAATCCTGGATTACCTTCTGCATCTCAAACTCCAAGGCCTGTCCCTTTCATCTGTCAAGGTCCACTTGGCTGCTATTTTGATCTTTTGTCCGCCGCTCAAGGGTAGGTCAGTTTTCGCCCAGGACAGCCTGGTTCCTCAAGGGCCTTGAGCACCTCTACCTGCATGTCAAGGATCCCGTTCCTCTGTGGGACCTGAATCTGGTGCTGTCGCCGCTCACTGGGATCTCTTGTCCTCCTCTTCCCCCACCCCCAGCCTCTGGCTTCCTGCTCTCTTCTTCTCCTGTCCTGGAAGATCACATTTCTGATTGCAGTAACATCTGTCCGCCGGGTCTCTGAGATTAGGGCGCTCACCTTGGAATTGCCCTATACTGGTCTTTCACAAAGACAAGGTCCAGCTGAGGCCACACCTGTGTTTTCTGCCCAAGGTAGTCACTCAGTTTCATACGAGCCAGGACATTTTCTTCTGTCTTTTTTTTCCAAAGCCACATATGTTGGAGGAAGAGCGTAGGCTGTATTCCCCAGACATCAGGAGAGCGTTTACCTTCTACATTGAAAGGACCAAGCCATTCTGCAAGTCGTTGTGTGGATGACCGGGTGAAAGGTCACACACACTGTCTGCTCAAAGAATTTCTTTTTGGATCACCGCCTGCATTTGCTACTGCTATGATCAGGTGAAGATGCCCCCTCCAGCAGTCGTAACCTCCCACTTGACCAGGGCGCAAGCCTCTGGCAGCTTTTCTAGCCCAAGTGCCTATCCGGGATATCTGTAGGGTGGCTACCTGGTCGTCCATTCATACGTTCATGTCCCACTATGCAGTTACCCAGCAGGCCTGGGATGATGCTGGCTTCAGTAGGGCAGTACTACAAGCCGCTAAACTGTGAACTCGAAGCCCACCTCGGAGGATACTGCTTGGGAGTCACCTAGAATAGAATAGACATGGGCAAACACTCGAGGAAGAAAAAACAATTACCTACATTTTGTAACTGTTCTTCGAGATGTGTTGCTCATTTCCATTCTATTACCCACCTTCCTACCCCTTTTTCAGAGTTGCCAGCAAGAAGGAACTGAGAGGGCATAGGGTTGGCGGCGCCTAATATACTGACACATGAGCGTGGCACTCAAGGGTCAATCCTACAGATATCACTAAGGCAAAAGTCTCCAACTGTGCGAGTGGGTGCGCACATACCTAGAATGGAATGGACATGAGCAACACATCTCAAAGAACAACAGTTACAAAACGTAGGTATGGTAACCGTTTTTCCCCTGGTCAAGCCATCTTCGGTACACACTCCCTCCAGGCCCTCTCATTCTGAGGATGATCAGGAAACTAAAAAGAGACAAGGCAACTTTTATCATTGTAGCACTGGCCTGGCAGGGACAACATTGGTTCCGGCCTTAATTAGCTCTCCTCTTGGTCACCCATAACTTTCACTGGCTGAGGATCTCCTGGCTCAAAACCAGGACAGGTGTCTGCATCAAAACCTGCAGTCCCTCCACCTCACCGCATCAGTGATCTCTGGTTGAGTAATTGTGAGAGATTATGAACCCTAGATGTCAAAGCCACCTTGGTGAGCAGCAGAAAAGCAGCACCTGAGCCATGTGTACAGCAAAATGAAAAACGTTTTTGATCTGGGTGGAATCTCACCATTTACCACCAAATTGCACAGAGATAGTCCAATATATGTATAATCAACTGCATTGAAAATCCTCTGATTTCTCAATTAGTTGTTAGTCCACTTAACATGCATCTCTGCAGTGCACCTTCCCATGGATAGTTTTTCTGTGTTTTCACATCCCATGGTTTCTAGATTTCTAAAGGGGTCTTGTTAATGTGCACCCGCCTGTGTCTGATCCAGTACCGTTATGGGATCTGAATCTAGTACCATCTTGCTTAATGGCACCCCTTTTGAGCCCCTGGCAGCAACATTTCTTCTGCTGTTCTCAAAGAAACAGAGGGTTTTTTGTAACAAATTCATGTATTTGGAGAGTTTCAGAGCTTCAGGTGCTTCTAGCTGACGCTCCTTTCACAGTTTTCCACAAAGTTAGTTTCTCTTAGGCTGCAGCCTAAATTTATGCCTAATGTAGTATCAGTATTCCGTCTTAATCGGACTGTTAGTCTCCTAGTGTTCTTCCCAAACAGAGCCCTGCTGGGATACAAATTTATATCTGCGGATATAAATTGGTATCCACAGACCTGAAGGGCTCTAACGGGAACTGTAGTGGTGAAAGGAGCAGTACCGTTGGGCTGCCGCTTCTAGGAGCCAGTGTCCCATGCTCACAGTTCCTCTGGCATGATTCTACTGGCTGCAGCTGTACCAGGCTCACTGGCTGCTGTCCCTGGTCACACTAGTGTGTTCAGGCAGCTCACATGCCCCCTGGACAGGAGACGCAAACCGTTGCATGGAAGGGATTCTTGTCTGGGAGCATGCGTGCCACTTGAAGGCACTAGCGTGACCGCTGGTGAGTCTGGTGCCCGCCCCAGTGGACAGGGCTGGGAGCAGTACAGCCACGCCGGAGGAGCTGCTGGTGCGGGGTGCTGGCTCCTGGGAGTGGCAGCCCAACGTGCTGCTCCTTTCACCACTGTGATTCCCAGTAGAGCCCTGCAGCTCCACAGATACAGATTTTTATGTCCACAGATATGAATTTTCAGAGTAGCAGCCGTGTTAGTCTGTATTCGCAAAAAGAGAAGGAGTACTTGTGGCACCTTAGAGACTAAGAAATTTATTAGAGCATAAGCTTTCGTGAGCTACAGCTCACTTCATCGGATGCATCCGATGCTCTAATAAATTTGTTAGTGTCTAAGATGCCACAAGTACTCCTTTTCTAGATATGAATTTGTATCCGTGCAGGGCTCTATTCCCAAGCCCTCATTCTCAAGACTGAAGAAAAACTTCATTCCTAGTGTGTTTGCAGTGCTTTGGCATTTTACCTGGACACTGCAGTTTTTCACATAGTCTTACAGGCTGTTTATAGCCTGTGCTCAGCATCTCATTGGATTTTGGACTGCAGATTTTGCTATGATCTTACCGTCTCTCTTTCACTATGGGTAATGGTACATTCCACTAGGGCTTATTCCATTTCATCAACCTCCCTGACCAGCATTCCTGTAGTTGATACCTGCAAAGCAGCAGTGTGGTTGGTACATGTCTTCTCCAGATGCTGATGTTAATGTAGTGTAATAAGTTGGTGCTTCAGTTTCTTTTCAAATAATCTGAAGTCCCTCCACCTGTAAGGAAACTGCTGGTGAGTCACCTGCAGTGGAAAGTATATGTGCATAATCATTGGAAGAAGAAAAAATGGCTACTTAACTGTACAGTAACACTTCTTTGAGTTGTGGTGTGCACATATACATTCCCTGCTAATTCAGGTATTAGACAGCAGCGAAAGAGTGGAGGGAGGGGGCAATCATGCCCCTTTTATGCTCTACCTTGTGGTACAGCTGGCAGAGATCTCATATTTGAGTGCATTGGGTGTGCACACTTGCAATGGAATGTATATGTGCACAACACATCTTGAACAACAGTTAGTGTACATGTAAGTAAATGTTTTTTTTTGTATTCAGTATGTCATTTCACATTATGGGCTTCACGTCATTCACTGTTAATCAGATTTCTGTCTTCCACAAAACCTAGCATTGCACTGAGTGGTGTAAGCGCAATATGTGTCTTTTATATACAGTGTGTAGGTAGTGTTTTCAACAGCTTTCAAATTTTACAGCAGATTTCTTGCTTCTGGCCATTACTCCAACTTTGCATGTATTTATTTTTCAAAAGTTTTCAAACCTGAAGAGTTGCGGCAGGCACTTATGCCAACACTGGAGGCGCTTTACCGGCAGGATCCTGAGTCCCTTCCTTTCAGACAGCCTGTGGATCCCCAACTACTAGGAATTCCTGTAAGTTTATTATCAAGCTGTTTCCCTGCTTTTTAACTCCTAGCTTCTACTCCAGGACTTGTCTGCCTGAGGAGAGCAAATGGCCTGCTTTAGTCCTGTCTCCATTTTTATATAGCTAGATAGATTCGAAGAATTTGGATTTAGGATTGGCATGTACCACATCTGTGGCATAGAGAAACTTATTTTTAAGGCTTATTTTTCTGTCTTCTGGTAAAGAGAAAATAGAAGAATGGGAAGACATCAAATTATTCTTATTGACGGAATCCTACATATACTGGCTTTTGCTGGACATTTTGCAAACTGTCCTGTTTTTGCAAGTGTCACAAAGTCCTGGGAAACCAGGGAAGCCGTTCTTGCCCTAAGTGTGTGGCAACAGTTTAGTTTCTCAACTGTTCAGGAAGCTTATCAATGCTAAAATTTTTGGAAAATTCATTTAAACAGTAACTTACATCATGCACTGTTAAATGCTATAGAAGCAGGAAAAACAAAACCCAGGTCAAGGTGGTTGGATCTAGCCAGTGCTCTTTGCAGCACATGATATTAGAACTGTGTGATTTAATCATTAACCAATTAGGAATGCTTTTATTATTATTAATCAAGTTATCAGTTCGCACAAATTATTAGCTTATTTGATGTAAGAATTATAAGTAACACTAAGTATTTCCCCTGTCATACTGTTCAAATATGACCAATACTGTAGTAAATGAAACTACTAATTCACATTACTGTGGCTCTTTAGGGTAATGGTGCGTGCTAATTTGGCTCCTGAACCAGAGGTCCAAGTATCACTGTGATAGACTAATTTCATTTCCTTGGTGCACACAAATATATCGTGTATCAAAGGTTAAAACTCGTGACAGCATCCTGCTTCTGGTGCTTTGGTCCACAATTCCTGCAAAGACCTGTTCAGTATGTACAGTCATTGTTCTATTTTACATGACTTCTATTTCAATATTACATTTTCAGAACAATACTAAATTGAATATAAAACTAAATAGATATGCAATGAAAGTATGTAATAGAATAATAGTGATTGTAAATGTGGGCTTCTAGTCTCCTCCCTGGCCATCTTAGTCCTAGTTGACCAATAGCAAAGTGGTTTTATTTGGCCAAGGTTGGAAGGGCAATGTAAAGTATCCAAGAATACATTTCTTGGATACTTTACTTTGCCCTTACAACCTTGAAAAATAATGGAAGGAAGGACCTTCGTGGGAGAGATGACGTTGCTGAGAGAGAGCACTGTACGTCACAAACAGTCCATGGTTGGCATTACTCAGCTCTTTTGTTCTAGGGTTGGTACTTCTAATGCTTGCAAGAGTATTGAAGAGGAATCTTATCTAAAGAACACACATGCTATCATGTTGTAATACATTTTCTCTGATCTTGTTTGAAATGCCGCTCATTCTTGCAGGATTACTTTGATATAGTAAAGAACCCCATGGACCTCTCTACCATCAAGAGGAAGCTAGACACAGGACAGTACCAGGAGCCTTGGCAATATGTGGATGATATCTGGCTCATGTTCAACAACGCCTGGCTCTATAACCGCAAGACATCCCGCGTGTATAAGTACTGCTCCAGACTGGCAGAGGTGTTTGAACAAGAAATTGATCCAGTTATGCAGAGCCTTGGTTATTGCTGTGGGAGAAAGGTAAGGAAGGGCAACTTCCTTATACTTTTTTCCCATCTCCATGTGTAATGTATATAATAGGAAAGAGCATAGGAGCAGCAGTCAGTGGGAGCTGTTGGTGCTCAGAACTTCTGAAAATCAAGCCACTTATTTAAATATTTAAGGGCAAAAAAAGGTCAGTGAATCTGAGGCTGGTCAGCTGGCTCAGGCTTGGACTATGGAGCTAAAAATAGCAGTGTCGATGTTCCCACTCAGGCTCGGAGACCCATTCCCTTTCGCCAGGTTTCAGAGCCTGTGCTCCAGTCCAACCAGGAATGTCTGTGCTGCTGTTTTTAGCCCTGTACCTGTTGAACCAGGCTCTAACACTTGCTAATGGGATTCTTTGCAGTGTTAGATGTGACCTTAGACTCTAATTTTAGGTGTCCATTTTAAAATCTTGGTCATAAAATATCTAATACTACACAAACTGCTTAAAACCAACATTTTTTTATATAATACACCAAAAGCAAGCTTGTGAGGATATGTATTAAGGCTTAATGTAGTTTGGAATAGGTACATCAGCTTTTCTGAGTGTTATAACAATGATCTCTCTGTGGCATTATATAATTGACTCATCAAATCATAGAATAGGGAAGTGAATTCCCTGTTGGGGAAAAGTGCATAAAGAAATGGCTAACTTGTAAATGACAGCTGAACAGAATATTTTTATAGTGTTAACATTCAGTATAGACTCTCATATGGTACTCTTCAGATCTGTGCACGGAATGGTGCAGTTGTAGTAATCCAGATGATTTTTGCTGTATGGGTCATACCCACTTCTCATGGAGAGCCAGTGGAAACATGCATGAATACTAAGAAAATTTCTCTTTCTGCAGTTGGAGTTCTCTCCACAGACTTTGTGTTGCTATGGCAAACAGCTATGCACAATCCCTCGAGATGCCACTTATTACAGTTACCAGAACAGGTAAGTAAAACTGGTTACAGCATGCATTGCCAATCAATGTATGGGCAGAGCGTGCCTGTATATGTATGCACCCTTCATACATGTGTATACCTTCATGTCACATTCTAAATTTCTGGAAATACCTTGAACAGCTTGCATTGTGTACTAGCAAGCTGCCATTCTGCAAAAAAAAACTTGTTGCACCCTTTGTTCTTATTACTTTGTCTTCAAAAAAAAAAAAAAAAAAAACCCACACTTGTAGTATTCAGTAGATTTTTATCCTGTAGTTAGATTTTGTTTTCATCAGTATATTATGCTATAATAAATTATATCGCCCTTCCTCCTTGCCAAACAGTACACAACAATCCTTCAGAAGATAAGTAGTTAGTAACTTTCTTTTGTGCAGTGAACTTCTGATCATATTCAGCAAGTAACTGGTTCTCTGTGCTATTGTTTTGAAGAATTTTGCAGTGAATAACATAGCTGTCTTTGACACATACTTCATTAATTATTCAAATCTTGCTGAGGGAATTGGTGCTTTTATCATCACAAGCCCCCTTGAGCAAATCGTTGCGTTTCTGTGGCTGTCAGCAACAATATAAAATACTGTCACTTCCAAAACTCTCTTCCTGGCTAATATGTTTGACCTGCAGTTTATTAAAGGATTAAAACCTCTTTGACTTCCCAGGGAAGGTTTCTTGCTAGATATTTCTTATTATCCTGAAAGAAAACTATGCTTAACATTCAGGGATGGCAGCCCTTGGTTTGTTACTAAACCCAGTCTGAAACCAGCCCTTCGTTTGTTAATAAACGCTTCAGTCTAAACAGAGGGGTGGAGATATCTTCCAGTTATGCCACCTTTTATTCAGTGTGGTTCTTGCTTTCTGTTCTCTGGTCTGGCACCTTCCAAAGAAATAAGTTTTTCATCCTGAAGCCAGCCAGGTCTTTCGGGAGAGGAAGTGTATTCAGCCTGTAGGGGTGGAAAGAAGCATTGAGAATCTACAGAATAGTAGTTGCATCCAGCCCTCTTTGACTGCAGGGAGAGGGTTGCTGCAATGCATCAAGGGAGGTTTTTAGGGGTGGGAATGGAGGAGTGGGGAAAAGAGGTCATAGTGTCTCATAAAAAGAAATCTGAATCTGAAGGTTCAGTAGTTTTATATGCAAGAACATTTCATGCCATGAGTCAGTAGTTTCTCTTCATGTGCCATCCTTTGGTGAGCACTAAATGGACCAGAAGAATCTTCTTCCTAAACCCACACTTGCTTCCATAACTTGAGTATCATTCACTTCTGATCTTTAAATAAATGTGTGTATGTAATATATAAACTGTGCATATATATGTTTAAGTAAAATCATGATTCAGCTTCCATCTGTAATGGAGGGAGCTCAGAGAGGATAAAGTGACCTCTTTAGCTTTACAGATCCCATAGTGTTGGTTTGTGTTGCTTTATGATAAACTGTCACAACTTGTTTTATTTTTCTTTGTTCCTTTTGTTTTTAGATGTTTTGTGCACTCCAGTTAACATGATTAGTAATGGAGAGACTGCAGTTTCAATAGACTTTTGAGGGGTGGGGAACAGATCTTGAATAAAACACTCTAGTTTCATTCAAATACAAATAAACACCACAGAATGGTTTCATTTTGTTGATGTCTAAACTATTTATGTCTCAAAATTGGGGTATGGCAATACTGTGTGAATCTAGAGCAGTATGAATGCAATTAATACATTTCAAATACCTGTTTTACATATAATTTGACAGGCCTAAAACAAATGGATGGTGGTTTTGAGGACAGATTACTGTCCCTTTAAATTGATAAAAGTGAGAATCTTGTAGCTTATTGCAACCCATTGGGTCCTCTTCAGTGAGGAGAGAATCCTGTGGCCCTTCAGTCTTTGAGTGTTTTTTTAAGGTGGAAGATTCCCCCTTCCGGTCATCTCCTAGCAGATGCTCTTGCAGACAGAATTGCTATCCTGATACAGATGCCAGAGTAGCAATCCATCCTTCCTTCTACCCTTTTCCCTTTCCTCATTTTGATTCTTTGCTTTATATGGCATTGCTTTTTAAAATGAAGAGGGTGCGGGTATGCTAAAATGGAATACTCTTTTGTTTTATTTGCTATAATCAGTTGCTGCTTGTGATTCCATTTGAGATTTAATGCTAATCTGTGCTTTGCCTTGGCTTTCTGCTTTGTGTTGTCTTGTCCTGCTTTTGTGTTTTTTGTTTTTGTCCTACAACCCCCATTTCTTTGTTTGTTCGTGTGTGTGTTATTTTTTATTTCTCCTTCATGCTTGTCGTTGTCTGCACTTGGCTTTGATTGCAAAAAAACCAAACCAAAAAACCAAACCAACCAAACACAAACTGTGGGGCCCATAAATCTACATCATTGAATATCCCTGTCGCCGTTGATGACCTGCTCTCTGCTCCCGTCCCCTCCTTGGCCTGCTGTGATTGGTGGCTCCGTTGCTTGGCTTGGGCTGTGTTGTGTGGACGAAACAGTTCACCCAAATATGGCCTTCTTGCTGACAGGTATCATTTCTGTGAGAAGTGCTTCAATGAAATCCAGGGGGAGAGCGTTTCTCTGGGGGATGACCCATCACAACCGCAAACGTGAGTAGCCATGTGTCTGCTTGGGATAGTTTATTTATATATTTTTATTTTTGTGATAGTTCTGATCTATAGCATGGTCTAAAATGCACTCTCAAAGGTTAGGAAGTACCTAGGCAAGGAAGGGATTTGCTTTAATCTTACTTCAAGAATTGGACCAAATACAAAGCGGGGGAAGAAGCTTAAAAATCTGGATTTTATCATAAGTGTGGGTGAGGACATCTGTCTTTCAAATCCTGGACAATACTATGGTAAGGGGAAAGGAGTAATCACCTCTTTCAAAACTTATACTATTAGGGAAGGAAAGGAACATCACTTTAAAAAGAGGTCAGGATATATCTTCACGTGAAAATTGACGGTTTTTAGAGGGTAGGGTGCATAGCAAACATCCTTCTAGATCTCAGCTGAATCTCTGCCCTTCTGCTTTTGGGAAGGTTTTTCTGTTCACTCTTCTGTCTTGTCCTCTGCCTAAAACTACAAGCAAGAACAAGTCAGTTTTGCCGTTCAGATATTTAAGACCTTTTTTTATTGGAGCAGCATCTTATCATGTAAGATAGAGGTGGGCAAACTGTCCCGGGGGCCACATCCAGCCCTCCAGACATTTTAATCCAGTCCTTGAGCTCCCGCCAGGAAGCAGGGTCTGGGACTTGCCCTGCTCTGGTGCTCCAGCTGGGGAGTGGGGTCGGGGTCTTGCCCCACTCTGCTCGGCTCCCAGAAGCAGCAATACATCCCCCCTCTGGCTCCTACATGTAGGGGCAGCCAGAGGGCTCCGCATGCTGCCCCCACCCCAAGCGCTGCCCCCGCAGCTCCCATTGGCCAGGAACCACAGCCAATGGGAGCTGCAGGGGCAGCGCCTGCAGACAGGGCAGTGTGCAGAGCCATCTGGCCGCACCTCCATGTAGGAGCCAGAGAGGGGACATGCTGCTGTTTCTGGGAGCTGCTTGAGGTAAGCACTGCCCGGAGCTGCCCCCTTGACCCTCTCCCATGTCCCAACCCCCTGCCCCAGCCCTGGTCTCCCTCCCACTCTCCAAACCCCTCTGTCCCAGCTCGGAACACCACCTGCACCCCCAACCCCTCATCCACAGCCCCCCCATCCCCTCCTGCACCCCAGCCCCCATTTTTGTAAGAATTCATGGCCCGCCATACAATTTCCATACCCAGATGTGGTCCTCGGGCCAAAAAATTTTCCCACCCCTGATGTAAGAGATGCTGCACAGTTGCTGATGGGCAAACGTTTTGGAGGGCTTGACACTGATTTAATTGGTTTTTCTATAGTAATAGTAGTGGAAGTGATGCTCTGACATTGTTTGCTTCCTCATGGCTTGCAACAGAGAATTCCAGTGAGGAAGAAAACCAATAGGATGGGCAGATGAGTGCAGAGGTGTTAGTTTGCAGATTAGGGCGGGTATTGGACTCTACAGGGAAACTCCTTGGGGCAAGGTGTCAAGTAGATTCTATAGGGGGAAGGAGAGAGGGAACTCAGAAAATTCTGAATCTGGATGATTGGAAACTGGCATATAGGAAGGAAGGTACAAGATGATGCCTTTGACTGGAAGCAAAAGTTGTCAAAAGCAGAAAATGGCCAAATCTTGGTCACAGTAAGGGACATCCTACTATTTAGAGTAGCTGCAGAGGGATCATTTACACCTAGGGTTGCTGTGGGAGCACTTGTCAATTTTCTGTGGGGGCAGAGAGAGAACTGGTTGTTGTGGCCTTAGTATGCTAGTCAGCATTTCCAATAGTGTCCCTAGCATTCCAATAGTGTCCCTAAGAGAAATGGTCTCAAGTTGCAGTGGAGGGGAGGTTTAGGTTGGACATTAGGAAAAGCTTTTTCACTAGGAGGGTGGTGAAGCACTGGAATGTGTTACCTAGGGAGGTGGTGGAATCTCCTTCCCTTGAAGTTTTTAAGGTCAGGCTTGACAAAGCCCTGGCTGGGATGATTTAGTTGGGGATTGTTCCTGCTTTGAGCAGGGGGTTGAACTAGATGACCTCCTGAGGTCCCTTCCAAGCCTGATATTCTATGAATCAAGGGTAACAGTTTACTCATGTTAAACAGTTCTATAATAATCTGAGATCTGTAAGACTTCTAGAACATATGAACTGCCACTTGCCAATCAGCAATGTATAAACCACCTTGCACATAAATTAGGCAAAAGAATAGCACAATTTGCAACAGTGCAAGTAGAATGAAGAAAGGCGGCCCTCTGTGGTGAGTGCTGCTTGATTTCTGTACATCAAATTTGGTAATATAATTGCAAATACAAATAGTTGAACTGTATTCATTATTAAATTTAACTAGTAAATGGTGTTGAAATGTCTATTGACAGTAGTAAAATGAAGAAAATTTATAATTTGTAGTGTACTCTCCCCCCCCATAAATAAGTGGCTACTATATAATGAATTTGAAAGTCTCCTCCTTCAAATGAGTCAGTAGTTTAAAATTTTGGTATGCCACCACTCCTTGTTTCATATTAATTTTGGTGCAGCCTGTAAACTCATTGGACTCAAGGTAATGGGGTCTCTCTCCCTATCGTCTTCCCCTGACAGCATGTTTTTAGAAGAAAAGGGTTGGGAGAGAATATTAATAAAACCAGAACTTTTTGATGTGTGAGATGAGGAATAGCATGCAACTTCTGAGATAGGGAGGGTTGGCCCTTTTATATAAATCTCATATTTTTGGGGAAGGATGACTGCATATTGCAAAACCCAGAATGAACCCTGAAATGGAGTAGGAAGGGGAAGCCAATCCCATGCAACTTGGACTGATTCCCTGTTCCTGTGATAACTTCTGTGCATGCTTCTTTCCACACGCTCAACCCCTCCAGATCACACAGCTCTACTTACTGAAGTTCAGTGTGGTTTTAGGTATTGATAGTTCAAAGCTGCTTAGTTCTTTGGACCAATGTTACTATGCCATAAGCCACATCCCAGATATTCATCGCTTAGACCCCATGACCAAAAGACTCATAAAGGTTGGAGGAATTTTTCTGTTAAATAGATATAGTCAAGATTAAGTGAAAAGCGGTATAGCTGGGTACCAGTGCCAGGCTGCAGGGGGAAGCGGATGTTTCTTTTTGAAGTGTTACTCCAGGAGAAGGCTATTATAACTGGTCTCATTGTGGAAGGGGTCTGAATAACCCAGGTTGTTTTGAGAATAGAGTATTCCCTACACAATAGTAGCTTATACCAGTTTTTCCAGAGATCCTTGTAGGAACAGTCTCTCATAAAGGAAAGATATATTTTATAAACTAACCCAAAACTAAATATTAAAAGGCTTTCAAAAAATGAAATGTAAAACGGAGCCCCAAACTGAGATAGCTATATGCCATTCCAGGATGTGCATTTAGATTACTGGTGCACTTCTCAGATTCAAATCTACCTGAGGCATGCACTCGTAGGAGGAGCAAATGTCTGTGCAAGTCACTCGCCAATAGAAAAGCATCCTTGCCAGAGGGAGGAGCAAGCACATACTTTGTGCTCAGCCATCTCATTATGAACTCTTTCTTACTCCTTTCCTCACAGCATCATAAACACTTAAGAAATCCAGTTACAGTGAATGTGCCTGGTATGCTCAAGATGTGGGAAATCAGTATACTATGAATGCTTACCTTACGTCACAACTAAGTTTTTATCATCTATCTCTTTTTCCTTAGTACGATAAACAAAGAACAGTTTTCTAAGAGGAAAAATGATACACTAGATCCTGAACTGTAAGTAACACTCTGGCAACTCAACTTACTTATTTTTACATCTATATCCCCATTCTCCTTGTTCACCCCCTGTGAAAAAACCCATCACTTCATAGTTTTCTTAGCTTAATGCTGCTCCATTAGTTGGCCAGCAGGGGCTGGTGTGCAAGCACCAAGTTTTGCATTCAGTTCTGAGACTCCTGATCATCACAGGTCTACCTAAGAAAATGAAGTCCTGAGGTTATGGACTACTGGACTTGCAGAGTCCATTTCACTCTTCTTGAATTCTGATGTTTGATAGAAAACTGCACGCAGATAGCTGTGCTACTTGAAGCTCCTTCTTTTGGTGTAGTGCACGGATGGCCAAACTTACTGAACCTCTGAGCTGCATACAATAGTCTTCAGAAGTTCAAGAGCCATGGCACACCTGATGGGGCTTGGGGCTTCAGCTCTGTGAGAGGCACCTCATGGGGCTCGGGGCTTCAGCCCTACTCCTGCTGAAGCTCTGAGCCCCAGCAGGTGTACCCTGTGGAGCTAAAGTCCTGAGACCCACCTTCTCACAGTTCAGAAGTCCCTACCTCACCACCCCTCTGCAAGGCAGAGGGCCAAACCTCTCTTTCCCTCCCCTCCAGTAGGTGGAAAATGGGTGGGTGCTCAGCGAGCCACACTTTCATGGTAAAAGAGCTGAATGTGGCTCACGAGCCACAGTTTGGCCACCCCGGTACAGTGCATGGAGAGAACAAAATTAATATCGGATCATTCTGCAGTAGCATTTTTCTGCTCTTGGTTTCTATAATCTTCCTACTTTGCAGGCAGCTGTACCAGAAGGACAGGGTATGTTAAATTATACAGAGTTGGCTGCTATTCTAGCCTTCTTGCTGGAGAAACAGAGTAGTGGACATTCAGGTGCTGGAGCCAGTGGTGACCAGATAGCAATCTGTTTCCCCTACATCTCACCAGTCCTTTTTTTTAATCACCTTTTAGCCCCTTAATCCAGTTCCTAATTCAACTACCCACATTGCAGCTGCTAAAATAATGTCTTAATTCCTAATGACTAGGTCAGAGGGGCACATGCCTACCATGGGATCAGTCAGTGTTGCTTTTCAATTTGGCAAGGGTCATGGAAGGAAAGACTGGAAATGTGGCTCATAACCCTATCCCTTCCATCATTGTAGTAGTACCTCTGCAGTCCAAAGAGTAAAATTCAAAGGCTGCTTCTGATCCCAGGCATCTAGCACAAATGACACCGGTTCACCCTTAAATCTCTGAACTCTCAAGGAATAGGGTCGCAGTCTCCCTTTGATTCTTTGTGTTAGGGAAGGCATGAGGTACGAGTCTTGATAAACATTTATCTTTGAAACATTGCTAACTTAAGTAACCCTGTAATTAGTGTCATTGATTTAATGTGCTCTCCACACTTATTTTCTGACATCCAGGTTTGTTGAATGTATAGAGTGTGGGAGAAAAATGCACCAGATCTGTGTGCTTCATAATGAAATAATCTGGCCATCTGGGTGAGTTTCTTGCTGTTTTTCCTTCCATTCTTGAATAAATGACATTTGGTTGCTGTACAGGTGTTGATGTGTGTATACCTACATTTTGATATATTACTTATGTATATATAAAATATGAAATCCTGTGTCTAAAAAAAACTTGATCCAATGGGAGACATTCCATTAGCTGTTAAAATTTTAAACAATATCCATGCCAATGTCAAGTAAAGTTAAATATTGGATGGTGTCTTGATTTAAAATGTTCTGCATTTCTTACCATTGCTGATCTCTAGGATACCTTTATGTAAAAGAAGAACTTCTAGGTATTATTTCAGTAAGTCATGATTGTCCTTGGCCAGGAGTGCTGATGTCATAATTACTAAATTGCCATTGCTTTATATTGGTCTGTTTTCCTTACTCTTTGGGATATGTGTTTCTGTGTAATATAAACTTCAGTTTAAACACTTTGGCATCACTGAAGAATTGAACTGGCAGACTGTATCTTCTTGACCCCAGCTAGTGAGCAGTTTACATCCTGAAAGGCAAAGGTCTAAACCTCCAATTTTATCTTAGCTGGACGTGCTGCAGATCTTTCTTAATCAGGAAACTCAAATACAAAAGACTTAAGTTTACTAAAGTTTACTGTTAGTAAATACTAAATACTGTTAGTATTTCCTAGTTATAGTGATTAAGATAACAAATGATCAATTATAATTCTGGTGTAAGTAAATTTCTGTAAAAAGAACTCAAATAGTTTGTGCTGATTGCACAATTTGGGGATTTGCCATTTTGCTACTCCTATTCGTCTTTTTATTAGGGTGGTTGGCCCAAGCAGTTGTCTGGAATCTTTGTGTACTAGAATCCTAGAATTTTCTATATCACATCAGACCATTAGTTCCTCTAAGCAGGATCCTGTCTCCATCAGTGGTAATACCTGAGGTTTCAGAGGAATAAGCCCATATTGTAAGGTCAATTGTGTTCATGCTCTGTTCATTCAGCTTTCTCCTATTCTGTCTTGAAAAGCTCCAAATGTTAAGATGACAGTAACTTTCCACTGGTAGAGTTATTGCCATTCTCTTCCTCCTGTCCTCAGTTTTATCCAAAATTTTCAGTGTGGCTGTTCCCTGGTCTTCAACACCTGGTAGAATGTTTTCTTCCTGATGTTTCAAACCCATGTCGTGAATCTTACTATGAGTATCTTTAAAAAGAAAAGGAGGACTTGTGGCACCTTAGAGACTAACAAATTTATTTGAGCATAAGCTTTTGTGAGCTACAGCTCTCGATCGGATGCATTCAGTGGAAAATACCTTAGCAGCATTAGGTATGGGGTTATTCATTCCTTTTTCTCGTTTTCACTTCAGTTTTGTGTGTGATGGCTGCTTAAAGAAAACAGGACGAACCAGAAAAGAGAACAAATTCTCTGCTAAAAGTAAGTCCTCCTGATACTTGTTTAGAGAACATTTCAGGTGTATTAGCTAAGTTCTTAACAATGTATTGGGAGAGAGGGGAAACTTTCCTGACCCTCTTGTATTTTTTTAAGTATTTTAAGCTTTTACTTAAATTCTGGGATTCCATGTGTTTTGGGATAGAGATGGGAAGATAATTTCAGCCAGATCACTTCCCTAGTATTTATTCAAAATGCACACATCCAACTTATTAATCAGTACCAAGTTTACAATGGCTGCTGCTGGGCCCAGGCTCAAGAGGCACTTGCGCTGTGCACGGAGCAGCTGGCTCCTCTCTATCCCCGGCCCACCACCACCCCACCACTCGCTCCTCTTGACCTGCCAGCCAGGACTTCTGTCTGCCCCTGGTCCTGCCTGCCGGCCCTTCCCCTTCTCCCAGCCCATTGCTTGCTCCTTTTGGCCAGCTGAGGGCTCCTCTCTGCCCCCCTCACTGGCCAGCAGCCGCCAGTGGAGACTGCGGCAGAGGGGAGCCCATGGTAGAGGGGAACCCACTGCCACTCCAGGCTGGTGACAGTCTGCTTTGGGCTCCCTGGGGCAGGGCCTGCCTCTCCCTGCTGCTTTGCGGAAGCATCTGGCTGGGGAAATTGGAGGCTGCTCCTCTCCCTCACCCCTCCATTGCCCATGCAAGGAAATGTCTCCTTCACCATGAGCACCATCAATACCAGGCGGGTAGGGCTGAGTGGGGCCACTCTGTGCTCCTGAGCTTCAGCTGTCCTGACCCCTAGCACTGTGCTGGCAGGGATGGGGATCCCTGCTCTGTGTTTGCAGGGGCAGGGTGTGGGGGAATGGGTCTGTGGTGGGGGGATGCTGAGATGTGAGGGGGTAGGAGGCGCTGGGCAGTGAGGGAGGTTTGTGTGTTTTGGGGTGCTAGGCAGTGGGGGTCTGCTGGGGGGGTGCTGCGTAGTTGTGGTGGGGCTGTGGGAAGGGTACTGGGCAATGGTGGGGGGAGATCTGTGTGTGTTGGGATGCTGGGCAGTGAGGGGTCTGTGTGGGGTGCTGGGGAGTTGTAGTGTGGCTGACTGTGGGGGAGGTGTGCAGGGCACTGTACATTTGTGGGGCGGGGGTGCTCGGTGGGATGGTTGTGTAGTGCAGCATGGACCCACCTGCACGGGGAAGGGGCATGCTGGCAGCACAGGGCTAGGCAGGCCAGTGTTTATCTGGCAACTGACAATTCATAAACACTGCCTTCACACTGGGCAGAGTGGGGTCGGCCATGCCATGCCTTGCCCCTGGCCAGCCTCTTGCTCCAAGGCCCCCATAGGGGCCCACAAATGTTTTGTGCCAGGCCAACAAAAGATTAATCTGGCTCTGTTACTAATGTATTGGTTATGGGGACTGTTAATGTGGGATACAGAGCCTTTTACCTCAGTCATGAATATTACTAGTGTTGGGGAGTGGCTCCTGTATGTTTGCTGTCTTGCTTAAATGTGAAGACAATACATTCAAGTCATCCCCACAGTACTGTTCCCTCTAAGCTGTGCGTGTGTGCGCACGCACACAGATCCTAAACCCCGCACACATGGCGAAATACCACACGCATAAAAAATGAAATACTCACTTGGGCGCATTTGCCTCATAGCGCACAAATTTGAACTCTGCTTCAAATATTTGCACAGAAGAAATTTTTTGCGCACATGGCCTGTCAAAAATTAGAGGGAACATTGCCCCACAGCTGGCACCTCTAGAAGTTTTGGCAGAGCAGACTATTTGGTTTGACCACAGAAACAAAACCACTCTTTATCGTTACTAGAGGTGGCTTCTCCTTGGGCAGGATTGATATCAGGATGAAGGCAAAGTGTGGGAAGCTTGTATTGTCATTGTCTGTTCTTTAGACAGAGATGATTTTGAAAGCTTTTCAATCTAACTCCTTTCACTCAGCTTTAAATTGCATTTTTAAAAGTTGAGTAAATAGTTGCATTTAATTTTGCTCATATTCTTAAAACAGCCCAAACAAACCTTGACTGACACTGGGGTGTTAGCAACTGCACAGTATAAAAGTTCTATCTTTGTAGTGAGCTTTTCTGACAAAGGGCAAGGAGGAGATTTAGAGAACTGAATTGTCTTGAAATGTTGAAAAAATAGTTGGGTTTGCATCTTAGCCATCCCAGAGCTTTTCTCTTCAACTGCATTCTCATAAAATGGAAACCAACCCACTTTGAGACTAGTGCTTCAAGTTAGACTATCTGTATGCTTTTCCCATAATCCACGCGTCCTGGATTTACTGAGAACACTGTGAGGAATGGGAGGGCTGCTTCCAATTTTGTTCAGTTAGCTGGGGTTTCCAGTGACTTGCATGCAAATTTTACTCTCAGTGCAGTTGTGTAGTGGGGATTTTCAAGAATGTGCCAAATGTGAAAATTGGAGGCTGTGGACAAGAAACTGTTAATATTATAGGAGTATCTACAGGCTCAAAAAGAGGTTGAGATCTCATTGTGTTCTTACGTGGACTAGCAGTTTCAGATACTCCTTCAGATGCCTGTATACTTGCTCTTCCTTTGTTTAGGTTTTGTTTGAAAGGAGAGATGACTGTAATCCTTGTGGATATAAGTGGACTAGTTCTATTTAGTAGGGGGTTTATTTGTCCAAAAAGTGCGAATTTCTCTTCAAGAGAATGAGAGTATTGGCTAGAACCTGACAGGCATAGGCATCCTGAAAATTCCACCTCCTATTTACCCTAGTCCTGGGCCCATTCTGCCAGTGCCCTCACTCATAATCTAATACATGAATAGAGAAATAGAATTTGAAATTCCAGTTACGCATATGTTAGTTTGAAATTCCAGTTACGCATATGTTAGTTTGAAATTCCAGTTACGCATATGTTAAGAGTTTTATTGTTTGTGCAGGGTTGCCATCTACAAGGCTGGGTACCTTCTTGGAGAACAGAGTGAATGAATTTCTGAGAAGACAGAATCACCCTGAGTCAGGAGAGGTCACAGTCAGGGTGGTTCATGCCTCTGACAAAACTGTAGAAGTAAAACCTGGAATGAAAGCAAGGTACATCCCTTCAAGTCCTAATGTTGCCTGCTCCCAGCATCATCCCAAAAGATAGGTGTTTGAGTTTTCTACATTTGCTGCTATTTGGCAACTGCAAAGTGTGTCTAGTGTTCAGAACACCACCAGCACAGCTTTCTTGATTGGCTGTCAGTGATGTCACACCCACTTATATTAAATTGCATGAAGTATATTAAAGTTCTGGAGATTTAAAACTAAACAATTTTAAAACAAAGCTGTGTTCCATTGTATTGTAGCTTTGATTATTTGTATTTGTTGCTTTCTAGTTTTGTCCTTTATGTAAACACTAAAATCCCTCCACTCCAGAAAGATTGACATGAAAAGTGAACAAACTTTCATGATAACTTGGGACACTTGTCCTTCTCTGGGATATAGTTGTCAGTGTTTGCTTTCCCATTGCCTGTGACAAATGGCTCTGACCATGCGTTGCAAATCCTGTCTTAATTACTATCTTTATGTATCGCCATGTGGTGTTCTCTGTCCTGATGGAATGAAAGTATTTATTACTCTCCTCTTTATCTTATGATATCTGCAGGTTTGTAGACAGTGGAGAGATGGCAGAGTCCTTCCCTTATCGAACAAAAGCCCTGTTTGCTTTTGAGGAGATTGATGGTGTAGACTTGTGCTTCTTCGGTATGCATGTACAGGAGTACGGCTCAGATTGTCCCCCGCCCAATCAGAGGTGAGGAACTGCAGTACCAATCAAAGGAGGTTAAATTTTACTTTGCTCAGAAGTCTCAGTGGGATGAACCTTCTGAAGTCCCAGATTTAAAACTTTAATGCAGCATAATTAACTTTCGTTATTCCTAATAGTATATCCCAACACAAAACAGTTACAGCAATATAGTTATAGTAAGGAGTTGAAGATAGGTAGGTGACAGAATGGGCATTTGACTGTGGTGTTCCAGCAGCAGGAAAGAGATGGATTTTGGAGTCTAGTTTGTAAAGAAACAGGGAGTCAGTGAAGAAGAGGGAGCAGACTGTTCTAGAGAGAGGGGGAGGTCAGATTTTGCAAACCAGAGGTGATGTAAAGGAATGTGAGTTCCTGGAGATAGATGGGACCTGTAGCCTTTGAAGACAGTGGCTTGTGCATTAGGTATTTCAAGGACCGAAAATACCATGGATTAATGTATATAAATGCTGTGAAATATTTCTGGCCTTCTGTTCTGTAGTGTCATGTATTTTTTTCCCCATCTTTGTCTAGGCGAGTATACATATCTTACCTCGACAGTGTTCATTTCTTCCGCCCTAAATGCTTGAGGACTGCTGTCTATCATGAAATATTAATTGGATACCTAGAATATGTCAAGAAATTAGGGTAAGCCTTTAATCCTTCTTCCTATTTTACAGCATCCAGTAGTGTGCTAGGCATCTCTCAGTGCAGACAAAATGATATGGACCCTACCCTGAAGAGCATGCCATCTAATTTCAACCTGTGACATAATGGAAGGGGCAACAAAACCATGGGGGATAGGTTTAGGAGGAGGAAGGGGATATGACACTGCAGTGAGATTGTGGTTTCTCAGCAGAGACTTGTGGAGCAGTTGTTTTTTTTTTTAAGGTGTAAAAGATCTTAGAAGCAGGCCCCATGTATTTATGCTGTGTTCCCACCATGGAATTTCCTTATCCCAGTATCTGTAAAACTGCTATATGAAGCTCAGTCCACACCTTCACTTCATGCTGCTTTCTGTGTTTATGGGTTATGTCAGGTGCTCGTTTTGGGATTATAATAATCAGGAAGGAGAGGACTGCTGCTAGCTAACCTTCCTAAGGCTTGTCTTCACTACCACGTTAAATCGGCGCCACTGCAATTCAGCACATCTGGTGAAGACGCACCACATTAATGGGAACACGCTCTCCTGTTAACGTAATTAATCCACCTCAACGAGAAGTGGAAGCTATGTCGGTGAAAGAGCATCTCCCACCGACATAGCACGGTGTAGACACCACCTTAAATCTATGTAAGTTACGTCGCTGGGGACATAGTTTCACACTCTGGAGCGATGTAACTTGCATCAACTTAAGCTGTTGTGAAGACAAGGCCCTAGAGTGGGATGGGGCATCTGCAGAGGCTGTTCTCAGTGAAGCGAGAAACCGTACTTATAACTGGAATTCTGAGCATATTGTCTACTCTCCTTTCCCCGGTTTTGGGAATCTTTCAGATTACCAATAGGTGGAAAGGAACTGAGGGCAAATTTGGCTTTGTGGTCCTGTAGTCTTTCACAGTTATTACTTTCTAGATGATTTCAGGTTTTATGGTACTGAAAGACATGCTCCCTAGGAGCTAAAGAGGAAATATACTTGGGAGAACTCCCAGGTATAGAGGAATTTTCTTCCTTTAATTGGCCTTGAAGGCAGAGGGAAAGAAATCAATGCTGGGAAGGTAAAGTAGGTTTCAGAAGACAAGGTAGTTTTTGGATCTCATCTGCTGGTAGGCAGCTCATCTGTCTTGCTGGGGGAAGGAAAATCCTGGCTCCTAGTGTTGAAATGTTCTGTTTCTTTGCTCTGAGAATTTACACTTCTCTCATCTAATTGTAATGCAGTTGGTAGATGACAGTTGCAAGCGTATGTCAGGTTTTAGTGATTTTACCTGTAGATGGTGGGGGGGGAAATGCTTTTTTGCTGCACAGGGTAGGGCTGTGCATTAATTAGTAAAAATACGCATGCCTATATTGTATGCATGTGCCAATTGGAATACAACTCAGTGTTTTTATTAACAGTATCCATTGCTTATATATAGTGACAGCTCTAGAATTTACATCAGGAAGAGGATTGCAGTAGTTGTCCATCTTGTAATACCAGCAGACTTTGTGCTGGCTCCACCTTGTGGCTGAAAGGAATAGAAGACCCTAGTGATAAACATCAGCATCCTGATGTATTGATGTTTTTTACAATGATAGATATACAACTGGACATATCTGGGCCTGCCCGCCTAGTGAAGGAGATGACTATATTTTCCATTGCCATCCTCCTGACCAGAAGATACCTAAGCCCAAGCGACTACAAGAGTGGTATAAAAAGATGCTGGACAAATCTGTGTCGGAGCGCATTGTCCACGACTACAAGGTTGGTTAAATGTAAATTAGATTCAGTAGGATTTCATGAGCAGTCTGTTTTGGTTCTCTTCCCACTGCTTGCCCTACAATGTAGGATTATTCAAAGAAATTTGTAAGGCATTAACTTTTGTGTTTTAGAACTGGATTGAGTATTTAGCAGTTTGGGATTAAAATAAGTAAATCCTATCTAAAGCATGCATCTTTTGAAGCCATTTTAGTAAAAGGTATGAGGTAATGTCACACCTTTCTTTGCTCCCAAAGAAATAGAAAATCAAAGATACAGGCCATCAGAATACTAGAGAAGAATAATGGGACAGCCAATATGGGACTGTCAGTATGAAGAACAGAGTTAATCTTTTGGGGATATTGTAGGTTTTTGTTTTTGTTTTTAAATCGCTAACATACAGGGTTGGGCTGCTGATGGAGTTAGAAGGACCTAAAGTCTATAGGTTTATGTTGACTTGAGATCAAGGGCTGTAGGAAGTGTTGTGATATTGCTGCTCTATCTAATAAATGTGGGGCTTGTAGTGACTGGCTAGCAGTCTACTGAGCTACTAATGGGTTTTTTTTCTGTGGGGACTAAATGCCTGAATCATCGGCCCAAACTATGCATAATTGAAGCACCACTAAATGTGTCTTCAGTGCTTTTTTTGCTGTCTCTGAGAATAGGATGCCCTGGTTCATTTGAATAGTTATGATGGCTGTAACCGGGTTTGTATGTTTTTGTAGGATATATTTAAGCAGGCAACAGAAGATCGTCTAACAAGTGCAAAAGAGCTGCCTTACTTTGAAGGGGACTTCTGGCCCAATGTGCTGGAGGAGAGCATTAAGGAACTAGAACAAGAGGAGGAAGAGCGGAAGAGAGAAGAGAACACTAGTAATGAGAGCACGGATGTAAGGAGACTCCTTTTACCTAACTCTTCATGATATTTCTCCATCTTTCCTTATATCTTCACTTAGTTTCCCTAAGTCCCTGGTGCAGAATTAAATGTTGTTAAGGCTTAAAACTTCCATTTGGGGGTGGTAATAACTGTCTTTAGGCTTATCTAAAATGCATGTTTATTTTGAGACTCAGCTCTCCCACTTTCCCAGATGGTGCCCTGTTTACCTACCTGTAAGTTGAATTCTTGCTATCATTCTCCTTAATTGGGAGCCAGAAAATCATTGTGTGGGAGCATTGGAAACCATTCTCAGCCAGTTTATCTTCAGATTCAGGTGGACACATTGTGTCACTGGACTTTAGCCTTGGTTTGTCTTAATTGCTATGAGGGTGCTGTGTAGTGCAGAATGAGCGTAACAGTGAGTCCATGACTGACATTTTTCATAGATTGCAAGGCCAGATGGGATGACTCTGGTCATCTAGTCTGACTTCCTATATAACCCAGGCCATAGAACTTCCCTAAAATTCCCAGAGCAGATCTTTTAGAAAAATATCTAATCTTGATTTAAAAATTGTCAGTGATGGAGAATCCACCACAATCCTTGGTAAATTGTTCAAATGGTTAATTACACCTTGTTTCAAGTCTGAATTTGTCTGGCTTCAACTTCCAGTCATTGGATCATGTTACACCTTCCTCTACGAGAGTGAAGAGCCCATTATTAAATATTTGTTCCCCATGTAAATACTATAGGCTGTAATCAAGTCACCCCTTAACGTTTTCTTTGTTAAGTTAAATAGATTGAGCTCCTTGAGTCTATCACTATATAAGGCATGTTTTCTAATCCTTTAATCATTCTCGTGGCTCTTCTCTGAACCCTCTCCAATTTATCAAGATTCTTCTTGAATTGTGGACACCAGAACTGGACACAGTATTCCAGCAGCAGTCGCACCCAGTGCCAAATACAGAGGTAAAATAACCTCTCTACTCTACTCAAGATTCCCCTGTTTATGCATCCCAGGCTTGCATTTGCTCTTTTGGCCGCAGTGTTGCACTGGGAGCTCATGTTCATTATCCACCATGACCCTCCAATCTCTTTCAGTCATTGCTTCACAGGATAGAGTCCCCAACCCTTTAAATATTACTTACATTCTTTGTTCCTAGATGTATACATTTAGCCATATTAAAATGCATATTGTTTGCTTGTGCCCAGTTTATCAAGTGATCCAAATCACTCTGAATCATTGACCTGTTTCCAGTTTTTGTCATCTGCAAATTTTATCAGTGATGATTTCATGTTTTCGTCCAGGTCATTGATAAAAATGTTAAATAGCGTAGGGCCAATAACAGTCCCTGCAGGACCCCACCGAAAATGCACCTGTTAGATGATGATTCCATGTTTAGTTATATTTGGAGACCTGTCATTTATCCAGTTTTTAATCCATTTAATGTGTGCCATGTTGATTTGTCGTAGTTTTTTAATCAAAATGTCATGTTACCAAGTCAAATGCCTTGCAGAAGTTTATTACGTCAACGCTACTATCTTTATCAACCAGATTTGTAATCCCATAAAAAATATACCAAGTTTGACAAGATCTGTTTTTCCATAAACCCATGTTGAATTGCATTTATTACATTACCTTCTTTTAATTCTTTACTAATTAAGTACAGTATCAGCCACTATCTTGCCTGGGATTGATGTCAGCCTGACAGGCCTGTGATTACCTGGATCATCCTGTTTACCCTTCTTAAAAATTGGCACAGCATTAACTTTCTTCTAGAACTTCCCCAGTGCTCCAAGCCTTATTGAAGAACATCATTAATAGTCTATTGAGCTCCTCAGCCAGCTCTTTTAAAACACTTGGATGCAAGTTATCGGGACCTGCTGATTTTAAAATATCTCACTTCAGTGGCTCCTGTTTAACATCCTCCAGAGGTACTAGTGGAATGGAAAGAACACTTCTGACATTTCTGCGTTATTATTAATGATTCTACCATTTCCATCTAGTAATGGGCCAATATCATTGTCCGGATTCTTTGTCCCTAAAACATTTTTACAAGTCCTTATTATCCTTATCTCTGCTGGCCATAGATTTCTCCTTGTGCCCCTTGGCTTCCCTTATCAATTTTCTACAATTCCTAACTTCTGATATATATTCATTTCTATCACTTTTCCCTTCCTTTCGTTTGTTATATTTTTTTTTTTTTACAGCTGCCTTCATTTCCCCTCTCAATCAGATCGGTTTTTTACGCAGTACAGCCTTGTTCCTCGATTGTGGAATTGTGGCTTTCTGTGCATCTAGTAAGGTGTTCTTAAATGATTCTGAACTATCATTCACATTTTTCAGATTAAATTCTTCCTGCCAGCTGAGTTGGCTCATTATTATGTTCAACTTTGTGAAATCAGCGGGGGGGGGGTGTGTGTGGGGGTGTGTGTGTGTGTGTGTGTATGTGTAAAATATATATATATAAAATAAAAACTGGTCTGGCCTTTATTCTGCTTGCATATTATAAGTGGGATCAAGTCATGATTACTTATACCTAAGCTACCATTATTTTTTAGTTCTGTGATCAGTTCCTCTTTTTCTGTTAAGACGAGGTCTAATAAATTCCCCCATGTCGGCTTGCAACATTTTTGACTTTGGAAATTGCCATCTATAATGTTTTGAAATGCCAAGCATGTTTTTAGTACTGGCAGCATAAGACCTCCAGCATATGTCACTCAAATTGAAGTCCCCCATGATCAGTTCTTCCCCCCCCCCCCCCCCAGATCATAGAGAGGTAGATAAGGAGGCAGTCATCCTGTTCCCTAGTGTGATTTGGTGGTCTGTAAAAGACACCAACTGATACCCCACTTGTGCTTTATCTGTTAGGATATTGATGTATGAGCATTCAGGATCACTTTTGTCCAAGTTATGAGTGACTCAGAAACAGGTAATGCCATTTTCAACATAGGGTTCCCCTCCTTCTCCCCTTTTGCCCACTCAGTCCTTCCTGAAAAGATTATAACCATTCATTTAACATTCCAGTCATGTGAATTTTCTGCGGTTATGTAGTCTTTCAATCTCTAACAAAGGTGGTCTAAAAGTTGTGAGAGTCAAAGATCAATTGAGGGAAATGATCAGGGTTTACCTTGACCAGCTAATATCCACCCAGGATATTCTGGATCCTTGTTTTTTGTTGTTGTTGTTTTTTTTTTTAAGCTATGAAAATCAAGAAAGCATATCACTGAAACTAAGGATAAAGCAAAAAGATCAATCAAGGCTAAATCAAAAAGTTAGTAGATTTGAATTAAATGATCAAATTAGTCAAATCATAAGATTAATTCAACAAATAATTAGCCCTTATAAATCCAAAGAAGGGATCTATGGAGGTGGCTGTCAGTTCAGTTATAAACACCAACTAAGAATTTTACCAAGGTTAGTCGGTCTGAACTTGGAGCTGGTTAAATATTTGATACTGAAAACAAATTGTATAATTTCTAAACCACAACCAAATAAAAGCTTCCTCTTTAGATTTCAATTCTCTTAGTTCAATTCAATTAGTAGTAGCTAATCCTCCCTCCCACCCCCTTTAAAAAAAAAAAAAAAAGGCAACTAAAATACAGGTCTCTACAGAATACTTCGATAAGCAGAAGTCTGACAACCATGACTTAGCAGTTTACATACCCTAGTTTACAGCTGAGAGTTTTAAATTGCTTAGGACTCAGAAGACAGAAGTTGCTTATGAATATTTTTGAGACTTTGTTGTAGGGTTATTTAAGCCTGTGGAACTTACTTTCTGGCAGCTTCCCAGGGTGGACTTGACTGATGCTCATGTACTCAACTACATTTTTACACCCTAAAATTAAAGAATGAAAAAGGCGGGGATGTCTCCCAGCTAATAAAAGTAAAAGACAAAAATAGAAAAACGGAAAAGATACTTAGGATAATAGAGGGTTTGCATAGTATTTTAGGCTCTTTAGAAATAGAAGCGGGAACTGCAGTCAAGGAGCCAGACAGCGATGTTGCTGACAGTGCTGCTTGCTAGCAGGCTTTTTCACATGCTGGTAGACTGGCCAAAGCCTGGCATATTTATTGATGTTGTGACTTCCTCCCCCAGAGGTGATCGGTCTTGAGATTCTAGAACTTTAGTCTTTCCTCAGGTGGCTTGCTGATCCTAAAGGCAAGACTTCTTAGTCTTAACCTTAATTGTTATGGTATTCCTATGCCGCCTTGCAACGCCTTCCTCCAAGGCCTTTGGACAAAGCGGATGAGTCTTCCCTTGAAGCCATGCCGCTTGATCTGATTGTGTTTGAGTTAAGTCATCTTTTTGGCTAGCATCGAGGGGAGGGAAGAGAGAGAGTGTCTTGCTGAAATAGGCAGTTTTTTTAGAAGTGTTCAGTTTGTTCATTCAGAGAACATTCTGAGACCACCAGAAATATCAAATACACTTCTAAGGAAGCTAACATGGCCTTGTCCAGGTGAAAGGGTCTTGAGATGGCATTATGCCAGCAGTTTACGGAAAGTTCAGCACAAAATAAGTGTGAACATCTTAAGGCCAGATGTCACCATTCTTCTTGCAAACAAGACAATTTAGTAATCTTTATTTAGGAATTGGGGATTATATCAAATAGCTTCTTTTTGGAAATTTTCATCTTGACAGAAAGTTACTTTAAAGCTTATCAGAATAAAACCCACTGAAGAAATAAAGTTTAAAGTCTGTATTCCCATACCCGATTTCGCGCACAAAGTACATAAAAAGCATCTACAAAAGGGACTAGAAGGCATGACTACTCATTAGTGAGCTGTGATCACACTAGACTAGAAATGAAACTGACTTTTGTCAGTTTCAATTGAAATTGTCACCCCTTCCAGCTACCATTATCCTCTCATATACATGTTAATCAAGATCAAAGTGGGAGTAAAACCCATTTCTTGGACATAAACACACAATTTGGTATAAACCTCCGTTGGAGGCAATCTAGAGAGATGAGTTAAACCAGAATAAGTGCTTAGGGAGGCTGTGTTGGTGGGAAGATAACAGAAATCGGAGAGCCCTCAGTCACTTGGACTGTCTACTTCTTCCCCAGGTCTTTGGATAGTGCACTATCATTCCTTATGTGTTCTTCAATGACTTCTCCAGCTTTAAATGTATATAGGTTGTTTGTTACATTCCGTGGAGGAGATTCCACAATCTAATAGAGCTCACCATTAGAGAATCTTTTTCTGATTGGCAGTCTTTGATTAATTTTAGCCCTTTTCTCTGTTTTACCCCTTCAGTCCAACCTAAACAAATACCTCTTTTGGGTGTTTACACTCTTCAAATACTTTTTAGATGGTTATTGCCACTCTGGCATCTTTGGAATGACTCTGATCAAATTAATTCAGTCATCCAGGACAGTTGGTAAGAACATTTTCCTAGCTTCATAGTAAATTGTGAAAGCTTTTCTTATAGTTCTCCAATGACTGGAGGTGCTAGCCTAATAAAGTGCTTTACATTTTGATATACTGATTTACTGTCTTTTTAAATAATTGTCGGAGGCACCTAAATGCCTCTTATTATTCTACAAATTCAAAGTTATTGGCTTCTCTGGCAGGTGAGTAAGGGAGACAGCAAAAATGCCAAAAAGAAGAATAATAAGAAGACAAGTAAAAACAAGAGCAGCTTAAGTCGTGGCAATAAGAAGAAGCCTGGCATGCCCAATGTCTCCAACGATCTCTCCCAGAAGCTGTATGCCACTATGGAGAAGCACAAAGAGGTAAAAGCCATTGGATTGAGACGTATCTACTGTTTGAACGGCCAAGTGCACAAACACTGAATATAGAATTTAGTAAGAGTACATATTTGTAGATGGAATCCCCATCTAGACTCTTTCCCATCAGGGCTATGGGAATAAATACAGATCACAGTTGTGCTGTGTAGAGAACTTTCATAAGTAAAAGTCGTTGCTGTGCCAGATTGGACCATTGGTCCGTTTAGTTCAGTGGTCAGTATTTGCATCAGAGCAAAGTGGGGGGAGGGGCATAGTTTACTTGGTGAATTATGTAGTGTTATATGTGCAGAAGTGGAAATTCCTTCATGACCCATGCAAGTAGTCAGCTTGATGTGAAGCCACCCCACCCATCACAGCATGCTAACATCAGTAGTCATGAAATGACATTTACTGTGTAGTTAAGGTTGATGGCCTCTTGGTCAACGGCTGATTTTAACTTCTGCTTTACTTTTCAGGTCTTCTTTGTGATCCGTCTCATCGCTGGCCCTGCAGCGAACTCCCTGCCTCCCATTGTTGAGCCTGACCCACTCATTCCATGTGACTTGATGGACGGGCGTGATGCCTTCCTCACCCTTGCTAGAGACAAGCACCTGGAGTTCTCCTCACTACGAAGAGCTCAGTGGTCAACCATGTGCATGCTAGTGGAGCTGCATACCCAGAGCCAGGACCGCTTTGTTTACACCTGCAATGAATGCAAGCATCATGTAGAGACCAGATGGCACTGCACTGTCTGTGAGGTATGCCTGATAAAATGGTTTTTCCCCACTAGCTCTGGGCACCAAGGTTAAGGAGACTCTTCACCTAAAGTCACTTCTGAACCTACATTCATAGCAATGTCTGTCTAGTCTACGTTGTGACAGTTTGAAATGGGGGGTGTTAAGTGTGCTAGCCTGAGTGAAAAGTAGCTATGCTGCTGTATGCCCCCAAAAGCTACAATCACCTTAACCGTGCCTATTTCATTTAAATCTTCACTCCTCCACCAGTAAATTAACTGTGCCCTAAATTCAGTTCTGAGAAACTGCAAATAAAATTTGACATTCTGCCTCCCACATACACCTAAATAACCAAATTCTGGGTTTTCGAGTAAGTGAATTCTGGTAGTTTTCTTTTCTTCACTAATTTTAGGAATACCAGGCCCCCTACCATTTGGCAGGACTTCTGTCCTCCTCAGAATCTCAAAGCCCCTTTACCTCTCATCTGTTCTCCATGTGGCCCCTCTGCTTTGTGCTCCCCTTGCTCACTGGGAAAAGCAATCTGCTCCTCCCTCTCGCCGCCTTAAAGAAGTGGCACTGTTGTGCCCCACTCCTCCTTTTGAAGAAGAGCAAGCAGATGAGTGGCTACTCTGTTCCCTGAGCTCCTCCTTCCCTCTGGGGAAGGAGCCAGTGGTCCCCTGACCCCACTTGGTCAGGTGAGATTTCTATTGGCTCAGGGCAAACAGGTTTTCCAAGCCATGGCTATTGGCCTGTATAAGGGGGGAGGGATTGGCCCGCTAAACCCAGAGTTGTGAGTTCAGTCCTTGAGGGGGCCATTTAGGGATTTGGGAGATGGGCCCTGCTTTGAACAGGGGTTTGGATTAGATGACTTCCTGAGGTCCCTTCCAACCCTGATAGTCTATGATTCTATGAAAATGTCAGATACTGTTTTGCCCACACACTTTACTGTTAGTTGTTTGGACTTCTGCCAATACCTGGGTACAGAGGACATTATAAATTACCTGAAAGGAAAATATAAAATTATTAGTGATACTTTTCAGATGATCCAAAGACTGGGAGAGAGGTAAATAATGGCCAACACAGGTCACTGGTCATAGGGGACTGTCTTGGGAAGCAGTCACTCTGAAAAAGACTTGGGCATTGTGATGGATAATCACCTGAATATCAGCTCCTAGTGCAATGCTGTGGTCAAAAGTGCTAGTGTGACCCTTGGATGTATAAATGGGAATACCAAGTAAAGGGAGTTTTATTCTCTTTGGCACTGGTGGGGCTGCTGGAATATTGTATTCAATTCTACCATCCACAATTCAAGAAGGAAAGTGATATATTGAAGCGGGTTCAGAGAAGAGCCACAAGAATTAATAAAAGATTGGAAAATATGCTTACAAGCAGCTCAGTTTATTGAGCTTAACGAAGAGATTTTTAAGGGGTGACTTGATCAATCTAGAGCTACCTATGTGGGGAACAGAAATGTGATGAGTGCCTTTCAATCTAGCAGGCAAAGATACGAGATCCAATGCCTGGAAGTTGAAGCTAGCGAAATCTGCACTAGAAATAAGATGCCAATTTAAGTGACCGTAATTAGCCATTGGAACAATTTAGCACGGGTTGTGATGGATTCTCCATCACTGCAAACTTTGAAATCAAGACTATATGTTTTCCTAAAAGCAGTGGTCTAGTTGAATAGACATTAATCGAGGGAAGTCCTATGTCCTGTGTTGCACAAGAGGTCAGACTAGATGATCACAATGGTCCCTTCTGGCTTTATAATCAACAAAAAGGCCAATTTTCCCCCCTCCCCCAACCACAGTCCGTATCCCTTGAGTGACATGACCCCATTTGTATGTATATTGTGCCAGGTTATATAGACAGCTGTTTAATTTTCAAAATGTTTTGTCTGTTTCCAGGATTACGACCTGTGCATCACCTGTTATAACACTAAAAACCACGACCACAAGATGGAGAAATTAGGCCTTGGCCTAGACGATGAGAGCAACAACCAACAGACTGCAACCACCCAGAGCCCTGGCGACTCCCGCCGCCTGAGCATTCAGCGCTGTATCCAGTCCCTTGTCCATGCCTGCCAGTGTCGTAACGCCAACTGTTCACTGCCGTCCTGTCAGAAGATGAAGCGAGTTGTCCAACATACCAAAGGCTGCAAGCGCAAGACCAACGGAGGGTGCCCTATTTGCAAACAGCTCATTGCTCTTTGCTGCTACCATGCTAAGCACTGCCAGGAGAACAAGTGCCCGGTGCCCTTTTGCCTCAACATTAAACACAAGCTTCGCCAACAGCAACTTCAGCACCGTCTGCAGCAGGCCCAGATGCTCCGAAGGAGGATGGCAAGCATGCAGAGGACCGGTGTGGTAGGTCAGCAGCAAGGGTTGCCTTCACCAACACCAGCCACACCAACAACTCCAACAGGCCAGCAGCCCCCAACACCACAGACCCCACAACCCCAGCCGCCACCCCAGCCTGCTTCACAACCCCAGCCTGCACCTCCCAATACTATGCCCCCCTACACCATGCCGAGAACTCAACCCCCTGGTGCTGTGTCCCAGGGCAAAGCAGGTGGCCAGATAACTCCTCCAACTCCACCTCAGACTGCTCAGCCACCAGTCCAGGGTCCTCCTCCAGCTGCAGTAGAAATGGCCATGCAGATCCAGCGAGCAGCAGAGACTCAGCGTCAGATGGCACAAGTTCAGATTTTCCAAAGGCCAATTCAGCACCAGATGCCCCAACTCAATCCGATGCCACCGATGGGGATGAACCCTCCCCAGATGGCCAGAGGGCCTGGTGGTCACATAGACCAAGGGATGGGGCCAGCAGGAATCCAGCAGCAGCCACCGTGGGCCCAGAGTGGGTTGCCCCAACCACAGCAGCTCCAGCCAGGAATGCAGAGACCCTCCATGATGTCAGTAGCCCAGCCAGGGCAGCCTATGAACATGGCGCCTCAGCCAGGAATGGGTCAGGTTCCTGGTGCGCCTCAGCCAAAACCAGCATCTCTGCCCCAGGCAGCCTTACAAAACTTACTGCGGACTCTCAGGTCTCCCAGCTCCCCCATGCAGCAGCAGCAGGTGCTTAACATCCTCCACTCCAACCCTCAGCTACTGGCTGCTTTCATCAAGCAGAGGGCCGCCAAGTATGCAGTGTCTCAGAATCCCCAGGGTATGCCAGGGCAGCCTGGAATGCCACAGGGGCAGCCAGGGCTTCAGCCACAGCCAGCCATGCAAGGGCAGCAGGGAGGGGTGCACCCGAACCCAGCCATGCAAAATATGAGCCCCATGCAAGCCGGGGTGCAAAGGCCCAGCATGCCCCAACAGACGCAGCCACCGCCGCCGCAGGCCATGGGTGGGATGAATCCTCAGGCACAGCCGATGAACATGAATCACTCTGGGATGTCTCCGCAATTCCGGGATCTTCTAATGAGACGGCAGCAGATGATGGAGCAGCAGCGCCATCAGCAGCAGCAGCAGCAGCAGCAAGGAGCAGGCCCGGGGTTGGGGCCCGGGATGACCAACCATAATCAGTTTCAGCAGCCCCAGGGTGTCGGTTACGCGCAGCAGCAGCAGCAGCAGCAAAGGATGCAGCATCATATGCAACAGATGCAGCAAGGAACTATGGGACAAATGAGCCAGCTTCCGCAGGCAATGAGTGCAGAGACAGGAGCCAGTTTGCAGCAGGCTTTCCAGCAGAGGCTACTGCAGCAGCAAATGGGATCCCCAGCTCAGCCCAACCCTATGAGCCCCCAACAGCACATGCTCCCCAGTCAGGCCCAGTCCCCACACTTACAGGGCCAGCAGATCCCTTCATCGCTTACCAATCAAGTGCGTTCTCCACAGCCTGTACCCTCACCACGACCCCAGTCCCAGCCCCCCCATTCCAGCCCTTCCCCTCGGATGCAACCTCAACCTTCTCCACACCATGTCTCTCCGCAGACCAGCTCCCCACATCCAGGACTGGTAGCTGCCCAGGCTAACCCCATGGATCAGGGGCACTTTGCCAGCCCGGACCAGAGTGCAATGCTTTCTCAGCTTGCTGGCAATCCAGGCATGGCAGGCCTCCATGGTACAAGCGCCACGGAACTGGGGCTCAGCTCCGATAACTCAGACTTGAATTCAAACCTTTCACAGAGTACACTAGACATACACTAGATACATTGTAGCATTTTGGGAGCAAAAAAAAAAACTTATTTTCTCAAGACTTTTTGTACTGAAGACAAATTTTTTTGAATCTTTCTTAGCTAAAACAACATTTTTCCCTGGAACACATCCGAACTCTGCAGCAGTAGTTTGTGGTTTTAAAAACAAGAAACCAACAAAATGAACCTGAGGGACAATAGAATACAAAGAATATATTTTTGTTATGGCTGGAATCATAACCAGTCCTTTTTCTTGTTTTTCCTCGCATGCGTGGGTTGGGAGGTGAAGGGGAAAAGGGTGGTCTTTTGGCTGCTGACCAAATTGGCCCCCTTCTCATGCCTCCAATAGGTTTTATTTTTTTTTTAAATTAATTAAAATATGTAATATTGATAGTTATTATTTACTGAGGCAGATGGTTAACATTTTCCCTATTCTGGTTTTTCTTCACATCACTGCAAAAAAACCCACAGGAGAACATTTCCTAAAACCGGAGGACAAAAGGGGTCAATGTTGCTTTAAAAATACATTACATATATATAAATATATATTAAAAATACCAGTTTTTTCCTCTTTGGTTGGAAAGATGTCAATCTTTGAAAAAATGTAAAAATATTAAATAACCCAGTCCCCTCCTGAAATCTACTTTTGTCCTCCAAGAATTTTCTATACAAGAGTCTGAGCTTAAAAAAAACTTCAAGTATTAAAATAATTTGTACAACATTTTTGCAAATACACAGGGGCAGCTGCCAAATGGATGTAGTATATATATTGTGGTTTCTGTTTTCTTGAAAGAATTTTTTTGTTATTTTTACATCTAACAAAGGAAAAAAAAATAAAAAAGAGGGTAAGAAACAATTCCGAGAGGATGATTTTAACCTGAGAAGTCCCTGGGGTTTCTTCTTTATGCTTGCTTTCTCTCTCTCTCTCTCTCTCTCCCCCCCCTTTCCCCACCCTCTTCCACTTTCTGTAAAACTTGAAAATAGAAAGCAAAAAACCCTCAAACGTTGTAAATCATGCAATTAAAGTTGATTACTTATAAATACAAACTTTCGATCACTGTATAGACTGTTAAAATTGATTTCTTATTACCTATTGTTAAATAAACTGTGTGAGACAGACAGCTTGCTTTTTACTGCTTCCCTTCTCTCTCCCACCTATGGTGCTTATCTTTAAAATGGTGAGGACAGTGGAGTATATGCACCAAAGATTCGGTGGTCAGAAGTTGGAGAATTATTTAATGTACATTTGTGTTTGCCATTTTTTTAAAGCAAATTTACAATCTGGGGTGGTTTCTAATTAGCATTAGCAATGCACATTTTGGTAAGACTCTGTAATTGTATCTGCTCACTCTGTAATTTACCAAAAAATAAGGCATGGTCCCCCTGCCTTACACAACTGCCATCCCAGCCTGCTAGGTTCCAGTTGGTGTGTTTGACTAGGTTAGCATCTTAAGTTCCAGAGGCCGCTCCTTAATATGAAACCCAAACTTCTGCTTGGGTGATACAAAATTGAAAGACCACATTCCTGCTGGAGTACCTTGTAGAGCTTTTTGTGCCAGCCTTGTGACTGTTGACACTTGGAGCTGGGTGTGTGATTCTCAGCTTGCATAGATGTACCCACACTGGCTCTGCTCAAGCTAGTGCACTTAAAATAGTAGTGTATCGGGGTAGCACAGGCTGTGGCTCAGGCTGGCTGCCCAGGTACCGAGCCAGGGGATCCTGTTGGGGACATCTTCAGGGCAGCTAGTCTAAACAGACACCTCTTCTATCCTGGCTATGCTATTTTTAGCATGGTAGCTTGAGTACAACTATGTGCGTTGGGTGTCACAAACTCGGCTCCCAAGTATAGGTGTAACCTATGGGTCAAACTGGAGGAATAAGGTGGTGTGAGTAGTGAGTTGTAAGAGAAGACTGAAAGAACAAACATTGTTTGCCACAAGCTATGGGAAGGCAGGGAAATAGGATGGCTACTTGGAAGTATTTGAAAGGTCTAAATACCAACAAGGAAGAGATACAATGTAGAAATGAGTATAACTTGGGCTAAAAGACAAAAATACACCTACTAGGTAGAGACTACATTAAAGCTCTTGGGGAGCCCTCATTAGGGTCCATGGAAAGCACTCCAGTGAGAAGCTTGGGATTCTTTCAAGTATTAATACAGGTCATTACTCCTGAACGGTATCTACACATTCCACACCAGGCCAGAATTCTCCAGCCTGTTAATGCAGGCTTTCTGTTGTGCCATGGAAAGGTGCAGGGCAGATTGGAAGGAACTAAGGCTACATACACATATGCCAGAACTCCTCCTCATCCCTCAGCCTCTAACCACAAGGTCCAGTTTGCTTCCCCCTCCAGCTAAGCCTAGTTCCATAGTAAATACTCAGTTTAGTGTTAATTTGTATTTCTTTGCTAGGGATTTCAGTTCCAGGATCTATTTTGCCTGATCCCAACCTTCTTCCAAGGATGATGGCTCTGGCAAAAGTTTAGAGTGCCCGTTTTCTAACCTAAGATTTCCAATCTGTCCCGCAGACCCAGTGCCTGTAGAGGGTTCAGTGAAGGCTGTTTCCTTAGCTAGTGCTAAATCTGCCCTAAATTTACACCCTGGGTAGGCAATGATCAGTCTCTAATCTGATCCATTGGGGGGTCAGAGGGAAGGAGACTCCAAATCCACCCTGAAGCTCTTGGGGTTGTGACCAGCTTTGGCTCCCCTTCAAAATCCCAGCCTCAGGTTGTCACGGTCATGGATCTGCAAGGTTTGGTGTTTGCCCCAGCGTGTAACCAGCCCCTTGGGGGCTGAAGGGGTAACTCCCCAGGATCCAAACATTTCCACAGGGAAAGGCCCATAGCCTCTGAGACGGCCTTTGGCGGCCAGGGATTCCTATTTTTCTGTGTGGCTTCCTGCAACAAGTCTAGCCAAGCTAGGCTCCTGTGGGAGGCTTGTTCTTCACCCCTGGAGGGAGCAGTGCTTTGATAGATATTTGCAGCAACACCAAGCCAAGTCCCCTGGCATACAGCATAGGTCAGCATCAAGAAGCAAAGGTTAAGACAGAGTTCAGACATGAGCGTCGGCTCCCTGAGTCATGCCACTGTAGAAACCAACTCTGCTTCCTTTGTTTTCCTGTTCTTAGTCCCCATCCCAGGGGTGAGCACAGCTCTTAACACAGCATGAGATGCCTTTCCCCTTTGCTCTCCAGCATGGGGCCTGTTTGCCTGCAGGGGAGGTGAGGAAAATGTTGGTGGCTAGTCATCAATGTCCTGGCCATTGGGGTATCCTTTGTGTCTTCTGGCTCCTCCATTCACAGGTGTAGACTTTATTCAGTTTAATGGCGCTGATAGCCAGACCGACCATTACAAGAATCCAATACCTTGCCCCTTCCCTTTGCACTTAGTGCATAGCAATACAAAGCCCAGAGAGAAACTGAGGTGCTCATAGAAATAAAAAATACTACCAAAATTCCCACATTCATCACTGTCACCAAGTGTGTCTGTAGGCCACAGGGGGCTTTGGCTTTACTGCCATGCAGAATTGCATCTACCTCCCTCTTTCCTCCTCCTTTCCTGGATTCTAACCTAGCGTGAAGGTTATACTTTGCTAAGTTAGTAGTACAGGATGTCTGGCAGGTACTGCTAGAGAATTGAAAACCGTGATTAGGAAAATCCTGTGTAGCAGCAAGAGGAAAGTTTTCTATGTGGGTAGCACAGATAGAAATTGACTATATGTGTCCACCTGTCCTGGGCACTATGAAGTGTAAGGCAGAAGGCTGCTAAGTAACTTTTCCTTTCCTTTTTCCTTCAAGGGGGAAGAAGTTTGTTTGTCCATGCTCGCCTCACAGCATTTGAAAGGGGCCATTTAACATCCCACCTCTGTGTTCCCCATGCCCTTGACAGGCTTCTCCCTCATCCTAGCCAAGCTGCTGGTGTCTATTTCAATCTCAAGGAGACTGTTCTGTCCCTGGCTCTGAAGCCTGTATTCCTTATGACTGGAGAGTCCCTGAGCACCAGGCTGTAGGCCTGCTTAGGAAGTGCTTCCCAAAGATGCAGTGGTGCTGCGGCCTCCTGCAGAAAGTGGCCTCAAACTTCAAGCTGAATAAGACCAATGCACTGTGGGGTTGGTCAGGCTATCAAGGCTAAGAGGCTGGAGGTGCCCTTTTTGCTACTAACCTAATGGGACAAAATCCTTCAATAAATCAGATAATTCTTGGGTTAGTCATGTGCAGACATATCCCAGGAGAGAGGGTCTGTATGGGCCATCTACAGGAGCTCTCCTGTATTACTTCTCCTGGCAAACTCCCTGCTATTCATCAGTTGCAGTGAAGAACAGGGGGAGGGGTCTGTTGGAATTACTTAAGGGTGCATCATCTCAATCAGCTTCATCTGCTGCTGAACTTTACTGATTGATTGATTGAGGGTGGGGAGCATTTTTCCTCTTCCACCTGCTGCTTTTTGCTTCATGGCCCTGGGATTGCTGTAGTTTCATTTAAAAGTGAAATATGCTTGATGGTGTTACCTGCCTTTGCAAACCCGGCTCTCCTTTTGGGGTTGCTCTGGTATGACCACAACCAGTGTATCAGTAGCTACTGCAGGAACACATCCAGCCCAGTGCTCCACCTTTGAGCACTCAACACACTGAAGTGGACTGATATTGAGAGATGCTGGTCAGTAAGATCTTATACATCTGAAAACCTTGGCCCTGGTGTATTGTCCTCCCTGTGTTCTATTTGTTCCAGAGGGGTTGAGTTAAACATTTCATTAGTTTAGACCTAAAGCTATTTGTCAATAAGCCATCTCACCTCTAATGTCTGAAACTATTTTGATGTATATGTCATTAGGGATCCATTTAATGTGATCTTCAGGGCCATTATTTTTTTAAACTCCGCTAACATGCCTCCGTGCTAATCTGTAGTCACCTGTGTTGACTGCATGCCCTAAACTAACCCTAGTCAGAGTATACACACACAGTAACACAACAACATGCTTGCTTGACTACCAAGTATGAACGTCCTCTGTATAATTCACACTCTTCCTGGAGGAGGCATTTGCAAGTGACTGTGCTTTGCAACTCACTTTGTTGTTCATCCATTGTTGTGAGCTGGAATAATAGCTGGAAATGCAGTTAGGTGCCCATGAGGTGCAGTGGGGTATCTTGCAAACTGACTGCCCTCACTGAACTCTGTTTTGTTCAGAGTCAATATGGTATGAATCTTAACAATCAGTTTAAAGAAACTGATCCTAGCTGAATTCAGAGTTATAAGGCTCTTCTATTATTGCCTTTTCATTATTTTCGCCATGCTAGAATGATATAGGATTGTCTGTTTCTTTGGGTGGGGGATTGTTGTAGGGGTGGTGATACCTGGCATTGTCAAATACCAAAATAAGGATTTTTAAATGCATGCAACTCCCCTTACAGAAGGTGAATGTGTGTGTTTGCCATATAATGTATAGGTGGGAGGGCCCTGTACACATGGCCAAAAAGCCCTTTGCAAAAATCTTTTGCATCTTCGTTCTGTCAGCTTCATTTTTTTTTTTTTTTAGGCCACAAAGGACCACATTGATCATCTAGTCTATCCTGTATATCACAACTTATAGGATTTCACCCAGCAGTTCCTGTATCCCACCCAATAACTGCTCTTTGAGGTAGAGAAGAGAGAGAGAGAGCACACGCACCAGTCTGGATTTAAAGATTCATAGTTTAGCACTTTCACTGCACGTTACATGACAAAGCCCTCTTCAGGGCTGCTAAGTTTTGAAGAAGGGATTCATGGAGTTTGTTTAGCTTTCTGGTTTTTTACATTAATAACTTGGATGAGTGGATGCCATTTTTCTGGAAGGATACTGTGCCCAAATGAAGATCTTTATATTGTGTTAGTAGCTAGAGGTTTCCCAGCATGAATCAGGGCTCTATTGGGCTAGGAATGGGATTTTTTTTTAATATTCCCATCCCAAAGAGCTTCCAACCTTGGCATATAATGAGACAACCGGTGTATTCAACAGACAAATGAAGAGTGGGACAAGATGACAGTGAAGAGACCTTATTTAGCATAATAAATGCCACTGGCAGCACCCAAACTGGCTATTGGAGCTAAGCTGCTGGAGGAGAGGGGTTTGGGCTCAATTTTTTTTAAATCTATTGTTTAAATGCCTAACAAACACCACCACACCTTAGACTAAGGGCTGGGAGAGCAGCTGCTGGCTCCTCCAAGGCACAGCTGCTCTGTCTAAAGTTTTATTTATTTTTAAAGTTGGAATGTCTGATGTTTCTGAGGCAGTAATGGAAGAGGAGCAATCGTCGACCAAATGCCCCTTTTTGGCCCTTGGTAAATTTGCTTTTAAGTAGAGCCTGTAAAAGCAGCTGGTGATGCATCACTGTGACTCCCTCCACTTCAGCCCAATGTGGAGGACAGGAATAAGGTGATGAGATGTCCCGATTTTATAGGGACAGTCCCGATTTTATAGGGACAGTCCCGATTTTTGGGTCTTTTTCTTTTATAGGCTCCTATTTTACCCACCCCACCCCCCCGTCCTGATTTTTCACACTTGCTGTCTGGTCACCCTAGACAGGAAACGGGCACCAGCCTCAGGGAGTGGAGCTGTGGGAGTGAGAGGCGGGGCCGCATTTAGGGGCAGGTAACCGCATGGAGTTCCGGGCTTGGGGGGTGCTGTTTCTGTTAGTGACAAAATGAAAAATGTTGGAAGTAACATTTCAGGTATTCTGTATGTGCATCCGTTTTTTACTAACCTCCTAGAATGTTCTGGACCTTCGTAGAATCTCATGGACCCTTCCAGACTTTGAGAATTACATTTTCCTGGAACAAAGTACGGCCCCTGAGCTCCTGGCCTGGGAGGCTCGCCCCCGGCCCCTCCCCCAGAGTCTCAGTGCACCATGTCGTATATTAAACTACTCTGTGTAGGAACATGCTACTGGCAGCAGTTACGGAGAGCAGTTGACTACACTACACCGGTGCAACGCTCTGCGCGGCGCAGCTGTAGCACCGCCAGCCACCGGTGCTCTGTGCTATGTAATAAAGGGGCAGGGAGTGGATGGAGGACAGGGGAGTTCGGGGTGGTGGTCGGGGCAGGGGTGTGGATGGGGTCAGGGCAGTCAGAGGGTGGGGAGCAGGTGGGTTGAATGGGGGCAGGGGAGTTCAGGGTGGTGGTCAGGGGAGGGGGGTGTGGATGGGGGCGGGGCAGTCAGAGGGTGGGGAATGGGGGGGTTGAATGAGGGCAGGAGTCCTGGGGGGGGTAAGGGGGGTGGATAGGGGGTGGGGGCACAGCCTTCCCTAACCGGCCCTCCAAACAATTTCCGAAACCCGATGTGGCCCTCGGGCCAAAAAGTTTGTCCTAGAATGTTGTCAGCCATGCCTTCGCGAGTATATAAGGGGCAGGGCGTCGTCAGTCAGTCAGCTGAGATATAAGGGAGCGCCCAGCTGCGATATTGTGAACCTTGTGTAATTGTGAAAGTATACTTGTGTTTTAAGACTTGAAGAGTGTAAGTAGTGACTATATGACAGGGACTACTCATGCATGCAAATTGTGCATCAAAACCATTAAATGGGCTACAAATGCAATAAAAAATAGGTATTTAAAAGTTTAACAAATGAAGTGTGGGCCACTGAAGATGCTCCTCACAAGGGGCACCACTTGGTCTAGGGTCGACCCTGCTGAGAGGAAAAGGGAACCAGCTGGCAATTACACCAGCTAAGAATGGCCCATCTAACTGGTTCTGTCAGTCATACAAGTACAAGCTCTAGGAAGGCAACTAGGAGCAAAGTGGTGAAGGTGGCATTGATGTCACTGAGGATTTCACTTGGGCTGCAGGCAGTGCCGGTGCTAACCCATCAGTTAGGGTTCCCAAAGTAGGAATATTTTGGGGGCCACCCCACCCACAATACATACTATTAATTAATAGGGTCTCCTGGGAGCTGCTTGGGGCCCTAAGCAATTGTGTAGTCTGCTTATGCCTAGCACCGGCTCTGGCTGCAGGACCTTTTTATTGTCTTGGAGTTATCAGATTAAAATGTTACCTCAGATAGATCAGTGTTACCCAAAGCAGAAAAGACACCGGCGGTAACAGAGCCATTTCAATACATTTTGCTGTGTAGAAAAGTCCTCAGAACTACATAGCAGGTGAGAGAATGAAATAGTTAAACATCTTGTCTATGAATATTGAAATACATGTCCACATATTGACTTGTGGCTAACGGTGTAAATCAAGACCAGTTTAGTTTTTGGTTCCAGTATGTGTGTCGACAAGGCTTGACAAACACTTACTCCTAAACCCTTATGCCTATTCTTTTGTGTCTGCTTTGAACATGGACCTGGAAAAGTCAGGTTTCGCATCTGCTCTCTCAATTGCTCTTGGTCTATTGTGCAATAAAAAATGTTACGTTGTTTAAAGGATGCCTCTTCCTTCGATTCCATCCCCTCCAACACATCTGCCATGTCGCACACACCATCCCTATAAGTCTTCTGACGTGGTCATCCTGGGGAACCCCAAAAATGTCCTGGGAGCCTGGTCGTTCCCTGACATGCTCCTCCACATCTGGTCTTCCCTACTGCCCCTCCTTATCATCCAGGATTAATGTTGCTGGCCTCTTGCTGTCCTTGAGTGTTGGGCTGGGTGGAGAGGCGCAGCGTTGAAGGGGCCTGTCTTCCTCCCACTCTGCATTGGTTATTCTAGTCCTTGATCATATAATTTTGTCTTGCCATCCTTAGTTTTTGCCTGGCATTGCAGGCCAGTTGGATGACGGTATGATCTGAGATGTACTATTTGAATGCACCTGTAGAAGAGGAAATGTTGCTTGCTATGGAGATTGCCAATGAGCTGCAGTGTGTTTGCAGCAGTTTTTGTACAACTAAGTGGCTTCCAGCCAAGCTCCACCCTGGGCAGTGGAATGCAGAAAGTACACCAGACAGACCAACTGGAGAGTGACTAATGCATTGTGGGACAGTGCTTAGCGGACTTTATGAACCAGTCACATTAATCTCTAACTGCACTGGCTTAACTGGGTAACTTTAGGACGCCATTAACTTCCTAGACAATTGCTGATCCTCAAAGGCATTTTTCTGTGTGTTTTTTTAAGAGGTCATAAGATTTAGCCAGTTCTGTGGATGTTAGATTTCTAAATCCAGGCCTCTGCGCACAATCCCACAAGGGCAGATGGCTTGGCTGGTGTAGATAGACCCTAGGAAAGTAAAATGATGGGGGAAGGGTCTGAAAGCCTGTCTGGTGTTTTTTCCGCATTCTGCTGCTAGAACTAAACCAGACGGTAGCAGACACAAAGCACCCAGAGCAGCACAGAACCATTTCCATGACTAGCTTCTCTCCAACCAGCTTAAATTCCACCTAAATAATTGGGTCATCAGAACCATCCTGTCCATACTAGCATCCGTACCACTAGGAACCCCCAAATCATGAGTCAGACCCCTCACAATGTGAACTAGACATAAGGCAAAATAGCTAACGCTATCCCTGTATTGCATGAACAGTAAGTTTTTTTTGTTTTGTTTTTTTTTTAAGCACAGCATTTTCCGCAAGCAAATTCAGCAGGTTGCATCAAGTCTACAGAGTCATAGAATCATAGAATATCAGGGTTGGAAGGGACCCCAGAAGGTCATCTAGTCCAACCCCCTGCTCAAAGCAGGACCAAGTCCCAGTTAAATCATCCCAGCTAGGGCTTTGTCAAGCCTGACCTTAAAAACCTCTAAGGAAGGAGATTCTACCACCTCCCTAGGTAACGCATTCCAGTGTTTCACCACCCTCTTAGTGAAAAAGTTTTTCCTAATATCCAATCTAAACCTCCCCCATTGCAACTTGAGACCATTACTCCTCGTTCTGTCATCTGCTACCATGGAGAACAGTCTAGAGCCATCCTCTTTGAAACCCCCTTTCAGGTAGTTGAAAGCAGCTATCAAATCCCCCCTCATTCTTCTCTTCTGCAGACTAAACAATCCCAGCTCCCTCAGCCTCTCCTCATAAGTCATGTGCTCTAGACCCCTAATCATTTTTGTTGCCCTTCGCTGTACTCTTTCCAATTTATCCACATCCTTCCTGTAGTGTGGGGCCCAAAACTGGACACAGTACTCCAGATGAGGCCTCACCAGTGTCGAATAGAGGGGAACGATCACGTCCCTCGATCTGCTCGCTATGCCCCTACTTATACATCCCAAAATGCCATTGGCCTTCTTGGCAACAAGGGCACACTGCTGACTCATATCCAGCTTCTCGTCCACTGTCACCCCTAGGTCCTTTTCCGCAGAACTGCTGCCGAGCCATTCGGTCCCTAGTCTGTAGCGGTGCATTGGATTCTTTCATCCTAAGTGCAGGACCCTGCATTTATCCTTATTGAACCTCATTAGATTTCTTTTGGCCCAATCCTCCAATTTGTCTAGGTCCTTCTGTATCCTATCCCTCCCCTCCAGCGTATCTACCACTCCTCCCAGTTTAGTATCATCCGCAAATTTGCTGAGAGTGCAATCCACACCATCCTCCAGATCATTTATGAAGATATTGAACAAAACGGGCCCCAGGACCGACCCCTGGGGCACTCCACTTGACACCGGCTGCCAACTAGACATGGAGCCATTGATCACTACCCGTTGAGCCCGACAATCTAGCCAGCTTTCTACCCACCTTATAGTGCATTCATCCAGCCCATACTTCCTTAACTTGCTGACAAGAATGCTGTGGGAGACCGTGTCAAAAGCTTTGCTAAAGTCAAGAAACAATACATCCACTGCTTTCCCTTCATCCACAGAACCAGTAATCTCATCATAAAAGGCGATTAGATTAGTCAGGCATGACCTTCAAATATCTACACCCAAGAAATGAAATTCATGCCTCCTTTCCCCAGAGCTCTACATGTGTTCCGTCAGTCACAGGATGTAGCAGCTGCCTTGTGGTGGGGAGTGGGAGATGCATGACCTCGATTCCAGGAAATGGCTCTATCCGGCCAGGCCTCTGCTATTCCAGCACAGGGCCCAACCACTGCAGGGATGGGCGGGGGGCAAACATGCCCTTCCCTTCCCCCAGCTTTTTACTCGCCCAGGCTTTTTCTCCCTCAGTGCAGTGACCCAGCCTAGACCGCCTGAAGCAGTGTTGTACTGTGTTTGCACCACTGCGTTCCTGGGCTCCCGCAGCAGCAGGGAGGTATGGTTACTTCGCGAACCCCTCTGTAGTGGGCACTGTGATACCCAAAGGAAAGTAACACACTCTATATTAATGAGCATGCTTGAGTATGGTTTGCTGGGGTGGGGGGGAGCTCGCATCTCGGGGCTTGTTTTAATAGCAATGTGCTGCACTGGGTTTCAGTAGGGCCTCCCTCTGGGATGATGGTGGATGCTGGTGGCTCCCGTCTCCAGTGTTGATTGGCTGCACCCAGGCCGGGGTGAATGCCCATTGGCTGTGCAACAGGGGCTGAGTGATGGGGCTGTGGTGGCAAGCTGGCTGGTGATGCCAGTAGGGATAAGTTGAGTGTGTGGCACTGGTGACACCTGGGCGTGACACAGCACTTCTGTGCCTCTCCCCGCCCGAGAGATGCATGTGGCCAGGAGCTGCCAGATGCAAAGGGAGAGTGCTGATAGTGGGGGATGCCCCCTTTCCATTGGAGGAGACACCCCCCCTGCTCTGCCAGTCTTGGGAGAAGAGGCAAGGCCATCTGCTCACACAGAGGGAGGGAGGGACCCTGGGGAAAAGCCATATCCAGTGGGCTGTTGGGCATCTCCCCCCTTCCCCCAACAGGGCCCACACCTAGGGCAGCACAGCAGAGAAGAGCGTCCAGGAGACTTTTTTTTAACATTTAGTGCTTTGCATTTTCCTGCTGGTTTCTGAGCCTGGGGGGGTTACACTCCCATCACCTGGTCAAGCTTTTTTCTGCAAGTGGGAGGCTGAGGAAGTTCCTTTTATGTTTGTTTGATTTTTAAATGAAAGCTGAGATGGCTCCAGCCCTTCAGGCTTCGGGAAGATCACCAGCCGTTGTCAGAGCCACCATAAAATTGCAGGAGTTGGCCACATGGTTAACTCCCATTTGTACCTTTTAAAAATCTCCCCACCTGTCTGATGGGGCCTTTCTCTCACCATGAAACCTAACTCTGGGGGTTAGATTTAGGGAGGCAGATGCACCATTTAAAGTGTGCGTGGGAGGAGACATAGATTTGCCTCCCTCTGCCTGATCCATCTTTTTCCCTCTCCAGTGCCCTACCACCCCCCCAGGATTCTCCTGACAGCCCTGGCCCAGGAGCCACTTCACCCACCTACCTCCTTTAGCGATTCCTTGCTGAATAAGTGTTGTGTTGCTTATTTTAGAACCATCTGAGAGCACTTCGATGTCTTACCTGGTATCTGAACTGTCCAAATAATCTATTCTGCCCTGGGAGTTAAACCAGAGAACCAGTTCAAACTGGTGTTTAAACTGGAACCATAATTTTGTTCTACCTACTGATCTGGAACTGGAACTGAACTGAAAAAATATTTGGGTTACTGATTAAAACAAAGTTTCAGTATTTTTTCAGCTCAATATTTTAAAAATGACTGTGATCTTGATTTTATAAAACAAACCAACACCATAACAAATAGGCATGTGATTGCTACCAAAAAGGCTTGCCCCAGTATAATGAGATGAAAAACAGTGGTGTACAAACATTTCCAGTCGTGCCCTCCACCACACCTTTACCATTAATGGAATCTGTCTGTGCCCCTTCCCGCCATTACTGCCCAGTCAAGGATTCCCAGCGGCGGAGCTGGGGATGGGGGTGGAGCTGGTTGGGGGGTGTAGAGAGGAAATGAGGGCAGAGCAGGGCTGGAGATGTGGGCGGATCTGGCCTGGAGGTGTAGCATGACTGGGGGCTGAATAAGGTTGGGGATGCAGTGAGGCTGGGAGTGGAGCAGGTCTGGAAGTATGGTACTCTCTTCCCACCCCCAGTGGGACTGGCCTAGGCCCCGCAGCTCACCCCACCCCCCAAATATTCCTACACACCACCCAAGGGGGACTGTGCTCCACAGTTTGGGGCTCACTGGACTAGCAACAGGCCAGCTCACAAGAGTAGGGAGAGTGTTGCCTGATTTTAGGAGGTTCATATTATTAATTTGGATAGTATGGGTTGTAGACTCATCAATTAATCTGATCAGAAGATGATAAGGTTCTTGTCCCAGAAGCAGGCTACACAGAGTTTGCAAGGACCCTCAGCATGTAAGACAGGACACTCACACTGAGACAAATGTAGCCTTTTATTGAGCTAAATGGAATAGTAATCAAATGGTAAAATAATCAGAGTTGCAAATGCAATAATATAGTTCTAGAGATATCTGTGATATTATATACTGTACAGCTTTTGATTACTATACTCATACCCATCCTCGATAACCTGACGGTAAGAGACAAAGGACCAGCCTCACCTCTGGCATGCCAAGATAGTCTGGGTCCAGGTTCCTCAGTTCCTGAGTGGGAGGTGCAGAGCTTAGGAAAAGCTAAAGACGCTAACTTAGTTCTTAATTGTAAGTTTAAGTCAGTAAAGTAAGTTAGTTAAGTAAAACACTAACAGATTAATAAACAAAGAACTAATTAAGCTGCCTTGGTCTGGTGGGTCACCCATTTTATAGGGCTTGAACACATAAGCCACCCCAGTCTATGTCCAAACTTGGTTTCCTTGGCCACATTACGCTAGGGTACACTTACTCCACAGGCTGCCATGTTTGTACATATTGATGACATATACGTACATACTAATGACTTTAGATCATTCTCACATTTGTTATTTCTGTCCCACCCAGTTATATCGGTTATTTCCTTGTGGTGTACCTGTTAAGTTTAAAGAGGATATGAACTTAGAAAGCCCCTTATGCCAACCTGCTTCAATGTATCCTTTATCTATCTATGTTAAAGGTCACAGCCGTAGAAGTACCTTATGCTTTAACTCATCACCACCTATCTGGGTGAAAGGTCCCGAACATACATATGCCAACTTTGCTATCTGGGTGAAAGGTCCCAAACATATGTATGCTAACTTTGCCTTAGCTCAACATACAGGGTGTGGCCTGTAGGTCCCTTGCATTACAGCCAGAATACTTTAATATAAACCTATTATAATAAGAAAATAAGAAACCTCTAAGAAAATATATATAGGCAAGCAAGCAGGCTAGCCCTGTAGGCTACATGCCCCCTTTGACAAGGTGATTTATAAATGAACCCAGTCAGAGAGATATGGCTGTAGACGGTCAGGCATCTGTAGGGACAGTTACAACGCTATATTCCACCTCTCAGGGTGGAGGAAGGGTATCGTAAAAACAGACTCAGAACCCTGATGTGTTTCTGGAATGGTACCCCAGGTACCATAGATATATATTCACCATAATTAATATTTGGTATCTGTCTAGGTCTTTGCCTAGACAGTACTTGTTGAGTTTATACTGCATGCATCCTAAAACAATGCAAATAACCCCTATTGCAATTCCTTGGGCAATAACCCATCATCCTTCCTGGGGGTTATTGAAGACTCATCACCTTCATTAATTAATTTGAGTAATAGCTTGGCATGCATCCGATGAAGTGAGCTCACGAAAGCTTATGCTCAAATAAATTTGTTAGTCTCTAAGGTGCCACAAGTACTCCTTTTCTTTTTGCAGATACAGACTAACACGGCTGCTACGCTGAAACCTGTCTTTATTCATATCGTTAGTAATTTGTATGAGGTGGGTCTCCTTATAAGCCAATAATGACTTTAATTGTAAGCTTAACAGAGGAATATAGACAAGAAATGTGGGTGTACTTTGGATAGTTAAATCCTGATAGGCTGGGTCAGACTCAATGATGGTGATGTTTTCAAAAGTGGGAATAGGGGAAATCGCTTGGTTCCCTATCAAAGTCGGTTGCTTTGGAGTAAAACAAAAATTTGGGTCTGTGACAGGACACACCAAGGGACCATATTTGTACCTCTTCTGATTGGTTACCACACAAAATTGGCCATGTCCAGCATAGGTCTCCCTCTCTATCAGAGTCTTCCACTTGGTCAACATCACCAGGCACTACAATGAGGATGATTTATTCCGTAACTCCTCTCCCTAAAGTCCACACAGGACAGTGTCTGTCTTGAACACATTACATCTACAGATGTACCAAGGTCCTTTTTCAGAGCAACAGGCCATCTGCGGCATTTTCCAGGTTTGAGTTGAAGTGTGATGGACCACCAAAGGATGCACATTGACACATTCTGTGTAGATGTCGTCTTCAAGGTGATCTACAGCCACCAATTGTCTCGGTCAAACACTGGTAACAAGATCATGAATGAGACATACAAGGATCATATCATCTTACGATCTTTAGAAAGAGAACAACTGTCTCGGTTGGGTGAGGTGTGTCAGATCCCAGCTGTCTCATTATACCTCCTGATAAATGTTGGCACGAATCCAAACATAGGAATCGTTCCTTTCCTTTGAAAACATTTGGGGCAATACCAACTCAACAACTGATCATCTTTTTTTATTACATGAGGAACCATTCCCAATCTTAGAGATTATGATGCATCAGTGATTGTAGTTACAACATACTTTCCATACACAGGGCAGCTAATCTCTTTCCCTATATATTGATCCTTGTGCTGATCATTGTTTAAAGCAGGGGTCAGCAACCTGCGGCACGTGTGCCAAAGAGAAAAATTGACTTTCTGAAAGGGAAGCTACAAAAGCAGTCACATGACCCTTCCCAGCAGTATGTTTCATGGGCCCAGGGCAGCCTGAAGAGAGGGAAATCACTGGGGCAGGAGGGAGGGCTGGGGAAGACCCAGTTGGTGGCTCCTACCCTGCACCAGGCTCAGCTGCTAGACCTGGCTGGGCTGGGGAGGATGGGACTTCCTCTGCCCCTGCACGGCATCCAGGGCTGGGTCAGAGGCAGATTTCTCCCGCGGCTGCAGGAAGCTCTGCAAAGGCCCCTCCCCCACTCCTGCTTCCTGCACCCATCGCTCCTCAGCCGCAGGGGGAGGGATCCCTGTACAAGAATCATAGAATCATAGAATATCAGGGTTGGAAGGGACCCCAGAAGGTCATCTAGTCCAACCCCCTGCTCAAAGCAGGACCAAGTCCCAGTTAAATCATCCCAGCCAGGGCTTTGTCAAGCCTGACCTTAAAAACCTCTAAGGAAGGAGATTCTACCACCTCCCTAGGTAACGCATTCCAGTGTTTCACCACCCTCTTAGTGAAAAAGTTTTTCCTAATATCCAATCTAAACCTCCCCCATTGCAACTTGAGACCATTACTCCTCGTTCTGTCATCTGCTACCATTGAGAACAGTCTAGAGCCATCCTCTTTGAAACCCCCTTTCAGGTAGTTGAAAGCAGCTATCAAATCCCCCCTCATTCTTCTCTTCTGCAGACTAAACAATCCCAGCTCCCTCAGCCTCTCCTCATAAGTCATGTGCTCTAGACCCCTAATCATTTTTGTTGCCCTTCGTTGTACTCTTTCCAATTTATCCACATCCTTCCTGTAGTGTGGGGCCCAAAACTGGACACAGTACTCCAGATGAGGCCTCACCAGTGTCGAATAGAGGGGAACGATCACGTCCCTCGATCTGCTCGCTATGCCCCTACTTATACATCCCAAAATGCCATTGGCCTTCTTGGCAACAAGGGCACACTGCTGACTCATATCCAGCTTCTCGTCCACTGTCACCCCTAGGTCCTTTTCCGCAGAACTGCTGCCGAGCCATTCGGTCCCTAGTCTGTAGCGGTGCATTGGATTCTTCCATCCTAAGTGCAGGACCCTGCACTTATCCTTATTGAACCTCATTAGATTTCTTTTGGCCCAATCCTCCAATTTGTCTAGGTCCTTCTGTATCCTATCCCTCCCCTCCAGCGTATCTACCACTCCTCCCAGTTTAGTATCATCCGCAAATTTGCTGAGAGTGCAATCCACACCATCCTCCAGATCATTTATGAAGATATTGAACAAAACGGGCCCCAGGACCGACCCCTGGGGCACTCCACTTGACACCGGCTGCCAACTAGACATGGAGCCATTGATCACTACCCGTTGAGCCCGACAATCTAGCCAGCTTTCTACCCACCTTATAGTGCAAGAAGCTGCCCCCCGTGCATCCAGACCCCCTCATACTCTGGCCCTCCTGCCGAGCCCCACCCCCACACTCAGAACCCCCCTGCCCCTGAACCACCTTGATGAGCCATCCTCACCAGGATCCCCACCCCACCGAGACCCAACCAGCTGCTCCTGGATCTCCACCCTACTGTGTCCCCTCACACCTAGACCCCCCTGCTGAGCTCTAGCCCCTGCCACAACCAGACCCTCCCATTGAACCCCAACCACCTTCACCTGAACCCCCCCTGCTGAGTCCCATTACCATTGCACCCAGGACCTTGCAACAAGCCCCTGTGCATCCAGATCCCTCCCCGCAACTGGCTCCCTCATTGAGCCACCCACACCCAGATTGCCCCACACAAAACCCTCTCAACCCACCCCTGGTTCCCCCCCACACTAAGTCTCTCCACACTTGAATCCTGCATTGCTGAGCCTGCCTGCCCACACCTGGTGCACCTGGCACGGATAGGCAAGGCTCTGGGGTGTTTCTAGGGCAGGCCCGGTCCTTGCGTTGTGTCAGAGTTGGGAGCAGCCTCACCGCTGAGTCCGTGTCCTGGGTGGAGCTGCACAATGATCTCCCATCTCTGTGCAGCCAGTGGCCTGTGGTCCTCAATGCTATGCTGGAGCCTCCACATTTATTTGACAAATAAAATTTCAGAATTTTGAAGAATCCTAAAATATTGTGCGCACAATTTTTATTTTTTGGCACAGAATTTTTAATTATTTGGTATAGAATGCCCTCAGGAGTATAAATTGGGTCTCATTAAATAGTTGGGTTATGTCATGCATGTTGTAAACAGTAAATCACTTTTCTTGTCACAATCCCCTTATTCCATGTAACATTGGGTTGACCACCTGGTTGACTTCCTCTTGTAACACATAATCTATATGTTTGTGAATCTTCCAAACATCAACTCAGTTCCAAATTGACATCCCTAAAGCAAACAGTCCCGTCAGGGATCCTAAAATTCCAAGAGGATTCAAGCTACGCTTTCTCCTAGAGGTATGCAATTTATGGATTTCATTATCCATCCCCAACAAACCAACATCTTGTATTTGTTGTTGATAAGCTGCAATCCTATCCACAATGAGTACTGAGAAAAAGGAAGCCACTTTAGAATGATTACCATAGCTGAATTCGCCTGGATACCAATTAGACAAATTTAACACCACAGAAATATGCATAAACCAAACTTGATTAATCAATTCCCCTAATATGGGCGTAGTGATGAGACCACTAGTGGGTCCTGGGTCTATCATTGAACAAGTTACAGCATCAGGTATTGGATTGTCACAGTCATAATCAATAACTGGATCGCAAACCTTAAGTTCAAAAGTCACATTCAGTATGTAGCTATACCATATACTGCATGTATCAGAGTGGTAGCCGTATTAGTCTGGATCTGTAAAAGCGGCAAAGTGGGTATGCTCCAATACGTCTGTTAGTCTATAAGGTGCCACAGGACTCTTTGCCGCATATTTCATATTGTCCTTCATCCTCATATTCAAGTTTATATAAGGTCAAACTCCCCACAGTTATCAAGTTATCACAAATAGCTGTGTTTTTCCAAGTCTCATAAGATATTCTGTGAATAAGGGAAATTGAATTTATTGGTGAGGAGGTATGGTTTTACATCCTCCCCCTTTGAATCATCATCTAGGGGCCAAATCTTTTTCCAGCCACTGGATGGCAGTGAGACTACTTCATCCAATTTATATTCAAAGGTTTCAGAGTAGCAGCCGTGTTAGTCTGTATTCGCAAAAAGAAAAGGAGTACTTGTGGCACCTTAGAGACTAACAAATTTATTAGAGCATAAGCTTTCGTGAGCTACAGCTCATCCGATGAAGTGAGCTGTAGCTCACGAAAGCTTATGCTCTAATAAATTTGTTAGTCTCTAAGGTGCCACAAGTACTCCTTTTCTTTTTATATTCAAAGGTGACATCTTCCCCTCCAATTCCCTCAACCTGTCGAATAGGACAGTGGATAAGTTCTGGATTGAGTATAATAGTTAGTTCATCTTTTTCGTTAGGGTGTTCTGCTTCAGATGTCCAAGCAATTGAGCATGTACATGTCGTCGGGTTTCATGGGTTTGCGCCTTTTGTAACAGTTTAGTCCCTCAGTCTTACCCTTAGAGCAATGATAAGGGTGTAGTAAATCAGAAATATCAGTGTCCATTTCATGGTTGCAATCTGCTTATCTCCAGCAGTTGCAATTCTGCTGGGTGTTGCTCCCCTAGGTCCTGAGGCAGAAGTTGCTCCTGCAATCTGGACTGATACAGCTTAACGAGGTAGCATGGGAGATTCCGTCTCTATTACACTTGACCCCTCTTATCCTAATTTTATACAATGCTGAACTGAGTTTACTGATGATTCAGAAGGGTCTGATCCATTGATTACACAGCCCATGCTCTGGCGCTTTGTAAGATAACACCATTACTTGGTCTCCAACCTCCCAAGTATTCTCTCTCTGTTTTTTGTCAAAGTAGGCCTTTGCCTTTCATCTGAATTTTCCCAATTTAGCAGCTATCTGCAAGTGGACCTGATTTAAACGTTCTTGCAGATTCTGCAAGTAGGCATCAATTTTTATTCCCTCCAATTGAGTGCCACTGGTGTGGCTGGCCCAGAGCAAGAAGCAGGGCAGCAGGTCCCCAAGGACCAAGAGGATCCAGAGAACCCAGTTCTCCCACTAGCATCCTCATGATCCACCCTGAACTAGGCGGTGGTGTAGTCCATAGCATTACTTTGTTAGCTATTATATCCTACTAATCCAGCCAGCCGTATCAAATAATATGTTTCTCTTTCTGAATTAATCCATTTCATATACGAGTCTTATATTTTATCAGTATTAATTCCTATGAAATGAGGATGTGTTGATGCATATGATATGTGTTTCCGAATAATTATACATAGAATAAGTTTTGCTGAAATGCAAGAAGACTATCGGCCTGTATCCAGTAAGATCAGCTAAACAGCTAAAAGTATGATCAGTTAAGAGTAAGGCATCATAAAAACTGGCAACTTTTGGCATAGATAGAAATTGTCCCTGAACTTTGGGGAACCAAAGGGAGGAACTATATACAACATTGAAAAGGTTTATCCGGCATCTGCAACCAGTTGGTAACTGCAGGGTACACCACAAACCTAGAAGTTGCCAAGAGAGCCTAGGTTGGCCGTTTTTGGAGTGAGACACTCCTTATTAATATGTAGAGAGTAAGTGTCATAATCCACTAATTTATAGGATAAGGGTACCCATACATTTCTTAGGGTACAGAAGTAAGATTTGGGTATAGTAGGGTATATGAATTACATAGTGTCAGGATCCTATAAAACATCATGTAAGGATATCTTAGGGAGCTTTTTTCTTTTCTTTGTTCTCCTATATTCTATAGACTATCTTTTTATCATCTATCATTCTATCTTCCATCACACTATCAGCTCAGCTTGTGTAGTATAGTATAACTACTCAACATTCCTAATTATTGGGGACCCATCGTGTTAGCGGGCATGCCAGGAGTAAGGCTGGTCCTTCACCTCCTATTACCGAGTCCTCAAGGAAGGGTGTGAGTATGTTAGGTTAAGGTATTTATAATAGGATGCATCCGATGAAGCGAGCTGTAGCTCACGAAAACTTATGCTCAAATAAATTTGTTAGTTGCTAAGGTGCCACAAGTCCTCCTTTTCTTTTTGCGAATACAGACTAACACGGCTGCTACTGTGAAACTTGAAATTCTAGTGACCTAGGCAGTGATGGCGATCGCCCAAATGTCAATAACTGCCCACCCGAAGATGCAGTAACACTGCATCTTCTAGTCCAGAGATTTTTAAAACTGTGGCCCGCAGACCGCCAGCAGTGGTCTGCAAGCTCCATTCAGGTGGTCCGCGGATAGTTCCCTCGAAGATGTGCACCTGGGCAGCCGCACACAAGCAAATGAAGGGCCACCCACCGAATTAGTGGCCCCACTAATTAGGTGCCTGGACCCTGGAGAAGACGCACATGTAAAGTGACGTGGCGGGCTTGGGGAAAATAGGGGGTAGGTGGGAGGGGGCACTGGGGTGAGAAGAGGGGGTGGGGGGGAATTTGGGACATGCTGGGCTGCAATGGCCGGAGAAAGAGACGATCTTCCCCAGCTCCAGGGCTGTGGCTGCCGTGGGGGAGGAGAAGAGACCCCCCTCAGGCCCCGATCTGGGGCTGCCGGGGGGGGGGAAGAGACCCCCCAGGCCTCGCTCTGGGGCTGCCTTGGGGGGGGAAGAGACCCCCCCAGGCCCCGCTCAGGGGCTGCCGTGGGGGGGGAAGAGACCCCCTCAGGGGCTGCGGGGGGGGGAAGAGACCCCCCCCAGGCCCTGCTCAGGGGCTGCCGTGGGGGGAAGAGACCCCCTCAGGGGCTGCCCTGGGGGGGGAAGAGACCCCCCCAGGCCCCGCTCAGGGGCTGCCGTGGGGGGGGAAGAGACCCCCTCAGGGGCTGCAGTGGGGGGGAAGAAACCCCCCCAGGCCCCACTCAGGGGCTGCCGTGGGGGGAAGAGACCCCCCCAGGCCCCGCTCAGGGGCTGCCGTGGGGGGAAGAGACCCCCCAGGCCCCGCTTAGGGGCTGCCGGGGGGGGGAAGAGACCCCCCCCAGGCCCGTTCTGGGGCTGCCGGGGGTGGGGAAGAGACCCGTTCAGGGGCTGCCGTGGGGGGGGGAAAGAGACCCGCTCAGGGGCTGCCGTGGGGGGGGAAAGAGACCCCCCCAGGCCCTGCTCAGGGGCTGCCGTGGGGGGAAGAGACCCCCCCAGGCCCCCCTCAGGGGCTGCAGTGGGGGGGAAGAGACCCCCCAGGCCCCGCTCTGGGGCTGCCGTGGGGGGGGGAAGAGACCCCCCAGGCCCCGCTCAGGGGCTGCCGGGGGGGGAGGGGGAGCGTGCCCATGGCGGCTACTGACACGAAGAGAGGAGCTGCGCGCTTTGGGGTGTAGGACAGGAGACGCTCGTTCGCGGTAAGGTTTTGGTTTACCAAGCGCCTTCCTCCGCCGCGCTTTCCCGTAGTTAGCGGAGGGGACAAGCACCGCTTGGGAAGCTCAGCCGGTGGCTCGCCGAGACCCGCAGCGCTTTTCAAGTGGTCCGTGGGGGGGGGGGGGGGGGAGTTTGCGGACCCCCGAGCTCGCCCCCCCCCCGCCGGCGCGGCCTCTGGAAGGACACGTGACCCCGCCTCCTGCTGCGCCCCCCCTTCGCAGGCTCCTGCCCGCCGCTGCGGCGAACTCCCCCCGCCCCCCGCCCGGAACCGGCCCCCCAGGCTGCTCCAGCGCCCTTGGCTCCGCCCGGGCAACGGCGACGGGAGCCGGTGCCCCCCGCCTCGTCTCCTCGCTCGCTCCGCAAACCCAGCCCAGCCGCCGGAGCCCCTCGGCCGGCCGCAGCCGCCTTTCCTCGCTTGCGCCCGGCTCCTGCGACGCCGGCGTCCTTCGCAGAGCTCCTCGGAGGCTGCCTGGAGGGCTCCGGCGGCTCCTTCGTAGCCGCCTCTTTCTCCTCCCCGGCTTTCGGGGCGGCTCCGGAAGGTACAGCCCCGCTCGGCCCGCGCAATGCTGAGAGGGGACCGCGGGCTGGGGGAGGCCCGGCCCCAACTCCCCCCCCCCCCCGCGCCGCGGCCACCGGTCCAGCCCCACAGCTACACCCCAGCCCCAAAGCGGCACGGGGCGGGTGGGCGGGTGGCGCATGGCCCCAGCCCCGGACGCGAACCGGACGACGGAGGCCACAGCGGGGTCACCCCGGCTCTTTGGGGAGGCAAAGCCTCCTCCCCCCTCTGGGAACCGCCGCCCACGCAAGGAAGGTTGCAAGGCAGTGCAACAGGGGCTAAAAGAGCGAGTGGGACCCTTGGCTGTAGAAAAAGGGAACTATCGAGTAGGAAAATAGAGGTTATACAGGTTTCAGGGTAGCAGCCCTCTTAGTCTGTATTCGCAAAAAGAACAGGAGGACTTGTGGCACCTGAGAGACTAACAAATGCAGTGGAGCATCAGCTTTCGTGAGCAAAATGCATCCGATGAAGCGAGCTGTAGCTCACGAAAGCTGATGCTCTAATACATTTGTTAGTCTCTAAGGTGCCACAAGTCCTCCTTTTCCTTTTTTGGGGTTATATAGTATCTCTGTTTGGCACTGGTGTGACTTCCGCTGGAATATTGTGTTTGGTTCTACTGTTCACAATTAAAAAAAAAAAAAGTTGATAAATTGGAGCAGGTTCAGAGAAAAGCCACAGGAATGAATAAAAGATTGAAAAACATGCTTACAAGCAACTCAATCTGTTTATCTTAATGAAGAGATGTAGAAGGGTTGACTGGATCAGTTTAGAGCTACCTACATGGAGAAGAGAAATGTGATGAGTGTGCCCTTCAATCTAGCAGGCAAAGGTATAACAAAATCCAGTGGCTGGAGAAATCTACACTAGAAATAAGGTGCAAAGTTAAGTGACAGTCATTAGCCATTGGAACAATTTAGCACGGGTTGCGATGGATTCTCCACCACTAGAAACTTTGAAATCAAGACTGGATGTTTTCTAAAAGTAGGGGTCTAGTTAAATAGACATTGCTCCAAGGAAGTCCTATGTCCTGTGTTACACAAGAGGACAGACTAGATGATCACAATGGTCCCTTCTGGCTTTATAATTAACAAAAAGGCCAATTCCCCCACCACAGTCCATCTGGGACAGTTCGGCTCCCTTGTTAGTGACATGACCCCATTTGTATATTTATTGTGCCAGGTTATGTAGACAGCTGTTTAATTTTCAAAATGTTTTGTCTGTTTCCTGGATTACAACCTGTGCATCACCTGTTATAACACTAAAAACCACAACCACAAGATGGAGAAATTAGGCCTTGGCCTAGACGATGAGAGCAACAACCAACAGACTACAACCACCCAGAGCCCTGGTGACTCCCGCCACCTGAGCATCCAGCGCTGTATCCAGTCCCTTGTCCATGCCTGCCAGTGTCGTAACGCCAACTGTTCACTGCCGTCCTGTCAGAAGATGAAGCGAGTTGTCCAACATACCAAAGGCTGCAAGCACAAGACCAACGGAGGGTGCCCTATTTGCAAACATCTCATTGCTCTTTGCTGCTACCATGCTAAGCACTGCCAGGAGAACAAGTGCCCGGTGCTCTTTTGCCTCAACATTAAACACAAGCTTCGCCAACAGCAACTTCAGCACCGTCTGCAGCAGGCCCAGATGCTCCGAAGGAGGATGGCAAGCATGCAGAGGACCGGTGTGGTAGGTCAGCAGCAAGGGTTGCCTTCACCAACACCAGCCACACCAACAACTCCAACTGGCCAGCAGTGCAGCCCATAGAGCTAGTTTAGCCTTTTATTATATTTAGCAGTAACATATGGAACCTACAGGCCTGTACCCTGTAAGACATTTCTTAGGCTATCTTGCTTAAGCTATAGTGAAGCATAGTCGGCCTGTGTCCCTTGGCACAGATAAATGGCCTGACAAGGGGAAAGTTTTCTATACGGGCAGCATGGAGAGAAAGAGACCATCTATCTGTGTCAGCACCTGTCCTGGGCACTATGAACTCTAAGGCAATAGGGCTGCTCAGTAAGTTCCCTCTCAGTGATTGCAGCATAGTGTATTCCAGGGGAAGCAGTTTGTCCATGCTCGCCCCACAGCATTTCAAGAGGGGCCATTTAAGATCCCACCTCTGTGTTCCCCATGCCCTTGACAGGCTTCTCCCTCATCCTAGCCAAGTTGCTGGTCTCTGTTTCAACCTCAAGGAAAATGTTCTGTCCCTGGCTCTGAAGCCTGTATTCCTCGTGGTGACAGCACTGGTCAGGAGCGTCCCAGAGTTCCAGGCCTGCTTAGGGAGTGTTTCCCAAAGATGCAGTGGTGCTGCAGCCTCCTGCTGAAAGTGGCCTCAAACTTCAAGCTGAGTAAGACCAATGCACTGTGGGGTTGGTCAGGCTATCAAGGTTAAGAGGCTGGAGGTGCCCTTTTAGCTACTAACCTAATGGGAAAAAATCCCTCATTAAATCTCAGATAATTCTTGGGTTTGTCATGTGTGGACATATCCCAGGAGAGAGGATCTGTATGGGCCATCTACAGGAGCTCTCCTGAATTATTTCTCCCCACAAACCCCTGGGTTTCCACTAGTTGCTGTGAAGAATGAGGTGCTGGGGAGGGGGGTTGGATTTAGTGCAGCATATGCCCACTTTAAAGTTGGGGAATAGATTTGCCACCCTCTGCATGACCCTCCTCTTTCACTCTCAGGTGCCCCACCATTCCTGAGAACCTGAAATCCCTGGCCTAGTCTACCCCCTCTCAAGAGCCTCAGCCCTCTGGAAGCCCCTCCCCCCATACTGTTCTCTCCCAGGACCCCCATCTCTCCTACTCCACACCTGATTCCTTCCCTGCTGGCAAGCCTGGCCATTGGCTGATGTGTCTGTCTCACTTCCCGGCTGGTTCTCGGTGCTGAGAGGTGCCATTGCAGTTTTGGCAACTGTCAGGTGAGGCCCCGGCCCGCTGTGCATGCAGAGTGGGACCTGGGTGGCTGCCATGGCATGCTTCCAGCCATGATGAGTATGATCGCTAGTTACTAGATCACCGCACAGGCATCAACAAAAAGAAGACCGAGCAAGTGACATCTCTTAACTGGCAAGAGAGTAGAAAACCCGGCCTAGTCAATGGCAACCCTATTTTCCATGTACCTGCTTAAAAGTGGTCAGGCCGTGGCCCAGGTGCCATGCCCCCTCCCCCCAGCTCTGCAGCCTAGGGTACAGGTTCTAATCTATTTTTGGTAGTGAGGGGTTGGCTCTCAGAGATTAGTGGCTATTCTGGGCTAGAATTGTTCTGTACTCCTGGTTGTGAAAATGCTTTAGGATATTTCTTTTCTGGTGCAGTCAAACTATTAAACAACGTGTGTTCGCCACTGGTATTAAGGTGTGTTATTTTATAATATCCTTCACACAGCATTAACACCCTTCACACAATACTGCCAGTGTCAAGTGTTCAAAGAGCATGAGTCAGCCCCCTCCCCCCCCCCAATCTTGAGATTAAATAAATATATAACATTTTAGGGTTTATATGTTTTGTCTTTGGGTTTTGAGCCATGTTTTCAGGCTTTTTTCTGCACCCAGACAGGCTCAAAACAATTCTTTTTGAATGAAAGCTGAAAGTCTCATTAAATCACCTGACTCCCGGGCCTGGGGTTTTAAAAAAACACACCAAATATCATGAGACTTGTGTAACCGCCCTTTCCTCCCTGGATTACTTGGGAGCAGCCAACACTCACTTGTGTGCCTGGGCGCCTGATGTTGTTGACATTAAAGAAGATCCTGAGAATCCCAGTGGTGCTGTTGGATAGGTGGGAATCCTCTATTTACCCCTTTGCTACAGTCCCTTTACTCCAGTGGTTCGCAAACTTTTGCATTGGTGACCCCTTTCACACAGCAAGCATATGAGTGTGACCCCCCCCCTTATAAATTAAAAAACAAATTTTTTATATTTAACCCTACTATAAATGCTGGAGGCGAAGCAGGGTTTGGGGTGGAGGCTGACAGCTCGTGACCCCCCAAGAAATAACCTTGTGACCCCCTGAGCAGTCAGGACCTCCAGTTTGAGAACCCCTTTTTACTCCTAAAGGAATTTAAAATTAGTGGTGCCTCCACCTGGCTGGCTCCTGAACACACTCAATGGCGTTCCTGGGGAACCTCCAGGAATAAAGCTATTCTAAGAATAATAATATAATCTGTGGCAAGGATGTAACTCAAAAATATCAATTATAAATAATATAAATCCAATATACTTGCATTAGAGTGAACACACCTTTACTTAACAACTTTAAAAATCAGGATATAAGAGTCTAAGATTATGTGTCACTACTAATTTAAATCCACAAGGGGCAACTGAATAAAATCAATTAATAAATATAGTATACAGCAATAAATGAAACTTATCTAACTGGCATTTACACTGCCACTATTTACCACACCCCGAGTGTACTCTCCTCTGGATTTCAGAGTCCTAGACGCTTGCTTTCATGGGTGCGCTGGAAAATCTGCAGCTGGAGACAATGCTCTGTTGGTTCTGTGTATCACTCCAGCCAAGGCAACAAGCTGCACAACCCCTCTGACGACTGGAGCTGGCTCCACCAAAGGTCAGCAGCTCTGGGTCCTGGTTCGGTGGGAAGATCACTCTGCCGCTCCTCAGACTCGGTCTCTGCTGTGCCCCTTCCCTTGCAAGTACTTTCCCAAACCAGAGTGGGGGTTACTCTCAGTTCCTTCACTGCAGGCCCACCCCAGTCAGCTCTAGGCACAGTGAAGCCACCAACAGCCTCTGAGGCTCCCTGCTCGATCAAAGCCCCTGTGGGTTCTCAGCAGCAGCTTCTGACTTCCTAGCAGCAGCTCCTGGTACGGACAGAGCTCCCCAGCAGGAATCTCGCTCCTTTCCCCAAAATAGAGTCCACTGCCAGCTCTCCCTGCATGAGGAAGTCTCCCCCCTTTCCCCAAGGCACCATGGGAGTTGTAGTCTCTAAGGTTAGATTTGTGGCACCTTAGAGACTAACAAATTTATTAGAGCATAAGCTTTCGTGGTGCCACAAGTACTCCTTTTCTTTTTGCGAATACAGACTAACACGGCTGCTACTCTGAAACCTAAGGTTAGATTGCCACACACAGGCTTTTCCTCTGGAACGCTCCCAGTAAAGTTCAGAGGCCCTACTAGTAAAGGGTACAATTAAAATCATGAATTGGCATCACTGCTCACAGCACAGATAAGAAACGATAGTCCCGGCCCTAGAGAGTTTGCAGTCTAATTTCAGCTCATGATAGATTGAAGGGGGTCACAATAAATAGGGTGGGGTGGCAGATGAAGGATTGGGTGACAGCAGTTAGATTACAGGGCTCCTCAGCAACATCGTATGCACAGTATGGTGGAGCAGAGAGTGACTCGTTCCCAGTAGGCCTTGTGATGTAAGTGGGTCTTCCCAACGGATGTGAATGAGGAGACGGTGGTGGCCTCATGAACCAGCCTTCCGGGGCTAGAGGGCAATGTGGGGAAAAGCCTAGAGCTGGCTATGGGAGAAGTGACAAAGGGAGCACCTAGGCTGGTGGGATGACATAAAACAGAAGGTCAGATTAAATAGGTGTGGGTGGAGTAATGCAGGGCTTTGAAGGCAAGGAAAAAGGGCTCAATTCATCAGTGTGCTAGCTGCTGGTGGGCCAGACTGCTATTTTTTCCGGCACTAGCTTGAGCAGAGCTAGCATATGTACATGTACCCGTGCAGGGAATCCCATCTCCCAGCTGCTGTGGAGCCATACCCACAAGGCACTGTGATAGTGCGTCACCCTTTCATTTGACAGAAGCAGTCAACGCCTGGAGTGCTGGTATAACTCAGACAGAGCCTGCTCCCCGGATCGAACCATGGACCTCAATGTATGAGCCTCTACTGCATGAGCTAAAAGCCAACTGGCTCTTAGCTAAGGCTGTAGAGCCGACTCATTCTCTCTCTCTCTCACTGGTCTCAGTGCCACTAGATGGGACAGAACACCACACCCACAAGGTGTGTGGGTTCCACAGGCACTGCCAGAGGAAAGCAATGCTCAGGGCCCCCCCGGGATCTGCCTTTGTGGAGTGCTGAGGCTTTTCTCTGCCAGTTTTAAAGAGACAGGATTCTAACACCCTCCATATTTTTAAGCTGTGCTTGGTTGTGGGAAGGGGCCTCCTGGGAGATTTCCCAGTACCCCAGTGGGCTAGACTGAACTTAGGTTGAGGTGTCAGTGATTGAGAGCACCAGGTGGTGGTACAGCTCTACCAGATTATTGCCCCAATGGTATGACGATCTATGTTATTGTCTCCTCCTGGTCACTTAACCACTGGCTTTAAAGGCCTTCTCTCCAAGGCTGATGGAGGCTGTTCAAAGATGATCAAGGCTGATCGAGGGAACAAAGGCTCAAACAGCCCCCAAACACACAATCCCAACTGACCCTATAACTTTAAATAACCTGAAAGAGAAAGAAACAAACAAACAAACAGCCAAAAACAGTCAAACAAGCTTGCTCTCTCACTCATCCCAAGATTAATCCACACACCTTGTTTGTTCAGCAGGGAAATCTCCTGTCCCTCTTAAATGCCCCTGTTTGTGGTCCCTTAGTCGCTTAGCCTCTGGCTTTTAAGGCCTGCCCTCCTAGGTCAGCCCGACCACTACTAACCAGCGTTAATTGACCTGGTCTTTAGGAAAATAGCTAAAGGACAAATGCAAAACATGATTAAAATCAGTGATTTAACAAGAATCACCTGTTTCCTGCTTGCTGATTTAAATCATTAAAATTGGTGATTTGCATAGCTTTGATTTAAAATCTAGCCAGACCGTTTCACCTACTCACTAATGTGTAAGGGAGCGGATGTGGAGCTGGAGTACACACTCAGATCCTGAAGAAGGTGGAGATAAATGAAGGGATGGGAATGATTTTTAACTACATACATTCTTAATCCCCTCCTGCTTGTTCCTTGTTTTGCTACCCTTCTCTCTCCTGGCCCTGTAATGTAAGTTTCACCAGCTTTTACACCTGTCTCCCAACTCTCATTAGACCTTGTGAGCATACATCACATATTGGTGAATGGGTGTGTGCCTGGGGCAGTCTACATCATTATACTGCCTGCATTGCTAGGGTCCAGAAGAAGCTGCAAGTTATATCAGTTCTGACACACTCTACACTTACTTCAACTCACCTCCTGCTTTTGGCTCCTAGTTCTGATAACTAGTGGTAAGGGCAGGTTGGATATTTCTTTAAATGCACAATTGTATTCATGTTCTGTTTAGCAGTGGTGATTTTTCTGTACCCTCTGGTTACTTATTGATTGAATTGTATTTGAAAAAAGTTACTTTGGTTTTAATTTGTGTGTGCCTCCACCTCCTCCCTCAAGGGCCAGCTGCAGGCTCCTCAAGTTCAGCAAGCTGGGATGGTGCCAGCAGCTCCCCAGGAGATGGTGTTGGGAGAACATATGGCAGACCCCACAATACGCAGACTCATTCAACAGCAGCTTGTTCTCCTCTTAGGGAAGATAAGGAATGGAAATGTGAGGAAAGTGATGGAGAATCGTCCAGTTTTCCTGGCGGCATAAAGGAGAGTGACGGTAAAGAAGAATGTGACTCATGTGAAAAGGAGAGTAATGAGAGAGAAAAATCTGGTTTACATGAAAAGGAAATAAACGATAAAGAAGAATCAGCCTTGCATGATGACAGAAACAGTGGTGAGAAAAATTGCACACCACAAATCAGTGCATCAGATCCTGCTTTACTGCCAGCAATCCTAAACTCTGCTGATACTGATTGTACAATTTTGAATGAACAGGGCAAATACAAGGATATGATGTTTCCAGTAAATGAGCACATAAGTGCTGACTTCCCCTCTGTGTGGTGGGTACTCGAACCCCCCCCGCCCCGCCCCTGCACAGCCTCTTCCCACCCCCACACTGCCCTTACCCTGCCCCCATTCCACCCGCTTTCCCAAAGTCCCGGTCCCACCCTGCCTTTATCTACCCCAGCTCTGCCCACTCCCTGCCCCCATTGCCCCCCCTTCCCTCAAGTCCCCACCCCTGCTCGCCTCTTCTCAGCCTCCTCCCCTGAGTGTGCCACATCCCTGCTCCTCCCCCTTCCTCCTGAAAAGTCCTAAGCACCGCGCCAAACAGGCGGGGGAAGAACTGGGAGGGAGGGGCAGGAGCGGGGACGCGGCATGCTTGGGGGCAGGGAGAGAAGGAGACAAGGAGGGGGGAGCTTTGCTGCCAGTGGGTGCAGAGCACCCGCTAATTTTTCCCCGTGGGTGCTTCAACCCTGGAGCACCCACAGAGTCGGCACCTATGAATGAGCAGAAATGAAACTTCTCAAAGTCACACTGTGAAAGAGTGCTTGACAATGGTGAGAAACTGAATCGGTGTTGGCTAATTTACTTGAAATCGACTGACAAAGTGTTCTAGTTTTGTTCCAAAATATTTGACAAGAATGCAAATCCTTGCTTGTGGTTTCCAGGTACTATTATTGGCATAAACTTCTTAGCTGCTGCACTGAAGCCACATGAAAAGTCACCCAGCCATTTTATGGCCTACTTCAAGTGGATGGAGGTTGAGTCCAGGCTCAAGCTGAATAAATGCCTAGATGTAAAAAACCAGCTCATTATTAATGTAGAAACCCAGCATTGGAGGAACGTGCTTGAGCATCTGATCTCAATTACCCTCTTCCTTGCAAAGAATAATTTGGCTTTCCAGGGCTCGTCAGATAAGTTGTTCACTGAACATAATAGTAATTTCCTCAGTTTGGTAGAGCTCCTTGGGAAATACAACGATGTTATGCATGAGCACCTACATCGAGTAGTTCTTAAAGAAGCTGTGGACCATTACTGCAGCAAAACAATTCAAAACAAATTGATTGACCTTATGGCAAGGAAGGTGCTTGATAACATGTTGACGCAGTTCAGCAAAGCGAAGCACTTCACCGTAATAATGGACTGCATTCCCGACATTAGTCACAGTGAAAAGATGTCATTTACAGTAAGATTGGTTGATGACTAAGATATATCCAAGTAAAGGAACACTTTATCTGTTTACAGTCTGTGGACAACTCTATGGGGTAAGGCCTAGCAGAACTGTTTACGAACATTTTGAATGAGAATAAAATAAAGCTTCAGGACAGCCACGGCCACGACAACAGCATGAACCTGAAGGGAAGAAACAGTGGCAAGGATTCTTGTGCTGAATCCAAGGGCTTTGTGCCTTGCAGCTGCCATTCCCTCAGCCTGGTTGTGTTAGATGCGGGGTCATCTTCTTTAGATTCAGTATCTCTCTTCAGAGCACTGCAAAGGATATTGTTAGAGGGCTTATTCCTTCACCTGCTTACTTCCCTTGTCCTTCTCACATGAACAGAGAGCAACAATACCCGAAGTCCAAAGGTGCAAACAATTCAGTGTTTATTGGGGTGAACTTCCAGCAAGCATGATTCCAGTTTCCTTCCTTAGAATCCCCCTTCCCAGCTCTGACACCACAGAGCCTTACCTGTGTCCCTGTTCCCATTCCCCCTCTTAGCAAAACATGATTCCAATTTCCCCACCCCCATTCCCTGTTCCCATTTCCCCCCCTTACTTCCTGATTGACTGCAGACTATATAGTAAAACTTGAGTTCTGCTTAGCTATACCATAACCAATCATTTTCCTGAAATTTAACTAACCAATCCTAACATATTGTAACATGATTAGGTAACCAATTATATCCCACCACCTTAATTAGTTTACACCCAGCAAAATTAGTTATACAGCAGACAGAAACAATCACAGAACCAGACAGAGACCATGCAAATAAACAATAGCAAAGTGGGAACTATAATGACAAAACAATACAGAAGTGAAGATTTCACAACTACATCTATAAAGACATAAGGGTTTCCCAGCTGAGTCTATTGATAAGTGAGTTCTTACCAAACAGAAAACTGTCAAACTAAACTTCCTTTCACATCCTTTAGGCTCTTCCCTTTCTCTGGAGGTGATAGATCAGATCACCTTTCTAACAGCCCCAGATTGCCTTATTTCAATGTGACTAGTTTGGAATGTGAGGATGTGACCATACACTTCCTAGCTTACAGATATACGTCCTGTTTTCAGCATCAACTATCGGGTGGAAGATCCTCATGGACAATGTGACAAATCTGACCATGCAGCTGCTAAGTGACACTTGCTGGGAGAGCTGCATTGACAGCATAAGGCCAGAGAGGTACCAAGTAACTAAGGATTACGATACCCTGATGGAACTGGCGCAGTTGAGTAAATCCAAAGCCAGAATCCGACACGAGGCGCAAAGCCTGGCAAACTAGATCACTACCTTCAAATTTCTGCTCTCAGTTGTGGTTTGCCACAATATCCTGTTCCAAATAAACGTTGTAAACAAGGCATTACAAACTTACTCGATGGCCATCATGACCGCTAATACTTTAATGAGAAGCTGCCTTGATTTCATTGTGGCCTACAGAGACAATGGATTTGAAGATGCATTCACTTCTGCAAAATAAATGGTGGAGAACTTAGGAGTTGGGTCTGTCTTCAAGGAAACTCATATTCATCGGAAGAAGAGACAGTTTGGTCTTGAGGGCGGAGATGAGGTGATGGGAAACTTGGAAGAAAAAAATCAAGAGGGAATTTTTTTGCTTCCTTGTTGACACCCAGGCGTCACTGTGGACAGCTCAATGAAAAGCCTCTGCAACACCAGTCAGAAAAGCAAAGGCTAGGACGTGTTAAGGCTGCCTAAGGAATGAGATGGAAATACTGAAAATATCAATATACAAATCCTTGATTCACACCCCCTGGGAGATCACTTTGAGGTTTAGCTACCCTCTCTCAAATCAATGGGGTGCAGAAAGTGAAGTGATTCAGATACAGGCAAGAAAAGCAGTTAGAAGGAGGGAAAGATTTGTGTGTGAGAGGAGAGTGCAGAGACTGGGACCTATTTAGTTGAGAGAAGGGACAGAATAGAGATGTATAAAATAGGACTAGCCTGGAAAAGGAAGATCAGACACTCTGGTTTAGCCTAGTTCATAATACAAGAACAAGCAGACAGTCACTGAAACTCAGATTTTTTTTTTTTTAAATACACACACAGGCTACAATAATCTATCACAAAATACAACAACAGGTTTCAGAGTAGCAGCCGTGTTAGTCTGTATTCGCAAAAAGAAAAGGAGTACTTGTGGCACCTTAGAGACTAACAAATTTATTAGAGCATAAGCTTTCGTGAGCTACAGCTCACTTCATCGGAGCTGTAGCTCACGAAAGCTTATGCTCTAATAAATTTGTTAGTCTCTAAGGTGCCACAAGTACTCCTTTTCTTTTTACAAAATACAATGTAATTCAAAATCTTAAGGAACAGCCATTTAAATGGAGGATGAGGACAGCAACAATTTGTTAAAAAGGAAAGCAGAGGATTAGGAATATAATGAACTCTCATATTTCAGAGCACAAGCAAAACTAGAAGTGACAAGGGCTAACACACAATTTACACTATGCACAGATTAGTCCATAAGTGCCTACTAGAGCAGTGGCTCTCAACCTTTCCAGACTACTGTACCCCTTTCAGGAATCTGATTTGTCTTACACACCCCATGTTTCACTTCACTTAAAACCTACTTGCTTATAATATCAGACATAAATATAGAAAAAAGTTTCACAGCCACACTATTACTGACAAATTGCTGACTTTCTCATAAATCAATTGGACTATAAATACTGTACTTACATTTCAGTATACAGTACATAGAGCAGTATAAACAAGTCACTGTCTGTATGAAATTTTAGTTTGTACTGACTTTGCTAGTGCTTTTTATGTAGCCTGTTGTAAAACTAGGCAAATATCTAGATGAATTGTTGTACCTCCTGGAAGACCTCTGCCTACCCCCAGGGGTACATGTACTCCTGGCTGAGAACCACTGTATTAGAGAGCTTTTTGCACCATCTTCTGAAATACCTGATGCTGAACAGTCAGAGAGAGGACACTGGACCAGACGGACCACTGGTCCGATGTGGTATGGCAATTCACATGCCCCTACCTTTCTCAACTTCAAATGCAGGTTTCTTCTAATGCTATGCAAAAATGTTAAAAAAAAAAAAAAAAAAAAAAAAAAAAAAAAAAGGGAACTTTTTGTAAAAATACATAAACAGAAGACTCACAGTTTTACGACTTCTTAGGTTTATGCCTTGGCTTCTGTTACTGGGCAATGGAACCAAATTTGTGCAGTGCTTGGAAAAATCCTCTGTCCCTCCCAAATGCCAAACTTTCTTCTCTATAACAGAGCATTCACCCATAAGCTTAATGCTAAGACTAAACCCTGACTCAGCACTGTCCACCCAGGCAAGGCGTTTGTCAAAAATATACCAAGGCAGCCTCTTAATATGTCTACAAATATGTTTGTATTTTCTCAAACAGTGGCTACAGGTAAGGGCTGCTTTATATTTGATTTATTAAAGGCAGCACCTTCTAACCCATCCCTCCAGGGTCATGGAAAGCCTCATCTTAATTCCTTCCCCTTCTAACCCACATTGAAGTGGCAGCCCAGATAATGTTCTGTCCTACCAAATCTCTCACTTTGCTTAGGCCCTGGTCCCATCATGAGCTCTGGGCAGGTGAATCCCTGCACATGTGCAGAGCCCCAGGGAAGTCTCTGGACCTGTGCATTGACACAGATATCCACCTTCAGAGAGCTCATTGAAATGGGGGGCACTACTCATGGCAGTACAGAAACTTTACACTCTCAGCCAATCAGAATTGTCTGGGAGCCTCCTCATTGATCAGCCACTGACACAAGGTGTAGCTGAGGAAGATTCAAAGGAGGATTTGCCATTATCTGAATAATGTGGAGCAGATAGTTAATCTGGTTAATAGTTTAAATGTAAATGTTACTCACTCAGTACAGCCCCTTTTAGTACCTTTTCCCCCAAGCAAAGCTGATTGTGAATAGGTAAGCTGGGACTCATAGGCAGGACAGACTTAAGAACATAGCTGCACTAGCTTCAAAACAGGTTTGCGGGTGATCCCATGGTTGTGAGCCTTTAGCTAATGAGATGGTAACTTTCTACCACACCCTAACCCCAATTATTTATTGATTGGGATTAGGATCATTTGCGAAAGAGGGGTAGCGCTAGTAGCAAAGCTAACTGGTATATAAAGGTTTCAGAATAGCAGCTGTGTTAGGCTGTATTCGCAAAAAGAAAAGGAATACTTGTGGCACCTTAGAGACTAACAAATTTATTTGAGCATAAGCTTTCGTGAGCTACAGCTCACTTCATCGGATGCATTTGGAGGTTTCCACCAAATGCATCCGATGAAGTGAGCTGTAGCTCACGAAAGCTTATGCTCAAATAAATTTGTTAGTCTCTAAGGTGCCACAAGTACTCCTTTTCTTTTTGGTATATAAAGAAAAGCCAGGTCTCTACAGCTAAGTTTTCCTGGAGCGAAATGCATGTAAGTATAGGAATAGGGAAGTGTGTAGTAGGGGACTGCTATTAAGTAAGCTGTTTATTTTAATATAAAGTTTGAAGAGCAGGTCTCTTCCCTCTAGCGTTGTGCTTGATAGCTTTTGATTTTTGTGATCTTCCTTAAAAAGTGGATGTGATTATTTAACAGTTTTGTATAGCAAGGCTGCTAAGTACTGTTTCTCCACTCTTTTAAACCTAGGCTGATTTATGTTCCCAGGCTGAAAGAGAGAACTGTCTTTCCTTAATCTTTACATCTTCGCTCCTCCTTATTAACTGTTTAAATGGACCTCCTTAGCCTGCTCCCTCCAAGTCTGTCACTACATGGGAAAAGCTAGTGTGTCAAGAATGAAAACACAATATCCACAACGACACTAAGTGGGAGACAGCCACAGGATAGTAGAAAACTGGTGGTGATCTGTATGTACCTTGTCTCTTCCTTTTTCTCTGCTCTTGCTCCCTTTGTGGTTGTGATGCTAGCTTTTGGTATAAGGTGAGTCTGCTGTTGACAATCCTAGATGTGTTGCTGCTACCTCTCTATGCTGCCCTGTTAACGCTGGGCACCTGGGTTTTCTCTTTTGCTTGTACCACCCTTGGTGTGAGGCAAAGCCCTGTGTTGGTTTCTAACAAACAATATGTGGCTTGGAAGACTCTGACCTTCCTAACAAATGGAGGGAAAGATATTTTTCTCCTTATGTACATCTGCTAACACTTTCTTGCAACCTCTTCTCTGGCTGCTGTTTGTGAAAATTGTAGACTTTTTTTTATTCTACAATTGCCTCAGGCAAGAGGAAAAGGCTTGGAGGCTTCATGGTATGTTATTTCTACATAGTCTAGTTTTCAGATTGGCATGGGGATGGGTTTTCAAGGTGGGTATGAAGAGGGTGACTGGCTATGGGAGGTTGAGTAAAATGGAAGAGGACTCTTGAGATGAGCAAGGAATGGGGAGAAAGCAGGGAGGAATTGTATTGTAACTGAAAGTTTGTGCTTCAGATAAACAGCAAATAAAAAAAGTCAATTTTAAGGCTGTAAGAGCAAACTATCCCAATGCAAAGGAAACCTAGGAAGTATGGTTAGAGACCATCCTGGCTTAACCAGGAGATCTTCAATGACCTAAAACTGTAGTCCTACAGAAAGTAAAAACTAGAGCCAATTTCAAAGGATGAATATAAAAATCACAAGCATTGAGGGGCAAAATGAGATTAAACTAGCTGGGGATATAAAAGATAACAAGAAAACATTTTTATAAATTTCTCAAAGAAAGAGCAAAAAGAAAAGGAGTACTTGTGGCACCTTAGAGACTAACAAATTTATTAGAGCATAAGCTTTCGTGAGCAAAATGCATCCGATGAAGTGAGCTGTAGCTCACGAAAGCTTATGCTCTAATAAATTTTAGTCTCTAAGGTGCCACAAGTACTCCTTTTCTTTTTGCGAATACAGACTAACACGGCTGCTACTCTGAAATCAAAGAAAGAGGAAGACCAAGCACAGTGTGGGAGGAGGGGCTTTGAAGGGGCTGCAGTGAAGATGCTCGATGCAGACAGAGCTCTCCTGTCAACTTAGGCCATGTCTACACTAGAGACCTTACACTGCACAGCTGTACTGATGTAGCTGTGCTGCCAAGATCTCCCTTTTAGCCACTCTGTGCTGATGGGAGAGAGTTCTCCTATTGACATAATTAAACCACCTCTCAAAGAGCTCTCCCACTGACTTAGCACTGTGCACGCTATCACTTACACTAGCAAAACTATGTTGCTCAGGGATATACAAGAAAGATACCCCCCACCCCCAAGCAACATTGCTATAACAATGTAAGCTTGTAGTGTAGGCCTGGCCTTAGACAAATTAGATGCCTTCAAGTCAGCAGGGCCTGATGGAATGCATACTAGAATACGTAAGGAACTGGCTGAAGAGATCTCAGCCATTAATGATTATCTTTGGGCCTAGAGGAAGGGGGAGATCCTAGGCGACTGGAAAAGGGCAAGTTACCCATCTATAAAAAGGGAACAAGGACAACCCTGGGAATTAGACCTGTCGGCCTAACTTCAATACCTGGACAGATAATAGAGAAAATAATCAATCAATTTGTAAGCACCACAAGATAATGTGATCAGTAACAGTCAATATGGACTTGTCAAGAACAAATCATGCCAAACCAACTTAATATCCTCCTTGGACAGGGTAACAAGTCTACTGGATAGGGAGAAAGCAGTAGATGTGATGTATATCAACTTTAATAAGGCTTTTGATACTGTTTCACATGCCCTTTTCAGAAACAAACCATCGCAATCTAGCCTAGATGACCTTGCTATAAGGTGGGTGCACAACTGGCTGGATAACTACTCAGAGTAGTTATCAATGCCTCAGTCAAGCTGGGAGGCCATTTCACAGGGGGTCCCACAGGGATCTGTCCTAGGTCCAGTTCTATTCAATATATTTATATCCTTATCTAAACTGAGAGTACACTTAACTTGTTGATACCAAGCTGGGAGCGGTTCCAAGCGCTTTGAAGGACAGCATTAGAATTCAAAATGATCTAGACAAACTGGAGAAATGGCCTGAAATAAATAGAATGAAATTCCATAAGGACAAATGCAAATACTACAGTTAGACAGGAACAATCAATTGCCCCAAAACATATTGGGGAAAATGAGCACCTATGAAGGAGTACTGCAGAAAAGGATCTGGGGGTTACCATGAATCACTGCTACATTGTAGACCTATCTAGTTGGGGCGGGGGGCACAAAAGCAAACATCATTCTGGGATGTATTGGTATGTTGTAAGCAAGACACACTGCTCAGGCCTCAGCTGGAGAACTGTGTCCAGTTCAGGGCATCACACTTTGGGGAAGATGTGGACAAACTGGAGAGTTCAGAGGAGAGCAACAAAAATGATTAAAGGTCTAGAAAATGTGAGCTATGAGGAAACACTGAAAAAATGGATTTGTTTCTCCAAGAGATGATTGAGGGGGCACATATAAAGAGGAGGGTGATAAATGGTTTTTTATATCCACTGAGGACAGAAGTAATGAGCTTAAATCACAGCAAGGGAGATTTAAATTAGACATTAGGAAATTTTTCCTAATTGAAGGGTGGTTAAGCCCTGCACAAACTACCTAGGCAGTGGCAGATTTAGTTATTGGGGAGGGGCGGCCCTGTGCTCAGCTTTATTTTTGGGGCTCCTCCTTGGGACCCAGCCAAGAAAAAGAACATTCTCTCATCTCCCCCACCCCCGTTTTTCATTATTTTTTTCCCCTTCATCTTCCTATAAGTAATAGGAGGTAAATGAAAACAAAGTGAGGTACCTTGATTGTTTTGGTAGTCTAACTTATTTTTCCACAGACCACTTGAAAATTGCTGAGGGTCTCAGTTGACCACTTAATGATCTTTCCAAATATTGTTTGTACCATTAGCTAACTATTTGAAAGTGCTTTGGATAAGAGCTCTTTATTAAAAAAAAAATGTAAAAAAAAAACATTTGGGGAGCAGGGGCTGGCCAGGAGTTAGGGTGCAGGAGGGGGCTCAGGGCTGGGGCAGGGGCTTGAGGTGTGGAGCACTTGGGGCAGCTCACATTTGGTGTGAGGGGTGCAGGTGGGGATGTGCAGGGGGGACTGTAGGAGTCAGGGAGGGCAGGTGGCTGGGAGTATGTGAGGGGGTAGAGGAGTCAGGGCTGGGGGTTGGGGTGCAGGAGGTTGGGGTGTGGAGCTACTTGGGGCAGCTCCCATTTGGTGAGGGGGGTGCAGGTGGGAATGTGGGGTGTGTGTGCAGGAATCAGGGAGGGCAGGGGGCTGGAGGTGTGTGGGATGGGGTACAGGAGTCAGGGCTGGAGTCAGGGTGCTCCCTGCCCTGATCCACTCATGGCAGGGGGCTGGGCGGGGTATGTGTAGTGGGAATGTAGGGGCCCTGCTTTTGCTCTGCCCTGCCCTGATTCCACCCCTTCCCCAAAGCCCCACCCCGCCTCTTCTCAGACTCCTCCCCTGAGAGCACTGTCGCCCCGCTCCTCCCCCTCCCTCCCGGAGCAACCTGAGCTCTGGCAAACAGCTGTTTGGTGGCAAGGGAAGTGTTGGGAGGGGCGGGAACACAGCATGCTTGGGGAAGGAGGCGGGAGAGGGGGGAGTTTGGCTGTTGGTGGGTGGAGCCTGCAGAAGGAGCCCCAGGAGCCAACAGGACCAAGCTTCTGCCCCCACAGCTGCCTGGCCCTGAGGCCCCCTGTCATTGGGGAGGCCCCGTGCAAGGACCCCCTGTGTTTTACTGTAACTCCGCCTCTGTACCTAGGCAGGTTGTGGAATCTATCACTGGAATTTTTTTAAAGAACAAGTTAGACAAACACCTGTCAGGGATAGTTATGAGGTCCCTTCAAGTCCTGGGCCACATTTCTACAATTATTGATCTCATTTGTTTAAACCATAAGCTTACTAGAGCAGGAAGAGTTTTCTTAGTGTCAAGCACCACGGGATCTTGATATTTGTTGGAGGGTCTCTAGGTGCAACCAGAATATAAATAACACCAACCAGGTCGCATGTCATCAAACTGACATGCTAGATTCCTCCAAACATAAGAAATTCTCTCTCCTCATACTGTTGAGGTGTAAATATAAAATACACTCCTTGTCATACACTGCTTCAAACAGCACTTCCAGTTTGGAAGGATTTTTAGTGTAAAATTTATCTCTGGCAGTTCCAGTGGAATGAAAGAAGGTGGGAGGGTTCACAGAACAGTGTTCCTGGGGAGAGATTCCATCTCCTAAATGGATATAAACTGACCATCAGGAAGTTTAGACTTCAAATTAGATGAAGGTTTCTAACTATCCGAGGAGTGAAGTTCTGGAACAGCCTTCCAAGGGGAGCAGTGGAGGCAAAAGACATATCTGGCTTCAAGACTAAACTTGATAGATTTATGGAGGGAATGGTATGATGGGATAGCCTAATTTTGGCAATTAATAGATCTTTGACTATTGGCAGTAAATATGCCCAATGGCCTGTGATGGGACACTAGATAGGGTGGGATCTGAGTTACTACAGAGCATTCTTTCCTGGTTATCTGGCTGGTGAGTCTTGCCCACATGCTCAGGGTTTAGCTGATCACCATATTTGGGGTCAGGAAGGAACATTCCTCCAGGGTAGATTGGCAGAGGCCTTGGGGGTTTTTCATCTTCCTCTGCAGCATGGGGCACAGGTCACTTGCTGGAGGAGTCTCTGCACCTTGAAGTCTTTAAACCACGAGTTGAGGACTTCAATCGCTCAGACATAGGTCAGGGGTTTGTTACAGGAGTGGGTGGGTGAGATTCTGTGGCCTGCGTTGTGCAGGAGGTCAGACTAGATCATAATGGTCCCTTCTGACCTTAAAGTCTGAGTCCTATAAGAGGAAAATAAGACGGCCATGTAGGGAGGGGCTGGGATGGCCTGATCTTCATTCTATGTTCTTGTGGCCACATGGAGGAGAGTTTTCAGAGTAGCAGCTGTGTTAGTCTGTATTCGCAAAAAGAAAAAGGAGTACTTGTGGCACCTTAGAGACTAACAAATTTATTTGAGCATAACCTTTCGTGAGCTACAGCTCACTTAATCAGATGAAATATTGGATGTTGCATCTGATGAAGTGAGCTGTAGCTCACGAAAGCTTATGCTCAAATAAATTTGTTAGTCTCTAAGGTGCCACAAGTACTCCTTTTTCTTTTTATGGAGGAGCGTGCATGCCTAAAACCAGCCCTCTAGCTCTTGTGCACAGTCTCCTTTCTCTCTTTCCCCCTCCCCCACCCCGCTTGTTAGTTACTGATGTTTCTCTTCCAGCACTGTTGGATAAAGCTGAGGTAGAACCTGGAAATTCTCTTTGTAGAGTCTGCAATACAAACTACTATTTGATTGACACCAGCTCTCTCCAGACCTATAAAACATCTTGGCTGGGCATCTCAGGATGGAGGGATTACCTTGGCCTCAAGCAAATGGTCAGCAGCCAGAACAATCTCCCCAGGGGCCATCTCCCAGGCATCCACAAAGTAAGGTCACATTCCAGCTAACAGTGTATTGTCCAATGTGTCATGTTCTAGTGACCTAAGACCCTCTCATCTAAATGCTGGAAGAGAAAGGCAACTGGATTTGTGCCTGAATTCCAAACTGGAACATCTTCCAACAGTACCACTTTAGTTCCTGAAATATTTGCCTAAAGTTTCCTTTGGTTAAGGAATTGTCTGTCTGAATCTTACTGCTCAAAACTCTTCCCCTCTAATCTAATAATGTGCCTTCCTGAATTACCCAGTTTGTGAGCATTCACTAGTGGTTGCCTGCTCTTATTTGGTATCAAATCTTCCCCTACATTTAATATGCCTTTGTACAAAGAGCAATACTTCAAAAGTCTTAAAGAAAATCCCTTGCAGGCTGACAGTAAGGGAATAAATTCTGATAATTTCCTGCAGCCCTACTGATTCTGGGACATCAGGATGGTGGTGTGGGAGCAAAGGGGACGTGGGGGGGGGGAAGCATATGTATTGCACAAGATGGATGATTCTTGGCAGAGCTGAACATAGAAGCGTATCAAAATCAGGCAGGAAGCTTAGAAAAACCTGAAGGGAAAGCCACTACGGTACTAGCGGCAAGTACTAGGAGATATTGAAGGAGGTTACTGTCTGCTAGGGGAGCAGAGCAAAGCAGCTAAGGCTTTGCCTTTATTCTTTGCTAGTTCAACAAATGGATTATGCTGAAACCAGCCATGGTCCTTCCTTCATAGGTCACTGCCAGGATTTCTTGTGATAACAAGAGATCTACCCCAGTGACTGGTTTGCTCTTCAGAATGACTCCAATCCCAGTTTTCTCTCCTCTCATCACACTTCCAAGATAAATTATAAAGGATCTTCGCTTCCCAGACATTAAATTGGTTTTCTAAATGGGTAGTTTCTTTAAAATAACAGTGCAAAGCCTAGTGAAGGGGTGGCAAACTATTGGTCAAGATGCAGCAATTTTTTTTTTTTTTGATCTCTAGATCCCAACACTCTGAGAGTGAATGCAGGTATAGAGGTTCCACGCCCCAGTCTCCCTCCTGAATCCATGTTTCCTTTGGGTATAAACTTTGATAAGTAAGTTCTTGTCTACATGAAAGATTGTTCTTCCTTAAATTCCCTTCTCTTCTCCCCCTCGCACACCCCAGACACAGATTAAAAAAAATCCCAAAGAGGAAAAGTTGTACTCAATATTGATCAACCTACCCTCTGTTCAGACTAAGAATTGAGTGTCTGTCCTTGGAAGTGAAGACCCTCTTGTTGCAGCTACACAGGTTTCTGTGTCTTCCAATTCTATGCCTGGACTGCAAACTTGGAATCCTCTGGACAAGTTCATATAGCTATGTCTACAGACAGACCATGCAGAGCGGTGATCTTTGTCAATGCTTGGACAGGCTTTCAGGGAATACCAAGCTGCTGCAGGTAGTGGAGTGAATTGTTCCTGTTGGGGGCACACTTCCTCTGGTGCCAGGAGCCTATGTTTCTGAAGGTGCTGTCCTTTAATGGTGCTTATGGCCATTAAATCCTTAGCACATCTCAAAAACAGGTGGCTATTGTTCCTGGAATCCTGGCCATACTTCTGTTTCGGCAGAGTTCTGATGACCCAAATTCCTCCTATGTCTCACTAGCAGTGATGGAATTTGCTTCCTGGGCTAAATTAAGGTGTTGCCTCAGACTTGGATACAGCCACCTCCTTGATGTGTTGAGCCCTGGTCTGCCTTCCCTGACACAAACCCAAGGCAGGTTATATGTAGCTCAAATATCCCTTAACTGGAGAGCTGCAGACACACAGTCCCTGAAGTGACACTGCAGTGATGTCCTGGGGAAGTCTGTCCGGAACTGAACAGCTTCTGGACAACCTCCTCTGAGTGGTTCCCCAGTTGCATACAGGTCTCTTCAGGGCTCAGTTCTCACTGGCTCTGCCTGGGCACTGCTGCTGCCTCAATGGACAGGTGGCATAGAAGATGACCAGGACTTGCTTTGGGTTCATGCTGCAGAATACACGTGTAAATCTGTGGTGTTGAGTGGGGTCATAGGGCATCTCCTAGTCCTGCCCAAGCAGAACATTTGGGGGAGGGGGGAAAAGGAATATGCCATTGCGGTGTGGCTCATGGATAACCCTTTAGGATTTTTGTCCTGCATTGCACCCCTGTGCACCAACGATTCCCATGTGCTCTAGTCTAGAAACCCATTGCAAAAGGCGTTAAGATGAAAGCTGCTACCTAAGATCTTAATTGTAACTCCAAATCTTAACAATCTCTCTTTTTCTCCCCCTCCCCCTTGTTTTTAAGCTCAGTGATGGGTGAAATGGCAGCTGTTGCCAACCTAGGTCCTATGCCAAGAGCACCACAATCATCTGGCACTGGCAGGAATCGGTGAGTCTGGCACAGCGTGAGCATGTTCAGAGGATGTAGACATCCTGGTGTCAAAATGGAACTTCTCTCCCTCCAAGAAGAGGGACAGGCTTCTGAATTAAGAAGTCCTTTGCCCTATATCGAAGAACATGGGATTTCACGTGAAATCCCTTCTCTGCCTCTTTCCACCACCAGTGGCGGATTAATGATTTTGCCGCCCCTAGGCTCAGAAATAATTGCTGCCCCCAGCTCGCCTCCACTCTGCCTCCTCCCCTGAGCGCACCACTGAGTCCTGCTTCTCCCCTGCTCCCTGCCAGTGCTTGTGCGTGAAACAGGTTCACAAAGGGGGGGAATGTAGTGTGCTCAGGAGAGGAGGAGGGGCTGGGGCAGGGATTTGGGGAAGGGGACCAATAGGGGCAGAGAGGGAATGGGGAAAGGGTGGAGTTGGGGCGGGGCAGAGGGTGCAAACTGGCACTGGGGGAAGCAGCCTCTGGCTGCTATTATAAATTTGCCGCCCCTGCAAATTTGCTACCCTAGGCCTTGTTGGCCTAGGCGTTAACATGCCGCTGTCCACCACCCTCTTCTACCCTTGCCAAATAAAGGCAGATGGTGGCTGATGCTCGAAGTGGCTTGCTGAAAAGTAAAAAGAAAGGACCTGTAGGCTTCAGTAATGGAGGGGGGTTTTTTGGTGGGAGTGAAGACTATAGACTGAAAAAACATAAGTTCTATGTAATTACTTATAACCAAGGAAACTTTGTCTTTATATTACAGTAAAGCCAAGAGCTCCAGCTGAGCTGGGCTCTTTACCAATAAGTAAGGGAAGGGACTGCCTCCTGGAGTTACTCAGTTTGTTGAAATACTTTCCTGGTCTTTCACCTTTTTATATGCTGTATGACCTGTTGGGATGTGGTGAGAACAGTGGTACATGGCTGTCAGTCAAAGCGCACCCCCCCCCGGAAGTGTCCTGCTCAAGGCCTTAGAACTACTTTCCTGAGATTCCTGAAACACAAACCAAAAGCCTGTCACTGACTGAGAAGCAATTTTTCAGTTAGAAGAAACTGAATCCTCTGTTGCATGGGTGTCTTCCTATTTAGCATCCAAATGATTTATCCCAGTCCCAATCCTTCCATATTAGGAGATGAGCGCACAGAGAGGCTGGTGTCACTTTCTCAGGGTGGAAGGGGAGTCGTATGAACAAGCAAACAGCAGGGTAAATGGTGTTATCTTTGCTACCAGAGCTCCAGAGAGTACAGACCAAACACAGATCTTACTGTATTGGTGACAGCTTAGGCTTGTGCCAAGTCCTTCTCTACTGATCCAGCCCTAATTAGAGTCCTAGTTAGATGAGGCTGCCAGCAATCTTAATTAGGCCTGCTCAATATCATCAAGGTGACACAGTAGCAAAAACCTCAATTACCACCCCAGTGCCCTTGAACTGGTGATAGCAACAAGGGAGAATTCTGTCAAAAAAAGTGTACAAAAATGGCCTCCAGCATTCCTTAAACCCTATGTCTTGAGCTCAATCTGAAATAGAGTTGTCCTGAGAGCCATGAATGACCAGAGGGTCCAAAAAAATGCAAGCTAGTATGTCACAAGGCTTTTTTTAGGGAATGGAGAAGTGAGTGGAAAGCATGTGTCCTTCTTGCTTAGTATCTGCATATGTTCACAGCAAGGAAACTCTCTTCCTGTAGTGCCAGACTTCAATGTCTGCTTTCCTTGCATGCAATAAAGAATGGAGGTTGAAACCTAATTCTTATACCTTAACACAAATAAGAGGCTTTTTTTTTGGTTGCCCTTGCAGGGAATCCATATAGTATCTGACCTTGACTCTCCTTCATTGCATAATTTAGGGTTGGGACAGCTTCTGTACATGCACAGCATATTGGTAGGGCTTTCTTTAAGCAATCTCATATCCTCATAGATATTAAAGTCAGAAGGGACCATTATGATCATCTGGTCTGACGTCCTGCACAATGCAAGCCACAGAATCTCGCCCACCCTGTCTAATCTACAGGTTCTTTTCCTTTCTCCCATTTTCCTTAAATCGTAAAGAATACCACCATCTGCTAACTGAGAAGATCCATGAAATCCAGACACATATGGGAAGTGCAAGAGAACAGGCTGCTGGGGCAGCAAGGACTTGGTGTATTGCTAGCTCTGCAGCAGCAAGGACCTGGCATGGGTCAGCCATAACAAGAAATATCTGCTAGTAAGAATATGGGTCTTTTGATGTTTCTTGACATATTACAGGGAGTCTAACCAGTTCTCCATACCACCAGAAACTAACATGACTGTCATAAATCTGTTGCTAGTTCTAAACCTAAATTAGACAATAACAGTAATGCTCATCAAGTGAGATGAGTCTCCTTGCTTGATCTTATTAAATAGGCCTGGTAGGATGCTTTCATCATTTGTATCAGGTAGCACCAAGAAACCCCATTCAGGATTTGGGTGGATCCTACTGTGCTAGAAGCTGTACGAAGTATGAGACTAGATATGTCACTTCTGGACATCTAAACCATATGCCCATATTCTTTGGATACTTCTTACTTAAGAGCATTCTGGTATTGGCTGAGAAATGTCCATAAATGAGCACTGATCGTATTGTCTCTCATTCTAGGTCCAATAAAGAACTAGGTCATGGGGGGAGGGGACTGGTTTGCTAAGCCCTTCTGATATATGGTGGTGTGCTCTTGACAGTACCCAAATAACTTACAACAGAACTAGAACATGTGGAGACCATATCTTATCCATGTTGATGCTGTACCTGATGATTCTGCTTCCTAGCCAGCTGCACAATAAAACTGTATTGTGCCTCTAATAAATGAATCTCCAAAGTCTCTGTCTAGCTGCCCCTTAAATGTTTCTATATTATACAAGACTAAAGTGTCTCCCTAGATCTCTGTCTGAATACTGTGCCATGTGCTTTATGCACCCTTGTTAACTCTGGTAATATGAGTGAGGATAATCTACTTAAAATCTGTTCCCCTGCCTGATGGTGGGGATGGCTTTAAGAACTTTGTATTTTTGTATCCTTGGTAAAACTTGGTTAAAATCCATCTTCAATAGTGGGTAACATTTCCATTCCTCTAAATACAAATGCAGAATAACATGGCTTAAACTGTATTGTACCTGTTAGTGGCTTCTTGTCCATGAGTTTACCCTAATCTTTGACCTAGATATCTGAAGATGCCACCCTTTCAGTAATCCACATGGCTTGACCTGCCTTCCCTCTAGGGGGCCAACCTAGCTTCTATATCGGACACTCTGTCCTTGACATAGAATCATAGAATCATAGAATATCAGGGTTGGAAGGGACCTCAGGAGATCATCTAGTCCAACCCCCTGCTCAAAGCAGGACCAATCCCCAACTAAATCATCCCAGCCAGGGCTTTGTCAAGCCTGACCTTAAAAACTTCTAAGGAAGGAGATTCCACCACCTCCCTAGGTAACGCATTTCAGTGTTTCACCACCCTCCTAGTGAAAAAGTTTTTCCTAATATCCAACCTAAACCTCCCCCACTGCAACTTGAGACCATTACTCCTCGTTCTGTCATCTGCTACCTCACCTTCTGGATCTGCTGGTGACATAAGCGTAGCCTTTTCTGAACTGCCTCTCTGGTCTTCCCAAGTGAGCTTTTAGCATCTGGAGCCTAAGGCTCCTTGGTAATCGCATGTAGGAAGCCTAATAGTGCATGGAACCTGCCCATTCAACTCCATAGTATTTGACCATTCTGGCTACTGTAAGAATGGGGTGTATCCTCCTGTACCAAACTGGAGGGTTTAACTGTGTCCAGCAAAGTTGTTGGCAAATGAACAGTTTTCCTCCAAGAACTTCTAACTATTCTTTTTGTAATCCAGCTTTGTGGCGAGCTGACTGGCACTTCTGGCAGATCCCAACCTCCAGGAAGAACTGTCTGGACTATCATCATCCAAGCTGCCTCCTCTAGACAAGATTAACAAGTGACTACAATTTTTTGGTGTACACTTGGCATGATGGATTCAGATTTTTAAATGAAAAGTAAGAGTCTAACATACTCTACTTCCCTAGAAGTTTATTTTAATAACTCTTTAATGCTCTTTGACTTGGTACAGCTTGGCAGGCTTCCCCCCCCCCCTTTTTTTTTTAAAGGTGACTAGAAATGTGTCCAGGGAAACCTGGATCTGAATCTCTTCTGAATTAAATAGGTGCAACTCCCCTGCCATCAGTGAGTTACATCAATATTGTACTTCTGGTGTAAACCAGAAGAAAACTGCACCAACATCTCTGGATGTCTCCAGATAACTGCTGTTCCCAGCACCTTTTATTTAAATAATCCCCAAACAACTTCCTGTTACCATTGCTGAGGTTCTAGGGTTCTGATTGTGAAATCTTTCCTCTGTCTTACCACATACCACCACTCCATTCAAGATGCAACAACCTTGAGACTGTTTTGCTAAACCCAGGTTCAGAAACTAGCAAAACCCAAAGGTGACAAGAGCAGACACATATGGCCTGCCTCTTAATTTTACTGCCTGAAGAACCAACCACTTGGAAAAGGGAAGAGAAGAGAAACCTTTCCTACCCCCACAGAACCGTCTAATATTTTTTTCAGTTGGGCTCAAAGTTTAGATCTAAACTTCTGCTCTGGCATTGGCTTGGGGTCCAGTCCCACAACCTCTAGCCCACCTATATAGGCTCTTAGGGTGATGTGTGGTATAACAGCTTAATGTACTGCTGGAAAGTACTCGGAAATGTGACTAACAGCTGACATGTACTCTCATATCCTAGAGTAGCATAGTTCGCTGCTTAGGCCAAGCAAAGTGGGAAGGCATGTGGGGTCAAGTGCTGCCCCCTGCAGTTTTCTGCTTGGCTGCTGGGGAGAGGCACAGCAGAAGGGCAGGTAACTTTGGTAGAGGCAGGGAGAGCATGGTGGTCCTGAGGCTGTGTGGGGGGTGCTTGGGAAGGAGCTGGGAGCAGGTTCCTTGGCCTCCGCTTGGGGGAGCATGGGCTGCTGGGCCCAGAGGCATGAGCTTCCTGCTTCTGTGGCCACAGCCCACCAGGAGCCAATGAGGAATTTGGGTGCCCTGGCCTAGGGAGGTGGGGCTGGAAGCTTCTCCCAGAGGATACACATGGGCTGATTGCCTATCCTCCCCTTTACATTGTGCCCTTCTAGGATCAGGAGATGTAGGCAAACCATAGATACTCAAGTCAACTCCAACAGTGTGTGAAACTAATTAATTCAGAGCAAATCAGCTTTGCTATAAGGAGTAACTCGCCCCCCTCCTTTTTGTCCAGCTACAACTGTCCCTGGTAGGCTGTGGAACTGGAGTCTTAGCAACAGGATGCAAGGTAGGGGGGGACCTACTTAATTTCTGGCAGATGTTGCCAGTCTCTACTAATTGTCAAATAGTAAAAGCAAAACACTGCAACTTAAAGAGGGTGGAAACCACCTAAGCTTGGTGTGTTTGTAGAAATAAATGGGCTACCAACATCTCTTCTTCCCCCCCACATTCCATTAATGAAATGGTAGCAGTGTGCTATGTCACTTCTACAGTGGGGATTTTCTTTATTAGGAAACAAAGACAATTTGAGACTGGCCTTAGGTAATCCCCAGATCACTTAAGGTTTCCCTGATTTGAAGCTGAGTTCAGCAAGACTAGAATAAGAATTAATGCTGCACTTTGCATGCATGCCCACCAAAGGGTTAGAAGGAGTAGCTGGGGTGAGATGGACAGATGTCTCAAATGTTCTCCAGAGCCTTTTTTTTTAAAATATATATTTAGCTATTACAGTGGTGGTGGGGGACCCCTCAAAATACAAGGCAGCATAACTCAGCCAGAAACACATGCAGACTCAGAGTACCTGAAACAATAGCTCTGAAGTGTAAACTGCTCATTCATTTCAGTGATTCCAATGATATCCTTCAATGTAAGACTAGGTAATTATTTTGCTGTTTTAGCAAACGAAGGGCAAAGATGTGGATTATAAAAATCTATTTAAATCTGTGTCCTCAACTGTGAAGGCAACTCCTTTCCTGCAAAGGAGATTCAAATGACAAACTGTTATAGATAACTGTAAAAACTTCAGATGTGTAAGACTTTCATAAGGGGGGAGCACCATCTTAGCCACTATGGATGTACAAGCCCTCTACACCAACATTCCACACAAAGATGGACTACAAGCCGTCAGGAACAGTATCCCCGATACTGTCACGGCTAACCTGGTGGCTGAACTTTGTCCTCACCCATAACTATTTCACATTTGGGGACAATGTATACCTTCAAATCAGCGGCACTGCGATGGGTACCCGCATGGCCCCACAGTATGCCAACATTTTTATGGCTGAGTTAGAACAATGCTTCCTCAGCTCTCGTCCCCTAATGCCCCTACTCTAATTGCGCTACATTGATGACATCTTCATCATCTGGACCCATGGAAAAGAAGCCCTTGAGGAATTCCACCATGATTTCAACAATTTCCATCCCACCATCAACCTCAGCTTGGACCAGTCCACACAAGAGATCCACTTCCTGGACACTACAGTGCTAATAAGTGATGGTCACATAAACACCACTCTATAACAGAAACCTACTGACTGCTATGCCTACCTACATGCCTCCAGCTTTCATCCAGACCACACCACACGATCCTTTGTCTACAGCCAAGCTCTACGATACAACCGCATTTGCTCCAACCCCTCACACAGAGACAAACACCTACAAGATCTCTATCAAGCGTTCTTACAACTACAATACCTACCTGCTGAAGAAGTGAAAAAACAGACTGACAGAGCCAGAAGAGTACCCAGAAGTTACCTACTACAGGACAGGTCCAACAAAGAAAATAACAGAACGCCACTAGCCATCACTTTCAGCCCCCAACTAAAACCTCTCCAACACATCATCAAGGATCTACAACCTATCCTGAAGGATGACCCATCACTCTCACAGATCTTGGGAGACAGGCCTGTCCTTGCATACAGACAGCCCTCCAACTTGAAGCAAATACTCACCAGCAACCACACAACAGAACCACACACCCAGGAACCTATCCTTGCAACAAAGCCCATTGCCAACTGTGTCCACATATCTATTCAGGGGATACCATCATAGGGCCTAATCACATCAGCCACACTATCAGAGGTTCGTTCACCTGCACATCTACCAATGTGATATATGACATCATGTGCCAGCAATACCCCTCTGCCGTGTACATTGGCCAAACTGGAAGGTCTCTACGTAAAAGAATAAATGGACACACATCAGACGTCAAGAACTATAACATACAAAAACCAGTCGGAGAACACTTCAATCTCTCTGGTCACTCGCTTACAGATCTAAAGGTGGCAATTCTTCAACAAAAAAACTTCAAAAACAGACTCCAACGAGAGACTGCTGAATTGGAATTAATTTGCAAACTCGATACATTTAGGCTTTAATAAAGACTGGGAGTGGATGGCTCATTACACAAAGAAAAACTATTTCCCAATGTTTATTTCTTCCCCCTCTTCTTCCCGCCCCCCCCCCCTGCTGTTCCTCAGATGGTCTTGTCAACTGCTGGAAATAGCCTACCTTGATTATCACTACAAAAGGTCCCCCCCCACACTCTCCTGCTGGTAATAGCTCATCTTAAGTGATCATTCTCCTTACAGTGTGTATGGTAACATCCATTGTTTCATGGTCTCTGTGTATATAAATCTCCCCACTGTATTTTCCACTGAATGCATCCGATGAAGTGAGCTGTAGCTCACAAAAACTTATGCTCAAATAAATTTAAGTCTCTAAGGTGCCACAAGTCCTCCTTTTCTTTTTGCGGATACAGACTAATAGGGCTGCTACTCTGAAACCTGTCTTCCTGCAAAGGTTCAACTTTTAAGAGTCAGGACAGGAACTACGGCACTGACAATGGCTCTCGCTAGTCTCTGACAGATAGTTACCCCAGTAACCTGCCGTCTTCCTATATTTTATGACTGGCTGTTTCTCAAGAAAACCAGTGTGCATTAAGGGTGTGCATAGTACCTAAGTGCTGAGATAAACAAACAAAAGCCGGGACCAAAAAAGAAGTTGCACTAGGGCCCCCCAGTGGTCAAAAATCACGACTCATGCTCATCCAAAATCAAGAGCTTGGCTTTAAAAATCTCGAGATTATGTAAAATAACTGGGTGTTTTTTATTCACCTTCTGCTTTTTGAGTCTTTAGGGCTGCGGGGTGGGGGTGGGGGTGTGTGTGTGTGTGTGGTGGTCACAGTGTGACACTTTCTCCACACCCCCCAAGGGCTAGACACTTACTCTTACTGTACGGCGGAGGCTGAAACCATCGCACAGCCGCCTGGCTGCAGGCGCTGGGGCTTCAGGAAAACCAGGACTAGCCTGGCGCCTGGCACGGCAGGGCACCGGGCAGGGTTTCCCGCGGGCTCCAGGGCAGGAGCGATCGCGGCTGGAGGTTCGCGCCTCCCTCCCGCGCAGGCCCCGCCGGTGCGAGTAGACAGAAGGTGGCTCGGCCTGAGGCCCCCCCGCCTAGGGCTGTGGGGAGAATGACGCCGCCGGAAGGGCGGACCACGCGGGGAGCCACCTGCCTCAGGGGCGGGGCTGTAACCGTCCCCCCACCCTGTGGACGCCTTCTGCCAGGCCCCCGGGCGTTGCGAACTACAACGCCCAGAATGCCTCGCGGGGGGAGGGACGCGTTCCCGGCTGTTAAGCAATCTCTCCGGGGATTGGCCGGGAGGAAGGGGCCAATAGGCTTTTCTGGGACATGGGGGACGGGGAAGCTAACGCCCTCATGGCTGGCGTGTGACGCCCTGTCGGGGGCGGGGCCTGGTCAGCGAAGGCACCATGTGCCGCCTAGTTGCGGCTTCCAGCTGGTAGCTGGGCCTGGCGGGAGCCATGGAGCAGGAGAGGGGCGAGGTGAGCCGCGGGGCCCGGACACCGGCCCTAGGAGGGGCAGAGAGATGCTGCAGCCACCGATCCCTTTGCCTTCCCCGGACACGGTAGCTCCGGCCTCCCCCGTCTCGCCGCGGGGCTGGCCAGGCAGGCGCCGCCCTGCGGGGCTCCGGGGTCCCTGCGCTGCAGCAGGGTGGGGCGCACCCAGCCTTACAGCGGCGAGGCGCTTTGGGTGAGAAGCCGCCATTCAGAGCCTGCTCCGCCCCGCGGCGTGGCTGGGGAGCCCGCCCCGCCCCTTTTGCGACCCCCGTCCCAAGGGACCCCGGCCGGCCCGCCGCAGCCGCGGGGCGTGCGTAGCCCGGGGGCTCGGCAGGGATGTGGGCAGCCAGGGGAGGAGCCTTCGCAGGGGGTCCCCTGAATTCCGTTCATAAAAGGGCCTGGTTTGTGGTGCGGTAACGGGCCCCCACCTGCCTGTGTGTAGATCAGGCTCCTTCAGCGGAGGTAACGCAATCAGTGGTGCCCGGCTTCGGCGTGGGGTGTAGCCGCTGAGCCCTGGACTTCTTCGCTGCCAGCTTCTGGCTCTGCCCCGGGCTGTGTGAACAATATCCTGTTTTCCTGCCACCGCCTCTGCGGGAAACTGTTCAGGCTCGATGGGAGCAGCTGGAAGCCCCCGTGCTCTTTAATGGGAGTTGGATCTGCTTGCGTACACCAGGACCGAGTCTGTTTCACTGGGCTCCAGCATGTGTCTGGCTCTCCTTGTTTTTGAGGTGGGAGGAAGTGGAAAAGCAGTATGCAGTGCAGGGATTGAAAGGTGTCTCTTGCCCTAAAAACTTATGCTACGGCTTTAGCGCCTGGGAGCAGTAAAGGACTGGTGATCTTGAAGTCACCAGTCAGCCTCCAGTGTGACTATTGCTGATCCTACCTTGCTGTGTGCCTCTGTGAACTGATCTCTCCTTATACCTCTACTGTGGTCCTCCTCTCCATCCTTCTGCCACCCTCCACTTTTTCAGTTCTGTGCCTATGAATTCTTCTTCTCTGGGAACGCTGAGTCTGATGGGTAAAACATAAGAGAACTCACTGAGCAGGTGGGAGTCCTCTTCCCCTCCTCCCCCCACGCTCCCAAGTGAGTGGGACACACCTGCTCTTGAGTCTGCTAGATAGAATCCTTAGCAGCCACACCAGGTTTCCCCTCTCTGAGCCTTGTGGGACAAGCCTGCTGTGCTGAGGCCAGGCTTACTGCATAAGGGTATATTGAAAATCTTGGCTCTGAAGTGTTCTTCTCTCCGCTAGCTGTCTCCCTTCTGCCGCAAGACACCATCCTTGAAGCGGATGGAGGAGGAGGACGAGGAGGATGAAGATGATGATGATGACTTGGACTTGTTTGGGGGTTATGATAGCTTCCGGGGTTACAACAGCAGCATGGGCAGTGACAGCAGCTCCTGCCTGGACGAGTCTAGTGACAATGATGTGGCAGATTGTGAAGCTGGGGAGCTGCCCACCTCCCCTCTGCCGCTACATCCGCCCACTACTGGCCGACTGATGGAAGACAGCGGCTCCGAGCCAGGTACTATATGCTCTGCATGCCATAAAGAGGCACAATATCTAATTAGAAACAGATATGGACCCATCTGAAAGCAGTATATTGCTTCAGGATATGTGTGGTGGTTTAGCTTAATATACATGCCCTGGGAGTGGAACTGCCCAGTGATTGTGTTCTATGCTCCGAGTTCTGTCAAGAGGCTCTTGGGGTTCTGCTGGGGTTAGTCAAGTTAGTTATGCTTCCTGGCGCTGTAACATTGCTGGCCTGAGCTTAGCCCTTGCAGGGTTAATGCTGTACCCCCAGCTCTCATTCTGAGTATCTTCCTCTCCTCCAGCTGTGTGTGAAATGTGTGGGATCGTGGGCACAAGGGAAGCTTTCTTTTCGAAGACCAAACGCTTCTGCAGCGTCTCCTGCTCCAGGAGCTACTCCTCAAACTCCAAGAAAGCCAGCATCCTGGCAAGGCTGCAGGTGAGTGACACCCACCCGGTGACCTCTGGAATCAAAGTGGGACTTGCCTGTAGGGGAAAGTGTCAACGAGATTGTGCTTGCTGGAAGCTTATTGGTACCTCCCTCCCTTCCTTGAGGGACACAAGGGCATGCTAAGGGTCCTGCTCTCTACATGGGTGGGAAAAGATGGGGAGGGCAGAACTGCACAGTATCCACGGTGGTTCTGGCTCTTCATGGCCCTGTGAGTGAAGAAGAATGTCATGACCTCTGAAATCCTTCAGCCAGAGATAGGGAGGTGAGTCTGCACCTTGCCTTCAGGGATACATTATCCCTGTGCCTCTGGATCCCAATCTCCTCTTCTTTTTATGCTTCCCCAGGGCAAACCACCTACAAAGAAGGCTAAAGTTCTGCACAAGGCAGCATGGTCTGCCAAAATTGGGGCATTCCTCCATTCTCAGGGGACAGGGCAACTGGCAGATGGAACGCTGACAGGCCAAGATGGTAAGTGCAGGTGGGTGTGGAGAAGAAGGAGCTGGGCATTAGACAAGCTGTGTTCTGCATCCTCTTCAGAACCAGCTGACCCTGACACTCTTCTCCTGTGTCCTCCTGCAGCCCTTGTCCTGGGCTTTGACTGGGGAAAGTACCTGCAGGACCATGATTACAAGGCTGCCCCCGTCAGCTGCTTCAAACATGTGAGTTCTCCTTATTTTCCATGCCTTTCTGCTTCTGTGCAGTGTGTCATGTTACCTGGGCTTATTGGCTATTTTCCTCTGTGCATGAGATGAGCGAGGAAGAGGTGTGGAAGCCACATGGTATAGAAGAGTTGGATATCAGACTCTGTCTCTGCCTCCTGACAGGGAGGGAGTCAGAGCCTTGCTGGTCATGCCGGAATCCTGTGGAGGAAGCATGCTCAGTCCCCAGGAGGAAAATGGGCAGGGATCTTGATGTTACCTGAGATAGAAATGTCATTGAATGGCATCAGCCATTCACAGCTGTAGCCAGTTCCAGCTGCTATGACTTGGGGCCTTTGGAGGTGATGGTGGGGTGTGGGAGGGAGGTGGGACTCTGTCCTCCTGAGTTGTGCTGGAAGGAACCCCATACTCTTTTTAGAAATAGAAACCCAGTCTGTCTGTCTTCTCCCCACCACCCCCACTTGAGCTGTGGGTGGTTCTTTACTTTGTTCTTCTCACTCCACGGTGATGTCATGGACTAAAGGAAATGGCTGTGCTAGCTGCCATGCTGTCCCCTAGCACACACCACATCCAGACACCACACTACTGGCAGTGCACCAAGGCCGCGGCCATCTGGATTAGCTTGCTTTGAGCGAAGCTAACGGCTACTGGTTCCCTGCTATGCCAGTCTCCATCAAAACAGGGCCATTGTGGGTGGAGCTTGCCTGTTCTCTTAGCCCTGCTGATGCCAATTGTCCTCTCAATAACTATCCCCATCACACTTGTCATTGCCTGTGTAATCCACATTCTGCGGCGTAAAACTCTAGTTGGCTGGAATCCACCTGCCCATACAAGTAGCATCACACACCCCATTACCACGGAGCTCTGTATTCTCACAGCGAGCAACATCATCTGCTTCTGCAACCCAACTGGTTCTATTGCCAGCATGTCTTGGAGGAGACCATCTTACAAGGTTGCTGCCACAGAGGCTGATGTGTGGTCTCTGATGCCTGTCTGGGGCGAGGAAGAGGTCCCTGGCCATGTCAGCCTGGTTTAGTGTACAACTTGGCAACTGAGTTCAGACTGGCCGAGATGGACGTCGCTTGGAGTGTCAGATGGTGCTGTGAGGATATGGAGGCAGGGAAGGTCTAGTATGAGAAGATTCAGAACACCCTTCCACTCTGCCTGATTTGCTACTAACTAGCATGGAGGCACATGCAGTGCTTTGTTGAGGGGACTCTAAGAAGGACAGTAGATCCATGGCCTAGCAGGACAAGGAGCTGGAGTGGAGCTGCTGGTTGCATTGCCAGCTTCCCACAATGCCAGTTTCAAGAACCCTGGATCTGGAGAAGACCGCCAAGCTGAGTTGGCAGGACAAGGAATCGGGAGATATGGGGCCCTGTACAGCAGCAGGTATGCACCTTCTTACTGTTTTATGTACTGATTGGGGAAGGGGGGAGGCTGATTTCACAGGGGTGGGGAAAGGGTCTTCTGGATGATGCTGTTAGTGTATGTAAAAGGGCAGTTATAACCTTGCATGAGGGTGGCAATATCCTTTTTTTTTTTTTTTTTTTTTTTTTTCCCCCTTCCCTTATTCTAGCAGGGGCCAGTCTCCACTCACATGCCTCTGCAGCTCTTGCCAAATCCCTCATCAGCTCAGCTGTTTTGGTTGCTCTGTCACCTCCCAGGCTTTCTATCTGTTTGTGCCCCTCCTTCCTTCTGCCTCATAGGCCTCTGTTGCCAGACAAGGTGGAGACGCCTGCAAGGTGGAGACACTGTGTGGCTGGACTCAACTTGGCAGATCCTTGGGGAGAGAAGGGGAGACTGCAATGTAAAAAGTCTAAAAACAAGAGACTCTAATTGCAGGAAACTACTGGCTGGGCACAATGGCCACAACATTCATGTGAGATTATATCCGTCTGCCCCATTTGCAGTGCAGGCTGCCTAACCAGATTGGTGCCTCTATCTACCTGCAGCATCCCATCAGTCTGCCTTGCTGTTAAAAACATGGAAAACACTCGGGCACATTTTATTGGCAAAGAGGTAAGCAAACAAAATACAGCCCATGGGTTTGGGATACTGTAATTGCACTGCCTATTCCCGACTGTCTGACAGTAAAATCCTCTACATTTATCAGGCACCAGTTAGTCTTGGCCCTTGGCTTTTCCCCACACCTGGAACATTTTATTTGGAAAATCTCCGAGCAGGTCCTCCAATCTTGCCATCAAGTATTGGGGCAATGATAGTTTCCCTTCTCCCCCACAAAAGCTCTCACAAAGCTTGGTCCCCTCTCATCTGTGTGAACCACTACTCCAAACTTACCAGCTTTCTCCCTGGCTCTTTAAAATGGCTTCTTTCCCTTGATGGGAGCCCTGCAAAGAAATGGTTTGCAGTATCCTTTATGGCCCACAATAAGGGTGCTCACAAACATGCCCAGGATCTTTTTTGTCCCACAGTAAGGATGGCCCACAACATCTGCTGACAGACATGCCTTGGTTGAGTTAAACTAGTGCAAGCCCCATGTGTGTACACATTACTTTAAAACTGGCTATCTGTAAGCCAGGGTTATATGGATTTTAGGAGTGTCAACACAGAATTGCACTGAAATAACTGAAGGTGCGATTTTAAGCCGATTCAGTTAAACTGGTGCAATTTTGTGTGTAAGCCAGAGATCTAAGCCACCTTTCCTAATTCAGTTAGGATCACTCCTGGCTTTTCTCCCTCTATCCTATTAAGTAGCATCTTCACCCACCCTTATTCCTGGGAGTGGTGTATGAATACCAATGCTGTGTCCTTGCCATCTCTAGTTCCTTCCTGCAAGATACTTTCTTCTTGGACTAGAGTTTGAAACTGAAGTGAAATTTATTAATTTTATCATATTGGTTGGTATATTGGATGTGCTGTTGCTTTGGCTGTTAACTCTCTCTCTTCATTTCAGTGACCATTGCACCAGTATAGACCTCCCAGAGCAGGCTGGGGGGAAGCTGAACCTTTTCACCACAGTGGATCTGATCACAGACCTCAGGGACCAGAAGAGCAGACAAGACCTGTTCCTGAACATGTGCTAGGGTTCTGAATTCATGTATGAGTTTGAGAAGGTGCTTAAAATGAGAGACAAGGGAAGGTTCTGGTGGGAGGACAAGAAAATGAAGCAGAACTCTTTGTGGATGAGAAGTGCAAATGGAAGAGATGGTTCCTAAAGAAAACGCCAAATAAACAGTGCTCAGGAGAAAATGGCTGCTATCTTGACTCAACATTAGGCCTTCTAGCCAAGGCTACAGTGTAAATGTGGCTCCAGCAAATCACCTACTATGATCTGTTGCACTGTGCTGTTATGTCTTGATCTTGCAGCTGGCCTATAGCCTTCGGTGTTTTTAATAAAAATATTCCTAGATAAGAGAGCCTCTGGCTGACTTAGACAGCCTCCCTCTTCTTCTTTAACTGAATTATTCCTCTGTACCGTTCCCTCCCCACACTACATCGCTCACCCAAGTGGGAGCTATATACATGCATACAAACAAGGATGTGCTCCCTCCACTCTAACGTTGCATAACATCTCTTAATTGCAGCAATTGGCCCATCAGTATACCTCCAGTGCCTTCTGCTATAAACTTCCATACTGTACACATGAAGGGCCTCCATCTGTCATCCTTACATTGACAAGTACCTGCACTGAAACCAAGGGGGCTGCTACTTGAGGTGGCAGAGCTGAACGCTAAGCTAAGGCGATAATGACTATAGATCACCTCTGCCACTGAGGGAGAAAGTGAACCCCGGTGCAGCAGAGTCCTAACGCAGAAATTGAATTCCTACTATCCATTAGCACTTTGAAGGTGGGTGAATAGAGAGCTGCTATCACATACTTCACCCTTCGCATGCAGTACTAATATGAATAACAGCTTCAGAGGCAGCAGTGTGCCCGGTCAGCTGCCTGTAGATTCTGCATCTTTGCTACATTGTTCACAGAAGTCATCTCCCTTAGTTTCATGTATGTTATGTAGTAAACAGATGTTATCATTGCTATGCTTGTCCCTGTGCTGTCATTGGGAATCTCTGCCTTGCTCTCAGCCCCCCCCCCAAAAAAAACTCATTCTACCACCTTCCTGCTAAATATATAACTAAAATGGCATCCTCTGGGTGGGCATGATTAGGAGGTGGTTTTGTTAGCCATGATAAAAATGGCTATGCACTTAGAATCACAATGGGGGGGAGACACCATTCATGTCAATATTTTATTATGGGGGGTGGGATAGCTCCGTGGTTTGAGCATTGGCCTGCTAAACCCAGGGTTGTGAGTTCAGTCCTTGAGGGGGCCATTTAGGGATCTGGGGCAAACATTGGGGACTGGCCCTGCTTTGAGCAGGGGGTTGGACTAGATGACCTGCTGAGGTCCCTTCCAACTCTGATATTCTATGATTATGGGAATAATCCTCCTTCTGGTCCATTCTTAAGCTCTAGAATGTTTCCATATTATGGCATCCTGTGCTTTGGGTGGTCTTCCTGTGTATGTGTTCAGGTACTTGCTATGCTGCTCCTCTGGGGCTGGTGTCACCATGGGCCAGTGCTCCTCTGACATACTTGTGGGAGAAGAAGGGCCACGTGAGTTCTATTGATAGCTCCGAAACAATTTGAAAATTGTAATCGAGTCCTTCAGTGATTTCTGGCACTTTGGCCACCTTGCTCACGCACCCCTATAACACTGTACTGCCATGCATGCAGCCCATGAAATAGCAACTATGATAGTAGCACCTACTGTGGTGTTCGTGACCTCAAACTGGTGTCCAGCTGCCTGGTAATTGTCTGGGGTAGCCAGCTTCCATGGGGCAATTGCCTCCTTTTTGTCATGGTGATTAGCACTCTTGTCCTAATGGACTGGCACTGCAGGGTCACAGTTAGCTCACCAGCAGTATGGAAAACTCTTCTTTCTCATTCTGAAATTGTGCAATCACTGCTGCTTGGCCCAGAGCCAGAGAACAATTTGGTGTCATCAGTCTTGTTATGATCTGGGCGCTAAAGCCATCTTTAGATTTCAAAGTCAACACCCCATTGGGATGAACTGAACAGTTCAGAGCTTACTGTTTCAGACTGTGTGAAGACTTACGAAGGCAATTGTGCCTCATTATGCTCAGTTCATGTTATCATAGTTTCTCTTTACAGCCCTAAGGGCTAGAAAGAACTGGTTTAAATGAAAACATACATTGTGAAGCACAGCTCTGTGAGCAAGAGGCAGATTGTGTCTGCAAAATATATGCAGGCAGGGTCATAATTACCATTCTCTTCTCTCCTCTCCCGTCATCTCTGCCCCAATCTTGCAGGTGCCACTGTTTGAGCAGTGGGAGGACGTGATGAAAGGGATGAAGGTGGAGGTGTTGAATAGCGATGCTGTACTCCCCAGCCGGGTGTATTGGATCGCCTCTGTCATCCAGATTGCAGGTAGGTCTCTTGAGAGCTTATCAGTAACCGACAGGGACTGGCGATAATTGAGGAATGTTTATCAGATCTAAATCTATCTGGCTGGGCATGACATGACATGACAATTTAACGGGGCTATGGGAGCCATCCAGGCAGTGGTGAGCTAGAGCCGGTTTGCATTGGTTCGCGCGAACCGGTTGTTAAATTTTGAAGCAGTTTTAGAACCAGTTGTTAACCTGCTTCCCTGCAGGGGGCGCTGAGGCTTTGATGGGCTCCGGCCCGGAAGTGATGTAATTCCTCCTCTGGCCGCCGGGGGCGCTGAGCCTTGTTGTTGCTGCTGCTCCCCTGGCCCTGGCGCTCCCTATGCTGCCCGGTGGGTCCCCTGCTGGGCCTGGGCTGCGTCCTGCTGCTCTCCCCGTGAGCACCCACCACCCTGCCCGCAGCCAGCCCCCGTCTCCAGCCACCCTCTGCCGCACCCCCTGCCCTGCCTCCAGCCACCCCCACACCCCCTGCCTGCACCAGCCCCTGCTGCACCCCCTGCCCGCAGCCAGCTCCAGCCGCACCGAGCCCCTGCCTCCAGCCACCCCCTGCCCTGCCTGCAGCCAGCCCCTGTCTCCAGCCAACCCCGCACCCCCTGCCTCCAGCCAACCCCGCAGCCAGCCCCTGCCGCACCCCCTGCCCTGCCTCCAGCCACCCCCACACCCTCTGCCTGCACCAGCCCCTGCTGCACCCCCTGCCCGCAGCCAGCTCCTGCCGCACCGAGCCCCTGCCTCCAGCCACCTCCTGCCCTGCCTGCAGCCAGCCCCCGTCTCCAGCCAACCCCGCACCCACTGCCTCCAGCCAACCCCGCACCCTCTGCCCGCAGCCAGCACCTGCCGCACCCCCTGCCCTGCGTGCAGCCAGCCCCCGCATCCCCTGCCCGCAGCCAGCCTCTGCCTCACTCCCTGCCCTGCCCACACCAGCCCCTGCCTCACCCCCTGCCCTGCCCGAAGCCAGCCCCGTCTCCAGCCAGCCCTGCACCCCCCTGCCCTGCCTCCAGTCAGCCCCTACCCTGTCTCCAGCCAGCACCACACCCCCTTGCCTCCAGCCAACCCCGCACCCTCCTGTCTTCAGCCAGCTCTGTACCCCCTGCCCTGCCCACAGCCAACCCTGCACCCCCTGCCTCCAGCTAGCCCTGCTCCATGCCCCTGTCTGCAGCTGGCCCCACATCTACTGGTGCCCTGCAGTTCCCAGGGCAGTAACCCTGCACACCTGCTTCAATGAGGGGGGCAGGGAGCAGCTGGGACCCACACATGTGCACACTCTAGGGTGACCAGACAGCAAGTGTGAAAAATCAGGACGGGGGAGGGGAGTAATAGAAGCCTGTATAAGAAAAAGACCCCAAAATTGGGACTGTCCCTATAAAATCGGGACATCTGGTCACCCTAGCACCCCCCAGGAAGTGGCAGGGACCCACACATGTGAAACGGAGCTCATTTCTAGTTCAGGCCCATCTTTTTAAAAAAGAACGTTAGGCATACATCTGTGTTTTCCCGGACAGGTCAGGCTTTTTGGTTCTTAAATCACTGTCTGGGAAAATACGGACATATGGTAACCCTGTTGGTACAAAAAATACATACTGGGGCACATTTCTTAAATCAGAAATTTTTATAGGGAACTGGTTGTTAAGATTTTGGCAGCTCATCACTGCATCCAGGGGTCTTTGAAAGGGGGAAATGCCAGGAGGGAGAAGAGTTGTTTAGGAGCAATAGATGGAACTTAAACAAGGTAAACCAGCAGGACTCATGGAAGGACTTTGTGTTGCTGAGCTCCGTTTGTCTTCCAAGGGAAGGGGTGGAAGGTCCTTTCACTTGAGTCACTTGAAGCTAATTTTCATGGAGCACTGGAGAATGTATTGTAGGGAAAAAAGTAACCAGAGCAGAGAAACAGTCAAGATTTAATGCATCTCTTCCCTCTCTTGTTGTCTCCGGCAGGATACAGAGCACTGTTGCGGTATGAAGGCTTTGAGAATGACTCCAGCCATGACTTCTGGTGCAACCTGGGCACAGTGGACATTCACCCCATCGGCTGGTGTGCCATCAACAGCAAAATCCTGGTACCCCCACAGAGTGAGTGCCTGTCGGGTGTCAAGCTGTGAGAGGAGATGCTAGTGTTTAATTCCACATGTAGGAGTCTTGATTTCTCTCCTAGCTCCGTCTTACAGTGTCATGTTCGCAAGAAGAAAAGGAGGACTTGTGGCACCTTAGAGACTAACAAATTTATTTGAGCATAAGCTTTCGTGAGTTACATTCATTCGATGCATCCGATGAAGTGAGCTGTAGCTCACGAAAGCTTATGCTCAAATAAATTTGTTAGTCTCTAAGGTGCCACAAGTCCTCCTTTTCTTCTTGCGAATACAGACTAACACGGCTGCTACTCTGAAAAGTGTCATGTTCGTAATGCTTGGGAATGCAGATCCGCTGCTGTCTTCTGTTAAAAAGTGTCCATTTCTCTTGGTCCTCAGAAAGCAGCTCCTTGCATTGCTCTCTCTGCAACTCCCTCTTGACTTACACATCTTACTCAGTTGCTTACCATTTCCACAGCCTATCCCAACCTTCTCCCTAGGCCCATATTACCTTGGAACAATTTACCAAGGCTCAGGGTGGCTTCTCCATCCCTGATAATCTTTAAATCAAGACTGAATGTTTTTCTAAACTATCTCCTTTAGGAATTATTTTGGGGAAGTTCTATGGCCTGTGTTATACATGAGGTCAGATTAGAGCAGGGGTTCTCAGCCAGGGGTACGCATACCCAGGGTGTACAGAGAGGTCTTCCAGAGGGGTACATCAACTCATCTAGATATTTGCCTGTTTTACAACAGGCTACATAAAAAGCACTAGTAAAGTCAGTACAAACTAAAATTTCATACAGATAATGACTTCTTTATAATGCTCCATAGACTGTACACTGAAATGTAAGTACAATATTTATATTCAAATTCATTTATTTTATAATTATATGGTAAAAAGTCAGCAATTTGTCAGTAATAGTGTGGCTGTGACACTTTTGTATTTTTATGTCCAATTTTGTAAGCAAGTTTTTAAGTGAGGTGAAACTTGGGGTATGCAAGAAAAATCAGACTCCTGGAAAGGGGTAGTCTGGAAAGGTTGAGAACCACTGGACTAAAAAATCATAATGGTCTCTTCTTGGCTTTGGAATCTATGAATCTATGCCGCCTCATGTCCCAGTTTAGGCCCTGGTCTGGCAATCATATCAGCATGGGCAGACTCTTGCTCCCAAATGGAGCCCCTTTGAAATTAGTGGGGCCCTGTATGGATGCACAGGTCCATGTGTGTCAATCCAATTGCAGGATTGGGATTTTAGTTTGTAAGTTTTCTAAGGCACAGATCATGTCTTCTAGCTCAGTATCCCACCTCCCACAGACCTTTGGGTTGAAGGGATTTCCTTTTATCCATTCTAAATTTGGTGCCTTTTAATTTTCATTAAGTGCCCCTTGGTTCTTGTGTTAGGGGCTGACTGACCTCTGTACCAGTTACTAGTCTAAATAGCACTCTGCTGCCATTTTGTTCTATATTTGTAGACCTAACACAATGGGATCTTGATCTGTAACTGGGGCTTCTTGGTGCAAAGATAACAGAAAGAATATTAACGAATTTTCTTCTACTTTCTATGCCAAATGGTGGCAAAGCCCCTCGAGCTTATCAAAAACCTGACATTCTGCTGGTACATAGCTGCAGTGTGGCTGTGAATGTGTGAGAGTGAAAGACTAGTGATCATTGGTGTATCTGAATGGGAAGAACATCTTGAATTTAGACCGGCAGTTCCTGGAAAGGAGGAAGGGGTCAAATGCCTTGTTAACTTTGTGCCCTCATGAAGGTGCAATGGGCAAGTAACATGAGCTGTTATTCTCTGTTTCTGTACAGCCATCCATGCCAAGTACACAGACTGGAGGGGATACCTCATGAAAAGGCTGGTGGGAGCAAGGACCATCCCTGTGGATTTCCACATCAAGGTAAAGGGGAAGGACAACGGAAAGGTTCTACCATCCATCCAGCTAACAGATGGAGACACAGCACTGTGGGGGGAATCTCTATCTCTTGGTTCAAGCTCTGTTCACCTCTCCTGTTGCTCATTGGCACTGGGAGGGAGAACCAGTATAGTGCAGGGTGGGGGAGGGCATTTTCCTTTAAGGGCTGCCTGACATACCTGGAAAGTAGGACAGAATGCTCCTTTGACCCAGTCAGTCTGACTGCTTCTCTTTCAGGGCTTAAAAGGATGTTCTTAAACAGTTGAGGCACAAAATATTGGTGAGGGTTTTGTTTTCCTTTGTGCACGCGCACACAAGCAAATCCTGCTATTAAATGTGAATTGTTTTATTTCAATGAATGAGCTGTTTGTTTTGAATAGAAACTTTCTTCTTCACTTTTGGAAGCACAGCAACATGCTGGGGAATGAGAGAAAGACAAAACTGACTAGACTAGCGTCACTGGCTCTCCTGAAATGCACACAGTCAGTAGCTCTGGGTGTGAAAAGTCATTTAGATCTTGACAGTTAGGCAGGTTTGTTTAATAATCTGAAGGGGTGTTAGTAGATGTGACTCCAGTCAGTCGAGCGAGAAGGCAGGCTCCCCCTGCTGGCACGTTTTGAAAAGTTTCTCAATTTCTGATGGGGAAAATAATGCCATGAAATGGCTGGCAGAAAAAGAACTTGACGTGATTCACTTATCTGCAGGATCCAGGGACATTGAACTGGAGACACTGAACTAGAGTCTCCCATGGTTTGAGGCAATTAGAATGAAGCTGTTTGTTCATGGGATAATCTGTCAGACCCACTGAGCCGTGGTGGAGACAAACTCTGGGGAGAGTTGGCAGTGAAGTGCTAAAGAGAGACTGGAATGTTACCGTGTCCAAGGCTTTCCCAGATACAAATACTCTTTCTCCTCACTCCCAAGTCTGGAGAAAACCTTCTACAAGGCACGTGTGGGGTTGTGTCCCTGTAGAGATGTTGCTAATGTGCATTTTGCCACATGACATTAGATCTCACTGCACTCTGAGACCCTGGGCTCTGATAGCCCAAGGTGACAGGTACTTTACAGATGCCTTTGAACATTCTCAAGGATAGGTTGGGTTGGGCCTGATCAAAATTTGGGAGTCCCCCCAAGGAAAAGTGAGGGTGTTGCGGGTGACTCAGCGTGGAGTTTCTTAGTCAGTCTGTACAAGTGCTCCAGGATAGTGGTGGGGTTGGAGGGTGTTGCTGGAGGTTCAGTCTTTCTAGGAAGTGTGAAACAAAGGGCCTGATCCCACTCCCCTTGAAGTCAACTGAGAGACTCCAATAAGTTTGTGACCAGAGGTGGCTTGGAAGACCTTATGGCCACTTTCACCAGAAGTGAGGTGTGAGCCCCATGCTATGGTCCAGTTTGGGCTGGAGGAGTTACATTCTGCGAAACTATAATTATAACAGGGATTTCACTAGGACTGATTATTCAGCCCTTCTTATCCCCAGTTGTGCAGTGGCATGGTTGTTACCCGGGGTTTTTTCAACCCAAAGCTCTTGGTAACTTTTACTCTGTGCGAGGTGATGTCGGGAAATAAATCAGGGGAGACATGGCCGTCCAACCGATAGATGGCTAGCACAAACAGGACAACACAAGAGTGCTTTACTTAAAGCTAAACTTTACTTAGTCTCAAGCACTTATACACATGTCTGCAACAGGTTAGTAAAACACTCCCAACCCTTGATAATTACCAAAGCTGAGTGTGGCTCTCGAGTGGCACAACGGCAGCCCGTCTGCTAGTGGGGAACACAAAATGCATCCAGAGGGAGTCCAATCCTGAAGAGTTCCCCTACCTCAAACTTTTCCCCCTTATTTATACATTAGTAATAGTATGACATGTCCCTTAAAGCAAACTTTTAAGTAAGCAGTTTCAATGGTCAAGCAGAGATTCCTTCTGATTATCGATTAACCAGGTGTGCGTTTTTCCAGAGTTTGCCATCTTGAGGCCCCAATAGACATTCCTGGGGCACATCCTGCTCTTCTAAGATGCATGTATCAGCAACTTCAACACAATTCTTATCAGGAAGGATGCGGGGTCAAGCTGCCCTTTCTGTGGCACCCAAAAACTCCCCTCCCCTCCTGCCTTGGTTAAACTGAGACTGCTGAATGGTCAATTTACAGCCTGCTGACTTGGCTGCTTTTAGCAGTAAGTCATAGTGGTTTTAGGCTCTTTATTGCTTTGCTAAAGTCTCCCCGTACATGGTCTTAGAATGGCTTCTGTGTCCTTCCCTCAAGGTATCTGTTCCTCGCAGCACTGATGTGCAGCCAAGTGATCAGTGTGCATGTGGAGAGGGTCGTGTTGTGTAAAGCGTTTGGGGACGAAGGGGTCTGAGAGATCCTGTTTGTTTATTGTCCTCGCAGATGGCGGAAAACATGAAGTACCCATTCCGTCAAGGCATGCGGGTGGAGGTAGTGGACAAGACCCACGTGTCTCGGACGCGCATGGCAGTAGTGGACACAGTGATTGGTGGCCGGCTGAGGCTCCTCTATGAGGATGGGGATAGCGATGATGACTTCTGGTGCCATATGTGGAGCACTCTGATCCACCCAGTGGGCTGGTCACGTAGGGTGGGTCACAACATCAAGAAGACAGGTACAAAACCACGTGGCCTTTCCCGGAACTCTCCCAGCCTGCTGTCGATTGGTTGGTCCCAGAGAGACACTGACACAAGATTAGAGTTGACCCTAGTCCTGGGTTTTCATGGAATGGTCCTGCAAGCTGGGCCAGCTGTTGTAATCACATCACCTGCTTCTAGCGTAGCAGACCAGTGGTTCTGTCAGGCCATGTAACTACCCTCTAGTATCCATTATGAGATGTTGCAAAGGCCGAACAACCCAGTATAATGCACCTGGCCAATTAAGCTCTGCTGCATGTCAGTGGTACAAATGTGATTTCTTATTCGACTCCCCAATAGCCAGTCAGTTTCTCCCCCTGAAGTGTGAGTACACTGTACCTTTATGTTAGCCTGCATAGTTACAGATGTTATTAATGGCTATACATTTATTGAGCCTTATGTGACAAAGCTTGCTGTCCCCTTTAAGAGCAGGTGACATCAGGTCATCTCTTTCTGGGGCTTGGCCCTTGAAGGAGAGGAATTTGTGGGCAATATAGTTCCCCAGGGGAGTCTAGGGACCAAGAGGCATCATATGTCCTTGGACTACTCTTCCCATCAGTTCCTAGAATTCTTCTCATTATTATTAAGAGGCAGCCTAGCAGCACCCACTCCTAAAGGGGCCAGCATGCTTTGTTGTGCTTTAAAAAAGAAATCCAGGTTCAGCATAGGTGTCCTTCCCTTTCTTCTGCTGAACCCCCAGAGCATATCTCTGCCTGGTTTCCATATACTGCATATGGAAGTTTATATCCGTGATAAATCTACCATCCTTTGAGTTCAAGGGACCCTTTATTCCCATAATACAGGACATGGTAATACAAAGGGACTGATCCATTTTCCCTTTGTAATTTTGAACATCCCCTTCCAGCCCCCTCTGACTAGCTGGTGCCTTCCTGTTTCTTATCGCTGCTGACCTCCAATCAGATAGTGACTTAGCAGGACTCCCCCTCTGTCACAGTAGATGTCTCATTTCTGCTTCTCTTCCTTGTTTCCCTGACCTGGCAGAAGAAAAGCGCAGTGACATGGCAAACCACCCCACCTTCCGGAAGATCTACTGTGACGCCGTCCCCTACCTCTTCAAGAAGGTAGGAGAGCTCAGCCCTCGCGCCTTGAGACTGCCATGGCAAAGAAGGGGTGAGGGGGGAAGTTTTGCCAGGAGATGGTGGGACCCATCCTGAACTTCGGCACGGCTCTTTGGACTCTAACCCATGTAGATGCTGCGTTTTCTTCTCCCTTGCAACAGCGGAGGAGTGTCTGGCCCACAGAACTCTGCATAGTGGGCTTGTTCAGGGCTGGGATGAGGGGGTTCACTTGCCCTGAGGCTTTTGGGGGGGCTTGGAGCTGGAATGGGGAATGTTTGAGGATGGGGTGGAGGACGTGATCAGGAGCAGGAGAGGACATTTGCTCATTCAAGGTCAGGGTGGAGGGACTCAAGGATGCAGACAGGACTAGGGGCTCGGGTGAGGAGTAGCTGAGAGGCTCGGTTGGGGAGAGGGCTTGCGCAGGGGTCGGGGGGGAGGTGTTCCTGCACTTTGATCGGGCGGTGGATGCACAGTAGTCTTCAGCCAAGGGTGGAAGGGGATGCTGACACGAGGTTGGACTGAGGGAGGTCAGGTCAGAGGCTTGTATGCTACAGAGGCTGGGCTGGAAGGAAGGGCTTGCTCCATGGGAGGCTTGTTGGCTCTGGCTGGGGGATGGCATTGGCGTGGCTGGCTCTTCTGATTGATTTCTGGGAGTTTCTCTTTGTTCCATTGGGCTTAGTTTGCCTCTGGTTTTGAATCACATTAGCGCCCCCCTCCCGCTCCAATCCTGTTTCAGTCATTTGGTTTTCTGCTGGAGGGCAACCTTTCCTTTCCCTTCCCTCCCCCTTCTTCCACCCTGCTGTGCCCCGCCATGTCTTTGAATCCCCTCTGCACTCAGAGACAGGCCAGGGTCCTGACAGTGACGCCCAGTTTGTCTTTTCCCTGCGGTCTGTTTCAGGTGCGGGCTGTTTACGCTGAGGGTGGCTGGTTCGAGGAAAGCATGAAATTGGAAGCTATTGACCCCCTGAATCTGGGCAACATCTGCGTGGCTACTGTGTGCAAGGTAACCTGGGCTGAGAGGGGACAGAGTCGAAGTCTATGACATCCAAGCCTCTGCTCAGCATCCTTAGAGGGCAGGCCGAGATAGGGGGTCTGTCGGGGGCTTGTGAGAAAGGAGGCAGGGCTCTTGTTTTGGGAGGGCTCTGAGGGAGTGAGGCAGCAGGGAAGGAGGCTGGGTTGGGGCGCTTGTTCAGGGGCCAGCAGGCTGCCCGCAGCTTCAGCAGCTGGGGCACTCAAGGCTGGGGTCAATTTACAGATGGGTATATGCTGCCTGAGGACAAGTGGGCTTGCCTGCAGCAGGCTGAGTTCCTTGCCAATGCAGCACATGTGCGATGCTCTTCTCCCACATCCTCTGCCCCTGGATAATCGGAAGGGAGGATCTGCTTTCCCAGAAGACCTCAGCAGCTCCCGAAGGGTGTCAGCGCGGCATACGGAGCGTGGCTTTGAGGCATAAAGGGATGCAGGGAGTGTTAGGGGAAGCGCTGTGTGTGTTCGTACATTCTGCATGGTCCGGCTTCCCGGTCTCAGTTTCTCTCCCCTTGCTGCTCGCTTCCTGTGGAGCGCCTTGGCGTCACTTGGCAGGGCGATGGGCGATACGATCCCACAGAACATTTTCCTTCTCTAGACTCTAGTCCGCGTTGCATAACTTGAGAGGCAGCAGCACCGTTGGCTTCCAGTTCTCTCCCAGGAAATCATCAGCTCCCCGTACAACCCAAACCTGGGGGGGACTTGAAGCAAAAGGTTGACTAGCAATTACAGGAGGGCTCTTTATTTGTCAAGAAAATGTTCCCCTGAAGCCATGTCTGGCGCGATCCATTTTGAGGGATTGGAACTGGTGGGAACGAATAGGCGACTTTGTTAGCCCTGGCATCATGTGTGCCTGCTATATTTTATAGGCGAAGCAGGGTCAGGCCTGGTTGGTGATTGGATGGGGACTCCCACAGCACAGAGGGGAGTGGTGGTGGTGAGTCAGTGGGTTGTGCTGTTCCCTCTTGAGTCAGTAGTGAACCAGTGACCCAGCACTGCCTCGAGGGGGCTCTGTGCTGCTGGAGGCACTGACCTTTGAGATGGAAAACTGAGCTCCTGACCATTTAAGATTATGGCACTTTTCCCAAGAGTATTGACATCAGCCCTGTGTGCCTGTCAAATTCCATTCCAGGTCACTGGGTCCTGTTGACTAAAACTCCTGCTGCAGTTTCAGCTGGAGAAGCTACCACTCACCCATCTGTGATACAACATTGGAGTGTATTGCTGTGCATTGTTTAGCACCCACCATGCTCCACCCCAGAGATGGCTTCATTTCACGAGTGGGGCCATGATCCTCTGATAAACAAACCATAGAGGTCTTGGGGATCTTTCAGAAAGAAAGACTTTAGAGCAAGCTAAGCTGCTCCTCTCATGCTCTCCCCCTGTGTTGTCAGGTCCTGCTGGATGGTTATCTCATGATCGGCATTGATGGGGCAGCATCTGCAGATGGCTCTGATTGGTTCTGTTATCATGCTTCCTCACATGCCATCTTCCCTGTCAACTTCTGCCAGAAGAACAACATCGACCTGACCCCTCCAAAAGGTGAGACTCTGAAACCTCCCACCCTGAACTCTAAGGTCACTGGGCTACACGTCTCCTAGGGGCACATGATGACACAACAGTGGCTTGGACTGACCAAAATTGTGGGGCCCAGGCCTGCTTGCTTCTTTTTTGAAGAGTCAAGGTTGGTGAGGTTGCAACAGCTGATCCATTCAAACTGGCCTTACTCCCACACCTTGCTCCAAAGAATGTTTGGTATTTGATGGCTCCTAATCTGAAATAAAATTGAAGTGTGGTCTGAATTTGCCTTCTCTGTCACTGCCAGCGGATTCTAGTCCCCCTAGGTTGTCTGATCCAGAAAATGGGGGTCTCCTCCTGCTTTCAACACTGCCCTTGACTTTCCTGGTGGCAGGAGAGAGATCATGCCTAGTAATGTGTTTAAAGTCCATTTCCTCCTGCATGTGGCGATTGACAGGAGCTGTTTAATTTCAGCGGAGTCCCTGTTGGATACATTTGTCCACATCTCAAAGCTATTGCACCGCTTGATGCTGTTCCCAATCTGTGCTCAGCAAAGGAGTCCCGGACTGCTGTGCAGTGGCAGAACGGTGCAGTCCCTCTTTTCTTCCTCTGAGCTGCATCCTGGAAGCGCCAGGGGGATGGTTGTGGAGCCTTGTGAGCTGCTGCTTCTTCCTTGCACTCTCTCCTTTCTCCCGGCTCTTATGCTCTGTGACCTTTCTACTTTTGCAGGGTATGATGCAAAGAATTTCAGTTGGGCAAGTTACCTGGAAAAGACCAAATCAAAAGCTGTGCCAGTGCGGCTCTTCAACATGGTGAGTACCGGCTGGGAGGGAGGCAAGGCAAACACACCAGCTTGGACCCAGCATGCAGGGAGGAGCAAACACACCATGGGAGTTTCTGAGCTGGGCTGTTCTGTGCTAGCAGCTGAAACTATTGGGGAATGCCTGGGAGATTTCACTGCTGTCAGTGGATGTGTCCTGAGTTCTTTCCTATAGGCTCCATGAGTAAAGCACTTGGTGACTGGTGATGAAGGGGTGCTGTCTTTCTCTGAATTTCATAATGGAATGGGCTTTTGATTAGGGCAACTTGCATTTCTTTAAAGCCCACAACAGATCTCCAAGCTCATCGCAGATTGTCCATACAGGGATCAGTCTCCACACTGAAATGCAGCCCTCTCTGGGAGGGGGAGGCAGGAGTCATTCCACACCAGCAAAATGGCATGCTGGTGTCATGGGATAGTGCCACATCTGTCTCACTTCCTCGGTCCCTATGCCTATGCTGGTTCGCTGGGCTCAGTCAGACGTCCTTTGAACCCTGCAAAGCTGTACCGCCTGGTTTAGCATCTGGCCTCTCTGTGGTCAGGCTGAGCTTCTCTGGGGAACGGCGGGGCTTGTGGGCATTGGGCCTGTTTATATGGGCGTATCTGAAGTCCCCCGTAGGTATCATGAAATGGATTTTGGTGAGAGAAACCAAAGAGGCATCATTGTGCTCTGTCTCCTTTTCTTGAGCTACAGGCATAACCACACTGGTGTATTTGCATTAGGACTTGGGATTGGCCTGGATGTAACTGGGTTGGGTTTTTCCTCTTTCCAGGACTGCCCAAACCATGGCTTCAAGGCGGGCATGAAGCTGGAAGCAGTGGATTTGATGGAGCCCCGACTCATCTGCGTGGCCACCGTAAAGCGTGTGGTTCACCGCCTCCTCAGCATCCATTTTGATGGCTGGGACAGCGAGTATGACCAGTGGGTGGACTGTGAGTCACCAGATATCTATGCTGTAGGCTGGTGTGAGCTGACGGGTTACCAGCTGCAGCCACCAGTGGCCCCAGGTTGGTGAACGCTGATTGGTTCCTCTGCCCCGATCGTGGTGACGCTGAATTTGGTGGCAGGTTTCTGACCCATTGCTTTGCATGTCCTGCTCTTCTGTGACTTGTGGGGAAGAGAAATCATCTTCTTAGTCCCACATGGACTCCATGCGCCCCTCATGTCCTCTCTCAGCCTGGCTCACTCGCTGACCAGAGGAACCAGATCTGCATGGTGAGGAGAGAAGACCGGCAGTTTGAGGTGGATTTTAGTCTCTCCTGTTTTCTGTCCCATCAACCAATGGGGGATTGCTCCTGCTGAAATGGGGCATCACACGAGCACTTTCATGCCCCCCTCTAGCTGTACTCTCCTCCTTTCCTTCAAGTACAGCCTTACCCCACCCAATCTTGAAGCAGGTGCAGCTCTGCCCCCCTCCCTTTCCCAGGCCCTGTGATGTCCTGATGCCCTCAGTCTCTAGGGTAAGGGTGAACCTCACACGAGTGTCACTCCTCTCTTCAACTAGTAGGGGCTGCCACTGCTACACTTCAGATCCCTTCCTTCCATCCATCCCAGAATTGCGAGCATCATCCCTGCCCTACCCCATCTTCCCTGGTGTACCACTGTGCCCCCAGCTATGCCCAGCCTGTCATGCTCACCCTCACATCCATACACCTAGCAGCACCACTATACCCAGCTCTTCCCTCTGCTTTTGTGGCAGGCTGGCTCAGGGAGAGGGAGTGGGCTGGTGGATGTGGGTCTTGTATCTGCCTTGTAACATGGTATCCCAGTTATCTGCTGGTGATGGAGCTCAGCTTTCATTTTCCCTTTGTCTTGGTGACAGAGCCCACGACGCCAGTGAAGGTCAAGGAGGTGCCGAAGAAGAAGAAGAAACCCTATGGAAAGAAAAGTGAGTGACAATTTGATTAGCCCTGCCTCCACATCTTCCTTCTTTTCCCCCATTGGCTGGAAACTGTTAAAAAAAAACCCTCTCAGGTGTGACTCACCACAGGCAAGAGAGGGGCCTTTTCTAACTCTGGGTACACTTAGTCCAGTGTGTGTTTATAGCTTCATTATTCCTCTTTGCATCTCGTCTTGCTGAGGAGAGACTGTGTGGGGGGAGGCTGCTAGGCTGTCGGTTGGCTGCAATCTAGACTAGGACTGCCTGCCTCTGAGAACGCTTCCAGGTGACTGACACGTTCATCAGCAACGTGCAGCTTCCCCGTTGTCCGTGGATATGATGGGGAGCCCGGCCTGGGTAGCTGGAATCAGTCCATGATGTGAGCTTCTAACAGTTAGTGTTAGGGGATGAGAATGGTTATGGTGATGGTCAAGAAGCTAATGGGCTCAGACCATGTTGTTGGTGTGTGTGTGTGTGTGAGAGAGAGAGAGAGAGAGAGAGAACCGAAAATCCACAACCCCACCATGCTAGGTGCTGTTCAAACATAGTAAATGACATTTCCTTTCCCACAGAACTTATAGTCTAAAAGGCCATAATGCCCTAACTAACAAAATTATACAGACACCAAATACAGGGTCAGCTTGCCAGTTTTTCAGGATCTAGGCCCTGAGGATTAAGCAAAGCACTTAACTGAGCTCAGTGGGGCTGCTCAGGTGCTTACGTGCGTTGCTGAACCACAGCCTTAATGTGTAAGAACTTGCAGCTCGATATTTAGGGTGATGGGAAGAGAGGTGGTTATAGCCATCTTCCACTGCCTCTCTTCGGAGTGTGGAGAGTTAACCCCTGCAGAGGCTCCCCACCACTTCAGAGCGAGATGCCACCAGCAACTTAATCATAGAATCATAGAATCATAGAATATCAGGGTTGGAAGGGACCCCAGAAGGTCATCTAGTCCAACCCCCTGCTCAAAGCAGGACCAAGTCCCAGTTAAATCATCCCAGCTAGGGCTTTGTGAGCCTGTCTGATTGGGAGAAATATTGTGACCTTCCAGCTGATCAGAATGTGTTTTGCTGTTCAAGTGTGCTTAGCCCTGCCCCGTGAAGCTTCTGCCCTCGGAGGTTGAACGCAGTGTTTAGTAAAAGGACAGATTTCCCCAATACTCTTTATTCTTCTTTGTTAAGGGAAAAAGATGTCTGCCAAAACTCGGTCCCTCAAGCAGGCAGCCAAGAAACCAGCTGGCCCAAAAGCAAAGCGAGAAGCAAAAGCTGCAAGCAAGGCCTTACAGGAGCCAGCACCTGATGAGAGTAAGGAGAGGGAGTCGCTCCAGCCTGCAGCCCCTCTCCTACATGCTGGGTGCCATTAGCAATCCTGTGGCCTGCTCCCCTTCCTAGCAGACGTGGCATGGGGTCCCTATGGCCTGGGCTGGGGAGACAGCACAGCCAAGACTTAACTGTCTCTTCCGCAGAAAAGGTTCTGGGGGTTTGCATAATGCCATGGCAGTGAAAGCCGAGGGTTCACGCAGCCCCAGCATACACAGAGCTGCCTCTAAACAAAGGAACTGACTGCTGCCTAATGCAGTGAGCAGCTGTATGTGAGACACGCCTCGCTGCTGAGTCCTGCATCAGCATCAGCAGGTCCCAGTGGGGATGCGTTTCTGACTGTGTGAGAGAGTGAGAATTTCTCCGCAGAGAAAGGTCCCAGAATGACACAGCTGCTTCTGGAGGCTGACTTGCCCTGTTTAGTCCCAGAACAGGTATAGCACCCACAGCATAGGCTTCCCCTGACCTGGAGGGATGAGATGGGAGGTCACTCTGTGTTCTGCTCCCTTCTTGGTCTCTGCTGAGACTGCTAGTAAGAGGGGCCAATTGGGCTGGTATTTGTATGTGATGTGGGCACCTGCTCGGTGGGAAATAGGACTGATGGGACCCCCAAAGCATTTGTCACTGGGTGTATGTATGAACAGAGTGGGCCCCATGGAGCTGTTGACACCAACTGTTAATGAAGCTTTCTGGGTGGACTGATTTATCCTCTTTCTGTCTCAATAGTTATCACTGTGCAAGTGAAAGAGGAAACTATCGACCCATCAGCAGTGGAATTCGCAGCCCCAGAGCTTCCCATTCTGATAAGCAGCATAAAGCAGGAGGTAGAGGACTAATCCCTGATCCCTCAGGTGGGATCTCCTGGCCTTGAGCAAGGATGTGCACTGCACTCTGGGGAAGCCCCAAGTAAAGCTGTGCAGGAGACAAGAAGGGGTGTTGTTCCTTTGGGCTGAGCACTCCCAAAATGTCACAGAACTCCCCTTTATCCTCACAAAAGAACAGTCCCCAGTGTCTGCAAGCTCCATTTTGGGTTTTCTTTTAAACCCCAGGTCACAGCTTCCAGAAAAGGCACCAAACTTTGAAAGCAATATGGCTCATACTTAGCTGATGGGCTGGAGTCTGAGGGTGGATTCCTGAGTCTGGGAAATCCTATTAGCCCACAGACATGACTCTTTCTGAGCTCTGTAGGAAGCTGCTGCTGCAGTGTGGAAAATGATAGCATTTCAGGATGGTGTCTGGAGCCTGCGATCTGTGAACCACAACCACTGTGTGCAGTCTCAGGGAGAGCAAGTAAGTCAGGAACATGGCTGCTGTCGCTAGGGGAACAACCAGGATGTGCTCATCCTTTCTCTCATCCTCTCTGTGACATGGATCTGGAACCAAAGAGGGCTCTAGCGAGCAGCTGAGAAATGGAGGAAATAGAAAACAAGTTACAGGAGGGAATCTCTCTCTTGGTTTTACTCATAAATTAATTTTTTCACCTGCTGTGAGATGAGCTAAATCTTATCCAGCCCAGACGAAGACAGTAGGGTATTTATGTTGGTTCTTTCCCCCCTCCAAGACGCACAATGCTGCTGGATTTTTTTTTTTTTTTTATAATCCCAGAGTAAATTCCACCAATGAAATGTACTATAATGCTCTGTAAATAAAATGTAATAGAAGGTCAAAGACTCATCTGTTGAATTTGGAAACAGCAAAATGCCTGCTCCGATCAAGAGATGAGAGGGGAAGTCTGAACACGAAAGCAGTAAGGAGGGTGTGGTTGTGGTGGTTGTATTCTAGCCCTCATGTACCCACCTCTGCTTGTTTGTAAGATCTGCAAAGAGCAAGTGCCAGCTGCTAGCAATATGGCACAGTAGGGGAGGCTCCTTGTCAGCCGCTCTGGTAGAATTGCTTTCTAGGACTCTGAAAGGGTCCCCTAAGTCAAGTCCTCAATCATGGCAACATGAAGGATGTGCATGTACACCCAGCAAATGGAGCCGTCAGCTAGGATGGAGTGTGTGTAGGGGAGGTGAACTTTGCCTGGCACCAGTTGGCACAGAACTGTTTGTTCCTGTGGCGTTAGTCTCTCCCCCTCCCATGCTCAGCTCTGACTTTCATACAAGTCTATGGTCAGGTGTGCAGTAATAGATGTTCTAGCTCCTTTATCGAGTGAATTTTTTTCAGGGGGCTCTGGCTCTTTTCTTAAGCTGTCAACTAACTTTAAGCCCCCATATTTATATAACTGCTTTCCTGGAAATTGTTCCTAATTTGAATAAAGTACTTTTCATGTAAAAAAATTCTACGTTTCCCCGAAGTGTTGGGAAACCCAAACACAGCAGCACTGGGCTAGTGCATAAGAATGGGCCAGTGAAGGTCAATTTCACTTTTGTTTGACAGTCTAGTTTGATGAGTGAAATGCAAAAGGCAAAAAACTCTGTCAGCGGTGATTAACATGCTACATTTTAAACTTTCTTTTATTTTTAATCCTCTGAAGGTCTCAGTGATAAGAATTGTGTTTGCTCTCATGTCATTTAAGTATATGATACAGGAGAATAAGATAGTGGAGAATACTGTTTCAACATGATTTTCACTTCCACGTAGAGTCCTTGGATGCTGTTGAATCATCTCTAAGGTTCCCTTTTCTGTTCTGGGGGTAGGGCATTTTGGAGTGTTTTGCTGTTCCTTGTGCCCTCACAAGCTGGCTGTTCAGTGTCTGCTACAGGAAGCAATGGTTGGAATGGCAGGACCCCGCATCCTGACTTAGGCCCTGCCTACATTAGAAATAAAGGTTGCGACTGAAAGACATTTTCAAAACATGACCTATTTCCCAAGTCTAGACAGGGCCTTTAGTGCAAGAAAAGGGTTCTGAATCCGTCCTCCCACCATTGGAAAGGGTGCCAGGCATGGCAGATGTATTTTATTGGTCATGCTGCATTCAGGCACCAGCCTCTCACACTGTAATGGACAAATATGCTGGATTGAGCACTGTTTGTTGGGGCTGCAGAGGTGTTAAACTCCAGCCCCAGGGGAAGTGTATTATTGAGGTTTGTTTTTCCTCCTAACTGGAATATTAGCTGTGAGAAAAGGGGCTGGGGCAGGCCCTCTGGGGTAACACACCTCCCATTTCTCCTCACAGCAATTCAGAGAGCCCGTGAAGCATGCGATACTGAAGGGACATGACTCTTCGAAGTGCTGGGGAATGACAAGGCCAGTCCCTTCCTGCCACTCTCTTGCAGTATAAAACATCCATATGGTGTAGGCCAGGGGTGGGCAAACTTTTTGGCCTGAGGGCCACAGAGGGTTTTGGAAATTGTATGGAGGGCTGGTTAGGGGAGGCTGTGCCAGACTGTGCCCCCGCCCCCTATCTGCCCCCCCTTGCTTCTTGCCCGCTGATGGCTCCCCCCTGGGACTCCTGCCCCATCCAACCCCCCCATTCCCTGATGGCCCCCCAGGACCCCTTCCCCATCCACACACACCCCCGCTCCCTGTCCCCTGACCGCCCCGGAACCCCTGCCCCTGACTGCTCCCTGCTGCCCCATCCAACCTCTCCTCCTTCCTGACTGCCCCCCTGGACCCCTGCCCCATCCAACCACCCCTTCTCCCTGACTGCTCCCAGAACCCCTGCCCCTGATTGCCCCCCACCGGCCCCATCCAACCTCCCCCCTTCCTGACTGCCCCTCGGGAACCCCTGCCCCCATTCAACCCCCCTGTTCCCCACCCTCTGACTGCCCCAGCCCAATCCACATCCCCGCCCCTTGCCCACCAACCCCAAACTCCCCTGCCCTCTATCCAATCCCCCCGCTCCCTGCCCCCTTACTGCACAGCACAGAGCACCGGTGGCTGGCAGCGCTACAGCCACACTGCCCACAGCGTTGCGCCGTTGTAGTGTAGTAAATTGCTCTCCGTAACTGCTACCAGCAGCACATTCCTACGTGGAGCAGTTTAATACACGACACTGGCAGCATGGTGCACTGAGGCTGCAGGAGAGGGGGAACAGCCTCCCGGGCCAGGAGCTCAGGGGCTGGATGTGGCCCGCCGGCCGTAGTTTGCCCGCCTCTGGTGTAGGCTCTAAGCATTCTGTTGCTGTAAGCGAACTAGAGAATGAGCGCGTGTGCATACACACACACACACACAGCCTCAAGTCACTTACACAAACAGATGTGAAACGCTTTTGTTGTCTTGAGCAGCCCTCTGCCTCTTCCCTGGGGGAGTAGCCCTGTGATTCTTGCATGGCAAAAGGCAAACAGAGATAGCTAAGGAAGGGCATGTCTACATTACCCACTGGATCAACAGGCAGCGATCGATCCAGCAAGGGTCGATTTATCGCGTCTAGTCTAGAAGCAATAAATCAACTGCCGAGCACTCTCCCGTCGACTCCGGTTCTCCACCAGAACGAGGAGCGCAAGCGGAGTCGATGGGGGAGCGTCAACGGTCGAATTACCGCAGTGAAGACACCACGGTAAGTAGATCTAAGTACGTCGACTTCAGCTACATTATTCACATAGCTGAAGTTCTGTAACTTAAATCGATTCCTCCCGTCCCACCCAGTGTAGACCAGGCCGAAGTTTAGGTCCCTGCAGAATTCCTTGTAACCGATCAACACTTTCTTCAGTTCCCTAGAACATTTCAGTCTGCACGAACAAAGTCTAGAGTCAAATTATCAGCCGGTGTAAATCAGCATAACTCAAGGCCAGCTACACCAATATAAACCAGCCAAAGGTCTGGCCCTAGGTGTTGAAACAGTACATGAAACTTGGGGATGAGTTTGCCATTGCAAAGGATTGTGGGTAACTGACACCCCCCCAACAGGAAACTAGATGGCACCAATCCTTAAAGTCTTTCACTGCCTTTAAGTGTGTTTTGAAATGGGAGGGGGCAGAAGGAGAGGCGCTGAATACATCAAACTGCTGCCAGCACTGGAAAGGATCAGTGATACCTATATTATGGATAAATGTAGTTTCTCCAACAGCATGTAGCTAGTCACATTGGCACAGAGCCTTTCTTCCTGAAGGGGCAGCGGAGAGCATTGCCACCTTGCTCAACGTAGACCAGACACCAGCTAGTGTGCTGTGAGTGGGACCTAGGCGCTGCAGTGTGGCTTCCTCTTTTCTGGAGAGGGGAGATTCTGCAGCTCCTTCATGTAAAATAAAATAGGGGCTTTTCTGAACAAAAATAAATAATACACTCAGTACAGTAGCCCCCTGTGCTGTTTATTTTGAGGTTTAGATCCATACATTTTCTATTTGCTGCCGAAGTTTGTATTAATGACGCAGACCTGCAGGGTAGCAGTGTGAGGGGGAGATCTGGGGACTTGGGCAGGGAGACAGTTGGAGCTATTGACACTTGGGAAGGTGCAGGGGGCAGTTGGGGATTGTGGGATACGTACATTTGCTGGACTTTTCTTCTGAAACCTTCAGCAGTGGAACAGCTAGCAGTGTTGACATTTCAATAGTTATCTCAAGGTTTGAGACCTGACACTCCATTGAGATCAATGGGGTGTGTTTCACCCCCCAAAGCTATTGTTCCAGGGTCTCTGCAGACTCACAAAGTCAATACTGTATGTGTTACACTTGGTTTGTGTTTCCAGTGTTACCTGCTCAACCAGGCGGGCTAGAAATGTATTGGTTTTGACTGAAAGCTCCAATTCTGCAGCAAGGGCTGGCCACTGAATCAGAGATGACATGAAACCCTGTCTGTGGACAGCAGATTGTTCCCCCACCACTAAAAATCAGCCACTTCTGGGGTGAAACATAATGCACAGCAGCACTACACAGCACCTTAGAGCAGGAAGAGAACAATAACATGTTCCACTGAAACTGCAAGAGGAACTTAGGGAGGCAAAATGGAATTGTTCAAGCTACAATTTGGCACAGAAGCGGGGGGGGCAGGAGGGGATGCTCCCTCATGAAAAGCACCATAGGATTGTCAGAAGGAACTCCCACATCTGCTTTTTCCTCTCAATGCGATTTCCTCTTTGAATTCCCTCCCCCTGCAACACACACTGCACACATACATCCCTTCCAGCCCCCATCCCGCCAGAACCCCGGAGCTCAGTCTCCCATAGCTGCAGTCAGATTTGCTCCTTTCTGCTGTGCAATGGAAATCTCACTGCAATGTAGATAAAAGTCCATTAAAGCTTCTCTCTCACTAAGCTGCTTCCTACTAGCTAGTCAAGTGCCTCCACAGCCACAGACTGCTGATAGACACTTCAGCCGCTGCAATGTGGCCACTCCCTCTTATGCTTTGCTCTTCTTGGTGCCTCTGGCTTGGGCTTTTCCTGACCTCTTTTCCTTGCTGGGATTTCTTTCTGCTTTGATTTTGGCCTTGACTTTGTCTGGATGGGCCCTTCTGGCTTTCTCCATACCCCAGCCTGGGCAGCTTTTGAAGACAGCAGAAAGCTTCACCTTCTGCCCACGGACTTCTGCAGGGGACCCACAGGTGGCTCCCACGCGCAGGTTCAGTTTGTCAATCCATCTGAAAATGGGGCAAGAGACAGAGGAAGGAGACGAGAAAAACTCCAGGTGGACTTAGCAAATTACAGGCACAAATGGCTGTGCTGGCAAACCAGGGCATTTGCTCTCTGTTAACAAGTTCAAAGGGAGTTTGGGGCTGGCTTGACAGCCCTGGAGAGTGATGCCCTCTGTGTTCCCCTGGAACGGGGACAGCTCAGGCAGGGTACTTCAGTCTCCCCACATGCGCAAACAGTTTGGAAAGTTTTAACACCCCAAAAAGGCACTTGTGTAGAATAAGAATCGCAGCTGCAGTCACCCCAGCCAGGACATATTTCAAGGGTCCTGAAACCTCACACTTCAGGGTATAAGGTGAGCAGCCACTGAGGTCATGAAGAAATACATGCCAGGCTACAGCACAATGAGGTGCATTATGTGGCGTTTACACCTCCCTTGGAAGCATCAAGTGTTGGGAATTGGGTGAGACAGGCAACCAGAGGACCTATGGTCTTTTCTGATCTGCCAGTTCCTTTGCTTTTCCTCTTTGCCCTCATTTGCCCATATGCCTCAGTAATACTGTGGAGCGCTCCCCTCTAGGCAGGAGGGCCCAGATCCTCAATGGTATTTAGGCACCTAAGTCCCATGGATTTCAATGTTCCCATGGATTAGCCTCCCTGCTAAGACTGGCAGCAAGTTGGTGCCTGTTGCAATGATATTTTTAGTGGCATGAACACCTCCCTGGCAGAAACTGAGCAGAGATCCACACCCTCCTATCAGTCAGACACTGCCAGGCTGCTGGACCTAAGCAGTGACTCACCTGCGCAGTGGAAGGAGCTGGCAGTCGCAGTGGAAGGGGATGTCTCTCAGATTGATGACCTCCAGCCCTGTGAAGCTGCACAAGTCAGGCACGTTATGCATGTTGTTGTTGTCCAGGTACAGACTCTTCATCCTGGGACCCAGACCAGCAAAGGCCCTTGAGGAAAGCTGCAAATGATGAGATGGGGCTGATGAGTCAAAGGAAAACAGCCGTGGATGATTTTAATAGGGAGTTAAATATCTGCATGCACTTTCTGATTGTATGTATGTGTGTGTGTGTGTGTGTTAAACAGCTTTCATTTGGTCCTATCTCTACTGTGAATGGGGCTTGTGTTACTGTCACTTTGTATCAGTACTTCCCAGCAGGCAGTTCAGTTTGATGACATAATTTGAGACAAAGGAAGAGCGGGAGCTCATTGTGAGAGAAGCAGATACTTTCAAAGTTACTGTGTAAAGTGAGTTCTCTGTCTTTATTGGTTAATGTAATTGTGGTACTGAATATTTAGTGCTAAATATTAATTCCCTTAAATAGCTCTGAAAGCCTCTACCTCCTTCATATATTGAAATGTTGCACTTTGTGTCTCTTAAGTAACCTGCATCAGACTCAAGTTGGCAGTGTCCTATTTAATTTAGCATTATTTTCTGGACTGTAAACTCTTTGGAGCAGGGAATTTCACCTGTTCTGTGTTTGAAAGTGCAGGGTAAATATATATATATAAATATGTGCAATTGTTAATAGCTATATTTAACACCCTTTTTCAATTTGATATTTTGTTCTTTTTGGCAACTGAATGTGTTACGCTTAGTGTAGCTTTTCACTTTGACTCAGGTGTTCCTTTAACTAATGGTAAGGCACTGAACTGAGCAGATTGTAGGGGCTTTTTCAATCCCTGGTTAGCTGATTTTCATCTTATTTTTTATCTCAGTTTAAACAGGCCCCAGTCCAACAAAGCATGTAAGCATGTGCTTAACTTTAAGCATATGAGCAGTGCCATTTTCAAGGTTGCTACTCGTATTTAAGTGCTTAGGTGGGTCAGAGCCATAGAGTACATGATTTCTACTTGCAAGACTTTGTGGATCCAATTCCCCATTTTAATTTAATCCCTGTGGCAGAGGTTGTCAGCTTCTGTGACAGTCACAAAGGGAAAAACCCACTCCACTTTCCCACCTCTGGTTTTCAGGTTCGGTTCAGTCCCTCATGCTCAGGATGGTCTCTAGATTCCAGGAGCACCTCAATGACCTCCATTCCTGCAGCACTTCCTTTGAGAGGCTGTGAAAACCAGCAGTGAGAATTCTGGGGTCACGCATAAAGTGGGATTCGGCACAAGTAGCTGAACAAGGGTTTCATGCTATGAAAAACTAATGAGACCCCTTTACTTTACATAACCAGTTTGGGTTTCATTTTGGGGACCCCAGAATATACCCACATTTCCATTGAAAGAGAAAGAAGAATTTGGCAGGGACATGTTCCACTTTCTTCTCTACAAGCAAGAGAAACTCTGGGCTCTGCGCTGGTCTCATTCTGGGTTTTGTGCGTAAAACCGATCAGGGTGGTTGAATGGCCAGGCAATCTCCCTGGACCCAAGTTTGGCGCTCTCCTTCCCCAGGGCTGGGAGTTGCCATGAAAGCAATGTGCGAGGCCCCAAATGCAGCCTTGTTGAGTCTGAAAGGAGCCTTGGCTGGCAGGAGAATGGTGGCAATTTGGGGTGCTTGAGAGGAGAGAGAAACAGGTGAGTAGCAGCTGGGAATCCCTCAGAATTGCTCTTCACAGGACACGAAGAAATATTGACAAATTGGAGGAAAGAGAAATATCAATTATTAGGACCCTGGGTGGGAGGAGCTTAGGGCAGGATCTACAGCCCATTGAAAGAAAAAGGAATCTTTCTATAGACTATCAATTTCTATTGGATTTAGCTCAAGTCCTTAATGAGGACAAATTAAAGAAACAAAGAGCCTGTAACCTGGCTGGGCAATGACGTGGGGGGGATCTGGCACCTGTGAAAGGTGCAATTGCCAAGGAGGGGGAGAGAGGGACTGTTTAAGGCAGGCTGAGGGGGCATAATCATGAGGAGTAACAGGATGAAACTGAACAACGGTGCAATTCAGGCTAAATATCGGGAAGCTTTTCTTCCAAGAGAGGTCTGAGGCTGAGCAATCGTCTCCCAAGGGAAGTGGTGCAAGCCCCAGTGTTGGGGCCATTGCCTTGGGTTGGAAGCCCCTTCATTTGGTCCAGACGAAACACTGGAACATGCTGCAGGGAAGTGCTCTGCAGTGGGAGCAGGGAGGAGAGGTAACTGAACAGTAACTTGTATAGTAGGATTCAGCTTTAGCAGGCTGGGGCACTCGCCCATCTCTCTCCCTCCCTCCCTCCCTCTCACCTGTTCTAGCCCCATATTATCCAGATACAGGTGCAGCAGGGACCTGGCTACTGGGAGGAAGGCTCCATCCCCAATATACTTGATGGGATTCTTGGACAGCTTCAGCTCACTAAGGACAGGCAAACCCTGGAGGGACCCGGTGGGCACTTCCTGCAAAAGGTTCTCATCCAGGTGCAGCTTCTCTAGCCTCTTGGCGGGGCTCAGGGCCCTGGGAGACACACTAGTGATGCGGTTCCCACTCAGGTAGACCCAGTGTAGCTGCCGTGCCCCAGCCAGGTCATCGTCTGACAGCTGGCTGATGGAGTTATGCTGCAAGTGGAGGGAGAAGAGGTTGGGCAGGCAGCTGAAGGCCCTGGTGGGCATCTGAGTGAACCTGTTGCGGTCCAGGTACAGGTAGCTCAGCTGGGGAGCTCCATCAAAGGCAGCAGCATCTATGGCAGCGATGTTGTTGTTAGACAGGTAGAGGTAGACCAGCTTCTTTAAGCCCTGGAAGGCACCCAGCTGCAGCTCTGTGATTTTGCAGTTTTGCAGGTGGAGTGAGACCAGCTTCTTCAAGCCGGGGAAGGATCCCTTGGGTATGGAATGGAACTCATTTTGGCGCAGGTCCAGGAGCTGGGTGTTGCCAGGGAACCCCTTGGGGATCTTCCGGAGGCCTCTGTTCTCGCAGTTGCTGTGTTGGAAATCAGGGGAGCAGGCGCAGCCTTTTGGACACCTCGTCTTAGCATCTCCCTCTGGCTCCCTCCTGCGGGTGGCTGGGCTGGGGAGCTGCTCCTTGTCCAGGGCATGGCCCCCACATTTCATATCAATGGACCTCAGCGACTCCAGCTGCTCACCCCTGAAGGCACCAGGACCTGCACATGGCACGTCGGCCTGGACCCTCGCTTTCTCCATCCACTCTTTGAAGGGCCGCATGTAGCAAGTGCAAACTACGGGGTTCCCTGTTAAGTTGATTTTCTTCAGGTGGGCGGCTTCTGTCAGCGGCTGCAGCACCTGCAGTTGGTTGTTGTGGAGGTCGACTACGTGCAGCAAGGGGCTCTTCACAAAGGCTTTGTGTGAGACATCCTGCAGGGCCATGTTGTCCAAGAACAGCTGTTTCAGTGAAGCCATCTCAATGGCCTCCTCGCCGATGTAGGTGACAGGGTTGTGTCCCAGGTCCAGCCGTGTGGTATCTGACAGCCTCGACAGGGCCTCTGTGGGTAGGGACTGCAGTTCGTTGTGGTCCAGGCTCAACCTCCTCAGGGTAGGCAACCCAGCAAAGGCCTCCGTGGCTATGACATGAAGTGCATTATGGGACAGGCGGAGCCACTTGATCAGCTGCAGACCCTGGAAGACCATATCTGGCAGGTAGACCAGGAAGTTCTCACCAAGGTTGAGGAAATTGAGGAAGCCCAGTTGGCTGAAAGCCCCTGACTTTATCTCTTCTATGCGGTTCTTCTCCAGGATGAGCTGCTGAAGAGAAGACAGCCCATCCAGGGACTCCTGGTAGATGAAGGCTATACTGTTGGAAGCCAGGTTGAGGTAGATCAGTCGTCCTAGTCCCCTGAAAGCCCCTTCCTCAATACTCTCCACGTTGCATCGCTGCAGGTTTAAGTGGGTGAGGTATGGGATAGGGAGGAAAGCTCCTACAGGGATGACTTTTATGTTGTTGCCCCAGAGATCCAGTTTTTGGGTGACCTGTTGATTACACAAGCATCAGTTTCTGAAGATGGAATCCACAACCTCTCCTACCCTTCTGCAGCAGAGTGACTGGCTGTCCCAGTCCTCCCTGCAGTCGTTATTACTGTGATCTGGCCAGATCTCACAAGCAGGCTTATGCCTGGTCAGTACTTAGAATAGACACTTCCCAGAGGACCTCCAGTCTGCTGCAGAAAGCTGAGTTGGGGTCTCAATAGTGACTGTTTGTCCTGCTGAACCAGACTTCCTGCAGTGTGGCAATCGCTAGCATCCTACGTGAGCCTTAGTTCAGTACTGACTCAGAGGGGAAAGTGTCTCCTACCCCAACAACACCTTCCTGCAGCCATCTGGGTTTCCTTTGTTTCCTTATTTCACCATCTGACTCTGCTTTAGCTTTTAAGGCCTGTAACAACCACTACCTCTTAGGGGCCTGATTGTGTATTGCCCAGAAAATATTGTAACGGTTTTTTTGTCTTGATCAGATGAGTTATTTTTATGCTGTTATTCGGTAGAAGAGCTGACCCTGGGCAGACCAGCTCATCTTTCAAACTGCCCTGCATGTGGACCAAACCCCACCCTACCCCCTTCAGATTTTCATATCAACGGCATTGAAAGGCTGCGAGGTTACTGCACAAATCTTTTGGAAACCCAGATATCTGCACGAAGTGAACCACACCTGCCTGCATCTTGTTCCGCCTCCTCTCCCCTGTCCTACAGCAGCCTGTGTGGCTCCATGCTGTGCCGGGAGAGAGAGGATCAGACTGGGTGCCCAGATGCCCCGGGGGTGAGGAGCATTGTGACAGGCCGCGATGGTGGTGGCAGCGGTGGCAAGTGTGTGTGTGGGGGGGCAGTTTAAGAGCACTTTGTGCTGTGTTTGCCTCTGTCTCCTCCCTTCTCACGCTGTGCCCAGTGACTGACCTGTGGGATGGTGATGGGCACCTCCGTGAGGTTCTTGTTCAGGCACATGACGTGATGCTTTATGTTATCGCAGATGCAGATCTGTGGGCAGCGCTCGGCAGCCGCTCTCCTGACTTGGAAGAGAGCTGACATCAGGAGGAGGCCCAGGGAACCCCACATCCTGGAGAGCAGCTGCAGGGGTGAGAGAGAGAAAGGGAAGAGGCACCCCAGTCAGACAGAGACGTGCATTCCCACAGTGCGTCTCGTCCCCACGGACCCTAAACACTCTGCAGGCTGCATCTCTTGGGATTGAGGTGGATTGTGGCAGCATCTTTCACGGTGCATTGCAATGCTACAGCCCCTTTGAGAGGCAGGGAAGGGGATAATGTGACCAAGGGAAAGTGCAGCGGGAAGTTTAGATTACTTAGGTATGAACCTAGTTTTAAGCATGTGAGTTGTCCCATTGAACTCAATGGGAGCTGGATTAATTCTGTTTCCATTCTTGAACTCAAGGGGTTGGAGCTACTACTCACATGCTGAAAGCTAAGCACATGCTTACGTGCTTCACTGGATCAGGGCTTTAGAGGACAGAGCAACATCGGCTAAATCACCAGTACCTCCTCCTGCAACATTTGGACTTTCCTTGGAGGTTTCCTTTCCAAGTACGGACCAGGTCCAACCTGCTTCAGTTTGTGAGATCAGATATAATCTCACTCCAAGGCAGAGTGGCTAAAGGACAACACCGGTGCTGCCAGAAAAGGAGTGGAGAGCATTATGCAGACACAAGAGCATGTGCTAATGTGAATGTGACAACACGCATTACTGTTGCCATATATCCCAAGAGAAGGAGGGTCCCGTAGGACTCTGCGGTAACTCATCGCCATTCTGAGGGAATCATGCTAGCAATAGCACTGCTCCAGTGCATCCTTGTTTGTACCGCAACTTCCAGTTGGTAGCTGAGTGCTTTACAAATGCTAATTAGCTTAGCCTCACACCACACTTGGTAGGCAGATCTGTAATGTCTCCTCATTTTACAGAGGGGTAACATCATCATTATTTATTTTATTTTATTTTTTATTTTCAAGTGCCCCAAATGTGCAAGGTACTTCCCCATAACAAGTAAAAGGGAAGGTCCCTGCTCTAGTGAGTTTGCAATCTGTATTGGAGAGGACACACCAAGGGAGGGATCAGAAGAAGGCAACAACGGGAGGTGAACATGTCAGGAGGACAAGGTTTTCCATAATAAGATCAGGTGGTTTGGAAGTGAGGTGTGGACCCATCTGGATGGCTCATCCAAACTGATTCTGTGTTTGGTTTGTTACTTCCACCTTGTTTCCCCATAGACTTTCTGGCAGAAATGGGTTCTTAGGAAAGGCTTGGATGAGGTGAAAGGAGGCGAGCTTGGCAACTGTGTTGTGGGGAGTGCCCCAGTCATAAGGGTCAGCAGGGAAGAAGTAATGGGGATGGAGGTGTTTGTGAGAGGCTGGCCGCACTGGCAAAGCAGGTTGGATGTGGAGGTGGGAAATGCGGGAGGAGACCATGTCTGAGAGGCCGGGCTTAGGAGCAAAGACAAGAAATTTGTATTTGATGTTCAGGGTGGTGGGAAGCCAGTGAAGTGATGCAGTGGGAGGTGATGTGGTTGGAGCAATTAGTGAGAGAGAGGTGGTTTTGGCAGCAGCATTTTCAAATGGATCAGAAGTGGTTAAGGTTGATTGACCGAAGAGGGCTGAGGACAAGTGACTTGATCCTCAGGGCAGAAAGGAAAGTGCTGTGTATTTGAAATATTGTGATGGAATGAGAGACAGGAATAAGTAATGGCCTGGATATGTGGGGAGAAGGAGAGACAGGAGCCACAGATGTTATCCAGGTTATGGGCCAGGATGATGCAAGAGATGGTGGTCAGGTCAGCTGTAACCTGGAACAAAGTCAGTGAAGATGTTTGGCAGGGGAGACTGTAAGCTTGTTTTGGGCCATGCTGAACTTGAATTGACAGTGAACTGCCCAAGAGGAGCTGTTGGACAGTCAGTGAGAGAGCAGTCCAGAGCAGAAAACTATATCTGAAAGTCATCAGCACATAGGTGTCAGCTAAACCTCTGCAAACAGATGAGGTCACCCAGTGATGGGATAGAGAGGGTGAAGAGGAGAGGACCCAAGATGAAGCGCTAGGGAACATCCATAGAGAAGTGGGAAAGGAGGGGGGGAAGAGCCACCAGATATGCAGAAGGAGAACCAAGTGAGGTGAGAGTCACAGGTCGATGACAGCAGAAAGGTCAAGGAGGATGAGGATGGAGGATAGGCTTGAGATGAAGCCAGGAAGAAGCCACTAGAGACGTTGGAGAGATGAGAAGTAAGGCCTGGAAAGGTTTAAATGACTCTCCTGAGGTCACAGAGTCAGTGGCAAAGCAGCCTGAGGACTCAGGGGCCTCACTCTCGGCCCTGAGCCTGCCCAGAGCCCCGTCCATTCTGCCGTGAGTAACGCAGGTCAGGAAGAAGCCATGGCTTCATGAGGCAGTGAATCCGCTCTGAGTGCTGGAGACGTGGCACACCCTGGGCCAAGGCCTTCGAGCTGCTGTTTTAGCGAATTAGTGTAAGCTAAGAATGTGGCTAGAAGCAAAATGGGCAGCGTTAGCAAAGGCTCTTTGAATGGTCGGTGGAGTGGCAAAAATGTATGTGGGAGAGTCCAGAGCTGGGGGAGGGGGTGGGGGGAATCTCATGGGGGAGAATAACAAATGTCAGCGTTCACAGCTCCGTCTGCAGCAGGGCTCCCACTATTGCAAACCCCAATGGAGCTGAGCCAAGCGTAGACTAGGCCCACACTGGTGAGTCTCCTGAGCCAAGGTCAGCGCCGGCTTTCCATCCACTGTTATGTTAATGCACTTCCCTTCTGCCCTTCTGTGTCAATCCTGTGCTCCCACAAACAGCACTGCTGAGCCTGTCCTCCAGCACTCCTGGCTATTCCACACCTGGAGATCCTACTCACTCTGCTAGTGTGCCTCACTCCTGGCCTGCAGCATCGCCTGCCCTGGGCCCCATATGGCACTGCCCCTCCTGGCCGCCCTGCAACAGCCCCAGCTATCCCAGCCCCGGGCCCCACACAGCCCTGCTGGCTCACCTCAGCGCTGAGCAGTGGCACCCATCCCAGACTCCACTCACACACACAGGGAGTGCGATCCTCGTTTGCTCCTTGGCTTATCCCAGTCCTGGGTTCTGCCGATACAGCTCAGTCCTGACCTGCAGCCTTTCCGGTCACTGAATGCCCAGGGAGCGCTCAGCATGCTGCTTGTGCAGTGTGGACAAACCCTCAGTACCAGGAGCTGCATTAAGGTCCTTGAAATCATTTGGGCTTAATATGTGAAAGTGCGCTGCTGTCACAGCAGTGAGAGGCTGCAACCCAGCCTCCTCTTCCCCCTGCCCAAGCCCCCAACAACTTACCCAGCTGCTTCCTCCTGTTTGCACAAGGCAGATCCTTCCCCAGGAAAGCACGGCTAGGGTGACGCGAAACTGAGGAAAATGAAGATGGGAATGGCAAAGAAAAAGGGACTGAAATCCTTTCACCCAGCAGCTACCAGAGTCCTGTGAATTCTCCTGGTGGGAGTGGGTGGGTGTGGTTTACTTTACTCCCAGAAATGAGAGCTGAATGGAGTGTTGTGTTACTTTCCCAGCCTGGCTTATGCTCACACAGAGCTGGTGGGGGGAGAGGAATGGTCGGGGGGAAGAAGCAAAACTAAAGTGAAGCACAGCCTTTGGGAAAGCAGCAACTAAGCAGATGCATCCCTCTGTATTTACTGGGAAAGCCTTTGGTAGAGGAAGGGCTGTGGAATTTAAACCCCTTGTCTTGACTGTCACCATGCCATTAAAAGTAATATCTGTGTTAGAGCTAGACTGACTCCCTTCCCCCATGCCCCTCCTCACCCCTCTCTGTGTATACATGTGTGCAGACAAATGATACCTAATCTAAAATATAGACATTACATGAAAATAAATAAAAACCCACTGCTCGCTAATCCAGCATGAGGGTTTACCTCTGAAATGCACATAGATTAAATATTAGCAGCTCCATTATAACTAACTAGTTTAGCCATTTTGTGCACATGTATATATTTGTATTACTATAGACTTAATGCTTTCTTATATATATAATGCTTTCTTTTAAGTCTATAGTAATAGAAATTACTGGTATGTGCTGAGTGACAGTGGCTGTAGGAAACAGGTTTCTGAATGTCCCGACTGTTTTGCATTTAAAATCCAACCCTAATGCTGTGTTCATTTATTTTATTAAAGGAAGTGTCTGTGTCTCTGTGTGCGTGTGTGGTGTTTTTGCTTTGCAGAGAGAGTTGGGAGGATGGATGGGTAGTTTTGCACCCACTGCTTTCTTTCACGACGGGAGTTTCAGCTTCTCTGACGTGATGATGTCCTCTATGGAATCTGTGTGAGGACCCACTGCCTAGCGAGAGCTTAAGAACATAACTCTGCCATCTTTTTTTGTTTCTTTCTTTTAAATCTTCCAGGGCCCTGATCCAGTGACTTGCTGAAAAACTGATATTCTCTGATTCCAGTGGAAGTTGCTTGTTCTCTGCACTTCTCGGGAACAGGCCATTAGTTTGCAGAGTTTTAGCTGTCATCCCATTGTGCTGCTCAGACTCCTGCCAGTCAGGTACAATGCCCTGGATTATTCAGTTGGTGGAGAATTTGCATTTAAGCTTTTTTCAGAAGAATGTTGAAATGTAATTTTCATAAAGGAAAATGCTGATTTCTCACTAGCAAATGTCTAGGCTGTTTAAGTCCCTGATCCTCCTTAATGGATGCATTAGCATGTACCCCTGTGCTGTTATGGCGTCACATTGACGTCAGTGGGATTCTTTGTGGGTGCAGGAGTCCCCAGAGTCCAAGCAATCCCACATTGAGAGGCAGGGCTAGTGCATCTATTTGCAGGATCAGGGGTCTACCTCTGGTGCCACACCCTAGTCTGTCTGAATGAACATCAGCACTGCGTCTTCTGGACCAGACTCTGGTTCCTAGGCTTGTGTGAGTGAGGACTTGCTGGAGGGGAGATGCTTCAACTCTCTGGGTAGGCTTCTTGCTCAATGCGCCCCATGAGTTTTGTAAGGAGAGTGAGGAAGGCAAACATGTAGCTGTGGTCACCTGAAAGGGGGGCTGTCTTTCTAACAGGAGCGCAAAGTACTGCTCTGTGGGGATTATTTAAACATTCACGTGACCACAGCGTGCAGAGCCAGATGTTGTGATCATCGGTTAGACAACATCTGCAATAGAACTCTTGGCTCCGGAAGCGCAGACCTCTCTGCCTGCGAATCAGAAGGCGGCAATACCATTATCTCAAGGCCTGATACTGCTCCCATCTGGGCCCAGTGAGGGCAGGGTTGGGCTCTTGGTCACGAGCTGGACCAGCTAGTGGGCCCCATTGTTGCACGTCTTCCTCACCTGAGTGGTCCCACTGACTCAGATATGGCTGTTTGTGTAAGAGCTGCAGGAGCAGGCTCAATGTTTAGTGCCTGATTGCCCCGGAGATTTGGACTGTGCACATTGTATTGTTATTGTAGGGTTGCTCAGATTTTGGATCACACTGGTTTGTGGCTGGGTACGGAGTTTTAATTGTCTTGCTGGGCCAGACTCCATCTGACAGATCCTCGGGAAAGGATTGTCCTTGAACCAGTGCATGGAATGGCTGAGCTAAAACTTCGCTCTGTTTGAATTGAACAACAAAAAGCCGCGTTGCAGAGGGACGGGGCAGAGGCTGCCCTGAATACATTCAGCAGCAAACGCTGGGCCGCTGGGCAGCGGGACACAGGAAAGAGAAACACAGGAAACTTGTTTTTAATGTAAATGTTATGTGTGCTGGGGAGAGGAGGGTGGAATTTTCCACTGTGCAGTGGAGTCTCTCCTTCCTGTGCACACAGCGGCAAGTGGGGTGAAGGGAGGAGGATTTCTGTGCAGGGAGGAGAGACACAAGACTGTGGCCTTTTCTGTCCTCCTCGCAGACCTCAGCCTTGGAGGGCCTACCCCTCCTTGCTTTCCCAATGACACTGGCTTCTTTGTGTGGGTTGGATGGCTGCAGGAGCCAGCCGGTGCTGTTGCTATTGCTCTTTGATCCAAGCAAAATGGGAGAGGCTAGTGCTAAACGTTAGACCTGTGTCCTTCTAAGCGACACATGCCCCAACCTACCTGCCCCTGTGACCTCTGCCCTACGGGAGTAGCCCTCACTCGGCAAGCCGCCCCTTTGGCTTCGCTAGGACTCCTTGTGTGAATGAGGCTGTTGCAGGATCAGACCCTTTGTTTTGAAAAGGAAAGGTGGCCAGGTTAAAGCTGGATTAATCCTTCCTTTGAGAGTGGGGGCAGAGATGCCTTGTGATTGCTCAGCAGCTTAAAACCAGCTTTTGGGGGGGACGGAATAACCGTTTAGGTCTCCGGTTCTGAGCCAGCCACAGGTCAGTAGAGCCCCAAACTTGCTGCTTTCCTGTGGCAGTTCAAGGGCCCTTGTGTGTGGAGGGCTCAGGTTAATTTCTAGTAGGACAGGGATCAAATCGGGCTGTCACCTTTTTGAAAGTTTGCTTCAGGACAATTCCATGATACAGACCGTATTCAGGGACCCAGTGGCTGCCTGTTCTCCAGCCCCCTCACCACAACCGCCTAGAGACACCAGATTCCACAAGATGGGAATCCAAGTAATTTCCTGCCTGAATTATTGCAGATGCTGACACCAGCACAGTCGTATCATCTGTGTGCACTTCACCAGGTAGATGTACCGTCACAAATACAGTTTCAGAAAGGGAAGCATCTGTTCTGCAGTATCAAGCAGGGAGCAAACCAAGCCAGTCAGCTAAACAGATGTCAGATTGGAAAAAATAAGCTCCATCTACAACCTGTCCGCTTGTGATACCAAACTAAGATGCCATTTGCAGGAGATTGTGGAAACCTTCATAATGTGATTCTCTTGCCTCTGATATGAAATTGTTAACAACACTGTTGACAGTCAAATGATCGTTATGAGGCTTCAGAGCATACACCCTATTGAGATGATGGGGGCAGCTGATATTTCTCTCAGGTCTGATGTTAGGAAGGCATTGCTGCCTCAATTCATATCCAGTCTGACTTCACTTTTTAAGCTTAGGTTCTACAGCACATGATGTAACCTCCAGGGGAAGGTACCAGTTTGTGAAGCTGCTATGAGCCAGACCGGAGATTTCGGAAACCACATTTCACGCAAAGCCTCAACAAACTCAGACGTGCTCCCAGCAGGAGAAAACGCCAGAGGCAAGGAGTTGGCTATGGACACCTCTCTGCTCCCCCGTGCCCACAAGTTTCACGATATGGACAAAGAGCCAAAACTTTTGGACTTGGTGGGACATCACAGGAGCAATGTGTGTACTGGGGTGTGGCCATTTCAGGCTTTAAAGACAGGGACCAGCACCTTGGTTTTCACTTGGCAGAGCACAGGCTGCCAGTGCAGGGATCAGAGCACAGGTGTAATATGCTCTTGCCAGTCTGTCCTACCTCACCAGTAGGCAAGTCAAATTTGGCACGACCAAAGGTGCCAGATGGCCTTAAGACCATCACTGACCTTGAGAGGTTAGCCCCAGGGAAAGCACAGCAGCAGCAGTGCAGCCTGAAGGTAGCAGAGGCCTGGATGGCGAGGCTCAGAGATGAGAAGAGAGGATGCTATCTCTTGGGCTGGTGGAAGCCGGCCCGGAATACGCTTTCAGAATCAGCCACAGAACCCAGTTTGGTGTGATCCGCACAGGCCAGTTAACCACGTTCTCGTTTGCTCCAGGGGCAAGTGAAGGAGCCAGGTTAGAAAATGGTTTCCAAACCTGGCTTGTTTCCTAATGCAGAGAGGGACAAAGGGCCTGAAGGAGGGCCAGGCAGGGTCAGGTGTTTCAAACGCTGATGCATGCTGGGTTCCAAACTTTGTGGCTGTATTTTTTTTTTTTTTTTTTTTTTTGGTGCCTCTACTTTCTCCAGCTCATCTGTATCCTTTCTCCCTGCAGACAATAGGAGGAAACAACTCATGTCCTAGCACTGCTTCCTCTGTCAGGTTATGTGACTTGTTGGATGCATTTGAGCTGGAAGGGGGAAGAGTCACCAGGACAATCACTCCACAGCGCATGGGGTGTTTGGAGAAGGGCTAAAGCACTGGCGCTGCACAGCAAATACCCCCCAGCAGAGCCGCCTTCCAGGACAGGTAAGGGAGATGGAAAGCGCCAGCGATGTTGAGTGTCTTTGTCAAGGAAGGGGTAGGGGGAGCCAGGGTAGAGCTGATGAGAAATGCTTTGCATTTGGAAATAGCTGCTGCAAATGGGTTATTTTGCTACGTTCACTGATTTGGAAAAAACAGTGAAAACGTAGAGCAAGTACTTCTAGCAGAAAGTAAGCGAAATTGGAGGCTAGATGGGAGCATGAATATGCAGCCCCAAAGGAAATCGTTCCTACACTATTAGTAGTCACTTATAGATAAGCCTGGAGCTTCACAGAAGAACAGAACTGCCCCATAGAGCTTGCAGTAATACAGGAGACAAACTCAGAACAAACAAACAAAACAGACTCACACCCAAAGAGGGGGTGGGGGAGAGACACATCCTGGGTCTAATCTGCTGACCCAGTGGGAGTTTCCCAGGTAGAGTGGCTACAGGATCAGGTTCCCAGGTTAAAAAGAGAAAGCAGATGGGGAGAGAGCCGCATGTTGGGGAAGAGTGAGAGAGACAACATCTGGAGGAGGAAGAGGGGATTGGTACGAGGGAGTGATGCTCAGCAGAGGTAGATGGGGAGAGGTGCTGGGCGGCGACATGCAGAGTGTGGAGAGGGGGAAAGTGCACAGACTGCCGCTGATGGGCAAGGTGCAGAGCGATGAGAGCCAGAAGATTAGCCAGTTTAGAGCTGGCTGTGCCCTACAGGCAGAACAGGGACATCTTCGGGGCCGTGAAACGTTGAGCACCTCTGTGCGCGTGGCTGTAGTGCAGGGTGGGGCCACACTCTGGCTGGCCGTGGCCTCAGTGCCCCCCTGGCCCGTGTTTCTCAGATGGACACCTTGGTCTCCTCGCCCCAGGGAGCTGCACGCAGGGTCACCAGCGCAAAATAGAAAGGGGATATTGTTTTTTTCTTTTTCATCGTGTCCACAGCCTGGCCCCTAGGACTGAGCAAACAGCCTCCGCTCATCACATGCGGCCTCACGTGGAGAAGGGCTGGCAAGTGAGAAAGAGAGAGAGTAACTAGCGACTCCTTTTTCCCCGCTTACTTTGAGCTTGTCAGGGCAGAGGGCTGCTACACATTAACTCCGCCACCCTACTTCTGTTACCAAGACAGAAAGAGACGGCAGCGAGATTCCATGGGACAGGGCAGAACTAACTCTACAGGCAGCAGCAGTTACAGTATATTGAAACTGAAAGGGGGGGTTGTCCCTGCACCAGCTAAGGAGGAGGGGGGAGTTCTCCCTCTGATATAGTCAGGGGGGGTAGCTCTGCATCCCCCTATACTTTAACCCCTGCACCCAAGGGGCACAATCATCACTCTGGCTAAGGGCTGTCTGCAGTCAAGAATGGTGGCTTCTTTTAGGTATGATCTTTTTATTCTACACTAAATAAAACAGAACATAATAGGAAAAGAACAAGCTGTGATGGTGGTTTGCACCATCATAAAGTCTGGTGGCTTACTGCAAAGCACAGAGCATGTATCAAATGGGGCCCGGGTGTCAGTGATGCTGGTGTGAGTCCAGAGTAACTCCACAGATATTGGTGGCATAACTGCAAACTGGTGTAACTAACACCAGAATCTGGCACATGGGGCACTGCAGCCGTGTTTAGGAATCTGGATGTCCTTGGTGTGCATATAGAGACCCATTGGAGGGTGTGAGATGACCATCCTAGGGCATCAGTTTCCTATCAGTTCAAGCAGCTAAATCCAGTGATGAGTAAAGGGCTGCTGGGGAGGGGAGGAGAGATGATCTCAGACACCCCGTTCTTGCAGGATTATATTGCTGATGCCTCGGAGTGGTTAGTGGTGCAGGGAGAGAAGTGATTTGATCAGGAACATCATCCTGAGGTCCCCTGTTTGTTTCCCCTCCCAGGAACCTCCAGCTCCAGTGAGTTCAGGTTACAGTTCCGACCATGATAATGGTTCTACCAGCTCCTCCCTCAGCACCCTGGGCATTGCTCTGCTCTCCCTGCCATGCTCACCTGGGCGAGGGATTCTGCCAGTCAGGACTGCGTCAGCAGTGTAGAATCCACCCGCTCTGCTCCAGCGACTCCGACTCTGCAGGGCCCAGCAGGGCAAAGCCTGGCAGCAGCTGGGACATGGAGCTATCCAGCTAGAAGGGGCCATGTTCCAGCGTAGAATCCCCTGTAGCCACACCTTAACCAAGGAAATCGGGGCGGGGAGATCGCAGGGCTGCGTTTCCTGCTGGTCAGATCGCCGAGTCAGTGTTTTTCTAGAAGTCCGTTTTGTCATGAGTGAACAAAAGGAGGAAGCCCAGGCTCTCGGCCGTTCCTGTTCACTCCCTCGGCTTTGGGCTACACAAACTTGATTCAGGAGGAGACGGGAGAGAGAGTGTCCTCCTGCCATGGAGGAGAAGGAAAGGGAGCAAGACCAGGGCAGAGAGAACTGGGAGGAAAGCAAGAGGAGCAGTCAGAGAGACAGTGGGGGCCAGATCCTTTGGTGGTGTAAAGCTGTTGCCTTCCAGGTAGGAAGGCGGATTGACACCGCCTGAGTCTCTAGCCCTGGGAGTGGGAGGGAATCCAGAGGGAGAGGAGGAAGTAGAGTGGAATGGAAATCAGAGGGCAGAGGCACATGGAGGCAGAACGGGGTGAGGAGAAGGCAGAACAGCGAAAGATAAAGCTACCCAACCGTAGAGCTGATCTGACTGACCGTACTCCTCTTTCACCTGTCGCCCTGGCAGGAAGGATGATGTTGGTATGAACTGGTGAAAATCCATTGACAGCCAAAGCCAGACCTGGTGATTATTCCAGACCACTTGAAGCCCTAGAAACCCTCCAAACTTTTGGAACAAAATATCATCAGAGGTGAGAAGCCTAATTCCCTGCTCTCCCAAAGTGGAAGCCCAGAGCAGTAAGTGTCGGCCACCGCGTTGATTTCTGGAATGCCCCTGGTCTGCCCGATTCCGGGCAGCAGAAATGAAATTTGAGTCTCCTCTCCGGCACAGCAGTGTCCCCTGGGAGGGCTCAGGGCAACTGGGAGTCAACCCTGGATCTTCCTCATGGCAGGGTAGAAACCAGTTTGGGCATAGGGCCTGCTCTGGGATAGGAGAGTAGGAATCAAAGCCAGGTCTGCTGCGTGGCACAGAGTTGATCCCTAGGGGCGGTGAGGTGACCAGCTTCTATTCAGAACATTTCAGGAGAAAATGACAGAGGAGGAGAACAACCTGGATGTATTGGTTGATCACAGGGTGACTATGAGCCACCAGTGTGATGTGGCCAAGAAAAAGGCTAATGCAGTCCTAGGATGCATCAGACGAGGTATTTCTAGTAGAGACAGGGAAGTGTTACTGCCATTATACAAGGCACTGGTGAGACCTCACCTTGAATACTGTGTGCAGTTCTGGTCTCCCATGTTTAAGAAGGCTGAATTCAAACTGGAACAGGTGCAGAGAAGAGCTACTAGGATGATCCGAGGAACAGAAAAGCTACCTTATGAGAGAAGACTTTGAGCTTGGCTTGTTTAGTCTAACCAAATGAAAGCTGAGCGGAGATATGACTGCTCTCTATAAATACATCAGAGGGATACACACCAGGGAGGGAGCGGAGTTACTTACGTTAAGGGCCAATGCTGGCATAAGCATAAATGGATATAAACTGGCCATCAATAAGTTTAGGCTTGAAATTAGATGGAGGTTTCTAACAATCAGAGGAATGATGTTCTGGAATAGCCTTCTGAGGGGAGCAGTGGGGGCAAAAAACCTAATTAGCTTCAACACCGAGCTTGATAAGTGTGTGGAGGAATGGTATGATGAGATTGCCTACAATGGCATATGGCCCAGTTGTATCTGCCATTGTAAATATCCCCAACGACCAGTGATGGGACGCTAAATGGGAGGGCTCTGAGTTACTACAGAGAATTATTTCCTAGGTGTCTGGCTGGTGAATCTTGCCCATATGCTCAGAGTCTACCTAATAACCATATTTGGATTCAGGAAGGAATTTTCCCCCAGGTCAGATTGGCAGAAACCCTGTGGAGGTTTTCACCTTCCTCTGCAGAGTAATGATGGATTCTCTGTAACTTGAAGTCTTTAAATCATGATTTGAGGACTTCAGTAGCTCATCCAGAGGCTAAGGATCAGTCTATTACAGGAGTGAATGGGGTGAGCTTTTGTGGCCTGCAATGTGCAGGAGGTCAGACTAGATGATCATGATGGTCCCTTCTGGCCTTAAAGTCTATGAGTCTATGACACTATAGCAGCTGCTTACACAGCACAGTGTGTCCTTAGACTGTGGCACCGGAAACCATCTGGTCCTGGCCACGGTTGGAGGCAGGATACCAGACAGGATGGAGCAATGGTCTGATCTGGTTTCAGCAGTTCCTTTGTTCCTATGGGTCTGCCACATAGAAATGTAAGACTAGAAGGGAGCTTGAGAGGTCATCTAGTGCAGCCCCCTGCACTGAGGCAGGGCCCCCACAGGACTTCGTCACATGCAGCTGGTAGCAGATGAGCCATGTTACTGGTTCTGAGAACTTCATTCTCTGCTAGCTCTTGGTAACAGAAACATATTAATAAAGTGGTGGGAATCCAGAGAAGATGATCTAAAATCCATAAAGGGGCTACAGGAAATGACCTAAGGGAAAATTTAAAATAACAGTATTCCTGTAGCTCAGCCAAAGCGGAATGAGATGACAAGCACATAGACTGTCAGTGGGATAAAAACAAAAGGGCTAAGAAGAACTGTTCAGATTGATTCAAAGGTTTATTAAACTTGAAGTGATAGGAGCACGTTGGCTGCATTATATTACATCTCCTAACAGTGAGATCTGCTGGGCTATGGAATAGTCCTCTGTGGACAGTGGGTAATTTAAGAGTGGTCTGGAAAAATTCCCTGGAGAATATAGCATAGGGAAGGACAGTCTCAGGGAGGTGTGGACAAGATGTGATCTATCCTGTTCCCAGGCCTTTTAGAATATGTATGAATCTGTTTCACTCGCTGCCTGCCTTGTCTTGCAAACAGAGACGCTATGTCGAGGCTCTGGATTATGGTCCTTGTTCTACTGTGGATTCCAGTCATGGCCATCACACAGCTCCCAGGCAACGCCCAGTGCCCTGTGAACTGCTCCTGCTTCTTCTCCCAGTGGTTTGTCCGGTGTCCCAATGCCAGCTTATCCTCTCTTCCCCCTGGTATTCCCAATGCCACCGTGGAGCTCGACCTACAGCATAACCAGTTCAGCACCCTCTCAGCAGGCTTCTTCCCAGAGCTGGCTGAGATCAGCAGCATTTACCTCGGCAGCAGTGGCATCCACCGGATTGAGCCTGGGGCTTTTCAGGGAGTCAAGAATCTGTACCATCTCCACCTGGACAACAACCTCCTGGAGCAGGTCCCAGAGGGTGTCTTTGAGAATCTGACAAATCTGATCTTCCTGCACCTGGAGCACAACCAGATTGCTCACCTCCCGCCAGGTATTTCTGGATGGATAGGCCCCCAGCACCACTATGAGCCGGCTAACTGAGCAACCAGCATTACCAGCCCCACACCTCTTTTCTACTAAGTCCTGTCCCAAGCTGTCGGTTTCCTGAAGACCCCATACTGCTGAGAGGATGGGGGCCAGAACTGCCACAGACGGGTCCTGCATGTCCATGATACCGAGTCAGCACCTCCTTCTACCCAGGGGAAAATGGGAGGGGGTAACTCAGGGCCGGGGGAGAGGAGGGGCCTCATGATCAGAGATTATTGAAGCACAGAACATTTGATATTGGCTTGACCTGGATGGGGGTCTCTCTCTCTCTCTCTCTCTCAGGTGGGTTCTCTTCCCTGAAGCAGCTCAGTGTCCTGGATCTGAGTAACAACCTGCTGCTGGAGATCTCCGAACAAGCCCTTCACGGCCTCCCGCAGCTGCGTCGGCTCTACCTGAGCGCGAACCATATTACCAATGTGTCCAGCAAAGCCCTCCCAGGCAGCCTGCGGGCTCTCAGCCTAGATGGGAACCAGCTGGCGAGCGTGCCCACAGCCATCCGTGCCTCTCCCATGCTCTCCACTTTGCAGCTGAGTGGTAACCCCATCCAGAAGCTGACATCTCTCTCCTTTGGGAGGAGGCTTCGCTCCTTAAGGCAGCTGTTCCTGGACAGCCTGGCCCTGGAGAAGATCACCTCCTTGGCTTTCACCAGGCTCCGCTGGCTGGAGCTGCTGAGCCTGAGGAACAACAGCCTGGAGTCGCTCCCGCCCCTGTCCTCCCTGAGGTCGCTCTCCACTCTGTATCTGACTGGGAACAACTGGCGCTGCGACTGTAACCTGATCTGGCTCCGCACCTGGCAGAAGAAGGTGCTCCGGAAAGAACGCAGCCCCGTGGAATGCAGCTCCCCGGGGGCGCTACAGGGACAGCTCCTGGTGGACATAGAGGTAATTGCCTGTGATTCCAGAATACATGAAAGTGGTGGGCTGGGGCCGGGACGCACAGGATTTCCAGCCCAAGTCTCTCCCCCCTTCGATCCCAAGGGCTGGGAGTGCTGCGAAGGGAACCATTGTTTATGGCACCAATACTTTAAAAGGGAGAGGACCGATGTAACCAATGCCCTTGCAGATCTCACGGCAGGGTGAGGCCTGGCCAGTATGTGGATGGGACACGGACAGTTCCATGCGCTGCAGACAACAGACAGTTACTTAAATAACTCACACACGCCCCATTCCCCTAAGGAGCTGAAACTTGGTCCTTTAGCTTGAAAACACAGGCCCCTTCCACAGAGTTGAAGATCTCCCCTGGTTGCAGCTGATAGCAGTTCCATGATCCTTGGGGCTGTGAGATAGCCACTCCAGGGCACGGCCCCCACAGTGCTGCCTGCTGGGAGGTAGTGCTTTTGGGTGGAGGGGCTGGGGAGGTCACAGAAAATCAGAAAGCAATTGGGATGTGTGTTAATAGGTAGGCCTGGCAGGGCATTCATGTGTTTCAGTGGTTGGGGTGGGGTGGAAATCAGGAAGGTGCATACAGGGCGGGTTTGGCAGCTGGTGAAGGGAAGAAAGAAGCAGATGCACACTCTATTTACTGTGTTTTTTGTCTTCATTTCCTCCTTTTCTCCTCCGCTCAGACCCTCTCTCTCCCCCTCCTCTCTTTCCTGCTTTCCTGCCCTCCCTAGCTCTTGTGGGGAGCAGCCAGGGCTGCTGGGTTAGGGTGTGGCTGCAGAGGCCATCCTGCAGTGCAGAAGGCACTGGGTGTCAGTGCTCAGAGCTGGCCGCAGCTTATGGCAGGCTCTGGTTCCCACTTTATGTGAGGCGTGAATAAAAATAATAGAATTGTTCAAATACAAGCTCATGTTGGCTCTTCCCTTCCTATCTCCCACTTCCTCTCTCTGCCACACCCTTCTTCATCCTGTCACATTCACTCTCAGCCTGACCCTCCCCTCACACCTCTCCTTCTGTGTCATGCATCTGCTGTTCACCTGAAGTGCAGGGGAGGCGGACAGCACACAGACACCTCTCCTGGTATCTGCCTCTGCCTGGGGGAAGCTGGACCACAGCCGTTCAACCTGCTGTCAGCTTTCCCAGCTCAGTTGGCTGGTGGTCTCCTTAGGGGACCAGAGTTGTTTACAGAAACAGGACAAAATGCCACTGGCAGGTTGGAACAGGCCCTGGAAACTGAGCCAGTCCTGGTTCCGAGATATGTGGTCACCTGAAAACGGAGCCACACTGACATTCTTGCCCATAAAAGACCCCCGGACTGATTGTGTAAGAGGTATTAGCTTATATCAGAGGGGTAGCTGTGTTAGTCTGTACCCATAAAAACAATGAGGCGTCTGGTGGCACCTTAAAGACTAACAGATTTATTTGTTAGTCACTCCATGCATCTGAAGAAGTGGGGTTTTTTACCCACAAAATCTTATGCCCAAATAAATCTGTTAGTCTTTAAGGTGCCACCAGACTCCTCATTGTTTTTGCGGTATTAGCTTGGTATCCTGGGACAATTCTAACCTGGGTAATTTATATCCTTCCAGTCTCACCAATTCCCCCACTACAGTTTTAACTGGATCAGGCATTCTCCACTTCCTAAACCCCTCAAAATAATCTCCCACCCGTCTGGGATTGAGGTGCAGGATGGCTGGGCTGTTCCCTCCCAGAAGCCTCTGCCTGTCAGTGGGGAGGAGTTATCCCTGCTGGTGCTTCATCCAGGCCCTAAAGAAATAGAAGAGCCAATTCTCTCTCATGTGAGTTTTTTTCCCCCCTTGCCCAGTTACAGAAGCTGACTTGTCCACCTTTTGGGACAGACTCCACCACCCTCAGCCCCTCTGAGAACATGAATACTCTCACGGCCATTGCTCTGTCCAGAGACATACCTCTTCCACGGGCTGCTACCACAGCTACCACCACGACCTCCACCGCCCTGATCACTACAAGGAGGCTCCCCAGCTCCACCATGCACTCAGCTACCTCCCTTCACCATGTGCTGGATAGGTGGGACCCATGCTTGGCCGATCACATCAGCAGCGTCAGCATCAGAACGAAGGGTGACACTTCGCTGGTGGTTGCCTGGGCTTTCTCCGGTGACCACGACCAGTTTGAGGTGCGGTACACAGCTGGCCAAGATGAGCAGGTGCTGCGGGTGGCGGGAGGGTTGGCCGAGGTGACGCTCCACGATCTCCGTGTGGGGACTGAGTACAGAGTCTGTGTCATCCCCCAGAATGAGAATCTGCTGGAGTGCCAGGCCCCTGCCGCCTGGCAGTGCAAAGCAGAGCGCACTGCCAGCCTTCCTAGTGATGCACAGCCCGTGCACGCCCCGCTCGGCCACAGCCACTCAGCTGTGGGCTTCGGTGTTGCTGTCGCTCTCCTAGCACTCGCAGCACTGGCCCTGGCCGTCACCTACAGGCTGCGGACGCGGCCGATCCAATTCCAGCGCTACTATGATGAAGATGGGTCACCCCTTCATCGCAGGAGCAGCAACCAAGCCAAGATGACCACAGACCCAGTTGACGAGAGCATGGAGGATGAGGACTGGCACAGTTATGCGACAGCTGCCAGCCGGTGTCCAGAGGAGAGAGTAGATTGCACCGTGTCTGCCCCACCCAGGCTCACATCCACTCCCACATATGTGACTCTGTGATTCTAACTGCTCCCCGGCATCCCATGGCTGAGCAGGAATTGCCCAATGGTGTCTGCCGCTCACCCACAGAGCCCTGAGGAGTAAACCAGACAGTTCTGTATCCACCCCTTGTGACTGACATGGACAATAAAGCAGAGCCATAGAAAGCTGAGATGGGAAAAGCCTGTGGCTTAGGGCCCCTTTTATCCAACCCAGTCCATGCCCTCCCCCCCCCCAAGACTCCCAAGGGAGGGTCGTGCACAGCCTCTTGCCTCACATAGTTTTGAGAAGCGGGATCTCCATTGGGGCACCCATGTGATTCACAAAGCCTTTCACAGCCAGGGGTGATGTAGAAAGGCAGGGTTGGTGACTGGTTTCCATTTGACAGGCAACTTCTACATGGCTGGGGGGTTGCTATTTATAGCAAAGCTGGACTGGAACTCTTAGGAGAACATGCTTTTGGAGTCAGTTCCTCCTCCCTGGGGATTGTTTGCAGCTTCTGCCACCCCCATCCAAAAAAGCAGCTCTCTCTCTCGCTGTTTTGGCTTGTAGTTTTGCACCTGTGGGGGGTGGGGTGAACAGAAGAAGGACCCAGAGAAGGGGGAAGGCAGAAAAGATGTTTGCAGCTCAAGTTTGACCAGAGCTGAGGCCTAGTGAAGGCCAGGAGGGAGCCACAGGAGCAGAGAAGGAATTTGCACCAGGCCGACCTAGCCCCTGTGAAAGGCTGGGGAGGGGAGCCGGATGCTACGCGATGGGGGGAGCAAGGAAGGAACTGTGTTTCTGGTGCAGTACAGGGCTCAGGTCAGTTGGTGCATCTAAAACCCTGACACCGTGGAGGATGTGAATTCCCAGCCAAACAAGCCGTTCAAAGCTGACAGTCACTGTCCTTTGTTGGTAGCATTTAACCTTCCCACACACCCAGCCCCGCCGCTGTCTTGGTGCAGGTGTTTGAATGTTCCATTTTGTCCAAAATAAAGGTGGGGGTGGGGAGGCTTTAAATGCATTGCTTCCAAGCTAAAAAATAAATAAATCTTATTTTCCATTCTGTGCTTTGAAGGGTGCTCATTACCTGGGGCAAAGGCCCCCCTCTCTCACTCAGCACGAATGCCTTCTTTCAACCAAGGCTTCTTCCTAAAGCAGCTGGAGGGGCACGCAGAACACTGGAAAATACTGACCTTGCTCTGCGCTCCTCGCTGCCATGGCTGTTTACACTGGGCAGTGGCCTGGCCCACACATTTCATTCTCACTCTTGAACAGCATTCGAGCCTCTTGCAGACTCTATGCCACTTCTGATTGCATTGGACTTGCCCCCGGCCCATGAGGTGTAGGAGGCTGGGGCATAATCTCCCAAGCAAAGTGGTGAAGGCCTTTATAGCACATTTCATTTCCAAAGCACCTAAGCAACATTCTTCCTTCCTCCTGCCCACCTGCACTGCGTTACTAACCCTTGACAAATGGGGAAAATGAGGCAGATGGTGAGTGGCTTGCTCAGTGCCACAAAGCAAATGGGTGTAGCACTCTGAAACAATGTGGGGCAGACAGACAAGGTGTCATGTTATTTCATCTTTACTCTCCATTAATCTATAAACAAACAGGACAAAACCCTCATCATTCATCTCCCCTTTGTCTACAGGCAAAGTCCTGGTCTTTTTCTACTCGCCACTCCCTCCTCCCTTCAGAAAGAAGTGACGTATCACCCACCTGGGCTCCTGGAGAGCACTGTGGCCTAAATGATATACCTCTGCCTTCTCTCTGTGGTATGCTTGATTTGCTGGGCTAATAAAGCACACAGTAAAACCATTTCATACAGCTGTGTGGCTCATCTGTTGTTAGATGAGCGGGTCGCAAGAACAGCTGGTTAGACAGAGTTTGGAACTGGTGAGGGGAAACAGACACTCTCCACTCCAGGGCACCAGTTGGATGCATTAGTAGTGTCCAAAAGGTGCAACTGGATGAGACTCAGCAGCAGCCTCGCGAGAGTGAGTGGCCGTAAGAATAACCATAGGAATCAGATCAATGCTCTGTCAAGCCCAGTATCCTGTCTTCTGACAGCCGCTGGTGCCAGTTGCTTTGGAAGGAGCGAACAGACCAGGGCAATTTATCATCCCTTGTCATCCAGTCCTAGCATCTAGCGGTCAGAGGTTTAGGGCCACCCAGAGCATGGAGTTGCATCCCTGCCTATCTTGGCTAATAGCCATTGCTGGACCTAGAGTCCATGAACCTATCTAGTTTTTTTGAACCTAGTTATACTTTTGCCCTTCACAACATCTCTTGTCAAAAAGTGCCACAAGTTGACTGTGCATTGTGTGAAGTACTATTTTGTTCGTTTGAAACCTGCTGCCTATTAATTCCATGTTCTTGTGTTATGTGAAGGGGTAAACAACACTTTCTGCACAACAGTCATGACTTTATAGACCGCTATCATATCCTCACTGCCACTATCATATCCTCACTTCATCTCTCCTCTTATGGAAGCAGTTCCATACCAGCTTCGGTTGGTGACAGGCATTCAAGCATCTTGAAAGCTTGTCTCTCTCACCAACTGAAGCTCGTCCAATAAACGCTATGACCTCATCCACCTTGTCTTGCTGAAGTCCTGGGACTGGCTACAACACTGCATTCAAAATTTAGTTGTCTTCCTTCATGTGCTGTAACTGAATAGGACTTTTGCCTTTGTTTCTCAGTTCCTGCCAGTACATCATCAACTTCTACCCTCTCCTCTTTACTAGGATATAGAGTAGCCACTTTAACAACTCCTCCCCCAAGAAATGTGGCTGCCCAAACCATCCGCTGCGCCGCACCTGTCAGCTTCCCCCAGTCCTTAATTTTAAAACTCTATGACGTTAATTTTACATGCCAGGAATATGGTGCCATTCACGTTTAGCTGGAGCCCAGCCTTCCAGCGTAGGAAGATGCTGCTCCAATGGCCGGGCAGCCATGTTCAAATAAACCTGTGCCAGCAGCCTGTTAGCCTTAGCCACAGGCCACGGAGGCTGAACTCCCTGATACCTGGACTCTCAGGCTCACTGGCAGGGGCGGCAACATGCAGAGAACTCCTAGAGCCTTAGCCGAGAATTAACCTAGAATTCCTCTCGCTTCTCTGTGAAAATACCAGGCACCTCCCCTCGGGCCTGCACCAGGGTGAGTTGTGGCTGCCTCAAGCCAGGGGAGGACAGACCGCTTTCAGGGAGACGTAATAGCTCTAGTCTAGTAGGAAATAAAGATCATTCAATTTCTCACTCTCCCCCTTCTGCATTTGACACCCAGAGCTCAAATATATTGGCCTACAGGCCCCACTGCCAGACACCTGTGTTTTCTGAGGCTCGCTGCAGGGGGAGGGGTGGGTTTGATGGGGTGAGAGAGGTGAGGCTTACGCTAGATGGTTTTAGGCACTAGTCCAGGTTGTACTATTTTTTTTTTAATAGTCTGTACACAGACTTATAGGCCCATTTAAAATACATGCAGCCTCTTCTCCTCCCTCCATGGAGCTGGTACAAGAAATGCTGGCTTCACTAAACGGGCGGAGTTCAGAAAGTGCACTTTCCTGTGACATTAAGTGCCTTAAGGCGAGGGAGGAGTCAGAGATATTACAGAAAGCCCAGAGCCATGCCTGGGTGGTGAAGATGACACATGCCAGGCACTCCCACCTGAGAAACCTTAACCCACAGCAAGGGTCTAGAAATCCCCACCTCCGCTTGCCCCAATGGCTGTCTTGAACAGGAATACAGCATGCAGGGACTTCAACACAGAAAGTAGGTGTGGCTAGAGGCCTCAGAAAAGCCACACACCCTCTGCATGAAGTGAGCTGTAGCTCACGAAAGCTTATGCTCAAATAAATTTGTTAGTCTCTAAGGTGCCACAAGTCATCCTTTTCTTTTTGCGAATACAGACTAACACAGCTGCTACTCTGAAACCCTCTGCATGATTCAGGTTGCTCAGGTGTGCCCTACCCCCTTGCTTAGTAGCCTACTGGCAGAGGTGCATCACAGCAGGGTTTACTCCCTGGGTTTAGTTCTCCTTGTGGACAGAGTAGGCCCAACCTGCAAGGGGATACTAGCAAGTCCACCACGGTATTGCTTCCTCCACTCAGGGCTATGACTAACCTTTCCCTAAAGTACCTAGCAAGGACCACCTTGCTCGAGGACACATGACAGCGTGCCGCAGCCATTTGCCCTGTAGTTCCCACAAGGTACTGCTGACTCCACCATGCTGCTAGAGGCCCAAGCTAAAGGTGTGTGTTTGGCAGTGCCTGGAAACCAAACACAACCTTTGCAATGGCAGCAAGCAGCGTTTCACCCAAGAGTGTTGACTCTGTCTTGTGCAGATGGCACAGGACATTGGCTTCCGCAGGAACTGGTGCAGGAAGAGAGCTCACTCACCCCTAAGTGCATGGGGCACCTCAAGCTATACTATAAACATGAACTGAAGCAAGGTAGGAGGACACAGTAGCCAGGGGTGAGATGTTACCATCGCTGGTGCTGGTCACACCAGCTCACTGGACTAGGGCAGCGCCAATCAAGGTCACACCCCATGGAGCCGCACGGCAGGGACAGCCAGCAGGCGTTAGCTGGGGTAAGAGCAATCCATTTGCCCCCATGAAGCCTGTGCAGGGCAGAAAGGATGGAGTCCCTGCCCCTCACCCAAGACTGCATGCTCTAACACTGGGCTTTCCTACCTGCTAGGTTCAGCCTCTGCCCTTGGCAGACTGTGCTGCTCATCAGCAATCAAATTACAGCCACTCCCCTCAGAGGCAGCAGTGCTTTTAAGGCCAAGATGGGCCCTTATCAGTGGTGCTAGAAGCGGAGAGGCTCCTTGCCCCCCTTTCCATGGCAAGGATTTCTGGCAAGACTCTCAGAACTGCACTACTTTGAGTAATAAGGTGGCTGGGGAGCAGGGAAGAAGGTTGGAGAATGAGCTGAAGGTCACCTTAAACTAGGACATCTCCTTCTCTCCTTTACTAACCCCCATGAACCAGGAACCCATCCATGCCCTTCCCACAGACTTCAATGTGCATAGGTAGGGTCAGGTGGGGTGTCAGTCAACAGGAAAAATTCAGACCTGCAGTGTCATTTGTGGGTGCAGAACCCTCACCCATATTTTAACATGCTTAGAGACCTCAGCTAATTCTTGGCACTGAAGCTGCTAAGTTTGCAATTCCCAGCCCTAAGATGATCTGCCAGGAAAGTATTCCAGGCCCCAGGTGCTGATCCCCTTTTTTCTTTACTGCTCCCCTTGGGGTGAGTGCTGAACATGGACCCCCCTCCAGGATTCAGCTGATTCTACTCATTTCTAAACCAAGCCTAATTTAATTGGGAAGTGGGGATGGGGGAAGGCAGGCTATGGCAATATCACAATGAACAGGCAAAGACCACCAGGGCCAGCCCTACCAGAGAAAGCTCCACTCTAGTATAGCAGGGGATTAGCAGATTAAAATACAGATGAGCCACACAGGACCCCTCTCCCAGTTAGATTAGGAATACAAGAGCAGTGGGGAGCATCCCCCTCTCCCAAGCCTGGAGCAGCAGGAGGCAGCTGGGCAATTTGATAACTCTGGAGAAGCAACACTACTGCTGCAATTTCCAGGTGCATGGCCCAGGGCAGCATGAGATGGAAGCCAGAGCACCATGCAAAAGCCCTGCTTGGTTCTGCTGCTGCTGCTGCAGAGAGCCCACATCCAGCACCCTCTGCAAGACGGTAGCGTGGGCACAACCCCTTCCAGCAGTGTTGCGTTTAATGGGGCCCTCTTTCCAATGCATGGAGCGCAATGAAGAGCCCCAGGAGGATTAGTTCTGGCACAACTGCCTGCCCATTGGAAGAGGGGCCTTCAATTAAAAAATGGAAAAACAAAAGTAAAAAAAATATCAGCAGGATTCCTCCGAGTTTGTCAAAGCAGAAGGAAGGACGGACATCCCTGTGAGAGACAGACGGCATGTTTCCATGGGTGCTGACATCCTCTCCTGTCAGCTGGCTAAGAGCTCTCGCTGATAAGAGTCTTATGAGGGGGAAGGAGCAGAGTTGCGGTTCTACTACAGCTGGTGGAGGGTTTGCAGCAGCATGTGGCGGGCAAAGGAGCAGGAATCCAAAGCACGGTTGG